>NC_064920.1:1120869427-1122125927 GCF_023897955.1 Schistocerca gregaria
TATTCAAACACTATGAATCACCTCGAAAGCAACGATGTATTGACAAGTAATCAGCATGGTTTCAGAAAACATCGTTCTTGTGCAACGCAGCTAGCTCTTTATTCACACGAAGTAATGGCCGCTATCGACAGGGGATCTCAAGTTGATTCCGTATTTCTAGATTTCCGGAAAGCTTTTGACACCGTACCTCACAAGCGACTTCTAATCAAGCTGAGGGCCTATGAGGTATCGTCTCAGTTGTGCGACTGGATTCATGATTTCCTGTCAGGAACGTCGCAGTTCGTAGTAATACACGGAAAATCATCGAGTAAACTTGAAGTGATATCAGGTGATCCCCAGGGAAGCGTCCTGGGACCTCTGCTGTTCCTGATCTATATAAATGACTTGGGTGACAATCTGAGCAGTTCTCTTAGGTTGTTATCAGATGATGCTGTAATTTACCGTCTAGTAAGGTCATCCGAAGACCAGTATCAGTTGCATAGCGATTTAGAAAGATTTCTGTATAGTGTGGCATGTGGCAGTCGAGGCTAAATAACGAAAAGTGTGAGGTGATCCACATTAGTTCCGAAAGAAATCCGTTGGAATTCGATTACTCTATAAATAGTACAATTCTCAAGGCTGTCAATTCTAAGTACCTGGGTGTTAAAATTACGAACAACTTTAGTTGGAACGACCACATAGATAATATTGTGGGGAAGGCGAGCCAAAAGTTGCGTTTCATTGACAGGACACTTAGAAGATACAACAAGTCCACTAAAGAGACAGCTTACACTACGCTCGTGCGTCCTCTGTTAGAATATTGCTGCGCGGTGTGGAATCCTTACCAGGTTGGATTGACGGAGGACTTCGAAAGGGTGCAAAAAAGGTCAGCTCGTTTTTTATGATCACGTAATACGGGAGAGAGTGTGTCAGATATGATACGCAAGTTGGGATGAAGGCATTAAAGGAAACGCATAGTTTTGACGACCACGGCGGACAGAGCTATCACACCGACGTTATCTCAGACGCCGTCGCAATCTGTTCCACCCCTCTACCGTGGCGCGGGGCGCGGACGGCGGAGGGAGCGCGCCGCGGGCGGAGGGTATTTAAATCGGCCGCTGCCGCGACCGAACCCAGTCCCCCCTGAGCAGCCATAGCGTACGGATCTCCGTGCCGGCGCGTTCACAGGAGCTCAGTCCGTCAGTTCACCTGATGATGGCGACATGTTTGATCGCCGAAATATTGTACCCGTTGGACACTATAGACCGGCAGTACACCCGTGGATATTTTGATTAGTTGGGTCCGTGTTTAAAACAGAGCCGAACGGGATTAGCCGAGCGGTCTGAGGCGTTGCAATTATGGACTATGCGATTGGTCCCGGCGGAGGTTGGAGTCCTCCTTCGGGCATGGGTGTGCCTGTTAGTCGGTAGGATAATTTAGGTTAAGTATTGTGTAAGCTTAGGGACTGATGACCTTAGCAGTTAAGTCCCAGATGATTCCACACACATTTGAACATTTTTTTAGCAGATAAATCTACTTCTTCACCTGCTTATGTTCTCTGTAATTCACATTTAAGTGTCTGGAAGGGGATAGGTGGAACCACCTTCATTGTCTTTCTTTATCCTTCCACTCTCAAACAGAGTGTCAAAAAATGTAAGTTTAAAGGTTGCCGTAAGAGCTCTGATTTTATTATAAAGATTATTTCTTCCGGTGTAGGTTGGGGTCACTAAAACGTTTTCGTTTTTAGAGGAGAAATTTGGTGATCGAAATTTCCTGAAAAGATCTCGCCTATGTTATAAATACTGTAAAGTCTCCGAAATTAATATTTATAATTCTGATGAGGGAATTTATCTCCCTTAGAGTTACGACAGCTCCTGCCGGAATTAATGTAATTCAATACGACAATGTGTAGTTGATATCAAGATTTCTGTAATTAAGATAGGTATCAACAGAAGCTCAATTCATCGGGGTGGTAACAGCGAAGCGTAGGATCTCGGTGTAGTAAGGTTTGTGATGGACACTGTGCAGGCGTTGGCTCAGTTTAACAACTATTAGCTAACCATAGAGCACTGAAGTTGGGAAATGTTGCACTGGTACTAAACCACCGCAAATTTTGCTACTCCAAATTTTATTTTTTATTTAAATGAAGAGTTTAATTAATAGGTTCTGCATAAGTTAATTACAATTATTAGGTATCCAGTGGTACGTTACATACCAATATCATAGTTTTATACTCTAGGAATTTTACTGCTCAAAACTGTTATTAGGAAAGGAGTCATAATTTATGTTACGGACTATCAGCAGGAGTATTTCACGCCCAAAATGAGTGGAGATTCTTCTGCTTTAGGCAGTATTATTACAATCTATACAAGACCTATCTCGATATTATGCACCAAACTGCTCTTTAATAGGTCATTCTTCGTTTGATCGAAGGAAGGAATGGGCGTATTTTTCGCTCTTGGGGCCATTGTTAAATTTTCAAAATTCTCCATTGTCTATATCTTTATCCACTTTATCAGCTTTTTCAAGCAAATCACCCAATATGTTACTACTAAAATCTAACTGAGCACCATCCATATTATGGTAATTTTAGTAGCACAATTCGAGATTAACACTGAAGAGTGCCAATATGACACAGACCAATATAAGCATAGCTCTGTCTGCTTGATATTTCACCTAAGATGCCACACTTAGATAAAATCTAAGCGATAAAATAAATATGCTGTCAGAAAACAGTCACTCCACTACAAAGCATTTGTAGATTGAGGCAATAAATAAATCAGCTGGAAGAAAATGCATACTGCAATCATAAATTTTACGAGTGTTTAGTATTATAGAGTGGAACATAAAACCTCTTTACGAAAAAACAACAACAATTATTCAGAACTTAGCTGCTAAATGTTGCTCTAGAACCACTGGCATCACCATCTAGTCACTTAGATACGCTACCATCAGCAATATATTGCACTACGCATGGATTTCAATAGAGTCTTCTGTTCAATAAAACGCATAAATGAATCACTCTCACAGCTCAAAAAAACATGACCATCTTATTTATAATAAAACGTACAAATAAAGCATGTCAATGGGTTGTAAGTACCAAAATCAAACTACCGCTTGCTTATAAAGAATACATCTGCATCACACGACAACCACAACCTGTCACATAACAACCGTGGAATTTTCACGCGTGACAGTACTTGTTAAACAATACTCTCAATGTGCTGCTCGTATTTCCCGTTGTACTTCATAATGCATTACTTTATCGTCAAGATGCAGCCATCGGCTACTATAGCAAGTAGGTGGTTCTTCGTCTTGAATTGCACAAGACTCTTTGTGCCTTCATTGAAATCACCGTTCTGTGGTCCCGGAAACACATCAACCCTCCACTGGGTTGTTTGTGTCCACACAGAGGCTAAGCCCCACGCTCACCATTAGTGATGTCCCGTAAACAGTCGCCTGGGGAACATGCTTCGAGGAGGCTTACACTATTGGTCGTTACCATCTAACCTACAAAAGCTCCACCTCAGCCCAAGCGTTGCTCTTAGCAACCTCTAGCATGTGCAACCCGTCCTTTCACACTGGCAAGTATGACGCGCCGATTAGCGCGACTCTGGTCGAGGGCAGGACAAACGTGCTGTGGGACGTGGCACAGCAAAGTTATGGTATCCTAAACGGTTCTGGAAATATCTGAGATAAACAGCATAGATGAATCAGCCTATACATACAGAGTGGTAAGGATACAAGTACAATATGAACCCGCTACAGTGTGTTAGTTGTTTCTTCTGTGCGTGTAACAGTCTTCGCGTAAACACGTCACATCATTTACTACACGGTATTTTCTGCACGGACGTAACTACAAGTGGACTAAGCCTGTCAATATCGAAGAAACGTACTGTGTCTACCCATCCACACTTCATACTGCCGACGGGAATTTAAGCGTAACGTCTTGCTCTTTCCACACGTATTTCGAGGTACTAATCAACCAGAAAACAGATTACTCCTAATACCTGTAGTTATTGTCCGCAAATGAAATAAATCCTGATGTGACGCTGTTCAGTATACTGTCTTCATTAATCAATAAAAATATTTGTATTTGCACACTTAGCCTTCGCTTTCGCGATCTGTTTGTTTCTTTGTCGATGCATATCCACTAAAGAAACATATTGCCCACTATCACAGAAAGATACACTCGACACATGTGCTTTCGATTGGGTCAGTCACATACAATAACTAGCTGCTACCCACACCTCCCTTCTAACGACACGAACACTCAACTTGTACTGCCTTACAATATTTTCATACACTTTCATTAGCTTTAAGACGGTGTTACTTGGTATTCCTCAAATCCGAAATTAATTAAAAGCTTCTCCCAAAATAATGAATTGTCAAATTATAAGAACATTTTACAATTACGGTCTGCTGTTTATTAGGAATGGGAGAAAAACGGTGAATGATCATTCTCTTATGAATAAATATCATATTCAGATAAGAATTCACTTGTCTCCTCTGAGTTCTTTATCGTTATGGATAGCAAACAATAAAATAAAACAATACAGAGTACGAAAAGTAGTAGTGCTACTAACACGAAATTTAACATGTTAGTTATCCTAACAACATTAATTTAGTTGACACTTCAGTTACTGTCATTGTACAAGGGGAAAATTAGCTACACTCATTAAACCCCCGTATGTTTAACATGTTGTTGTTTCTGTGGTCTTCAGCCCTGCGACTGGTTTGATGCAGCTCTCCATGCTACTCTATCATGTGCAAGCTTCTTCACCTCCCAGTACTTACTGTAACCTACATCCTTCTCAATCTGCTTAGTGTGTTCATCTCTTGGTCTTCCTCTACGATTTTTACCCTCCACGCTGCCCTCCAATACTAAACTGGTGACACCTTGATGCCTCAGAGCACGTCCTACCAAACGATTCCTTCTTCTAGTCAAGTTGTACCACAAACTTATCTTCTAACCAATCCTGTTCAATACTTTCTCATTAGTTATGTGATATACCCATTTAATTTTCAGCATTCTTCTGTAGCACCACATTTCGAAACCTTCTATTCTCTACTTGTCTAAACTATTTATCGTCCAAGTTTCACTTCCATACATGGCTACACTCCATACAAATACTTTCAGAAACGATGTCCTGACACTTAAACATATACTCGATGTTAACAAATTTCTCTTCTTCAGCAATGCTTTCCTTGTCACTTCCAGGCTACATGTTATATCCTCTCTACTTTGACCATCTTCAGTTATTTTACTCCCCAAATAGCAAAACTCCTTTACTACTTTACGTCTCTCATTTCCTAATCTAATTCCCTCAGCTTCGCCCGATTTAGTTCGACTCAATCCATTATCCTTGTTTTGCTTTTGTTGATGCTTATCTTATATCCACCTTTCAAGACACTATCCATTCCGTTCAACTTCTCTTCCAAGTCCTTTGCTGTCTCTGACAGAATTACAATGTCATCGGAGAACCTCAAAGTTTTTATTTCTTCTCCATGGGTTTTAATACCTGCTCAGAATTTTTCTTTTGTTCCTTTTACTGCTCTAATCAATATACAGATTGAATAACATAGGGGAGAGGCTACAATATTATCTCACTCCCTTCCCAACCACTGCTTCCCCTTTCATGTCTCTCGGCTCTTATAACTGCCATCTGGTTTCTGTACAAATTGTAAATAGCTTTTCGCTCCCTGTATATTACCCCTGCCACCTTCAGAATTTGAACGAGAATATTCCAGTCAACATTGTCAAAAGCTTAGTCTAAGTCTACAAATGCTAGGAACGTAGGTTTGAATTTCCTTGATCTAGCTTCAATAGTATTAACACACTTTCGTTAGTCCGCACTGACATATTTGTTAGCAGCAGCCACTCATACGACGTGCCTTATGGCAAAAAGCGGCAACAAACATAGAAATTATGCCACGAATAAAGTAAAGAGATACTGTAAAATTATTCGCACAATATTAGTAACAAAACAATTCGCATTTAATAAACTTTTTCGTAACATATTGTAACGACGCAAATTTTTGCAATTTTTGGAATAAAAATAGAACACTCCCGATGGTGATATAACGCTTGAATTAGTTTTGGAGCGTAAATAAATTAAAATATTTTGAATTAAAGCGGATTCTCAGTCCCATATAGCATTAGGTAGGTACAGACCATGATAATAGTTCAGGTTACAGCGACTAGCTACATATGATGAAGTGTGAACAGTTAAGCCATACTTCGTCAGGTGTGCACCATCGTGTACCACAGAATGGAAGAAGGACTTCTACTATGGACGTTTATATTGGCCTGCAATTACTATTATTTCAATATTCATTTAACTTATAACTGATTTTTGAAAATATACCTCATAAATTTTAGTTCACTTACTGATTGCTGGTGTGCAGTACAATAATAATGCAACACACAGCCGCGCGGAGTGACCAAGCGGTTTAGGGCGCCAGGTCACGGATTGCGCAGCCTCTCCCACCGGAGGTTCGAGTCCTTGTTCTTAGCATAAGTTTAAGTATTGTGTCAGTCTAGGGGCGGACGACCTTGGTAGTGGTCCCTTAGGAATTCTCACACGTTTGAAAATTTTAGCAACACACGCAGTATTACGTATAGTATTGACAATAGTAAAACACTGGCACACAGTTAAATTTCAGTATAATATTGGATTCTAGGTACATGACCGTGTTATACAGTGGAACATTTTTTCATTATTGGAAAGACCTTAATTTTCCCTATTAATGTATGGCTGCAGCACAAATAGACAGAGTGTGATGGTTAAAAGTGGGGTAAGAAAATGTATGAAACTAAAGTATTGGGCTGGTAAAAATAAAGTTTCAATTTTCCTACACGCCCTGAAATTCTTATCGATGTATCGCTTTGTATTATACAGTTATAAAGTTTATAATCACTGTATTCAAACTGAATTTCTCTTTACAGTGCGAATCCGATTTCCCATATGCTAAACAGGCATAAGAAGGCTCTACTGAAATCCCCTATTTTTTCCTGATATGGACGCATGAGGCTACTTTCTGGGTGGCTGAGAATAACACATGTGCGGTGCGTTACTCACAGTAAACGCAGAGTATCGAGGATGCGAAGTATCCTGGGACCTGACGATGTAACAACTGTAGAACACGCAATCCGCTCTGCCCGGGCCTCTCGCTGGCCGTTCGTCGACGGTTATTAAAAGCCCGTTTGGCGCCGTCCGCTTCCGGCGCAGAGCGGGCCGTGTCCTCCACTCCGAGGAAACGGCTCTTATTAGCTGCCGTGCCGCCATGTTTCGCCGCTCTTGTGATTTAATTAAATCCTTCGGCTCCACTGCCCTTTCGGTCACTCTCTGCCTCGCCTATCTGGGACTACGCTACACGCGCGGGCGCCACGCTGTGTTAAACTCGAATTAGGCTCGTATTTACACTACGCAGTGCACTGTTTACGTTCTGTAACAGAACAACGCGCTTGAAAAAACTTCGTGCAACTGGAGGAAGTGTGCACCACGGCTACCGGAGTGGATGTTTCTACGACGAGTCAGGAGTTTGGTTAATGAATCGGTTTAGAAAAATATCAAAAATGGAGTTACCATAATGGGATTTTCACCCTGCAGCGGAGTGTGCGCTGATATGAAACTTCCTGGCAGATTAAAACAGTGTGTCGGGCCGAGACTCGAAATCGGGACCTTTTCCTTTCGTGGGCAAGTGATCTACCAACTGAGCTACCCAAGCACGACTCACGGCTCGTACTCACAGCTTTACTTCTGCCAGTACCTCGTCTCCTACCTTCCAAACATTACAGAAGCGCTCCTGCGAACCTTGCACAACTAGCACTCCCGAAATAAAGGATACTGCGGAGACATATCTTAGCCACAGCCTGGAGGATGTTTCCAGAATGAAATTTTCACTCTGCAGCGGAGTGTGCGCTGATATGAAACTGCCTGGCACATTAAAACTGTGTGTGAAACTCGAACTCGGGACCTTTGCCTTTACAGGCAAGTGCTCTACCAACTGAGCTGCCCAAGCACGACTCACGCAACCTACTCACTGCTTTACTTCTGTCAGTACCACGTAGGAGACGAGGAGCGACGAGGAGAACTCGGGACCTTTGCCTTTACAGGCAAGTGCTATACCAACTGAGCTACCCAAGCACGACTCACGCCCCCTACTCACGCCTTTACTTCTGCCAGTACCAGGTAGGAGACGAGGTACTGGCAGAAGTGAAGCCGTGAGTACGGGCTGTGAGTCGTGCTTGGGTAGCTCAGTTGGTAGAGCATTTGCCCACGAAAGGCAAAGGTCCCGAGCTCGAGTCTCGGACCGGCACACAGTTTTAATCTGCCAGGAAGTTTCAGTTAGTTACCAGTTTTACACTTTGTTCGTGATTTTCTCGCCGACGTATTTAGTCTCACCAATGTAATCAGCATGTACATCGCTCTTTGACACCCTGCAAAGCGCTCTGAAGTGCATGATAGAAGTACTTCTTACTGTTCGTCTTATTATGGCTTCTTCTTTCACATACGGAGCGGTGGAAGAATTCCTAATTAAACGCATTTTTGCACACTGTAATTAAGTTACTTTGTCTTTTCGATCTGTTCTGGAGTTGTACGTAAAGGATTGTAGTACTTTCCGAGATTCACTATTTAATGTTGTTTCTTGAGACTACAGAAGTATGCTTCCATGAAATAGTTTACGTCTGCTATCAAGCATCTGCCGGTTCAATTTTTTCTGTATCACAGGGATAGTTGCACACAGAGAAAATTATTAGGTATTTATCTCCAATAAAAACTCATTACATGGTCACCATCCTCCACCTTTACGACTGACGCGCACGTTAAATTTTGTGAGAAAAACGGGTAACACTGCCTAACAGATGTGTTGCCGAATCTATGTGGAAGATGTCTGAACACCATTGGATGACACCATAGGAAAATCTAGCTGCTGGATTCACTGAAGCGTGTAATAAAATGGAACATCTGAAACCGTCTTTGGATTTCGTTTATTATAGAGCAACAAGTTTGAGTGATTCGGTACACTATTTTCAGCCCTTATGTGTCGCTGAGGGGGTGAACTCCAATCATATACAAGATCCCATTCACAGCCAACATCTATTAACTTTTTTCCGTAGACTACTGTAACCCCGATTTTTGGTCTAGAACCACCTACCGAAGACTGGCCTGTGTGGAAAACTCTGAATAGGCTCAGAACTGTCATCGCATGGTCGAACGACGGTATCTATAAGTGGAGTTTTGCCACATCATGAGGCTTGTATGAGTGCTGAGTTCAACAAACTATAGAGCACTTATACCAATGTAGAATATGTCCTGATGTCCGCAAGCTGACAACCCTATATGTTTCAAATACTGGGCTAAAGTTGCTTTCATTGCCAGCTTTGTCTTTATTTCTTCTGTTTAACATCCTTTTGTAATATTGTGTACAATCCTTCTCTAAACGAACAACTTGTTGTAAAAAGTATAGTGTTTTGTCCTACTGTTCTGAAGTTTAATGCTTTGACACGAGTATATAAATAAATAACCCTCCTGACACTCTGCTGTGCATGAAAGAAACCTGCGACCATTAGAGCTGACCTTCTTTCTAAACGTTAAAAATAACCTGTGAGCCATGTTTTGAATGGGCCCTATACACTTGAGCAGTGTTGTACGTTGGGTCGTACGAGTAAGGAGTCTACATTGCTGATTAACTGCAGTTTCCTAGGATTCTAGCAATTAACCGAAATCAGTCACCTGCTTTGCCTACTACTGACACTATTCAGTCGTTCCACTTCATATTCCTGCAAACAGTTACATCCTATTATTTCTATGAGTTAACTGATTTCAATGGTGACTCGTTGATTCTATAGTGCGTTTATTTATTCATATGAAGTGCAAAATTTTACATTTCTGAACATTTCTAAGACTTGCTTATCTTCACACCACTTTCAGAGCTTATCACGATAAAATTATTTGTGTAGATTTCTGTGACCAGCAATGCATTACAAAGATCTCCATCAGCTGCAAAGAGGCTAAGGCTTTTTTTAATACTATCTACCTGGTTCTCCATATGCAACATGAACAGAAAATATTCCGACAGATTTCCATGATTGAACGTGCATTTACATCTTTCAACAACTCACTATCTGCTCTGGTGCTGTCATACTTGTTGCGCGTGGAAAGACGTTATAATGAGGCGTCAATTATTGGAGTAATAAGTCTTATTTAGTAGGTTTGAATTGATTTACTTTCCTGTACTGTAAGAATACTATTACAAATAAAATTTCAAATCTAAAGGAATCTTACTTCTTTCCACAGTAGCTAATGCATATACACTCCTGGAAATTGAAATAAGAACACCGTGAATTCATTGTCCCAGGAAGGGGAAACTTTATTGACACATTCCTGGGGTCAGATAAATCACATGATCACACTGACAGAACCACAGTCACATAGACACAGGCAACAGAGCATGCACAATGTCGGCACTAGTACAGTGTATATCCACATTTCGCAGCAATGCAGGCTGCTATTCTCCCATGAAGACGATCGTAGAGATGCTGGATGTAGTCCTGTGGAACGGCTTGCCATGCCATTTCCACCTGGCGCCTCAGTTGGACCAGCGTTCGTGCTGGACATGCAGACCGCGTGAGACGACGCTTCATCCGGTCCCAAACATGCTCAATGGGGGACAGATCCGGAGATCTTGCTGACCAGGGTAGTTGACTTACACCTTCTAGAGCACGTTGGGTGGCACGGGATGCATGCAGACGTGCATTGTCCTGTTGGAACAGCAAGATCCCTTGCCGGTCTAGGAATGGTAGAACGATGGGTTCGATGACGGTTTGGATGTACCGTGCACTATTCAGTGTCCTCTCGACGATCACCAGAGGTGTACGGCCAGTGTAGGAGATCGCTCCCCACACCATGATGCCGGGTGTTGTCCCTGTGTGCCTCGGTCGTTTGCAGTCCTGATTGTGGCACTCACCTGCATGGCGGCAACACGCATACGACCATCATTGGCACCAAGGCAGAAGCGACTCTCATCGCTGAAGCGATTCTCATCCGTCCCTCCATTCACGCCTGTCGCGACACCACTGGAGGCGGACTGCACGAGGTTGGGGCGTGAGCGGAAGACGGCCTAACGGTGTGTTGGACCGTAGCCCAGCTTTATGGAGACGGTTGCGAATGGTTCTCGCCGATACCCCAGGAGCAACAGTGTCCCTCATTTGCTGGGAAGTGTCGGTGTGGTCCCCTACGGCACTGCGTAGGATCCTACGGACTTGGCGTGCATCCGAGCGTCGCTGCGGTCCGGTCCCAGGTCGACGGGCACGTGCACCTTCCGCCGACCACTGGCGACAACACCGATGTACTGTGGAGACCTCACGCCCCACGTGTTGAGCAATTCGGCGGTACGTCCACCCGGCCTCCCGCATGCCCACTATACGCCCTCGCTCAAAGTCCGTCAACTGCACATATGGTTCACGTCCACACTGTCGCGGCATGCTACCAGTGTTAAAGACTGCGATGTAGCTCCGTATGGCATGGCAAACTGGCTGACACTGACGGCGGCGGTGCACAAATGCTGCGCAGCTAGCGCCATTCGACTTCCAACACCGCGGTTCCTGGTGTGTCCGCTGTGCTGTGCGTGTGATCATTGCTTGTACAGCCCTCTCGCAGTGTCCAGAGCAAGTATGGTGGGTCTGACACACCGGTGTCAATGTATTCTTTTTCCCATTTCTAGGAGTGTACAAATATTCGTAACTTTTGTTAAAGTAAAAGAAGGTGAAGTAAAATGTGGATTGGTGAATTCATGTATAGGGCTCGGAGTAATAATCAAACCATAAGCACTCTATTCGCAACTTTCAAACCTAAAACCAAACTTTCAATTGTCTCAGAAGCCATACAGTAGGAAATAGTCGAATATTTTTCCATTCAAACAAAATAGGACAGGTAGTGTAATATGGCTAAATACAGATTATATAAAATACAAGGAGACCACACAAATCAATCAGAAAGCCAGAAAAGGTCAATCACCATTATCCTTGTGTCAATCATAAAAGCAAAGATTCAAAAGTGAGGCCAGGAGTAAACAAATAATTTACCATGTGACAACGTTCTTATCTGCAGATGACCAGAAACTCAGGACTGAAAGACACAGTCTTTTACAGAAATACAACATCAACATTTTCTCACAAGGTCTAACATGAAAAGTTTTGGTCTTGAATCCAAGGAATGTCTCTAATTTTAAATAGTACTATAGTCGACGTACCAGATTTCATATACTTATTTTCTTACATTTGGTTATTTACAAACCAAATGCGTAATTTTTTAATAAATCGAAAAGCATTAATGATTTCATAAAGCAGCCTTCAAATAACAAATAATCAAGCTATTCCACTCACATGTGGAACATGAATTACAAAGCAGCTAATAGGTGAGACTCGTATTCCATTTAAGATGTTAACTTAGACGGCAATAAAGATAATCTTCTAACATCAACTGTTGATGCAGCTCATGTTAAAATTTTCACAAGTTATTTTAGTTGTCCCTTGATCCTGAGTCACCTGCCTAAATAATATTGTAGGGTTCATAAAAGTCACAGAGTCTCAATTATCTTTGACAGAGCTAGACTGGATATTAATGTTCATTAGTATTGCTTGTGCTTATTGTCGTTATTTAACCCGCTAGGGTGGAGAATGGAGATGAACACTGTCACATGTTTAATCTTTAACATTCTGAGTGGTGTCTGTTTGTTCTATATCAGGTCTCCATACCACTTTTGTGCAACAACGCTCTGACCATGTGTTTTAGGGAGTTGACTAGTGTGAACCTGGGACCTGTTACTGGTAAGGAGATGCCAGACCAAACATGACATGTAGAATTCAGAAGAGTTCAGTGAGACTAGCGATGATATAACCAAATAATTGACGATTTCAGCGTCAGCTCCACTGCACTCCCTGTATAAGAATCTTAATAGTAACTAAATTTAGTGGAGGGGGTTCAAGGCTTCCCTAATTTTTAGTTAGCTGGTAAAATAATGACGAAAAAGCAGTTAAGTTTACCGTTGGAAATGTTATTCTACTCACAAAACATTGTTTATAAATTGCACTATTGATAAAAGTAAATGTTTTAATACAGGATGGCAAAAACCAATTGCGTTCAACAAAAATGTGAACGAATATTTCCTGAATGGGTTTCCAAGTTCTACAGTGGATCAAAGGATGACCTATGCCATATCACATCTATAATCTAGGTTTAAATTAAGTTTCACAAGAGAGAAAAACTATAAAAATGGTCTACAGTGACCCTCAATTATCTTTAATTACTTATCTAACTTGTCGTAAATTACAGTGGCTGATGTGGCTTCTCAATAACTACATAACAGAAAAATCATCGCGTTTCAGACTTCTACTTCAAGTGGCAAATGTGAACACAACGAGCTTTAATTGACGATAGACACTAGTATGACGCAAAAAGGGGGTGTAACAGGTGAGACTTCTGTAGGTCTGAGTAAAGCTTTATGTGCTGTAATGCGGCATCACGTGCGTTCATTACCTTGTCGTTGTTCATCAGGGGGCGGCGAGCAGCACAGCTCCGCTCACCTCGCCGTCTCGCAAGCCATTCCTCTACTAACTTCTCCATACTACAATTCAATGAAGTTGGTTTAAAAAAGTATCTGGCTGTGTTTTCATCTGACCAATCAGGGTCTCAATGTTAACCTTAAGCTCCACCTACAAAATTCTGTTTATCCAATGACAAACGTTATACTTTTCGTGGTGGGGCAATACTTTTTAAAGTTTGCAACGTAACAGAAACGCGAAAAAGTCTCACGTTAAAACTTGCAGCTGGTGTGGTACTTTTAGTGTTGTCGCAAGATCTACACTCTTCTTCTGGAGGGCTCTCTCTTTTAACATGGGCTGAGGGGTGGTTCTAACATAACAGAGACATGAGAAAGTCTCACGCTAAAACTTGCGGGTGGTGTGGGCCTTTCTGTGTTATCGCAAGATCTATACTGTTCTTCTGCAGGGCTCTAGCATTTAACATGGGCTCGGGGGTGGTCCTAGCGGTTAGCTGGTTACTTGGGTGTCCGTTCCTTATCGTAGGGCCTTCAGCTTAACATACGTAGTTCTGCTCTCGGCTTCTGTTCTCGTTTCCCCACTCAGAACTTTGTGGAAGTTTTCTTCAGTATCGTGCATCAGCGTGCTGTTTAATAGCGGTAGTGTGACTTTTACACATATTTTTTGCCAGTCACCGGTCTTCTCATCGGGTCGTTTTTTTTTGTTTTTCCTTGCTCACTCCGCTGAGTTGCGGCGCTCAGGGGTTTACGAGCGGTGAAAGTCCGGTGTTTGCTTGTCAGTCCCTGCACCAGTCCCTTCTGGCATTCTGTGTCCTCTCGTGACTCTGCAGGGTTCCATGTTCTGTCCCAGCAGATATACAGCCCACATCAGCTACAAGGGCCTTCTGTTGGTCTCGCTGTCCTTTCCCTTCTCTCGACGCTTCTGCCTTGTAGGAATCGTGTCTTGCTAATTACGTCCTTTTCTTTCTTGATACTTGTCGCCTTGCAACTTGTGGGTCGTTGCATCTGGTCTTTGCTGGAGTTTTTACCATGGTTCTTACAAAAAGTTTTACTTATAATCATCTAACATATGTCTACTACCTACATTGTTTTACGCCTTCTTAAAAAGCTTTACAAATTTCGGCGCCCTTTCCATGTTAAAATTGTAAGATATTTTGAGTCTTAAAGTCTACTCAAGAATCCTCAAATTCGTTTCTTATTTTTGTGTAGTGTCGTGGTGTATAGCATTTTAGTATTTCATGCTGTTAGACTATCTATGCTTTATCCCTTCACCTTAATCTATGGTACTATTGGTGTTATTATTGAAACTACTTTTTTTCCCACCTTCCTCTCTCTTCATTCTTCTTTCTCCTGACTATCTTATCTGCAACATAATCTTGAAATATTGTGAAGATGATTTCCCAGTAATAAAATTAATCTTCAAACCTTTTGATATGGCTCACATGGTGAAGTCCTAAGGTTTTGCCTGTTTTTGGGTTCATTAGTTCCACAGCATTATTATGAGCAATTCGGCTAATTATGTCAGGTCCTTTGTATGCAGCGTAAAACTTATGTATTTTGTGTTTCTGTTTGCTGGAGAGATGGTGTGTTTTACAAATATTTTCTGGCCTACTGAGAATGTTCTTTTAATTGCTGTTCTATCTCCTCTTTCTTTTCTTTTAATGGCTGCCTTTCTGATGTTGGAGAGTGCTGTTGTTATGACTTGTTTGTGCTGTCTACGTGGTACAATAGGAAATCTAACATTTTCTCTGGTTATGTTTGGGGGTTCAATGTTTTTATGTGCAGTAACTGGAGGTAGTAAAGTAGTGCTATGTGGAATTTAATTTATTACTTCTTGAAAATCTATAAGGTATATATCCCAAGTGTTGTGTCTTTTGCCTGCATATAATCGGCATAAGGTGCCTATGTCCTTCATAGATCGTTCTGCTGGATTTACGCTAGGTTTATACTTAGATTGTGTTGTTTTAACGTGTTCTGGCATTGCACTGATCTGTATTGTGGGCCATTATCCGAAATTATTCGTTCCACTCGACCTACTTGTCTGTGAAAATCTTGTCTAAATGCTTTACTTATAGTAAGACCTGTTGCCCGTTTTAATGGTGCCAAGGTACCATATTTAGAAGTAAGTTCTAAAACGACAAATATGAAAATATATC
This sequence comes from Schistocerca gregaria, assembly GCF_023897955.1. Taxonomy (NCBI): domain Eukaryota; kingdom Metazoa; phylum Arthropoda; class Insecta; order Orthoptera; family Acrididae; genus Schistocerca; species Schistocerca gregaria. The sequence goes on from NC_064920.1 coordinate 1,120,885,129, forward strand.
CATTTTTTTTGCATGGGAGGGGCCCCATCAAATCTGTTGCAGCTACTTGTTTTAATCTTTTAGGGATTATTGGAAACATAGGTGGCTTGGTTTGGAAAGTGACGTGTTTAGCCCTCATACACTTTTTGCATTTGACAAATACTGTTCTAATTCGTCTTTCCATATTACGAAAAGGGCTTGCTTGTTTTATTTTTAGAAAGCATTTCTTTGGTCCAAAGTGGCCATTACTTAAATGTGTATACCATATGCACTTATTAATTAGTTCATCTGGGATGTAAATTAATCATTCATTCATTGCAACATTTCGTCTAAAAAATAAAACATTGTTTTTACGAGATAGTGCTGTCGAATGTCTGGAAAATCTTTACTTCTCCACTTGTGTTTGATTCCTGGTATTTCGGGATCCTTGTCCTGTTCTTTGCCCATGTTTTTCAATGTTGTCCTAATGTAGTTTTCGAAAGGTACTTGTTTCATATAGTACATTGTAAACTGGTCTTCTGCTGCTTCCAAACCTATGTTATTGGATGCACCCTGTGGACATCGTGATAAAGCATCTGCTAATACATTGGCTGGTCCTGGTATGTGTGTAATAGTGAAGTAAAATTTTTGTAGTATTAACATCCATCTGGCTAACCATCCATGAGTTAATTGGACGTATAACAGAAATTCTAATGCTTTGTGGTCAGAGTGTACTTTTTTTTTCTTCCAATAGGAAGTGCCGAAAACGAACACCCCATACAATGGCCAATGCTTCCATCTCCATGATTGAATAGTTTTTCTCGCTTTCTGTGAGTACCCGACTGGCAAATGCAATTGTTCTATATGATCTTAGCTCTGTCTATTCGTATTATTAGAATAAAACAACTCCTAAACCTGTTTTCACGCAATCAGTGGCCATACAAAAATTTTGTGTTACATCAGGATATGCTAAAATCGGTGCTGTTGTTACTGCGTTTTTCACTTTTATAAATTCTTAATTAGCTTGTTGATCCCATAACCATGCCGTGTTTTTTCCAGTCAATGCACATAGGCGTGGTGTTGCGAGAGAGTGGATCGAAATAAATTTTTTATAGAATCTGGTGAGACCTAGAAATCTTCTGTGAGTTTTCTTATTATATGGAGTACAGAATTCTTTGATTGCCGTTAGTTTTTCTGGGTCGGGCATTATCCCTTTCTCGGAAATTATGTGTCCTAGAAATTTGACATCTCGCCTTCCAAATTTGGATTTTGTTATTTATTTACTGTGACCCCATGCTCTTTCATGATCTGTACAAACTGATTTAATGTGTCGTTATGATGTTCCCAAGAGGGTCCTGCTACAATCACATCATCAACATAACAAGTAATTTTTTGTAAAATTTCATGACTGAGTATAGTATTAAATCCCCAAATAAACGCTGTTGATGATATGTTTAAACCAAATGGCAATCGTTTAAATTGGTAACATCGACTGAATACGATAAATGCTGTAAATTTTCTACATTCTGGAGCCAATTCTATTTGCCAGAAACTACTCGGTAAATCAATTGATGAAAATATCTTAGCGCCGTGGAAGTTTTGTATCAGTTCCTCTAATTTTTCTGGCAGATCTGTCTCAGTGATTATGATTGTGTTGATCTGTCTGGACTCAAGCACTAACCTGATGCTCCCATCTCGTTTTTGTACAATATGGAGCAGGCTGTTATATGTGGAGGTAGCTGGTTCAATAATATCGTCATCTAACATTTTGGATATCTCCTGGAATACTTTATTCCTGTATCTTAATGGGATTGTATAGGGTGGCACTCTAAATGGTGTGTGCTGTCTTACTTCAAACTTGTACTGAAAGTGTTTAATACTGCCAGTCGTAAGTAAAAATACCTCTGCTTTATCTCGTAAAATACCCTCTAATTCTCTTTTACTGGGTTCCGAAATACCTTGAACTTCTTGCAATTTTTTGTCGGTTTCTTTATGGACTTCTAACATGAGTTGAGGCGATTCCCCCTTTTGTGCATACCATTGTAATTCTTCATCCTCTTTATCTCGCGTCATTCTTAATTGTTTGTTTATAACTGGTATTTCTTCTAATTTTAGCTTTTGCTCAAAGATAAGTGTGACATTCCCGAATCTTACGCAACCTTTCCCTTTATTTATTATCGCTCGCCTCTCATTTAAAAAATCTGCACCTATAATCAAATCTACAGTTAGTTTATGTATAATCACGAAGTTGGCTTCGATATTTTGACCTTGGCACGAAAGAGTTAACCTTGTTTGTCTCGTAACTTCCGCAGCATTGTTTCTAATAGGACCTCTTACTTCAATCTTACGTATTTTCAGAACTGGCAATTCCTCATTGCCATTACATTGCATGAGTAAATTTTCTGAGATCGCAGTCAGTTCACTTCCGCTATCAATTACAAAATTGACTGGAATACGCTTTACCATGGCCTTCACAATTGGTTGAATTTGAAAGGGTTGGTTCTTTTATTCTTCTTCTTCCATCAACGAATCCTCCACTGAATCATACATGAACCTTTTTAGGAATTTCCGTTGTGAATTCGAACTTTCTGTAGGATAAGCTTCGACTACTACTTCTCTCTCTTTTATTTCCTCTTTTCTGTTCCTTCCTTCATTTACACTTCCCTCAACATCCTCTACTTTTTCCTCATCCTCGTCTATCTTCTCCTTCTTCGTCGCTACTTCCACATAATCGCATCTAAATGCTCTGATTATCGCTTCATAACTTCCTTCATTATATACGTTAGGTTGTGTGCCCATTTGTAACTTATTTTCAACTTCTGTCGACTGCGCATTATCCTCATTGAATTCGCTTTCCCTGGTTTCCACCTCAAATAGCTCTGCAATACTCATTAGTTCGTCCTTTCCTCCTACATTAGTTGTGCATGCCTCTGGCAATTCATCTTCTTCGTCAGTATTCTCCCAGTTAATTTCGTCCCCACACGATATTGTTATTTTCCTGTCTTCGTTTTCATCTCGTCCCTGCGGATTTGTTTCTTCCTTCTTCTCTTCTCGTGATAAAATTTTTACTTCTCTGTTCAAGGTGCTGCAATTGTCCTGGGTCGGTGCGTCATTCTCTTTGGCATGGGCGCTTAGCTGTCAATTCGAACGTTTATCGGGGTTTGGTGGTCTTACCTCCACGTCTTCTATTTGTATTCTCTTTTCTTGTTCGGCTTGTTGATAGTGGTTTCTTTGTTGATAATTTGTCGGTCTATTGGTTCTCCAGTACCCGTTCCGGTTGTCGTTATTCCCTCTGTAATAGTTGTTGCCATTCCTGGGTGAATTATAGTTACTGCTATATTCTCTTCTAAATCCATAACCGGTTCTTTGTTGAAATGTATTGTCGTTTCTTGGTGCGAAGTTATCATTTGGTTCGTAATTATTGTTTCTTCGTACTGTGTCTTGTGGATTGCACTGCTGTTTGCTTTCGTTTTCACGTGCACTTCGTCTTTTACTTGAGTCATCTTCCGAAAATATGAACTCTAGTTCCCTCAGAATACCTTTAAATGCTTCGACGCCATTGCCTCCGCGATCTACTGATGATCGCTGGTATTTCAATGGTAGCTTCATCGCGCATAATTTAATCAACTCTCCGTCACTGTATTGTACATCTAAGCATTGATTTTTCTTTGCCATTAATTCGAAAAATTTCACGGGACTCTTCTCTCCTGAATTTTCAGATTATGGGTACTGTAATAATTCGTACTTCACTCTGTTCTGTGCTTCGTTGGACCAATATCGTAAGAGACACTATCTCTGAAATCTTCGTACGATCGGCATGTCGCTGCAACATTCTTCATGGTTTCTGTGACTGTTTCTGAGATGTGTGCACATATAAAGTCTAATTTTGTGCTACCGTCCAGTGTTCTGGTAATCCTAATCGGAATTGATCAATAAAAGTTCTTGGATGTAATGAGTTTCCTTCTGGAAGGTGTTGAAATTTTCTGACTGTGAGGAAATGATCGTTGTTGTACTTCGTCATAGTTCCATATGAAATTCGCGATTCTTCCCCACTTTTGTTTCGGTTCAATTCTCCCGTCTTTCTTTCCGGTTGTGGTAGATATATTGGATATTGTCCACTGTAACTTTCGCCTACCCCTGCGTAGTATCGTTGGAGTGGTATGTAATAATTTCCTTCCATTGGTTTTGAACGTATAACTGAATGCATTGCACTGTACTCTTCGCGACCTGACTTTCCATTGTCAGGTATTGGTTCGGTATCTTGTCTGGCTAACCTTGCTGCTTCATTGCACGATCCAAACTGTCTTGAAACATACATTTGTGGTTCCGCATTTGTTTGTGATGACGTTTGTTCATCAAGAATTTCGAAACGTGTGTGTTGCGGTGCCGGCTGTCCTATTTCACATATGTTACTTTTCGCCTGTGATTGGAATCGCAAATGCGTAACATTTTCGTTAATTGCTTGTTTTTCCGGTGCTGTTACAGATACGGATGTGGCTGAAGACTCAGTGCTTGTTCGATCTTGTTCACTACGCTCTTCAATGGTTTGCAACAACTCTGCACGCAATTTCTGACATTGTTGCTTTGTTTGCGCTTCTATTTTGACAACGCGATTACCATATCTTTTCAGCGCTGATTTTGTGATACGTTTGTGTAACACACTGTTTTCAACAATTTCACGCGCTGTACCTGCTGCTTTTCTGGTAATTTCGTTTATCTGTTACTCTATTTTCATGACTTCTCCCTGGGTGTTGTTATGTAATGTTATGATCTCGTCCTGAATGTCATTAAGCAATGTTTGTACGTCCGCTTCTACCCTGTCAATGTCTATTCTCATTAATTGTGACCTGTTATTAAGTTTCCTATCACTTCTCGAGATTCTTTTGCCTCGTCTTCAATATGACTTAGGTGTAACTGAATTTTTTTTGGTTTGTTCTTTAATCTCACGCATTTGTGTAGTGGTTCCTGCATTTTGTTTCGTCGATTCTGCATTTTGAATTTTAATTTGGTTCACAATTTCTTTATTTTGTCTTGAGATGGTTTCCGTCATTATTTGTAATAATTCTGCCAGATTGGTGGGTCCTATTGCGTTTTCTTCCGACGTCGTACGCTCTGTGTTTTCGCCCAAGTGTTGGTTCGCAACCGACTGCATTGAAATTTGCTGTGGCACGTTTCTGCTCGCATACCTTGTACTCTGTGGTGAGGGAGCCCCGATTACTTGTACTACGGGTTCTACGTATTCAAGACGCAGGTTAGAATCCTCATTGACTGTCTCTCTACTTTCCTGCTCCTCTGTCGTATGCTGACTTATGTTTTCTATGCCTTGACATACATTATCCTTGTTATGGTGCATTATATGTCTTATTTCTCGCGATACTGCATTGTTTGTTGTACTGTCCTCTATTCTCTGTCCATTTTCATGCTGGGTCTCTACATCAATTCGGTCAAGGTCTCGATCTGCTATTGCTAATCTTCCTGAACCCATTATTTTCTGTTCTAAAAGCAATTCACGCGCACTACTTAGCGTCAACATGCGCTCATACGATCTCACGCGTTTCATAAACTTTTTGCACACACGACTTGACAATCAATTCACTTACTTGTTGGGTCAGAACCAAATTGTCAACGATGTAACCGCCACATGTGCGCTTGCATTGGAGAGAAAACATAATTCTAACAATATTAAAACTCATAACTTAATTATGCTATTGTCTCTGCTAGAACGTCTCTATTGAATACATTCTTACTATCTATCTACTGTTTTCGACTGTATATATCATTAGAAAAAAAAATTTACTACAAAAATCTTTCAGCAGGATATTTGTCTGACCTAGTTAGATATGTGGTCGACCTTCAATCATGGTGTTTTGCAATCCCTGCAGGGTGGCCATGTTCTAACATTCTGCATGGTGTCTGTTTGTTCTATATGATGTCTCCATACCACTTTTACGCAACAACGCTCTGAGCGTGTTTTTCAAGGAATTGACTAGTTTCAACATGGGACCTGTTGCTGGTAAGGAGGCGCCAGACCACACATGACATGTAGAATTCAGAAGAGTTCAGTGAGACTAGCGATGATATAACCAAATAATTGACGATTTCAGCGTCAGCTCCACTGCACTCCCTGTAAAAGAATCTTAATACTAACTAAATTTAGTGGAAGGGGTTCAAGGCTTTCCTAATTTTTAGTTAGCTGGTAAAATAACGTCGAAAAAGCAGTTAAGTTTACCATTGGAAATGTTATTCTACTCACAAAACATTGTTTATAAATTGCACTATTGATAAAAGTAAATGTTTTAATACAGGGTGGTAAAAACCAACTGCGTTCAACAAAAATGTGAACCAATATTCCCTGAATGGGTTTCAAAGTTCTACAATGGATCAAAGGATGACCTATGCCATATCACATCTACAATCTAGGTTTAAATTTAGTTTCACAAGAGAGAAAACTATAAAAGTGGTCTACAGTGACCCTCAATTATCTTTAATTGCTTATCTAACTTATCGTAAATTACAGTGACTGATGCGGCTTCTCAGTAACTATATAACAGAAAAATCATCGTGTTTCAGACTTTTACTTCAAGTGGCAAATGTGAACACAATGAGCTTTAATTGATGATTAACACTAGTATGACGCAACAGGGGGTGTAACAGATGAGACTTCTGCAGTTCTGAGTGAAGCTTTATGTGCTGTAATGCGGCATCACGTGCGTTCATTACCATGTCGTTGTTCGTCAGTGGCGGCGAGCAGCACAGCTCTGCTCACCTCGCCGTCTCGCAAGCCACTCCTCTCCTAACTTCTCCTTACCACAACTTACCGAAGTTGGTTTAAAAAAGTATCTGGCTGTGTTTTCATCTGACCAATCAGGGTCTCAATGTTAACCTTAAGCTCCGCCTACAAAAATTCTGTTTATCCAATGAGAAACGTTATACTTTTAGTAGTGGGGCAATGTTTTTAAAGTTTGCAACGTAACAGAGACGCGAAAAACTCTCACGCTAAAACTTGCAGCTGGTGTGGTCCTTTTAGCGTTATCGTAAGATCTATACTGTTCTTCTGGAGGGCTCTCTCTTTTAACATGGGCTGAGGGGTGGTTCTAACGTAACAGAGACGCGAGAAAGTCTCACGATAAAACCTGCAGGCGGTGTGGCCCTTTCTGTGTTATCGCAAGATCTATACTGTTATTCTGGAGGGCTTTAGCTTTTAAATGGGCTGGAGGGTGGACATAGCGGTTAGCTGACGACGTGGGTGTCCGTCCCTTATCGTAGGGCCTTCAGCTTAACATGGTTCTGCTCTCAGCTTCTGTTCTCGTTTCTCCCCTCGGAACTGCGTCTGTCTCACGGTGGGAAGGTATGACATGCATTTAGGGATTCTTGTGTTAGTCTGTGGCATTCCATTTGCTCATTTGTTACTCGTATTACTTTTGTTAATTTAATGTCACGATTTATTCGGAGCTATGTGACATACTACTGGATTTGCTTATCATGTCAGCGTTTTCATAGAAGGTGTTGGATTTGCCTGACATCTTACAAATCATCACTTTAAATGACAAGGTATTGCCGTATACTCATGGGAGGTAACGTTACCAGCACCTGTCACTGTTTTAGAAGTTCCTTTAGCAGATAAACCCGCCAAGCAGTCCTCCAAATTGAGAAGTTGTTTTAGTTTATTTTCGATACCAGTTTCAGCAATTCAATACGCCATCTGCAGACCCCATATTCACCTCTCATAAATTATCGATTTTAGCATACTGGAGGCCTTATTTTTTGGATGTCGTAATTATTAACTGCTTCCTTCGAAGACTTTCACTGCAACTCCAAAAAGGTGGTCTCATGGTGGGCATCGTTATGAGTGGCTACCCAAATTTGTATAGATTCGAATGTGACAGTAGCCTAATGATAGACTTCAGGGGAAAATGAGGACCGGCCTGAGGCTTGTCGTTTTCTTCCAGTGGACCATCTCTGACCCCACACAGAATCGCCATAGTGCAACAAGAACATTGTGACGCCTTCATACTGTATATGCACCTGCTCTCCAAGAACCATTAATGGACACCCTGAAAATTCTGTCATCCCACACCACTGACCTGACTCTGGCAACAGGTGGTCTAGGGACATGCCACCTTGTGCGCTGGATGTCGTTAACACTACATAATCGACTGGAGTGAGCGGGAAGCATTGATTACTAATGAATGGCATCGCACTGTATTCAGTGATGAATCCGGTTCTGCCCTATCCACAGAGACTATCGTTGGCCGGTATCGGGAGAGGTCCCATTCTTCCAGTGGCATAGTGGTGGTACTCCTGGCATTTGGTGTGGGGAGTCATCGGTTGTGGAAGGTCTGGGTAGAGATTGAGGGAACGCTGATGGCACAACGTTACGTCACGGGTATACTGCGTCCTCGTGATTTATCTCTTATACAACAACGTAGTGGTGCCATTTTTCAACATCAAAATGCTCGTCCTCATATGGAAGGTGTCTCAATGAACGGTCTGCATGTTGAGGTACTTGTTTGGCTAGCAAGATTCCCAAATCAGTACCCAACACAACATGTATGGAATTGCTTTAATGTCAATACCGCAGTATCGGGGAAAAGGGCTCTATGATACTCTTCCCATCTGAATCAGTGTTTCCATCCCAGTCAGAGAGCGTGTAACGCTATACTCAGGAATGCGATCATACCGCCTACTTTTTGTACATTTCACTACATTTCTTGATGTGACTTCTGAAATTTTCCCGGCGTATTTGTTCTTCTAATAAAAACCGGGTATGCACCCGGATCCCGTCGAGATTCTGCCACGATATTTCGGCCCAGAGACGTCCGGCCATCATCAGGTGACTACACAACTACCGAAGAGCCCAGGTGCAGTCGCGATATTTATGCCGATTCTCGCGCACGTGTTGACATGCGCGGCATAGCCGAGTTGTACGTGCTGCCCTCGGTGGTGAAAGTAAAAGATCATCTAGTCATTGAATATCGAATGACGCTGTCTATTCCGCTGTGAATGTATAATTTTAATAACAGGATTCCAGTTTTTATCCAGTTGAAAGCCGTTGTCACGATTTATAAGATTATCGGCAAGATGTATTTCCACTGATTCCTTGATTACGGAATCCCAAAATCCGGAAACCGGAGCTAAAATTTTTGTTCCATTGTATTCCATTGAATGTCCCAATGAAATACAGTGCTCTGCTTCTGCCGATTTTGACGGTTGCCGCAGACGGGTGTATCTTTCATGTTCTGTACATCGTTCATGGACAGTTCTTGTCGTCTGGCCAATATATACAGAGCCACATTCACAGGGAATTTTATAGACGCCTGCTTTCTTCAGTTGTAAATCGTCTTTAACGGACCCAACCAGGGCCCGGTTCTTTGCTGGTGGACGGAAGATAACCTTGATTTTATTCTTCTTCAGTAATCGGCCTATTTTCGACGACACATTTCCGGCGTATGGAAGAAACGCAGTTGATTTAAAGTCGTCATCAGCGTCCTCAGTGCACTGCTTCTTGTTTTGACAGTTGCGCATGGCCTTTCGTATTTGGCGTGAAGTGTAGCCATTCTCTTTAAAAACCTTCTCCAAGTGTTCTAATTCTGCGTGGAGGTTTTCATCGTCCGATATTACATGCGCTCGAAGTATTAAGGTACTGAGAACACCGGCTGTTTGTGCTGGGTGATGGCATCTTGACACCTGGAGGTACAGATCTGTGTGAGTCGGTTTCCTGTACACAGAATGTCCTAATGACCCATCATTTTTACGGCATACTAGCACGTCTAGAAATGGTAAAGTGCCATCTTTTTCAATCTCCATCGTGAATTTGATGTTCTCATGTAAAGAGTTTAAATGGTGAAGGAATTTCTCCAGTTCCTGTCTGCCATGAGGCCATACAACAGAAGTATCATCTACGTACCGCCAGAAGACCGTAGGCTTTAAGACAGCAGACTCAAGTGCTTTCTCCTCAAAGTCCTCCATAAAGAGATTAGCTACCACAGGGGACAAAGGGCTCCCCATGGCGACGCCGTCTGTTTGTTCAAAGAATTCGTCATTGAATAAAAAGTACGTTGAGGAGAGTATATGTTCAAACAAGGCCGTCATTTCGGCACTGAATAAGTTACCAATAAGATGTAACGATTCCATTAAAGGCACTTTGGTAAATAGTGAGACCACATCAAAGCTGACTAATAAATCCGAGCTGCTAAGCTTAACTTCCTTCAAGAGACTGACAAAATCCTCGGAATTACGTATATGGTGGCAACACTTACCCACATACGGCTTTAGTAGTGAGGCCAGATATTTTGCTGTAGAATAGGTGGCAGCACCAATATTACTATTAATCGTAATGGTGCACCATCCTTGTGTATCTTGGGAAGACCGTAGAGTCTTGGTGGTACTGCATTGTGTGGTCTCAATCTCTTAATAACTTGTTCAGGTAGAGAACAGTCGTTCAAAAGGGTAGCAGTTTTCCTTGATATTCGGCTTGTTGGGTTCTTTTCAATTCTGCGGTACGTGGAATCATTTAGCTGACAATATATCTTCTCGTTGTAGGCTTCCCTTGTCAGAAGAACTGTCAGAAGAACTTGACCTGAAATAACATCAAATATCCTCTCTCCGAGTGAAATTAGTTTGTTTCCCACTCTCCTTCAGGATACTTCTCGTTTCACTGCAACGTCATTATCAATCTTGAAAATCAATTTCACAATACATTTCCGGTGCTCGAATGTCAAGCGTGCTCCAGCCATCTTGTTTTCTTAATACGAGATTAAAGTGCTAACATCTGTTGACCCAAAGAACATACTACAACACACTCGTAACTCAGATCGAACTACTCTATCGGTACCTCGATAGAGCATAACAAATGGTGTATACTTTTTTCTGGCGGACTCTGTAACATAAGTAAATGTAACTTTGTTACATTACAATTTCCGTAACAGCCGCTACTTATTTCTGTCGGAGGAAGCTAGAATTTCCGTGCTTCCACAGAGCCCAAAGGCCCAACGGACAGAGGCTCGGTTTGTGAAACGGCCGGACTTGGGGGTAGGCCGTCTATTCCCACCGGGCTGCGTAATTGAGGCCGTGTGTCCGTGTGGTCAGCGGGACAGCCTACCAGGAAGGGGCGAGACAGCCTCCGGCGGCGTAGCAAGGCCTACTGAATCGTGGGAATTCTCCGCCTCTCGGTACCGTATTGCGTTGTGGACTTTCAGTGAAGTGTGAGAACCAGCTACATGAGTCCTAAAAAATCCACAACACACACGTCAAGTGAGCTAAACGTAAACAACAATGCTACAACAGATCGACATATCCGCTGGTCGTGCCTGGAAGAGAGAGAAATGATTTGAAATGGTTTTGTTGCAGTGTTATAGTTCTTACAAAGTACTGTTACTGTCAGACATGTGGAATGGTTAATATGATATAGGGTAAGCAGGGCTATAGTGGCCAGGTTGGTAAGGTAGCTATTTCGTTTTATACCTAGTGGGGAAAATTGAAAGCTATTCAAAGAGGCTTCTTTTCAGCGACTTTCGTGACGATAGTTGCGGACATTCCTCTGCACTTTTCTCTACGATTGATGTAAGGCAAGTAAAGAAATCAAATGCAAGCATTAACACAATATTTATTGTGAGAGTTAACTTCTGCAATACTGATAAAAAAATTTAGCCTTCGAAGCCACGTGTTAATGAACTGCGTAAGTTATATAATTTTATATTCAGGCAACATTTACTGTAATGGCATCTAGTTGGCTATAGTAGCCATTCGCCTGACAGGGCGAAGTGGCCAAAGCCCCTTTGCTTGAGTTCATATTTGGTAATGGTTCAAATGGCTCTGAGCACTATGGGACTCATCTGCGGTGGTCATTAGTCCCCTAGAACTTAGAACTACTTAAACCTAACTAACCTAAGGACATCACACACATCCATGCCCGAAGCAGGATTCAAACCAGCGACCGTAGCAGTCACACGGGTCCGGACTGCGCGCCTAGAACCGCGAGACCACAACTGCCGGCTCAGTTTTGGTAATGTATTTACCTCGTTTCAGTGCGGCTGAACTGATGATAAGACAGTAGTATTTAACAAAATAGATATACTACGTCACCAGTATGTTAAGAACTTGTGAGAAGCAGTGTTCCCGTATTACAGGTGTATGTTAACATGCCACCAAACAGTTTACGAAAATCTCTGCGACAATCAAGCGATTGCGAAGCAATGTAACAGATATTGGACTTGCATGAGAAGACGAAAGATTTCTGTTGTATGAATTTTCGGGATTGCAGCCGGATTACGTAGGCTTCTTGCCACGATATTTCGGCTGACATCCATTCAGCCATATTCTGGTGAGTGTTTTGCAATGAAGAGTGTTAGTTCACTTCGCCAAGTTTGTACCAAAAACTGGCCTAGAGACACATATGCAGCAGCTACATAAGCGACATCTGTTGAATTTCGCCCTCTCTTCGAACATTTCTCCACCTATGGCCACCTGTAATGGTGATACACATTTGCGCGCTCTGTCGAAATTCGCAATCGCGGAGTTAAACTTCAGCTGTCAAAATTAGTGAAGTTAACTTTCGCTAAACATGTTGTTGGTCACAAAATGTTTTCTTTCTGCACAAATTAAAGAAATCACTGGGTCACACGCCTTATCCAGCTGAAAGCCGCCATCATGATTAATAACGTATTTTGCCAAATGATTGTTTATCGACTTTTAATAACTGAATCACAGAAGAATCTCGTCGAGGTGTTCCGCTATAGCTGACTTACCGAGCTGCGGAAAGAGGGTGTGGCAATTATGTTCAAAGCATCTTTCACGTGATGTGCGCGTTCTCCGACCAGTGAACGCTTTGCTGGAAAGGTATTGCGTAAATTCCAGCCCTACGGAAGCCACGTTTACCCCTGCCGAATCGAGGAGAGCGCAGATCTTTGTAAATGTCCGGAAGATTACTTTGACTACTTTGACAATACATCACTCCATCACTATCACAGTGGGACTGGTATAGCTACCGTAATAGATCTTAAAATGCAGAAACACTGTCTTGATTGCACAAGATAGGTTTATTTAGTCTTCACATGTGACGCGCTTTTCCCTGTTCTAGGCATCATCAGACAGTCTCAGGAAATTACAAGCTGCTATATGCATAGATTGCTATTAAAGACAATAATAAATGAATAAATTGAAAACAACAGAAGGAAGACAAACATCGCTTGGATATTGGAGCACAGGGTAAAATTTGTGTTTCAGGGGATGGTAAAGGCTATAAATTTCAACTCATAAAATATTGCACAATGACGGAGCTTGTTGATAAAAAATGTCTCTATTCGTCGTACCTAATTAAAAGTCCCATAGGAGCGGGAGGTAACAGCCAGATAGCCACAGTCGACGCTTCATTAAATCACCGATAAAATTATTCCTGCACATATTCAAGGTGTCAAACAAGATTAAGAATCCCAAAGAACTGGAAGTAAACAACCAAACAAGACTTTTAATCACGTTCGACGCCCTGATCACGATAGGGAAGAGCTTTTATCGGTAAGCTCGGTCATGGTGCAATATTTTATGAGTAGAAATTTGTTCCCCTCACCATCTCCTTAAACCAAAATTGGGCCTTGTGCTCCTTAGCCCAATCAATATTTGTCTTCCTCCAGTTTGTAATTCCGACAGATTGTCTGATGATGCCCTGAACAGGCAACAGGCGCCATATGTGTTGATTAAATAAAACCAAGATTTTTGTTTTGAATATAAAAAAACTTTGACAGGATTTTTCTTTAGCATTTTGCCTAATTTAATCCTCTTCCTCTTGTGAGTATTTGCCTTGCCTCCTGCTTAAACCTGTAATGATCTGATGTGGACAATATTCATTACCTTTGCATATAGATTGTAGGTATTCCAACTCCTTTGGAAGGCTGTCTCTATTCCAACTCCTTCGGAAGGCTGTGTCCGTCAAGCACTGCATCATTGTTCGACGGATGCCCGTATTTTTATATGGGTAGTGGTAGCTATACGCCCGCAAGTACAGGTTTTTCTGAGTGGTCTTACGGTAGACGGAAGCTCTAATGATCCCGCTACTTTCCAATTGACCTACACGTCCAGGAGTGGCTGACAGCCACCCTTGTCTGCTTCCGTCATACATTTGATATTCTCGTGGATAGATTCATATGCTGAAAAAAGCGTGACAGTTCTTCTTCAATGTGGAGCGACACTACAAAAGTATAATCCACATATTGCAAAAAGACTTTTGGTTTAACTTCTGCCGAAACCAATTTTTACATCTGAATTTTATCTCTGAGAGTGTCCATTCAGACAGAGAGCGCACATGTAATATCACCAATATGCATGAGCCTGCGCGCTGTAAATGGAGCAATATTGGAAGTGTACGCGGTACTTGACAGACGTCTCTCATATAGCGACTTCCTATGCCCATACGTCTCCGCAGTACTCTTTAAGCAGGGAAAATTTGAAGAATCCCATGTCTGTTGCTACAGAAGTCAAATTATTCAGTGTTACAAGAAACACACTTAAAAACCTGCTCTATAACAACCGTGATGGTATTAGCCAATGGAAGGAAATCAGAAGTAATTCGGACGACGGTAACAGTGAGCCACGCTGTCCCAGACGCAAAATCAACCTCAGTTAAATCAAAATCAAATCGTGCACTGACAACACTCACGGATCATTCACAACACCAATGAACTGTACGGCGCCCACATTCATATTACAGATTGTCTCAACATCTAAATCAGTCTTATAGGTAGAAAGACTCCAGCGAAACATACGATGCTCACGATGGCGAGGCATCTCGACAACTAATTTAACCGCGACAGTGAGGATACATAGCAATGGGGAAATCGTATGACGTAAGTCGCTGATAATGGACTTCGAATAATTTTGAATGCTTGATGTATGGGGAATTAGATCTAGCACAGCCCGTCGCTTCACTGACTTCTCAGTGGGCACTGTCTAAAGGCCGTAGCACTGTATTGCAATAAATTACGTAATCATTGATTTTTCAGAGAGACGCAGAGGCAGGATACTGAGATGAAGACCACGGAGGCCAAAATGGAAAAGAACAGATGAAAATGAACACACTTCGTTCGCTGCTGTATAGAAACTTTTATTGGTCCAAGATAACAGCTTTCAACAGTCTTACGCTGTCATCTCCTCTAGTGCGAGAACATTAAGAGAAAGGGGGGGGGGGAGGATCTCCCATTAATTTCACCTATTATATAAAAGACAAAATTTCACGTACCCTGTGCAGATTGTACATTTCCCTTGTTCGTCCCATCCTTGAATACGTGGTGGTGGTGGTGTGGTCGCTTCACTGACTTATCAGTGGGCACTGTCTAAAGGCCGTAGCACTGTATTGCAATAAATTACGTAATCATTGATTTTTCAGAGAGACGCAGAGGCAGGATACTGAGATGAAGACCAGGGAGGCCAAAATGGAAAAGAACAGATGAAAATGAACACACTTCGTTCGCTGCTGTATAGAAACTTTTATTGGTCCAAGATAACCGCTTTCAACAGTCTTACGCTGTCATCTCCTCTAGTGCGAGAACATTAAGAGAAAGGGGGGGGGGGGGAGGATCTCCCATTAATTTCACCTATTATATAAAAGACAAAATTTCACGTACCCTGTGCAACTTCGAATAAACGTGTCATGTATCATTACATGAAGTCGGAGCAAAGGAGGCACTCCACACAAATGATACCTTGATAAAAAATCACACAGCTGATAACATGCACACAGTTGATCATATTCTCGTATCATCCATAAATATCGGCGTCGAATACGCCTCTCCCAAGCTTCTGCAGAACACTATGATAGTGGCTCACTGTTAAAATAGAGGCGGCAAATCCACTACGTTATTACCTATCTCGCCCTTGGATGGTGTAAGTAGTACACGCTAAATGGTCACATTCTCTGGTTACAAGCAATGAACAGAAGTGCACAAGACAAAAAGATGGGTGTTTCAACATTTCTGATATAACGGTTGGGAATGCCAACAGACGATATATTTAAAATGAACATGGGCTTACGCTAAATAATCTATAGTCATGCATACCGTTCGCCCGCTGCAATTTTTAAAAAATAACCTAAATCCTTAATTAACAAAGCAAAGTGAAGTAAAGAGTTATTCGCACTGGTGCGAGCACGAATGCTAAGCCGACCAGACTTGGAGAGATCCCGCTAAGTCTCACTGACGAAAAGTATTACCGTACGGAAAAACCGAGCGGGGCTGAACTTACTTCAAGAGTCATCTAAATCAAATGCAAGCCTTATGGGATGCGAAGTCTCTATTACAGAGTCAGGACGAAACGATGTATATATAGAAAGTAATGTAGGCAACTACAATAAAATTAAAGGTGCGAATGGGTCGTAATAAGGGCGTAAATCAATAGGTTATGAAATCTTTTGAAGGATGTCTGTAACACATGCTGTGCGTCAGAAACTACCGTAAACAGGAGCGTATTGTAACTGAAATTCAGTGCCTGGAATCGGAGAAAAATACTATATTGCAATGTTTGTAATGTTACGGAGAACGAAGCAGTATTCCTTCTGATATACATGTCCGAAGAAACAGGCTATTGGGCGATTAAATACGTTATGAAATAGATGAAAAGTTTTCGCATATGCGAATACGAACAAACATCAGCAGCATAAGCGAGCGAAGACAATGAAACTTTCTGGTGGACAAGTACGCGTGTCCAGAGGGACATTATATCATTCTTATCAACAACAAAGGAACTGCAATATCGTATTTATCTGTCAACATCAGGCGCAGGCTCCCAGTTAAAATGTCCTCCCACTCTTATTGTGTGTACGAGGGCAGCTTGTGACGCAGGAACGACGCTATGTGGAAGTGTCCGTCAGGCTGTGAGTCGTACACGGATAGACAAAGTGGTTAACGCAAACGCCCAGGTAAAGCGTGAACGGCGCTATGTGATCAAAAGATTCCGGACACCCCCAAAAACATACGTTTTCCATATTAGGAGCATTGTGCGGCCACCTACTGCCAGGTACTCCATATCAGACACCTTAGTAGTCGTTACACATCGTGAGAGAGCAGAATGGGACGCTCCATGGAATTCACGGACTTCGAACGTGCTCTGGTGATTGGGTGGAACTTGTGTCACACGTCTGTATACGAAATTTACACGCTTCTTAACATCCCTAGGAGCACTGTTCTGATGTGATACTGAAGTGGAAACATGAAGGGACACGTACAGTACTAAAGTGTAAAGGTCGACTTCGTCTGTTGACTGACAGAGACTGCCGACTGTTGAAGATGGTCGTAATGCGTGATAGACACACGGTACAGAAAGGAATTCCAGACTGCATCGAGATCTACTGCAAGTACTATGACACTTAGCCGAGAGGTGAGAGAACTTGGATTTTATGGTTTATCGGCTGCTCATATGCCGCTAAGTGACAAACGACGCCTCGCTTGGTATAAGGAGGTTAAACATAGGACGACTGAACCGTGGAAAAACATTGTATGGAGTGACGAATCACGATACACAGTGTATCGATCCGATGGCAATGTGTGGGTATGGCCATTGCTCGGTGAACGTCGTGTGCCAGCGTGTGTAGTGCCAACAGTAACATTCGGAGGCGATTGTGTTATGGTGTGTTTTTTTCTGGAGGGGGTTTGCACCCCTGGTTATTTTGCGAGGCACTATCAAAGCACAGGCCTACAATGATATTTTAAGCACCTTCTTGCTTCCCACTGTAGAAGAGCAATTCGGGGATGGCGACTGCCTCTTTCAACACAATTGAGCACCAGTTCATAATGCACGGTCTGTGGCGGTGTAGTAACACGACAATAACACCCCTGTAATGAACTGGCCTTGACGCGAATCCTATAGTACACCTTCGGGATTTTTTGGAACGCCGACTTCGTGCCAGGCCTTACCGACCACAGTGCGGCACACCGTGAATAATGGGCTGCCATTCCCAAAGAATTCTTCCAGCACCTGACTGAACGTATGCCTGCAATAGTGGAAGCTGTCATCGAGGCCAAGGGGGTGAAAGGGGGGGGGCAACACCATATTGAATTCCAGCGTTACCGATGGATGGCGCCACGAATTTGTCAGTCATTTTCAGCCAGGTGCCCGGATATCTTTGATTACAAAGTGTACGTTCGAGTACCGGTCCGGCACAAACTTCAACAGTTTATTCCTTTAAGATTTAGCACACATTTGCACATACCTCTTTCCTATCGACTCCAGTTTCTTCTTCTATTAGTATCACGTCATCATAGAGGCCTTCAAATTATTGTTTCAACCTATCTACTCTCTCCTCTGAGTGGAATTCTCATTGCACACTTAGTGTTACCCACCAGGCTATTCATTCCACCGAACGCTGTTTCGAATTTCCTATACCCTGATGCGACCCTCCCGAGGATAATTTGCATTTCTTCTGCTGTTTGCCATTTAGCCTTGACTTCCCTGCGCTTGCTATTTATTCTTTCTAAAGGGCAATACATTGCGCTACTAGTTTCTTTCCTTATTCCGTTGATCAGCCGAAGTATTTATTCTGTTTCCCAAGGTTTCTTTGCGGCTACCTTTCTGCTGCCAATCTAGTCAGTCGATCATCTCTGACTGCTAGTTTTAGTGAGTTCCACTTCTTTTCAAGCTAACGTCTTACTGTGATATTAGTTATAGCAGTATCCCATTTCTTACCATATTCATTCTTCCGGAAAATTCTGTTAAACTTCGGTCCACTCTTCATAATAATGAAATTGTGATTTGAATATGTATCTGTTCCTGGACAAGCCTTACGATCACCTATTTTGTTTCCAACTTACTGTTTGTCAGTGATCTAATAGAGTATCTGCTATTAGCACCTGAAAATAATCCAAGAACTCAGTCTTTCTCCTTTCTCATTCGTACTGCTAAGGTCATATTGTCTCTTTACCCTTTCTTCAAATCCTACAATTCCTTCCTCTAAAATGGCGTTCCTATCCCCCTTGATTATTAGATTCATCTCCCTTTACGTACTGAATTACACGTTCAATATCCTCATGCTCTTTCTCTACGTCTTCATATTTTGCTTCCGATGTCGACATCTATGTCACAACTATTGTTGCTGGCGTTGCCGTCGAATCTGATGAGAATAACCCTTTCCCTAAACTGTTCACAGTAGCTCACTGTCTGCTCTACAGTTCTCTTCATAACGAATCCTACTCCAGTTTGACGATTTTCTGTTGTTTTTGATATTACCCTGTATTGGTCCGACTAGAAATCCCATCTTCTTTCCATTTCGCTTCACTGAACCCCACATTATCCGGGCTGACCCTTGCATTTCCTTTTTCAGGTACGTTTAGTCTTGGAAATGTTTTCGCAGCACAGTGATACACAAAGCGTGGACGGCTTTATACGTGAACTGTGCGATATACATCTGGTGTACAGATTCAGTGAATTCAACTCCAAAGAGATGTAATGACGTATTTTGAGCTGTTACCCCAACAATGGCAAACACGTAACGGTAACGCGGTATCTGAGACTATACCCTCTTTTATGTTGTACCTTTTTGTGATTGAATATTATAGACGTTTTCGCTGACGTGATGGTAATTTGAGAGAAAGAACGACAATCGGCTGAAAATCATAATTTACATTACTGCTGAGTAACGATCCGTCGGGGTCGAGAGTCCTATTACTAAAATACTTAGCAAACATTGATGGACTTCTGGGTCCCCTGTATATAACATGTTTAAGCATATCAGAAACTGCATCCTACGCTCTCTGTTAATCGCACATTAATTCATCACTCTTCTGACTGGTCTGATGCAGCTAGTAGACTTCTCGTGGGCAGTAATGCCCTTTCTGACAATACTAACCAGCTTCCGATGTCCTTGCTCCATCCATTATTGGTAATTTTGCGATTAGGTAACAGGATTTCTTAACGCCTCTACTTGATGACCATCAATCCTGGTATCATGTTTCTCGATGGTCTCAATGCTGCTACTTCTGATTACTTTCGTCTTTCTTCGATTTACTCTCAGTTCACATTCTGTACTCATTAGACTGTTCATTCCATTCAGCAGGTCATGTAATTCTTCTTCGCTTTTACTCAGGATAGCAATGTCATCAGCGAATCGTATCATTGATATCCTTTCACCTTGAATTTTAATTCCACTCCCGAACCTTTCCTTTATTTCCATCATTGCTTCCTCGATATACAGATTGAACAATAGAGGTAAAGGACTACGTCCGTGTCTTACACGGTTTTTAATCCGAACTATTCGTTGTTTGTCTCCCACTCTTATTATTCCCTCTAGGATCTTGTACATATGGTATACTATCCGCCTCTCCCAGCAGCTTACCCCTCAGTTTTCGGTAAATCTTGCACCATTTTACATAGTCGAACGCTTTTCTCAGGCCGAAAAATCCTGTGAACGTGTCATGATTTTTGTTTAGTCTTGCTTTCTTTACAAACCGCAACATCGGAATTGCCTCTCCAGTGCCTTTACCTTTCATAAAGCGAAACTGATCCTCGTCTAAGACATGCTCAATTTTCTTTTCTAGTCTTCGATATGTTATTCTTGTCGGAAAATTGGATACATCACCTGTGATACTGTTGTGTGAGACAATTCTCGCACTGCTTAGCTCTTGCAGTCTTTGGAATTGTGTGGATGATGTATTTGCGGAAGTCAGATGGTATGCCTTGAGACTCATACATTTTACACACCAACTTACATAGTCGTTTTGTTGTATTGTCCCCAATGTTTTTAGACATTCTGATGGAATATACACTTTCCACTTACCCGCTCTCTCCTCTGCATTTCACAATTGAATTCCCTCTGCATTCTTTATATTACCACCCTTGCTTTTAATTTGAGCGAAGGTTGTTTTGACTTTCCTATACACTGAATAATTACTTTCGACAATTACTTAATTTTATATTTCGCCTTAACTTCCCTGCACTTCCTATTTATTTCATTCCTTAGTGACCTCTATTTCTGTATTCCTGAATTTCACTGCACATTTTTGTACTTACTTCCTTCATCGGTCAGTTAAAGTATTTCTCTGTTTTCTCTGGTTTCTTCTCAGTTACCTTCATTGTACCTATGTTTTCCTTTCGAGCTTCTCTGATGGCCCTTTTTAGAGATGTCCATTCCTTTTCAACCGTGCTGCCTACTTAGCTATTCCTTATTGCTGTATATATAGCCTTAGACAACTTCAAGCTTATCTCGTCATTCCTTTGTACTTCTGTACCCCAATTCTTTGTGTATTTATTCTTTCTGATTAATCCCTTAAACTTAAGCCTATTCTTTATCACTACTACAATGTGATCTGAAAGTATATGTCCTCTTGGGTACGTCTTACAGGCCGTTATGTGATTTGGGAATCTATGCCTGACCGTGATGTAATCCAATTGAAATCTTGCCGTATTACCCGACTCTTTTCTGTCTCCTGATCTTGTAATTCTTCAGTTGATGTGGAGAGTGAGTGAATTACTACCTGGATAAATATTCAAAACAACTGTGCTGATGGGGTGGAAGCTAGAGCACTAAAGGATAAGATTACTTCGGGAATAAATGGCCATGCTAATTTAATGTCTGCTAAAATAATAGCAAACATTTCATTTCCAAAACTGTCGAGCAAAGTGATCGACAGCACCTCCATATACAGAAGAAGTATCGAAACGTCGACCAGTAATCGTCAGATGTTTAAAAGTGATGATGCTATATATTTATGTTCGGTTTATTATGGCTGAGTAGTATTACATAAAATTTAATGTGGAAATTTTGGCGTAAAGCAGTGTATCCTGGAGATTTCAAGCTACACGCTTCAAAATTACATTTGTCTATCTGTTACCTGGTATTCTTTTGCCTTCATCGGTTTTGTCTCTATTTGTATGCGTTTCTCAATCAGATGCAGATGTTGCATTGCTACATCCTTCTTTTCTGGTGATATGTTTCTGGTTATTATGAAAATTTGGTCAAAAATTAGGCTAAACTCTAACGTATAACATTTTTAAATAGAATTAACTCGGCAGATGGGAATACATTTTCAGTTGCTGATCACACGCGATGATCTATTGTCTTATTAATATATACATTTGTTTGCAATTTTTTAGATAACTTGTTATGTGGAACATATATTTTGAAGTCACTATTACCGGAGCACCAGGCACATATTCCCCAGCAAGAGTGACATTTTCTCTCACAATACAATATATACAATGTGCAAATAGGCTTTCACCACGTCACTACTCTGAGATGTTAGAGAACTGTTTCTTCTACTTAGTTGCAAAACTTAAAAAGGAGATTGGTTGGTCAGGAAGGTAAAACTATCAATTATTAATACGTTTACGTATATGAACATTTACCCTACATTATGATCCATTTTAGTACTTACAAGCGTCATTTATGATTAGAATTTGAGAAAAAAAAGAATTAATTGCTTTACTTCCTTTCTTGGGCTAAACATCTAACTTATTACTTTTTAAATACTATTACCTCAGCAGATGATGTATTATTGATATATTCATTTATTTGCAATTTTTTTAGATAAGTGGTTATGTGGAACATATATTTTGAAGTCACTATTACCGGAGCACCAGGCACATATTCCCCAACAAGAGTGACCTTTTCTCTCACAAACAACTCATTATTGTATAGAACTGGCCCAGAAAATGCCACTGAACCTCTTGATTATGTAATGATGAAACCAACTTGTGCCAATTTCAAGGTCTAATGCCTTTTCGTTGTTTAGCTGTTAGAATATTACGAATATGGTATGTTATTTTGTCTCACATGATCCGTTTGTAAGTAGCAGTCTATCTATTGATCACATCATACATAGTTTTCTTGCGGAAAAGTTGAAGTGAGAGCACAGATTCTGACACAACGGTTCTTTTTAGGAAGAACTGCAGCGATATATCTCCGTTTACGTCAGCGGAGAGCGAGGGAAAGTAGAGTTCGCCCGTCAGGGGGAACATGATGTTACAAGATCGGCGTCGCATTCCTATCGAGGAACTGCCGCCATCCATCATGGCTGCTCTGGCCTCCCTAGACGCCGCGTCGCCACCCCCCGGAGAGTTCCAAACGGCCTGCTCTCTCTATAGCTCACGCTTCTTTCCTACACTGGAGGGCGTTCCTCGACGATCCTTAAAGACCAGGTGGAAGTGAGCTGAGTCTCTATCACGATTGCCGTAAATAGACTCAGAATCCTCGGAATCATACTACCAGGTGTTGGATCCAAAGGGTGAACTGAAATTCACGTACGTGAACGCAACAGGGCGATTCATTGCATAGTGGTAGCACAAAAATGTCTACAACTTGATCCTTTCCCGTGCACATTCCCGAAAGAAAACAAACGTCAAAGGAAGACAGTTTAACAACACTGTAATCGCGTTTATGGCAAGTACATTCATTCAGTGCCGTGCCGCGCTTCTGCCCATTTGGTGCACTGGATAGCGTTTTCCTTTTGGAAAGGAGAATTCAATTCTAGGTCAATAAAACACGATGATCTATATCGCAAACAAAGATATTTCTCACTTTCCAAACTGTTCAACATTAAAATACTGTTTTTAGAACATGTAATCTGGTGATGTCGAAGAGGTGTTGTCTTTACATTTTTACACGTTACTTTAACAACCGATCGGATGGACAGACTCTGTCTATTTTAAGAATATCTAATATGTAAATATACATATGAACCGTGGACCTTGCCGTTGGAGGGGACGCTAGCGTGCCTCAGCGATACGGATAACCGTACCGTAGGTACAACCACAACGGAGGGGTATCTGTTGAGATGCCAGACAAATGTATGGTTCCTGAAGAGGGGCAGCAGCCTTTTAGGTAGTTGCAAGGGCAACAGACTGGATGATTGACTGATCTGGCCTTGTAACAATAACCAAAAAGGCCTTGCTGTGTTGGTACTGCGAACGGCTGAAAGCAAGGTATGTATGATTAAATGATGACGGCGTCCTCTTGGGTAAAATATTCCGGAGGTAAAATAGTTCCCCATTCGGATCTCCGGGCGGGGACAACTAAAGAGGATGTAGTTATAAAGAGGAAGAAAACTGGCGTTCTGCGGATCGGAGCGTGGAATGACAGATCCCTTAAATGGGCAGGTAGGTTAGAAAATTTAAAAAGGGAAATGGATAGGTTACGGTTAGATGTAATGGGAATTAGTGAAGTTCGGTGGCAGGAGGAACGAGACTTCTGGTCAGGTGACTACAGGGCTATAAACACAAAATCAAATAGGGGTAATGCAGGAGTAGGTTTAATAATGAATAGGAAAATAGGAATGCGAGTAAGCTACTACAAACAGCAAAGTGAACGCATTATTGTGGCCAAGATAGATACGAAGCCCACACCTATTACAGTAGTACAAGTTTATATGCCAACTAGCTCTGCACATGACGAAGTAATTGAAGAAATGTATGATGAAGTGAAGGAAATTATTCAAATAGTGAAGGGAGACGAAAATGTAATAGTCATGGGTGACTGGAATTCGAGTGTAGGAAAAGGGGGAGAAGGAAACGTATTAGGTGACTATGGGTTGTGGCTAAGAAATGAAAGAGGAAGCCGCCTGGTAGAATTTTGCACAGAGCACAACCTCATCGTAGCTATAACTTGGTTTAAGAATCAGGAAAGAAGGTCGTATACATGGAAGAACCCTGGAGATACTAAAAGGTGTCAGATAGATTATATAATGGTAAGACAGAGATTTAGGAACGAAGTTTTAAATTGTAAGACTTTTCCAGCGGCAGATGTGGACTCTGACCACAATCTGTTGGTTATGTCCTAGAGATTGAAACTGAAGAAACTGAAAAATGGTGGGAATTTAAGTAGATGGGACCTGGATAAACTGACTAAACCAGAGGTTGTACAGAGTTTCAGGGAGAGCATAAGGGAACAATTGACAGAAATAGGGGAAAGCAATACAGTAGAAGACGAATGGGTAGCATTGAGGGATAAAGTAGTGAAGGCAGCAGAGGATCAAGTAGGTAAAAGACGAGGGCTAGTAGAAATCCTTGGGAAACAGAGAAATATTGAATTTAATTGATGAAAGGAGAAAATATAAGAATGCAGTACATGAAGCATGCAAAAAGGAATACAAACGTTTCAAAAATGAAATCGACAGAAAGTGCAAAATGGCTAAGTATGGATCTCTAGAAGACAAATGTAAGGATGTATAGGCTTATCTCACTAGGGGTAAAATACATAATGCCCACAGGAAAATTAAAGATACCTTTGGAGAAAAGAGAGCCACTTGTATGAACATCAAGAGCTCAGATAGAAACCAAGTTCTAAACAAAGAAGGGAAAGCAGAAAGGTGGAAGGAATATATACAGAGTCTATACAAGGGCGATGTACTTGAGGACAATATTATGGAAATGGAAGAGGATGTAGATGAAGATGAAATTGGAGATGCGATACTGCGTGAAGAGTTTGACAGAGCACTGAAAGACCTGAGTCGAAACAAGGCCCCGTAGTAGACAACATTCCATTGGAACTGCTGATGGCCTTAGGAGAGCCAGTCCAGACAAAACTCTACCATCTGGTGAGAAAGATGTATGAAACGGGCGAAATACCCTCAGACTTCAAGAAGAATATAATAATACCAATCCCGAAGCAAGCAGGTGTTGACAGATGTGAAAATTACCGAACAATCAGTTTAATAAGCCATAGCTGCAAAATACTAATAAGACATCTTTACAGACGAATGGAAAAACTAGTAGAAGCCGACCTCGGGGATGATCATTTTGGATTCTGTAGAAATGTTGGAACCCGTGAAGCAATACTGACCTTATGACTTATCTTAGAAGAGAGATTAAGGAAAGACAAACCTACGTTTCTAGCATTTGTAGACTTAGAGAAAGCTTTTGACAATTTTGACTGGAATACTCTTTTTCTAGTTCTAAAGGTGGCAGGGGTAAAATACAGGGAGCGAAAGGCTATTTACAATTTGTACAGAAACCAGATGGCAGTTATAAGAGTCGAGGGGCATGAAAGGGAAGCAGTGGTTGCGAAGGGAGTGAGACATGGTTGTAACCTCTCCCCGATGTTATTCAACCTGTATATTGAGCAAGCAGGAAAGGAAACAAAAGAAAAATTCGGAGTAGGTATTAAAATCCATGGAGAAGAATTAAAAACTTTGAGGTTCGCCGACGACATTGTGATTCTGTCAGAGACGGCATAGGACTTGGAAGATCAGTTGAACGGAATGGACAGTGTCTTGAAAGGAGGATACAAGATGGACATCAAAAAAAGCAAAACGAGGATAATGGAATGTAGTCGATCTAGGTCAAGGTGATGCAGAGGGAATTAGATTAGGATACGAGACACTTAAAGTAGTAAAGGAGTTTTGCTATTTGGGGAGCAAAATACACTCCTGGATATTGAAATAAGAACACCGTGAATTCATTGTCCCAGGAAGGGGAAACTTTATTGACACATTCCTGGGGTCAGATACATCACATGAGCACACTGACAGAACCACAGGCACATAGAAACAGGCAACAGAGCATGCACAATGTCGGCACTAGTACAGTGTATATCCACCTTTCGCAGCAATGCAGGCTGCTATTCTCCCATGGAGACGATCGTAGAGATGCTGGATGTAGTCCTGTGGCACGGCTTGCCATGCCATTTCCACCTGGCTCCTCAGTTGGACCAGCGTTCGTGCTGGACGTGCAGACCGCGTGAGACGACGCTTCATCCAGTCCCAAACATGCTCAATGGGGAACAGATCCGGAGATCTTGCTGGCCAGGGTAGTTGACTTACACCTTCTAGAGCACGTTGGGTGGCACGGGATACATGCGAACGTGAATTGTCCTGTTGGAACAGCAAGTTCCCTTGCCGGTCTAGGAATGGTAGAACGATGGGTTCGATGACGGTTTGGATGTACCGTGCACTATTCAGTGTCCCCTCGACGATCACCAGAGGTGTACGGCCACTGTAGGAGATCGCTCCCCACACCAAGATGCCGGGTGTTGGCCCTGTGTGCCTCGGTCCTGATTGTGGCGCTCACCTGCACGGCTCCAAACACGCATACGACCATCATTGGCACCAAGGCAGAAGCGACTCTCATCGCTGAAGACGACACGTCTCCATTCGTCCCTCCATTCACGCCTGTCGCGACACCACTGGAGGCGGGCTGCACGATGTTTGGGCGTGAGCGGAAGACGGCCTAACGGTGTGCGGGACTGTAGCCCAGCTTCATGGAAACCGTTGCGAATGGTCCTCGCCGATACCCCAGGAGCAACAGTGTTCCTAATTTGCTGGGAAGTGGCGGTGCGGTCCCCTACGGCACTGCGTAGGATCCTACGGTCTTGGCGTGCATCCGTGCGTCGCTGCGGTCCGGTCCCAGGCCGACCACTAGCGACAACATCGATGTACTGTGGAGACCTCACGCCCCACGTGTTGAGCAATTCGGCGGTACGTCCACCCGGCCTCCCGCATGCCCACTATACGCCCTCGCTCAAAGTCCGTCAACTGCACATACGGTTCACGTCCACGCTGTCACGGCATGCTACCAGTGTTAAAGACTGCGATGGAGCTCCATATGCCACGGCAAACTGGCTGACACTGAAGGCGGCGGTGCACAAATGCTGCGCAGCTAGCGCCATTCGACAGCGAACACCGCGGTTCCTGGTGTGCCCGCTGTGCCGTGCGTGTGATCATTGCTTGTACAGCCCTCTCGCAGTGTCCGGAGCAAGTATGGTGGGTCTGACACACCGGTGTCAATGTGTTCTTTTTTCCATTTCCAGGAGTGTAACTGGCGATGGTCGAAGTAGAGAGGATATAAAATGTAGACTGGCAATGGCAAGGAAAGCGTTTCTGAAGAAGAGAAATTTGTTAACATCGAGTATAGATTTAAGTGTCAGGAAGTAATTTCTGAAAGTATTTTTATGGAGTGTAGCCATGTGTGGAAGTGAAACATGGCCGATAAATAGTTTGGACAAGAAGAGAATAGGAGCTTTCGAAATGTGGTGCTACAGAATAGTGCTGAAGATCAGATGGGTAGATCACATAACTAATGAGGAAGTATTGAATTTGATTGGCGATAAGAGAAGTTTGTGGCACAACTTGACCAGAAGAAGGGATCGGTTGGTATGACATGTTCTGAGGCATCAAGGGATCACCAATTTGGTATTGGAGGGCAGCGTGGAGGGTAAAAATTGTAGAGGGAGACCAAGGGATGAATACACTAAGCAGATTCAGAAGGATGTAGGCTGCAGTAGGTACTGGGAGATGAATAAGCTTGCACAGGATAGAGTAGCATGGAGATCTGCATCAGACCATCTCAGGACTGAAGACCACAGCAACAACAACAACAACAACAACATATAAGGTACAACACGGAGACGTTATTAGCAAAAATCTTGGAAAGTTCTTCACTTAAAGTGTTCAGATGGCTATGAGCACTATGGGACTTAACATCTGACGTCATTAGTCATCAGTCCCCTAGACTTAGAACTACTTAAACCTAACTAACCTAAGGACATCACACACATTGATGCCCGAGGCAGGATTTTAACCTGCAACCGTAGCAGCAGCGTGGTTTCGGACTGAAGCGCCTAAATCCGCTCGGTCACAACGGCCGGCGTTCTTCACTCATTCACTTAAATTTTTTACTGGTGACCTGTACAATCATACATTCTTTCTAAACAGCAATGTACAGGTTTGAAACAGAGAGCGAGAAAGAAAGTGCTGTGTTTTGAGCTGCTCTGAATATCTATAGCTTTGTTTTCCTTCTCACAGTTAGTTCTGATTAGAACAACTGGGCATGTAGAACATTATAACATTGTTTCTCCTATACAACGTCTTCCTCATCTTATATTTTTAAGCAAAAATTGGACAGACGGCAATGTGCTCTTTTGTTTTGATCCTCGCAGTCGGTTTCACAGAAAGCACAAAGGTTGTTTAATGGATTATCACTTTATTATTAGAATACTACTACGGAATCCTAAACTGCATTAACAATAAGCTAGGTTGAACATAAGAGAAAAGGGGAGGAATAGATGCACAGAAAAGGGAGGGAGGCAAAAGATATATAGTAGAGAGGAGAGGAGAAGCAGAGGTAGGGAGAGAAAGAGATGGGGTGAGAGGGAGGAGGAGGAAATAGACAGAAGGGAGAGGAGTTGATTGACAGGGAGAACGGGGATAAGGAATGGAGAGAGAGAGGGAGGGAGAAGGAGATCGGGACAGATGTGAAATTCCTACATATTTTTAACAATTGCAAAGCACTATGTGTTTCGCTAGATCGAAAGAAACTTCTGTACATGTTCTATTTCAAAGTCTTTTCATCGAAGGTGTATGGGCGATAGATCACGTCATGGGGAACTACTTTTGTTAGAAAAAAATGTTCACTGGTGCCTTCTAGCGACGTTGGCCGTCTTTTTATTGAATTAGTGGCTTCCAATATGGTGAACCACATTGAGAAAGAAATATTCTTATTTTATGTGTCATAGTAAGAAGAGAAAATGTAAAATTACAACATGCATTGGAGGAAATTAGGTCAAGCTGCAAGCTGATTTTTGCACACAACACAATATTTCTCATTACTAGCACTTTGATTTAGAATAATGCAAGAAAGTTTATGTGTGGAAGACACATCGGAAGGTTTCAGGTGTATTATTACGATGGTAATAACTATTCAGAATCGAGACATTGAACAGAAAAACGTTTGAAGGGGCGGATGTAGATTTGGGTCTTCATTTATTGGGTATGAAATAGGATTAAATCTACATAATTAAAGAGGTGAGTCTCTTCGCCTGGACAACATTCCCTCATAATAATTGAGGTCTTCTGGAGGAGATTCCTAGACAAAACTATTGTATGTATTATGATAGGTGTGCGAGGATCTCACATTTCATGAATGTTACGATGATTAAATTTTGAAAGAACAAGATTGCAAATATTACAGACTCATCAGTTTATTAATTTCCTTTTTTCAAAATATTAACACAAATAGTTTACAGTGTAATTGAGGAGTAGTGAAAGCTGCTATTCAGGAGGATCAGATATCAATGTAGGAACACAGCAGACAACATTAAATGTGTTGAATGACGTAGTGCACAAAGCAAATCTTTGTCTGTACAATTTGTTTATTTAAAGAAAATTTTCGACTTTGTAATGGAAACAGCATTCAGTAGTAGGGATAAAATGAATGGAAAGATAGGCTATTCACAACTTATAAATTAGATTGCACTATAACCGATATATTAGTCGCAATAGATTTCAAACAATGTATTGATATTTTTAATTTTTATATAGTGTTGATTTTATGGTCTCCATTACATATTTTTACAGTACGATTACCACCAGTTCCTTGTAGTTCCCTTATGACACATACAATCCTTAAATATTAAATTTAAATCACACTCTTATTATAAGGCCCACACATGAGAGGGAAACAGGGTTCAGAAGACGACAGACAAGGCTGTAGACTATCCTTGATGTTTTTCAATCTGAACAAGCTGTGAAGAAAATGAAGGGGGCGTTCGGAAACCCAATTAGAATCCAGAAGGAAGTATTCAATCCTTTAAAATGTCGTAGTTAAGGAGGGAGGAACTCATAGTCGTTAGATGCATCGTTAACAAAATAAAATAAAACCCAACCGAATGTATGAAACCGTTAAGTTCCCCTGGTATCCGCGCTGTTAAGTGTCCAATCACCCCACCATTCTCCAACATATTAAGATTCACCAAATGCATACTTATGAGCAATACAGTTTTGTAATTTGGAAATGAGCGATTTAACTGAAGTGAGCAAACTATTAAGCATCACGCCCCTCTGTCGGTTCTGTTCCAATATATATGAACCAGCACAGTATTAACTAAACCAGACCGAAAAAAATGAATTAGCTAAAGTTGCGTAGCAATAAAATAACACGAAATGAAATTTGGTTATCAGATTAGATTAGGAAAAGAGGAACTATTGAAGATCATTGCTTTATATATTGCGGGACAATGCACCAGTGATATCACACAACAGTCAACCACATTACAACGGCAGTGGAGGTCTCCGACGAAAGCTCGTGGATAGTCAACCAACTAACGCTGAGTGAAATCCGGGAATATTTTACTAATGGATATCGCCACGAGAGCATGCTCTCGTACTATTGACGAACTCTGTAAAAGTACTGGGTGTCGATGAAAGATGTAGAAATAAATGTGAGGAACTACGCCCAGCTGGCTTCAGCTGGCAGCAAAGTACTGAACACTACATACTCAAGTCAGCATGAGTAACACTCCTAAATTAGAGACCGGACTCCAGCACAGTAAACTGGAGTATTTATAACATAAACAGCCTGAAACCTTGCGCGAATACATACTTTGCCCTATTAAAATTCAAATAAAGTTTTATAAATATGATTTGAACCAGAGTTCCCATGCGGGGTAAGACCTGAAAATTGAAGCAGTCTTTATGTTAAGTACACATTACAGGCGTCACTCATAATATTCATGCCGGCCGGGGTTACCGAGTGGTTTTAGGCGCTACAGTCTGGAACCGCGCCACGGCTACGGTCGCAGGTTCGAATCCTGCCTCGGGCATGGCTGTGTGTGATGTCCTTAGGTTAGTTAGGTTTAAGTACTTCTACGTTCTAGGGGACTAATGACCACAGCAGATGAGTCCAATAGTGCTCAGAGCCATTTGAACCATTTGAACCATTACCAAATATGAACTCGAGCAAAGGGGCTTTGGCCACTTCGCCCTGTCAGGCGAATGGCTACTATACCCAACTAGATGCCATTACTGTAAATGTTGCCTGAATATAAAAATCTTCGAAGTTAAGTCCCATGGTGCTCAGAGCTACTTGAACCATTTGAACCATATTATTCATGAATTATTCTTAGACTACTAAGGTAAATGACAGAAATAAGAGTGTATCAAAACAAAATTTAGGAACCTAATTACCGGTTAGTGACTCTTAGCAAGGCTGGTCTTAACCGAAGCCTAAAACAAACACAAACAATATAAAAATACCATCGGCACAGTAGGTGACTCCAAATAGTTTCTTGCACGGTCTGCACTCGAACATGCTCGCCACGGACTTTCGTATGGGCCCGAAGATATTCGTAGATACCACACACAGCCTGTCTTCCACCAGATTCGAACGTCGTGTTTTCCAGGCATGTAAAATGACTCATCCATAGTGCAGAAATTTGGTCAAAGAGCTAATGAGCTCCGCCAGGTGCCTGCAGAGTCCACGATTCACATAACCCCAAGGCGTTGACGCTGATCGGACAGCAACAACTGAGGCCGCGCTCATCCGTATTGGTGTCAAGTCGATATGGCAGTCCGAACGTATCCCCCTCGTGGCACACAAAGCAAGCCTTTGGTTACGTACAGGCAAAACGGCTGAATGGCTTCTTTGATACCATATCAAATGGACTTGGAGTACAAGTTAGATAGAAAGGATAACAGTTGACAACATTTGGGGTTGGTATTGTATAATACAAGATACTTTGTATTTAATTTAGTATGTAAGATACCACTGTAATTAAGGACATCATAAGATATAAAATATGAGCCTCTTTGATTAAAATGTGATGTAGTACACTTTATGATGGTTTAGTATCAATGTGACACTTCCTACCCTTAAGTGTTCTACGGTTAAATATGCATAGTTATAGGGAATTATGCCATCGAAGAATTTTTTTATAAATAACCTAGGGGGTGAGGGGGGTTGAATTAGTCAGATCATTTATCGGAGCTGCTGCAGACCCAGTTTCAATGAAGATCAGCATAAAAATATGCTATGAGATAAACATCAGATAAATAAAAAAAAGGTAATATAGTCAGTTTCAATCAGGTGATGCAAAAGTAATTAGATTAGGAACGGTAAAATTGCTTGACAAGTTTTGTTACTTGCGAAGTAAAGTAACTGACGATGGCCCAAGTGTGCCGGACCGAGACTCGAACTCGGGACCTTTGCCTTTCACGGGTAATTTTTCTATCATCGGAACTACCCGAGCATGACTCAGGACCCGTCCTCACAATTCCAATTCTGCCAGTACCTCGTCTCTACCTTCCAAAGTTTGGAGCACTTGCCCGCCAAAGGCAAAGATCCCGAGTTCGAGTCTGACTCCGGCACACAGTTTTAATCTGCTAGGAAGTTTCGTATCAGTGTACACTCCTCTGCAGAGTGAAAATTTCATTCTGTCACAAAATAAACTTATGGCACAAGAGTAGTAACGAATGGCTCTGAGCACTATGGGACTCAACTGCAGTGGTCATCAGTCCCCTAGAATGTAGAACTACTTAAACCTAACTAACCTAAGGACATCACACACATCCATGCCCGAGGCAGGATTCGAACCTGCGACCGTAGCGGTCGCGTAGTTCCAGTCTGTAGCGCCTACAGCCACTCGGCCACTCCAGCCGGCAGAGTAGTAACAAAAGGCATTGGTTGATACGGCACATACGAGGCATCAAGGAGTTACCACTTTGGTAATGGAGGGAAGACATACGAGGCATCAAGGAGTTGCCACTTTGGTAATGGAGGGAAGTGAGAGAGTAAAATTTGTAGAGTAACGACATGATTCGACTACAGTAAATAAGGGCAAATGAATAAAAAGTTGTAGCAACCATCTAGGAGAGGTGCATTCAGCCAGTCTGCGAACAGATGACCCCTTTAACTTCCATACTATAGACGCATTAGTCGTGAATGTGAACCTAGAAGCGGACCTAGCGGGAACGCGTTTGGCACGTCGTTAAATGTACTGGCAAAGAGTAGAGCGCCAACCAGGAAAGACGAAGAGACGTGAGAGCAAAATTTTGAAGTGGAGATAGTAGATGGCGTGCAAATTAAGTGTCGGTCCAGACACCACAGCGCTTCACTACTATCTGACAATATTCGATCGCACGCTGCGGTGCGGATGGGTGGCGTCACACCGGAATTTTGAACAGCATTCTAGCCTTCTGGGCCCTCTTCCCCCCCCCCCCCCCTCCCACCCCTCACCCACTCGCGGCAAACCGGAGAGAAACTTTGGTTTATCTAAGAGATCCCTGACGACCACGCCATAGTAGCTCTGAGAATTTTACGAACCTCAGCCTTTCGGGTTGTGAAATTTGCTATTGGCAGACATTTCTGCGGCATTATATGCGAAAACTTCATTACTTGTCACAGAACTGATCTTCTCTGAGAAAAATTCAGTTGATGGGCTTTGATTTGAAAAGATTGCTGAATAAACGTTTACCAATGTGTAAATGAGAAGAATTAATTTTACGAAAACTGGGAAGATGCGAGTACAACTCGCACACTGATGGTTCCGTAGAGATTTAATTAAATTACTG
Source organism: Schistocerca gregaria (assembly GCF_023897955.1). Taxonomy (NCBI): domain Eukaryota; kingdom Metazoa; phylum Arthropoda; class Insecta; order Orthoptera; family Acrididae; genus Schistocerca; species Schistocerca gregaria. The sequence goes on from NC_064920.1 coordinate 1,120,919,337, forward strand.
GCCATTGAAATTGCAACATCATGGAGAAATGCAGATGATAAACGGGTATTCATTGGGCAAATATATTATACTAGAACTGACATGTGATCATATTTTCACCCAGTTTGGGTACCTAGATCCTGAGAAATCAGTACCCAGAACAACCACCACTGGCCGTAATAACGGCCTTGATACGCCTGGTCATTAAGTCAAACAGAGCTTGGATGTCGTGTACACGTACAGCTGCCCATGCAGCTTCAACACGATACCACAGTTCATCAAGAGTAGTGACTGGCATATGGTGACGAGCCAATTGCTCGGCCACAATTAACCAGACATTTTCAATTGGTGAGAGATCTGGAGAAAGTGCTGGCCAGGGCAACAGTCGAACATTTTCTGCATCCATAAAGGCCAGTACAGGACCTGCAACATGCGGTCGTGCATTATCCTGCTGAAATGTTGGGTTTCACAGATATCGAATGAAGGGTAGAGCCGCGGGTAGTAACACATCTGAAATGTAACGTCCACTGTTCAAAGTGCCGTCAATGCGAACAATAGGTGACCGAGACGTATAACCAATGGCACCCTAACCATCACGGCGCTTGATACGCCAGTATGGCGATGACGAATACACACTTCTAATGTGCGTTCACCACGATGTCACCAAACACGGATGCGACCATCATGATGCAGTAAACAGAACCTAGATTTATCCGAAAAAATGGGGTTTTGCTATTAGTTCATCCAAGTTCTTCGTTGAGTAGAACTTCGCCAGCGATCTTGTCTCTGATGCAGTGTCAAGAGTAACCGCAGCCATGGTCTCCGAGCTGATAGTCCATGCTGCAGCAGACGTCGTCAAACTGTTCGTGCAGATGGTTGTGGTCTTGGAAACGTCCCCATCTGTTGGCTCAGGCATCGAGACGTGGCTGCATGATCCGTCACATCCAAGCGGATAAGATGCCTCTCATCTCGACTCTTGAATCCATCGATTCCATATTCTGCTAACAGTCATTTGATCTCGACCAATGCGAGCGGCAGTGTTGCGATACGATAAACCGCAATCGCGACAGGCTACAATCCGACCTTTACCAAAGTCGGAAACGTATTCATTTTTCCTCCTTACACGAGGCATCACAACAACGTTTCACCAGGCATCACCGGTCAACTGCTGTTTTGTATGAGAAATCGCTTGGAAACTCTCCTCATGTCAGCACGTTGTAGTTGTCCCACCGGCGCCAAACTTGTGTGATGCTCTGAAAAGCTAATCATTTGCATATCACAGCATCTTCTTCCTGTCGGTTAAATTTCGCGTCTGTAGCACGTCAGCTTCGTGGTGTAGCAATTTTAATCGCCAGTAGTGTATGTATGTTGACCAGGACCGGCCATATATGCAACGTGGGCGGGCCGTGTACGGGGCAAGGTCTGACCTGTCACTCGGCTTTTCTCAGTCGTTCTCGGAAGTACTCGGAAAAGCACTACATTTAAATTAGTTTTGCGGTGCAGCATGTTTCCGTGAGCAAAACTCTTGAGTTCGGCAGAATCTTGGTGTCTCTGCTGTTTACCTTTCGCCATTTATTCGGGTATGAAGGACGTTCGCAAGTCCAGTGGACGTTTGAACCAAAAGGGGCTGTCAGGGACCTCTCTTGCAATCCTTTCAGTGAGTGGGAATGGGAGAAGGATGGGATGACATTTCTCAATTCTCATAAGGAACTGCTACTGCGTATATGCTATGAAACGACGCTACAGTACCATCCGGGAAGGATTTAAAGAGCAAAAAATTACAACGATCGACAGAAGGAATTCATTGTTCTGCACATCAAGAGACACCTTGCACTTAGTTTCACATTTTAATCAAAGAATGCCATATTTTATATATGTTATGCCTCACTTAATTATAGTGGTACGTTACATACTAAATTAAATAAAAAAATCCTGTATTATATCCTACCAATCGCAAATGCTGTCTACTGCCATCCTTTCAATTTAGCTTTCAGCGCGGCCAACCTTGTTGTTGTCCGATATGAGAGGCCATTTACTGTCAGCGCCTCGCGGTTACGTGTGCCATTGAAATTGGTAATACGGATAGAAAAATGTAAGAGATCCCACGCATTATTCCAATGTCATTTGCAACAGTCTTCAGTGGAACTAAACGAAGAGTGTGGAATCTTCATATGTTACTGTAAGGTATGTTGATTACGTCAAGGGACATGCCTCGAACAATTTTTCGATTTAAAATTCGCTGTAGTTTAATTTTTCTAGGAGTAAGAAGTGGAGGAACCAAAATAGAAAATCCAGGATTGATAGCAGACTTCGCATTGTAAGTGAACGTGAGTGTACATTGCTCACGCTAAGACTTTGAAAGGTAACTTCTTTCTGATTTGGTGGTGATGCATTTAAAAATAAAATCCCATTGTGCAAGGAACGCATTCTTACAAAGACAGTCCAGTTCTCTAAGAGAAAGAGTAAACGCGAGGTTTGGAAAATTAGCTGCAGTTTTGAAAGAAATACAAGGATACTTTTATAATGGTTTTGAGGGCACTGCCAGTCTTCCATCTACTTTGAAGCTGTTTTCCAGACCGTTTGCCATTTCAGCTGAAGGTGCCTGTGTACATGTGCAAATGTAACAGACTAAGCGGCAAGTCCTACCTCTGTGGCCGACCGGTTCTAGGTGCTACGGTCGCAGGTTCGAATCCTACCGGGGGGAAGGATGTGTGTGATGTCCTTAGGTTAGTTAGGTTTAAGTAATCTTACGTTCTAGAGGACTGATGACCTCAGATGTCAAGTCCCCTAAGGCTCAGAGCCATTTGAATCATTTTGACCTACTAGGCAATTTTAGTTATAATGACAAAGTTTTTTACGTTGAAATTGTCCAAGTAGTCTACATTGCTTTCTTTACATAGTCTCCATAGTGAAGTTGGGAAAAATGCTGTAATATTTCTATCGGCATATAAAGGGTGGTCCATTGATCGTGAGCGGGCCAAATATCTCACGAAATAAGCGTCAAACGAAAAAACTACAATGAACGAGAGTTGTCTAGCTTGAAGGGGGAAACCAGATGGCGCTATGGTAGGCCCGCTAGATGGCGCTGCCATAGGTCAAAAGGATATCAACTGAGTTTTTTTAAATAGGAATTCCCATTTTTATTACATATTCGTGTAGTACGTAAAGCCAAACAAATGGCTCACAATTTTAGACCAATAGTTGATAACGGGTAGGTTCTTTAAATTAAAATACAGAAGGTAGTTATGTTTAAGTATTTTATTTCTGTGGTTCCAATGTGATACATGCACCTTTGTGAATTTATCATTTCTGAGAACGAATGCTCTTACAGCGCGATTACCTGTAAATACCTCATTAACGCAAAAAATGCTCAAAATGGTGTCCGTCAACCTCAATGCATTTTGCAATACGTGTAACGACGTTTATCTCAACAGCGAGTAGTTCGCCTTCTGTAATGTTCGCACATGCATTGACAATGCGATGATGCATGTTGTCAGGCATTGTCGGTGGATCACGATAGTAAATATCCTTCAACTTTCCCCACAGAAAGAAATACGGGGACGTTAGATCCGGCGAACGTGCGGGACATGCTTTGACGACCAAACCACCTGTCATGAAGCATGCTATTCAGTACCGCTTCAACCGCACGCGAGCCATGTGTCTGACATCCATCATGTTGGAAGTACATCGCCATTCTGTTATGCAGTGAAACATTTCGTAGTAACATTGGTAGAACATTACGAAGGAAATCAGCATACATTGCACCATTTAGATTGCCATCAATAAAATGGGGGCCAATTATCCTTCCTCTCATAATGTCGCACCACACATTACCCCGACAAGGTTGCTGTTCCACTTGTCGCAGCCATCGTGGATTTTCCGTTGCCCAATAGTGCATATTATGCCGGTTTACGTTACCTCTGTTGGTAAATGACGTTTCGTCGCTAAATAGAACGCGTGCAAAAAATCTGTCATCGCCCCGTAATTTCTCTTGAGCCCAGTGGCAGCAATGTGCACGATGTTCAAAGTCGCCGCCATGCAATTCCTGGTGCATAGAAATATGGTACGGGTGCAATCGATGTTGATGTAGCATTCTCAACGTCGACGTTTGTGAGATTCCCGGTTCTCTTGCAATTTGTCTGCTACTGATGTGTGGATTAGCCGCGGCAGCAGCTAAAATACCTACTTGGGCATCATCATTTGTTGCAGGTCGCGGTTGACGTTTCGCATGTGGCTGAACACTTCCTGTGTCCTTAAATAGCGTAACTATCCGGTGAACGGTCCGGACACTGGGATGATGTCGTCCAGGATACCGAGCAGCATACATAGCACACGCCGCATTTTGATCACAATAGCCTTACATCAATACGATATCGACCTTTTCCGCAAATGGTAAACGGTCCATTTTGACACGGGTAATATATCACGAAGCAAATAGCGTCCGCGCAGGCGCAATGTTACGTGATACCACGTACTATACGTTTGTGACGATTACAGCACCATCTATTACGAAGTGAAAAAAGTGCTCCAACTAAAGCAGTCGTACTGCTTTACGTACTACACGAATATGTAATATTAAATGGGGATTCCTATAAAAAAAAGGATGTTGTCAATATCCGTTTGAACTATGGCAGTGCCATAAAGCGCGCCAACCGTAGTGCCATCTAGTTTCCCCCTTCAAGCTAGACGAGTTTTATTCTTTGTGGTTTTTTTCGTTTGATGCTTATTTCGTGAGATATTTGGCCCTGTCACGATCAATGGACCAGCCTGTATATGTGAAACGGCTTTTTCCGAATATGAATTTAAATAATTTTCAATTAAGTAAAAACTCTGTGAAACTTACTGGGTATGTCACTTTCAAAATTTATGAGTTCCATACTTAAGATTTTTTTTTTTCGTGACCTGCGTTGTCCATAAATGTGAAAAATAAGGCCAAGTAGCGTGTAGTGCTAGTGCACTGCCATTTAAATGCAGCGCGTTGGCATTTTTCTCCTCTTCCCCCTCCTCGCCCTCAGACAGGCCGGAGTGGTGTTGGGGGAAACCAGCTAGCCGGGCTGAGTGCTTCCGCACTCGGTCCCGACCATGGCTAGCAACCAAAAATCTTGGCCGACCCTGATGTAGCTGATGTGGACAGTTCATCAGATCCAGAAATCGAGAAGATCGTCAATATTAGTCTGTTATCGGCTCTGTTAACCCCAAGGTATTGGTCCCATTAATTCCAAGACGTCCGAGTATGTTTTAATTTCTCATGTCTGAAGTCCGACAATAAATGACAAAATAAATTTTTTCTTCTTGTCATACGATTATACATTAACCATTTTCGGATTTTTCCTTTACTTGGTTTGTGAAACCTTGCTTCTGGCCACATTTTATGATTCTTCGTCAATGGTAAGTGTACTGTACGTTTTAATGAGTGAGTGTTCGAGTTTCAAAACTATGTGACATAAACGACCTTATCGTTTGACTGCATTGAGTTAGAAGCTTAACTCTTTTACACCACCAAAGGACCGTGTGCCCAATTATAAGACATAAATTTCAACATGATAGCCCCATCCGTTCCCAAGAAAAAGTGGAATTTACAGACGGACGTATAGCCAGACAGTCAGATAGCAAAAACAAAGAGATATAATAACAAATTCTTACTTTTCGGATTTTTCTGTTTGCGATTACAGATAAAAATTGCATCTTGTCAAAATTGATTATTGTACGCCAACGGGAAGTAGCCTATAAGTTTTGATGAATGAGTTTGAGAGTATCAAAATGTCCTTTGGTTGAACTCACTCAAAACCTTACATTTGTTACACCTGCAAAGGACTGTAGACCTTAGTACGTGACATAAAGTTTACTTGATACGTCAAATCGTTCGTGGGTAAAAGAAGTTTAACAGACGGATGGACACATAGACACTTTGATAACAAACGAAAGACGTTTTTTGTGTGATATTATTACAGATTAACTATTTTCCCATTTTGCCTTTGGTTGTACTGTCAAACGTTGCTTTTTACCAAATTTCGTGATTGTATGTCAGTAGAAGGTACACTATAGATGTGTTTTCGAGTATCAAAACAAATAAATAAATGGGCGTACCTTTCAACATATTAACTTAGAAGCTTCAGTGTTTTACACCTCAAAGAACCATATACAATAGAAAGTTACACAAATTTCGCCGTTCCAGAGAAAAAGGGTTTTTGGCAATAGGACAGGCAGAGAGAAAGGCAGACGGAGAACATACTGATCCTATTAGGGTTTCGTTTTTACCGATTGAGGCACGGAACCATTAAAAACCTAAAATGCTTTCAAGAAACAATGAAGCACCAGGAATACAGTGACGAATCATTTATTTTGACGTTATACTCTGAATAAACATTTCGAAGTGATACTGAGCCAGGAGCCTCGTGAAACAAATGTATCCTTCAGTTTCTGATTATTTTGTAATGCCTGATGACGACATATTAGACAGTACTACTGTCCTAGTTTTTCCGAGTGAGAGATGTACATGCGAGATGTCCGTCACAAAAACAGTGTGCGGACATGGAAAACTCCATTTGGAACAAAAAGTAATACATGAGGCATGTAAAGGGCGACGAACCGTAAACAGGCGCCCCGCGGCACATTTATTCGGCGCCGTATGAAAATTCCGGCGTCGTATCTGGCGGCAGATAGGCGGGTTTTGGGCCGCACTTTGCATGCCGGCCGCTCGCCCCTGTGATTTATGCTGCGCCGCAGCGCAGCCCCAGCCCGGAGCCACAACATCCCAGGCCGGGTGGCTACACCACACCACACGCCACAGTGCGCCACTCAGCGGCAGCCTCGCGCCGTGGTCTCCCATTATGACCGATGTCTCCCACACTCGGCAGACCCCTGCTGGGGAAATGTTTCCGCTGCAGCACCACCGACAACAACAGTGTGCGGCGTGGGCGCCAGCACTGTGCAGCGTGGGTGGCAGGCCGTTCTGGAGAGTTCCACACTCCAGTGCCAGGTAGTAGAAGTCTCCCTCATTCCAGCGTCACACCTGTCTTGAAACACAGTACTAAAACTCGAACTATAACCATAAGTTAACATGTAACCTCTGATTACTACCGTTTTCTTTCAATCTGAATCAATAGCTATTATGAATTTGCAGAATCGCACTCTATAACCGGTAAGTTGTACGATTTCAGCCTCATGCCATGTCTGGATACATGGGTATATTTCTTAGCTATATAATCATAAGATTATTGTCAAGGCCAATAATACAGCATGATTGAAAATTCTTAATGAAGTATGTACACTGATGAGCCAAAACTTTGTAACCATTGGCTTCATAGTTGTTTGTCCAACTATTGAAAGAAATATATCACTGACTCTGCATATCAGGGATCCAATAGTTTGTTGGTAAGTTTGTGGGGGTATGTAGCATGACAGGTCTATGCACAGCTCATGTAATTCGTGTAATTAACCGTTCGCTGATTAGGGTACGAGGTGATGGCGCCCGATAGTGACACAGATTGGTTCCGCATATTCACATCAGGCGAATTTCGTCGCCGAAACATGAACGTGAGTTCACTATAACGCTCCTCAAACGACTGTAGCTTGGTTCTGGCTCCGAGACACCAAAAATTATACAGCTGAAAGGTGACACAGGCATCGGGGAAGACATCAGGCCTGAAGAGCTGCAGATGGTTCGCTGCTATCAGCCTGTCTTCGATTACTACAACAGCTCCCATCCAGGTGCAGGAGAATGTCCCCCATAGCATAATACTGCTCCCACCATCCTGCGTCCTGGAGCGCAGCACTTCTCGAGCCGCCGTTCATGTCGATGACAGCTTTTTTGGACACGATGATCGAAATAGTGTAGCAAAAATCTGATTCACCCGAAGAGCAGACATGTTTCCATCGATCGACTACTGATCCCGATGGTCCCATGACCACGCCAAGACACTAATGCTGAGAAAGACGAGCCTATTCTTGGCTCGAGGTGGTGCAGTTCAGACAAAATTTGTCATTCCTGCGGTTCCTGTAAAAGAGAGATAGATATATTACCACCCTTGTTGATTCGTCCTAGCTGGTGTAATCTGAAAAAGAGAAAGACACACTGTGGTGAGGGGTTAGTAAAGCTTAATCCCTCGGCAGGTCAGGCCAACGCGTGGTTGGCCTGTGATGAGGTTGTTGTCCCAGTGCACGAATGAGCCGGTTGCGGGAGCGTCCCGTCTTCTCGTCATCGTAACTGACGATGTCGTTGTGTCAACTTGTTAACGCATATCGGTTCTCTACTGCGGAGATCCATGTTCAAAAAAACGTACGATGAACCTTTTGCTCCTCCGTCCACTTCGTTCTGTGAAGACTCGTGGATATCCAGTCAAATGGTGATTGTTTTGGAACAAAAATATGGACGTTTGTTTGTCAGTGGTTCTACATGTATTTTGGGATCCTGAATCCCGCCCAATGAGGGTGGAAGTTGACAAAATGTCGATTTTCTCCCATCATCGCACTGAAATCCCCAGCTCCTGAGTGGCATCCATAGCTTATATCTTACAAATGCAATACAGGTTGCCAAGGGCGGAGTGGGAATAGGCGAGCAGGACTCTTTTGCAGGAAACTGTGCCAGCAATGTGGAGGGTCGCGCCCTAACGTCAACTACAGCTGAAGTGACAGAAGGTAAAGGCGTGTGATATTTTGCAGCATCATTGATTCTTAATAATCAGTTTTTGTGTATCATAAAATCTATGAATCAATCACAGGTTTTTTTCAGCTGACGAACGGCAAGAATTCTCTGTTTACCTTGAAAATTCTACTGAATCTGATGCTTAGCCTCAAACATCGATTGCCAAAACCCTTTTGCCTGGACCTGCTAGTTCCGAAGGAACATTGCCTGTGTCGCCAAACGCATAACAGAGACGGATAAAAATAGTGCGCGGTTGACGTCAGTACAGGCATATCTTAACATATCGATAGTTCACTTCATAGCTTATCTATCTATCTTTCACTCACTTCTTAATACATGACAGTTTCTGTAACTGTCATGCACCTGATACGTTGGAAGAATAGTTTTTTAATGTTGTCATCAAACATTCTTTCTTAGCAGTTCATTCATAGCAATCCTTTTTAACGTAATACAGTTTAGCGCTTATGAGAGATAGACAGGTGGGAGCGGTTTTCAAGTTTTTGGGTGCAGGATGAATTTTCCTTGCGTCTCTTGTAGATAATTTAATGTATTTACACCTGATGTAGGAGTGTTGTTGATAACACGTGTATTGTTTTAGTTATGGTGGTGAGCATGGATGTTTTTGACGTTTCTGACGAAAGGCCAAAATATCGCTGCTTTTCAACGCCTTCTAGAGCCGATAACGTTCTTCAGAAAACAAAACGTGACGAGATCTTCTAGAGGATTTTTTTTTCTGCTTTAATTTTGTGTGCAAGGAACATCTTCGAGAAACATATAGTTTTCGAGATATAAGCGTAAAATGGAAAAAAGGGAAAAGTTTTAGGTTTCTTGCGTTTTTTGTTGTTAAGCTTACCTCGTACAAGACAAATAAACATGAAATTAGGATTCAGCACTACAAGAAACATAAGGGACCGTCGAGAAAAGAACTTCAGCAGTTTTGTTATTGAAATGGCTTTTTTCAATAACGGTTAACTGGACTACTCCATGTAGAAAAAAGAGCTGCTGCTGCGAAAGACGTTAATTTTTAAGAGAATATTATCCAAGGAGGGGGAATGGCTATAGAAAAAAAGTTTTAAGAAGATCTATCCACTAGACGGCTCTGTTTGCATTACAATGTTAATGGGATCGGCTAAAAATGACAGAGGAATCGCAATACAACAGCTATGGAATGAGTTGCACATTAAACCAACCGTAGTGTGCAATGTGCATGACCACACAAGTTCGCCATTCAACAGTTGTGGCACTGTCAGTCAACCAAGGCAAGGTGCGTGGGAGCACCGTCTTGCATAAAACTTACCGTACCCACATATCCACGCTGATGAAGTGTTGGAAGGACGTAACTGCACAAAAGATTCTCATAGAGCTTACCAGTGACGGTACAGATAACAGGGCGTGCAGCAATCATCTCCCCGAAAAAATATGGCGATACGATAAACGATGCTGTGGACTCGCACCACACAGTTATCTTTTCAGAATCAGGCGGTACTGGTTGTGCGAGCGAATTTTCCGTTGCCCATATTTTACAGTTATGTGTATTGGAATGCCCTCGGAGATGGTAATGCCATTCATCTGTCCACAGAATATTCTATTGAGATTCATTGTTCACATTTAGGCGAGCAAGAAATTCTAGAGCAAATGTTTGTCCGTATAGGAGGTCAGCATGAAGTTAATTCTGAACATGAGTAATTATGTGTGAGCAGCAATGCAGGACGTTTCGTAGAATTTCATGCATCGTTTCCACAGGCAAATCCTACATTCCGCCAATTTTCCGTGCACTGCATGTTTGCACTCGACCACTCAACCCCTCCTGCAATGCTCTGGCAACGTCTTCTGCTGACGTCGTATCAACTGTTTTCGTCCCTTTGCCATAGTGCACCTCGAAAGTGTCTCCCTTATCTAATATCGCATTCATTTTAGCCAGACCGCTGGCAGACATCAGAACAACCTAATTTTTAATATCCTTGAGTGTCTGGATCATTTTCAGACCTACTGGCGCACATCACCGTTCTTGAAATAGAGCTGTACCGGTAATTTGCGCTCCTGCATAGAGATAGCCTTGAAGAGGACCTCAGACGCAAACTGAGGAACAGTCGCGTATCTCGCGCCTTTTGATTTGCCTGTTCTGCCACTTACAGCGCCATCCAGTGGTAAAATTTCCGCTGAACGTTTTTGTTCCCATAACATTTCCACCTTTTTCGATGATAATCCGTTCAAATTTCACGTCGTTTTGAGCAGTTGTTCTTTCTTTACAGCGTTTCTGCAAAGTAACTTACAACCACCTTTTATTCAAATGATGTGCAATATACGAATAAAACTTGAAGAAAATCTTCTTAATTTTTCAGTTAGAGAGTTGTACGGTGAGTAGATCTCTGCGTATATTAAAAGCCACTTACAAAATGGTTAACCGTACTTCGTCGGTAACGCACCAACTTGTACTTTGAAATGCAGTAAGGTCCGTTATCAAGGAACAATTGATTTATTCAAATGGCCTGATTCTTTTAATGTCTTATCTATTTTCCCTGTCTTGATCATGTTCTATTCACAATATTTTAAGACGTCACTGGTCTTTTGTAATATCTCATATCAACCCTTTCTGATATGAAATTTTTCTGGATGAAGGAATATTTTTCTTCGTGCCCTAATGCTCTTGTATGATCATTTTTATGATTTTAGATGCGATTCGTAAACAAATATGTACCCGGTTTCAAAATATACAGTGTACACTTGTGTTCTTTTTACACATTAAAAGAATTAACTTTAAAACATTCACTGCTGCAATAAAAAACGATAACCGAATAATTACCACTAAAAGTAAAGGTAGTAATTTTCAATTATGCAGTGAAATATTAGTGACTAACAATTACGGCGTATTCTGACGGCCACAAGCTGCTGCGTACTGCTACATTCGCTTGCTGATATTTTTATAGCTAAGCTCACCTGGTGGCAGCACTTATGCATGGTGAAGAGATTGAACATTCGAATCCATTGATGATAAATATTGCTACTGCAGGTAACAAAGCAATCATTATTGGACACAATTGTAGCAAAAGAGTCTGAAGGAATGAACTTCAGTTCGCTTAATGGTGTGGATGCACTGGAGAAAGAAAGTAACAAATAATCTGTTAAATGCACTATTGCCACAATTTTAACCTTTGAGTGGATGCGCCGTTTTTCGTAACAAGAGCTGGCCGTAGCGTACTTTGTACACATGTAAAGAATAGCTGTCTGTATGCTAGCAAGGTAAACGTCTATGAATAGAATTGCAGTTTGATCTTAGTTTAATTAAACAACGATAAAGTACGCTAGCTTTTAGCATCTAAATTATTGTTTACTCAATCAGTAATAAAATAAATCTTTTATTGTACTACTCTGCTGCCGTACAAAAGGGTAACTCCACAATAATGACCCATTCGAAACATTAAACAGCGCCCTTGCATCAAATCCCTGCTAACAGCTTATCTGTATCCCCGTTAACTTCTATGTAACTGTGTCATTGTGGAATTGTGCTGCTAGCTCGGGATATGTGGCATTTTATTGCACGAAGCGAATATTTTTCTCACCTAGCTTGCTGTTCTTTCATGTTAATACTGCTCACTTGGACGCATGAGAACACAACTTTTTACTGTATTAGGTGAAGCAAGAATGAAGGAACCGGTACTGGCTCTCATTTGTATAAAAAGGGAATGCTGCAAAACAATGTTATTTGTGATTGGTGCACTTGATACGCGAGCACACCCGTTCGAGGGCTAAAACCATGTTTTTACGGAGCTATATCTGTTACTTCGGAGAAACACTGCAGCGCACTTAAAGTGACTGCTGTAATTTGAAAATATTATATCAAAATACATTGAAATTCTGTTATTCTAGCGGAGGAAGTGTGAAAATTGTTTCAAAGTGTAGCACTCTCCCTCAGCCTTTGGTATGTATGTGATCATAGAGCGTAATGACTATAACATTTACTATGGGCAACAGAATATATATATATATATATATATATATATATATATATATATATATATATATATATATATATATAGAGAGAGAGAGAGAGAGAGAGAGAGAGAGAGAGAGAGAGGGAGGGAGGCAGCGGGGTGGGGGCAAAGGCGTCTGACACTGGATTTCGAGTCATATCGTCTAACTAACACACTGACTTTCTAATCTACTGATTTCTTATAATTTTTGACAGCATTGTTGGACTACAGCTATCTTACTTACAATTTTAATAGGAAGCAGTGCAAAAGGCAATAATTATTTATTTTTCATTCTGGTAATCGGTTTCGGTCTGTAAGACCACCTTAAGGCTAGAGGCTACAAATGACATGAGGTACTAGCTCACAGAGCCACTGGGAGTAGTATCTGCTGGTAGCATCGCAACTACTTTTACCGGAATCAAAAATAAATAATTTATTGCGATACGGAATGCTCTTCATTAAAACTATAGAGTTCTGTTGGACTGCTGTGTATGACAGACAGTTACTAAGTTCTGTCACTGAATCTGAATTTCATTGGATCTCAGTTCTAACTGTTCGACGATCACTCGCAATTAGCAAATTGTTTTTACTGCAGCACCTTTTGATCTGAGTCGGTGAGCGATAACTGTAGACCGAAACTGTAGCACTGAAGAACTGATGAAACACAGCTTTCTCCGCAACTATGAAATTGCGGAAGCTGGCTGAGTGTGGTTGCGCGCCACCATTTCTCCGCAACTGTTGGAATAATATTGCATCTGCGGTCTTGCTGTCGAAAGCAGGGAGTAGTTGTGGGTTTCAGCACCCGCTGTAGCAGCTGACGGAACTAGTGGCGATTGCATTGGACTCTCTGAATGCTTCATTATAGAAGTAGTAATTGGTACCAGATTACGAGCGTCATCTAGGTGACTATAGGTCGGAAGTGAGTGATGTGCCGTGGCATGAAGAGCTTCTGCTCGGTTGCGCTCTCTCCTGATATTGCTGTGTACCATATGTCTACGTTCATAGTTCAGACAGGGTGTCCGGCGAGGAGTGGCCACTACCCAGGAATATGACAGGAACGACCATTCGAAGCAAAAGGGCCTAGAAAATATGTGCACTGAAATATAAACCTTTAGAGCCATGGGCACTTGTTCATCTTCGGTAATGTGAAACACATGTCCTGAACAAGTGCTCTAAGCTTTTAAACTATGCACTTTACAGCCCATGTGTACCATAATTTTTTTCCTGCTCTGTTCCTTACTACGTCCTCCCAAAATCTGAAAAGAAAAGAGCTTGCAGCAGGAGAGATTTGTTTCACAGTATCGAAGATGAAGTGCTCACAGCACTTAAGGCATGCATTTTACAGTTGTTAAAATACGTGGTGAAACCTCCGTCTATCATTTATTTTGCACAGTGCGCTTCTAGTTTCGGTCAGTGACCATTACCAAGCTTAGCTGGCATAAACGGCAAGAGAGTTATACCATATTAGAACAAAAGTAATTTTCTCTTATAAGCCCGCCATAGTACGTGAAAAATTTCTCTCTATAATAACTGTGTATGATAATGTTCCACAAGAGGAAAGTCCACATGGACAGCTAGCATTTTCGCATTGGATCTATTCGATAGACAACGGCAATGTCAAATATGCCTACATGAGATGAGAACAGTATTCAGTTTACGTGCTCACACTCGTCAGCGTCATGCTAACGTTCGATTTTTATCTTCAGTCTGACGATGAAATTTTGAAACGCGTAACGCTTAATAAAAAATTGTGCCAGGAGTGAGAATAGCGAGAAATTTAACTTGAAAATTGATGGTACGAAGTAGACGAAGTTACGGAATTCTGATACCTGGATGGACGAAGCAGGAGGACATAAATGCAAACGAGAACAGGCAATGAGGGCTTCCTTGGCTAAGAGAAGACTGCAGGTACCAAATATAGGCCTTAATGTGTAGAAGAAATTTGTGAGAACGTACGTTAGCAATTCAGGATAGTACGGTAGTGATCATGAATGGTGGGAAAACTGGAGCAGAAGAGAATCGAAGCGTTTGAGATGTAGGGCTACAGAAGGAAGTTGAATATTAGTTGGAAATATAAGGTAAGGTAAGAATCGGCGAAGGAAGGAACATATGGAAGACACTCACTAGAAGAAAGGACAGTATGATAGGAAGTATGTTAAGAGGTCAGGGATAAGCCTCCTTGGCACTAGATAGAGTTGAAGAGAGTAAAACCATTAAGAGACAACAGAATTTCATATACATCCAGCAAATAACAGAGGATATAGGGTCCCCACAGACTGGGGGATATTTACAGATTTAAATTTCCACTCAAAACTCAACTGCAGAGTCAGTATATCATTCTGGAAACATTCCTAGGCTGTGGCTAAGCGATGTTTCCGCAATATACCTTCTTCCAGGAGTACTAGTTGAGCAATGTATGCAGGAGGGCTTCAGTGAAGTTCGGAAGGAAGGAGACGAGGTGTTGACGGAATTAAAGCTGTGAGGACGGGTCGTGAGTCGTCCTTGGATAGCTCAGGTGGTAGAGCTAGTCAAAATCAGAGGTCCCGTGTCGTGGTCCGGCACACAGTTTTAATCTGCCCGGAAGTTTCAGACAAAAAGTTAATAGAAGTTACTAAAACGTTGTGTTATAGAAGAATAGTGAAAAATATGTGGATAGATTGAATAATTAATGAAGAATTTAATTCAAGAAAAAAGAAATTTATTGCTCTGTTTGCCTTAACGAAGGGATCGGTTGACAATACACATCCTGAGGCACAAAGGAATTGTAAATTTTGTAACAGAGGAAAGTCTCGCGATATAAAACTGTAGAGCAAACCCAAGTCAATTATATCGTTAGCCGGCAGGGGTGGTCTCGCGGTTCTAGGCGCGCAGTCCGGAACCGTGCGACTGCTACGGTCGCAGGTTCGAATCCTGCCTCGGGCATGGATGTGTGTGATGTCCTTAGGTTAGTTAGGTTTAAGTAGTTCTAAGTTCTAGGGGACTCATGACCACAGCAGTTGAGTCCCATAGTGCTCAGAGCCATTTGAACCATTTTATATCGTTAGCAAGTTCATATACGTGTAGGTTGCAGTACTTACGCAATTACGCATGCTTTGGATAGAGTGGGGTGGAGAGCTACCTCAAATTAGTCTTCAGGCTGACGACCACAACAACAACATCTCATTAATATTGTTGCTTAGACTTCAGAGTAACGTTATCACTGTCTGAGTATTTTCTGTGGGAATCAGATGCCTCTCACTGTTTGTTGTAATTTGTCTCTTTCACAATGACTTACACTGAAGAACAAAGAACAGCAAAACCGATAAGTAATTAATATAGAGTACTCTTTCTTAGGGAATACGTTTGTATAGGTAACACGTGTAAGTGATTAACGTTGCAAGATCACGCGTTAATGTAAACGCGAGTTATGCCTTTGCAAATGTTAAATGCTGGTATATTAATAACGGATGTAATCACCAGAATGTTGAATACAAGTATGTAAGTGTACAATATTGTGTTGCACAGCTGCTTGATGTCAGATTGTGGGATGGAGTTCCAAACCTGTTACACATGGTCGGTCAATACAGGTACGGGTAAAGGTGGTTGCGGATAACGGTGGAGTTGTCGTCCGATGATGTTCCATATGAGATCGAGTGGAGACAGATTTGTGATCGAGAAAGCCAAGGTAACATGTCGATACACAGTTGGATTACATCAGGGCAATATGGTTGTGAGTTGTTGTTGTTGTGGTCATTAGTCCCGAGACTGGTTTGATGCAGCTCTCCATGCCACTCTATCCTGTGCAAGCTTCTTCATCTCGCAGTACCTACTGCAACCTACATCCTTCTGAATCTGGTATATTCACCTCTTGGTCTCTCTCTACGATTTTTACCCTCCACGCAGCCCTCCAATACTAAATTGGTGATCCTTGATGCCTCAGAACATGTCCTACCGACCGATCCCTTCTCCTAATCAAGCTGTGAAACCAACTCATCTTCTCCCCAATACTATTCAACACCTCCTCATTAGTTATATGATCTACCCATCTAATCTTCAGCATTCTTCTGTAGCACCACATTTCGAAAGCTTCTATTCTCTTCTTGTCTAAACTATTTATCGTCCATGTTTCACTTCCATACATGGCTACACTGCATACAAATACTTTCAGAAACGACATTCTGATACTTAAATCTATATTCGATGTTAACCAATTTCTCTTCTTCAGAAATGCTTTCCTTGCCATTGCCAGTCTACATTTTATATCCTCCCTACTTCGACCATCATCAATTATTTTGCTCCCCAAATAGCAAAACTCCGTTACTACTTTAAGTCTCTCATTTCCTAATCTAATTCCCTCAGCATCGCTCGATGTAGTTCGACTACATTCCATTATCCTTGTTTTGCTTTTGTTGATGTTCATCTTATATCCTGCTTTCCAGACACTATCCATTCCGTTCAACTGCTCTTCCAAGTCCTTTGCTGTCTCTGACAGGATTACAATGTCATCGGCGAACCTCAAAGTTTTTATTTCTCCTCCATGGATTTTAATACCTACTCCGAATTTTTCTTTTTTTTTTCCTTCACTTCCTGCTCAATATACAGATTGAATAGCATCGGGGAGATGCTACAGCTCTGTCTCACGCCCTTCGCAGCCACTGCTTCCCTTTCCTGCCCCTCAACTCCTATAACTGCTTGGTGTATTCCCCTGTTCGTCTCCCTCTGCGATTTTTACCCTCTCCGCTGCCGTCCTATACCGAATTTTTTTTGAGTGCTTTATCTGAAAACTACCTTGAGCAGTTAAACAGAGAACCGACTCATGAGAATAACATATTAGACCTTCTGGTGACAAACACACTCGAACTATTTGAAACAGTCAATGCAGAACAGGGACTCAGCGATCATAAAGCGGTTACTGCATCGATTATTTCAGCCGTAAATAGAAATATTAAAAAATTAGGAAGATTTTTCTGTTTAGCAAAAGTGAGAATAAGCAGATTACAGAGTACCTGACGGCTCAACACAAAAGTTTTGTCTCAAGGACAGATAGTGTTGAGGATCAGTGGACAAAGTTCAAAACTATCGTACAATATGCGTTAGATGAGTATGTGCCAAGCAAGATCGTAAGAGATGGAAAAGAGCCACAGTGGTACAACAACCGAGTTAGAAAACTGCTGCGGAAGCAAAGGGAACTTCACAGCAAACATAAACATAGCCAAAGCCTTGCAGACAAACAAAAATTACGCGAAGCGAAATGTAGTGTGAGGAGGGCTATGCGAGAGGCGTTCAATGAATTCGAAAGTAAAGTTCTATGTACTGACTTGGCAGAAAATCGTAAGATATTTTGGTCTTATGTCAAAGCGGTAGGTGGATCAAAACAAAATGTCCAGACACTCTGTAATCAAAATGCTACTGAAACAGAGGATGACAGAGTAAAGGCCGAAATACTATATGTCTCCTTCCAAAGCTGTTTCACAGAGGAAGACTGCACTGTAGTTCCTTCTCTAGATTGTCACACAGATGACAAAATGGTAGATATCGAAATAGACGACAGAGGGATAGAGAAACAATTAAAATGGCTCAAAAAAGGAAAGGCCGCTGGACCTGATGGGATACCAGTTCGAGTTTACACAGAGTACGCGAAGGAACTTGGCCCCCTACTTCCAGCAGGGTACCGTAGTTCTCTAGAAGAGTGTAGCGTTCCAAAGGATTGGAAAAGGGCACAGGTCATCCCCGTTTTCTAGAAGGGACGTCGAACAGATGTGCAGAACTAGCGTCGATCACTTGTAGAATTTTGGAACACGTATTATGTTCGAGTATGATGACTTTTATGGAGACTATAAATCTAGTCTGTAGGAATCAGCATGGGTTTCGAAAAAGACGGTCGTGTGAAACCCAGCTCGCACTATTTGTCCACGAGATTCAGAGGGCCTTAGACACGGGTTCACAGATAGATGCCGTGTTTCTTGACTTCCACAAGGCGTTTGACACAGTTCCCCACAGTCGTTTAATGAACAAAGTAAGAGCATACGGACTATCAGATCAATTGTGTGATTGGATTGAGGAGTTCCTAGATAACAGAACGCAGCATGTCATTCTCAATGGAGAGAAGTTTTCCGAAATAAGAGTGATTTCAGGTGTTCCGTAGGGGAGTGTCATAGGACTGTTGCTATTCACAATATACAAAAATGACCTGGTGGATGACATCGGAAGTTCACAGAGGCTTTTTGCGGATGATGCTGTGGTGTATGGAGAGGTTGTAACAATGGAAAATTGTACTGAAATGCAGGAGGATCTGCAGCGAATTGACGCATGGTGCAGGGAATAGCAATTCAATCTCAATGTAGACAAGTGTAATGCGCTGCGAATACATAGAAAGATGGATCCCTCATCATTTAGCTACAAAATAGCTGGTCAGCAACTGGAAGCAGTTAATTCCATAACTTATCTGGGAGTAGGCATTAGGAGTGAATTAAAATGGAATGATCATATAAAGTTGATCGTCCGTAAAGCAGATGCCAGACTGAGATTGATTGGAAGAATCCTAAGGAAATGCAATCCGAAAACAAAGGAAGTTGATCACAGTACGCTTGTTCGCCCACTGCTTGAATACTGTTCAGCACTGTGGGATCCGTACCAGATAGGGTTGATAGAAGAGATTGAGAAGATCCAGCGGAGAGCAGCGCTTCGTTACAGGATCATTTAGTAATCGCTGTACGGAGATGATAGATAATCCCCAGTGGAAGACTCTGCAGGAGAGACGCTCAGTAGCTCGGTAGGGGCTTTTGTTAAAGTTTCGAGAACATACCTTCACCGAAGAGTCAAGCAGTATATTGCTGCCTCCTGCGTATATCTCGCGAAGAGACCATGAGGATAAAATCAGAGAGATTAGACCCCACACAGAATCATACCGACAATCCTTCTTTCCACGAACAATACGAGGCTTGAATAGAAGGGAGAACCGATAGAGGTACTCAGGGTACCCGCCGCCACACACCGTCAGGTGGCTTGCGGAGTATGGATGTAGATGTGTAGATGTAGTGATTTCTATCCAAATTGAAAATAGGCGTTCACTCCCTATATTTTACCCTTGCCACCTTCAGAATTTGAAAGAGAGTATTCCAGTCAACATAGTCAAAAGCTTTCTCTCAGTCTACAAATGCTAGAATCGAGGTTTGCCTTTCCTTAATCTTTCTTCTAAGATAAGTCTTAAGATCCGTATTGCCTCTCGTGTTCCAATATTTCTACGGAATCCAAACTGATTTTTCCCGAGGTCGGCCTTCACCAGTTCTTCCATTCATCTGTAGAGACTTGGCGTTAGTATTTTGCAGCTGTGGCTTATTAAACTGATAGTTGGGTAATTTTCACATCTTTCAACACCTTTTTCTTTGGGATTGGAATTATTATATTCCTCTTGATGTCTGAGGGTATTTCGCCTGTCTCATACATCTTGCTCACTAGATGGTAGAGTTTTGTCAGGACTGGCTCTCCCAAGGCCATCAGTAGTTGTAATGGAATGTTGTCTACTCCCGGAGCCTTGTTTCGACTCAGGGCTTTCTGTGCTCTGTCAAACTCTTCACGCGTTATCCTGTTGGAAAACACGTCCTGGAATGCCGTTCATGAATGGCAGCACAATAGATTTAATACGCGAACTGTGGTATAAATTTGCATTCATGGTGCAAGGGATACACACGGGAATGATCCAGCTGTGATACGAAATCGCACCGAATACCATAACTACAGTTGTAGGTCCAATGTATCTAGCACGCAGACAGGTTGGTTTTAGGCCCTCAACTGGCCTCCTAACCAACAGACGGCTATCATTGGCACCGAGGCAGTACCAAACTTCAACAGGAAACACAACGGACCTCGTATGATCTCCAGTGCTATCCAATGAGCTCTCACTTGACACCACTGAAGTAGCAAATGGCAGTGGTCTGTGGAATGCATGCTACAGTAGCTGTCCTCGAAGTAACCGATTTATAACAGTATTTTGTGTTTCTGGTGCCACGTGCTGCTAAGCTTGCTGTTGCAGATGCAGTATGATGTGCCAGAGCCAAACGCCGAACACGATGGCCTTCTCTCTCGGTGGTACCACGAGGCCGTCCGGAGCCCCGTCTTCTCTACGACGGTATGTTCTCGTGACCACCGTTGGCCGCAATCTTGTGCAGAGGCTACATTCCTAGCAAGTCTTCCCGCAGTATCGCAGAAAAGGCATTAAGTTTTTCTTAAACGCGTTACACCATCTCGTTCAAACTCAGTGTTGATAATGGCATCTTTGTCGTCTTAAAGACAATCCTGATTAACGTGAACTCAATACGTCCAATCTCAAAGACAATTAACGCTCAGTATCGTTACGTCGCGTATTTAAAGCAAACCTGATTTCCATCCATAAAGTGGCTCTACTAGTACCACCCTTACACGACTGGCGTGACATATTAATAGATATTAGATGTAGAAAGACGCACGCCAGTTTTTGCTTATGTTGGTGTAGGGACTTTTTTCAGTGTATTTTAGTAAAACGATGTTCTCAATGTTCGAACAGTTAATCTTCAAGTTTTATTTTAAGACTACGCAATATTTCTCTTTTTCTTTCACATTTATATACGTTTTAATGTCTAAATACGTAGTTTTTTATTGTGATGTACGTATGTTGTACATAATTTAGCTAACCGATGAGAAACGTCTGTCAGTTAATGAGTAAGGTAATAGTTCAGCCCCATTTTCTGGTCACTATCAGTCCTATGTTACTCAGTTTATCTCACACACGGCTTCTAATTGTAGAAGACTGTAGTACCGCTATCTGAAAACGCCTCTTTCGTATAGTGTAAACAATTTCCTTCATATTAATTAAAATGAAAGAACAAATTTTGAATTCTGAACAAATTTACTGCATTCACTGCTGCTACATTCCGTCAGCGAATGTAATGTCTCAGATTGCTGTCGCCGCCAAATACTATTCATGCCTCCAACAAATATGGTTGGTCATATATCAGAATTTCACGGAACTATTTACTCATAATTGGAACTTTTGATTCAGCAACACTCGAATATGAATTTCATACCTCTAGAAAATTAAAATAACTCGAGTGTAGTTACAGTGCATACCAAAAGAGATTACTTGTACCACATAGTTTCTTAAACAGCTCCCAAATGTGACACATAGTTCTGCAAAATTAATTAGCATTTCAAGCTAATTCCATGTAGGTAAATTGTTACCTTCTGTGAATCGGCTGCAGCAGATCTCAGCTTAAGCCTTTATAGCCCACAAGCAGTCCACGTGGTAATTTCTGGTAGTTATATATGTTCTGAAACGGAATGTGCTAAAAAAATTACTTTTCGTTACGTGTCCCTTCGTTAGCACCAGCTCTTACACTATTTTGATAGTACTGCTGATTTTTCTGGATCAAGTAGCATTAATTGCATTAAAATTGTATCAATTTTCCAGTAGAGGAGCCAATATTAGGATATTTGATCCTGTATTGCTGTCGCGGAACGTATTGTAATATTTGAAACCAATACACAGTTAATAGTGACACAATGACGTGTCTTTCATCCTGTCAGAGAAAATGTCGAAATTTTCTATGAGTCCCTATCGAGAAAATTTATTTTATTTCATATGTTTTCTAAACATCGTACTAACATTGTGCTCCCAAGTGGTCAATGAATCTGGCAAACCTCTTTCTTTGTTCTTGTGATGAAACTAAGTGATGATTTTCTTACTACGGCCATAAATGAAGTTTCCCATAAATGAAGTTTCCCCCATAAATTCCTTTCAAATAATATTCTATTTTGTTTCTGATAACAATATTTTTTGCCTTAATACCAGTTTTCTAACCTTCTCGCGTCCCCTCGTCACACTTTTTCACCACTCAGTTTCTAATTTCACATACAAAGCACTTCAAACATTGGTCCAGTCATTAGCAGGGAAGCAGATTCTGAGAATCTGCTCTGCATTTATTGCTGAAATACTTAGAAATAGTTTAAATACCCAATGATTGGATGGTAACGGATGTGCATAATTCATCGACACAGAGTGTATGGTAAGGTGAATGAGATTCGTTGGAAACTTGTATGGAAAATTTTAGAGTGCAGTAGTCAATGTAGTCTATCTACCATACTTTTCTCTACTACAAGTAAGGAAATAGGATGAGTATAAAGTAATACTGTTCTTGCTCACCATTTCCATGAAGAGACAAAGGCAGGAGCTCCTAGGGCTGCTACCAAGTATCTTAAGTTTTATTCGGTAAAGAAAACTGTATTAATTTGCCACAGAGTTAGACAGTTTTACGTTTTCCAATCAAATTTCCATCGTCCTTCATCAATTTCATCAGTTACTCTATTTCCTACCACATTCTCTCTCTCTCTCTCTCTCTCTCTCTCTCTCTCTCTCTCTCTCTCTCCCTGTATGTCTATCTATCTATCTTATTTATGTCATTCGCTTATGACGGGGTCATTTGAAATTTTATAACTGTAGTTCGTACATTAGCTTCATTTCGTTGGAGTATAAAAGTAAGTTAATCACTCTTAGTAGGTTAATCTGGTGACTGCTTTTTTGTTCATAGTAATACCCACAGCTGTTATTCCATTTCGTGATACTGCTGTTCCTACCTTGCAATCATCTGCATAGAAATATCTGTAATCTTCCCGTTTTGCCATTCTGTACCAACTCTTCTTGTACCTTTTCACCTCTACTTCCAGAGTTTCGTTCCCTTATTACATAAAACTTATAAAATTCCTAACTCCGGATTTTTATTCTCCGGATAACCAATTCTTGATCATTCCCCACCAGAAAGTACGGTTGTGCACTACTACAAACGATGTTTTTGCAAAATAAGTGGTCTCCATGGCATTATCTGACAGCATGCCTTTTTGATACACTTTATAAGTCTGTAACTTAGTTTCTTCTGCTTATTTCTGCATCCTCACGTGGCCAATAAGTCATGAATAATCCGGCTTTAGGAGAAGGGAAGTGGGCGTCCTGTGTCTCTATTCACTTCTCGGTCTTCTTTCAAGAAGGCGACTGACAGATTGAAACTATGCCAGATGTTTATGGCAACCATACATGGTGAGTTTTACGTAGTATACAGCGTGAAGAAAAATTCGTAGACTCGGACTTCGCAGCGTGATTCCTCAGATGCTAACAACACGAAACTGTCCTTTTCAAAATTACGTACTGTGCGTATTAACTGTAGTACAAGGACGTTAGACCGTCAGTGTGGCAGCACTATGATCAGGTGTAAGGTAACTATGCCTCTAGAGAGAGAACACTAGTTTTGTGCCGTTGGTGCAATGGACAGCGTTTTGAGCTCACATGTTAGAGATTGAGTGCTGGAGTTTGGGTCGGGGCGTGTTTGTGTTTGTTTGCTGAATGTACTCTTGTGTGGTATCTGGCGCCTTAACATACAGCGGCTTCAGTGGGTCTTCTACAAAACATTGACACTTACGTACTATGAACACAGAAATGGAGTAAAACCCTTTTCACTAGTCAACTTTTAAAGAAGATTCCAAACCTGTTCTCTGTGTACCCTCCCTCAATAGTCCTGTCGATTAGTATCAAATATTAACTTTGACACTTTCTCGTGCATTACATTTCGTTAGGGCGTTACGTCACCAGTACGACTATGAAACGTGCTTTCAAATGATTTCCTAGCATTGTTACTATTTGTATGTAGTATCACCATGGAACCACTAATTATTCCTTTCACTATTGAGCCTGACCAGCGCATGCCTTTTAGTAAGTGTCTCCCTGCGTTACTATTATTATTATTACGGTATTATTACTATCGATGGAAATGTGGAAATATCACGCCCATTAACGTTAGAGAAATAGTGTATAGGTCGGATAAGTGTGGATAATGAAACGGTGTACATTACAGAATGATATGGCAGAATGAAGTAGGCGAATAAAAACAGATACACTTCCAACCAAAATCTAATCCTCGACCTCCTGCATGCTAACTCAAAACGCTGTCCACTGCACCGACTCCACAGAGCTTTCGATATGTGCTGACAAAGATAGTTGCCGTACATTTGATTACAGCGTTGTCAGCTTTCCAACCTTTCAACCTTTAACGTCTAGTTACTGTTGGAAATATGCACAGGACGATATTTTGTGAGAGACACTTTTTAGTATTTGGTCTATCTTCAGCAACTATAGTCTTCTATAATAAAACAATCAGCAACCAGTTGCATATACGATATTTAATTTCTTGACAGGTTTCGGGAACTTAGTGCCCTTCGGAATGTTATGTTTGTTGTATTATCTGCGCCACTAATAAAGTGCATACAGCACAATGTCATGATCAACTGTTCGCAGTGTTACGTAGACATTGTGAATACATAATCATGACATTGTGCTGTATGCCTTTTATCATTGACACTAGCTAATTAATGCGAACCGCATAAACTTCTGAAGAAGGGCACTAAGAGCCCGAAACAACCAAGAAAATAAATTTCTTGCATGCAACTTGTTGCTTATTACTTCATCACAGAGACACTTTTGTATTGCTGGTATGGGAGGAATCACGCTGCGAAGTATGAGCATCCGAATTTTTCTTTACCCTTTGTAATTAGTGGCTGGGTTCGTATCAGAGAAGCTACCACTAGACTAGAAGTGCACCCAAATAGAATAAATCCATTTAATCAGGGAAATGATTAAACTAAGTTACTTACATCAATGATTTACATCTCAGCTGCTTCTGTTCCTAATTACAATGATCAGTATGAAATTAATGTAAGTAAGTCGTTCCAAACAGTCTATCTACCGAAGAGGACATTCGTCACTTACATCTTTCACGATTAGTATTCGGGACTCGCAGGTCACGTTGCGGATGCAAATGGTTTGCAGGGAAACAAACGGGCATGCTGTATCTGGAGCGTCTCCCAGTGGCGCCTCGGCCATATAGCAAGCAATTCTTTCGCTGCGTGATGTAGCAGCTTCTTCGGCCAACGACCTGTGTTACAGAGTTTTAGTGGTAAACAGTAACATTTGTCAACCGTAATGTCCAGTGAACTCTAGGTAATGTTTCACTTGCGTTCGTGGAAACATAAACGTAGTGCTGCAGACACAGCCGTTACTTGCGCTCCGTTACACGATTCATGCAATATTTTTGTCTCTACGTACCCATTTCAAAAGTACTTCACCCAGTGAATAGTATAGCTTGCAAAAGGATTATAGCTTCTAAATAGCAAGGAGCCGAACAAATTCGCATCTCTTTCTGTATTCCTGAACGGGCGCACACACACACACGCACACACACACACACACACACACACACACACACACACACACACAGATATGGATGCAAAAACACCCGTATTATTTTACGAACGCACAGGACATATTCACCGTGTACAATAAATACAAACTTAAACACGAATTAAAATATACAATAATAGAAGGAAATACATTCCATTAAACATGGATCTCTGAACGAACCGTTTGCAACAGTGTTGTTGAGAGCCGCCACTAATTGCAGTACGAAAAGTTCCCCTAGTTTGTACAAAGGTGTTTGAAATGTAAACCCGTTGAGTTCGAGGTCGTACGTTCAATAAGTTCAATCTTCAGTACGGTTCATTTCAAGGTCTTGTGTTAATAGTTACGACACGAAAGATATTAGCCACTAACGACTCACCAAGTGCATCTAGAAGCGACAGAAAATGAGTGTCTGGGATATGTGGTGATCAACCTTCTACAGGATGTACGTATTACACTTCACAAATGGACGTCGATATTGAAGAAATTTCCGAAACAAAACATTAACTTGCACCATGAGTACGGAATGAAAAGTGGTGTGCCACACGCACAAAGGTTCCCACTTGCAAGGTATAAAACGAATTCCTTCCGAGTCGCGAACAATGTATGACATTCAGGTAGGTACCACTCTTATAGATTTGACTTCAATCACAAAATACAGGATCATTCATAAGCAACATCATGATTTCAGAAAAAACAGTGAGAAAATTACAAGGCATACATAAAAATGTCGCACATCTCTCGAAGTTTCAGTTTATAATACGCGATTTGACGTAGTTGCAAAATGCACTGGTAAAGGTAGACTTCACCTGACCAATGAACAGACATCAAATGTGGAATGCTGCCATTGCGGCCATGTGGGCAGCCAAGAGAAGTGACTGTACAGAACGCGCGTACTCCACCATCCACATTGATGTTTGGCATATAAAATGGTGGATAATTCGCGCGCCTGAAATGTGAGTTCAGACCTCTGTCAACTGAAATGTGTGTATTCTCTAGATGTCTTCTGGTCTTCACACAGTCATCTTTTTGAACTATGGAGCTACTTGTGAATGACCCTTTAAAAGTTTTGTATATTTTCAGAACATTGTATGTGTATTTCGTATGGAATTTTAAAAGAAATAAACGTTAACGACACACGTAAGGAGCAGTATTCCTCTTCTTCTATAATTCATGCTATAGGCAAAAGGGATGTTCCAACTAGATATTCCCATCTTTTGCCAGGTCTTCCAGGGTCTCGTCTCAATTGTGGCTTGTAAATCCTAATTTTGGTTATGTATCATCATGTATTCTATGAATATGTTCTTTCCGTTTTCGTCTGCAATTGTTCAGTCTCTCTCCAGTATTATAAATATTAAGATCTGTTCCTATGTATTTGTTACTCATTCCGTCTAATCTTGAGCACACCTTAATCTGTACGTGTATATTAAATGTCTTCACTGTCCGATTCATCATCACCTAGTCAAATCCTCTAAAGATACAAACTTGAAATTTCGGGAGAGTGGTCATCTTACAACGTACACATCGTTAAAGAAGGAATTTAACGAAACTGCAATAATAAAGAAGTGAAATAAAGGATGAACATTTTTTTTAATAGGTCGCTATTTAGGCAACTTTTAAGTTACAAATATAAACATTAATATTTGATTTCTCAGTCAGAAATAAAGAAATATGTGTTTTAGCACTTTTGGAAATTCTGTCCATATGGGGTGAAGTAATAGGAGAAAATTTTTTTATAAATAAATTATTATTACAGAACTACTGAAGCATTGTTAAAGTTACGGCCATGAAAATTGGAATTAGGTTTCACAGTCTAAAATAGGAAAGCAGCTGAAAATTATTATGGAAATATTTCATACCGAAAGTGTTTTTGAAACTAAATTTTTGAATATTTGTATTCTTGGTTATAAATAAAAATAATATGTGTTGAAGTTTTTTATTTTGTGGAAATTGAACACATAGGTGACCAAAATTTTCTTTAAAATACTTCGTTTTATTGAAACACTTTTAAAGCTAAATTTATGAAATTGGTGTTTGACTACTACAGTAACATTTGTTAAGGGATGAAAGAATCTGTGGAAATATCATCACAAGAGCTCAATAGGCAGAATTAAGTTAGACTTCTGGCTGCAGTCTCCAGAATCGCGTTTCGGTCAGAAGTACTTTCAGAAAAAAACATGTATCTGTAGCCTCCCTTAACGTGAAATGTTTAGAAAACATTGCAGTTTGTAAATAACTTAAAAATTCGATTGCAGAACACAAAAACAATCTGTCCAGAACACATTGCCTATGTGAGCAAAGCGGTGGTAGCTAAGTCCATCTGTTTTTAAAACCTCATTTCTAATGTTTGGCTTTGTCCTTCTGTATATGCAAACAGTTCTTACTACCATACATTAAAACTGGTGTTGCCATTACTTTATTAATTTTGATTCTAGAGCCCTTCCATGCCTTGTTATCCAACATCCTGTTTATGGTACCACAGAAGTGTACAATGCCGAACCTCAGTTTACATATTTAGATTAATACAGTAAATCGTTTTTCCTCCTATGTAAAAGAAATGAGAGAGATGTTCTATGGATGCTCGGTTGACAGTTATCTTTGTACGGAAATTTTCCCTGAAATGCCATTACTCTAGTTTTAGAAGATGATTTTCTCTACTTTGTTTGCTTGGAAGATGATCCACAAACAGATAAACTTCAAGATTTTGCTTTATTACAATGGTTGCCTCTCTCTTCCAGTCTTTATCGATACTGTCAATGCGTGTGTTGAGAAATGTAGATGAAGTGATACACCGTTGTATTAATACTCGAGTACCGGTCAATTTTATATTCATAGTCATTCTGGTATTGAACTACAATAAAATAAAATAAATTCAGTATACCCTTCTAAATATTTGAATTAATTGGCGGGGTGTTCTGTGAGACTCATAATTTCAAATTGTTTGGATCTGTTTTATTATCGAAGGCTTTGTTTAATCGTATAAATGCAATAGGATGTGCAAGCTGAATTCTCGGTCTTCAATTAGTTGAGTGAAGATGTTATCTGTGCACGAACGTCCTTTCCTAAATACTGCTTGTCTTCCTCTTATATTACATCAGTCATCACCTTAATCCAATTATGTATTGACCTGTAGTATAATTTACAGGCAGATTTGAGTGTCCTTATCCTTTTCTGCTTCTCACAGTCGTGTCTTTCAATTTTCTTAAAATAATGCTTTTACTTCAGCTGGCTGCTGCACATATGGTATGTTAGACGTCTTCTAAAATTATGTTGTAAATTGCAAGCATCATAGCACACCCACTTAAAGGAGTAATTTATTCTAGGCTGCACTCTTTCTTTGTCACGTCGTTCTATTAAGGCTTATCTTAATTCTAATAGCTTTGCTGGATCTACGATATTTAATTCTCTGTCACTGTTACGTTCTACATATTTAATCTCAGTACACTATAAGCCTTTGTAGAGGTTTCGCACGTTTCGTCTTCAGTTATCTTTAATCTTACTGTGTCTTTTTCTGTTGTATTAAGGAATTTTAGTACTCCTTCCAGGTAAAAAATAGGAGCCTGATTTACTTCTGGTTGTTACCGTTTTCTTCTTTTTGTAGCGAAATAAAAATATCTTTTGGAGAATACCAGTCTCTTTGTGAAACTGTATTTTATAAGGTTATCCGTATTTCTACTTCTTTTATTCTACCATGATCAGTAAAATATCTGTTGAACGTAACTTTCCTTGGTGTCGTTTGACCTCCAAATTATTGAGAGTCTACCATATACACGGATCGATACAAAATTTTTGGAAACACATACAGTGCTCAAACATTATAATCATGTCGAAGGAAACGATTTATTGGCAAGTACACAATATTGATTCATAAAATATCGTTCTTGTGATACACAACTAGCTTTCGGTCTCGCGAACTAATGCATGGACAGGATACGTGAAACTGATTTAATATTTTTAGATTTCCAACTTTTGACAACGTTCCTCGCAAGCATCGTCTATTTAAATAGCACGCCTATGGTGTGTCGTCTCAGCTGTGTGACTAAATTTGAGATTTCCAATCAGACAGGTAACAGTTTGTAATTGCTGACCAGAAGTCATCAAGTAAAACATAAGTAATAACTGGCTTTCCCCAAGGAAGTGTTATCATAAACGATTTAGAACACAATCTGAACAATTCTCTTAGACTCCTTGCAGATCTTGCTGTCATTTACTGCCATCACATGATGAAAACGACTTGCAAAATAGTTTGGCCAAGATATCTGTACAGTGCAAAAAAGTGGTAACTAACTTAAATCATTGCAAGTTTTAAGTCGTCCATACGAGCACCAAAACTGATCCACTAAATTTCACTTACAGGGTAAGTCACACAGATCTAAAGGCTGTAAACTAAACTATATCTTTAGGTATTAGAGATACGAATAAGTTAAATTGGAACGATTGATATAGTCGTGTGTAAAGCGAACCAAATATTACGGTTTAATGACACAGGAGTTATAAAATGTAGCAAGTTTACTAAAGAGACTGCTTACTCTACACCTGTCCGCCCTCTCCTGGAGTACTGCTATGTGGTGTTGGATCCGCATCAGATAGGATTGACGGAGGACAGCGAAAGAGCTCATAGAACAGTAACCTGTTTTCTGTTATCGCGAAGCAGGGGAGAAAGTGCCACGAATGTGATACACGAACTAGGGTGGCAATCGTTAAAACACTTTTCTCTGGGTCATGACCTCATTAACTATCAGTCACCCGAGAATATGAAAATATATTGTTCGCGCCCACCTGCGTAGGGAGAAATGATCACGCTAGAGAAATGAGAGCTGGCATTGTAAGATTTAAGTGTTAGCTTCTCCAGTGCGCTGTTCAAGAGTGTAAAGGTAGAGAAGTAGCTTAAATTTATATTAAAAATGAAGAAACCCCTCCAGCTGTATTTAAGGTGTCGATTTTATTTTGGCAACTAGTTTCAACATTGTAACAGCGTCAGCTTCAGGCCCATACATTTGTTGACGTCAGCGGCGTGCTGCTGATTTTAGAAGTCAGTGGTGAGACATGGACGTGCTCCGTGTGGAAGGTGGTTAGCAACTAGTTGCAACTAGTTGACGTCAACAAGTTAATGGGCCTGAAGATGACATTGTTACAATGTTGAAACTAGGTCATCATCATCATCATCATCATCATCATCATCATCATTTAAGACTGATTATGCCTTTCAGCGTTCAGTCTAGAGCATAGACCCCTTATAAAATTCCTCCACGATCCTCTATTCAGTGCTAACATTGGTACCTCTTCTGATGTTAAACCTATTACTTCAAAATCATTCTTAACCGAATCCAGGTACCTTCTCCTTGGTCTACCCTCTACTGCGTGTAACATGATCCCACCATCTAAGCCTGTTCGCCCTTACTGCTATATCTGTAGAGTTCATTCCCAGTTTTTCTTTGATTTCCTCATTGTGGATACCCTCCTACCATTGGTCCCGTCTACTAGTACCTGCGATCATCGTAGTTACTTTCATATCCGTAACCTCAACCCTGTAGATAAGGTAACCTGAATCCACCAAGCTTTCGCTCCCATACAACAAAGTTGGTCGGAAGATTGAACGGTGCACACATAACATAGTCTTGGTACTGACTTCCTTCTTGCAGAAGAGAGTAGATCGTAGCTGAGCGCTCACTGCATTAGCCTTGCTACACCTCGCATCCACTTCTTTCACTATGTTGCTAACCTCTCAGAATATGCATCCTAAGTACTTGAAACCGTCCACCTGTTCCAACTTTGTTCCTCCTATTTGGCACTCAATCCGTTTATATTTCTTTCCCACTGACATTACTTTCGTTTTGGAGACGCTAATCGTCATACTATAGTCCTTACATTTGTTATCTGGCTCTGAAATATTACTTTGCAAACTTTCAATCGAATCTTCCATCACAACTAAGTCATCCGTATATGCAAGACTGCTTATTTTGTGTTCACATATCTTAATCTCACCCAGCCAGTCTATTGTTTTCAACATATGATCCATAAATAATATTAAGAACAGTGGAGACAGGTTGTAGCCTTGTCTTACCCCTGAAACTTCTCTGAACCATGAACTCAATTTACCGTCACCTCTAACTGCTGCCTGACTATCCATGTAAAGACCTTTAATTGCTTGCAAAAGTTTGCCTCCTATTCCATAATCTCGTAGAACAGACAATAACTTCCTGCTAGGAACCCGGTCATATGCCTTTTCTAGATGTATAAAACATAGATACAATTCCCTGTTCCACCCATAACACTTCTCCATTATTTGCCGTAAGCTAAAGATCTGGTCCTGACAACCTCTAAGAGGCCTAAACCCACACTGATTTTCACCCAATTGTTCCTCAACTAATACTCGCATTTTCCTTTCAACAATACCTGAGAAGATTTTACCCACAACGCTGATTAAAGAGATACCTCTGTAGTTGTTACAATCTTTCCTGTTTCCATGTTTAAAGATTGGTGTGATTGATTTGTCCAGTCTGATGGAACCTGTCCCGACTCCCAGGCCATTTCAATTTTCCTGTGTAGTCATTTAAGACCTGACATTCCATTGTATTTTATGAATTCCGACTTAATTTCATCCACCCCAGGTGCTTCACTGCTCTGCAATCTATTGACCATTATTGAAACTAGTTGCCAAAATAAAATCAGCACCTTAAATACAGCTGGAGGAATTTCTTCATTTTTAATATAAATTTATATCAGCTGACGTCCCACGGTCATCCATATCAACTATGGATGAACGAAGTAGCTTAAAGGTGATTCGATGAATACTCTGCCAGGCTCTTCACTGTCAACTGCTAAGTAACCATGCACGTGGAGACCGCTCCCAGTACCTGTAGCAGTTTTCACATGGCACTGCCTCCTCTGGCAACCCGCTGTATACTTTGACCCTCACGTGGGTATATAAGCCTAGGCACCAGCGTCCGACACTCAGTGGCCCGTCTCGCCGGCCCGTGTCCAGAAATTATTCACGAAGCGGCGAGTGGCGGAGGAAGTGAGGCGTCCCGTTACGCTCCACAGCACGTTGGCCGTGGACGGTCGACCCAGGAGCATCGCTTGCTCGCCGCTCGTGGCCCCGGGTCAGGGCGGCGATAGCGTAATCACTGCCTTAATGGAAGCAATTTTCCTTCCACTGCGTCCAGGTTATCGTCCATTTAATGGAAAAAGTTCCGGGTCCTGCAGGGCCGCGAGGCAGTTTCTTGCGCGCGCTGGCCTGCACGCACGGACACTATGCTTGTATGCAAATGAGGGGGGCAGGCGAGCGGTAACTGAGGTCTTACGGAGACGAAAATGAGAGTGCGAATAGACCAGAGAGTCTGGAAAACTTACTGCAGCGCGCTAAGACCCTTTAAAGTGAAGATCGAAAAATACGCGAAAGTTTCGAAAGGGTGTGTGTTCCACCACTTCCGACTGAGGACACGGAGTTAAGCCCCGTCGACCGTCACCGCAGGGGCTGTTAAGTTGGCGGCACTGTTCACCAGCAGACTAATGGCGCCGCCGTTTCCGTGACCCGTACGGTCGGCCCATTAAAAGACGGAACGCTCGGCCTCGCAGTGGTTTATCGCGCCACTTAATCTCTGTCGCGTGGCGTGGTTTATTGCCACATAATCGCTTTCAGATTCACGTCCCTTTCCGGACTTCTGCTGCAGATGTTACTCGGAGGGAGACTGAAACGGCGAGTTTGGGGCGATAGTTTGTTATCGACTGCCCATTCCTCTAGTTAGTACACAGTGATTAGAAGCTGTTGTTCTAGCACTGACTCTGAAGGCAGGTTTGATGCAGGTCTGCCTTCAAGTCTGTCTTCTAAGTCTCTTCATCTCTGCAAAACTTGCAACATACATCGTTTGGGGATGCCTTCTGCATTATAGCCGTATAGCCTATATGCAAGTTCTATGCTTCACTCTTCAAAAATTAACTATTCCTTGATGACACTGGATATATTTAATCGACTTATCCTTTCTTTTATAAGATGTGGCACAAATGTTGTCTCCCTTTCATTTTGTTCAGTTTGCCTTCTCTCATCACCTGCTATACCAAGGTAATCTTATTCTTCTTCAAAACCATCTCTTCTCTTCTAGTCTTCAGTACGTATCCCCAGCAAATACTTTCGAAAAAGGTTTTCTTATAATTACAATTCCGTTCGCTGTTGAAATATTTATCTTCATTTTCCAGGTATTCCTACTCTACGTTATATAACCTTTCTAGCTACATCCTCTCTAACTGACACAAATAGATTACAATCCATTATCCGTAATTTACATTTGTTGATGTACACTTTATGATCTCTTTCCAAACGTTTTCCATTCAGTTCAGCAGATTTTTAGTTTAATTGATTTTGCCCTTATTACATATACAACGGCGTCAGCAAAAGTGACTTTTTTCCCTTGAATACACTTTTCTCAAAATTTCTCCTTCTTTTCCTTTAATATTGCCTAGTTTGTGCAGATTGAATAGCTCAGGGTAAAGTTCACAATCTTGTCACGTTACCGGACGCATACAGATAGTAGTATTTTTGCTGGTAAGGGAAGTACTCCCGACCATCTCACTGAAGATGTTTTCCTAGTGGACTTTTACGAGTCATTTCCTGAGTTGACCTCTTCATGTCAAAGTAGCACTTGCATTTTACGTCTTCAATAATTTGTTAGAAGTATTCCCTACGGCTTTTACCCTCACAGCACATTTTAGCACCATGACAGTTATTCCCTGATATCGCAACGTCTTGTCATCATGTCCCTTATTATTGTCAGTGTTTTCCAAATGTTACTTTCTTAGGTAGGCCGCTGGTGGCCGAGCGGTTCTGGCGCTACAGTCTGGAACCGCGCGACCGCTACGGTCGCAGGTTCAAATCCTGCCTCGGGCATGGATGTGTGTGTTGTCCTTAGGTTAGTTAGCTTTAAGTAATTCTAAGTTCTAGGGGACTTATGACCTCAGCAGTTGAGTCCCATAGTGCTCAGAGCCATTTGAACCATTTTTTTTTACTTTCTTAGCCGATTCTGCGGTGAACCTCCTAATTCCTTATGAGTCAACCTGATTTGTGACGTTTTTCTGTAGCGCCACATCACGAACGTGTTGATTATCTTTCGTTCCCATGTCCCACTGCCCATTATTCCCATACACTGATGTGCTAGAAACGTACATTGTCAGGAATTTCTTCCTCAAATTAAGACCAATATTTTGTACCAGTAGATGTCTCCAGGCCACGAATACCTTCTTTGCTTGTACTAATCTGCTTCCTTTGGTCCTTCTTGCTCCGTCCGTCATGGGTTATCCTGCTTCCAAGGTAGCAGAATTTCTCAACTTCGTGTACACTATGATCATCAAGTTCGCTGATCCTACTTATCCTCGTTTACGCTCCATATGATTCTTTGTATTTATCCGACCCCACATCCTGCACTCAATAGACTATTCATTCTGTCCAAGAAATTCCGTAATTCTTCTTCCTTTCCCGTGAGAATACCAATGTCAACAGCCAACCTTATCACTGATGTCCTTTCAGCCTGAATTTTAATATCACTGTTGCACCTATCGTTTATTTCTGTCATTACTTCTTAGAAGTATAGACGGAACACAGAGTCGATAAACTAAATCCCTGTCTTACACATTTTTCATGCAAGCACTTTGTTCTTGGTCTTTCAGTCAAATTCTTCCCTCTCGGTTATTGTACATATTGTAAACAATAAAATTTTTAAAAAAATAAAAAAATAGAAAAACAAAAAAAGAATGAAACGACAAACCACGAAGGAATTAACCGAATGGGATGGAAATCATTAGATGTGATGTACAGGCACAGACAAACAAACAAATACAATTGCTGGAAGATTGAGTGATGTATTCAAGAGAGGAGCTTGTCAATAACTTCATGGTCTTTAAGCAAGCATATATTCGGCGTGGCACTGATTGATAGAGTTTTTGGATCTCCTTCTGAGGACGATCATGACAAATTCAGTACAACTGGTACGTTAGAACGTCAAAGACCCGTAATGGTAACAGGGCCTCACCCGTAGTGTTCCTAAAGTTCTCAGTTAGGTTTGGAATCTGGTGAGCACGATGACAAGCTGTAGAACCTCTTGCAGTCTGCTGGCGGGAATTATTTATGTGAAATGTATGTCCAGGGAAGCTTACCATGAAGGGCAACAAAACGCAGCGTAGAGTATCGTTGACGTACCGCTGTGCTCTGAGGGTACATGGCTGATGGCCAAAGGGCTCCAGCTATGAGACGAAATGGCACACCAGACCACAATCCCTGTTGTCGGCCATATGGCGGGTCACAGTGCAACCGCTATCCGGAGCGTCTCTAGACATGCCTTCGCTGGTCATTGGGGCTCACCTCGTAGCTGGATTCCATCACCGAAGACAATTATGCACCAGTCAATAAGATTCTTACACACTAGCACAGTCGTTTGATTACCATCGTCCCAGCGATTCCGATAGAATGTTATCGAGCCCTCCAGCATTAATTGATCTTAAACCTTCCTGAGCTCTTTTAAATTTTGACGGCTATTGGATTCCCCATGTCTTCGAAATGGAACCCAATTTCTCCTTCTGTCACATCAACAGACGCATCATCACTCTAATACATGCTTTCAGTGTTCTTCTTCCACCCATCCGATCTTTCTTCCGTTTTTTACCAGTGGAATTATCATTGCACTTTTAGTATTAGAACTCTAACTTTTAATTTCAACTAAAGTACATTCTGAGTCATTTCTTATGATAACCATTTCTTTTTCGATTTTTTTTTTCATTTTACCTCTATCAATTTTGATTTGGCTACACTGCACTTCATATTTATTTCATTGCTGTGTGATTTATATTGCTGTATTCCTCTCTTTCCCAAAACATTTTTGTAGTTCCTTCTTTCGTCAATCAGTTGAAGTAATTCACTGTTACTCAGAGTTCTTCGGAGTCACCGTCTTTGTACCAATTTTTCTCTGTGCAGCATCGTTGACTTCTCTTTCCAGAAATGTCCACTCTCTTCAGCCAACTGCCTCCTGCTGTACAACGTATTGCAGTATCCACATCCTCACAGAACTTCAAACGTATCTAATCATTCCTGAGTAGCTCAGTATTCCACTTCCACCCAAAACGGTTTTTCCAGACAATTCTCTTAAATTTCAATCGACTTTTCCTCACTACAAAATTGTGATTTGGATCTACATATCCATCCGAGTAAGCCCAGGAATCCACTATCTCATTTCAAAATAACCTGACCTGAGGTCATCCAACTGGAACTCCCCTGCACCTGCAATGTCTATCCAAGTATAATCCCGGCTCTTGTGATCACTTAACAGAGTATTCTTTCTATCTGAAACTTATTACAGAACTCTCTTCTCTCTCAGTCCTACTGCCAAGACTACAGTCTCCTGTAATCCATTTTCTATTCATTCCTTTACAACCACTTTCCACGTACCTTACTTTTCTATTCATAGCTAATCCTAGTCTAGTGGTAATTTCTGCTACAGTTGGTATTACCCTATATTCACCGATCATAAATGTTAATCTTCTCCCCACTTCACTTCGTCAGTCCCCACTATATCTAGGCTGAACTTCTGCATTTTCCTTTAAGATGTTCCAGATTTCATACTATTTTCAAACCTCTGACCAACAGAAAGTCTTTCTTATTCTCAGGGTCACCTTTGCTTGGCAATACTCACCCATAAATCCGAAAGAGTGTCTAATCAGACATCTTTCGCCAATGGAGAAATCGTCATGGTACTGTTTCTATTACAGACCTCACTTTATGTGACTTTAATGCAGTGGTTTCCATTTCCTTCTGCATTTTTGAGCCGTTCATCATTGATGATTCTTTCACCTTTTGGTGGACGTTCCCCACCCCAACCAAGAGAGAGTGCCCTGAACCTGTGTCCACTGCTCCACCGTCTTTGATAAAGCCGTGGCAGAACGAATGCTGAAAGACTTCGCGAGCTATTGCTAATGATTTCTATTCAAAATATAAGCAGTGTCCGGGTTGGAACCAAGCACTCTGGGTTAGCAGCCAAAGGTGTCACTCCTACCCCATCGGTAAGACCGCACAGGCAGTTTATGTTAGCCCTGCGAAACACTTTCATGTGATGGCTTTGGTCATTCTCTCTCAAGTAACGGTGTCCTCGATGTCTGTGATTTGGCACCGATTCACCTTCCACAATATTCAGAAGCCGCGACATCGTCACGAACAAACCAGTGACTAGTATATACAATAAGTTTCCTTTAATTTACGTCTATGGTCACAAACCTTTAGTTAATAGATTACCGGTTTCGGTCTATAATGACCATAATCAGATCTATTTTTTTTAAACGAAGTCCTAATGTGCTGCAGCCATAGTGGCATCGACAAATGTAAAATGGAAAATCAGCACCAGCATCGTCAAATGTATACAAATAACATCTTGTGCACGAGTCATGTTGTCAGGAGCACACCTGTTAAAAAAGAGAGAGAGAGAGAGAGAGAGAGACAGAGAGAGATAGAGAACAGTTGAACAGTAGTGCTACTGACAACATGCATGCCACTATGGCTGCAGCACATTAGGACTTCGTTTAAAAAAAAAAATGGATCTGATGATGGTCATTATAGACCGAAACCGGTAATCTGTTAACAAAAAGTTTGTGACCATAGACGTAAATTAAAGGAAACTTATTGTACAGTATTTCTGAAAGCTTACGGATGAATGCTTTGTCCCCGAGGAAGTCGTTCTATGAGGAATAATGCAATCTTATTTATGGTCGTCGGATTGGCCGCGTGGCCACCCTGTCGTTCACGTAGTTACTCTTGAATTTTGATATATGAAAATGAACCTTCCCCTTCTGCTTTACGAGTCAGACTTCCTAGAAAATCCTTTGCGTACCTAGTACTCTTACGTACTAGCACCTGTAAAGTCGCAGCCATGAATTTGCATCAGTCGTGTCCGAATAAGTGGCTACATTTAACGAATTATATTCAAACTTCAACAACTCGGCTAAATACAGTCATATAGTTCGAATCTACGTTCGGCACTGATAAATGGGCCGATAGAGATACTACCGTTAAATAAGAGACCAAGTAGGGTCATCGGCTTCGGGTAGCCTCGTAGTTTACAAAGCTTCGTGGAAGTAGTTAGCTTTCTGAAAGAGATGTGGTATGCAAAATGCTAGTACCAGTAATTCTAATGTCTGGAGTCCTGACCAGGTGGGAACGACATATAGGAATTCAGAGATTTGCCTCTAGAATCGTAGCTGATCACTATACCTCGGATTTTAGGTAGAAACCTATTTTGTTCCTCATTAAATAAAGGCAATAAAAGTGCTACGTACACGAATTATGACTATATATGACCGAAAAAGCTAGTCTTATAGCACCTAAAAATACCTCATTTCAGGTTAGTACCTGCTCGTACCTAAATTTTAAAAATACAGTTAAACATAATTTTTTACGACTAACATTCTCTCTTTGTCTTCCCAGCTAAGAATTACGCAAACATTTTATCGGAAACTGTAATTTTATAGTACCTAAAATACCTAATTTCATGTTAGAGCCTGCCTTTCTCTAATTTTTAAAAATCCAGTCAAATAAAATTTTTATCACTAAAACTACTCTTCTCGTTTTCTCGGCTGCTTAGAAAACAGTAATTGAAAGATACTTTCTTTGTTTGCGTGCATGAACGCCAATCGCGAGTTAGACGACGACAGTACATGCCAGGCTGTACCAGCCCGCAATGCTCCGCAGAGCGTTGTCGCTCGCTTTGAACTGTCTGGTGGTAAGGGGCAGAGCACGGAGGAGACTTGTGATCTGCCTGTGGCACCTTCCTGCCCTGTCAGAATAGCGTGTTTAAAACACCTGCACAGGCATCATTCAGTCGATCAGCGTGTTGCTTGGATGTGGTGAAATATTTAACAGCGACAGTGTATTTTTGGAAAGTGAAGCAGGTCGACAGCAGCCAACTCAGAATCATCTCTGATTCGTCAGTGGTTACAAGAATGTCCTGATTTCTCTACAGATGGAAGAGTTATTCACTGCAATGTGTGCAAGAAAGAGGTAAGTAAAATGTAAATAAGCTACTTTCAACCATCAAAAAGGTTTTTATTAAAATAACTACAAGAAACCAGCTATTTCGAGAGGAAATTCCCAACGTACCACTTCCACTGGAACTCATACTTACTCGCTGGGGAGCGTGGCTAGCGGCCGTGGAATATTACAGCGAACATGTGGAAGACATTAAGAACACTCCCATGTCAGCTTTCACGGCCGGCGTCTTCATCAGTAAACACTTCCGGGCTAAATCGCCGTGGTCGATCTGTAAAACTTCTTCTCCCTGACGTTTCCTTCTCAACTACGGAGAACATCTTCCGAGGCAAGTCATGTCACCTGAAAAGATGTTCTCCGTAGTTGAGAAGGAAACGTCA
Organism: Schistocerca gregaria; assembly: GCF_023897955.1. NCBI lineage: Eukaryota > Metazoa > Arthropoda > Insecta > Orthoptera > Acrididae > Schistocerca > Schistocerca gregaria. Next base: position 1,120,959,562 of record NC_064920.1, read on the forward strand.
AGGAGAAGAAGTTTTACAGATCGACCACGTCAATTTAGCCCGGAAGTATTTACTGATGATTAAGAACACTGTTCTTAAATTTCGGGAGGAGGCAGTTAGCATTACTTCAGCTAAAGATCTTCTATAGGACCCAACAGTTTCCAACGACATTGTGTACGTAAAATCTCATTATGCATTTTTGGTCTCTATTGTCACAGTTCTAGAGTGTTCAGGGAAACCAGTCTACACGCAACTGCTATTGATAGAATAGGTGACAGAAGAAAATCAACTTGGTCCCATCTTCTATTAGTATGAAAGTTAGTGAGAAGTTAAATACAGTGCTCCAAAAATCCCAGGACCGACCACCCTCTGCGCAGTGGCTGACGTCTTATCAGGTAAATCAACAAATCATAGGTGTGCGGTCCCATTGCGCCTAATTAAATATGCTCCGGTGACATCTGTTGACGTGGAACGCACATTCTCAGCATATAAGATACTATTAACAGACAAGAGATGCAGTTTCTCAATGGAAAATATGGAGAGTGTTAGTTATTTATTATGGACGCAGAAAATAATATAATATGGTTTTTTGTCAATCTATTTATCTTCCTAGACAGTAAAAGTAAAGATTTTAGTAACCTATTTTCTGATTTTTACAGTCTATTTTTGCAAGTGATAGAACCCGCCCGGTTAACCGTGCTATCCGGGGCCCGGCACGAATCCACCTGGCGGGGCTCGGCGAATGCGGGCTTGTTCCTCTTATTCCACCTTATTTACACTATGTCGACGATTACTGCGCAAACACGTACGTGTTCACCATAATTACTCTACACGCAAACATTTGAGGCTACGAGGCTACACTCGTCTGGTGTGTGACATTCCTGGGGGAAAGGAAGGGAGAGGGGGGGGGGGGGGCGGGGACTGGGGGCCGAACCGCACAATAACCCCTGGTTCGGTGTGGGGCGGTGGTGGGGTGAGTGGACTGCTGTAGCCTGTTGTGTGGTTGCGTACCGCTGATAGCTACGGCGGGGTCGAAGCCTCTCCGTCGTTTCTAGGTCCCCAATTCAATACAAAAAATAGAACACATGTGACAGAACCTATTTTAGGTACCTAATTTAATATTTTTGAACCTAAAAGTCCGAGGTCGACTGATTACTATAGACCAACGAAATTGGAATAATCCTTGGACGAAACACGACATATTTCTTACAAAACCCTGTTGTATAAATTTAGAAAAGCTTTCTTCGAAAACAACTGTGTGACCATGATGTTGCCACTAAAGTACATCTCGCTTAGGGATGATGAGAATAAGGGAGTGTAAAAAGGAACTGTACGGTCGCTACAAAATTTTACCACTACAAAGTGAAATAGAAGCGTTTCCACGTCTACCGTAAAGAAGCCGAGACCAACTGGGGCAGAGCCGTTACCGCCAGACTGTTCCCACGTTGCTGGTCACTTCAAAGCCCCCGCAGTTTGACGATACAGCAGAAAGTTAGAGTGACCAAAGCAACGGCAGGTTAGTTGCTACACTTGCTGTATGCTGACTCGTTCTGGCTTTCGTGTTTGGAAATGTCGATTAGGCCGGTCGCCTGGTGCAAGTCTTTTGAGTTGACGCCTCTTTGGCGACTTGCGTGTCGATGGGGATGAGATGATGATGATCAGGACCACACCACACCCAGTCCCTGAGTGGAGAAAATCTCCGACCGATCCTGGAGTGGAGCCCAGGTCCCCTTGGTATGACAGACGGTCGCGCTGACCACTCAGCTGTCGGGGGGGGGGGACTGTTTGTAAATGGTGCGTCGGCACAACAAGTGGGCAATAAACATGTGTAAACATCCGACATTTATAGCCAAACGCATTTCAGATTGGCAGCACAATCTATGAGGGAGGCGATGGCAATGGCGATGGCAATGGCGAGACATAGTTTCGAAAGCTGCCACCATAACACTTGGGCTCCAACGCCGACGAGCCTAGTGGTCATTCGAGGTCCATTCCCATGGACTTGGGACTACCAGCTGGTGGGCCACCTTTGGGATCTTTCAAGCAACAACCAGGTTTCTGCCCTCGAAGGCACCGGGACAACGCAGTCATTCCACCGGCTGTTCTTGTCCAAGCAAACTGGCCCTGTACGCTCCACTTGCAAGGGAGAGACCTCCACTGGGGACGGTTTCCACAAATAGAAACACAGCGGACTTCGACGTCTGCCGGCGCGTCCTGATTTTCGGAGTTGCGTCAAGATGTTGCATGTGCTGCTCTGAACAGCTTTCCCGTCCAGTTACCTGCAGGCCTCATGCTCACCGCTGTCAGCACACGCCAAAGTTCGTTGTCACCACAGAACGATGCTAAGAGTGCTGTAGCTTGTTGTCTAATAAAATGGTTAATTATCGCTCCTTGTGCCTCAATCGTTCGAAATTCTGACGAAAACACACCCTGCCCGAGCATCTACAGCATATAGTCTCAATTTACCTCGCTCAGTATGCGAATGGTCTAGGAAAGAAAATCCATAACATTACCCCGTATAGTGGCCCTCGGAGTTATTCGTAGACGCAAATGTAGATTGGTTCGAAGACTTCGTAAGTAATATAACACAGTTTGTTATCGTCGACGGAGATTGTTCATCACAGAGATAGGGGCATGGTCGCGAGTGCTCCAGGCAAGTGTGATAGGATAGCTATTACTATGTACATACGTCTGGTGAACAGGGTGGAGAGCAATCGGCGGTTATTTTTCTGATGATACTGTAGTCTACGGGAAAGCTATGAAAGTGAGTCACGATATGGTGACTCAGACATAACTTATAATTTGTGTGATGAATGGCAACTGTCTCTAAATGTACAAAAATATACATTAAAGCCGATGGGTAGGAAGAACAAACCCGTAATGTCGAGATATAGCATTAGCAGTGTTCTCTTTTACACAGTCACGTCGTCTAAATATCTGGGCGTAACGTTGCAAAGCGATATGAAATGAAACGAACATGAGTTTTGTGGTAGGGAAAGAGAATGGTCGACTTCGGTTTATTTGGAAAATGTTGGGGTGGAGTGGTTCACCTGTAAAGGAAACCGCATATAAGACGCAGTGCAGTTATTCGTGAATAGGTCTTGAGTGGTTAGGATCAGCACCAAGTCGGATTAAAGAAGGACATCTAAGGAGTTCAGAGAAGGTATACTAGATGTGTTACTGGTAGCTTCGAACGACATGCTAGTAATATGGAAACGCTTTGAAAACTCATATTGGAATCTATGAAGGGAAGGCAACATTTTTGCTGAGAAACATTATAACAAAATTTGGAGAACCGACTTTTGAAGGTCGTTGCAGAGCGACTTTACTACCGATAACATACATTTGCCTAGGGATCACGAAGATACGTGTATTTCGGGCCCATACGGAGGCATATAGATAGTGGTTTCTTCCCTTGCTCTGTTAGCGAGTGGAACAGGGAAAGAAAATAAATGCTAGTGGTAAAGGATACCCTCCACCCAAAGTGTGGTGATTTAAATAGTATCTACGTAGATGCACATGTAGATGTAGAAGTAGATGTAGGTACACATGTAAATAGGGTCTGGAATTAGATGGAACAGGCAGACTATAAGGGTGAGGCTGTGTGTGGATAGTGGGGCGGGGATGGAGATTGTCCTACCGCAGTTGACACCTGAATCGCCTTCACCCTAGATCAGTTTGCAGTTGTTTGTCTAAAGATTTCGGGTTCTGTGGAGAACTCTTGAACCTGGCTGCTTCATCCACTGAATCGGATACGTGTAGGGTACTCAGAATAGGGTTCCGAATAGGGCTCTGTTCTAAGAGGGGATGCAGAGAGAGGTTGCTGATTCTATGATCGTGATATCTGTTGATATGTGTTGATGAAGAGCGGTCAAACCAGAAGTGGGTGTCACCAATGGAAGAGCATTCGGTACCATATGGGGAGGCGGTATTTTTTGAGGAACGTCGCAAACCAGCCACCATACTGGTAGCGTGGGTTTCGTCATAACTTCCAAGTTCGACAACCGATAAAGGTCTTATGTTCCTTTATATTCCACTTCTGAATATGGCATATTGGCGAAAGTGAATGTTACGAACTGGCGATTAAAGCAGGTCTTAAAGTGGTTTAGGTAGTTCCACCGTATTGGAAGTGTACGTAGTTGCAATTTGCGGGACAGTGCGTAAATTGGGATTGAAAGTGACTGAAAGGCACTTGAAACTCCTTTTAATACTTGACATCGAATCAGTGCGTGAGGTACGTGTCCATGTTCCCGTCACTACTCAGTTGTCTTCCCGAAGGCGTTGGACCAGATATACTATCTCCTTACGAGAATGATGCATGGTTCTTTATCCAATATTACAGTGAAGTTACGGTGGGAAACAATACCCTGAGTTATGGTACAGTCAGAAGTACAGTAATGTAAGGTTCATGACTTAGTGAAGACTGTTGCCTTCATCCAGGGAAAGCTTCATTCGCATCTACATAATACTCCGCATGTCACCTAACAGTCTGTAGCGTAGTCGACTTCTGGTACCACTAACAGATCCCCCCTTCCCTGTTCCACTCGAGAATAGCCGCAGGAAGATTGGTTATGGGTAAACTTCCCTATTAGCTCGGATTTCGTGAATTTCCTCGTCGTAGCCATTTAGCGAGATGTATGTTGGGGAAAGAATACGTTTGACCCTTCCCGGACGGTCCTTTCTCGAATTTTAATGATAGACCTCTCCGTGATGAATAACGCGTCCTCTATAATGTCTGCCTCTGGAGTTTCTGAGAATCTATGTATCATTCTTGCGTTGAATAAACGATCCCGTGACGATATGTACTGTTTTTTGTTGGATCTTTTCTGTGTCTTCTATCAGTCCTACCCGGTAAGCATGCCAAATCTATGAACAATGTTCAAGACTCGGTCGAACAAGCGCCTTGTAAGCCACTTCCTTAGTGGATGCGTTACATTTCTTTAAGATTCTTGTTATGTGTCTCAATATCTGATCCGCTTCTCCTATTATTAGTTTTAGGTTATTATTAAGGTTGCTCTGGATAGGTACTGCTGGAAATTGTACGGTAAGTACTGCTTCCAGCAATTTGTCGTCAATGGTGTAGTTGTATGGTAGTGGCTATCTGTAGCTATGAATGCGTAATGTGTTACATTCATTTACGTTCATGATCAATGATCAGATGTTGCACCATTTGTCGATCCTTTGCAGACCATTTAGCAAATCGATACTGTATTCTGGCGTAGCTACTTTATTATAGAGAACAGCTTCATCAGCGAACAATCTCATAACTTCTGGTGCTTTCAATTATATCATACTTTCAATTGTATCACTTATATACGGCAACAATTCGGAAAATAACAAAACTATTGGTCGTGAAATCGAAGCCACGGTGAAACTAAAAACTTCTTTCCTTCCAACAAATAGGTACGCCTCCCAGCTACTTTTCTGCGTAGCTGCCACTCCAACTTAGAAATGTGTTGTAGCGTTTTACTAACTCGTCACAGAAGGAACCCTCCTGTCCTTTCCGACTATTTTAAGGTGGACTGCAGCTCCTTGTCGGTGCCGTGGACTGCAGCTCCTTGTCGGTGCCAAGGACACAGCATTTATGTGAGCAGAGATGAATATCAGAGGCAAACTAGTCTAGGTTGTATGGTGGCTGATTAAACACTTCCCACAAACGTCTTCATTGTCCCTACAGTGTGCGGCAGAGAACTGTTACGAAGACGGAAACGCATGACAGTAAAGTTACCTGGGTTGTACAAAATGAGGCGAAATCTCTCGTCAGGTACCCGTAATTGGCTGGAGACACTATTTTCGAGGCATCTTTACGCGATCACTGTGCACTCAAAGCTGAGAAGAGCAACGTGACGCTATCTAGGGGGACACTGCCTAGCATATGTGTCCATAGTTTCATGGGCTGTTCAATGTGGTATCTATTTTGAGACCTATAGTTCCTTATTTTCCGAATAGATCTTTTACAACATAAATAATGACGGTCCTGTCACACTTCTTTGGAGTGCTCACACCTGTCGATTTTGCTCCTTTAAGAGCCGCTAAGAACTTCTCTACATTTTTTCCAATGCCACCAACTCTCTAAACTCATCCTCAATATGTGCTGTCAAAAATTAAAATTCAGTTGTTTAGAAAGTATCGCATTTTGCCTCACTCGACTTCTAAAAGGCCCACGACGTTGTCTGGCATCCCGGTCTCCTGTTTAAACTTCAGACCCACGCCCTTCCTATCAACTACATTCGTCAGCTGGCCTCCTTCCTCTCCCGCAGCCCCTCCTATGTTACCATCCATAATGCCAATTCCCACACCTACCCCTCTGCAGGTGTGCCCCTGGGCTCTGTCCTCTCCCCTCTCCTCTACCTCTTGTACCCGGCAGATATGCCCCAACCCCCCTCCCCTTTTCCAGTAAACCTCATATGCTGATGACATCGCATTCCTCGCCCTCGCTCCTACCCTCCAACGGGCCCAACGCCTTCTCCAGAATCACATTGACCTTTTTGCTTCATGGTGTAACCAGTGGTTCCTGAAAATCAATCCTTCCAAGACCTAGGCAATCATCGTAGGTCATATCACTCTCTCCTTCCGGCTCCTGGATTTCTCCCTTACTGTCTGCGCCCATCCTGTCCGCCTCACCACCACCCTCACCTACCCTGGCCTCACCATTGACCAACACCCCACCTGGATCCCTCATCTCCGCTCCATCCAATCCACAGCCCACAACTGCCTTGACTCCTCAAACTCCTCTCTGGCTGGACATGGGGGTTGTACCCCTTTACCATCCTCCACACCTAAAAACCCTTAATCCATCCCATCCTCTGTTATGCCATTCCCACCTTGATATCTGCCCCCCCCCCCCCACCAAACTCTATAACTCCCTCCAGATGCACTCCACCTCGCCTTCCTTATATGGCTCCCTTCCCCCACGCAGATCCTCTATGACCTCATTCCTTTCCCCCATCTGCTCCTATTCTTCAACATACCCGCATCCTCTACATCTCCCGCCGCCTTGATCCCAAGCACCCCCTGGTTGCTCCTCTTCTCTCCCATCCCCGCCCATTTTCACGTCTTCACTGTTGTGTCCCCCCTACCCTCCATCTCTACACCTTTCATCTCCTTTCCCAAGGTTGCTTCCATCAACTCCCCTTCCCAGATGATGCTCCCTCTACCTCCATTTATCCCTCCTATCAACTCTGATCCTCACTTCCCCTCCTTTCCTCTGTCCTATTCCTAGGCTCCCTCTCCCCCCTACCATCCTCTTTTTTCCCCACCTCCCCTCTCTCTGTCGCCTTCTCTCCCCCAAGTCCTTTTGCATTTCCATCTTCTGCCTCTTCTCATTCCCTCTCGCCTCTGCCCTGCCCCTCTCCCCCCTTATGAGTCCTCTCCCTCCTTGGTTCCCCTCTTTTCGTTTTTTCCTCTCCTCCCTCCTTGTTTTTCCCCCTCCTCCAGGTCCCCCCCCCCCCCCCCCATCTGCCTTTGGCTCGGGAGAGTCATATTTGTGCCTCCATTTTCGTGCAGTGTTTTACAGTGAGTGTTCCGTGTTGTGTCTTGTGGGAAGTGTTGTGAACGGCCATCATACTGTCGCTGGGTGTGATTTTCTATCTCTTGCGAACAGAAACCAGACTGTCGCCATGCTTTTTAATTGTGTGCCTACTATGTTACTTGTCTGTTTCCTGTGTATTTTATTAACATTGCCAACCCCTTTGCTTTCTGTTTTAACTTTCCGCATTTTTCGCCATTTTACACTTTAAGTCACCGTTTTATCGCCTGTTTTTCTTGTTTCTTTTCGTTTTTAAGAAAGTCTGTAGGCTGTAGAGCAGCGTACTAAGCTGCCGCCAGCCCGCCTCCTTCGGGGCAATTGAAAATCAATAAAGAAAAAAAGTATCGCCAGTCATTCTATCGCATCCATTCTGATACTAGGTAAGATAGGGAACAATGTCCTCCTCGACGCTGCTGTAACAGCCAGAATCATAACTACCATGTCTTGACGAGGCGACTGTTGGCTCTTCAAGACAGTGTTCATTAGATTTAATCCAATTCACTGCGGATTGCTCCCCTTGGTCCCATCCACACATAGTCAGCCTGAGTGTCTTTCCTGTGGGCGACATTCTGTCTAGGCAGTACCACTCTGCCGCCGTGCGTGTTGCGATAACTATTGGACAAACGAGTTGGCTAATACTGTGTATCGATATCTGGGACTGCAGTCTAGGTAAGACAAGTGGAAGTAAGAAAGCAGAACAAATAGGGGTAGGAATCGTAGAACATAAATAAAACGAATACTTAAATCGCATTAGGTTCCTGTCCGTTACCCGCATACTCACGAATGAAACATGAGATCCCTGGGGGTCGCAGCTAAATTTTGTTGAGATCACCTTTTTTTACATATAGTATACCGTGTTGCTGTATGGCTTTGCAGATTGCCTTAAAATAGTATTATCTATATGACTCAACGTGTTTCTTCACCTTCGTTTCTTTTTTATTAGCATTCACTTCTGTTGTCTTTATCTCTCTTTCTTCTTTTTTTACCTTCACTTCTTTTTCCTTAGCTTCGTTTCGTATTTATTTTTCTGTATTTTATTTGCCTTGGTTGTTTTCTTCACCTTTATTTCCATTTTCTTCACCTTCAATTCTTCATTTTCATTTCGGGTTTGTGGAACTTCATTTCTTTTTTCTTTACCTCCGTTTCATATTTCTTTACCTTCATTTTTCCTTTACTTTCAGTCCATTCTTCTACAAATGGCTCTGAGCACAATGGGACTGACCTTCTGAGGTCATCAGTCCCCTAGAACGTAGAACTACGTAAACCTAACATAAGGACGTCACACACATCCATGCCCTTTCTTCTTCACCTTCACTTCGTTTACCTACATTTCTCCTTTCTTTTCGTACATTTCTTTTTCTTTGCCTAAATTTCTTTCTTGTTAGCTTTCATTTGCTTCTTGTTTACCTTCCCTTCTTTTTTCTTTACCTTCATTCCTTTTTTCTCTACCTTAATTTCGGTTTTCTTTACTTTACTTTCCTTTTTTTAGTTTCCGTACGAGCGGTTCCAGGCGCTTCAGTCCAGAACCACGCTGCTGCTACAGTCTGAGGTTCGAATCCTGCCTCGGGCAGGGATGTGTGTGATGTCCTTAAGTTAGTTAGGTTTAAGTAGTTCTACTTTCTTGGGGACTTATGACCTCAGATTTTAAGTGCCATACTGCTACTCATCTTCAGGCCTGGCCACTAAGAGCTGTTGCAGGACGATTGATTCACGGATACAGTTATATGGCTCCTTCTGTGTATAGCGATTTTACGACTATGACGAGTGGGACCTGAAGATGGCCTCAATGTAATGCCGAAACTGGTAGCACATAGAAGTTCATAAAATAAAATAAATTTCTACAATACATACGGCTGTAGGTAAATTATTTCATCAAGAAGTTCTTTCAGCCGTCGTCCCACGATCTATAATGGATCAACGAAGATATTTGCACCGGATGGTCAAAATTGGAACTAACTTTTTTCCAGCGTAAATCGGTTCTGCTTTAAAAAATTTCCATATCTAGCAAGTTACGCTGACGTACGATAATTACAGCCATAAGTAGCTGCATTTCAATTATAGCCAAGCGGTACTGTATTTATTCACCATCTGTTGGTGTTCTACATTTTAAAGTCTCTTACACATCTTTTCGTTAAGATGCGTATTACGCTTTAGACATGCACCTGTAACTTCAGTATTTCTGTATTGTTTCCCTACGCAACCCTAATCAGCATCCGATAAAACTCAAATACTTTGCCCACACCTTCAGATGGAAACAAGTGAATATCGACACCGATCGACTGGCTTCGTATTTGATGTAATGAGTCAGATGTTCTTTTGTTCTCGGCTTTCGCCTGCCTGTGTCAGCTCGTACTAAAACTCCCATAGCGGCAGAGCACATTACACAGTGATGAAGGGGGTTAGCGACCGTGCGAGGGGCGCGCGGAGAGAAGAGGGATGAAAAAGCGGCAGTCACTGCGGACGGAGATTCAGCGTAACAAGATTTGTGGAGTAACCAGAGCCACGCTCCTGAGAGCCGCGGACATTTTGCGGCGGCGGTGGACCGAGCGTAATGCCGCCGCTACTGGCTCCGTCTCACGAGAGCGGCAGCAAAAAATTTATTGCCGTGGCTTCCTTTTCCGCTTCGCGGCTGCGAAGAACTTGGTTTTCATAAGCGGCCGTCTCTTCGGCCAGTGACACGGGTGCTTGTTAATTGGATTTATGGGCCGTGCTCCCCCGTGTCCGATTCCATGCGAGATCTCCTCCGGTCGACGGTTGCGGCGACTAAGAACCTGCTTACCACCCATTCTTTTTAACCGGTGATGTTAAACAACGAAAGGAAGGCCCAGAATGATAAACGGCCCAACAGCAAACGACTATCAGGGGCATATAAGTGTAGTGGCGTGTTTATAGCCACCTACCTTTATAGACATTAGCCGTATCGCTGCTTCTACGTGTACCCTTGAGCATGGAACGCTACCAACAGTCAGTTACCATCGAGCGATGGATGTAGATGTTGAGGTGAAGCAATGCACAGTGTTGTGCCAAACTTAAGCACGAAAGAAACTTCCTTATGATGTGTCAGCGCCAAGTAACATAGCTCGATGAAACTTGGAAAATAATAATTAAAAAGGAAAACAGTTCCTAACGTTCTTCAAATAATACTTATTTGGTCACGAAACGGCTTTCAGCTTCTCAGGCCAGCTTTAGGTGATTATTGAATGTCGCAAATACCAGATACACATTGTGTGCAACTTCCACAGATATTATTTGTAGAGAAGATACAAAAGTGACACTGGAAAACATTACAATAATTACATTAACTAAAAAGAGGCAAAAAATGTTGTTACATGACAAACATGTAGCAAATAGTGAGAAAGTGAAATAGCATAAATTTACAATTGAAATTGATGAAAACTTAGTTTAACGAAGGGCAAAACGGAAACTGAGTGTCATCATTCAATAGTAGGCTGACATTCTGTATCAGGTGTTTTTTGATTTCCATAATTTCCAGTGGGGTCATGTTTCTGCTTTTCTTGACAGTGTGTGAAACTTCACGTTCTGCATCACAGGAATGGTTTTCTGCTAAAGGATAATCAACGAATGTCTAATCTCTCTTCCTCGATCGTCAGCTTCTCCCATGTTCACATAGCCTAACTGCCACAGGTATGCACTACTTGCAAGTGATTTTATAAACATCACTCTGTGCCAGAGGTTGCAGTTTGTCTTCACTATTGAATAAAAATTTTGATATATTATTGGTATTATAAAAGGCATGTCTGTAGTTGGGAGACTAACATTTCTTTAATGATTCTCTGAAATTTTACCGATATTTGGAATTTTTGCACCCGTATTTGTAACTAATATGTCATTGCTGTTGGCCAATGTACAGAAGTAGTGTAATTTTATTAATAGCCGTAGAATATTATCCGTTATGGCAGATCTATAGGCATTGTTGCAAGTGATGGTTTGTAGGTCTGTTTGAAAAGCTGATTCGGGTAATGGAACAGTTATGAGACGGTACACCGTTAAATGTAAAGCTGCATGTTTTTGGCTATTTTGATGCTGGAAGCATGCAGAGGTTACCGAATCAGTAGCTATGTTTTCTGTGCTACTGCTAAATACGTGTTTTCTATTATTAATATCTATATAAAGGTCTGAGAAATTTATAGAACAGCCTTCTAGGTTCATTGTAATCTGAAATTTCTTATGTTGTTACTTTAACCGCTGTGGAAATGTATTTCACTGTCTTCGACAGCACACGAAAGAACTGCTGCACTGTAGGAGAAGATAACTGAAAGAAGTGCCCGATGTGGCGAAGAGAAATCACAATTATGTATAATGAAAGACAATAATTACCGCTATTCATGATGATCCCCTTGAAACTACAAGAGGCGCGACGTGTTCTTAAAAGGGGTAGCGTGTGATCAATACGGACAGAAAGGCATGCTCAGCGACTTGCTCATGCGCTGACCACCAGGTTGGTAACGATTCTTGTAGTTGTGCTTTCCGCCATTGCTGTATGGGCGTTGATGTATGTAGACAGGCTGCAATACTTCTTCCCTACACACCCCCAGTGGTCGATGGGTCGTAAGTTGGAGAATGGACAGGCCAGTCCATTTGCCAAATATCATTTCAATGGAGGAGCTCCCTCTTTTGTGCTCAGGAGCGCTGTCATCCATAAAAATGAACTCAGAAGTGAATGCGTCCCTGAAAAGCTGCACATAGGGAAGGAAAACTTTGTTACAATGACTTAAACCAGTGAATGGGAAGCGTTCAAGTATTTTGAGACCAGTACCCCCATGCTAAATTACGCTTCCCTACACTATAAGAATAAGACTTGCACCAAATGAATGATCGTATTTGACAATGCTTCTGGGTGCATTAGTGCTCCCACCTTTCACCATATGAGGGTACGCTCAGCTAGACAGGTCAGTTTACGATATCGATACCACGTTATGTTAGTTCTCAAGATTTTTAGCTTTGTGTATTGGTTTTGCCTTTTATCGTCTGTTGGCTTTTTGTATTTCTGTCATTTTTTGCTCCCTGTATTATTATAGTTCTTTTAAACTGAGCTGCAGATATCACGTCATATTTTTGATGATATCAGCTATGATACTTAAATCAACTGTTCTACCTTATAGCCGAGCGGTCTAAGGCGCTGCAGTCATGGACTGTGCGGATGGTCCCGGCGGAGGTTCGAGTCCTCCCCCGGGCATGGGTGTGTGTGTTAGTCATTAGGATAATTTAGGTTAAGTAGTGTGTAAGCTTAGGGACTGATGACCTTAGCAGTTAAGTCCCATAATATTTCACAAACATTTGATAATTTTTTGTTGTATCTTATTATTCAGATTATTTGGTATTGTATATTTGACTATTGTCGTAACTATGATGTTGGTATTTCACATTCTAGATTGTCCACGCCATTTTCTGCTATTGTGGAGTGAACTTCAATACTTATTATTGAGAGTCTCTGCCACTCTGTCTTACATTCTACACTGAGCAACAAAACCTTCAGGAAACGTCCATCACATGCACATAAATAAAAGAAGTATTTATTTTGACAGCAGTCCCGAAATGCTTCACATCCGTGTTAACTCTCTGTTTCTATAACTCGTCAGGACATTATTCACGGGATGTACAATGGAGAAAGACGTACCAGCACTGTAGGAAACTGGGTGTGTGTGATGTCCTTAGGTTAGTAGGTTTAAGTAGTTCTAAGTTGAAACTTCCTGGCAGATTGAAACTGTGTGCCCGACAGAGACTCGAACTCGGGACCTTTGCCTTTCGCGGGCAAGTGCTCTACCAACTGAGCTACCGAAGCACGACTCACATCCGGTACTCACAGCTTTACTTCTGCCAGTATCGGTCTCCTACCTTCCAAACTTTACACACGCTCTTCTGCGAACCTTGCAGAACTAGCACTCCTGAAAGAAAGGATACTGCGGAGACATGGCTTAGCCACAGCCTGGGGGATGTTTCCAGAATGAGATTTTCACTCTGCAGCGGAGTGTGCGCTGATATGAAACTTCCTGGCAGATTAAAACTGTGTGCCCGACCGAGACTCGAACTCGGGACCTTTGCCTTTCGCCAGGAAGTTTCATATCAGCGCACACTCCGCTGCAGAGTGAAAATCTCATTCTGGAAACATCCCCCAGGCTGTGGCTAAGCCATGTCTCCGCAGTATCCGTTCTTTCAGGAATGCTAGTTCTGCAGGTTCGCAGAAGAGCTTCTGTAAAGTTTGGAAGGTAGGAGACGGATACTGGCAGAAGTAAAGCTGTGAGTACCGGACGTGAGTCGTGCTTCGGTAGCTCAGTTGGTTCATTCTCGCTTCGCGCGTCGGGCGACTAGGTTGTGTTCTTAGTTCCGCCTCTACCGTAGCGCAGCGTGTTTTCCTCCTGTCAGTTTAGTGCCGTGTTGGTCTCCGTGCGCGTCGCATCGCTGGTTGTCGGCTGGTGTTTGGTGTTCGTGCGACCCTTCCTGTCGCGGCGTCGTCTCTCGCCGTGATGTCCACCATGGTTCCCACGAAAGTTCCGCGTACAGGTACAGTCAGTTTTACCTTTGACAAATCCACTCGTCACGTCCAGCCCGGTTCTTTGGAGATACATGACTGGTTAGTCGATACAGTTAAGGTCACTACTGATCAGGTGCATACCGCATATTTCGACAGCGAATTATATGTGTTTTTTGTTAAGTTTCTTGACCCGCTCCAGGTTGATAGGCTACTTTCTCGTCATGGTTCTCAGGTACCCTTTACGCACCGTGATGGTTCCACTAGTATGGTCCTCTTGGCAAATGCAGAAGTGATATATACGAATGTTCGGGTATTTAACCTTCCGCCCGAGGTTGACGACTGTTTTCTGAAGTCCGTTTTGCTTCCTTATGGGGACGTACGCCATATTCGAAAGGAACGCTGGTCTGCTCAGCACCGCTTACAGGTATATAGTGGTATTCGGTCGGTGGAAATGGTGGTCAAAAAACCTATTCCTTCTCACCTACAGGTATGTGGTTATAGGCTCCATATCATGTACAGTGGCCAGGAAGGAACATGTTATTATTGTAATGAAACTGGTCATTTCCGTACTAATTGTCCGCGGCGTGTGGTGGTATTAAAACCTACATACGAACAGCGTAAAAAATTGACTTTAGCTGATCTTCTCCCGCAAGGATCTCGGACTGAATCGCTCACTGTTACTGAGGGACGCAGTGCTCCGTTGCCCGACAACGGCCGTGATTTTCCCCCGTTGTCCTTGAGTAGGGATGTTGCTGCCCTTAATTCCGATGTGCCCGCGCTGATTTCTCACAACAAGCGTCGGCGAACACAGGATGATGCGGCTGATGAATCTTCCTTATTGGCTCGCCCTTCCCATGGGCCTCCGGTAAAGGACTCTCTTTCTCAGTCGGAAATAGTGGATGAGGACGCCACAGGTGCTATCACGCCTTTGCAGAAGCTCCCTGACACCTTATCTGACGTTGTTCCTGCTGCCGCGGCAGCCTCTTCGGAGACGCCCGTGACGGAACCTGCTTCTGGTTGCCACGTGTCTTCTCCGGTTCTCTCTGACACTTCTCCTATTGACTCTGTTTCGCATCCCCCTTCTGGAATTTCTGTCGCCCCCTCTGGGTCACAGCCTCCTCCCATCAAACAACTGATTGATTCTCCAGAGCCAGTGGATCCCGTTGTTATTCACCAACTGTCCCACCGTGAACCCATGTCTGCGGACGAGTGGGATGTAGAGGCCTCTCTCCCGCAATCTGACACGGAATGTCTACATGATGCTCCCACGCAGCCGAACGCTGCAGCGTCGGCACCGCGGAGCCGCAGTCGAATCCGTAAACAGCCACAGAGAGCCGCGTCACGGCCGAAGAAAAAGCAGTGGGAAGATGAGGGTTCTGTTTCGTAGTTTTTCTCTCTGTGGTTCAGCGCTGGTATGATACTTGTATGTTGCTCCGTCAGCTGACGGCTCTCTACCGATCTTTGTTCTTCTTTCTGGGTTGAAGTTCCATGCAAGCATATACATTTATTACTCTGAATATTAACAAAATATGTTCTGAGCTTCGGCTCGCCGCTTTGCGACAGTTTATCTATCAGTCTGGGGCAGATGTTGTTTTTTTACAGGAAGTCCTATTCGACCAGTTTTCCATTCCTGGGTTCTCGACGTTTTTTAATGTCGCTTCCGAACTTTCTACGGGCACTGCCTTGTTTTATAGAGAAGGCATTCCGTTGATGAATTTCGAAGTACTCGACAGTGGAAGGGGGATCGGGTGCACGTTTTATGATCTCAGTTTACTCCCTCTTTATGCCCCTTCTGGTTCGGGTTGTACTACCGCACGTTCGAGTTTCTATAAAGAAGAAGTCATTTACCTGCTTCGTAAATCCCCGACAAAGATAATTTTAGGTGGGGACTTCAATTGTGTTCTACGGCCGGTAGATCAGTCTCCTAATTTTAATTTCAGTAAAGAACTCGACGACCTTGTGCGCTCCTTGCACCTGCGTGACGTGTGGGTTTCTCGCTATCCTACACTTGTGCGACATACCTACTTTACTCCCACGTCTAGCAGTCGCCTCGATCGCTTTTACCCTTCCGATTCCTTGTGTGGGCAACTTCTGGCTGTTGATGTGATACCAGCCTGTTTTACTGATCATTGCGCTGTAGCCGTTACGTTTAATTACGAGCGACAACCGGTAAAATTGTTTCGTCCTCCTTGGATGCTCAATATCGTGTATTTGCAAGATACCTCCCTTGGTATCGTCCTGGAGGACATTTGGACTCGTTGTTCTCGTACTATGGACCGGTACCCGTCTATCGTGGCATGGTGGACACTGTATGCAAAACCACACATCCGTAGGGCTCTCATGCGTTTTGGGGCTGCGAAGGTGGCTGAAGATCGACGAACGCAAGAATTTTACTATTCTGTCTTACGTCAACTGTACGATAGTGCTACGCATGCTCCCCTACGGGTTACTGATATACAGCGCATCAAAGCCAAATTGCTGCAGCTCAAACGCATTCAAATGGAGGGCCTGCGGACGAGGTCTCAAACACGTTCCCTTCTACAAGAGGAACTGACGTCACTCTACCATCTAGTCCGTTTACGGTCGCGCCGGAAACGTGGGTGCCTTGCCTCCCTCACAACCGCTGACGGCCGCGTGTTCACCTCTCACCGTGACATTTCTGACTTCGTTTACACCTATTTTACTAATCTGTACGATACTCATGTCCCGGCGGAAACCTCTCTTGACGACTTTACCTCCTTGCTGCCTCGCGTCGTCACTCCTCAATTAAACGACGCCTTTCTGCGTCCCTTTCAGAAGGATGACATATATGATGTTGTTGCAGGATCGCAGTCCCGCAAGGCGCCTGGATTAGATGGTATTCCTAAGGAGTTCTATGTTCAATTTTGGCCGCTCATTGGTGACACCTTAACGTCAATGGTAAATGAAGTGATGCGGGGAGTCTCACTTCCTGCTCCTTTTCAGGAAGGCAGAATGGTCCTCCTCCCGAAATCCACAGGTCGACCTGCAATTGATTCCCTCCGTCCTATTACTCTCCTTAACTTTGAATATAAACTTGTCGCTCGAGCAATTAATATCCGTCTCTCTAAGCTGCTCGATACCATTATTGCCGCCCACCAAAGCTGTGTGCCTGGACGCACGATACTGACTTCCGTTCTCGGATGTCGCGATGTAATCTCGGTGGCGGCTGCCGCTAATATCCCAGGGGCTTTGCTTTTTCTTGATTTCCAGAAAGCGTTCGATCGCGTCAGCCATGATTTTTATCGACAGTGCTCACCACTGTCGGCTTTAATAATGATGCTCGACAAGTCTTAACTAATCTTTTTACCGGTATCAGTGTCTCGGTGATTGTGAACGGTCACCCTACCCCCCCGGATATCGATCAGACGGGGGTTACCCCAGGGAAGCCCCTTATCCATGTCACTTTTTGTTCTATCCTTAGAGACCTTACTTCGCCATCTCACCATGCAATTACGTGGCTGGAATATATTGGGGGAAATTTTTGCAGTCCGTGCATACGCCGATGACGTCATGGTTTTAGTACGACATGCCGAGGACATACCGCGGCTTAAGGATACCTTGGATTCATTTTGTGGTCTTGCTGGTGCTCGTATTAATGATCGCAAATGCACGTTCCTGCCGTTGAGAGGCTTTGATCATGTCGTCATTCCTTGGGCGACGGTTGTCGATCGCCATAAGACCTTGGGGATCATAGTGGATCGTAATCCGATCAAAATGGCGGCACTAAATTGGCGTGAGGTTACGAGTCGTGTTCACGGGGCGATCCTTGAACATGACCGCCGTTCCCTTAGCCTCCTTCACAAGGCACGGGTTTTAGAGACCTATGTCTTCAGTAAAATATACTACGTTGCGCAGGTCTTCCCGCTTCCCGCGATGATGGCCCGCAGGCTGAAACAGCTGTCTAGTCGATTTCTGTGGCGCCGCCATGTCTTCCGTGTCCGGTATAAAGTTGTGGCCAGGCCTCGGAAGCTTGGAGGATTGGGTCTTTCAGATATCAAAGTGAAGACGTCCATCTTATTTGCCCGCCGCAATGTTTTAACCTGTACGCGGGCTCCGCATTCAGTCACCTCTCGTTTACTTTCCCGCCTCCGGCCGGCCAGTCTGACCCCTCCTGTTGATGTTGGACGGATTAATCCTAAATTGCGGCACATTCGTGAATACTTTGTACTTGTCGGTATTCTGGGTGCTGATATACTTTCTATGACGCATATTACTACCAACATGCTACAAATCCGTTCGGGTACAGCATGTTTCCCTTCTTCTGTTGAACTAGCTTCCCCGTCAACGTCATGGAAAACGGTCTGGTCTCATCTTAGTCTTCCCATTTTGCCGATGGAGATTGTTTCAACGTGGTATAAGGTCATTTACCGTCTGATACGTACTGGTGATCGTCTTTTTCGTATTGGCCTTCGTCCGACTGATCAGTGTGAGGAATGTCATCAAACTGACACCTTACTTCACAGGCTAGTTGCTTGCGGACGGGATCATTGGCTCTGGGTCCGCCGTCAATTAGCTTTTCTTACTAGAGGGCCTGAAACCGCATTCCCAGACGACATCTTCTTACATCCGGACATCTCTTATTTTCCTCAGACGAAAACGAACACGATTGTCTGGCTCTTGGGTTACTATGTCCACTACGTCATTGAAGGCGGTAATGACCCAGATCACCGCGTTTTTCACCATTATTTGTCAACTGCGCATTGGAAATGGCAGCGGTTACCACAATACCGAACGCTTTTTGCGAATATGCTTTTTCTTGTGTTTAACCGTCAAGGTGTTGGTTAAGTTCCCCTGTGATTCCTGTTTCTTCCCTGAGCTTGAGTCCCCTCCCTTGTTGTATTTTTTCGTAATTTTTTTTTCTCTTTTGCATGTACACTCCTGGAAATTGAAATAAGAACACCGTGAATTCATTGTCCCAGGAAGGGGAAACTTTATTGACACATTCCTGCGGTCAGATACATCACATGATCACACTGACAGAACCACAGGCACATAGACACAGGCAACAGAGCATGCACAATGTCGGCACTAGTACAGTGTATATCCACCTTTCGCAGAAATGCAGGCTGCTATTCTCCCATGGAGACGATCGTAGAGATGCTGGATGTAGTCCTGTGGAACGGCTTGCCATGCCATTTCCACCTGGCGCCTCAGTTGGACCAGCGTTCGTGCTGGACGTGCAGACCGCGTGACACGACGCTTCATCCAGTCCCAAACATGCTCAATGGGGGACAGTTCCGGAGATCTTGCTGGCCAGGGTAGTTGACGTATACCTTCTAGAGCACGTTGGGTAGCACGGGATACATGCGGACGTGCATTGTCCTGTTGGAACAGCAAGTTCCCTTGCCGGTCTACGAATGGTAGAACGATGGGTTCGATGACGGTTTGGATGTACCGTGCACTATTCAGTGTCCCCTCGACGATCACCAGAGGTGTACGGCCAGTGTAGGAGATCGCTCCCCACACCATGATGCCGCGTGTTGGCCCTGTGTGCCTCGGTCGTATGCAGTTCTGATTGTGTTGCTCACCTGCACGGCGTCAAACACGCATACGACCATCATTGGCACCAAGGCAGAAGCGACTCTCATCGCTGAAGACGACACGTCTCCATTCGTCCCTCCATTCACGCCTGTCGCGACACCACTGGAAGCGGGCTGCACGATGTTGGGGCGTAAGCGGAAGACGGCCTAACGGTGTGCGGGACCGTAGCTCAGCTTCATGGAGACGGTTGCGAATGGTCCTCGCCGATTCCCCAGGAGCAACAGTGTCCCTAATTTGCAGGGAAGTGGCGGTGCGGTCCCCTAGGGCACTGCATAGGATCCTTCGGTCTTGGCGTGCATCCTTGCGTCGCTGCGGTCCGGTCCCAGTTCGACGGGCACGTGCACCTTCCGCCGACCACTGGCGACAACATCGATGTACTGTGGAGACCTCACGCCCCACGTGTTGAGCAATTCGGCGGTACGTCCACCCGGCCTCCCGCATGCCCACTATACGCCCTCGCTCAAAGTCCGTCAACTGCACATACGGTTCACGTCCACGCTGTCGCGGCATGCTACCAGTGTTAAAGACTGCGATGGAGCTCCGTATGCCACGGCAAAGTGGCTGACACTGACGGCGGCGGTGCACAAATGCTGCGCAGCTAGCGCCATTCGACGGCCAACACCGCGGTTCCTGGTGTGTCCGCTGTGCCGTGCGTGTGATCATTGCTTGTACAGCCCTCTCGCAGTGTCCGGAGCAAGTATGGTGGGTCTGACACACCGGTGTCAATGTGTTCTTTTTTCCATTTCCAGGAGTGTATATATATACACCCAAAATTCATACGGGTGGGATAACGGGTTGGTCTTCCCCTTCAGAAGAAATGTTTTATTTGTGTTTCAACTAATTTGTTGATTTTCTTTTTGCAGCTAATATTAAATGATGATTTGACTATGGTTGTCTGAATTCTCGTGAAATATACCAAGTCAATCTGATAATAAATAGGAAAAAAGAAAAGTTGGTAGAGCACTTGCCCGCGAAAGGCAAAGGTCCCGAGTTCGAGTCTCGGTCGGGCACACAGTTTTAATCTGCCAGGAAGTTTCATATGAGCGCTCACTCCGCTGCAGAGTGAAAATTTCATTCTAGTTCTAAGTTCTAGGGGACTGATGAACTCAAAAATAAGTCCCATAGTGCTCAGAGCAATTTGAACGATTTTGAACAGTAGGAAACACTTTCGTAAGTGGAATGTTTAAAATGCCCTCCTTTAGCAAGTATGCATCCATCAATCCGCTGTCGCGGTGATTTCTTAATTAGGTGATGCATGCCTGCAGAGCATCGTAGTGTTTCATAGCCTTGCGCAATGCAGGCATGAAGGCACTCTACATGTTGCCGCACAATTCCGCACACAAGAGTTTCCGAAAGCCCCAAAAATTAATCTTGTTTATTTAGGTCCGGAAAACATGGGGGCCACGCAATTGGTTCATGTCTACTCATCCATCTGTTACAGCGGTGAACCTAAGAATCACGACGTACTGTACATTCTAACAGAAAATGGCCGAGAGGGTACCTTGAATCTGTCAAGTAAGAAAGCGTTTCACGTAATACTAGTACGTTCCATTTCTGTGTACTTGCGATGACTGATAAGGTGATTATGAAGCAAGTAGGTAGTAAGATTTCAAATAGAAATAAAGTATTTCCGCACCCAATCCCTTACTGTTCTTCCTGATAGTTTGGCCATACTGTTTTGTTAGTTCCTTTATTTACGGGCCATGGGAGTGGGTAATGTTATCCGTCACACTCTGTTTGTGTCACATCATTTGTAAAAGCTGACGGATGGTATTGTAAGCTCTGGTTTATTTGAAATGGATGCATCAGTGTGTAATGGTACTTGAATTACGCAACCATTACGGCACCTCACCTGAACCTCTCGATACCAGTAATATTCTACTATGTTTCTGGAAAGTAGTTGACATATTTCTGAGACAACATTCAGATTTAATTTCATTTGTGATACATCGATATGTTTATATTGCAATGATATTATTCTTAAGTGTAATCTTTCTTTCGTCACTATGATCTTTGACGTACTTGTAACTCTGATTTTTGGGCGCGTAAGCGATTGTTAGTTAGTTGTTAGTTGTTAGAGAGTCGGACCATAAGAAGGTCAACTGTTGGACGTCATGCTGAAAAGACGCATAACGTAGTCAGCTTATAAAATGTGAACTTCAATAGCGACTGTGTTGAAGATATTTTCGAATACGTTTTGTTTTGTGAAGTGATGTTTGTGTGTAACGTTATATTGCAATAAAAGCAGTTTAAATGAAGTGTAACTTAAATTCGGAGTGCTGATTATTCTTTACATCACCATTGTCCTGCTAAAGAGTAATCTTCAAGAATTGTTTGTGAAGAGCATCTACATAACTTTTGAATATAGCAGAATAAAATCTAGGCCTTTTTGCATCCGAGCTTGGAATCATAACCACCTAGATTTTCAACGATTGAGCCATGATAATACAACGATACCCGCGTGGGAAACACAAAAAGATGAGTGCCTAGTTTTTTGATTATTACATGAAATGACATTAACTGTGCTCTAATGTCACCTGCCACATAATAACTTAGTTGTTGCCCGAAAAATGCAGTATTTAGCAGCGTGAACAACACCACAATCGATATTAAACTCTGACCTTCGTTGTGATAGGGTTGTTAGAAGTGGAAACCTTTGAATGGTCTGGTTCATCTGAAATGGATGCAGCAGTGGAAACCACCGCAGCCCCAAAACTGTTTCTTCGCGCATGTCACTCAGGCGCAAGTGAGAATATTTAACAATTCGGCCTCATAGGCTGTTCCCAAGACCATCCCCTCGTTCCATTGTTATGCAATCTCGTCCGAGTGCGGCCCACAATGGAGCAGCAGTGGATTCTTTGCAGAGTCGGCAGCGCCTGCATCGCCGCTACTGTGCGCTCGCTGACGTACGGCGGGCAGCGGGTCCGACACGCCTCGTTCGGCGGCACGGCTGACGGCGCCTGGCCGCAGCGCGGCTCGGCAGACCCACTGTGCCAAAAAGCTGCCGCCGGCGGGGTACAGCGCCGCACAAAAGCACCAGAAATATGCATCACAATTGTGCGCGCGCGGGGCCGCGAATTTCCGTGCCTTATATGTCCGCTTTGTCCGCCACTGAATTAGCCGATATGTTTTAGCGCAAAAGAATGCACCCGGCGGGTAGCGGGCGTTCATACCTCGCGCCCGTTACTAAATTTACAGAGCCAGCCGCGCCGTCGGGTAGGCTGCGAGAAAAAAATGGAGTGAATCCATTCTGGTGCGGGTAGTCGCCGATTGCCGTTGCGAATATTTTCACCGCAGCTGTGCGCGATGTGCTTTTCATTACTGGGACAATGACTGCAATTGCGGTATAGACGTACTCCGGATCTGTCACTGATCTGCACTGCGATTTTATTCGCTCCAATAAACTGGTAGATACTGGAAAGCTTTATTTTTTGCCATTTCTTTGCATGTAGCCACATAGAAATTTTTTCCACCTTGTGATATTGCAGCTGTTGAATCTGAACAATGGACTTGCTACCAACGCAGCTGAGCTTCATCTAAGTGTGCAATGCATAGAGCGAAAGGAAAGATGTTCCTCAAGAAGAGAAGAAGAAAGAAGAGCTTCGAACTCTTCTCACTATCAGAAGTAATGTCAGTCTTCATCCAAGCACAAGTATATGTCCATTTTTAAAGCTACTGTGTACTGTCAGACATAGCCGTGTCGGTGAGATGTTTCTTGACATCTTGAGTTGTAGGGTGTTCTACCGGATATCAGCGTCGTACTTGCACGGTATTTCGTTACGCAGCTCGTAACCGTTCCTCTACTGGATCTGGTAAAATATATATGCCTGTGGCCTTCCCCCTCCACTGGCGGTGGCCGGCGTTTCCTCTGCGGTCCGGTCCCGCTCGCTGCGACCTTCTGGGACGTTGCCGTTCCGTTTTTCGTCCGCTGCGGTTCTGGGTGTTCCCTCTGTGGTCCTCGCCCACCAGAACCTATCCTGGGTGTTCCATCTTCTGTCTGGTGCGTTTGGAATTCTATCTGAGGTACCAGACGTTCCCTCTGTCGTGTGCTACCGCTCACGGCGATCGGTTGGAGCGCTGCCGTTTCGTTTTACACCTGTTTGTCTTGGAAAACTCAGCGACTATTGTTAATATTGTGGAACCTATATGAAGTGATGGGTGAAATCGCGGAAACACCAGGAACGCAACACCTTATTGTGCCTAATAAAGTGGATGAAAACCTTTGGCATTAAAAACAAATGGTTCAAATGGTTCTGAGCACCATGGGACTTAACATCTATGGTCATCAGTCCCCTAGAACTTAGAACTACTTAAACCTAACTAACCTAAGGACAGCACACAACACCCAGCCATCACGAGGCAGAGAAAATCCCTGACCACGCCGGGAATCTAACCCGGGAACCCGGGCGTGGGGTTGGCATTAAAGACTTTCCACTCCTCTCGGATTGCCTAAATACAGGTAACATGTAGTTTTAAGGGAACCCTGTACAATTCTTCCCTCACAATAGAAGCAAGTTCAGGTAACAATGGTGGACTTGGATAGCGAACCTTTTCTTCAAAGCAGACGACGTAGGCTCAATAAGTTTGAGATTTACTGACTTTGTTGGTCAGAGGAGGTGTGACAACTCGTCCTTATATTCTCAAAACCAGTCCTGGACGATATAAACTGCTTGTAAAAGGGCCCCGTCGTCTTGGAACATAGTGTCAGTTGTGGGGAACAGACATTGTACTATGGGATTGATCTGATAGCCGAAATGCTAGCATAATCCTTGATAGCTATATTACATTGGAGAATAACCATGGGACCCTAGTCTATTATCATGATATGATTGCATAAATCATCACGCAATCCCCGCCATGTTTCACTCTTGTCTGCAAAGTCGACCTGAAGTCAGAAACAGTGTGACTCTTAGTGACTCATTCGACAAAACTATTTGCTTCCAGTGCTCAATAGTTCAAGTTTTATGATATCGGTCACACGTTTTCCTGTTAGGGGTATTTGCATCACTAATGTGTTTTTCCCCTCTCATGGAGCCCCAATCGTGTTTCCGTGTCAACACGGCTCTTGACTGCCACTTTCAGTACTGAAGTGACTTTTGATGTCATTATCTTATTTTTCCTTACGATCCTCTTCACTGAACGCCAGTTCCAAACATTCAACACACACTTGTGGCCCGCGGTGTGATTAACGTATGTTTTTCCCCTTTATTTGCATGCAGCATAAATCTTCGATATGGTAGATTTTGACACACCAAACATTTCAGCTGCCTTGGTTACGGCAGCACAATAATTTTCCCACGTTTTAAATGACTTAACTCCGACCTAGTGAACTCGCTACTACAGAGAATACTATTTTGACCACTATATATACTTCAAATGTATTAACGACGTTGCATGTGCGCATTCATGTTCAAGCATGCATTTGTCGCAGAGTTTACGCATTGTTGTCCAAACACTGCACAAAACATGCGCTTAATGCGAATGGTGGGTATTATGTCGGAATTTATATTTTGATCGAGGTTTGCCTGTAAGATAATGCGATTGATAGGCATAAGTTCGAAGTAGCAGGTGCTGACAGATGTGAAAATTACCGAACTATCAGTTTAATAAGCCACGGCTGCAAAATACTAACGCGAATTCTTTACAGACGAATGGAAAAACTGGTAGATGCAGACCTCGGGGAGGATCAGTTTGGATTCCGTCGAAATGTTGTAACACGTGAGGCAATACTGACCTTACGACTTATCTTAGAAGAAAGATTAAGAAAAGGCAAACCTACGTTTCTAGCATTTGTAGACTTAGAGAAAGCTTTTGACAATGTTGATTGGAATACTCTTTTTCAAATTCTAAAGGTGGCAGGGGTAAAATACAGGGAGCGAAAGGCTATTTATAATTTGTACAGAAACCAGATGGCAGTAATAAGAGTCGAGGGGCATGAAAGGGAAGCAGTGGTTGGGAAAGGAGTGAGACAGGGTTGTAGCCTCTCCCCGATGTTATTCAATCTGTATATTGAGCAAGCAGTAAAGGAAACAAAAGAAAAATTTGGAGTAGGTATTAAAATTCATGGAGACGAAGTAAAAACTTTGAGGTTCGCCGATGACATTGTAATTCTGTCAGAGACGGCAAAGGACTTGGAAGAGCAGTTGAACGGAATGGACAGTGTCTTGAAAGGAGGATATAAGATGAACATTAACAAAAGCAAAACGAGGATAATGGAATGTAGTCAAATTAAATTGGGTGATGCTGAGGGAATTAGATTAGGAAATGAGACAGTTAAAGTAGTAAAGGAGTTTTGCTATTTAGGAAGTAAAATAACTGATGATGGTCGAAGTAGAGAAGATATAAAATGTAGACTGGCAATGGCAAGAAAAGCGTTTCTGAAGAAGAGAAATTTGTTAACATCGAATATAGATTTATGTATCAGGAAGTCGTTTCTGAAAGTATTTGTTTGGAGTGTAGCCATGTATGGAAGTGAAACATGGACGATAACTAGTTTGGACAAGAAGAGAATAGAAGCTTTCGAAATGTGGTGCTACAGAAGAATACTGAAGATAAGGTGGATAGATCACGTAACTAATGAGGAGGTATTGAATAGGATTGGGGAGAAGAGAAGTTTGTGGCACAACTTGACTAGAAGAAGGGATCGGTTGGTAGGACATGTTTTGAGGCACCAAGGGATCACAAATTTAGCATTGGAGGGCAACGTGGAGGGTAAAAATCGTAGAGGGAGACCGAGAGATGAGTACACTAAGCAGATTCAGAAGGATGTAGGTTGCAGTAGGTACTGGGAGATGAAGCAGCTTGCACAGGATAGAGTAGCATGGAGAGCTGCATCAAACCAGTCTCAGGACTGAAGACAACAACAACAACAACAAGTTCGAGGTATCACGAATTATAGTGGTAACTAGGGTTTATTTCAATTATTTTACACTTCGTAGCTATGGGATTAACAGCGGTAGTAATAATGGTTTTTGAAGATAATTTGATTACAACAGAAACTGGCGACTGCGAATTTATTCGGGGAAGTAAGCATTTGATAAACAGGAATCTGATTTAAAAATTGAATGAGTCTTCCTTCGATATGCAACAAGTACGAATGGTGTTCAATATGCAATGCAAGACATTCTTTCCTGATAGCAAGTTAATTTTATTCCGGATTCCAGGACACCATATTATTCCCCACTCTTTCGGAAACAAACCTTTATTTTTCAACATAATCGCCTTTCAGTGGGACGGACTTACGCAGCATAACTGGGAGGGCTTGCATGCCCTCATGGTGCCACCCATCTGATCGACGTCAGAGGCAACGTCTTACTTCACCAATCATCTCCCCATTATTCACGTACTAGAATGCACCCTTCCTTGGGCGAAACAGATGAAAAACCGAAACGTGCGAGGTCCGGGAAGTAGGGTGGATGAGGAGGAAAAGTTAGATGAAGTTTTGAGAGATCCTCTTGGTTGCAGAGACTTGTGTGAGGCCGGGTGCGGCATATGGAGTGGCGCCACTCTATGGACTCTTGTTTTGTTTGCGGTTCGAAATGATTAAGCTATATTTCAACGCCTGCGACGATGGTCGACAGAAAAGGGTCACGCTGAGCCTCGTAGCATGCAAACTATTCCGCACAGATGGGTCTTCGTTGCTCCTTATGGTATTACTGTTACGCGGCGAGGATTCCAGCAACCACACACCTTTGGGTATCCCGGTTGGGTGATGAGTGTGTCAGTACTACCAACAGAGAGGTTTAGATGTAAAGAAAACTGTTTGACTGCTACGAATGAGAGTATTCGCGGGTTGTAATATCGCAGAAGTCACAGCTCTGTGCGGTCGGCCGGCACGCTGGAGATGGAACGGGTTGCGATGCTGACAAGCGCCTCGCCTACGACTCACCTAGCTTTTCTTCACTGCCAGATATATATAGATAGTCTGCATGTGTCTACGAATATCTGCGATGCTTTGGTTTCCCGCAAATAGAAACTCACCTTCGTGAAAGACGCCATTTTAAATGATACGTAGAGAACCTTCACGTTGTGGACCTTCATAAAACTATAGTGACCCAGGCGGAAATATTTAATGATGTCCCACAAGACATTACGAATTTTTCCAGCCGAGATTTACCGAGGGTAAAAAAGCCTTGCCTTACTTACTGAAGGCCCTCGTATTAATCTTCTTTTCCTTGGAGTTTTTCGTGTATAGCACGACATCCGCCTACCTAGGATCTGGCACGTTTTTACTTTATGTTTTAACTTTGCAGCCGGATAGCTGTCCTTACGCCACATTTGTCGAGATAAACTACACAATTACTGAATACACAAAATTTTCAAATCTAGCTTACAAAGTTAGCTGTGATAATGTATGTTTAGGTCAAATCGGAATTGTTGAAGCAAATACAATTAACAGATGTGAGCTGATCTGTTAGTTGTCGGTCGTATTTTCTAAGCTCTAATAGCCATTTTCCCAAGGAGCTTTAAATATATGTTGTAGCAGGTCGGGGCGTTCGACCACTACCGCGGCAGGGACGGCTTACGGCGGTAGGTCGTTGGCAGGGTGTTGGCTGTTGGTAGCATGCGCGAACAGTATTAATAGTCAAACATTTTGCTCAGTTGGAAGTTACACTCGTAGTATTAGTCGGTAGGGGTGACGCCCTCGTGGGCGTGGATTGACGATAGCGCGACCAGAGGTCACGGAGGCAGCGAACGGGCACTGGCCGACATGACGTCAGCACGGAGTAGGGTAGCCGACGCGGGAAGCCCGCGGTGACACGTGCGCCGCCCAGCCTGGTCCTTCTATTCAGGGCAGGTGCTGTCTGCAGACGCGGAAGCCTTTCCCTGTTCTCCTAACGGAAGTCAGGCTCTAGCGGCAGAGCCTGCCCCTGTCAGCAGTGGCGTGCAGCTAAAATCTGCCAGCGCTAGTACAGGTAGTTGAACGGCTGCACCGTTCTGTACACGAATTGCTACCCTCCAAGGCCTGAGTCCGGCTGCGACTAAAGGAGGCCGGAGGTGGAACAAAAGCTGGAACGAACCAAGATCTCTGCAGTGGACTCAACCCCAGTCGTCGGCTCTCGGTGACAGTGCCCAAGCCACATAGTGAAAGCTTAATAATCCATTTTTTGAAAGGCATCATGCTTATGCCAGTGACCGTTAAAATTTTTATTTCCGCTATTACAGTTTCGGCCTTAGACCATTATCCAGTGAAAGATGTTTTGGTGTTAAGCCATGCCAACTTCATACACGCTGACACTTTTATATATATCGTTGTCATTTGCTGTTATATACATTCATAGCGCTACGCAGTGCGACCACACATGTTCACATACACTGGGTGGTCCATTTATCGTGACCGGGCCAACTATCTCACGAAATAAGCGCAAACGAAAAAACTACAAAGAACGAAATTCGTCTAGCTTGAAGGGGAAAACCAGATGGTGCTATGGTTGGCCCGCTAGATGGCACTGCCATAGGTCAAACGTATATCAACTGCGTTTTTTTTTAAAAAAAATAGGAACCCTCGTTTTTTATTACATATTCCTGTAGTACGTAAAGAAATATGAAAGTTTTAGTTGGACCACCTTTTGCGCTTTGTGATAGATTGCGCTGTAATAGTATCATAGCGGTTCAGTTTCTTGCAAGTTACACTCCAACCAGACTGCAGGAAATCCACTGCATTCCTCTCCTTCGGTAGATGTTACCAATTCAAATAGCTATGATTCGTGTTAAACGTGTCCTCAGTACACTCCCTGAAACAAGGAATCATCACTTACGTAGACGACCTCTTAATTGCAGAAACGACGTGGAGAGAACACAATGCGATGGTAAGGGAAATACTGCAGACCTTTAAGGAATGCGGCGTAACTGCCAACATCACGAAGTCATGCACTGGAACCAGACGAGTAGAATTCCTCGGCAACATCTAATCATTTACACCGAAACAAGGCGGTTATCAGTATCTGTGACTGCTAGCCGGCCGTTGCTGTGGTCGGCCCGCTTTTCTGCTACATCGGACGTAATTCACACCATAGCTCCTGGCCGGCTATGTAGAAACTGGCTAGGGTTGTCGTTACGTCTAATGGAACTGCGTTTTTGGTCCGCTCTGCCCCAGGCGTGACATCGACACCTGTTTCCGACATCTGTGTCAGTACTTCTATTACATCGGTAGCGCCAAAAATAGCGGCGGTGTCGCAATTTTACCTATCGACTGTAACACAACAAATTTTATTTTATTTATTCATACGTATATTTAACCTTCCGCGACTTCTGTTTTACACAACCAAACGTCTATAGCTACATCACAATATGTGTAATTCCGTATTTTGCGGGCTATAAGATGCTACGAACTATAAGATGCACTTGATTTTCTAAGCAGTTTTTTTTAATAAAATTTTTATCGAAATGACTCTCAAGTCCCTCGCAATAGCTATCTGAACTTTTTCTTCGCCTTCTTCTTCTACTCCTTCGCCGTCATCGTTGTCCTCTTTTATATATAAGACGGTCATCATTGCCATCGAGAGCGTGACTTATGACGCAGTACTTGAAGATTTAACAATGTCTTCTGTTACTCTAGACCACGACTGTCTTATTCAGTGACAAACGTGTTTGACGGTAAGTCGTTTTAAAGCTCCCTTCGGCAAGAATTCGCGTTGGGTTTCATCATCATCCATTTCTTCCATTCGTCTCTCATACACACTCTAATTTTCTTTCTTTTTCTTTCTTTTCTTCTTTTTTATCGAGACATCAGGAAGTTGTAATTGTGGGAGGAAATCCTCCTGGAATAACAGTCAGTTCTGTTTTTTTTTCCCTTTCTTACATTGTCCTTAATTAACTTTTCAAATGATTACTAAACTTACTTAGCCCAAGCAGCTTTCCTTCTCTTCCACACCCTGTTAATCCGTAATTTCATACCAGCCTCACCCATGTCATGCACGTCGACAAAAACACTTGGTGATATTTCAGAAGGTTCTGGGATTGTTCTGAGCTGGAAAATGACCATTGGATTAAGTCCAGTACTGTCAGCACAGCATGAAAGAACAACAGTTTAGTGCATTTTTTCATGTACATTTGTTTCTATAGTTACAGTTGCAGCACCTTCCTCGGTAACAGTTCTGTTATTAGGCAAATAATATGTCAGTTTTGTCCATATTCACTATCTGGCTTGGTTCCACTTTGATTTTCTATCGATACTGAGTAATAAAGCGATGGAAAGACAATATTTTCCCTTCATACCCTTCCGCGCATTTTCTGAGGTATTATGGTTTTCGTTTTCATGCTAACCACACGAGCTTCATGAACCTATAGCACCAACCAACTCAACCCTTAGGGTCTCTTAAGATCCACCGCAGTGCTAGCTTACGAGCGCATATTTGAATCATTTTTGTATTAATTTCAAAGCCATTCTGGCAGTGCCCATGACTCCATTTCAATGCGTCATCTTGTTTTGTCCATTTTGCATTCAGTCATCTATTTGCACATTTGGTCTTCCTCGTGTTTTGCAGTTCCTCTTTATTAGCTCGTCAATCGCGAATGGTTTTCTTCTGTTGGTGGAGGCCGAAATGCCCCTGAGCTGCGGTCTTCCTATGTTCTTCTGCATATGCTATTATTTTCAATTTATAGCCCGCATCATATGAATACCGTTTTGGTTCTGCATTGTGAAACTGGCTAACAACAAAAATTTTGTAGCAACTTTTACCGATAATACAAATCTTTTTCAATTAAAGTTCACTGGAACCATATAATGAAACGATGCATCAACTGCTAGATAATGTTCTGTTTTCGTTATGGAGGTGCGGTGTTGCTGCCAGTTGAATGCAATTCTGCCAGATGGGGATAGGTTTCCCGTGGCATCGAATATATGGGTATTTTTAAGACTGGAAGAATTTTTAAATCAAACACTGGTCCTTTTCATACTGATTTCGAATATAAGACGCACCTGAATTTTGGACGCTATTTTTCCAAGAAAAAAGTGCGTCCTATAGTCCACAGAGTTCATTATATGTGGTGCAAGTAATAATAATGATAATAACAATACACTTGCACGATCACAATGCCACAAATATAGAATACATCACATTCATTCAGCAACAGAAAGATTCAAATTAATCAGACAGGAAGGGAATTTATCGACATAAAAAACTTACATTATGGACAGGGAGACAATTTAAGAAAATTCTGTATAGACCAAGCAGAAGCTAGCAAAATACACAAAGCAATCACTCATATAAATACATCGGTTACACCATTATAATTTCATAACCACTTTTACAACCCTTTAGATCACATAACACCAACAGATACGAAGAAAGTAAAATAGGAAAAAGAAAACACTACATGGCAAGCACCCATATCATCTGAAACAGCCACACATCGATCAAGACGCATCCAACACTTGGCTAACAAAAGGCAGTATATGCAGTGAGACGGAAGGATTCATGATTGCGATACAGGATCATACAATAAATACCAGATATTACAGCAAGCATATTATTAAAGATCCCAATACCACAACAGATAAATGCAGACTTTGCAAACAACAAAAATAATACATCAACAACTTGCCATACAACATAAACTAATAAAACAACACGTTCCCACATACAAGTATGCACCACAAAATGTACTGGAGAATGATGAATACAAATTATACTGGAACAGAACCTATTTAACAGATAAAACACCACCACATAACAAACCTGACATCATACTCACCAATAAAAGGAAGAAATTAACACAGTTAATCGAAATATCCATACCCAATACAGCAAATATACAGAAGAAAACAGGAGAAAAATTGAAAAGGACATCCAACTGGCTGAGGAAGTCAAAGACATGTAGCATCAGGATAAAGTTGACATCATATCAATGATACTATCAATTACAGGAGTCATACCACACAATATCCACCACTACATCACCGCAATACAGCTACTTCCAAAAGTATATATACAACTACAGAAATCAGTAATTATTGATACATGTTCAATTACCCGAAAGTTCCTAAATGCAATGTAACATATACCTTAGAATTAAAAGGAAGATACGCATGATCTAGGTCCGTGTCACTTTCCATTTTCAACCAGACATAACGTCTGAGACAGGAAAGAGAAATAATAATAATAATAATAATAATAATAATAATAATAATAATAATAATAATGAAAAGTCCACTCCACTATCGGGATCCGAGGACCGCACTTTGTTTAACCATACACGGTGTCATCCTCTTGCCATAAGGCATGTGCCTGTTTCCACTGCTCTTTTCCACTTCTTCTTTTTCTCTATATATCTTTTATAGTCCTTGCCATTTTCTAGTTTTACACCACTTTCTACAAGCTCCATTTTTTCTTATAACTGCTTGGATTGTGGCATGGGAAGAGTTTACAAAGAAATTTGAAGCAAATGTGAAGAACAATAAGAAAATGTTCTATAAAATGATGAAAAATAAAAGGAACGCTTCTGAACTACCAGTAAAGATGGAAACAGAGGATGGTACTGTGAGTGAAGATCCAGGGAATATAAAAGGTGTCTGGAAAGAACATTTAATAAACTGCTAAACGCTGAGGAGCATGTACACGAGGAAACAACAAATAATGGAGAAATTGAGAGAAGTTGGGAAGCAGAATTAGGACAAATTACACGGGAGGGCAGTAATGGAAATAGCTGTGAAAAAGATGAAATGAGGGAAAGCCCCAGGACCGGATCAAGTATCAGTTGACATGATAAGAGTAGAAGGCCCAGTGAGAATGCAGTGGCTGCATAGAGTACTATCAAGTGGGTGGAGAAATAGTACAATACTTGACGACTGGAGAAGAGGAGACGTTGTTCCCATCTTCAAAAAAGGCAATAAAAGACATTGTAAAAACTACAGAGGAGTAACCCTTATGAGTCATACAGCCTTGTTTTTTAATGAATTTTACTAAATTGGATAAGTGAAAAGATAGAAAAGGAGCTGAGTGAAGAACAGCATGGGCTTAGGAAAGGAAGAAGTACAATCGACTTGATATTTTCTATCCGTTACCTGATGGAAAAAAGTTGGGAGGATAAGGAAAAGGTGATAATGGTTTTCATAAACACAGAAAACGCATATGACTCAGTTAGCAGGGAAAGTCTCTGGGAGGAAATGAAGAAAATAGATAATAAAGACAATATACAAAGGACACAGTTGTAGAATTAGAACATCATTGGGCAACATTGAATGCTTCGAAAT
Organism: Schistocerca gregaria; assembly: GCF_023897955.1. Classification (NCBI taxonomy): domain Eukaryota; kingdom Metazoa; phylum Arthropoda; class Insecta; order Orthoptera; family Acrididae; genus Schistocerca; species Schistocerca gregaria. Next base: position 1,120,993,318 of record NC_064920.1, read on the forward strand.
AAGACAAGGACTTAAACAAGGAAGTATTCCACCTCCTGCACTTTCTAATGTTGTGATGGAGAGAAAGAAGAGGGCACTTAAGGATATAATAAAAGAGAAAGACAAAAATATGATTTTTGCAGATGATATGGTCATATGGGACGATAAAGAGGTAGATGTACAGTTACAACTTGAAGCGCGGAAGGAAACAATGAAAAGGTATGGATTAAAAATAAATAAAGGTAGAAGTGACGTAATGGTATTTGGAAGAGACAAAATGATCAAGGGAAATATTACTTTGAATAGAGAACCCCTCAAAGTGGTAGACAGTTTCACTTATTTAGGGAGTGAAATATTTAGTGATGGAAGAATAACCAACGAAATTAATAGGAAGTTACAGAAGGGAGGTAATTTCTACCAAACAATATAACAACAGATTTGGTATAAGGAAGTTTCAGAAGAAGCAAAATCCCTTATGTATAAGAGTTATTACTTCCCTGTTGTCACCTATAGAGGAGAAACCCGGACAATGACAGAAAGGGACTGGAGCAGACTGCAAGCAGGGTGAATGAAATTTCTCAGGGCAGTTAAGGTAAAAACAAGAATGGAGAGACTAAGGATCGTAGATATCGGAAAGGGCCTCAAAACAAGAAAGTATGAGAGAATAAATTAAGAAAAAAAGAGACCAAAATGGTACGGACATTTTGAGAGGATGTGTGGGCAGAGACTCCCCAAAATTGTGGAAGAACTAAAGGTGGATGGAAAAAGACCTAGAGGGCGACCAAGAACACGGTGGAAAACGGGAGTGAGAATATCTGTGGAAAGGAGAAGTGTGACCCGGCAGCAAGTGGAGGAAGAAAAGGGGAGGGCCGAGCCAAATGGAGAAGACTCGTCATCACGCAGGCCCGGCAGTAGCTGGAGCGGGATGCGGATATAGATGGATAGGTACATAATGACTGTGATAATATCAATGACAGTAGACGTCGTGCTGAACGCATGCGTTTCAGAACTGTCACTCTAATTAACAGCGTGTTATGCACTTCAATACGTTCTTGCAGCGTGTGAGTAAGAACACATTAACAGAATGTACGGAAGCAGCACAGAAATAAAGGAATACGGGGAAGAAGCAGACTTGCCTAAAGAAGTGTGGGACGTGAGAGAAAATGATTAGCAGTTGAGTTGGAGAAAAGATAAGAAACAAACAGCGTTGAGATAAAGAACCAATTGTGTTCCACAGTCGTAAGGTTGACATGGAGATAGATAAAGACTCACTGTTATGCTTACGTAAAGTTATCACACTGGAGGTAATAGATCTTGTGTTGCACTTGCGAAACGCTCACAGGCATTTGTGTGCGACAGAGGTACAGATGCCATCTGTGTCTTAGAAGACGATGAATATATCCCCATCATAATCCTATCATCGGGTATAAAATGTATTCCATAACTTGAGGAACGTGTGCATAAAGAGAAGTTGGGGGTGCCATAAGAAAATCCGACAGTTCAGATTTAACGATATAAAATAGTCAGTCGTATAAATCGTTAATCTATTGCAGATCTAGTTTGCGACTGTAACACAGCCATCATCTATGCATTATCAGAAGAGTCACACAGCTACCAACATGTCAAAGCATAAATTTGTAAAAATTATCCTTTACATCACAGGAACAAAACTGAGGCCGTTTCGAATTCATACTGACACACGTTTCAAACTACGAGTACCATCTACTTCTGTAGTAAATGAAAACACCTATCACTGTCTCTGGTCTTACTTTCTAGACTCCACCTCATCTTCTCCGTATGTCCAGAAACTCTATGCAGAAGATTTCCCGTGTTTTGAGAACGGCACAACACGAAATCGCTCCATGCCATTTCCAACAAATATCTGTACAGAAGACAGAATTATAAGAAAACATTAATTATTTTATTACTAAGCCTTCGCACACTAACTTAAATATCAACGGAATAGGAAGCATACTAATCTCCACTCAGACTTATTTCCCTTTTTTGCCTCTGATGTAAACTTTAGTATTCACCTATCGGCTTCTAATGTTCATTTATTATATCTGAAATGAATAGTGTAACTGGATTTCATATGTCAGCACACGATTAGATTTGAGTTTTCCACTCTAAACCTATCGCCTTCTAATCCTTATTGATTATATGTGCAACGAAGAAAGTAATTGCGTTTCAGATTTCAGCACTCAATTACATCCTAGTTTTCCTCTGTGTGCCATTTAGCAATGTAACAGTTTGTTAGTTCACATGCTCCGTGTTTAACTAAGCTGCTTAAATAGCCATTAGCTTTCAGTAGTAGTGTTGTTGTGATTTACATCTGCCCTTGGCAGGGTAAACGGTAATTCGTGCATCACCCATTTTCCCTCTTTGCTGTTCTGTTCTCGAATACTGTGCACGGAGAACGGCTCTCAGTCACCTCTGAAAGGTTCAAAACAGCCGCCAGGAACACCTTCAACTGTTCCACTGTTAGCCATCTTGTTTTTACACCTCCAGCTGTTCCACTGAGAGCCATGTTTTGTTTTTATAGCTGATAAACAGTGAAACAGTGAGTGACAGTGACAGTGGCAGCGGCAACTCAATATTCAGTGTTTGACAGTGATGAAGACGAAAAAAGAGTAAGTGAAACACCATGTAAATAGACACTCACACACACACACACACACACACACACACACACACACACACACACACATAGAATTAAATAATTTCAGGCATAATAATAACATAGTTCTTCAAATTGTAATTTTGGCTTAAACAATTTATCTACTTTAAGGTATAAGTGGTTGCAGATGACAAACTGTCGGTCATTGTAGAAACACAAGACGTCAGAAAAACCACACCATGTGGTAAAAAGGTATGGATTTTCATAATTTATGTGTTTTTTCAAATATCTATAATTACATTTTTTAAAACTAATAGCTACATGTATACAAAACAACAAAGAACGTTCTTTATCTTTAACAGATGGAAAATAAAAGCCCACTGAGGATGCTGCAACTGCAGTGAAACATGTCTGGGTTAAAAAACAAAACTGTGTTTTGCTAAAGGCGGACCCTATCCAAAAACATATATATTGTAAAAGCAAACACGGAAAAAAAGAGCTTCAAAACCAATATGATTAGTAAAATACTTATTTGGTATAACAATAGAAAGTCTCTATCAATTGTCTGCCGCCATCTTAACAATTGTCTCAGCGGCAAATTCAAATTATGCAACTCTGCAGACATAGGTCCCCCCATTAGGTAAACAAAATTGTTGATACCCAAATATGTTTCAGCACCTTTCTTCTATCATCAGTGTGTATATCCTTCACGTCCGTGATAGCAAACATGTTTTAAGTCACAATTATTCAACAAGAGTTAGAGGTCTCTAAGTCTGTTGCCATTATTACTTTACTCTGTACAATGTTAGGCATCATCTTTTCACTATTCTGTCACTTGCAATCTGCAATGGAATTATATTACTGTGATGCGAGATGGTGATTTAGTCAGTAAGTTTATACACAAATGTAATTTGGTTTCGCGAAATTATTTCACAACTGGGTTCATCAATTACTTTTGTTTTTTTTTACTGAATGTGTAGTTTTCTGCTTATTAATTTGTTTCCGAAATACACACAGACGTATTGTATATGCATTCAGTGAAGCACTGTTTTCCATTGATTGATATGCACCTTACTCCTTCTGATGCCTCACACCTCCGTATCCATCCACATCGAATTTCCATTTTCTCTTGGTGTCTCTCTCTCTCTTTCTCACTCACACACACACACACCCACACACACACAGATACACAATCACTGTGTGTGTGTGTGTGTGTGTGTGTGTGTGTGTGTGTGTGTGTGTGTGTGTGTGTGTGCGCATAAAATATTGACCTGCACCTCACCTGTTCTTCATAAATCAAATCTAATCAGGAAGAAATATAAAAACTGCGATGAAATTTTTAATATTTAACGAATTTTCTAGACTACTGGAGACCTAGTCTAACAACTGATCGTACATTTTATGTCTATTTGGCTCCAAATCTATCCTCAAACTATCAACATCAGCGACGTCGGTATCCTGAAAGAGATTCCTTCACAAGATGTGAACGATGGGGGTGCGAACTGTCGGCCATGAAGACGAATGCCTCGCCAATATGCTGCCAATTTGGTTGCACTATCGGTCGGAGGAAGGCAGTCACCTATCGTACAGCCGTTACAGCGGCTTCCATGACCACGAGCGGCATACGTCGGCCCCACATAATACCACCCCAAAACAACAGGAAACCTCCACCTTGCTGCACTCGCTGGACAGTGTTTCTAAGGCGTTGAGGGTGACCGGGCTGCCTCCAAACTCGTCTCCGACGGGTAACTGGTCGGTGGCATATGCTACTAATCGGTGAAGAGACATTGATCCCAATCCTGAGCGGTCGATCTGGCATCTTGTTTGGCCCATCTGTACCGCGCTGCATGGTGTCCTGGATGCAAAGATGGGCCTCGCCATGCATGTCGGGAGTGAAGTTGCGCATCATGCAGCCTATTGCGCACAGTCTGAGTCGTAAGACGACGTTCTGTGGCTGCACGAAAAGCATTATTAAACAGGGTGTCGTTGCTGTCAGGGTTCCTACGAGCCAGTAACTAGCGGTCATCCACTGCAGTAATAGCCTTTGGGTGCCCTCAGCGAGGCATGTCATAGCCAGTTCCTGTCTCTCTATACCTCCTCCATGTCCGAACAACACCGTTTTGGTTCACTCCGAAACGCCTGGACACTTCCCTTTTTGGAACCCCTTCCTGTCACAAAGTAACAATGCGGACGCGATCGAACCGCGGTATTGACCGTCTAAGCATGGTTGAACTACAGACAACACGAGCCGTGTACGTCCTTCCTGGTGGAATGACTGAAACTGATCGACTGTCGGACCGTCTCCATCTAATAGGCTCTGCTCATGCATGGTTGTTTACATATCTGGGCGGGTTTAGTGACCACTCTCGACAGTCAAAGGGACTGTGTTTGTGATATCTTCAGGAGTTCTGGCAACCGAGGTGATGCCAAACATTTTTGATGAGTGTATATAAAAATATGAAGCAATGTTTGAAAATTTTGTGGTCCAAAATATGTCTTACACCAGTAGTAACTGCAATAGGCATCACTTCTCAAATATTAAATCAGTCTCCATTTTGACACACGTACTCAGAAAATTATTCCTGTAAGTTTCGCATAACGTGACACAACGTGTCCCATGGGATATTGGGATTTTCTTTTCAATCTGTGTCTTGAGCCTAGCATTGGTTCTTGGTCTAGTCTGGTACACGACAGGCATCAGTCTGGTAATCTGGAAAGTGGCTCCGCCCTTTGAAATACCAGATGTGCTGAATGTTATAATAGGATATAACGTCACAGTGTGAGGGGCTCCTCGTTTATGTCCAAAACAGTAAAGGCCTATCGCCAGACGACGCGAAACTTGTACCGCGAAACTGAGAAGGTTTTGGCTGAGCCCAGTGAAGGAAGGCATCATTAAACACGTAACCATTTAAGTGGCATTGCCTTCACGATACATTCAAGGATTTCCGCACATCACTGACTTTAGAAAAATGGTTCAAATGGCTCTGAGCACTATGGGACTCAACTGCTGTGGTCATTAGTCCCCTAGAACTTAGAACTACTTAAACCTAACTAACCTAAGGACATCACACACATCCATGCCCGAGGCAGGATTCAAACCTGCGACCGTAGCAGTCGCACGGTTCCGGACTGCGCACCTAGAACCGCGAGACCACCGCGGACGGCACTGACTTTAGACAAGAGTTGTACAGAAACTTATGGTTGGTGCACTCAATCAGTAGTATTCTTCTACGGTAGATTCTGCAGGTAACTAGGACAAAACTGAACCTAAAGGGGTATCCTTCGAACAGTCCGACGACCGAGATGCAACGACGTGCAGGTTTCCGCAACGAAGCACTTAGAATCCTTACGACCGCAGCTGCCGCAGTACCGCATGTAGAGAGAATGAAATCTCAGTAGACTTATTATTTTCAAAGCGGAAGTATACGGTCCAAAAGTCCAAACGTTATGTTTGTTGTAGAAACGCACATTGAGGCCTTTTTCTAGTTTCTTTTGCAGCTGCAGTTCTTCCAACGTAAAATTTTCCCATTTCTCTGGGCCAACCTGAATAAACTTCAGCAGCATGGGAAAGGTACAGTAGGTATACTTCTACTAAATAATGATAGTTCTTATTACTTAATTTCTACGTAATGAACTTAAAGTCTGAATAATTTAGTATAGGGTCAAAAAATATAAAGATGAAAAAAATACCAGTTTTCAATACCAGTATATAGGCCAGTGTCACAATAATGCTGTGACATATGAGGCTCGAAACGTACCAGAACTAAACGATTTCTCACATGGCAATGAAATGACGTAAGTATGACAAATGAGCCAGGATTTGTAGAGCATAATAGTTCCACTTGTTTCATGAGTGGGCGGGTTTGCTCTATTTAATCACGGATTACCGCGCGAAACACGCGTTTTACAGGATATGAATTAATGAAAGGGCTATGGCCTCGCCGAAGGGGAACGGCTGTTCCATTTTACACATCGGTGTTAGTAGCTCTTTCGTTGATATTCAGATGAAATGTAGTGACGCATTCGATAGTTAATTTCAGCGGCACAAGCGCCTGGCTCTGAAATTAACGACACTGAACAACCGGAAAGAAAATTTCCTGATTGCTGCGATGAGACACTCATTTCAATTGTGTATGATAATTACTTTAAACATATCGAAACAGTGACAGTAACATGCTTATATTACGTTGTTTTCCTTGACACAGGGAGGAAGTTAGTAGCATCACGATTCAGTGAAACTAAAAATGATTGAAACAGTGACCTGAATCAGAAGCAGACAGCGCTTTATGTGCGCTGTATTGATCTACAAAGAGCGAAATTTAGTTTCGATTCCGAATACATGTATCCTCAATCATAAAAAATCACCTCGATGCTTGCGAAGATACAGCTAGCGAGGTTCAATTATACCTGATAGAGTTAAATGAAAATCAACTTCTACATTCCGACATACTTTTCGTACGGAGGGTGTCCAAAATGTATTTTAAATTCTTATTTGCCACTACCATAATAAAGCCATAGTCCCAGTACACAAATATTTTTCAAGAAAAATGGTTACTTTACCGGTTTAAACTAACTACTTCGTCATTTTCAAACATAAAATATCAGTTGGAAAATATATAATGGGAATTAAGACCATACATCTTACAGAAATTATTTCTCGTCATAATTCCCATCATATATACTTCCCAACTGATGTTTTACATTTCAGAATGACGACGTAGTTCGTTGAAATCGGTAATGTAATCCTTTTACTTAAAGAAAAAGTTTTGTGTACTGGAACTAGGGCTTCACTATTCTAGTGTCAAATAAAAATTTATTATGTTCTATTTGTGCCATTAAAAACTACTATACCAAGATGGGAGCATTAGATAAACATCAAATTTGCACGAAAATGCATGAACGCTTCGTTGTACAGTTAATTCAGTGGATGGAGAATAATTTGGAATCACCTAAAAACCATTGTTGTTGTTGTGGTCTTCAGTCCTGAGACTGGTTTCATGGAGCTCTCCATGCTACTCTATCCTGTGCAAGCTACTTCATCTCCCAGTACTTACTGCAACCTACGTCCTTCTGAATCTGCTTAGTGTATTCATCTTATATTCTCCTTTCAAGACACTGTCCATTCAATTCAACTGCTCTTCCAAGTCCTTTGCTGTCTCTGACAGAATTATAATGTCATCGGCGAACCTCAAAGTTTTTATTCTCCATGGATTTTAATACCTACTCCGAATTTATCTTTTTTTTCCTTTACTGCTTGCTCAGTATACAGATTGAATAACATCGGAGACAGGCTACAGCCGTGTCTCATTCCCTTCCCAACCACTGCTTCCCTTTCATGTCCCCCAACTCTTATAACTGCCATCTGCTTTCTGTACAAATTGTAAATAGCCTTTCGCTCCCTGTATTTTACCCCTGACACCTTTACAGTTTGAGAGTACTCCAGTCAACATTGTCAAAAGTTTTCTCTAAGTCTACAAATGCTAGAAACGTACGTTTGCCTTTCCTTAATATTTCTTCTAAGATAAGTCGTAAGGCCAGTATTGCCTCACGTCTTCCAACATTTCTACGGATTCCAAACTGATCTTCCCCGAGGTTGGCTTTTACTTGCTTTTCAATTCGTCTGTAAAGAATTCGTGTTAGTATTTTGCAGCTGTGGCTTATTAAACAGATTGTTCGGTAATTTTCACATCTTTCAACACCTGCTTTCTTTGGGATTGGAATATATTGGAATATATTCTCCTTGAAGTCTGAGGGTACTTCGCCTGTCTCATACATCTTGCTCACCAGATGGTAGAGTTTTGTCAGGACTGGCTCTCCCAAGGCTGTCAGTAGTTCTAATGGAATGTTGTTTACTCCCGGGGCCTTGTTTCGACTCAGGTCTTTCAGTGCTCTGTCAAACTCTTCACGCAGTATCATATCTCCCATTTCATCTTCATCTACATAATCTTCCATTTCCATAATATTCTCCTCAAGTACATCGCCCTTGTATAGACCCTCTATATACTCCTTCCACCTTTCAGCTTTCCCTTCTTTTCTTAGAACTGGGTTTCCATCTGAGCTCTTGATATTCATACAAGTGGTTTTCTCGAAATGTCTCTTTAATTTTCCTGTAGGCAGTATCTATCTTACCCCTAGTGAGATAAGCCTCAACATTCTTACATTTGTCCTCTAGCCATCCCTGCTTAGCCATTTTGCACTTCCTGTCGATCTCGTTTTTGAGACGTTTGTATTCTTTTTTGCCTGCTTCATTTACTGCATTTTAATATTTTCTCCTTTCATCAATTAAATTCAATATTTCCTCTGTTATCGAAGGATTTCTACTAGCCCTCATCTTTTTACCTACTTTATCCTCTGCTGCCTTCACTACTTCATCCCTCATAACTACCCATTCTTCTTCTACTGTATTTCTTTCCCCCATTTGTGACAATTGTCCCCTTATGCTCTCCCTGAAACTCTGTACAACCTCTGGTTCTTTCAGTTTATCCAGGTCCCATCTCCTCAAATTCCCACCTTTTTGCAGTTTCTTCAGTTTTAACCTACAGCTCATAACCAATAGATTGTGGTCAGAGTCCACATCTGCCCCTGGAAATGTCTGACAATTTAATACCTGTTTCCTAAATCTCGGTCTTATCATTATATAATCTATCTGATACCTTCTACTATTTCCAGGATTCTTCCATGAGTACATTCTTTTTTTATGATCCTTGGATCAAGTGTTAGCTACGATTAAGTTACCCTCTGTGCAAAATTCTACCAGACGGCTTCCTCTTTCATTTCGTTTCCCCAATCCATATTTACCTACTATGAATCCTTCTCTCCCTTTTCCTACTCTCGAATTCCAGTCACCCATGACTATTAAATTTTTGTCTCCCTTCACTACCTGAATAATTTCTTCTATCTTATCATACATTTCATCTATTTCTTCATCATTTGCAGAGCTAGTAGGCATATAAACTTGTACTATTGTAGTAGGTGTGGGCTTCGTGTCTATCGTGGCCACAATAATGCGTTGACTATATGTTTGTAGTAGCTTACCCGCACTCCTATTTTTTTATTTATTAATAAACCTACTCCTGCATTACCCCTATTTGATTTTGTATTTATAATACTGTATTCACCTGACCTAAAGTCTTGTTCCTCCTGCCACCGAACTTCACTAATTCCCACTATACCTAACTTTAACCTATCCATTTCCCTTTTTAAGTTTTCTAACCTAACTGCCCGTTTAAGGGATCTGGCATTCCACGCTCCGATCCGTAGAACCCCAGTTTTCTTTCTCCTGACAACGACGTCCTCTTGAGCAGTCCCCGTCCGGAGATCCGAATGGGGGACAATTTTCCCTCTGAATATTTTACCCAAGAGGACGCCATCATCATTTCACCATACGGTAAAGCTGCATGCGCTCGGGAAAAATTACGGCCGTAGTTTCCCCTTGCTTCCAGCCGTTCGCAGTACCAGCACAGGAAGTCCGTTTTGGTTAGTATTGCAAGGCCAGATCAGTCAATCGCCCAGACTGTTGCCCCTGCAACTACTAAAAAGGCTACTGCCCCTCTTCAGGAACCACAAGTTTGTCTGGCCTCTCAACAGATACCCCTCCGTTGTGGTTGCAGCTACGGTATGGCCATCTGTATCGCTGAGGCACGCAAGCCTCCAGACCAACGGCAAGGTCCATGGTTCATGTGGGGGGAGGGGGGGGGCACCAACGGCAAGGTCTATGGTTCATGGGGGGGGGGGGGGATATGATCGAGGGAAACGGTTGGGATTCAAAACGGCTTTCAGTGTCTCGGACTGGATAAATACCAGGCCTGTATGTTTTACAAAGGAACCTTATTCAATTTTTTCTGCATTATTGTGGCAAGTTCAGTTAAAGATGATGGAGGAGGACCGCTGTAATCAGCTCTTCTCTCCAATGTAGACTATAAGTCTCAACAGCAGGGACACATGATAACTTGTTTGGCCAGAGAAGAAGCGATAATTGGTCCACGTGCTCATGAAACTTATACTGGATGATGTGTGACGTGTCAACAGCGCTCTTTTGTCTTGGAACACAACATCTGTATTGGGGAACAAACATTGTTCCATTGGTATAAACTGATCAGCCAAAACCGTCATATATCCCCTGGCAGTAGCGTGACCTTCCAGAGATCCCATTGGGACTGTGGTCTATGATTGAGTATATCATTGCTCAACCCCATCCATGTTTCACTTTCAGGACGTAAACTCTGGTGGAAGTTAGCAACAGTTTGAAACAAAACTGATCCGAAGAAATTACATTCTTTCACTGCCGCTTGGTCCAGGTTTTACGGTATTTGCCTGCTTTTTTCAAATATGTATATTTGCGTCAGTGATCAGTTGCCCTGCAGTTAAAACTCGCTTTGTATTTCGCTGCTTATGCACCTGCCTTCGGGTTGTTTTCTGCTGACAAGGTTGGCGAGTGGGACATTCTGATGTGCAGTGACTTTCACAGCTGTTGCCTCCTTATTTTTTGTCAGAAGGTTCTTCAAACACAGTCTATCACAATCACTCAACACTCTGTTTCGTCCACGTTGTAACTCAGCGTATGATGTTTTCTCGGCTTTCATTGTAATGCAGTGCAAATCTTCGATGCGCTGCCCTTTAAAACACCAAACAACTCTGCTATATGTAACCCTGTTCACATTTCAGTGTAACCACATAATATAGGTAAGTGTGACGTCATTCTTCATAAAAAAGATTAAGTATGTGGTTTCTCATTCAGAAATTTCATTGGGATGTTGTTGTTTGTGAGCAGATCGTATCATGCTTCCTGCAACAAGGAGGTCTTACACTGCAACCTATCTGAGCACTTCGTTCATTTTTCTGCATTCGTCCTGTTCTTGGTTGTTTAAATACGCTATATTACCTATCTTTCCCCATAGCTTACTCTCGCTTTTTCGAGCAAGTTGGGTCATTTTACATTGGCAAACCCTTTTTCTAAGTCGATAAATCCTATGAACTAGTCCTTACTTTTCTTATTCTTGCTTCCATTGTCAAGCGCAACGTCAGAACAGCCTCTCTGGTGTCATTACCTTTCATAAATCCGAACCGATTGTCATCTAACAGGGCCTCCGTTTTGTTCTCTACTCAGCCGTGTGTTATGCTTGTTAACAACCTGGATCCATGAGCTATTAAGCTGATTGTCAGACAGTTCTTGCACTTTTCTATATTTGCTATCTTAGAGATTATTTAGATGATATTTTTTCCGAAAGTATCACTTCTTATCTCATGTACGATATATTCTTTACAACAACTTGAATAGGCGTTTTATTGCCACTTTCCCTAATGACTTCCATAAATATATTTTTAATCCCTTCTTCGCTATTTAATAGACAGTCTTTCCAAGATTTGTGACTCTCTTGATCCCTGTATGTTCCATGTCGACTCGTATTCGTTCCATCATACCATCAGACAGTTCCTTGTAAAAGAAGAAGCTTCAGTGTAGTGCTTCAACCTATTTGCAGTTTCCTCTGCTTTTAGCAGCTGAATTCCCGTTGTAATCTTAATGTTGAACCCTTGATTTTAATTTCACCGAATGTTGTTTTGACTTATTTATAAGCTAAATTTATCCTTTGGATAACCATAACATTTTATATTTCCTCACTTTATTCCACTGTGTTCCGTGCACTTCATATTCATTTCGTTACTTTTGGTAAGATGCCGGTTATTCTACGTTATGGAGGTATGTATTTCACTGAACTGATATAGATGTAACGCATTTCTCAGAAACATCTTCTGGTGGATTGTGAATCTCGAAATCGATGACATATGGGACTGCACGGCCACTCCCGCCGGAGGTTCGAGTCCTCCCTCGGGCATCGGTATGCGTGGTGTCCTTACCGTAAGTTAGTTTACGTAATGTCTAAGCCTAGGGACCGATGGGCTCAGCAGTTTGGTCCCTTAGGGATTCACACACATTTTAACATTTTCATGACGTATGCTGGATTTACACTCAAAGACAGTAAAATGCAACCTGATTAAGAACTTAATCATTCACATTTGTAAAATACATACAATAAATAGACAGTACTCCGTCTCAGTGAAAAAGATTGCAAATAACTTTTTATTTCTTTAAGAAGCTCTCTTTTATTACGATAGAAGAAGGATTTGCTTAATACTTTACTTTTTAAGTGCAGTTCCTTAGCTGAGTAATAGGCAAACCAATAACTCAAGTATGCACATAACATCTTCCAGCCGCAGTGGCTGAGGTTTTCCACGGAAGGAGACGCGCAGAGCAAGGATACGTGGCCTTGCTGCTCGACAGTCGTGATGAATTAACGTTATCTGGCAGCGGGGCAAGGAAATTAGCTTTGCGGCGCCTCCCACGCTGCTGCCTCGCAAATTTGTGCGATTAAAGATCGCCGGCGGCCCTGAGATAAGCGAAGACTCAGCGGGTGTCAGCCACGGCCGCCAAATCTGCCACGCTTACCACGTGAGAATCAATTGCGCGTGTTTAGATCTATCTCTTTGAGTCAGTGTGGGACTCATAAATGTGCTTGCGCATGTAATCATCTGCCGACAATGTAAAAAGTTTTGGGACGAGAGAATTCCACATTAGGGACAATCCTTCTTCTTATAATATGCTGATATTGTCCCATCGCGTATTCATAAAAATCTAATCACTATTTATAATGCACTTATAAAATCCAGTCTGCTCGACATTACCAGCAAGGAGCAGTTTGAATGAAACTATTTGTTTCACATCTGGTATACTTTCGAGTCCACGACGTGTCTAGAAGTCATTAATACTAATTCCGTCGTATTTCATAGATCATTCCAATACTTTAAATGGAGCTAAATAACAGCTCGCCTCTCCATATGAAATTAGTCATAAGCTATACTCATCCTGCATGTAGCGTGATGGGTAACAAAGACATTGCTCTGTTTAGGGAAATTGGACAAGTTATATGCAACGTACTAGTGTTAAAACTGGATATATGCTGAATAAAATCGATTTTACTGGAATGAGCTGAGCCAGCTTAAAATTGCCACAAGATACTACAGTCTTTAATTCATACTGATGGCAAGATATTTCAAACTTTGTCTTGAAAGACACTTAAAATATTTTCCAAGACATCAATAGATAGGAAAGGTAAAAGACTTATATAAATCTTTAAAGATTGATTCAATGGCACTTATGTAATTTTGGCCACAAGGGTGGACCAAATACTTTAAGAAACTAATTACTACAGATGATATAACACACACACACACACACACACACACACACACACACACACACACACACACACACTTAGTTTTTTTATTATATACCGGTTTACGACAACTCACTGAATATACATTTAAACAAAAATACTATAAATAAAAAATTCTCTGTAAGTCCATCCATATACAGGATGGTTGTGGGACCACTGCCGTTCGAAATAAAATGTCAAATGAAAACGCCTTCAGTCCTATAAATTTCCATTTTTACTTCACTTTTGCTACATGTTTCAGCGTTACACTACGCCATCCTCAGGCCACCTGACCGATGTGTAGGACGAATCTAATCTCTGCTACAGACGAAATAAGGACCAGTATACGGTCACTGGTATCCATGCATTTCTTCTTATCAAAACAATCCCATCGATTATCACCCGCAGACTCGAGAAGTCTGACAGGCGCCGAAGATGACGTAGCGTAACGCTGAAAGTGGTAGCAAAAATAAAGTAAAACTGGAAATTTAAAAGGATGAAGTAGGTGGCTTTACTTGGTAAATAAAAACTGCCTTGGCTACAATACCACACTCCTTCATCATTATCATAGAGACCCAAAGTAACAACCCAATTAACGAATGTGCGGGACACTCGATTCAATACTAATTGTAAATTAATAGCAACAATTGAAAGTCTTGGATCAGCATGGTAAGAATATTCCTAATTTATATTGCACTATCCTACTCACTCTGACAATGTTTATTCTTGGAAGGAATATGCAACACAAACAACCAATCTGTAATGGTGTATCAGACCACAACTGCGAACGATAATCCTGTGAAACACGGCATTGCGCAGTCTGTTTTATTCTGAATTACTATGAAAAGTTCTTGTAGTAAAATACATAACTGATGTAGACGAATAGTTGACGACATTTGGAAGTTTGGGTCTGGCCGTGAGTCCTGCGTGGATAGCCAAATGGTGAGGCGACGGCTCGCGATTAGCGGGAAATCCGGGTTCGAGTCTCGGTCCGGCACAAATTGTTCCATTCTGCAGTTGATGGATGTCAATATTCGCTGTGAAAGGAAGCAATGTCTGCAGCACGACTTCCATAATCGCACTGCTTTGCTCATGTTGTTGCAGTTGTTGTTGTTGTTGCTTTGGTCTTCACTGGTTTGATGCGGCTCTTCATGCTACTCTATCCTGTCCAAAGCTCTTCATCTCAGAGTAACTATTGCAACTTCCGTAATTCTGAATCTGCTTACTGTATTCATCTCTTAGTCTCCCTCTACGAATTTTACCGTCCGGTACTAAACTGGTGATCCTTTTCTGTCTCAGAACGTGACCTACCAGCGGATCGTTCCTTCTAGTGAGCTTGTGTAGAAATTTCGTATCTGCACAATTCTTCATTAGTCATGCCATCTACCCATCTGATCATTAACATTCTTCTATAGCACCACATTTCAAAATCTTCTGTTCTCTTCTTGTCTAAACTGTTTATCGTACACTTCCACAAGAGACTATGCCCACAGAGTATCCATAAAACATCACTGAAAGGCTACACCGGACATAAACGTACTGTTAAGCACCACAAATTAGCAAAACGTTTCTCTTCACTGCTGCCTGTATGCTATCAGTACCTGCAGACACATATAGGAACCACTTAAGCGTTTAAGCATCGTTCTCCATACACATCATCATACGGAAGTTTGCGTCGCTTGATGCTACAGGACTTCGTCCACGACCAGCTGGTGAGCAAGTGAGGAAGATACAGATCCGCGCATTAACAGCTGACTGATTACCGCTGTTTATTGGCATCGCTGCGAAGTCGCAGTGCCTTCCTTATTGCCCGCCGGCTGACTACCGACCCACGCATCTGCTCACGTTGGCTCACGCCCTCCTTCGTCAGAGGAGGTGCTCAGTGTCAACAGTCCAATCCGAGTCGCTGCAAGAACAGCTCATTCTGAATATCCCTTTAGTTTTTGTGGTTGAATCCAACATCTTGGTTGAAGGTTTTCGTAAGGTGAAAGGCTTGTCATCTTGGGTTCAGTTTATGTTCATGACTGTCTGTGTATATTTAGGATTCCAAACTATTATTATTTTCAAGCCACCCTTACGTCATTAATTTTAAAAAGTTTTAGTTTTTAGAGTTACCAAAGCACATCGGAAATGCGATAACACACACGAAATTTCGTGCACTAAAACCAAAAAATAAGTTTTTTCTCTTTTTTGTGTCCTTCATGGACTCGGAGCAACGGCTAATCAAACAGTATGTACAGCGAAAACTAAACGACAGCCTTATTGCAGTAAGTCCTTATTTATTTTCCTTTCATACCAGTTCCGGCACCATCCTCAGGTCTCTGTGCATTAAAACATCAAAAAATGTACAATGTAGCGTATGTCTGATGTCTAATAAACGGGAAGTTAAACATATACAAATCAAGACCGGTAAAGGTCGCAACACTAAATAAAATCCAACATAAAGATGAGTACTTAAATGTGCACACAAACGAAATATAACAGCTCTTACTAACTGAAGTCTGGAATGATCTGACCAGGCCATGGTTTTCCAGTCGTCTGTGCTTCAACACATATAGTCACAAGCCCAAGAGAGGCGCTGCAGGCGATGTCGTGCTGTTAGCAAACGCACTCGCATCGGTCGTCGGCTCCCAGAGTCCATTAAAGCCAATTTTCGGGCTGTCATAACGGATACGTTCGTCCACGTCTTGCGTTGATTTCGTTTCGTTATTACAAGCAGTGTTGCTTGTCCGTTAGCACTGACTACTCTACGAAAATGTTGTTGTCCTTGGTGGTTAAGTGTAGGCCGTTGGCTGCCTCATTCTGCTTGGTGAGAGATAAGGCCTGAATGTTGCTAAGCTGGGCACATTCTTGACGCTGTAAATCTCGAAACATTGAATTTCCTACCGATTTCCGAGGTGCAATGTCCCATGAGTCTAACTCCTACTACCATTCCGCGTCCAAAGTCTGTTAATTCCCACCGTGCCGAAACTTTTTTATGCGAATGGCCTGAATACAAACGATAGCTCCGCCAGCGTATTGCTCTTTTCTACCTTGAGTAAGCCATAAGCGATACTACCGCCATCCTTACATGTGCATATACACTACTGGCCATTAAAATTGCTACACCACGAAGATGACGTGCTACATACGCGAAATTTAACTGACAGGAACAAGATGCTGTAATATGCAAATGATTACCTTTTCAGATCATTCACTCAAGGTTGGCGCCGATTTCTCATTGCCTGATGAAACGTTGTTTTGATGCCTCGTGTTATGAGGAGAGATGCATACCGTCACGTTTCCGCCTTTGATAAAAATCGGACTGTAGCCTACCGCTATTGCGGTTTATCGTATCGCGACTTTGCCGCACGCGTTGGACGAGATCCAATGACTGTTAGCAGAATATGTAATTGGTGGGTTCAGGAGGGTAATACGGAACGCCGTGCTGGATCCCAACGGCCTCGTTTAGCTACCAGTTGAGATGACACCCATCTTGTCCGCATGGCTGTAACGGATCGTGCAGCCACGTCTCGATCCCTGAGTCTACAGATGGGGACGTTTTCAAGATAACAACCGTCTGCATGAACTGTTCGTCGACGTTTGAAGCAGCATGGACTATCGGCTCGGAGACCATGGCTGCCGTTACCCTTGACGCTGCATCACAGACAGTAGCGCCAGCGATGGTGTACTCAACGACGAACCTGGGTGCACGAATGGCAAAACGTCATTTTTTCGGATGAATCCAGGTTCCGTTTACAGCATCATGATGGTCGCATCCGTGTTTGGCGACATCGCGGTGAATGCACATTGAAATCGTGTATTCGTCATCGCTATACTGGCGTAACACCTGGCGTGATGGTTTGGGGTGCCATTGGTTACACGTCTCGGTCACCTCTTGTTCGCATTGGCGGCTCTTTCAACATTGGACGTTACATTTCAGATGTGTTACAACCCGTGGCTCTACCCTTCATTCGAAACCTGTGAAACCTTACATTTCAGCAGGATAATGCACGACCGCATGTTGCAGGTCCTCTACGGGCCTTTCTGGATACAGAAAATGTTCGACTGCTGCCCCGGACATCACATTCTCCAGATCTCTCACCAACTGAAAAGGTCTGGTCTATGGTGGCCGAGCAACTGGCTCGTCACAATACGCCAGTCACTAGTCTTGATGAGGTGAGGCATCGTGGTGAAGCTGCATGGGCAGTTGTACCTGTACACGCCATCCAAGCTCCGTTTGGCTCAATGCCGAGGCGTATCAAGGCCGTTATTACGGCCAGAGGTGGTTGTTCTGGGTACTGATTTCTCATGATCTATGCACCGAAATTCCGTGAAAATAGCACATGTGACTTCTAGTATATTATATTTGTCCAATGAATAACCGTTTATCATCTGCATTTCTTCTTGGTGTAGCAATTTTAGTGTCCAGTAGTGTAGTTATCTCATGACTATTGTCATCTCGGAGAATATAAAATAGAATCTTTAAAGACATTATGGTTCAAATGGTTCAAATGGCTCTGAGCACTATGGGACCTAACATCTATGGTCATCAGTCCCCTAGAACTTAGAACTACTTAAACCTAACTAACCTAAGGGCATCACACAACACCCAGCCATCACGAGGCAGAGAAAATTCCTGACCCTCCGGGAATCGAAGCCGGGATTAAATACATGAATTTCGAGAAAGTTGATATCTTAAGAGCCTCTTACATAGCATGAGACTGTTTACTTTAACGCAGAAAATGGCTATGAGCACTATGCGACTTAACGTCTGAGGTCATCAGTCGCCTAGAACTTAGAACTACTTAAAACTAACTAACCTAAGGACATCACACACATCCATGCCCGAGGCAGAATTCGAACCTGCGACCGTAGCGGTCGTTCGGCTCCAGACTGTAGCGCCTAGAACCGCATGGCCACTCCGGCCGGCTTTAATGTAGAGAATGGAGAAGGTAGAAAAACATTGTATTTACTTACATACTTTCAACGTCATTCACTTAAGTTACTCTGTAATGATTTTTCCACTGCATACCCCATTTTGGCTGCACAATACGGTTCAATGAGAGTTTGCTACGGATATGGTACAAGGACTGGTGTGGTACTCATTAAAACGAAGACGTATTTCGCTGCGACAGTACCTTTTCACGAAATTTCAATCACATTTCTCCTTAGGGCGTGAAAATATTTTATTGGTGGCCACCTAAATAGGAGAAAATAATCCTCATAATAAAATAAGAGAAATCAGAGGTCAATGGAAACACTTAAGTGTTCGTTTTTCCCGCTCGTTTTTCGTAAGCAAAAAAGTAGAGAAGTAGAGTAAAGGTGGTTCGGTGAACCCTCTGTCAGACACTTAATTCTGAACTGCTGAGTAGTCATGTAGAGACATATGTCCGCTTATCATCAGTTAGTGGCCTTACCTAGGAAATAGTAATAATTCCTTGAACAGAAAAATGCGTTAATGTCATAAAATCAGCTGATACGATTTGACGTGATTTAATTGTATGTAATGACTATGCCTTGCCTATGGAGACTTGAAATGAAATGAGGCAGAATGGATAGATAACATTGCTAAAATTACTAGCGGACGAGACTGTTAAACTACTATTCAAGTTGGCCTGTATAGTCTTTCGACGTGCTGTCAGACTTTTCGAAGAGCGTCCACACAATGTCGACGATATCAAGAGCAGATAAATGTGCCAACTATCGCACAGTTAGCTTATCAGCTATTGCGTCTGAGTTGCTGACAAGAATAATATAAACAAGAATTTAAAAGGAAATTGGGGATCTGCTAGACAACGTTCAGATTGGTTTTAAGAAAGGTAAAGGCATCAGTGAGGCAGTACACTCTTGGTAATGGAGGCAAGGCCGACCAGGAAAAAAGTTCGACAATGGGAAACGTTGCGAGACATCCGAAATTCCGAGAAAAATAGGAGTCAGCTGTAGGGAAGCACGGGTAATACGGATATACGGTATGCAGAAGAACCAAGAAGGTGCAATAAGATAGGAAGACGAAAAACGACGTGCTTGGATTATAAAGGGTGTAAGTTATGGATGCAGTTTTCCACCCCTAATTTTCAATTCACACTTCGAAGAATCAGTGTCAGAAGTAAGAGAAGGTTCGAGAGTGCGATTAATATTCAAGGTGAAAGGATATCGATTATAAGGTATACTGATGACAATGCTATCCTCAGTGAAGGTGAAGAAGAATAAACTCAGAATCTGTTGAATGAAATGAACAGTCCAATGACGAAAGTAATGAGAAGTAGCAGAATTGATAATAGCGGGAAACTTAACATCAAGCTTTGTGATGAAGAAGTGCACTATGATAACTTAACTCCGTCCGAACAGGCCTTGGATGGCCCAACGGAGCCGACCGGCCACCGTGCCACCCTCAGCCACAGGCGTTACTGGAGGCAGATCTAGAGGGGCATGTGGTCAGCACACCGCTCTCCCGGCCGTCTACTAGTTTACCAGACCGGAGCCGCTAATTCTCAATCAAGTAGCTCCTCAGTTTGCCTCACAAGAGCTGGATGCCCCCGCTTGTCAACAGCGCTCGGCAGACCGAATGGTCACCCATTCAAGTGCTAGCCAAGCCCGACAGCGCTTAACTTCGGTGATCTTACGGAAATCGATGTTACCACTGCGACAAGGTCGTTTTCGTATTGAGATAAGACAAGCAAAATAATCCATGACGGACGAAGTGAGAAAGACCCGTTCCTGACCAAAAGAAGTCTATATTAATATCAATCACAGGCCTTTACCTGAAGAAGCAGACTGGATCATGGAAAGTGGTAAAATCTGAACAGAAGAGAATCGAAGTGTTTGAGACGAGAATTGATAAGGTAAAGAAAGAGAACATAGTCCACAACATCGACAAAGGAAGGAACATAAGGAAAACACAGGGAAAGAAAGGGTCATGACGAAGGGCATGTGTTAAGACATCATAGAAACAGATCCATGGTACTAGAGAGAGCTGTAGAGGGTAGAAACTGTAGAAGAAGGCAGAGACTAGAATGCCTACAACAAATAAGTAAGGATGTAGTTTGCAGGTGCAATTCCGAATTGAAGAAATTGGCACAAGAGAGAAATTCGTTTCTGGTCGCGTCAATAAAGTCAGAAGACTAATGACTCAGAAGTTGAAATATGTCAGTACACACGCGTAAATGGCAAATGCATAAACTAGTACTGATTCAGGCTGCCGCGTATCCACTCTGACTGTGGGTCTGGTGCTCCACGTTATCATTAGCCAGTGTGCGTGTGCATGTGTGTGTGTGTGTGTGTGTGTGCGTGAGTATGTGTGTGTGTGTGTGTGTGTGTGTGTGTGTGTGTGTGTGTGTGTGTGTGTGTGTGTGTGGACTGAGGAAGGGATACTGGTAAACTTATGACGTAACCCAAGTTAATGGGCAGCGAGCAGATAATGCCAGCAACCAACCGCCCCCTGCTGTGAGCAATCAGAGGAGCAGCGGATACGGTTGTAAACGCGGCATCCATACCGTGAGATAATGCAAAACCTGCTATTATCATTTCGTATCGCCGATTTCACTGTCTTACTCACTGGTAAAATTAGAAGTATTGTCCGTTAAGACAACAGTTATGTATCTTTTAGAATTTTTATCAGTTTCATTGTATGTGAAAAGTCTGAGTATTGTATAGGCTTTCGAATCTTAAACTTTGCCTCTCGTGAACGGTGTGCCACGAACTTAGATTTCCCAACTCTTATAATTAACTATATCAGATCTCCACCTTGTCGTTGACTCCTCCCCTTTGCCTCCCAACCACTCCGATGATATCCCACGGTGTTGCGAAAGTAGCTCCTCTAAAGGAATGAAGAATGAGTAACGTATGGGATGCATGTTTGTACATTTAGTGAGGCATGGTGCGGAAAGGACTATGGTCGATGCTCGAGTGTAACTATGGACAAATGTTTTTAGCTTGTCACGTAGAATAAACTGTTTACAGTAAAAGAACCCTCATAACATCTGTCAGATCTTAGGTAGGTGTTGGTAAGTTCCTATGGGACGAAACTGCTGAGGTCATCGGCAGATAGGCCTACGCAAAAATAATTAATGCAACTTAAACTAACTTACACTACGGACAACACACACACACGCATGCCCGAAGGAGGACTCGAACCTCCGACGGGGAGAGCCGCGAGAAACGCGGCAAAGCGCCTTGGGCAGCGCGACTACCCCGCGCGGCTCTCAGATATTATATCTGCCTCTTGCGGATATCTTCCTTTAGTGGCCCTGCAATAATTCTGTGTAATCGACAGTCTCTTCTTCTTAGCCTTTGATCATCGCCTGCTGCCAGGTGTCCAAGATTCTCATTCTCCCCTTCTAGTGTCGTGTGATCTTACTTACAGAGATTTCATGTAAATCGGTTTACCAACAAGAAAGAGGAAGTATTCCGAAATTAAGACCATAAGCTCTCACCCTCGGCATCGAAACTTGGGATAGAAGAATTGTACAGGTGCTTGAATGATGTTGACATGGCATCCACTGGATTCAGACTTACTGATTTAGAGCTTCTATGCCAGGCTATAAAGCTTTCATGCTCATGTGTTAGTTGTAAAAATACTGAATGCATGACTGTTGCTGAAGAAAGAAGAGCGGCAATGGCCTGTGATTTTAAATTAATTTGTAATTCATGTGGCTATGAATTTTCATTTTCCTGCTACAAAAAACTGACACTGGTACCTATGAGTTAGGTTAGCATATTTTCTGAGATGCCTTGAACAGGGAAGAGAAGGAGGTAATTTATTGTGTGGTTTTCTGAACATGCCTATATCTTCTGCAAGGTTTGAAAAAATAAGGAAAGAAATGTTAATGCTGAATGTGATACTGCCAAAGTTTCTATGAAGAAAGCAGTGGATGAATTGGTGGAAACAAACCAAACAGAAATAGTTCCTGGGGTAGATATTCATGACAGTGTGCCGCCTATAAACATTACTGACCTGTGAGTGTCTGTAGAAGGACCTGGATGAAAAGGGGTCAACATGTCTGTATGGAGTTGTATCTGTTATTGGTACAGACTCAGGTACAGTTTTAGATGTAGAAATTATGTCTAAATAGTGCCACCAGTGTGCAACAGGGAAAATTTCCAACAATGAAGGGAGTGAGAAGCTGTGGCAAGAAAAGCAAGCAGCAGCATGCTCGAAAAATTATAGTGGCTCAGGTGCAGGCATTGAGGCAGCTCCAGATCTGAGAAACAATATGGTGTTAGATATAATAAATACCATGGTGATGGCGACTCCTCTTCGTTCAAAGCTGTAACAGATAAAAATCCGCACAATTCAACGATAGAAAATTTGGAATGTGTTGGCCACATTTAAAAGAGGCTTGGTGGTAGGCTTCGTCGCTCACTGAAAGAGAAAGTAGGTGAAGTTCTTGAGGATGGAAAGCCACCAGAAGGAAAAAAAGGAGGCTTACTTTGAAAGAAATTGATTTTGTTCAGTTATTTTGTGGGAGAGCTATCAGAATACTCATAATTTAGAGGCAATGAGACGTGCTGTGTGGGCAATCTTTTCTACCAACTATCCACTGTCCAAGCACCAATGCATAATCTACCTCCGAAAGACGATGGGTTTAAGAGCAACAACAGAAATGAGACGTATTCACATAAATACTCTACGAGAACCTATTATGAACGCATTTAAACCCACATTCATGTTTCTTGCAAAACCTGATTTACTGAGGAAGTGTTTCACGAAAAGACACAAAATGCAATGAAAGCCTCAATAATTTAATTTGGATTAGATGCTCGAAAAAGACATTCTGTGGACTTGAAGTACTCCAAGCAGGTGCCTATGATGCAGTTTCAAGTTACAAGAACGGAAATAATGGCAGAATTGAATTACTGAAGAGTGTTGGTATAGATCATGGTGTGTTTACAACAAAAGCATTTTACATCATCGACAAGAGCAGAGTCAATAAAGCTAACAGATCAGTGTGTTACCTGCAAATACAGGACAGGCAGATTCGAAGAGAACAGAAGAGAAACCTGGCCCATTGAGAGTTGGGTACTTGGTTGTATACCATGTTATGCGGACGTGCTCGCAGAAGTGATGCTGTAACAATCTTTTGTCTTTTGCTGGCACATTACGGTTGAATCAGAGATCGCACTGCTGTATTCTAGAAAGGATTTCGATACATGAGAGAGTTGTGTCGCGGCACGCGCTATCGACACCGGCGGGACGCTGGAGACAGGCACCGGGTCCTCCAGCAGACGACCTGCGAGGGAGTCGCGTGACTGGACCATCGGTTCCACATATTGCCCATATAAAGGGCAGCTACCCGTTCCCGGGTGTTAACCTGTCGCAGCACTTTATCGCGCAGAGCGACGTTGGAAGAGCTGTAACGTAACAAACGTAAACATGGTCCACAGAAGTCTGTAATGTGATGTTTATTTAATCGTGAGATTAGCTAACATCGACTAAGCGTCATTGTCAAGCACATTCAGTCGAAATTATCTAATCGCACGGTTAAATAAACATCGCATTACAGCCTACTAGTTTACGTTTATATTAATCGTCAGTAGGATGTGGATCCCCACAAATACAAGATTTCAAGGTTAAAACGAACTTTAAATTTGTGTTCTGTGAATAGGAAATAACCGAAGGCCTTCTGAAGCCTGTGATAGGACCATTGCCGCGTGATTGAGTTTTAACGCACGCAGAGGGTCAGATGTTCTGAACCTAACAGCTCTTTTAAGTCTCGGAGTAGGTTCTGGCGCACAGTCACGCGTACAATCTATAGTAACCGTCGATAGTTTGCTGCTGCCGTTACGTGTACAGCCTTCGTAAATGTAAATTCCGAATATCTCAGTTCAGCAACTTGCTGGAGATGGGCGACAGAGCCCGGCCCGAGACCGTCCCCGATATCCAGTGCCACCGACTTTTTCGTCAGCTTGCCCATATCGCCCGATCCAGTTCAGTACACTGCGGACTTCATCGGTGGACCGAATTCAGCTGTAACAAGTCTTCGGAGTAAACTATGCAGCGGAGGGTAAGTCCCGCATGGCGGTGCCACATAGACTGTGGTTGACACCTACGAGCAGTGGATCGAGTGCGATTGCATAAATGTAGGTAAAAAGGAGTCAACCTTGTCTTAGAAACTTCTTGATGGATACCGAGGCCACCGTCCGTCCATAGACCTGGACCTCAGAGCTGACTGCTTCCAGAAGCAATCTCAGGGTGTCGACGAGCCATTGGGGAAAATCCCATACGGTAGGAGGATATTATGGTGTACTCTGTCAAGGCATGAATAAAATCGATCGAGACGATCACCACTCTCAGGGGTAAGCCAAGGCGGTCGCTATTAAGTCCCTGCATCCGCCGGTGTCTTGACATTGTCCACCTGCAACGTCTGTTCTGAGGCGAGAGTGTCCTCTTAAAGCGACTTGCCAAACGTCTAGTGAAGATATTGTAATCAGCGTTTAAACTGTACGTTGCCGACGGTAACTGACTGATTACCCTCGTGCTGGTTTGTATGTTGGTATGGGAAGTTCTTTAAATAAGCGGTTGAGTGCAATCCAGAGACATCACTACTCGGAACATTATAATCCAATGATGCACCGGACGTCTTGGCTGGTGTGGTAAAACTCGTCAGGGGGCTTACTAGTCACACCTTCGACCTAGGCGTCCCTCACCTCCTCAGATAAGACTTCCTTCTTTAATGCTGTCACTGTGGCCGTGTTGCTAGTGCGTGGTACCTGTTCCAATGCTTCCGCAGTGGCCTCGTCGTCTACAGTTCTTTCCTGGTGAAGACGACGGAAGCAACCTTCCACTGCTTTCACTATGGTTGCTTGGGTCGTACAGGAGTGAACGTCTTACTTCATAAGACGTGTGGTTATCTTTTGGTGACAACGCGATGTCTGGGTACATCTGCGTCCGTTCGATCCATTCGATGGCGTTTTACCGATTTCTGCCACTGATCACTCTCACTGACTGGTCAGGTGTCGGCCAGCGGAGGGTTGCTCCAGCACTTCAACGTCAGTGTAGTGCGTCTGGACAAACGGAGACGTGCGTGCCGCAGCGTGAGTTACCGGGAGAAATGTTGGCGTCGGTGAAGGAGCCATGTCCTGCGATGGAAGTTGTGTAATCCAACGTAGGAGGCACTACGAACTTTTGTGACATCTCTTACGGCATCCAGAAAACAGTTTCGGCTAGCTGGCATAAATAACTGGCAGCCTTCTAGTTGGATGTATGACGTTACCTCACGTTGGGTCCCTCTCCGTTGAGGCCTGTTGAGTACAGTGGGGGCGGAGCACCGCCACGACGTCTGCCACCTGGAGTTCGAACGGAAGTTAAAGTATACTTATAGTCCACAGTCGTAGTCCAGCATCATCAGCTTCGACGTGGCCAATATTTCCGATTGTTTGGTACAAGTGGAATCCTTGCATCATCTCTCGAAAATTACTGCCACGTAAAGCATCGTTAATAAGCTTCACATGGAATATGTTCAGAAAGGAGGAATTGACATCTCTGCCGCATTTATTTGCGGCAGATAAAATTTAGCACCGAGGCCATATTTCGAACTAAGGTCTGCTTTTTCTCGGCAGATGCGTTAATAATCTATGCCACCTTGGCACAGTGATTACAGACTACTGCATGGACTACCCAAGCATGCCTCCCCTTCATCTAGATACCTATTTGCCAAAGTAGCGTCCCTTCTTCCTCTGTTTGCTCTTTTCGTCAAGCAAAGTACCACGTGAGTTCAGGCAAAGAGTGCTGTGCACTCAATGATCATATCAGGCTTCACAGAGCATGCATCTCTATATACGCGGTGTCTGTTCTGTCGCACACG
The DNA here is from genome assembly GCF_023897955.1 of Schistocerca gregaria. Taxonomy (NCBI): domain Eukaryota; kingdom Metazoa; phylum Arthropoda; class Insecta; order Orthoptera; family Acrididae; genus Schistocerca; species Schistocerca gregaria. Next base: position 1,121,019,909 of record NC_064920.1, read on the forward strand.
TCAAAAAAACAGACATCACCCATATAAAGTTTGACATAGACTGTGTTACTTACAATCGAATATTTGACTCCGACGGTGGAAGGTTGCACATAGACCTTGTAAGTGACGACAAAAAACTTGATGTGGCCGATGTCGGCAGCTGGGATCTTTGCCTCTTGCTATAAAAAGCACTCGGCAGCAAGAGCTTCTCATGTAGCAAAGTCGTTTCTAAAAACGAATTTTGATGTCGATTTCCGGTACTGCTTCGCCATGATCGTGTCGTACCACAGTGTTACGATAGTAACGGCTGGAGGAAATATACAAGGCTAGCGTTCACAAGCTACAGGTGGGAATCAAAGCATGTCCACTGCACTTTTCTGCTAAAGCCGGACTGATAATTCAATCACGAGGGCACTACGATAATGCGTAGTGACCCCCGTTCCGTGACACACGTTCCTATGTACATTATGGTGTGCAGTGTGATGAGGCAGTGTTGCCATCTCCTCGTTTTCATACTTCTGTTATTAAAATTCACCCAAACTGATTTTCCCAGCTATACTTTTGCTTGTATCTTGGTGAGGAATCGCATGCCGACGCCAAGTGTTGCGGTTTTTTCATTCATTCTTCATATCAAGCAAGACGTTATGACAAAACTAACCATGAACTACAGTAATATACTCTGGAGGCCATTTTAGAGTGTTGCCCAGACAGTAATGCACTGCATATTTTTTTCTCAGTGTAAAACAATGCTACGAATGCGAAAAGTTAGATATGTATAACTTAAAGTCTCCTGAGTGAGCGCTCCAGTTTCCATCACTTCCGACAGATAGCTTAGCTGCAGGACAGTTTCAAAATGGCGTCTGTAGGTGATGTACGTAACAAGCACCGTGCCGTCATTGAATTTTCACTGCAGAAAAAGAAAGTGCGGGGAACATTCACAAACGCTTGTGCAAAGTCTATGGAGCATCTGCTATCGACAGAAGTAGAGGTAGTCGCTGGGCACGAAGGGTGTGGTCATCAGAAGGCGGTTCGGCGGAGTTCCACGATATGCTGCGATCGGGGGACTGTCCACGGCTGTCACACATGACATGTTGCAGCGAGCTGATGCTGTCATTCGTGAGGACAGACGCATTGCGACTCGGCAGTTGGCCTGGCATCTGTCAGTCAGTGAAGCACTGGCTCCGCCACCATTACAAGGAATGCAGATAAACACCATTCTTTCGTGTGTGTAATTCGCTGCACGTTCACTAAAGAACTGTTTGAAGGAAAAACATTCGGTTCATTACCATCTGGACAACCCTTGTATGTGGCACAGAGAATTGCAGCGCTCATCATTTACATAATCGCCCTTGGTGTGTACGAGTAGAAAGTTACATTGACAACCGACTATGTGTTCAGAGCTCTTCACTTTTTATGTCAGTGAACTTTGCCGTAAGGTTTATGCTGACGTCATGACCTGGAGACCGTTACCATCCATTTATATTCCTGTAGGAATTCTCTTTCACTTAATTCACTGACTTTTCTGACATAAATGTAAATGGGAAACAATTCTGGTCATACTGTGCATCATTCTCTTATTCAAGCTAATTTTTCCTCCTTGAGTTTCGTTTTTTTTACAGACTGAAGGGTACTGGTATTTGTGTTTCATATAACTATTTCAAACACCTTTCTGTATCTTATGCTGCTGAAGACTTTCTTATGTCTACAGTCTCTATGAATGTATCCTGATACTTGAGTATAAGTATCGTATTAATACACAAAACCATATTTACTTTCTTGATCTCTTTATTTTTAATGAAACCAAACTGGTCTTCTTACAGCACAAATACGTTTCAGAATATTACTTTTGTATATAATTATGAAACATCGTGAAATCTTTGTCATTTATACCTTTATCACTGAGTGCTAATTATTTATTGCAATATTAAGTAATACAACAACATATAACAAATTTAAACTGCACGAGGAGGCCATCAAATATGAAGTAACATCCACTTTCATTCTAATATTGGGTAAACTATTGTATGAAAATTACTCAGATGATGCTGATCTGCATCATATTTTCTCAAGAAGAGTTTATGCAGGGAATATACAAACAGTTTTTAGCAGGACTTAGCTTCTACAATTCCAATTCTAATTGATTAAAGTTATTGTAATGTATGTATGTAAAGAATGGGTCAAAAAGGACTTAACAACTTTGAAATGAGATATAAATTTATTGAGATAACATACGGATTCGGTAGATATGCCGCCGCGCGGGATTTGCCGAGCGCCTTGGGCGCAGTCATGGACTGCACGAGCATGGTTGTGTGTGTTTGTCCTTAGGATAATTTAGGTTAAGTAGTGTGTAAGCTTAGGGACTGATAACCTTAACAGTTAAGTCCTGTACGATTTCACACACATATTGTAGATATGTCACTTTGTAGCTAAAAACCTCAAGTTTCCATTATTTTATGTAGCAATACTTCCATGTTAGAGGCAAGTGACCATTCAGATTTGCCACAACTGTAGAGTATAGAAAGGTGTAGATCGCGGAATTCTTTCTTAAGTGTTTCAAAATTACATCACACTGAAGCTGTCGAATGATGTGAACAAGAAATTTTTATGCTGTTAGTCTGAGAGTCCCTTCCATAAAAGTAACATAAATGTTTTTGGCAAATTTGCTCAGGAGGTTCTGGCATGTACTTAATCGCAATGTTTGGAAGTTCGTAAAGTTACTGTTTAACTTGCTTTCTATGGTCAATGCTAGCGAAACCTATTGGCCTTCTCCTACCTCTTTGATAGCTCAGTCACCACAATCAGGTTGCACTGGTTCTATTCGAACAGACGAGACACTGTCACATTTACCTACATGAAACGACATTTGTATTGTATTCACTCTATGTGCTCACTTTCGTGAGCCTTGTATAAAGTTTACTTTTATGTAACCATGATACGATTTGAAATTTCTGTATATTTGACTACTTATATATACTTATATATACTTATGTATAAATATTTTTGTATATTTTCTGTCGTCAGTTTCTTGTACACTTCTTTCCACAGATTCAGTCAGATGACGAAATTTTGGAAATGCGTAACTTTCAATAAAGAATTGTGGGATCAGTACCTTTCTGTCTTTTAAAGTTGTGCCAAACCTCAAGTTTTACATAAATGTTAAGTGTCAGTTTGATTCGATGTGACAAAATTAGTGATGCGGCAAACGTCCTACCAGAAGTCAGTTTCTTCCCACAAGCGTTGCAACAAATCAGCGGTAGCTTGCACAACCGTAGCATAGATTCGATTTCTCAGTTCGACTGAATTGTTTGGTAGGAGAAAAACACACACGGTCTTTAATGAAACCGAAAAGAAAGAAATGCAGTAATGTCAAGACTGGGGAGCGAGGTGCCCATGCGATTGGCCTTTCATAGTCATACTACTGACATGGGATGCCATTGTGAATCTGTATGGTCTCCAGAGTAAACGTCTAAGCAGTACTAACCAAACAGTCTCTTGCAGAAACCCAGTCCCGCAAGATGCACGTCGCATTGATTTTTGTGTTCTGCGGGCAAAGCCCTTCCTAACGTGTTTGACATAATCATCAACGTATGAGCAACATGGTGATATATCATGTATCAGTGTACAACTCGTCTCAACACAGTTCTTGGAGTATTCGGTGCGAAATTTACGCTGGACAGTTGGTACAGAGTTCGTTTCATGGAATCAAAACACACAGCGAGCATCCTCCGCAGCAGTGAGAGTAGCCATTTTAATTGTGCAGTACGCTGGCGCTCCTGGTAGCGGAAAGGGGTACTGATGCACTACGTGAAAGAAACTTGAGGTTGTTTGCTATGAAAAGACACATCTACCGATTCTATGAGTTAGCCCAATAAATTTCTGTGTCATTCCTATGTTATAAAGTCTTTTTTGACGTTTCCTGTACTTTGTAAAGGGTGATACAGATTGCTTGTTCGGTTTTAGAGGTGAAGTAGCACTTCTCACATGTGACAGTGATGGAGGGATCACTCTCTTAATCACCTGGAATGTCATACGCAAACCACTTTAAGGAACGTACACAAATGTTTCGGAATCTGAAACCGCATTGTCAATCTGTTCGGTTTTAATAACATAAATTTATTTAACACAAAAGTATTAACTATTTAGCAGTGCTATTACTTTTATTCAAGAACTAAACGACCTACATTTGCGTCTCATTCGGTTTGTTATGAAAGGAAAGAGACTTATATAGCAGTAAAGTACTGCTGATTTAGTTTTCATTCCCTTATGAAATTAAGAAGAGTGACGAAGTAAAGAACCAGTTGCGGCATACGAATAACGGGCAACTAGCCTCTAAGGGTTACAAAGTATTCAAGCAATCGAATTTAAAGTGTAAAAGCTTAGATCAAACGGCTCTGACATAAAGAAAGAGCAATATGGGGGACATTTTCTCCCTATTTACTGACGTTGGACGCTAGATCCTCACCAGATAGGCAAATGTACTCCTGCCCGAAGTTTATTTTTCAATTGCACACCCTAATATTATCGTTGCACGCAATAACTCGCTTCCATGTGCACTTCGGTAATCGTAGTCACATTGTGCTAATTATTAATTATTTTTAGTCCTAAATCTAATATTTTGGTTCACCCTCTTTCCTCAGACTGTGACTCACATAGTACAACGACAACACACACACACACACACACACACACACACACACACACACACACACACATACTTACTTATATACATAATATGCACATATGCTCACACAATCAAATGGAAGGAGGAAATGAGAGAGAAAATCTAGCGCGCGCGCTTGTGCGTGCGTGTGTGTCTGTGTGTGTGAGAGAGAAAGAGAGAGAGAGAGAGAGAGAGAGAGAGAGAGAGAGAGAGGGAGAGAGAGAGACAGGGGAGGGGGGGGGGGAGACAGAGAGAGAAAGAGAGAACCGTAGTTAAAGGGTGGAACAGTCGGTTACGCTTGAACCTCTTATCTACTGTGTACGCAGGAGGACATATCCTACCTCGGTTACTACAACTGCGATGCTATTTCATTCCGTAGGTCCGCTCACTGCAGAGCAAAACGCTGACGCAAGCACCTAAGAAGCCCTACACACCACTGTACAGATTACTGTATCCCTTCTCCCGCATTTCCGTGCCGTTCCAGAGAGGTTAGCAGGCAGTCGACTTGTGAGTCTACTGCAGCTGTTAGCTTTGACTGCCAGAAGCATTTGCGAGAACAAAGGGGCAAGCAGCGTGGTCCGCTCGCTGCGTCGCGCGTCGCCTGCAGATGTACACGCAAGGGAATTACGTGGCACACCTCTGTTGCGGCCTGCTACTCTTTATATTCCACAGCACAGTTACGGACCTAACATATGTGCAGGGATGTTCTTTTCGGATTAAACAAAACAGCTATGGCGACATGTATCAGCCAGACTCAGTTTACTTAGACGTCTTCTAGAGTATTTTAAAAGTAGAGATAATAGTATTTCTGGCAAAACATGTATTTACTCTTTAAGATACAAACACCTGCAATTTCAAAACTATTTTCTGGATTACAAGTTTGTAGTCACAGACATTGTTTTTCCCGGAACAAGTTAAGGGTAAACATTGCCTTCCAAAAGTGTAATATTGTTAAATGTGCTTCACAGCTGTACCACGCTGTAAGTGATGAAAAAAGCAATAACATTTTAAAATTTTTAGTCTTCATTTTACAATTTACGTGGCACGATAGACTTTTCTTTTTTCTTTTCAGAAACTATGTGACACGAAACATTTTGCAACCGTGTAGCGCCTGAATCAGCTACATGGTAAACGTATCTCAAGTATTACTGTAAAAGCGAATCTTTTCATCAATTCCATAACCACTGACAGTGTGTGCATAAATTTTTTAACCAATATTTAACCCTCAGAATACCAAGCACGGTGGGGAAAGGGGGTTGGTGTGGGGGGGGGGGGGGAGGGGAGGGTGAGGGCTACTTTGTGTCCACCTTGAGAAAATATTGCAACGTCTGATACTGTATACTTTAAATTTTTGAGAAAAATGTATTTTGTTGTTAAGGATTTTCTGTTCCAGATTTCGTAACAGTTTTAAATTTTTCAGTAAAGCTTAACCCAGAAATTTAATTCTCAGTAATGAATGCGACTTTTTGCAAGAAATGTATTCACATTTTCACTTTCAGGACCATTCTCAGTAATGAACGTGACTTTTCGCAAGAAATGTATTCACATTTTCACTTTCAGGACCATTCTTACTCATCCATGCAACTTCATGATGTATGCTAAGAAAAACAAAACAATGACAAATAAAGAAATTTGTGGTTTTTAAATTTTTTGTGGTGGTCATAAACCACCACTTGGTGTAAACTTTAAAGAAAATGCGTTGGTGTTACAAAGTTAGTGCTAAAATATTTTCAGCTTCTATAGCTTACTTACACATCAGTACCAATTTGATATTAATAAAAGTTAAATACATTTAGCGACGTTTGCTTATTTAGTTTATTGTGGTGATGGGCACTAAGTACCTCCCCCACTCCCCCCTTGATATTATGCTTTGCGAAAAATGATTTGGTACTGCTAGGGTGAAATTAAAAAAAGTTAATATAGACAATAGGCGTTGAAACATATTTATTGCTGAAAGGGCCCTTATTTCGTTTCACTTCATCTGGACACGTCTTTGCTTCGGAAGCTGTATGATTTGCTAATTATGCTCTGAGAGTACGGCAAAGATACAATTACGGTATATGAATAATGTGTAACTAGTGCCAAAGGCCTTACTATTTGCTTGTAGAAAGGTTTCAAACAGTCGAATTTATGGTACGAAAATATTTGTGATGCTATATGAAGAAGTAATTTTAGATAAAAATTAAGTGAAACGGCTCTGAAGTAATAGAAATTTCGTTGTGAAGTGAGCCAAGAAGACAATGTACGCCTACGCACGCACATGTACATTACCAGGAGGGACGAGGTACACATGCACACGTGGTGTGCGTCAGTGAAGAAGCCCAATAAAAAGGTGTTAGCATGTGGACGTAATGTGCTGTTCCAATCTCTTCTGTACCTAAGGTCCATCACCGTTTCCTTTGGATCCTTACGTAATTCGGTGCTCTCCGATACACAGGATCGAACAACAGAGGAGTGGTACTCAAGCGTCAACTTTAGGTTACAATATCTCTGGATGTAATTAACATTTTACAACGCAACAAACAGGACTGTTACGTGTTTGTTTATATGTTCAGATATGCTAACAAAACTAACGTGGTTCCATTAAAAAAACGTAGGTTTGTGTTAAAAAACATACTTCCGTGTATTTTTGTATCGTTTGTATTAAACAATTACACTAGCCCCTCTCCTCACGTTCTGTCTGTGGAACCCTTTCGTCAGTATTTGATGTGGTTTACGAAATATATCCAGCGGTAATGTTAGGTGACTCAGTCTGTATATTTCACACTATCCTGCACTTATTATTATGAAGAAAATAATAAAAATGGAATAAGAAATACGACAATCATGTTGTCTGACCGTGGTAACATATTTTTTTTCACTTTTTGAGTGATATTTACGATGAGTAGTCATACTGTTTTAATTATTGGCTCAAAGGCTCTGAGCACTATGGGACTTAACATCTGAGGTCATTAGTCTCCTAGAACTCAGTGAACCACTTAAACCTAACCAACCTAAGGACATCACACACAGCCATGCCCGAGGCAGGATTCAAACCTGCGACGGTAGCGGTTGCGCGGTTCCAGACTGTAGCGCATAGAACCGCTCTGCCACCTCGGGCGGCCACAACTGTTTCAATTATTCCCTCGAAAATAATGTTTCGTATTTTTTTCGGTTTTCCACAAGTACATATATACAAACTTGCTAAATACATCGGGAACCACCTGTCACCGCTACATGGGAAAAACGAGGCAGTACATTGTTTAAACGGAATATCGTGCGGGAATTAGTTTTCTGAATTTGAGGGTAGCAACACAACAGTGAAGTCCGGTCATACAGTAAGGGCTTTCACGATAGGATGTCTTCGCTGCTTGCGAATGTTTCAGATTGTACTGTCGTGGTCCATTAAAATTAGCCGTCCCCAACGTTTCGTCTACAGTTGCACTGCAATTCTTTTTCCACTGAATCGGCATCGCTCACCAGAGATGCATCAGGAACTAATCCTTGCTGGATTAGTGTAAGTGTACGACAACCGTAGATCATCCTACGACACCGAGGTTAAGTAATAGAGGCGAATCTAGTATGGTCTGAATGACTGAATGACGGACAAATGGAAGACAGTATATCTGTGAATAAACGGGAATTATAAGAGAAATGAAGACTCTGGTGCTCGAACACAGGAGTATCACAACCTAGGTGATCGTGGAAAAACATGAAAATCCCTCGCGGATATGCTTTGAAAATTGCACTATATTCTGAACAGGACTTAGATCACTGTCCTCATGTCCAAAGTTAGGTATACACTTCATGCAGTAACATTTCACTATTTGATTGAGTAGCGATCTTGAGTGTAGCTCTCATTCACATGAGATTATTGCCAATTTGCTTCCTTTAATTTACTGGCGTGTGCTTTATGGGTAACTGCTGTTACACGCAAAATTCAGAATGCACTTGTCAGTTTGTATTCTGAGATATATCCAAAGGTTAATATTAATGAAAGTAACTTCAATAACTTTCCAATTAATTTGCCTAATTGGCCTGGCGACAGTTCAGTTCTTTTCATTCACTTATGATTTAACCACTTTCATTAACTCCCACGGTTAAAGTACGTTTAGCTTTTTTCTCTTAATTTCACCATATACGAAATTATACTCCGATACCTTTGCCCATTAGACACACACGCGGTCAATTTTCGAAATCATATCAGAGAGTAACATTATCTTGTTTCACTGCAAGTTAGTGTTATAAACCGAACAAGTGCTTTCCGAAACTGTTGCTAACAAAGGTAAACAACTCTTTGTCTTTGTATAGTAGCATCGAGAGCCCAGTTGTAAATAAGCAATGCTAAAGTAGGCCCTCCTCACCGTATATTCTGTTGATATTGCATCATTCACCTTCTTCATGATTGTTTGGGTGAATAAGTCATTTACATGGAAAATATTTGCCTTAAGACGATGAAGAGATTATGGCAGTTTATCATCCAGTCAACACCCAAAATCAAGGATTATGGAACCAAACTCGCTGCTAAGTCATTCGTCATTGGGAGAAGTGTGTAACGTTGAAGACAGAATATGTATGGGAGTAACACTAACTAGGAGCCCATCCAGCAATATCACTTTGAATTTTTTTTAATACTTGTGGTATGTGAAGTTAAAACTTCAAATAAAAATGGCCCAAAACAGTCCGCTGCTGCTCTCAAAAATTCAAAGTTTCCAAGGACGTTTAATTCCCTAAAGAGAAGGCGATAATCAGAATGGTTCACTACGTAGGCTTGCAGACCTGTGACTAAGGAGCGTTTGGATCTCTTAATTCGAAAGTCACCAAAGTCTTTTCTTTAGTTTTACTTTTTTCATTCAGCTAAAACACCTACATCATGTAAATATATTGTCAAGTATATTTCCTAACATATATTTAATCATCATTTTTATGAAAAATGTACGTCGTGTCATTTCTAGTTACATCCTGCACACACTGTAAATTTAATTCATTATATTTTTTATATTAAAAAATTTAAATTTATTAACAATAAATGTAAACTGCAATTTCACGTATGATGCATGGTTAGGACAAAATTTGTTCATTTTTGACAAAAAATTTTGATTAGATTTTATTAACTGTCACACATTTTATGAATTTTATACTTTAATGATGCAGGTATTCGAACTGAAAGAAATAAATAAACTAAAAAAGAAGACCATTGCAAGGTTAGAACTAGTGACCCATTGATTACCCAGTTACAATTTTCCAACTCTAATGAGTGAACGACATGGCCTGTCGTGAAACATCATTAACCTTTAGTGTATTGAGGCTCCTCACAAAGCCTGAAAGCTGATTTTCTCGAGAGTTTTGAGAGTTGCATCGCACTGATTTGGCATATTCTTACTAATTTCACGTAACATAAATAAATAAGTAACACAAAATTGATTGCTGGGAGCACGTCTTGTAAGTTTCGTGCACGCAATTTGATTATTCGACGTAATAAAAGTTATTTCATTATCTCTGCTAGTAAGTTAAGTGAAACAATAAACTACAGTTAAAGATTTCTCCGATCTCGCAATAGCGAGAAACAGTGGCCCTGAATTCTGTTTGGAACTCATAACAGCCGGTGAACAAGGGAGAAACCAAAGAAGGGGCGTAGGTGAACTGTCCAAACGCTCACTTGTCATTACAGGGGCCAGTCCACTGGGGATAAGGCAAAGTTGTCTTGCGACAACGTTAGCGACCACAACAGGCGACAGCGGGAACAAGCCGGAACAAGAAGAAGAAAAAGAAACGGAAGAAGAAACTCTGAGACAGGAGGGGAAAACTACCGGTGGCTCGGGACCTAGCAGCGCACTCAAGTCTGCCAGAAATGATTTCATTGGGCGGCTCCGGATTGGGATTCCGTGGGGCGCGTCTTAACAGCCTCACCTGTGAGGAAAGCCGAAGCGACGAGCACTGGGGAGAGGCGGATGTTGGGGTGGGGGGAGCTTGTGGGGGGGATGGGGAGGGGAGGGGACGTCCTGTGGGGATTGGCGTCGGCGTCGTGACGCCGCCAGCCAATTACTTGGTGGCGCAGCAGCGGCGAGCAGCGACAGTTGCTGTAATTAAAATCCGCCGCTCCAGGCCAGAGCCAGTTTAATCTGACGCCGCGGCGATACGGCCGTTAAACACTGGACACGGACTGGGAAAGAGCGTCCTTCGCAGCGGTCAATTGGTGTCCTCTTTTTCTGCAACCGACACCATTACCGAGGCACTGGTGCACAGTGCTTATTAATCCGATACAGTCCGTATTAAATCCCGCTATTCACATCATGGCGATGCTTCTGTTATCACCTTCTCTATTAATTGGCTTCGCTCAAGGAGAACTCTCTCTAGGACTGATTCAGTTGGAAAAATACATTTTAAGATGGTGCTGCTCCATAGGACGTTAAGTACTTGAAGAACGTCATCAATTACCACCATGAGCTGCTGTTCAAATTTCTTTATTAAACAGTTTCGGTTCTCGGAATATAATCACGTTCATAAACTATTCGCAGTATCAGAACAGGCGATGTACAATCAATGGGGTCAAATAACAAAATCTACAAACTCATCACTGTTGTCAACTAGTAATACAAATTACATCATCATAAAAGTGTGCCAACGAGTGCCCTCATTTATATTACTAAGGCATGCAGATAAGTAATTTTGTGTGAAAACTCTTAAGTCTCTTAAGGCCTATTAACTCGTCTATGTGAAAACTCTTCCTCATGCCCATATTAATTTTCTGCGTAGTAACCCTGATGAGGACTGCACTTTTCTCAACGAGAGACCTACTTCGTTATACCGTCACCTTATATTGCTTGTTGACGGAGCCACTACCTCACCTGTACTTGCACTGCATCACTACCAAACTGAAGTGCTCTTTAGGTTTTTCAAACAGGTGAAAATCGACTGTGACACTATGGAAGACGATCGATAACAGTGAACCAAAGGTGTATGAATGTTGCAAATGTGGCCGCTCACGTGTGTGGTCTAGCACAGTTACCTTTCAAAAGATGATGCTCCACGTGAGCAGAAACACTTCAAGTTCGAAGTTCCATAGCAGTACGGTGTCTATCGCCCACCAGACATAGTTGCGTTATATACCACCACATTACACGTCACAATTCGGAGCGCCCTAGAGACGCTAATATGTAGACATGAAGAATGAAGAAGTAGAATTTTAATAACTTTTGTTTTATTTTAAAAGGTTCAAGAGCGTTCGCACGAAAAATTTGGAAGCATTACTTCCCACTACGCCCTCATACATTAATAGTGAATCTCCATGTTACGAATGGAGATCCTACTGCCGACTGCATAGCTGATTATAGTAATCTCCTGCTCGGTCGGAGTTATGTAGAATGCTTCCTTCGTAACATGTACAGGTACTATTTTACAAATATTTATTGTTGAAGACGTAATTTATACTACTCCTTGACAACAGCTGGGTATTCACGATGTTATTATTTTGCACCATAGATTGCATATGGCCTACTAAGCCAACGACTATGTAAATGATTTATGGACCTGATGATGCCATGTGGACCAAAACTGTTTCGATAATAAAGGAATTTTAAAGAACTTCAATAAGTCATGACTAACAGTTGGAAAAATGTACCCGCCTGTCGAAGAGCAACTGTTATATTTGTTGGACTGCCTGAGTTATATTTCTGGTTGTTCTAAATTATCTGTGTGACTCTGGATTTTGTGGACATTTTCACTTCCATTGGTTGAAGTAGGCCGTGAATTTCATAGCCGATGGTCGTGCATCATCTCACCTAGTAACCAAACACTTGATCCACGATAGTAATTAGAGTGCTTATTCAAATCATTTTTGTACTGCAAAATGTACGTGTTGACGTATGTACTTAACTATTATTACCAGCTTTCGATATAAATTAAAATACGCAATGATGGCTGCCACTATCAGCGTCAGATGGTCGTCGTTACAACAACTGCTCATATTCACACCGTCCTTTGAAACACCTGAGTCTGTTTAGGGACAGGCAAGTGACTGGCATAAACGTTACGTCGTAGTGGAACATAGTTAATACCTTCCTTTCCCACAAGAGACGAAACGGGGTAGTCCACACCTGCAGAGCACTGCGAATGCATTTAGCAGAAACTAGCCACACTACATTTAATATTGAAAATGGTATGCGTGCTATATGCTAGGCAGATATAGATCGAATCCCCAGTTTGTTACAATAGTGAAAGACTCACAAATCGAACACCCACTTTGTTTTTTTTTCTTTATTGTAATTTTAAAACCTGTACAACAAGCAGGCTGTCAGCAGTGTTCTATGCTGCTCTTCAGCCAGAGGATACAAGATGAGAAAAAGCAGAAAGATTACACGTAGGTTACAGAACGGTGGGCAAGAAAACAGTTGACACAGAAAGGCAAACACGGAGCCGTTCACACTTGACGATAGTCCACACTTAAAACTGGTGACACGACGCCCAAACACGGAAGACGGCGATGGCACAGGTGAACGATGGAGTGCGACGGTGAACACTGAACACTAAACACGACGGCACACACGAGACACTGATGGCGATGATCTCCAGTGCGCGTGTGCGAGTCCAGGGACCTGCCAAGAGGGGAAGAGGGGGGGTGGAGAGGGGAGAACAAAAACGCCAATAGCTGAGGACATGGGAGGAGGAGTAGAGGGACAGGGGAGGGGAAGCCCGGGGGAGGAGTGGGGAGAAAGGGATGAGGGAGGGAGGATGCTCAAAGGAACAGAGACAGGAAGAGGGAAGGAGGATCAAAGTTGGTAGGAGGGGTATATGGAGGGAAGGAGGACATCATCAGGGAGGGGGAGCTGGCGGAAGGGTAAGGAGGGTAGAGAGATGGAGACTCGGTGGGACGTGGGAATACAGGCGCGGCAGCGGGCGGGGGGCGGGAGAGGATGGGCGAGACGAGCGGGTGAGGAGGATCGAGTTTGCGTGATGTGTAGTGGATCCTTAGCCTCTCAAGGAAAAGGAGGTGGTGGGGGAATGGAATGAGATCATACAGGATCCGCGTAGGGGAGGGGAGACGGATGCGATAGGCCAGGCGGAGAGCATGGCGTTCAAGGATTTGGAGGGATTTGTAAAAGATAGCGGGGACAGAGATCCAGGCCAGATGGGCGTAACAAAGGATAGGGCGGATGAGGGATTTATAGATGTGGAGTATGGTGGAGGGGTCTAGACCCCACGTACGACTGGAAAGGAGCTTGAGGAGATGGAGACGGGAGTGTGCCTTGGCTCGGATTGTCCGGAGATGTGGGGTCCAGGGGAGTCGACAGTCGAGGGTGACGCCAAGGTACTTGAGGGTGGGGGTGAGGGCGATAGGACGGCCATAGACGGTGAGATAGAAATCAAGGAGGCGGAAGGAAGGGGTAGTTTTGCCTACAATGATCGCCTGGGTTTTGGAGGGATTGACCTTGAGCAACCACTGGTTGCACCAAGCGGTGAACCGGTCAAGATGGGATTGGAGAAGGTGTTGGGAGCGCTTCAGGGTGGGGGGAAGGGCAAAGAAGGCGAGGTTATCGGCAAACTGGAGAAGGTGGACGGGGGGTGACGGCGGCGGCATGTCCGCCGTATACAAAATGTACAGAAGGGGGGAGAGGACGGAGCCATGGGGCACACCGGCGGAGGGAAAAAAGGTGTAGGAATCTGTGTTATGGATGGTGACGTAGGAAGGACGGCGGGAGAGTAAGGAGCCGATCAGACGGACGTAATTAATGGGATGGGCGAAGGTTTGGAGCTTGAAGAGGAGACCGTAATGCCATACGCGGTCATAAGCACGTTCGAGGTCCAGGGAGAGGAAGATTGCAGAGCGACGGGAATTAAGCTGTTCAGAAAGGAGACGAGTGAGGTGAAGGACAAGGTCATCGGAAGAGAAGGATGGCCGAAAGCCACACTGGGTGATGGGAAGGAGGCGGTGCTGGCGGAGATGCTGGTGGATGCGGCGGGTGAGGATAGATTCCAGAACCTTGCTGAAGACCGAGGTAAGGCTGATGGGACAGTAGGAGGAGACGGCGGATGGCGGTTTACCAGGTTTAAGGAACATCAGGATACATGAGGTTTTCCACAGGTCGGGGTAGTAACCGGTGGACAAGACTACATTGTAGAGCCTGGCCAGGGTGGAGAGGAAAGAGACAGGAGCTTCACGAAGGTGACGGTAGGTGACACGATCGTGACCAGGAGCGGTGTTGCGTTTGGTGCGGAGTGTAGCAATGAGATCCCGTGTAGTGATAGGGGCATTGAGTTCTGTGTGTGCTATGTTGTCCAAGTACTGGACATCAGGCGCTAAAGGAGGGACAGAGATGCCAGTTCGATTGCGGACATCCGGGAAGAGGAAGTAATCGAACTGGGGATCGTTGGGGATGGAAAAGACATCGGAGAGGTAGGAGGCAGAGTGATTGGCCTTACTAAGGGTGTCAGGGAATAGGTGATCATCATGGAGGAGAGGATAGTAGGGGGAGGGTTTAGTTCCGGTAAGGCGACGGAAGGCTGACCAGAACTTGGACGAGTTGATAGGTAGGGTGGCAATCAAACGGGTGCATGTCTGTCGCCAGTCCTGGCGTTTCTTGGCCGCGAGCAAATTACGAATGTGTCGCTGGAGTTGCCGGTGGCGTCGGAGTGTGTCCGGGTCACGCGTGTGGAGGAAGGCACGGTAGAGACGACGGGATTCACGGAGGAGGAGGACGGCCTGTGGGGGTAATAACCCATTACTGCGTCGCTTATTTATATCTAGCCTTGTCGCTGATTTATCTCGAGAACGGGACGCATTTGCCTTACTTCCATACATTCTTCGCTCTAATTCTGTAAATGATTGTATCCCACCTTTTCATGGATTATATGGCCAGACTATACAATGTTATTTATTTACTGTTAGTGTGTAGCATAAACCTCTTCTGTGGCAGACATATCACGATGTACGAGAAGCCCTCCAGCGGTTAAGTTCACGATCACTGCGCAGCTACGTAACATCCTGGCAGCCGACCCAATAGAGGGCCCTCATCATGGATCTGTCTTATGTTCCACACATTTATTTTGTCATATACACATTTTATCTTTTATGGGTAATTTATAGGTTGCTATAGGCAATGTATTACGAATATTTTATTTTTGACCGTAATTTCACCACAAAAGTGTGAGGCCTATTGTTTTTAGGTGTTTCTTTTATATATATTATATATATAACTGTGTTCATCTTTTGTTTTATCGCAGTTGATTTCTATAGTACGAGTAGTTATCAAAATTTAAAAGACAGCTATAGGTATTTTACGTACTATTTTTCCATCGTATGATGGTTCTTACGTAAACGAAGACTACATCTAAGCCTACAGTAGCGACATCTATGAAGCGGGTACCGGGCGCGGTTGGGCCACCCTGCGCCCAAGGGGAGTGGCGGCTTCAGCGGCGTTCGCGGCGCACGAGGCGGAGGGTCAATGTGGAGGCTGGCCGTGTGGCATTGCCCGCTCTGCCTGTGAGTGGACATGTGGCTGCTCCTTCAGCAAGGTCCGAGCAGGCACACGGGGGGAGGGGTTTATTAGTTATTGGGAGCTCCAACGTTAGGCGGGTGATGGAGCCCCTTAGGGAAATAGCGGAAAGGTCGGGGAAGAAGGCCAGTGTTCACTCTGTCTGCTTGCCGGGGGGTCTCATCCGAGATGTGGAGGAGGCCCTACCGGCGGCGATAGAGAGCACTGGGTGCACCCGACTGCAAATTGTTGCTCATGTCGGCACCAATGACTCCTGCCGTCTGGGTTCAGAGGTCGTCCTCAGTTCGTACAGGCGGTTGGCGGAGTTGGTGAAGGCTTAAAGCCTCGCTCGCGGGGTGGAATCAGAGCTAACTATTTGTAGTATCGTTCCCAGAACCGATCGCGGTCCTCTGGTTTGGAGCCGAGTGGAAGGCTTAAACCAGAGGCTAAGACGATTCTGCGGAGAGCTGGGGTGCAAATTTCTCGACCTCCGCTATCGGGTGGAGAAATGTAGGGTCCCCCTGAATAGGTCAGGCGTGCACTACACGCCGGAAGCGGCTACGAGGGTAGCGGAGTACCTGTGGAGTGCACATGGGGTATTTTAGATTAGAGAATTCCCTCCCTAGGCCCGACAAGACGCCTCCTGAGACGCGGCAAGGCAGGAGTAGGCAAAATGCAACAAGGAATAACAATATTAATGTGCTTATAGTAAACTGCAGGAGCGTCTATAGAAAGGTCCCAGAAATGCTCTCATTAATAAACGGTCACAACGCCCATATAGTACTAGGAACAGAACGTTGGCTGAAACCAGACGTACACAGTAATGAAATCCTAAACTCGGATTGGAATGTATACCGCAGAGATAGGCTGGACAGTGAAGGGGGAGGCGTGTTTATAGCGATAAGAAGTGCAATAGTATCGAAGGAAATTGACGGAGATTCGAATTGTGAAATGATTTGGGTGAAGGTCACGGTTAAAGCAGGCTCAGATATGGTAATTGGATGTCTCTATAGGCCTTCGGGCTCAGCAGCTGTTGTGGCTCAGCACCTGAAGAATAATTTGGAAAATATTTCGAGTAGATTTCCCCACCATGTTATAGTTCTGGGTGGAGATTTTAATTTGCCGGATATAGACTGGGAGACTCAAACGTTCATAACGGGTGGCAGGGACAAAGAATCCAGTGAAATATTTTTAAGAGCTTTATCTGAAAACTACCTTGAGCAGTTAAACAGAAAACCGACTCGTGGCGATAACATATTAGACCTTCTGGTGACAAACAGACCCGAACTATTTGAATCAGTTAATGCAGAACAGGGAATCAGCGATCATAAAGCGGTTACTGCATCGATGATTTCAGCCGTAAATAGAAATATTAAAAAATTAGGAAGATTTTTCTGTTTAGCAAAAGTGACAAAAAGCAGATTTCAGAGTACTTGGTGGCTCAACACAAAAGTTTTGTCTCAAGTACAGACAGTGTTGAGGATCAGTGGACAAAGTTCAAAACCATGGTACATTATGCGTTAGAAGAGTATGTGCCAAGCAAGATCGTAAGAGATGGGAAAGAGCCACCGTGGTACAACAACCGAGTTAGAAAACTGCTGCGGAAGCAAAGGGAACTTCACAGCAAACATAAACATAGCCAAAGCCTTGCAGACAAACAAAAATTACGCGAAGCGAAATGCAGTGTGAGGAGGGCTATGCGAGAGGCTTTCAATGAATTCGAAAGTAAAGTTCTATGTACTGACTTGGCAGAAAATCCTAAGAAATTTTGGTCCTATGTCAAAGCGGTAGGTGGATCAAAACAAAATGTCCAGACACTCTGTGACCAAAATGCTACTGAAACAGAGGATGACAGAGTAAAGGCCGAAATACTATATGTCTCCTTCCAAAGCTGTTTCACAGAGGAAGACTGCACTGTGCTTCCTTCTCTAGATTGTCGCACAGTTGACAAAATGGTAGATATCGAAGTAGACGACAGAGGGATAGAGAAACAATTAAAATCGCTCAAAAGAGGAAAGGCCGCTGGTCCTGATGGAATACCAGTTCGATTTTACACAGAGTACGCGAAGGAACTTGACCCCCTTCTTGCAGCGGTGTACCGTAGGTCTCTAGAAGAGCGAAGCGTTCCAAAGGATTGGAAAAGGGCACAGGTAGTCCCCGTTTTCAAGAAGGGACGTCGAACAGATGTGCAGAACTATAGACCTATATCTCTAACGTCGATCAGTTGTAGAATTTTGGAACACGTATTATGTTCGAGTATAATGTCTTTTCTGGAGACTAGAAATCTACTCTGTAGGAATCAGCATGGGTTTCGAAAAAAACGGTCGTGTGAAACCCAGCTCGCGCTATTCGTCCACGTGACTCAGAGGGCCTTGGACACGGGTTCACAGGTAGATGCCGTGTTTCTTGACTTCCGCAAGGCGTTTGACACAGTTCCCCACAGTCGTTTAATGAACAAGTTAAGAGCATACGGACTATCAGATCAATTGTGTGATTGGATTGAGGAGTTCCTAGATAACAGAACGCAGCATGTCATTGTCAATGGAGAGAAGTCTTCCGAAGTAAGAGTGATTTCAGGTGTGCCGCAGGGGAGTGTCATAGGACCGTTGCTATTCACAATATACATAAATGACCTGGTGGATGACATCGGAAGTTCACAGAGGCTTTTTGCGGATGATGCTGTGGTGTATGGAGAGGTTGTAACAATGGAAAATTGTACTGAAATGCAGGAGGATCTGCAGCGAATTGACGCATGGTGCAGGGAATGGCAATTCAATCTCAATGTAGACAAGTGTAATGCGCTGCGAATACATAGAAAGATAGGTCCCTTATCATTTAGCTACAAAATAGCAGGTCAGCAACTGGAAGCAGTTAATTCCATAAATTATCTGGGAGTACTCATCTGGAGTGATTTAAAATGGAATGATCATATAAAGTTGATCGTCGGTAAAGCAGATGCCAGACTGAGATTCATTGGAAGAATCCTAAGGAAATGCAATCCGACAACAAAGGAAGTAGGTTACAGTACGCTTGTTCGCCCAATGCTTGAATACTGCTCAGCAGTGTGGGATCTGCACCAGGTAGGGTTGATAGAAGAGATAGAGAAGATCCAACGGAGAGCAGCGCGCTTCGTTACAGGATCATTTAGTAATTGCAAAAGCGTTACGGAGATGATAGATAAACTCCAGTGGAAGACTCTGCAGGAGAGACGCTCAGTAGCTCGGTATGGGCTTTTGTTAAAGTTTCGAGAACATACCTTCACCGAAGAGTCAAGCAGTATATTGCTCCCTCCTACGTATATCTCGCGAAGAGACCATTAGGATAAAATCAGGGAGATTAGAGCCCACACAGAAGCATACCGACAATCCTTTTCTCCACGTACAATACGAGACTGGAATAGAAGGGAGAACCGATAGAGGTACTCAGGGTACCCTCCGCCACACACCGTCAGGTGGCTTGCGGAGTATGGATGTAGATGTAGATGTAGAAGCATTCTCGTAGCTACTGCACTTCAGTAAGTTTTGTACAGTGACACCAATTACAAAATGGTGGACGATATGGCTTATTTTATACCATATTTTAGTTATGAGACGATGCTTTGCTGAGTGTATTTATTTGTTTTGACGAAGCCATTATGGCCTTATCACATTAGTACATGGTGTAGATTTTTTTGTGGCAGTGTACTATGACACAGCGTCACCGGTTCAGAGCCGGTCCAACTGTCTCTGTGGGGAAGTGAGAGGAGAATCAATGCAACGGCTGACATCTATGAAGCACATAGGTAAACATATTTCTGGTAGCTACTGCACTTCAGTATGTTTTGTACAGTGACACAAATAAGAAAATGACTGTGTGAACGATGTGGCTTATTTTACACCATATTCTAGTTCTATGAGACGATGCTTTGCTGAATGTATTTATATGATTTGAAGATGCCCTTATGGCTTTATCATATCAAGACATGGTGTGGGTTTCTTGTGGCAGTGTAATATTACATACCGTGGGCAAGTGAGAGCAGACTCAACGCAATGGCTAAATAACAGCCGAGCATAGCACTTTGAAGGTGTGGCTGTGGAACTTTAAGTTCCGTGCCACCCTCTGACGGTGGAAGTACAGAGGAGGGGTTCAGTAATGCCCCGACACCATGGTGAAGGAAAAAATTGGCTGGACGAGAACAGGCCACTGCTAGTGACTGTACTAAACGGAGAGAGAAACGTGGTCTTATTGAGCCCATCGTCAGTCATAGCTCGAATCCGAGTCCTGCAGGATGATGAGCGGAACGGGGTGTCGGTGCTAGCGCCTTGGCACCGTGGTGCCGATGGTTTGGAGTCCAGCGACCGTCTCACAGAGGGCGTCCATTTTACTGTATAGTCTACGAGCCTTACGGCGAATTGTAGCTTTCAGAAGGGCCGTATTTGTCTCCTCATGCAGAGTGACAATCCTGGTGAGCGGGCTTGCGTGAAGACTCCACCTGAGAACTTTATTCTGTAGGCGCCAGAGAGTCAGCATCTGGGACTCAGTAATCGTGGCCCACGCAGAGGAACCATATGTTGGTGAGAGTAGGAAAATGGAGCGATGCAGCCGGAGCTTGGTATCTAAATTCAGCTCTCGGCTCGAGAAGAGCGGGTACAAGGCCTTTGTCAACTTTAACCCTTTCATGGGCGGTGGAAGAAAAATTTCTTATCCAACCAGACCCCGAGATGCTTGGTAGCCTGGGCCCACGGGACCCAGACGCCCCCATTTGCGATGTTGTGGCGGAGTATAGGGTGCCATATAGTGAGAAACACTGCCGTAGTTTTGGCAGCATTGAGGGCCATCTTATTGGAGCGACACCATGTGACCGTTGTGTCCATTTGCCTTTGAAGGTGAGCAATGAGTTGATCAGGACTGTGGCCGGTCGTATAAAGCGCCGTGTCATCGGCGTATTGCGCCAAACGCCAGTGACGGATGACGGACATGTCATTGACATAGATATTAAAAAGAAGAGGGGACAGCACAGAGCCCTGAGGTTTACCCATCGACATGTGGCGTACACTGGAGCACTTTCCCCACTGAGCAACGAGGAAGGTCCTCTGGTGAAGGAAATCATTCCCAATCTTAAAGTCCATGTCAGTGGTGGGCATTTGCGCCAGCATCTTTTACACAAAGTTTTCCTGCCAAATCTTATCATAAGCATACTGCACTTCCACAGAGCCCACTGCCGTCGGCATGATGGAATTGAAACCTTATTGATGTGCTCTGTGATCCGGAGAACTTGCAGTTAAGCGGATGGGTGTGAGATAAACCCAAACTGTTCGGGACGGATTTCCCAGAGGCTGGGAAATGCGGTGTTGTATGAGACTCTCCAGGACTTTCGCCATGGTGTTCAAAACGGGGCTGTTGTTGGTAGGGACCATAGGGTCTTTAGAAGGCTTGCCTGCTTCCACTGCGCAGGGAAAAGGCCACCCTGAAGACAACCGTTCAATATCCTGGTGTACAGGACTTGGGGCTTACGTGGTAGCCGACGATGTTCGTTGACGATCCCATTCAGGTCGGGTGCCGAATTACCTCGTTTGCTCCGGAGGATTCGGAGCACTTCCGTCGTGGACGTAAGGCTGGTGTAGAACAGGTTCGCTTTACCTTATTTTATCTGTACATTCGCAATCTATATGAGAGTATATCGTGATTTGAGATACTGTATTGTTTTGAAAAATAGACTGCCAACTAGTTGTATATTTTTAATATTGTAGATCTGAAGATAGTCATCGTCGAAGGACTTTGTATTGTGATCAAAGACTGGAATAAAAAACATCTGGAACCCATTCAGCCAGGCCACGGTTTTAAGTCGTCTAGGGTCGAGCTGATATTGTCACAAGTCCAGGAGTGGAGCTGCACAGCGATATCGTGCTGCCATCAATGCCACTCACCACATCATCTGCTACCATTGCATATTAGAGCCAAATTTCGCCACAGTGTCCAGCGGACCCGTTCGTCGTACGTCGCACATTGATTTCTTCTGTTACCTCACGTAGTGTTGCTTATTTGATGGCACTGACAACTCTACGCAAACGGCGCTGCTCTCGGTTCTTAAGTGAAGGTCGTCATATACTGCGTCGTCTTGACGAGAGGTAATGGCTCAAAATTTGTATTCTCGGCACACTCCTAGCTGTGTGAGTCTCAAAATATTGAATTCCTTAATGATTTCTTGAATTTCTTAATGATTTCCGAATTGAATGACCCATCGCCTCTTGCTCCAACTACCATTCCGCGTCCAGATTCTGCTAATTCTCTTCGTGCGTTCCATAATCACGTCAAAAATCCTTTTATGTGAATCACCTGAGTACAAACGACAGGTCAGCCAATGCATTGCCTTTTATGACTTATGTACACGATACTCTCGCCATTTGCGTGTGTGCATACCGATATTCCATGTCATCTCCTCGTACACAGTTCCTTATTAATCCATCAAAAGTGAACAAATATTCAGGTATTCACTCGTGTCTGGCGCAGTTTGGCGTTGTCATATGTACTCTTGGAAAGGCGTGTTCAAAAGGCAAAATAAACAGCCAAAGGCATATACTATTTGGTTGGCAGGCTTGCAGCAGATCGGACGCCTTGTGCTGAGAAGGCTGTGACGGACAGAGCATTGGACGTCGCCCTGTTATGGGAGTGAGGCAGCCAGAGACGTCTCCTAACTTTGCAACAGGTTGCGGGGTCGACAAATCAAACTCTGGGCTGATGGGTGGGAAGTCGTGGCTGGCGGGGGAGGAATGTTGGCTGCCAAGGAATGGGTGGACAGGCAGCGATTGTTGGCTCAAAGCACGCCAGGGTTGAAGGCGATGGGGGGGGGGGGGGCATTGGGTGCTACGTTATTGTTACTGCTTGCCAACGAGCTTGCGATCAACACGGACGGTGTTGCTACGTTGCCCAGCTGGTTGACTTCCATAGAGAGTTGGACCCGGGTTTTAGATGTAGCAATCCGATGCTGGCTACGCAGAAGGGACTGCATTTTTCTGTCAAATAAAATGTCTCGAACAGTGTACGTGACGGAAATCCATGTGTTGTCACAGGCAGTCGGTTGAATTGCAGAAGCCTCTTGAAGGTTGGACCCAGGCCGTTGACACGTAGAAGCAGCGGTGAGGAAGCGGCTTGCTTTTGCTGGAGCGTTGTTCAGTGTCGTTCAATACTGAGAACCCAGTGTTGTGTCTAAGGCAACGAGCACGGTCCGTATTTAAGTACTAATAGTGTCTTGCCACTGGTGTACTTTACATAAACCAGAATCTCTCTTTAATGTTGTCAAGATTTCGAGACAGAGTTTTGTTGAGAAAATTGCTAAAAGCATCTTGCCTGAAACACCACATTAAATTTCGAGTTTCTGTAACACGTCGCCAATTTTGAAGCTTTTAGGTTCTGCGAAACCTAGCACGTTATCTTCATTGCTTCTTTATCAGTGTCCTGTTTTCGGTATCATGTGGTGTCTGTTCTGTCTCTTATTAATTCATTTCGTATAAATATTTCATTTGCATCCAATACTATCTATATTTGAATTCCTCTGCTATTCCGCAGTTGATGAATAGTACTGAGAATTGTTTCGTAGTCGGTTTTACATATAAGATGTTTACGAAATGACCTATGTCACTTCGGTACCTGACTCCTGATATTCTTCCCGATAGTCCTTATCGTTAATATCTCCTGCTTCTTCAGAAGTAGCAGATTTATTCATCTGTCCCGGTAATCTATACTCACATTCTTCATATCAACTACGACAACGTTGTTTCAGTCACCATTATCAAATGTTTTCATCATATGGATGATGACTATAATAACAAATTCACTAAGTCTCAACGGTTCCTACATAATTAATCGTGAGTATTTCTTCTTATGTTGTTTCAAATTCAAACTGGCCAACTTACATATTTTCTTCTTTCGTTTCCATGTGATGCTTGATAATCATGGGTATTAAATTCGAAGCACTTGATGCAGGACTGGCTGTTTTGTATTGCGATACGCCTCTCTCCAAAATTGTGAGGTGTTCCTTCCATTATGCACGTTGTCCTTTACTTCAATCGACGAATTTCTTCAGTACTCGTACAAGGATATTACCCCGTGAGTCTCTAGCGACGTATTATTCTCCGAGTGTGTGCGAGAAATAGTACTGGAGATGGTGGCTACGATAGGCGTATACGCCTCGGGATTTCCTCGGTTTTTGGTAGGTGTTTTCTCGGTTTAAGCGGGATATTCGTCGAAAACTTTACGACTTCACACTGATGTCATAGTTCCATCTGCTCACAATACTGTATAACACCTGCAACTATAATGATGGTACTCCGACTGACGATTTAACATATTGTTAGATGACGCCGATCTAGTAAATAACTATTACAGCCTATTCTTGACGGAGAGACTAACTCAAAATTATCTTTATTTCTAATGAAGCATCACTCCGGAATCGATAGTAAGGTGTTTTAAATGATAGGATAGGTTCCACCATATACAGTACCTCGAAATAGACACATTTTTGGAGTGTGCTCTTGTCGTGTTTTGATGAAACAACCGCATTTCCAAGCACGGCAAAGCACTGTGAACTGCACTGCGGAGGGTATGTTTCAATAGACCAATTAATATTTCTTATTCACGTTCCGTTCTGACGTATGGAGTGTAGGAAGAGTGATTACTTAAATACAGTAGTCATCATTTCTTGCTACATATCTGAATAACGCATAGGTTAATATAAACCACTGTAGATATATATCAGATATCTTTACTATTATTTAGTTCTGAATGAATAGCTTCGTAATAGCTTTGTAATGAATTTTTACAAAATGGCAGAAATGGATCGGTGTCATAACTCAAAGATGGCAATTAAACGCAAGATCGATGAATTTAGAATCTAAGCTGTTTGGCACGATCGATCTAATTTTGTTCGAGGTATCTCATTACGATTGAGCTCATAGTATGTTGAAAAATTGTACAATTAATACATGTAAAGGAAATTGTACGATAGCTTTGTGCATCATTTCGTCTATACACCTCGTCTTCTTGTACATGGCTGTAACCTAAGCTTTCTTAGAATTACTGTGAACGGTATTTTCGTTCGACCGGTTTACGTTACATTTTGCTTAAAAGAGGGACTAACTCAGCCACAAATTCGGTACAAAATCCAATAGGTATTCCGCAGGGCCCTGTAGCTTTGTACGATTTCAGCCGTTTCTCTACACACTTTATCACTCACATTTGGTATGGACAACAGTCTTTACTCGTTAGTTGTTAGGTTTCTAAAATACGCGCAGCGAAAAGTTCACATACCTGTCAGAAGTTATGTTTTAATCGAAACAGATTGAACCAGTAACTGGTATTGCACTGATATCCAAGTACACACCTGTTTTCACATCATCTTCAGGTAAATAATGAAGATTTTCATAAATCCAAAGTCGATTGTTCAGTGCGTCCACTTTGACAAAGACAACCATTGTGGATCTAAAAGAAAATTACCATTTCAGTAGCTAAGTATCCATCAAGCACAGAATGCAACAGCCAGGTGCTCTCCTGTTGTCGAATCATAGTAATGGGATTTTTAAATTTGTTAGTCTATGTACGAAAGTTATTTGTAAGATATCAGTATGAGCTGGCGCATAGCCCTGTGCTTTTGGCAAACCTGTCTCAAATGCTAAATGTTTTATGGTTTTAATTCCAGATACTGATAACTTCTCTAGTTGGGCTGAAGCAAGTACGCTGTCTGATCCAAGAGGCGAACCGGATAGTATGCGGCGATCGAAGCTCCCCTCATGTAACGGACGATTCTGCTGTCCCTACTTACGTCATTTTATGGAACCCACAATGTTTTGTCTGGTCTTCACATAACACGCTCGCTGCACATAAACTGTTAGTCATACAGTAATAATGAACAGGTCCTTTCGTAGGAAATTTAATGTAGTGAAATTTTTCACTAGCATACGCTTTCGGTAGGAACCATGATTTTGGAGTTATTCAAGAAAGTGGCACAAAACTTACCTACAAACCCACCTCCACCACCACGCTCATCCCTCATCAGTGAGGATTTGTAGTATGTTATTCGGGGCACTCGCTCCTGCCGTCGTACAAAAATCTCCAGTTACACGAACTATTCCCGATATTCGTCATTTTTGGATCTCCGTTCAAAAAATATTCAAATGTATTTGTGGTGTCTAGTGTAGAGAGTTTCACTAGCACTCGCCCCAGTTGTACAGCCGACTTTGCTAGCGATAGTTCATTGACTACATACGCTCTCATTTGCCGAGACGACAGTTTAGTATAGCCTTCAGCTACGTCATTGGCTACGACCTAGCAAGGCACCATATTCAGTAACTGTGTCTTCTGAACAGGTAATATTGTGACTGATGTACCGTCAAGAGCAACGTTCATCATTAATGGATTAAAGTGAAGTATCACACTAGCTACGTCCGCTTTGTAATTCTAATTCCTTTTCATGTTACAGACCTCATGTCAGTATAGTCCTTCCCTCATCACGACAGCCTGCATGAGCTAAGTGTCGCGTGCATTTCGGCCTCTTCTAGTAACACGGTGTTGGCACTTCTGCCAACACAACAGTGTGAGAATTCCTAAGGGACAAAACTGCTGAGGTCATCGGTCCCTAGACTTACACAGTACTTAAACTAACTTATGCTAAATACAACACACACGCACACACCCTCCCCGAGGGAGGACTGGAACCTCCGGCAGGAGGGACCGTGAAATTCGTGACATGGCGTCTCAAACCGCGCGGCCATTTCGCGTGATGGTTCTCTATTGGCTCTGAGCACTATGGGGCTTAACATCTATGGTCATCAGTCCCCTTGAACTTAGAACTACTTAAACCTAACTAAGCTAAGGACATAACACAACACCCAGTTATCACGAGGCAGAGAAAATCCCTGACCCCGCCGGGAATCGAACCCGGGAACCCGGGCGTGGGAAGCGACAACGCTACCACACGACCACGAGCTGCGGACGGGTCTCTATTGACTGGGCTGTTACACCGCTGGCATTTAAACTTTTCAACGAGGGTAGTGAAAACAACATTTTTAAACATTAGGCTGAAACAAATTACGTTGACAGTTCGATCCAAACGTAGCCTTTCCAAAGACAGTAGTTTATTAGTCAGAAGGCTTGACGACTACAACAATGCAACTTTATTTTATGCTGTTGAAATTTACAAACTTGTAAGACCAAATTTACACAAACATCAGTTTTACAGTCTGTAAGTGCTCGACTAAGCTGGTAGCGTTATAAGATCAGTCGAGGAAGCCGAAAAAATTTCGTACGTGGGAGCGTGGTCCGGCCGGCCATGGTGGCCTAGAGGTTCTAGGCGCTACAGTCTGGAACCGCCCGACCACTGCGGTCGCAGGTTCGAATCCTGCCTCGGACATTGATGTGTGCGATATCGTTAGGTTAGTTACTTTTTAGTAGTTCTAAGTTCTAGGGGACTGATGACCTCAGAAGTTAAGTCCCATAGTGCTCAGAGTCTTTTGAACCATTTTGAGCGTGGCCGTATATGAGTATTGCTATAGGCATGTTTCTGAAGACACAGCCCACTCACATTAATACGCAACTGGCATCTACGCGCCAAAGATGCTCAGAACAACTAGGTGTATCCGCATAAAGGATGCAGCCTCCACCAAACGGATAGCCATTTCTTCTGGAGTGACTATCGGTTTCTTGTACACCAAATACTTCAACTCACCCCACACAAAGACCTCTATAAGATTTTAGCAAGATCTCTAAAACAACATTCATCACACCGCCTTTTGAATATCAACTCTGAACATCACTATCCTCAAAATTTACATGGACCATACCGGAGAAACCGTGGACCTGTGATACTTTGGTCACAAAGAGTGCTTCGGGTCAGGGATTTTCTCTGCCTCGTGATGACTGCGTGTTGTGTGGTGTCCTTTGGTTATTTAGGCTTTAGTAGTTCTAAGTTCTAGGGGACTGATGACCATAGATGTTAAGTCCCATAGCGCTTAGAGCCATTTGAACCAATTTGAAAAAGTGCTTCTTACTATCTTCACTAAACACTCGATAGTTATGCATCATTTTTTTTTCAGAATAATAATATATGAAGATGCAATAAAAAATGTCAAGGGTATGTAGCGGAACAGTTTGATGGAAAATATGTGAACGAAATTATATAGGAAAAGTTACATCCGGCTGATATGGCCAAGCCGTTCTAGGCGCTTCAGTCTGGAACCGCGCGACCGCTATGGTCGTAGGTTCGAATCCTGCCTCGTGCATGGATGTGTGTAATGTCCTTATGTTGGTTAGGTTAAGTAGTTCTGTGTTCTAGGGATTACCAGATGTTATGTGCCATAGTGCTCAGAGCCCTTTGAAGCATATTTTAAAAAAAATTACAGTGTTGCAATATTTTAATGCTCCGTGAGGTTCGTCTCTCAGTAGTCGTGGAACAGCTCTCTCTTCTTAGAACAAAGTAATTATACAGGGTGTTTCAAAAGGCCTTTACGGACTTTGCGGACAGGTTGCTTACATCAAAACAAGGAGGAAAATTGATGGATGTGTATTCCGTCTTTGGAACTAAATGGAAGGCAGTTTGTTTTCTACCATATATTTTTCGCTCCTTTATTTATGAAGCATCTTTAGTCTCATATATTGAATGGTCTTGTAGATCTGACATAGATATTCTTGAAACAGTTGTATAGGTTGACGGTAAATACCTTACATGACTGCATTATCGTCATATTTTTTCTTTTTCCGTCGTTCCCTAGTTGCTTCACAAAAACTTGGAGGAATTTTCCGTTCCTTGCAACTAAATGAAAGGCCGATTCCCTTTTTTGCCATTTGCGTTTTGCTTCTTAATTTGTGAAGCACCTTCGGTCGTCTGTCTGATGTGTGAGATGATCTTGCGGAGTTTGCGATGGATATTCTTAAAGCAGTTGTAGAAGTTGTCGGGAAATGCCTGACCTGGCAGCATTATCGTCGCTTTTTTCCAAAGAAAGTTCATATAAACACACTTCCGCAATTCTTTCGTCTTCAAGGTGTTAACGAATGTTTGCAGTTTAGCTGATTGTAGATCACCAACACATTAACACATTTTAAACGATCAACTGACGGTTTTCAATGGTTTCGCAGACATCCCTGACACGCCGATGAAGACTTTCTGCGTGCGGGTGGTCTGCTACACAGATTAATTGTTCAAGGTGCCTCCAGATACAATAATCCGAAGAACTGAGATCGAACGTGCAGCTCATGCAATTGATCCTCCTCTCCTCCTCATACCAGCCACTGCATCTCAAACACCGAAATGTGCTAGTACTGTGACGTACATAAGCTATATGTTCCTTCTTATTTGCACGGAAGCATCTTCTAGTGGGATCTTGGAGAGTGTTGTGAATAGTCTACTGTAGACGACATCTGTAAGAGGTGCTGGGAGAACGTATGGCCCTACTAAGTCACGTACAATCACAGCCTACACATTAAACGTGATGCCTACGTCCAGCCTATAATATAGCATGAGGACTACTTTCTGTGAAAACGTGTTACTCTATCTCTTTTTAGTGTTGTCCCGTCTGTAAAAGAAAACTGAAGAGACAGACAGAGGATGTACAGTTTTTGCAACAACCATAGGCAATAGTCCTCACATGCCAAATGATCGGATGCCAAAGGCCTTGTGTACGTCTAAGATCAAATGGTTCAAATGGCTCTGAGCACTGTGGGACTTAACATCTGAGGGCATCAGTCCCCTGGAACTTAGAACTACTTAAACCGAACTAACATGCGGACATCACACACATCCATGCCCGAGAGAGGATTATAACCTACGACCGTAGCGGTCGCACGGTTCCGGCCTGGAGCGCCCAGAACCGCTCGGCCACACCGGCCGGCCGTCGAAGATCACACAGTTACATGAGACAGACGTAAACCATGCACGCTAAACACGGCGATGTACCACATGCCACGGGCACTTGCCTTGCGTTGATGCAGGACTGCCTCTTCTTCGGCAACCCGTATAATTTGCTCTTCGTGGTCAGGCGTATGAGCAACACATGCTCTTTGTCGATCCACAGTTTGTCGTGCTACGTATCCCGTTGTGGCAATGCGGTGATACACAGCACCAAAGCTTGGATGGCTCGGCTGTCTACGATCTCAAAACGCCACAGGTTACGGCCTTACAACCTCGTGTCCATTACAATTCACTCTGCTGTCCATAAAAATCATGTCCGCCTACTAACCAAATGAATATCCTGCCACGTTCGAGCGGAGGAGCCCTTTCTGTTAATTCATTGCCTGTGTGGACACAGGCGCATGACGAACGTAAACAAGTCTTCCTGGAAACATAGCGCCATCTAGAATGCAATGAGCCAAACGAGTACGTAAATAAGTGAAGTTCTTGGGTTGTACGTGGAGAGGCTTTGAACATCAACTTTCATTAAAAGCTCGAAAACGAAAGATTGTAGGACATTTGTTCATAGGAACATTTTATCTTGTTTTGTTGTAATGTCCCCAATGTTTGTAAAGGTATTTTTGAAACACCCTATTAATTACAGGGCGTCCCTCGTAAGGGTCATCAGGTACATTTTCTCTCCAGTTTCGGCAGTTTTTGTAGTGTGTATCTGCAGTGTCTTTCATGCAGTGCCCAGTGTTGATGGAAAACATCGGTTTGTTCCATGTTACAAGAAAATGATCTTTAAAAGCGGAACTTTACATGCTTGTTCTATAGAGCGGTTACAGATTAGTCCAGTGCGTTCTTCGTTTTATCGATGTAAATAAAGAGGAGCATTAAAACACGAAGAGTAACCAGTACTCCAGCACGTCTAAGCAGCGCTGTTGTATGGTGGTAGCTGTCAGCTTGGGCCAGGGCGGTGGTGTTGCTGCTGGAGTAGTGATCATTCTTTGCCTTTTAGTGTTCGTTTAGACACACAGGTTGGTTGGTTGGTTGTTTGGGGAAGGAGACCCGACAGCGTGGTCATCGGTCTCATCGGTGTACGGAAGGATGGGGAAGGAAGTCGGCAGTGCCCTTTCAGAGAAACCATCCCGGCATTTGCCTGCAGTGATTTAGGGAAATCACGGAAAACCTAAATCAGTATGGCCGGACGCGGGATAGAACCGTCGTCCTCCCGAATGCGAGTCCAGTGCCTAACCACTGCGCCCCCTCGCTCGGTAGGCACACAGGGATATTACTAATATCAGACTAGAGAAATTTGGTACGGCTCTATCGGAAGGGTACGTAGAAATTGTTTGTTACACGAGATAAACTGGAGCTCTGCTTCCACGCTGGGAGTAGCATGGAAGATGTGAAGACCAGCATTTATTTGGGCTGACTCCAGCTACACAATGAAAAACCAAATTGCAATTTAAGTATGAAGATGGTATCTGCTATATATATTCTAAGGCTCACCGGCCATTTGACCATCTTCTTCTGCGCGGATGACCACACAGTGCCCGAACTCTTACGGGAATCAGCAATAAGCCGCGAGTAATAATGGGCAGGGGTACTATGGATATAGTGCGAGACAATAAGTTGGGAATGTGGGTCTCACGGGAGGCGTGCCGAAGATACGTCCCTTCAGTCACACTATCCTCTGTGTCCTCGGTGGCTCAGAAGCCGGCACGGTAGCTCAGCGTGTTCGGTTACAAAGGCAGTGGCCCTCTGTAACTGAGTAAACCAATCAACGATGAACTTGAACGGATGTCGTGTGACGTCCGCCCAGACCAAATGCAACTAACAATACCGAAAAAATGATGGATAGAGCGTATGCCATGTGAGCAGGAGATCCAGGGTTCGTGTACCGTTCAGGGTACACATTTTGGACTGTCCCCGTTGATTTTATCAACGCCTGTATGCAGCTAAGCGTACTGATTTCATTGTAATTTAATTCTAAAATACAATTATCTGCCCAAACACAAGTGAAAATGCACATCACGACTGTGTGTACACACACATACACACACACACACACACACATATATATATATATATATATATATATATATATATATATATATATATATATATATATTATTCAAACACTACCAGCTTCTTCTTTCGTCGTTGTGAAGGTACAACGGTATTCTTATATTTATTCCGGTTCACAAAATGTATTGTCGATAGGCAAAACGATCACGCTGTTTTCTTGTCAGTAAATTTCACGTCTGCCCGCAGCGTTATGTAGTACCACGTAGAGGTCAGGCAAAGCATTGCTTTGGAGAACAGTAATTAATAGCTACTTAGAGCTGTATGTAGTTCTGTGCGTATTATTCTTAGGTTATAGTTTCCGAGATTTTCCTGTCATGTCAACCGAAACTGGTGAACCATGTAGAACCGTTCTGAATTTCGCTAAGATAATATACGTAATTGTGTCACAAATACTTTCAGAAATACTTCCTGGTGTCATTTATCTTTTTATCACGTTGTTTTGACTGGAGTAACCTGGCCACTTTCACACTTAACGGTGTTCGCTAACTGCTGTTTGGTATGATCTTATACGTATTCTTCATATATCGCAGAAAAAATCCAAGCGGCTGAAGATATGGATAATATGTCTTTTGTCACAGACACGTATAACTTCGCATCTGAAATTTTTCACTCATATCAGCAGAATGTGTGCTAAGACCAATAACACGTATAGGTGATATGGAAAATTGCTTGCCACGGGAACGGATTAGTTATGTGACTTACGAGTTCAAGTAAGGACATGAAACCTAACAGAGTGTCAAGGTAATCTCACTATCCCGTTACGCACAACTGTTAATCTAACCTGAGCTACGCACGCAGAAATCGTACCTTTGAGTTAGTTGATACTGTCACCACCACTGAAGCTTCAGAATCTCTTGTCAAGCATTACCCATGCAATTGGCGAAACATTTATTTATATTTTAGCGTCTGTTATCTCTTGGGTGTCGTGCTGTTGCAGTGGCAGGGAAATGTTGAGATTGCGTTTCTCACAGGACATGAAACGCTTTGTGTTCCATATGCTACTATGCATTTGTAACAAATATCGACAGTCTCGCTGTGCGTTGTGGGCCGCATCAGAGGGCATTAATGAATTATTTTTCCAGGCTTGGAGGCATCGTTTTATGTTGTGCCAATAATACAAACGGTCATTCGTTGTTTAGCGGTGTGAATAGAGGTAGTTCAATAGTCATGAAACCCATAGTATATTTCCTGTCTTGTGCCTCGTTTTCGCTGCTTAAGAATGCGACGTGTGAGTCTATTGACAACAAGCAAACTGCATAAAACGTGGTATTTACTGTTTGTCTCTTAATTATTTCCCTCTTCATCAGCATGTCCTCACAGTGTAAAATTATTCGTTAAATAGGTTTTCTCAATTAAAATAGTAGTATTGATACTATCATGATTATATTATCAATTAAACAGACTGTATCAAATTTTATTCACATGTTGTCTCTGGTTTCGTTCGTATTAGGTCATCTTCAAGTTTAAAATACAGTACTGTTGCTATCGGAAGATTCTTTTCATGTGAATCGTTACAGCTCTCTTATAGTTTTCTTTGTTATCACTGTTGTTGCCGTTATTAAAATTTATATTTTCATTTCAATATGGTAGTACCTCGAAGCATTTCGGAGATAAGGAACGGTAAAAAATCATCGAAATCTAGACATGCTAAATATCGCCTTCCACTGATCCTAATTCATTCTTAGAAATATTTTTCTGTCGCACCGGCTCACACACAAGAGGTAACATTATTAGCAGTTCCGATACTGAAGAGCAATGAAGACCATTTAAGCCAACTAGATACCCTATCCTGGTGGATATCCAATTCGACTATACATGGACAGGCTGCAGAATTGGTTCCTTTGCTACTTAGTTTTCGATTACTTCTTGTGCAGCAAATAGTTCGTGCGATTTCAAAACAGCACAAGTCGCTTCTGTTCGCAAAAAAAAGAGAGATAGATAGTTACAACCTTAAAATCTTGGATGCAATTTATTGCAGACCTCTGGCCACTGTGGCCGAGCAGTTCTAGGCGCTTCTGTCTGGAACCGCGCTGCTGCTACTGCTACAGGTTCTAATCCTGCCTCGGGCAAGGATGAGTGTTATGTCCTT
Source organism: Schistocerca gregaria (assembly GCF_023897955.1). Lineage (NCBI taxonomy): Eukaryota > Metazoa > Arthropoda > Insecta > Orthoptera > Acrididae > Schistocerca > Schistocerca gregaria. The sequence goes on from NC_064920.1 coordinate 1,121,054,036, forward strand.
AGGTTAGTTAGGTTCCAGTAGTTCTACGCCTAGGGGACTGATGACCTCGAATGTTAATTTCCATAGTGCTTAGAGCCATTTGAACCATTTTTATTACAGACCCATATCGCAGACTTCGGTCCCTTGCAGGGTTCTAGAAAATAATCTAGAGATTAATCTATGTTAATAAAATTATAATTTTCTTAGAGAAAAACTAGTATGTGTCTATGAATCAAGACGGCTTCAGACAAAAGCTGATGAGGAAAAGAGCTTGCTTAAAATTGCTCACATTTCCTTGGTTCAGGAAAGGTGTTTGACAGTTCATTATATCATCGACTCCTAATCGGAATCCAGGTACAGATAGTATGTGCACAAATAAGTGTTGACTAGAGGAAGCCTGCACATTGTACTGAATGTTTCAACAAGTGGAATTAACTATAAGAATCCTGTAAATTGTACTGGATATTTCCACAAGCGGAATTAACGTCGTATGTGCTTCTTGGAAGCGTAATGGGACGTTCTGTATAAATGGGTAGGCTTCCGTGGCCAGATTCATTTGCTACAAACGTTTTCTTGGCATTGTACTGTCTCATACAGTAAAAACTTTTACTGGGAAAACCACTTTCCGGCCACACTTACAGTGGCCTTCTTCTGGGCCTACTGATACATTTTTGCTGTGTAGGCTCATCTGAATAAGTGTTCACCGAGGTCACAATTTTAAAAACGTTGAAATAAGTGGTCTATTGACGCGCAAGGATTTGGGAACTTTATCGTACCAGATTACTGTGATGTAGAGGACTGGAGTCTGCTCTTGTCTTTTGCTTCTAGAAATGTATGCCATGATGGCAGTCATCGGCGAATGAATTAAACGCTCTTGTTTTGCTCTTGGTATGAGCACTCCACGTGGTTACAGTGTAAGTAGGCTGTTTAGGTTTTTTTATTGGTAACGCCGCCGCCACGTAGCGCTCTGTATGAAAATCGCTGGCTGTGCCGTTTGCAGTCTGTGGCTGGTTTGCATTGTTGTCTGCCATTGTAGTGTCGGGCAGCGGCAGCTGGATGCTAACAGCGCGTAGCGTTGCGCAGTTGGAGGTGAGCCGCCAGCAGTGGTGGACGTGGGGAGAGAGATGGCGGAGTTTTGAAATTTGTAAGAATTCGTGTCATGAACTGTTATATATATTATGACTATAAAGGTAAATACATTGTTTGTTCTGTATTAAAATCTTTCATTTGCTAACTGTGCCTATCAGTAGTTAGTGATTTCCATAGTTTGAATATTTTATTTAGGTGGCAGTAGTGGCGCTCGCTGTATTGCAGTAGCTTGAGTAACGAAGATTTTTGTGAGGTAAGTGATTTGTGAAACGTATAGGTTAATGTTAGTCAGGGCCGTTCTATAGTAGGGATTACTGAAAGTCAGATTGCGTTGCGCTAAAAAAATATTATGTGTCAGCTTAAGCACAGTCGTGTATAATTTTTGAAAGGGGACGTTTTAACAGTTATTCGCCGTTAGCGCTCCTGTGTTGTGTTGTTAGGGTGGCCAGTCTGATCGGACAAACCTGCATCCATCCTCCCTATTCACGTTACTGGAGTGTTTTAGTATTTCGATGGCTTCTTTGCTCTTGCATCTCAGCCCCCAGCTGCTTAGCAAGTACGCATGTTTTCCTAAAGTGTATTCCATTGTCTGAGTCTTTCTAGTGCTCAGCTCCCTCAGATTTGTTTTTCTGCCAAAATCGAACGTAGCGGCTGTGGTCGATCAAATGCGTGATTACTGGTGTGCTGGTTTCGCCGACGTAGGCATGTCCACGCTCGCGTTCCATGTCGTACACGCCTGAAGCAAGCGTTACATGTACCTAGTCCTTGGTGGAGCCTTGCACATCTTGGATGCTGCAGCCGACCGACGACGAAAGTGATGATCGGTCCCATCGATAATATTCTTCATATAGGGTAAATGTGCTGCTGGTTGCAATTTATCGATTTCCTGCCTATCTTGTAGTATTTTGCTCGTTTCAATGGGTGTTAGGATCGATAATGGCTACTCCATCAATTGGAGAAGCTGTTGGGTTAATGTGGCCACAGTGCTTGTAGATGTCCAGCGTTGAATGTCCATCTCGTAGGCTAGTTCATCGTTATCCGTCCAAGACATGCCTGATACATCCCTAATGACCATACCTGAACCACTAAAAAGGAGCACATGGTGATTTACAGAAGACACCACACGACCACAATGCAAAACCATGCTCTGCTACCAAGTATGGCTCGGGATTTGAGTGGCAGTTTGGCTGAGGGCTGCGAAAATGTGGGGTTCTAATCATTCGTTGTTTCGTTAAAGAACAATTTGCATACAAATACAGCAAAGCCTTCCATTCGAAAACTTGCATTAATGAATTTCACATAACTAATAACATAAAAAAGTATTCACCCCATAGTAATACAATAATTCAGCCCTCAAAGCGATCGAAAATAACAGACAGTAGGATCTTATCCTAAGACACAGGCAACATTAATACAGAGATAAAACGATATCATTTGTGCCTGGGGTAACGATCAGCAGAATGCCTCACTAGAATGGTCTACAGTCCATTACCACTACCATTGAATAAAGTGTTCTCGGGTTTCCAACCGTGTCAATTGGTTAAAACTACACGAGCTTTCGGCCAAGCACTCCTTGGCCATTTTCAAGTGTTATAACTGCCAGTGCACTATTGGTGCGCCCTTATATACGCTAGCTGCCGGCTGTGACGTCACTGGTGCCCGTGACATTGCCATATATGGGCATGTTTTGAGCCGGCGTTCGATGTGCCCTCTTCAACCGCGTGATCGCTGGATCCCACGCAGCGCTGAGCTGTAAGCCACCGTCTCTGTTCAGGGTGTTTGTGGTAATTTTTATTTTAATAGCTTCCTGTATTAAACTGTCCCAGAAGCCGTTAGTGCCAGCCACGACAGAGGTATCGTCAAATTTTATGTGCTGACCGTTTTCTAACGCATGCTCAGATAACGCAGATTTCTCTGGATAACGTAGGCGATAATACCTCTCATGTTCTTTCCTGCATTGTTCCACAGTGTGCACTGTTTGTCCGTTGTACTTCTGGCCACACTCACAAGGTATTTCATAAACTCCAGGTGTTCTGAGACCTACAGCGTCTTTAACTGGTCTCAGTAACTGACGGATTTTCGTTGGAGGCCTGAAGATTGATTTGATCTTGTGTCTTTTCAACAGGCGGCTTCTCTTGCCCGACGCAGAGCCACAGAATGGCAGCAAAGCAAGTTTCTTTTCCTGCTCTTCGTCGCTGGTCTTATTCTGATATTTCCGAGAAATCACTTCTTTCACTTGATGGGTGCTGTAGCCGTTATTCCTGAAAACCTTGGGTAAGTGGCTCAGTTCGTGGGGCAGGTGGTGGTCGTCTGATATTACTCTTGCACGATGCACCAATGTTTGCAATACTGTGCATTTCTGTGCTGGATGATGATGGCTGGTGGCGTGCAGGTACACGTCTGTATGGTTGGGTTTTCTGTAGACGCTGTGGCCGAAGCACCCATTTCGTTTACCGTGGACCAGGACGTCGAGGAAGTTCAATGCATTATGTTTTTCCACCGCCATGGTGAACTGGATATTACTGTTGATGCCACTGAGGTGTTCCAAAACTCGTCTAAACAACACTTGACAATTTACAAGGAGTGCTTGGCCGAAAGCTTGTGTAGTTTTAACCAATTGACGCGGTTGGAAATCCGAGAACATTTTATTCAATGTTATCGCCGCGAGACTGTGCATTCATACATTACCACTATCAACTTGACAAAAACACAGACGATTACACCATCTACATGATATTTAACATGCCATGCAACCAGCGAAGGAAATGCTTAAACAAGCTAAAGTTATGATTTATCCGTAATACACTGTTGTCTCAAAACGTCCACATTATACCAAACAATGATGGTATGTCCATATATCACCATAGCGATTCTGTGCCAGTACATTTCACTACAGTTATGGTACAGTAAGATTTCTCAAAAGCAAACAATACTAGATCAGCTTCACCGATCACGGCACACACCGCCACATTGTAGTTTGGTTTTAAGTGCCTTCCAACTGCAATTACGGGACCCGCAAAACCACATCCCGCTCTACGCTCTGTACTGTGTTGGCTTTAGAGAAACTCTCCACCGCCCTTCTTCTCTGTCTATAATTGGCATGTTGTTCTGAACGCTAGAGCTCTGTACTCCCTGTATTGCAGCCAGTTACACCCAATACAGGCTGCTGCAAGCCATTAGTTCTGCTCTCAAGCGGCTCTCGTTTTTAGGTTAGTCAGCTTCCCTAGAGTCGGTGGACGTCAATTAATACGCATCTTCTAAACTGCATTCCACTCTTTGGGCCACCCGTGTCGAAGTAAAATAAGTTGGCCAAACGAGCCATAAAGAACCTGTCAGAACCACGACTTAGACTGTTGGTCTTCGCTCTCGTATTTTAAGCGAATTTGTCTTGTAACAGTTTTCGTCCTTACAAAATTGAACAACATCGGCATGTGACGAAAGTAAATAATGACAATGATGCCCTAGGCAGGATTAGAACCTGCTACCGTAGGGGTCGCGGGGCTCCAGACTGTAGCGAAAAGGGCCGCTCGGCCACTCCGGCCGGCGACGAAGAAGGAAAAGAAGGAAGATGACAGAAAGGGCCGGTCGTTTTCCCCGTACTCTGGACAGTCCACCAGTGAGAACGAGTATACTGAGAAGACGGTTTTCTGCCTTTCATCCACTGTTGGCTCCATGAGGGATCCCTTAGAACTTAAAACACCGCACATGTGTTGTCACGTGTAAGTGTCGCCGCCAGTACATCTGTCAAACGCCACCTTGCTTCTCAAAAAAGAAGCGAGGAACGTCCATCTGATTTACCCGATGTCGCGACAGCACTTTATAGGGTAATATAATGAAAAACGGGATATAAATAAGAGTGCATGGAGTCTTACGAACAGTGACAGTAAATTGCATCTCGATGTGGTTGGGGTAATATATTATGCAACATTCGCCTGGAGACATCCGTGATGAGAATACCAGTTACAGGCAGGAGACACTGACGATCCCTATCAAACGAGACTATCAATTCCACCGCTTATAATTGGTGTGTACTCTTTTATAGTGCGATTCAAGCAGAATAAACATTTTGAAGTGGCACCTGCGATATGAGGTTGACTGAGATATAAGAGAAAAATATGAGGCCACGTTATTTGTCTGCCATGTCAGCTTAGAATGGTTTCACCTGAAAATCTCTCCCGCAACCAATAACATTTTGAAATGGCTGTAAGTCTGTCGACCCGATAGTACACATAAAGCTGGTACGTTTATTCGGTTGCAGATCTTACAAGATTCTTTGTACGCCAGAGCCACGATCCCCAGCCCCTCTACCGCTCTCCCTCCCTCCTACCCTCCTCCAGCCGGAACTCACACACCAGAGCGTTCGCGATTTGCTCGCGGCGATTTGCTGACGCGGTTTCGGGAGATGAAAGACACGATCCGAAACGGATGAATATCAGTATCCGACAGGACCCATGCATTTCTCCAGAAAATGACAAGTATGAGACTTGTGGAAACGTCGCTCCGAAATGAATATACTACTCTACTGGTTTCCCGAGAGGGCTGAAACCGACGGCGAAGAAAGACGTTGTATTACTTATTGAACGACCTCGTAACGCTACTCCAGCACAAAATTCAGTGGAATCATACGATTCACAAAGCTCCTGCCCAGTTGCTGGAGATGTATACTGATGATGATTATGATTATTATTATGAAGATAATGATATATCAGATTCCTTTTTGTTTATTTACGAAGGTAACTACATTCCCAGAGTATTATTTTCGTTGCACTTCTGTACGCATAACTGACAGGCTGGTGTGCAACGTGCAGGTAGCTGTCCTGTGGGTAAGTCAGTTAAGTTTGACTTTTATTTGCAGAACCAAAGGGGTAGGTCTACTAAGCACTAGATGCATGCAACTATGTTGGACTACCACATTCTGATACAGGCAGTTGATGTTTTACACATTGATAGTTTTAGTTTATATTGTCATTATTTACTTCCGTCACATGCCGATGTTGTTCAATTTTGTAAGGACGAAAACTGTTACAAGACAAATTCGCTTAAAATACGAGAGCGAAGACCAACAGTCTAAGTCGTGGTTCTGACAGGTTCTTTATGGCTCGTTTGGCCAACTTATTTTACTTCGACACGGGTGGCCCAAAGAGTGGAATGCAGTTTAGAAGATGCGTATTAATTGACGTCCACCGACTCTAGGGAAGCTGACTAACCTAAAAACGAGAGCCGCTTGAGAGCAGAACTAATGGCTTGCAGCAGCCTGTATTGGGTGTAACTGGCTGCAATACAGGGAGTACAGAGCTCTAGCGTTCAGAACAACATGCCAATTATAGACAGAGAAGAAGGGCGGTGGAGAGTTTCTCTAAAGCCAACACAGTACAGAGCGTAGAGCGGGATGTGGTTTTGCGGGTCCCGTAATTGCAGTTGGAAGGCACTTAAAACCAAACTACAATGTGGCGGTGTGTGCCGTGATCGGTGAAGCTGATCTAGTATTGTTTGCTTTTGAGAAATCTTACTGTACCATAACTGTAGTGAAATGTACTGGCACAGAATCGCTATGGTGATATATGGACATACCATCATTGTTTTGTATAATGTGGACGTTTTGAGACAACAGTGTATTACGGATAAATCATAACTTTAGCTTGTTTAAGCATTTCCTTCGCTGGTTGCATGGCATGTTAAATATCATGTAGATGGTGTAATCTTCTGTGTTATTGTCCAGTTGGTAGAGGTAATGTATGAATGCAGAGTCTCGCGGCGATAACATTGAATAAAATGTTCTCGGGTTTCCAACCGCGTCAATTGGTTAAAACTACACGAGCTTTCGGCCAAGCACTCCTTGTAAATTGTCAAGTGTTGTTTAGACGAGTTTTGGAACACATCAGTGGCATCAACAGTAATATCCAGTTCACCATGGCGGTGGAAAAACTTAATGCATTGAACTTCCTCGACGTCTTGGTTCACCGTATACGAAATGGGTGCCTCGGCCACAGCGTCTACAGAAAACCCACCCACACAGATGTGTACCTGCACGCCACCAGCCATCATCATCCAGCACAGAAATGCACAGTATTGCAGACATTGGTTTATCGTGCAAGAGTAATATCAGACGACGACCACCTGCCCCACGAACTGAGCCACTTACGCAAGGTTTTCAGGAATAAGGGCTACAGCACCCATCAAGTGAAAAAAGTGATCTCTCGGAAATATCAGAATAAGACCTGCGACGAAGAGCAGGAAAAGAAACTTGCTTTGCTGCCAGTCTGTGGCTCTGTGTCGGGCAAGATAAGCCGCCTGTTGAAAAGACACAAGATCAAATCGATCTTCAGGCCTCCAACGAAAATCCGTCAGTTACTGAGACCAGTTAAAGACGCTGTAGATCTCAGAACACCTGGAGTTCATGAAATACCTTGTGAGTGTGGCCAGAAGTACAACGGACAAACAGTTAGTTAGGTTTAAGTACTTCTAAGTTCTAGGGGACTTATGACCTCAGAAGTTAAGTCCCATAGTGTTCAGAGCCATTTGAACCATTTTGAACCTTTTTCATCCGGTGCTCTCTGTTTAGGGCACATTTTTATAACTTCCGCTCTGAGCAGCAATAGTGTAATGAGTGCCGAGAAACGTTGTGCTGAATGGTGGACTACTTCCAGCGTTTAGGTAGAGGTCTATTACCATCTTCTTTCAGCAAAAACGGTGTCCGAGATGTGTCATCCAATTATTTATGACAGGACTCTGATTTGAGTCAATCGGTTTGAACTGCTGTTCCCTCGAAGCGCTTCATGTAGCAGTTGGCGATATCATCGCTAACTTATTTATCTCTTATCATTACTCACCCTCACACTGAACCTTTGAAAATATGTGTTTACAAGCACATGTTGGAACATACTGCGTCTAGCAACTGTAATGAGTCTTCGAGTGGCACTAGCACTAATAGTGACGTGATGTCAAAGCTAACCGACGTATCATCCTTGTCCAGGCGCTTATTTCGGAGCACTCAGGAACACTACTGAGTTGTTAACATGGTGGGAACAGTGTCCTGTCAATGAGTTCAGTAGTTTCGCTAGACTTATCGCCAAACCATATGTTGGAGAACTCATGATATAAAGTATCTGCCGTGGTGGTGATGTCCATTAGCGTACTTTCGGGAGATCATAGAGACGTGGCGGTGGCGGTCCGCTCGGGCGCATTATTCTAACAATCTGCTAACATTTCTTTCTTATCCTGTTTATGGAGTATTGCGGAGCTGACGTTTTTAAAATTTCTGATCCGCTACGATACCCGTAGTTTCCTTTCACCTTCAGTGGTTACAGGGTCAGTTCGTCTTTCGGGATCAAGCAATTCCAGTATATACCACATTTCATCGGGACCAGTGGCTGACGAAGGCGCTTTCCTACACGGAAAGAGAAGCAGAGCACTGCGAAGCTTCACTTTTTGCGCAGGTGGTCTTTGGTATTTACTATGTACACAATTCTCGATTCCTTCTAATGAGAGTAGGTGCTGCTGAATGGCGGAAAGTAACAAATCTGTGTCTTGCGACTTCATTTCTCTGCCTTTCCGACGACGATTTATGAGTGATACAGTCTCATGTAGACACCGTCTGTTGCTCTGTCGTAACCATCAGTTATTCGACAAAGTGTGTTCAGATTTAGTATCAGAACAACATGTTTAACACAGCACAACTTGTAATTGTCTGCAGTCTTGATGCGCTTCCATGCTACACGTTTTTAATTACATGATTAGAAAAAGACCACATTCAGTATGTTGTCTGCTTAAACGTGTCTTAGGAAACAATGTTTCGGGATCCAATGCGTAAGGTTACACGTTTACAGTTGGTAGCGGTAACATCACATGGTACAAAGAATCGCAAATACCCCTATGCTATGTGCTCCTTTTAGTCTGCATTCAACGCCATGTAACCTGGACTTATATCTGTACCTATTACCCTGTAATCCCTATGCGCATTTCAACTCAGTCTCTTATTGTGTGCTAGGTTTTTTGACACAGCGATTTTAATTACACGACTGGCCATTAAAATTGCTACACCAAGGAGAAATGCAGATGATAAACGGGTATTCATGGGCAAATATATTATACTGGAACTGACATTTGATTACATTGCATAGATCCTGAGAATTCAGTACCCAGAACAACAACCTCTGGACGTAATAACGGCCTTAATACGCTTGGGCATTGCGTCAAAGAGAGCTTGGATGGCGTGTACGGGTACAGCTGTCCATGCAGCTTCAACACGATACCACAGTTCATCAAGAGAAGTGACTGGCGTATTGTGACGAGCCATTTTCTCGACCACCATTGACTAGACGGTTTCAATTGGTGAGGGATCTGGAGAATGTGCTGGCCAGGGCAGCAGTCGAACATTTTCTGTATCCAGAAAGGCCCGTGCAGGACCTGCAACATGCGGTCGTGCATTACGCAACTGCAATGTAGCGTTTCGCAGGGATCGAATGAAGGGTAGAGCCACGGGTCGTAACACATCTGAAACGTAACGTCCACTGCTGAAAGAGCCGCCAATGCGAACAAGAGGTGACCGAGACATGTAACAAATGGCACCCCATAGCATCACGCTGGGTGATACGCCAGATTGGCGATGACGAATACACACTTCCAATGTGCATTCACCGCGATGTTGCTAAACACGGATGCGACCATCACGATGCTCTAAACAGAACCTGGATTCGTCCGAAAAAATGACTTTCTGCCATTCGTGCACCCAGGTTAGTCAAATGGTTCAAATGGCTCTGAGCACTATGGGACTAAACAGCTGTGGTCATCAGTCCCCTAGAACTAACTAACCTAAGGACATCACACACATCCATGCCCGAGGCAGGATTCGAATCTGCGACCGTAGCAGTCACACGGTTCCGGACTGCGCGCCTAGAACCGCGAGACCACCGCGGCCGGCCAGGTTAGTCGTTGAGTACACAATCGCAGTCGCTCCTCTCTATGATGCAGCGTCAAGGGTAACCACTGCAATGGTCTCCGAGTTGATAGTCCATGCTGCTGCCAACATCGTCGAACTGTTCGTGCAGATGGTAGTTGTTCTGCAAACCTCCCCATCTGTTGACTCAGGGATCGAGACGTGGCTGCAGGATCCGTTACACCCATGCGGATGAGACGTCTGTCATCTCGACTGCTAGTGATACGAGGCCGTTGTGATCCAGCACGACGGTCCGTGTTACCCTCCTGAACTCACCGATTCCATTTTCAGCTAACCGACATTGGATCTCGACCAGCGCGAGCAGCAATGTCGCGATTCGATAAACCGCAATCGCTATAGGCCACAATCCGACCTTTATCAAAGTCGGAAACGGTATGGTACGCATTTCTCCTTACACGAGGCATCACAACAGCGTTTCTCCAGGCAACGCCGGCCAACTGCTGTTTGTGTATGAGAAATTGGTTGGGAACTTTCCTCATGTCAGCACGTTGTAGGTGTCGCCACTGGCGACAACCTTGCGTGAATGCTCTGAAAAGCTAATCATTTGTATATCACAGCATCTCCTTCCTGTGGGTTAAATTTCGCGTCTGAAGCACGTTATATTCGTGGTGTAGCAATTTTAATGGTCGGTAATATAACAATAATGGCCCATATCTAATTATATTCATTAGAACCTCAAATCTAAATTATTTAGCAATGCAGTGGGTAACACTAGCTTATCCTGGAACCAACAAATTCAGTAGAGGGCAATAGTGGGAACAATATTTTATATTGTTCATTAAACCTTTAATCATTTCCAAAACACTGTGACCACCCGCTTAATAGCTCGTTTTCAGTCTTAGGAACAAGATATGTCACTAGTCTGACATTTTGTTGGTAGATTTATCGAGTTATGCAGCATTAGATGTCTATACACAGGTCACGTAATCAGCGGAAATAATGGGCCGCCCACTGATTCACATAAGCGGTGATGGCGCCCAATAGTGACCCAGGTGGATTCCATAGGATTTACGTCAGCCGAATTTGGTCTTCGAGACATAAACATGAGTTCACCGTATTGCTCCTCAAACCACTGTAGCACGATTCTGGTTCCGAGACACGGACAATTATACAGCTGGAAGATTACATCGACGACGTGGAAGATATCAGGCATTAAGTGATGGAGGTCCAAGCATGCGCAGGAAAATGTCTCCCACAATATAGTACTGTTCCCAACAATCTCCATCCGTGGCGTGCAGCACGTTTAGAGACACCGTTCACCTGATGCAGTTTGTGGAGACGACCATCGATCTGGTAAAGCAAAAATGTGTTTCACTCGAAGAGCCGCCACGTTCCCATTGATCGAGGGTCAAATTCATATTATCCCTAGCGAACTGCCATCGTAATTGATGATGTCGCGGGTCAACACGTGCGCAGGAAGCTCCACGTTCAACAATGTAAGACGAACGGCGTGCAGCGAAACAATTGTATTTCTGTAGTCTGTGTTTTCCTGAATATTTTTGGACTTCCTTCTTTCATCGATCAACTGAAGCATTTCTTTTGTATTGCATTGTTTCTTCGCAGTTGCCCTCCTTGTACCTGCGGGTTCCTTTCCATCTTCTGTGATTGATCTTTTTAGACATGGCCATTACTCTTCAAGTGAAGTTCCTTCTCAGCTGCTCCCTATCGCGCTATCAAGCGTACATCTTCATTCCTCAGTAATTTTGTATCCCAATTCTTTGCGCATTGATTTTCCTTGACCACTCTCTAACTTCAGCCAACGCTTAGTTACTAAATTCTGATCTGACTCATTATCTGCTCCTGGGTACAAATTGGAATCCAATATTTGATTTCGGTATATCTTCCCGAGCGTGACGTAATGTAACTGTAATTTTCCGTACCTCCTCGTCCTTTTCAGATTCTTCCTCCTCTTGTGAATCTTCAACAGAGTATTCACTTTTACTCAACTAATCTTTCTGCTGTACCACTCCTAGTGCAAGGCCCATATTCTCCTCCAACCCTTTCTCCTACTCCTTCCCCTCCAACCGCATTCCAGTCCGCCTCGCCGCCTTGTCGATATTGGTTTGCTGTCGATTATGATAAGTGCAACACTGTCACTGAAATGTTCACAATCACTCACTCTCTGCCCTACCTTCCTATCCGTAACTAATCCTACACCCCTTCTACCATTTTTTACTGCTGCTGATATTACACTATACTCATCTGACCAGAAATCCTTGTGTTCTTTCCATTTAACTATACTGACCCCTTCTGTAAATAGATAGCGCCTTGGTCGTTCTTTCTTCAGTTTTCCTAGATTCCCTACCACTACCCAACTTCTTATATTCACACCCAGACTCGCACACCGTTAACCTTTCCCTGTTTATGGCCACCTCACACTTGGTAACCTCCTTCCTTCCCTGGAGACCCGAATGGTGTCTAGTCTGGAATCTTCTGCCGATGGATAGATTATCATGAAACCTTTGGCAACTGCAGTCCACATGTCATATGGAAACACAGTGTGTGTGTTTAATGCAGTGGTTCCCATTGTCTTCTGCATCCGAATGCCGTTAATCATTGCTGATTCTTCCGCCTTTACGGACAGTTTCCCACCCCAAGGACAAGAGAGTGCCCTGATATTCTGTCCACTCCTCCACCGTCTTTGAGAAGGCCATTGGCAAAATCACGGTGACTACTGATGCTGAAAGTCATCGATTGCCAGTCCTGATGATTTTGATTCAAATGTAAGCAGTGGCGGGGTTCAAACCCAGGACCGAGAATATACTGTTTGCTGATGAAAGACGCAACTCGGCTGCCTTTTTTTCATTTTGTTCTTGATTGTTCGTTGCATCTGGTCTGGGTTGATGTCACTTTACACCCACTGAACTTCATCGCTGATTCACTTACTCAGTTTTCTTTCTAGAGAGAAATGGCTGGCTGTTTACAATTTCTACAAGATTTCATTCTATGGATGCTGCTCCAGTCATGTACAGAAGTTTGAAATATTATTAGTGAAATTTTAAAATAGTATTTATTTACCTTTTTAGACTGGCAGGCTAGAATGAACCATAACGACTACAAAACATATACGTATGGAAGAAACATGACAAAAGAAACACATAAACATCATCATTAACATGAAATTACTGAAGATCTAATAACAGCACATATTAGTGTCCTTCCCTAGCAATACAATGACTAAAGAGAAAGAGATCACGTAAGATGATGACGAAAATGTTGGGTTTAACGTCCCGTCGATATAGAGGATCACAGAAATGTCGTACACCAAAAAATGATCATCACTTAGAACAAATGAAACACATGTAACACATTTTCTGACTTCAGGCTATCACACAAAACTTACTGGTTCACTTAATCACTACCTAGGAATATCGCCGAGGAGGACATTCTTGCTAAGTAACTTAGAGGAGAAGTTATCTTGAACATCTCGAAGAGACTGTTTCTTCTATTGACTTCTTTCTGATTCACCAGCTCTGTAATCTTCACATTTCCCTTGCTTTGTCATCGATCACATTCCGTGCTGTCAGCAAACAGATGCTATTTCCAGTTCCATTAGACTGTTGCACCTGCTCATATCTGCATAACATCTCCTGTACAACGCACACCACAGTTCAATACGGTGTAACTGCATGAGAATCAAGTTTCTAGTTAACATAGTGTTATTCCTACACCTCATACTGTTCTTGCAAACTCGCAACACAAGTAATTAGACTGAAATCCACCCATGTCGATGAGCTCACGATGTGACGGATTTTGTCTCAGATTTTAAGCTGTTTTAACAAATGTACTTCCACTGCTCGTGAAAACCGACGGATACATGTTTTCAACGTTCCCACGTTATTCACAGTGGAAACGTCTTTAAGTCTTCCACATTCTACTGGCATTCTCTCTGCCACTTATCCTAACAGTGCTCATGACAGCGACGTTTATCTTTTAACATAACTATCAAACTGGCTACAATGTTCGTACGAAGTCACACATTACGCCTATCACTTGATTAACGCAGTATGGTTAAACTCGGAGTGTCCTGTGGCGTCATTACTAATTACTCAGTCTTCTTCTTAGGCGCTAGGCAGAATTTTATGTACTGTAGATGCTTACCTGGCAAAGTGAGGCCTCTCCTTGTTGTGATCTGCCTCGAAGGTGCGACGGGTGTGTGGTGCGCTCATTCCGTTGACTTCGGACCCGTCTGCGATGCGGCTGTGTCGGGGAGTGAGGTAGCTAGCGACGCGGAGCGCTGGGGGTGACGCGCTCGTTCTGGTGTCAACGTACCCAGCTGAGTGCAGTGGTTCACCGCTGGCACCCACGCTGCCAAATTGCCTTTCCGCTACAGGAGGAGGGGCTGCTCCAGATCGCTGCCGTTTCGCAGCGCGACGTTGACGCAGCTAGGCGAGCGGCGTGTCAATGCAATTCACCCGCTCCCAGCCAACCACCGCTCTCTGTCACTCACTAGCAGCTCCTTACCGTTCTCTGCGGAGTTCTCTTATAACACATACCAAAGGAAACGCGTTACCAAATATGCTTGGCTAGGGTAACCCTTCGTGTCTTTTGCCCACCTACTAGGTTTACAGAAATACGTGCAAAGGAAACTTTTTCAACTGATTCTTTAATGGATTATATTAAAAAAACTAGAAACCCGCCTCGATTGCGAAAAAAGCACCTAGTGTTAACCTAGGTTTCAGCGTAGATAGCTACACCTTCTTCAGAACAATAAAACCCACAAGTGCCTAAGACGACTTTTGTCAATGATTAAAAGAATACCATAGCTATATATTGAAAAACGAAGAAAAGGAAAACACAAACAGTACATACATACAAAGTCGAAACCACTACTTAACTTAATGGTTAACTTCACTTTGTACATATGTACTGTTTCTGTTTTCCTTTCCTTCGTTTATAAATAAATAGCTACGGTGTTCTTTTAATCATTGACATAGGTCTTCTTATGCACTTGTGGGTTTTATTGTTCTGAAGAAGGTGTAGTTATCTACGCCGAAACCTAGGTTAACACTAGGTGCTTTTTTCGCAATCGAGGCGGGTTTCTAGTGTCTTAATATATTAACCAACGATTGCTGACGCGCTGCGATGTTGAAGGTTCTTAAATTCTTTAATGGCTCACACCATTAAAGAGATAATCAAAGAAGATTATAAACAATGTTATAATACAGTGTGTTTCAAAATGAATATATGGGATTTAGGCTTGATAGCACTTATTAGCACTTATTACATTCACCTTATAAATAACGCATCAATTGAAAGAGCAACTCAAACAGATTTGTTTGTGTACCCGTGCACTAAGGGAAGATCAGGCAACGACTTAAAGTGATTGAAGAACATCTTGGACGAGTGAGAATCTTTCACAAGGAGCCCCAGGATATCAGTTCGTCCTTATCGTTGGCAGTTGTTACAGGCTCTGAAGCCTACAAATTACGATTTACGTGCCAACTTCGCAAATGAAATTTTGCTGCACGAGACGAAGATATTCTGTCTCGTCTCGTCTTCAGTGGTGAATCGACATTTCACCTAAATGGAAATGTGAACACACGTAATGTGTGTATCTGGAGGTCTGCAAATCCTCACGAAATGATAGGGTTGCAACGAGATTCCTTTCGACTTTTTCGGTGAAGCCACTGTAACTGGTGTTTCTCATCTTGATGCTCTAGAACTATGACTCTTTCCTCAACTGGAAGAAGCTGAACCGTAGAATTTTATTTGACAGCAAAATGGCGCGCCATCTCACTGGCATAACGCAGCATGCCATTATTTAAACGACGTCGTACCCGATTGGTGGATTTTTGCCTTTAGTGCTTCATGAAGGGATGACGTGTATATGTCGCCGCTACCAGCAGATCCATCTGATTTCAGAAACAGCATTGTTGCAACAATTACGATATATTACGATAGACACATCTATCAAGGTTTTGGAAGAAGTAGCCTATCAACTCAATGTGTGCCGATGGTGCTGAAATTGACACTTCTAAGAAAAATTGTTTTTCGTTGCTCTTTCATTTGATGTATTATTTATAAGTGCAAGTTAAATGTAACAAATGCTACAGATCCTTAAGGCCGGTATATTCATTTTAAAACACCTTGTTGTTGAACGCCCCTATAGGGCCACCTCCTTATGACTGCACAAATAAGTATAGGACTGTCTTAACATCACCAAACTCCAGTATTAAACCCAAATTATACATTCCTTTTAAGGCTAATCAAGGGTTTTAACACCACCTTGCATGAGTTCTGTGGTATGCACAGGTCAATCAGTTCTAACAAATTAGAGGATGGAGGTTTACGGGCAGGCGGCTGGCACCCCGTATGTGGTCCAAAGGGTAAGTTAAGAATGTGCCCTTCACCAAATTCATATATATAATAACCAGAGCCACTTCCTCATCTCCTCAAACCCAGAACCTCTCCCAGAAGAACCCCAAAAGTGCCCCACCTGTGACAGGATACTTCCCGGGACTGGATCTGACTCTGAATGTGGCTCTCCAGCAGGGACACGACTTCCTAAAATCCTGCCCCGAAATGAGATCCATCCTTCATGAAATCCTCCCCACTCCACCAAGAGTGTCTTTCCGCCGTCCACCTAACCTTCGTAACCTCTTGGTTCATCCCTATGAAATCCCCAAACCACCTTACCTACCCTCTGGCTCCTACTCTTGTCACCGCCCCCGGTGTAAAACCTGTCCTATGCACCCTCCCACCACCACCTACTCCAGTCCTGTAACCCGGAAGGTGTACACGATCAAAGGCAGAGCCACGTGTGAAAGCACCCACGTGATTTACCAACTGACCTGCCTATCCACCAGGCCTCAATCTCCGGTAATTTCAAGTTGCCGCCACTAATACCTCAACTGTCATTCAACATCATCTTTGCCTCTGCACTTCCGCCTCGACTGACATCTCTGCCAAAACTCTTTGCCTTTAAATATGTCTGCTTGTGTCTGTATATGTATGGATGGATGTGTGTGTGTGTGTGTGTGTGTGTGAGTATATACCTATCCTCCCTAAGATAAGTCTTTCCGCTCCCGGGATTGGAATGACTCCTTACCTCTCCCTTAAAACCCACATCCTTTCGTCTTTCCCTCTCCTTCCCTCTTTCCTGAAGAAGCAACCGTTGGTTGCGAAAGCTAGAAATTTTGTGTGTGTGTTTGTGTGTTATTTTATTGTGCCTGTCTACCGGCGCTTTCCCGCTTGGTAAGTCTTGGAATCTATGTTTTTAATACACTCCTGGAAATTGAAATAAGAACACCGTGAATTCATTGTCCCAGGAAGGGGAAACTTTATTGACACATTCCTGGGGTCAGATACATCACATGATCACACTGGCAGAACCACAGGCACATAGACACAGGCAACAGAGCATGCACAATGTCGGCACTAGTACAGTGTATATCCACCTTTCGCAGCAATGCAGGCTGCTATTCTCCCATGGAGACGATCGTAGAGATGCCGGATGTAGTCCTGTGGAACGGCTTGCCATGCCATTTCCACCTGGCGCCTCAGTTGGACCAGCGTTCGTGCTGGACGTGCAGACCGCGTGAGACGACGCTTCATCCAGTCCCAAACATGCTCAATGGGGGACAGATCCGGAGATCTTGCTGGCCAGGGTAGTTGACTTACACCTTCTAGAGCACGTTGGGTGGCACGGGATACATACGGACGTGCATTGTCCTGTTGGAACAGCAAGTTCCCTTGCCGGTTTGGATGTACCGTGCACTATTCAGTGTCCCCTCGACGATCACCAGAGGTGTACGGCCAGTGCAGGAGATCGCTCCCCACACCATGATGCCGGGTGTTGGCCCTGTGTGCCTCTGTCGTATGCAGTCCTGATTGTGGTGCTCACCTGCACGGCGCCAAACACGCATACGACCGTCATTGGCACCAAGGCAGAAGCGACTCTCATCGCTGAAGACGACACGTCTCCATTCGTCCCTCCATTCACGCCTGTCGCGACACCACTGGAGGCGGGCTGCACGATGTTGGGGCGTGAGCGGAAGACGGCCTAATGGTGTGCGGGACCGTAGCCCAGCTTCATGGACACGGTTGCGAATGGTCCTCGCCGATACCCCAGGAGCAACAGTGTCCCTAATTTGCTGGGAAGTGGCGGTGCGGTCCCCTACGGCACTGCGTAGGATCCTACGGTCTTGGCGTGCATCCGTACGTCGCTGCGGTCCGGTCCCAGGTCGACGGGCACGTGCACCTTCCGCCGACCACTGCCGACAACATCGATGTACTGTGGAGACCTCACGCCCCACGTGTTGAGCAATTCGGCGGTACTTCCACCCGGCCTCCCGCATGCCCACTATACTCCCTCGCTCAAAGTCCGTCATCTGCACATACGGTTCACGTCCACGCTGTCGCGGCATTCTACCAGTGTTAAAGACTGCGATGGAGCTCCGTATGCCACGGCAAACTGGCTGACACTGACGGCTGGGGTGCACAAATGCTGCGCAGCTACCGCCATTCGACGGCCAACACCGCGGTTCCTGGTGTGTCCGCTGTGCCGTGCGTGTGATCATTGCTTGTACCGCCCTCTCACAGTGTCCGGGGCATGTATGATGGGTCTGACACACAAGTGTCAATGTGTTCTTTTTTCCATTTCCAGGAGTGTATATTTTTCCCATGTGAAGTTTCTATATATATATATATATATATATATATATATATATATATATATATATATATATATATACTCAAGGTCATCCATGAGTGTGGTGGCAGAGAGGGCTTGATCTCATTTTGTTAGTAAGGACGCTATACAGTGAGTGAGTGTGGTGCGCAGATATCAGCGAAGTATGGAGCAACAGACACTATTAGATAAGGCTAAATAATACTGGGTGCTATAAAATTGCAGTTATAGTTTTACAGGACTTATATAGGAGAGTGAGTAGATCATATGATGTGCTGGAACCCATCTCCAGAAACGTACACATTGCGTATTACAGTCGTTTGGAAACGTGTTTGTAACGCGACCACTTTTATAAGTAACTGATGAGACGTGGACAAGTACATAAATTGTTTTAAAGTTTCACTCATTAACAGCCAAAGAAATTGTTCGTGTACTTGTTAACTGGTTCCCTTCAACGTGATCCAGTACAGTCTCTTCCATTTCGGCTGTGCACAGTCTCCTTGGAGTATCGATGTCACGCGGTGAAGGCATCCTTTCTCGAAGCTGTTGCGTAATTATGGCGGAAATAATATGCGATGGAGTCGTACGTTGTGGAAAACGATGTTGATATATTTGACGAGCAACTCGTATATTACCATGAAATTCACTATTCAGGATCATCATATCGGTGTAAATTGCTAACGTATACTCACTCATGTTGCTACAACGTCAAATGACATCAGCTGATCCGGCGTAATGACCCTCACTATGATTAGCGTTTTACATACCTATCTGACAAATACGTTTTCAAAAGGTTGTAGCACAGAAAGTGTACATTTGTGCACATGGGTTCCTATAAAAAATATTATATACTCACCCCCTCTGTAAGATCTAGAAGACTGTAACAGGTATTTCCAAACACCATATCTAGCTTTACCTAGGAATATTTATTGCTCCATATTTCCCGAATATTTTTCCCGCCACACTAACTCGTTGTGAGCTAGCTTACCAACAGGAAACTGCGTTCATAATATTCTCAATGAGATAGGTGTCTGTACGTATCTGATATCTAGAACGGTACTAATGCCTTCTACCATGCCATATATTCTAACCTGGGCAACGCTCGGTTTCTCAGCCAGTCTGTAATACACCTTCATGTGATTAATGATCTTATACACCTTGCTCAAAGCACTTAATGATTGGGGAGGTTATCTTTGTATAACCTAGGTTGGCTATGATGCGAGATGTAAAGTAGTACTCCTACATACGTCAATCATCAACTTCTCCCTTAATGATGATTAATACCTTAAACTTACATTATCTTTTAAACTTAGTTTGTATCTACATTACTGATTTCACCAATGTGATTATCTGCATAACCATTCAGTGTGTAAACTACGGTCCTGTTTCTTATTTACACGATGTAAGATACAAATTTTACTAAGTTTGATCTCACTACAAGATACCCAATTACTCGTGAGGTACTTGAGCACACACCATAGACATATTAACTTTAAAAAATTGCTATCTCCCAGTTCTGAATCTACTTAGTGCATTCATCTCTTTGTGTCCCTTTAAAATTTTTACCCACCTCGCTGTCCTCCATCACTAAAACGGTGGTCTCTTGATGACTCAAAACATGCCCTACCTAATGACGCCTTCTCCTTAATTTTTACCACAAATTTCTCTTCTCCCCAAATCTATTCAATACTTCCTCATTAATTATGTGATTTACCCATCTAATCTTCAGCATTGTTCTGTAGCACCACATTTAGAAAGCTTCTATTCTCTTCTCATCGAAATTATTTATTGTACATGTTTGACTTCCATGCATGACTACACTCCATACAAATACCTTCAGAAACGACTTCCTGGCACTTACATTTATACTCGATGTTAACAAATTTCTCTTCTTCAGAAACTCTTTCCTTGCCATTTCCAGTCTACATTTTATATCCTCTCAACATCTACTTTCATCAGTTATTTGGATCGCCAAATAGCAAACCTCATATACTACTTTAAGTGTCTAATTTCCTAATCTAATTCCCTCAGCACCACACGACATTATTCTACTACATTCCATTATCCTCGTTTTGCTTTTATTGATGTTCGTGTTATATTCTCCTTTCAAGACAGTGTCCATTCTGTTAAATGGCTCTACCAAGTCCTTTGCTGTCTCTGACAGAGTTATAATGTCGTCGGCGATCGTCAAAGTTTTTATTTTTTCTCCAAGGATTTTAATTCCTACTGCGGATTTTTGTTTTGTTTCCTTTACTGCTTGCTCAATATACAGATTGAATAACATCAAGGATAGGCTACAACCCCGTCTCAAACCCTTCCCTCCCACTGCTTCTCTTTCATGCCCCTCGACTCTTATATCAGCCGTATGGTTTCTGTACAAACTGTGAATAGCCTTTCGCTCCCTGTATTTATCCCTGCCAACTTCAGAATTCGAAAGAGATTATTCCAGTCAACATTGCCGAAAACTTTCTCTAAGTCTACAAATGCTAGAACGTATGTTTGCGTTTCCTTAATCTATCTTCTACGATAAGTCGTAGGGTCATTATTGCCTCACGTGTTCCAATATTTCTACGGTATCCAAACTGATCTTCCCCGAAGTCGCCTTCTACCAGTTTCTCTATTTGTCTGTAAAGAATTCGTGTTAGTATTTTGCAACTGTGACTTATTAAACTGATAGTTCGGTATCTGAGCCACCGGAGCACGACTCACGCCCGGCCCTCACAGCTTTACTTCTGCCAGTATCTCGTCCCGATTTCGTGTCTCGGTCGGGCACACAGTTTTAATCTGCGAGGAAGTTTCATATCAGCGCACACTCCGTTGCAGAGTGAAAATCTCATTCTGATAGTCCGATAGTTTTCATTTTTGTGAACACCTACATTCTTGGGGATTGGAATTATTATTTTCTTCTTGAAGTCTGAGGGTATTTCCTTTGTCTCATACATCTTGCTCACCAAATGGTAGAGTTTTGCCTCTCCCAAGTCTTTCAGTAGTTCTAATGGAATGTAGTCTACTCCTGGGGTCTTGTTTCGACTTAGGTCTTTCAGCACTCTGTCAGACTCTTCACGCAGTATCGTATCTCATATTTCATCTCTATCTACATCCCCTTCCATATTGTCTTCAATATACACTCCTTAAACATTTCTGCTTTCCCTTCTTTGCTTAGAACTGGGTCTCCATCTGAGATCTTGATATTCATACAAGTGGTTCTCTTTTACCCAAAGGCCTCTTTAATTTTCCCTAGTGAGGTATTCCTCTACAACCTTACATTTGTTCTCTAGCCATCCCATCTTAGACATTTTGCATTTCCTGTCGGGACATTTGTATTCCTTCTTGCCTGCTTCACTCAGTGCATTTTTATATTTTCTCTTTTAATCAATTAAATCCAATATCTCTTCTATTACTTAAGGATTTCTACTAGCCATCATCTTTTTACCTACCTGACCCTCGGCTGCCTTCCCTATTTCATCCATCAAAGCTACCCAATCCTCTTCTGCTCTATTTCTTTTCCCCTTCTTGTCAATTGTTCCCCTATACTCTTGCTGAAACTCTGTACAACCTTTGGTTTAGTCAGTTTATCTTGTCCCAGCTCCTTAAATTCCCATCATTCTGCAGTTTCTTCCGTTTTAATCTACAGTTCATAACCTACAGATTGTGGTCAGAGTTTACATCTGCTTGGGAAATGTCTTACAATTTAAAACCTGGTTCCTAAATCTGTCTTACATTATATAAACTATCTGAAACTTTCTAGTGTCTTTAGGCCTCTTCCATGTATACAACCATTTTTCATGATTCTTTAACCAACTGTTAGCCATGACTAAGTTATGCTCTGTGCAAAATTCTACCAGGCGGCTTCCTCTTCCATATTTACCTACTACTTTTCCTTCTCTTCCTTTCCCCACTGTCGAATTCCAGTCACCCATGGCTAATAAATTTTCATCTACCTTCACTATCTGAATAATTTCTTTTATCTCATCATACATTTCGTCAATCTTTTCGTCATCTGCAGAGCTAGTTGGCATATAAACTTGTACTACTGTGGTAGGCGTGGGCGTCGTGTCTGTCTTGGCCACAATAAGGCACTCACTATGCTGTTTGTAGTAGCTTTCCCGTACTCCTCTTTTTTTATTCATTATTAAAACTGCTCCTGCATCACCGCTATTTGATTTTGTATTTATAACCCTGTACTCACCTGACCGCAAGTCTTGTTCCTGCTACCACCAAACTTTACTAATTGCAATTATATCTAACTTTAACCTACCCATTTCCCTTTTTTTAAATTTTCTAACCTACCTCCCCGATGAAGGCGTCTGACATTCCACGCTCCGAGCCGTAGAACGCCATTTCTTTCTTTCTCTTCATAACGATGTCCTCCTGAGTAGTCCCGACACTGGATTCGAATGGGGGAATGTTGTACCTCCGGAATATTTTACCCAAGAGAACGATATCATCATTTAACCGTACAGTAAATCTGCATGCCCCGGGAAGAATTATGGCTGTAGTTTCCTCTTGCTTTCAGCCGTTCGCACTACCAGCACAGCAAGGCCGTTTTGGTTAATGTTACAAGGCCCGATCTGTCAATCATCCAGACTGTTGCCCCTGCAACTACGGAAAAGGCTCCTGCCCCTCTTCAGGAAACAAATGTTTGTCTGCCTTGCAACACATATTGCTCCATTGTTGTTGCACCTACGGTACGGCTGTCTGTATCGCTGAGGCACACAAGCCTCCCGATCAACGGCAAGGTCGATGATTCATGAGGGGATATGACACATTAACTGTAATTTATCTGCAAATCAGCCTAAATCGAGATAAGCAAAATAATTGCTGAACCGAGATAACTCACGATAATCAATGAGACATTCTTTCAAGGAAAGCAAAAATGTTATATGAATTACTTACCGGCTTCAGCATCCAAAAACAGGAGGCATAGGGCTCATAATTACCTGTCCACACATTTTTTTCTAATCGCTTCTTTCGCTGAAATACTGTTACCTCCCCTGGTAACAAATTCTGCAAAGACGAATTCCCATAACCGGGTGTTAAAACATCAGCTGTTCACCAGCTCACTCTTTCATGGCTATTTGTACCCCTTTCTCATCCAGTGATTAATGAAACAGGAGCACATTTATTTTAAGTTAAATACCCTACAGTCAAGTTCATGACACTAATATGACGGATGACCTTTTGATATTAAGCTCTTCTCCTTCTCCTTTGTTTGCGTACACATAAGTTTTACCTCATGTATTTTCTCCCTTCCAAATCATCCCCACTTTGTTCCCATACACTTTCCATTCTTCTCATGTTTATCACAATATAAATCAGTCACTCTCTCTGTCTCTCTCTCTCTCTCTCTCTCTCTCTCTCTCTCTCTCTCTCTCTCTCTCTCCCTCTCTCTCTCTCTCTCTCTCTATTTATCGGCTCCCACCGATAAAAAAGGAACCACAAACACGAACACACACACACACAATCTGTGCTCTTTTTTACAAATCAATCTATCTTCACCACAGACATGTCCCTTGTATATTCCCTCTCCATCTAACGTATATCTGATCAAACACAACAAAATCTTCTATAGTTAATTTACGTCCAACATTGCAAACTCGTTGCCCAACATAATTTATACGCTATCCGACTTGCTACTGTGTAAACGATACCTGACTCAGAATAACCATTACCCTTCACCTTGTCAGAGTTCAGCTTTGGAAAGATGATGTAACTGTAAGAGCCTGAACTAGTAAGAATACCGCAAAGACTGTACGTAACTGACGTGTAAAACCTACTTCAATTAGGCGGTTTACCTCAACACTCTTGTTGTGAACAGCAGTCGGTGATTTCAACTCTTGATGACGATGGTGGAAACGGCCGTCGAAAGTTGAAGTGTTTTATCTGATTTGGCAGGCCTGTAAACCGAGAAAATTTTATTGAAGCATACCACCGGGATAGACTCCGAGGACACACGTAACACCCTTTCACAGAAATCCGCAAGTACGTCCCTTTTTTTTATTGTCTTCTATCTGTTCCTATTTAAAGTGGTGTAGCGAACGAACCTCCTCACATTCTGCTACTGGTATGAGTTCCTACGGTCAGATGCATCTTCGTGGTTCAGTGACATTTGTTCCACAGCTACGACAAGTTCATCTACTTTCTTCACCACCTCATTAACCTCTTCGGTTGGTGCCATACGCACTCTCCCTGATTGACAACCTACTCGCCTAATAGGCCAGCGAGCTTGCTCTGACTTTCAACAACTTTTCCTACACATTCATCGATTTGCCCACAACATGGCCACTTTCAAATAAATCGTTTTGAGTTTCAACCATTCGTTTCCAACCTTTCGCTCTCACCAACAATATCTTGTCTGACACCATGGATTTTCAGTTGAAATGATTCAAACGCTGATATATTCTCTGTAACCACTGCACCCAATCTCTCATCAGTTGAGGTGATGTTCATTGAATGTACCGTCCTAGTCGTGAGAGCGATGTTTAATGACTTAATTTTGTCGACTATCTCTCTCTTCCACGTTATGAACATTCTCTGTCTGTTTTTGATTGAACGCGTCTAAATCCTGCCTATTTACCTCCCAAGTTTCATCTAAGCC
Source organism: Schistocerca gregaria (assembly GCF_023897955.1). NCBI lineage: Eukaryota > Metazoa > Arthropoda > Insecta > Orthoptera > Acrididae > Schistocerca > Schistocerca gregaria. The sequence goes on from NC_064920.1 coordinate 1,121,079,290, forward strand.
TCAAATCTGTTTCTGCCTTATTGCCTTCACATGCCGCAGAAGCACCATGGGTGCATCATTCTGTGATGTGCTATGCTCAGCCTTTGCTTTACCTCCGCGAGTCTACTCGCACATACGGTTAGTTCTGGATCCACACTGGCATTGCTGCATGCCTCGCGCCCAGTCGCCTCGACGCTGCAGAGAATTCTCTCCAATTCTATTACATTATCTAGGGATTCTGCTTGCTGCCGACACCTTCACTTCTGTTCATTGCTGGGACTGATGCGTCGTCAGCGTCTGCTACGTTAAATTCCTCACCATTCGCTAATCTGCTCTTTCTCGTCTGCGTTCTGTTATTCCTCCACCGTTCCAAGACCTTTGTAACCTCCCCACAAAAATAAAATAATATGAATATGAATAATACTCTCATTTAGCGTAACAACCCAACAGTGAAAATATAATACAATGTGACAAACCTATAACCTTTCAATAACTGACAGTCAAGTTAACCTGGTAAATTTTGGACGTCGGCAATGCTGCGTCACGGCCCTGATACATCATTCTGAAAAGGTCGCGACGAGTCCCGTTACTGTCGGTGGCCGTAGGTTGAAACTGCAGTACATGAAACTCTAATACTCTCATATGCTATGCTCTTTTTATTCAGTATTCAAGACTACGTAGCCGGCGTTTAAAATCATATCTACTCTCTGGTGATCCTTTTGCACACCTTAACCTCTGAGTGCGTGCTGGAGTTCTTGGTACTGCGACTTTAATTGACAACGAGAGCCCGATTTTAATTATGGTTATTGATTCTACATGGACAATGCAAAGGACAACACTAGCTGCGTCTCGAAACAACATATTCAGTACAGAGGAAGGACGTGGAAACGTCCGGGCCATGCCGGCTTTTGTCCTATCGATTCTCCCCCAGAGATCGTGTCATGTCGGGGCTCGTAATACGGACGCGAGGTGGTGCGAACGAGAGAGGGTCGGCCGAACGAACGTGCGGAGTGAGGGGTAGTGAGTAACAGCTTGTGATCGGGAGAGGAGACTAGAGGCTACCTTGGCGGTGACGACTGTCGCTATGAAAACGTTCATTCGAGTCGGTGCCTGCTGTATTGGTCGCCTTTTTGGATGGACTGCGTAGCCAAGAAACTTGGTGGTCATTAGCCGATTGCATGTTTGTGGGGGCTTGGGTCCTCACTCGTGACCCACTTTTCCGGTGCAACTTACGTAATAAGTTTATGTCGTTGTACTTACGTCATTCGCTGGAGACACATTTTTCGTCCTCCGTGTTGCAAGTGTGATGAATTCTGAGACAGATTGCAGGTTGATTCTCAATCACGAAACTCTCTGCACCATTTATCTTGTGGTTGCTCCCTACGAAACTCGTTGTGCCTTTCTAACAGTAGTAATCCCTGTTGGCAACTGACTGAGTCGCTGATTTGGTCTACCATTTAAAACTTGGGGCTTACTGAGTATTAATTCTTAATCTTAGTGTACAGTCTGTTTCAGAAAGCACTGTGTATCACAGAACAGACCGATGCACCGATTTATACTCATTCCACCAGATCTCTCTGCGGAGTGTTGATGTTTGGGCCCGTCAAGGACGTGTAATTATTGCAAGGCTAATTTACCATTTTATGTCTTTACTAGCGTTAATATTACGTTAGTGTGATTTGAATTGCATGTTTAAAATACATGGGTTTTGAGTGTGGTTTGGTTACTGCTTGGAGGCAGAGACAATTTATTTAATTTTTTTTTTTTTTTTTTTTTTTTTTTTTTTTTTTTTTTAAACTGCTCTAAGTGCACTGCCTCGAGTTTATTACGACAGGATTATTTATTTAGGGAGTTTAAGTTGTAACGTGTTAGTTATCGCATTGGGATACGTGATTTATTGGTGCCTTGGTTTTGGGTCTGACCTACGCCTATCATCACTTGCGTATCTTTCTTATTCAGTAGACTCTAATATTCAGTTCGAGATGAAGAGGATGGCACAGAGAGGACTACGTGGCGGGCCACATTGACTAATGGGTCAAAAGATAAAAAAAAATTTAAAAAAATTCCGCTTCTGCTTCAGGTACAAACAATAACAGTTGCCAGTTTTGAAGTTAGTATTATTTGAAGGAGTATATCTGAAACAAAGTCAGTCTGAGACCTGCGTACCTCGCACTATTGGTCGGACCGGCAATTCGTGGTCGAGCGGGACAACTGCCAATCATCCACGAAGCCAATTGTGTACGGCGTTCGTGTCTGTGCCTGGTTAGCACCTGGTGTTCGGATACATTTGTACGACAAGTCTCCTTTTATGCAAGTGCAGGCTTTCTCGGCGAATTTCATATATGAAGTCTTCACGGGTTGTCAGGCAAGTAGCATCGTCGTCTCGTAGCAACGTTTCGATGGAACGCGTCTCCATCATGTTCAGGCGAGATGATGGAGACGCATTCCATCGAAACGTTGTTACGAGACGACGATGCTACTCGGCTGACAACCCGTGAAGACTTCATATAGAAATGTCGTTTACTGTTCCACGATCCACAGACTTAAAAGTAATTTCTGTTTATGCTATTATTGCCAGTCAATTTGAGGCTTTGGCTAAGTTGTGTATCACATGAAAGACTTCAATATTTAAAGTTGCTTATTCTATTTCTTTAGTTACGAATGCTTTTGGAAAGCTCGTCATTTACTGTGTATAGGTAACTTTTGCCATTCTTCAGTTTGTTTTCAGTTTAGTCTTCGAGATAATTAACATTGAAAGCATTTTATTCTGACCGCATTACCATAATCCCTTGCATTAGCGTAAAAGGGCTGGTGCCGTCTGATTTGTAGTTGCTAATCACTATACCGACAAGTTGTTCAGGAAATTGTTATTTAATCCTAGTTTGTTACCTTTACTGATTGTATCAGTATCAGGATGATTTTCTCAATGGCCAACTAGTGCCTGTTTAGATACCTGGTAACTAATCGTTTGGCAAAATTTTTCATTATGACTTTTATTTGAATTAATTGTTTAAAAGAATAAAACTTCGAGTCCAATAATAAGTGAATGAATTTCTCCCTCCCCTAAGGTCCCGTCCTTCCACTTATCGAGTGAAGTGGCGCAGTGGTTTGCACACTGGACTCGAATTCGGGAGGACGACGATTAAAACCCGATCCGGCCATCTTGGTTTACGTTTTCCGTGCTTTCCCTAAATCGCGTCATTGAAATGCCGGGATGTGATCCCGTTATATTGATCTCAATCAGTGGATGTTTATAATCATCTGCATTTATTAGTCTAAACCACTGCCTTCAGCATGAGATTATATACACAACATTAATTCTAGGTGTGACAATGACGTCTCACGTAAAGCAAAGCGAGCTGGTGTGGATTGACTCAACATACAAAATCTACCACGAAGTTTACATTTGAGGCAAATAAATAAATTTAGCTTTTACCAAATATTATTTCCGACAAAGACATTCGAAGAAACGTCTTCGATGGTCAGAAGGTAAGAACACACAATTCTGGGAACACGTGGAGCCCGTTATCATTAACAAAAGTGATTCACCGGCAGTTCCTAATTTATTACACAAGATATGGTTGATGGTCATCAAAATCATTACATGCTTTTGCAGTAAATCAAGGAATATATGAATCACTGTCGATTTACGTACTAGGTAGCTTTTTTCTACACACATGACCAAACCTCACTTACAGAAAACCAGTTAAATTTGAACGGAAAGTCCTACAAAAGCAGATGTGAAATTTCGTAGAGTTACTGTCGCAAAACATTAATAAACTTTGATATACTCCGATATCTCAGCTGGGCTCAGCGCAGATTCCACTCACTCACGTGGTGAGCAATGTAGTTCCAGTAAGAGTCACAAAGATCATGCCCAAAATTTTTAAAATAACAGAGTGAAAGTATTATGGTCCGTGTTCTATTCTCATTAGCTAGTGTTTAAGAAGATTGAGCATCCTCAAAACTTTGAATTTCAAGCAGTTAATATGCACTGACAGAACTGGACGATGATGTGCTTCTGGCCACGTAACGAATAAACTTATACAAAATTCAACTGTATCTCACAAAACTTTACTAATTAAGCAACAACTCGACATAGTTTTTCAAAATTAATAGAGATTACTCACAATTATTCCGCCGACAGAGTGCATAGCTGATTGCTAACTTTCGTACTCAATGATCACAAGCACTAATTGCCATTTACATTGTAGCAACAAAATTATGAATATAAGACCGTCGTCTTTCACTTTCTTGAGTAAATTGACTCTAAACGTCACACTACGAATATTATCCAGCTCATTTTCAGGCCTTTGAGCTCCACAGTAACGTCTGCACATTATGCCTGCTCGTCTAACAGCGGTCAAGTACCATGAACTTTCGAAGACCACGTCTCCTTGTCAGCCTGCTCGGAGGGAATCTATACCACCGGCTGTTGCCACCTGACACCCACTACTCTCTGTCGATTTATCCTGAAGCCCAAAAACAATCTCTTTGCTTAGTTTTCCTACAGGTTGTACTTCGACGAAGCCCCATACACTCTATCTTTGACTAATCCCTAATTATTCTGTACCCCACCACATTCAAACTTCATGGAATGACACATTTACATACCCCAAGGCCATGTCCCATGAGGTTGAAAATTGAAGAATTCTAGTTACGCCACAGAGTACTATGAGACACAGTTTAGTGACAATGAGTATGCGACTATGCATTACAATCACCTGCTGGAAATTTCACAGTACAAAGGACGCCCTACATTACTGCTTCAGTGCCTGGCGCTACATATCAGTGTAATTGTAATCTGTCCACACACCCTGGCGGTTCCAACTGTACCGACCTACCGCTGTGTCATCCTCTGCCAATGGTGTCATTGGATGTGGTATGCGGCAAGTGGGTTCACCATGCCAATCTCCTGCCATTGTCACTTTTCGGACATAGAGCCGACACTACTCGGTAAAGTACCTCCTCAGTTGGCATCATGATGCTGATTCCATCGCGTTACAGTCCTCCCAGCATGGAAACATCCCTGACAGTACTTTGGAATAAGAACATTCCTGGTTGCAAAGTTACTTAATATCAATGACGCCTTTCGACCTTTTGGGGCAGCACCAGATTTTGCAAAAGTAGTTGGATATGTAACCCTTGCATGATAAAGCAATACAAAATGAAATTGGACACAAAAGTAATTGGATATGTGACTCACCCGTCATGAAATCATATGAAATGGAAAGTCGACCTTAAGAACAGCAGCGTACTCCACCGTAGCAGCACAGAATAGGACAGTGCTTACAAAATAAACACGGTATCAGCCGCACACAGCGTGCACTTCCCATTTTATATGGATTTGTGAAATATGGGTTACATATCAAGCTACGTTTGAGCCCACTTTCCATTTTACATCACTTTATGGCGGAAGAATTACACACCCAGCTCCCCTTCCACAATCTGGTGATGCCCAAAGCGCGCGAAACGCGTTTCATGTTACATAACTTTCCAACCAAGGCTTATTATTCTGAAATAATTCAAATCAGTTGCCGTACCACTCTGTCAAAATATAACCGAAATATTTTTTTCGCTGACAACACTGATAATATAGCCAGGAGCTCCACATGGTAGTCAGCCGAGCGGAAAACTCAGCAACGTTGGCTGGCTCATATTAATGTGCTTTTATATACAGGGCGAGTCACTAACTATTGCCACCAAGAATAATTCCGAAAGTATGATAAGAGCAGAACTGTTTTTTTATTTTTTTTCAATGAGGTATTACAATTTGGTACCTATTTTCAGATAGCGGTTGTCGAGACGAATCCAATGATGTGTAACAGTAAGGCATCTGAAGGTCAACGAAGGGAAAAAGGTGGCATGAACGTTCATTTACAGAGGGTGTTGGAAGTGATAACCTTTGGTATCAACGCAGTACTGCAATCTGGTATTCCTTATCAGATCGGCACTTACCGTAGCACATGCTGTAACAATTCTCTCTCACGTATCTTAGAGGTGTAGTTGGACCGTCTTTATAAACAGCGTCTTTTACGAATCCCTACAAGAAAAGAATCCAGAGGCGTCAAGTCTGACGAACGAGCCGGCCAAGATACTTCTACTCAGCGTCCAATACAACGATTTGTAAATTTTCACTGCAACTCCTTTCTAGCCACCAGCGGAAAATGTGACGAACATCCATCGTGTTCATACCACATGCTGTTCCTTGTCCCTAAAGGTATTTCTTCCAATAACAGACCTAATGTTTCTTGCAGGAATGTTATGTACTTTCCGGCATTACGATTTCCTTCTGCGTTATAGGAGCCTATAATTCTGTCCTTCAGAATCCCACACCAAACATTCACCGACCACGTTTTTTGATGTGCAACTTTCCGCAGCCGACATGAATTTTCAGTTGCCCAATAATGCATGTTATGCAAATTAACATTTCCATGGTTCGGGAATGTAGCCTCGTCAGTAAATAAAATGAAATTAATAAATGTTTCATCCCTATGAATCTGAGGTTGAGCCCATCGGCAGAATTCAATGCAATGCATACAATCCGTACCAGTTAATTCTTGGTGGAGACTGAAATGGTAAGGATGATATTTATGGCGATGCAGAACACGAACAACACTACTCTGGCTCTTGCCAGATTCCCTTACGATTTGACGCGAATTAACACAAGGAGCTTCCACCGCAATGGCAAGAATACCAATTTCCGTTTCCTCATTAGTAACTTTCCTTTGCTGGATATCTTTCCGATGCGTTAAAGATCCCATTGTTCCCAATTTATCATACACATATTTAAATGTACGACGTATAGGGTGAGTACGTTGAGGATATCTTTAAGCGTTAAACTCTCCAGCTCTTACTGAATTTCGTAGGCATTCTCCGTAAATAAGAAGCATATCGACGTGTTCCTTGAAGGAATACATATTTCACATTCGCTTGATTCGACGATACTAGTTTTACCATTCCTATTAGTGTTGTATTGAGAAACCGTCGAATAGTGTTGACATGTCAATGGCACGTTCGATTGATACGCCACGATCGGCGAATATTTCCTGTTTGCACGGTGTCCGAGAGCGAATTGCCGGGGAATGTTCTTCGATAGTGTCGAAGTGATACGGAATACCGCTGAATCCTTGATAAGAAAACTGCAGCACTGCGTTGATCCCAATATTCGTCACTTCTAACACTTTCTTTAGATGGACTTTAATGCCACCTTTTTTACCTTTGTTGGCCTTCATATACCTTAATGTTACACATTGGATTCGTCTCGATAGCTGCTATCAGAAAATAAGTACCAAAGTGTAGCATCCGATTAAAAAAAGGTTGATGTACATATCTCTGACGTGACCCCACTTAGCAACAAAAAACCAACGTCAAAATCGTATTGTGGCCTCCGTTGTTCAATGAAACTTTTGTCCCACAACGTTTTCAGTTCCTATCATACTTTCTGAGGTATTCTTGGTGACAATAGTTAGTGAATCATACTGTATATGCAACGAACACCGTAACTATCCACTAATGAAATGAAATGATCGTATGGCATTGTTAGCCGGGAAGTCCCATTCGGATTCGGCCTAGTGCAAGTCTTATTTCATTCGGCGCCACATGGGCAATTTGCGGCCGATGATCAGGATGAAATGATCATAAGGACAACACAACACCCACTCACCGAGTGGAGAAAATCTCCAACCCAGCCGGTAATCCATCCCGAGCCCATTGCACAGGAGCTAAGCACGCTACCACCCAGCTAAGCTGGTGAACATTGTCCACGTACATAAGTGTTCTTCAACGATAAGTATTAATTTCAAATATAGTGCTAGGAAAATGTAAATTTACATCTGATGCTGAGTACTGAGAGGAGGGCGAAAATTAGGAAATATTCCTTTCAACAAAAGAATTTCGTGATTTAGTACTCATTTGAAGTGGTCAGGACAGGAATTGAGCAGCATTACTGAAAGCTGCCACATGCGTATTTTAGGACTCCAGTTGCGTATTTTATGCTGAGAACTTAAATATTCGAGGCTCTATTTCTAGTAGGCCGCTAATAGCGGTGGTTGACCAGAGACAAACTACAACAATTAGAATTTTTACTGAACATTAGGTGTCGCGATTCGCTCGTCAGTATTCTTTGAACCAAGGTTCCACATCACTTATGTACCAACAAACGATATTAAAATGTTACTATAATGTCCCTCGCAACGTGCAACAGACAAAGCCAATTACATTTATGCTTTTTTTTGCTAGCACTGAGCCCTCATTGTCGTTGCATAGATGATATTTCCTAGTCGACAGTAATGATTGGCCCATAAATTATGGATGGGAGCAAAAGTATACAGTTTATTTCAGTCAGTATTAACATAAACTGTTTAATAGCTATATCGATTTCAAATGACTGGTCATTATCAGTAGATTACACAGTCCTTAGCCGATGGCTGCATCAGAGCTTGTTATAAGTGAACGTTTCCGATACAAGGCCTCCAATATGAGCCGAAAGAATATGTTGATTTTTAGCAAGTTATGAATAACACGTGATAGAGGCTACTGACGATGAGTTACCAGTTGGCACTGTCATAGCCATTAAACGGTATATGTAAGCGTCAATTTAAGTAAGAATAACAATGAAAATTAATGAGAAGACACTGATGGTATTTACCAACAAAAAAGGAAATATATATGAATATTTACATTATTCTAGTATTTTCTTATGAGATACAATTTTTCCAGGATGAAGCCAGTGGTAGTTTAGGTGTTTCTCTAGAAGAGACGGCGTTAGGTAAGTGACAGAGTACTGTAGTAAACTTAGCTTCGCTAACATTTCCGATCCAGTTCACAGGTCATAATTAACTGTCTAACAGCTAAAACGTCTTGAGTATGCTAACTGACCAAGCGTTCCAAACACACAATATTGACAGCAAGTGGTCTGTACTAATACAGAAAGATCTTCAAAGTTTCTAATAGCCAGCGGTCCAATTACTCTACTTCCGAACTTCGTGGCTCTGAATTCCGAGGCATCCCTGTGGTCCCTCCTATGCTGGCTCTGTTTTGCTACAAAGTGTTCAATCCTCGAACGAGCGTCACTTTACGAGACAGGGTTACGTCGAGAGCTTCGTAAATCCAAACCACGCGGCGTCCCGTAAACCACGATGCTTCTCTTTTGTGTCGTTGGCATGCCGTTGGCGGTCGCCGCCTGTTGGTTTCGCAGGCCCGCGACACAGTGTCCAGCTAGGTAGTCTAGATACTAAGGGGTAGGCCCGTTGGTTTCCGCAGCCCGCCCGGGGTCACACATAAACATGGGTCCTTATCTCGCAGTAAAACTCCGTGCAGCGCTGCTCGGTGTGTATGTGTAGGTGTGTGTGTGCGTGTAGGTGAGTGAGTGTGGGTGGTTGGATCGATGTGACCGGCTCAGGCCGCCCACGCTGATGGTCCCCAGCCTGCCCGCATTTTGGCCAGCACGATATCGCACGCCCTTTCTCTCTCTCTCTTTCTCTCTCTCTCTCTCACCCCGCACCGACCCTAATAGGGCCGCATTACGTTTTATGACTCGATCCCCGGAGGCTTTTACTTTTTACGCCGATTTTTTTCGAAAGCAGCGTCTAGTGCGGTCACGATGGGATCGGTGGTGGGCTGACAAGTTACGCAAGTGACACCTCGCAGCCCCGATTTCGTTTGATCCGTTCCGCTTGTTTGTGATTAATGGCTGTCAGCCATAAAGCCTGCCTCGACGACTTGGCTTTTTTTTTCCGCCTCGCTCGTTTGCAGTAACTGGGTCACGCGAAAAAATGAGGCAGAGTTGCCGGCGAGTTGGTTGTAATCTGGTTAAGCCATCGTGTCGACGCCGCCGTGCAGAGATGGTCTCTCGCTTCAAACGCAGCCTCTACTTTGCGATCCAGAAGCGGTAATCCACTCCATCCGGATTCTTTCTGAAGCTCCGCTTGAACTACATCTTGTGTCCTTCGGAACCAGGTGACGTCAAACCGATACTGAAGAACATACAGGTGACCTGAAGTATGGTTTCGTAACGGCGGCGAATGTGTAGTGCCTGAACACTATTTTCAGGTTAAGACGAGTGTTGGTAACAATACAGAGTCATTAATATTTCCATGGGAATTCTCTTAGATAATTTTAACTGAACTGAAATTTGCTAGTGTAACGGTTTATGCTGTCCAACTTGTCATGATGTTTAAAAATTAAATTTATTTTCTCTTCGAAAATTTGACTATACGCTGGCCTTTTACATAACTGTATACGTTATAATTCTTGGTTTTCCATCAGGAAGGCCACAGATCTAGTAACTGACGGTAAGTCAAGTGCTGAAACCGAAGTGACATTTGGGTTCTGAAGGATGTGTGACAACCCTTCTACAATTCTAAATGTCATTAAATGGTTTAGGAGAAAATGTAAGCTGCATCTTAGATTCATTGCCGATGACTGAGTTATTTTTTTCTAGGGGACTCATAAGAAGTTCAAACCGAATTTATACAAGATATCTATATGATGCAAAAAAGGAAAATAGACACCAATCAAAGAAAGATAGGAGGTTCTACATGCTGATACTAAAAAAATTCCGCCAAATTTCGGTTACACAATAAATGACACAAATTAAAATTTGGCATTTCAACTAAATTCTCAGGTATTAAAATTCCTAACAAAAATGGGAACCATCACATAGAAAATATCGTGGTGAGTACAATCCAAAACTACGTTTCATTAACAGAACAACGTATGAGGTGCAACAAATCTAATAAATCATTGATTACACTGCGCTTCTCCATTTTCCTCTGCGATGACGACGAACGTTAAACTTTAATCTTGCTTCTTTTGTTCTGTACATATTTCACGAATGTAATAAGCGAGTTTGGCTAACTATGGTTAAAATAGTTTACGTTACGGTGAGAGCTTCTCACTACATTTGGATCACCAGTTATCTCCTGTGAACGCCAAAACGTGTCTACTGCCTCCTACATATAGAGAAATGATGACAGTAATAGAATATATCAGAGCTCACATGGTAATATTTATGTATTAATTTTTCCTACCTGCCACCCGAGAATGGAACAGTCGAGAAATGATCTGAAGTAGTCTTTCTATGAACCCCCTGCTAGCATTTAAGGGTGCCATACAGAGTAATCATGCACACGTAAATGTAGAAAAGTTTCTTGACTGTGGGAGTGCCACATATCATCTACTCTGAAATTCATCTGTGGAGTAACAAAAAGGGTCAACCAGAAATCATTTCTAGTGGTAAATGATTTCTATTTGCACTTTTATTATATGCCACCATACTTAATTCACAAGGGGCATAGTCAAATAATTTTATGGATGAGTACTTTTCTCCTTTCTGTGAGCAAAGGTCATGTTTTGGATAGAGGTTATATTTGTCGGTAGTGTTGTAACAATAAATGCTGCTATTACTTTCAAATTGTACCTGATTTTCGTGTTAATCTTCATAAGAAATTAATTTTATTGTTTCAGTACGTCAGTTTTTAAAGCAGTTACCCAATCCCATGGTGATATAAGACGTGAATCATACAGTAAGTTTCTGTTAACAAAATTCGATTCATAGGATGAACTTCTCTTTCATTTTATAGGTGACTCGACTAGACCTCAGGTTCTATTAAAGTGAAAACAAATTTATTGTTACGGCATGAAATAAAATATACATAAAAGAAATACAAATGTATAACTCGTATCATCTTGATGTAGACAGTCTAATACAATGCCTCATCACAATTATACCACGCGTATGGTGCAGTGGGCTATAGACAAGTATTCACGTTCATAACTCCCTGTATTTATGTGCAGCCCCTGAAAGTTGAGCAGTGCTTGCATGCCACTTGATTTTGTTAAGTTAAATATTATAGTGTATTATAAATATGTGGTATAATAGCAATATGCATAGTTTATCAGAAGATACATGATGAAATGAAATTTCAGCAATTAATAGCAACTCATTATTAAAAATAAGAACTACTACTTTATATAAAAAGCCTACACAGTCTTCCATAATGAATCACATACAAGGTAGTGCAGCCGATTATCATTCTATTGTATCATTATCAACAGAGACACTTGTTCGATTATCAAATACTTAATTTTCCATGGAACTGCTGTGACTGTTTGGTTAAGACCTGGCTGTCACTATAAATAAGCTGATAAATTTACCTGAGTACTTCTGTGTCATGGATGAAGATATTTATTCTGTAATGTATGCAAAAGTCTTAGTAATCTCTAGAGCATTTCTGTTTCATGGAGGAAGATATTTAACAGTTAATGTATGCAGAACTGATGGTAATATACACCACATTCCTGAATTCCTTTTAACATCCGTTGATTAATGCTTAAATTGCAAGTCTTTTCTTGTGGAAGAAATAGATCATCACTCTGAGGAGAGGATTAAATGTATCGCTACATTTCCTTTTTCAGTTACCGTTTATTTGGAGTCACCCTTGAATCAGTTATGCCAAAGTTGTTTGATTTCCATCTATGGGATCATTCAGCGTGTGTGAAAAGTATTAAAATTAAACTACTACCCTAACTAAACCTATTTAACGAATCCCTGTATTAAGAATACTTAGCGTCACAAAGCAATCTGATATATTTACAGTACTGGTGTGGTGTTTGGATTTCTTATCAATCCATCTTCAGTGGACCCATTGTCTATCAATGCAGTTACAAATTTCTTTCGACATTCAGTTATGTGCACATTTATGGTAGTTACTTATTAGACCAATTACTGGAGAAATTTCGTACATTTACCCTCTTTAGTGACAGAACTATCGAAAATGTATTATACTCAAGAGAGCCTCAAACCTTTTACGATACAAAGTCTTACTTACGTCATTTTTATACATAACATTCTTTGACCAATTGTTTTGGAATGCAGGTTTTCGATCCAAAAGAATTCAAAATGGAAACCAGAAGAAGGTAAACCTATTGTTTTACTTCAAATGGTTCGATTGGATCAAAGCACATTGGGACTTAACAACTGAGATCTTCATTGCCCTAGACTTAGAACTACTTAAACCTAACTAACCTAAGGACGTCACGCACATCCATGCCCGAGATAGGATTAGAAACTCCGACCGTAGCAGCAGAGCGGTACCGGACTGTTGGCGTTACTGTCAATAATTCGTTGCTCGCCATAACGATTCGAATAGGTGACAATCATTTCCAAAACTGATTCATCAAAGAACAATAGTTAGAAATCCAATACATCATAACAACCGGTCATTTCCACCTTCACGTGATCAGCTAATTCCTCATTACAGATCATGGCAAAATCATTCTTATTTCCAGTTACATCATGACAAATAATTTCAGAAACTGTCCTGGGAGGCGTATTTGCTGATTCCCCCATTCGTTCGCTTTCTTTTTCTCGGTCTGCCTTCATTGGACTCATCGAAACCACGATCGTAATTCTCAGGAGAGTATTCAGGATCATAGCCGTTAGCTATTTCGGCAAACGAATTGACTTCAGTCTCAATGAATTCGATTTCCAACAGTAAATTTTCTCCGTATCGGAAACTGTCACACACTCTGAAGAAAAGCAGCTCGAAACCTCAAGGAAACACGACTTCAAACACATATAAAATTCGGCAAAATTGCCGCGAGTGTAAGAGAGGTTGTAAACGCAAGGAAACAGTTGACTACAGGGCACTCTAGTCGACTGTCACACTTTTCGTTGAAGAGTATCTGAACCAAAAGTGCATAGCCTCTCGAGATGGCCAGGCCAACTATACATCCATTTGGATTGAGTGCAGATGTGTATAAAGATTAGGTACACGACCAGGAATGTATGAAATTGATGCATTTGGCTTGCCAGGAAAGTCACTTTGTGTATCAGCTTGACATTTCTGGCAGCCACTGTGTTGAGCAGTCTTTATTCGCTAGCTCCACACACGAATAATAATGGAAGACCACCTGATAAATAATAAAATGGGACGTATCCTCTGCTATGTACTTCACAGTGTATCTACGGAATACCGATGAAGTTGAAGCACTAGGGCGTTAGTTTTGCAGCAATCGGGAGAAACACGACTCAAACGTATGTCCGGCCATAAATATTCCCCTTGTTTCTCTAAATCAGTAGCGATGTCCTGGAATGGTTTCTTACCCTTCCTCGCCTTCTTTTATCGTATTACACCAAGGACAATCTGAGCCATCCACCACTGATAAAAACGTGTCTCATTGAAGGATGAATTTGAGGGAAGGTCTGAGACTTAATTTTTTTATTTTATATTTTGAGATGATAAAAAATTAGGAATATCGCTGTTATATAGCGGACAGTAGTGGCTCTAAGACTAATGTGGTTCGCGTTACGCGTATCGTTCTGTCGTAAGATCCGAAGAGCAGATGTGAATATATAATGCCGTGGGTAGTGGAATGTCTTCCGTAACTAACGAGTGTTAAGCGAGTATAAACTGCAGAGAACATTATAGTATGAATCCAAAATTCGAAACTAATACAGAACCCGGGTGAGCTCCCTATGTTGTAATGAAATGGAGAATCGCCTTATAAACCAAATTCGAACAGCTTTAAACGTGTGCAACGCCGAGAAAATGTTACAGCTGTAGAATATTTATCGAGGAATTTCGCTGTAGTCCCGAAGATATTGACGAGAAGCTAAATATGCTTCACGGCTCAGTCGAAATTCTGTGAAATCCGTTCCGGTGCATGTGTCTGTATTATGAAATAAAGGAGATTACGCGCGCGCCGTGGGCGTGGCGCAGAGGCCGGGCGCGCAGTAATTTTTGACTGAAAGGGCCGGCGCCCGTTGGGACGCACAGACAGGCCGGCGTAATTCCGATAGCGATCGGCCGGGCCGGCGCGTTTTAATGAAGTTCCTCAATCATATCCGCTTATGGCGTCCCCAGTGACTGCTCTTTTTACCCATCCGACCCAATTTATGCTGGACGACTACGGAGGTACGGAGACATATCTCCGCTACCTTTTAAAATGTAATCTTAAACGTTATGTTTATTTTGTAATTTCATTGGCAGTCGTGGCCGTATGCGAACATCCTCTGTATACTGGTAGTAAACAAAAACAAAAAAATGCTAGTAACTGTAGTCTACGAGCCGAGATAGGATCATTGTCCGCTAAACAGATTGCCCAACGTATGCTTGTCCACCGTCTTCTGAAATATTGCTCCGTCGTATGGGATCCTTACCAGCGTTAACGGAGAACATACAAAAAGTTCAAAGAAGGGTAGCTCGTTGTTTATTTTCGCGAAATAAGTCGAGAGACTGCCACGCGTATGACACGCGGGTTGCGGAGAACATCATTAAAGCAAAGGCGTTTTACTTTACAGCGAGACTCTTACCGAACTTTTTAACCCCGCATACCAAAATATTTTGTAGACGACCCCCTAAATCGGGTGAATTGATCATCGTGGTAGCCGGCCGAAGTGACCGTGCGGTTCTAGGCGCTACAGTCTGGAGCCGAGCGACTGCTACGGTCGCAGGTTCGAATCCTGCCTCGGGCATAGATGTGTGTAATGTTCTTAGGTTAGGTAGGTTTAATTAGTTCTAAGTTCTAGGCGACTGATGACCTCAGAAGTTAAGTCGCATAGTGCTCAGAGCCATTTTAACCATTTTTCTTTTATCATCGCGATAAAGTCAGAGAAAACACAGCTGGAAAGGAGAGGTTTAAGTGTTAGTTTTCCTGTGTACTGTTAAGAGAATGTGTAATCTCCTCCCCTCCTTGTTACTTCCATCTATTGGCCACACTAAACAATGTCCAGTCCAAGTAATTTATGAGCTAAATTTTTTATGAAGAGAGGAGCGAAGATTACAATAAACATTCCAGTTTACTTAGCTTGTCATGATGAGATGGCACCAGTTCTTATTGTCTAGGAGTCTGATTACTAAAGCTGAAAATGTCACATCAGGTCCTCATGGCTGGGTTGAACTACACAAATCTCAGGACTGTTATTGTAGCATTTTTTACTTAATTACTTTTCTCACATTTTAGTGTACTATACAGTATTTTGATTTTTCACGCTAACAAAGGCGAAATTGCATTTCTCGCATAAAAATTCTAAAATACGTCCGATCACACCAAAGGCGTGCTTACGATTCCCACACTTTGCGGAAATAACAATATTCCAAAGAGTTTACAATTTTTCTTCCCAAATGAATTTGTACTAGTTCCCCTTACATTATTAATTTCGATTAATACTTCACAAATGAACCCAGAAATAAACATAGTAAACAGCACAGGTTTACGTAAATAACAATAGAAATGTTGATCGTGATACTAACTTGTAATTTCAAAAGTTTCTAAATAGATAATTTTAACTTTGCATTCAGAACTACTACTGATCGATTATCTACATCTACATGGATACTCTGAAAATCACATTTAACTGCCTAGCAGAGGATTCATCAAACCACCTCCACAATTCTCTATTGTTTCAACCTCGTATAACTCGCGGAAAGAATGAACACCTATATCTTTCCATACGAGCTCTGATTTCCCATATTTAGTCGTAGTGATGGTTCCGACATATGTAGGTTGGTGTCAAAAAAATATTTTGGCATTCGGAGGAGAATGACTGGAATTTCGTGAGAAGATTCCGTCGCATTGAAAAACGCCTTTCTTTTAATGATTTCCAGCCCAACTCCTGTATCATCTCAGTGGCACTCTCTCCCATATTTCGCGATAATGCAAAACGTTCTGCCTTTCTTTGAACTTTTTACATGTACTCCGTTATTCCGATCTCGTAAGGATCCCACATCGCGCAGCAGTATTCTAAAAGAGGACGGACAAGCGTAGTGTAATGCAGTCTCTTTAGTAGGTCTGTTACATTTTCTAAGTGTCCTAGCAATAAAACGCAGTCTTTGGTTAACCTTCCACACAACATTTTCTATGGACTGATTTATAGTGTAACCGGAGTTTAACGAGTTCCTTTTAGCAATCATGTGGATGACCTCACACGTTTCGTTATTTAGGGTAAAACATTGAAACTAAAATATTTTATAAAGTAATTCCTTTTCATAAATTTTAGCTTGAAATATGACTTACAGTGTGTAAAATGATATAAAAGTTTTGAGAAAAGCAACTGAGTTAATAACTCTCTGTCCAGAATTCGAAAAATAATACTGGTATCGACAACTACTGTTGAGAAAAAGTAATGCTGGAGGAGTATGTCCTGTTACAATCGGAAAGGTACAAAATTAGTGACGAATCGTCCGCGTCTCACTCAAGTGCTCATTGTAGATTAGGCATGTGGATGTAGATGTAGACTACGCAACAGTATTAAAGGGAAATATTTTCGAAACCCTGGAATTCTCCCATTACCAAACACAATTCTGAAATTTGGCTCAAAGGCGCCTACAAACCTTCCTGTGTAATGGTGTAAATATTCGGCGTCCTGTGACGTCACCCTCTTGCTTGGCGACGCTTCATGCCGCGAGGTGTCGACATTTGCAAAAATAATTCAGAGTTCAATAATCAAGGCGCTTGCGGTACAGCCGTGTGTTGTGCCGCCTCTCAGGAGGCGTCCCTCTAGTCTCGTCACCACACGCAATGGCCTTAAGCGAATACTGTCCCACCTGAAGTCGCCTTCTTTTATTACCTCTGTTAATGATGCCCTTCTCTCCAGTTGACTCTGCTGTCTGTAAAATTTCCAGCCCTACCAAACGAAATTCTTAAAAAAATTAACTGGAACTTGTACTTGATGTACTAGGAATTGTCGATGAAAGAGTTAGTTTATACGCCTTTCAAGAAACATTAAGTAAAATTTCGATGTTTAGTATTTTTCCTGGTGCTGCTATTTTAATAGCTACCAGTGTATTTGACAGCAGCAGGAATTAGAGGATCAATAGTTTCTTGTCTACTTGGAGCCGCAAATGAGCGGTGGCTGAAACAGCTCGCCCTCTCTTGTGCCAACACTCTTATCCTACACTGAACTGTGTAGCGTACTTTGAAAGCTACATTTCTACTGCGATCAGATCCAGACACAGTCAAGGCTGACTGCTTTGCAAACAGCGTGGACGAACCCAAGTGTAAACCGTATGGAAATAAAAGAGTAGTATTAAAAAACTAATTAGGATTATTCTCGTTGATTGTTCCGTCTCACCTGCACATTTGTAATTAGCTTACGTGTTTCGATCGATCTGGATCATCTTCAAATCTGAAGAACTGCGTCTGCAACCCATCTTGTCTACTCCACATATTGGAGTATTTTAAAGTAAATTTTAACCTTATGCTTTTGTATCGTCTAAGAATGTCAACGTCTGACGTATTGTGATCAATTACACACTCCGCATCTGCAGAGTGCATTACCTTTGTCTCAGCATGCCTTTCAAGGTCCAAAATAATCTGTTCGAACAAAGAAGTGCTCATGTCCTTAAAAGCGCACCTTGGAGAGATGCAGATGCTATAATGCTGCCACTGGAAGATCATGTGATCCTCCGTCGTTAGCACAATCTGAGGGGACTCTATCATGTTGTACGTGCCACTCAGTTGTAAAAAGGAACAACGTGGTGTAATTAGCTAACAACCAACAATTACCGTGTTTTGACTTCACGATGAGCTCAATGTGATGCAACTCGGTGTCTTGGTACATGATCGTGGAGTCTCCAGCATGTCTATAATGCTGACTTAAGATACTTTTAGTAGTGATTCAGAAAAGTAAGTTCAGATCGATCACGAAATGAAAAGCACTGTGAAAATCGGACGAAGGTTTGCACATATGTTTTTGGCGGAGTCTCTAGTATGCCTATCGAACGCGTCTCGTCACTCTTTTCGGTTCTGAGCGTACGTTGAGCACATAAAGACGCCTAGAAATTAGTACCTCCCTTCAATTATGACGACCTGGTGAGAGATCTCGCCTGATGCCATACAGTCCACATAACATAACTGTCGTGCGATTCCTCCTACTTCTCAGTTATCGGCTGCAGGGGCAATAAAGATTCTCCTCGATGGTAAGTGGTTTGTTCACCCACAATATAACTCGTAATTTACTCCCTCTTTGTTTCATCTCTGCTTTCAGGAACTGCTGTCTGGAAAAACACATTTTGGCACAGATAAGGAGCTGTAAGTCATCGTAGAGATTTGACGGTTAGTACATGCGGCTGCCTTCTATGACGAGGGTTTTGAAATTTGATACAACTCTGCTGACAAATGTCTCAGTCGGAGTGTTGACTACATAGAAAAATTGCTGGAGGGAGTACCTAACTGTTGCAAATAAAACATTTTTGATTATCACAGTGGTTTCTATTTCGCGACTGATCAGAACTTACTTTTAAAACATCCCTCGTAATAAGAACCCACTCTCTTGAAAACTTTATTAACATTTTTCAGGCATGGCCCATACTCAGAATCCCAGGTGAAAAATTTTTATATCTAGTATCGTGCCATCTAGTAGCTCTAATACATCGGCGCCACTTAATGATTTGTGTCAAACAGTGGATGAATGGTAACAAGAACAACTACTAGAAAATGTTATTCGGTTTCTCTCCAATAGAATATCGAGAGAATACTGTATATTCCGGTACGAATAACGTACACGTTGATGGATGGAGATCATAGCTTTGTTTCCGTGTTGTGGCTATAATGCTGACTTTTGTGATTATTCCTTTTTTATATACCCTGTTTTGATTATGAGATGGCTATCTTCAAAACCTCTTGGATAGCGAGAACGAAAGAAAGATAATCATTTGGTAAAATAAAGAGACGGAAATAAGGCTACCTGGTACATCTAATGAAAAATCCGAAATATTGGCTAATGCAGTGGGTCATAGGAGGAAACATAGACTGGAAGAATAGGGGTTGGAAGAAGATTGTACTATTACAGAAGAAGATCGATGCACGAAGCATTTAACAACTACCACCGTTATACCTTAGCAAAATATCATTCCAGAAACTAGAGAAATCGTAGTAAAGTCACTAAGTCGGTCGAAGGCTTCTGTCCAGTCATTCGTTGGCCAGTCTGCTGTGAAAGTAGCAAAACAAAAGCCGATGTTTTAAATTTCGCCATGAAGTACCAATCACGAAGGAGGATCGTACAAGCATACCGTCTTTAGACCACTGTACAGATTCCTGTATGTAGGACACAGTAATATGCATCCCTATCGTGGAGAAGCAACTGAAAGGGTTGAAAACGTCCTTATGGAGTTCCGTTTCGTTTTTACAGAAAGTACTTCATTGCGCTGGCCCCTTACGTAGTTTGATTTTATTGTGAAACCGTTGCTGGGCGCAAAGTCCGAAGCAACAGGAGGAAAGAACAGGTGATTCCTATGTATAAGAAATGTAAAACAATTGATGACCCATAAAGTTACGGGTGAAAATCCTTAACATCGGGTTGCTGCAGACTTCTTGAAGATATTCTCAGTTCGAGTAAATGTCCTTGAGACGGAAAAACTCCTGTCCACAGATTAACGCTCATTAAGAACGCATGTCTCGTGCGAAACTCAGCTTGGACTTTTTTCACGTGATACCCTGCGAATTGTGGATGAAAGGCAACAGGCAGACTCCATATACCTAGATTTACGGAAAGCGTAAGAAAGGTACGACCATATGGGACAGTTTCCAAGATGTTTGTGTGGGTCGAAGACTTCTTTAGTAGGAGAACCCAGCATGTTATCATAGACGACGAGTGTTCATTAGAAATAAAGGTATCGTCGGGAGTGCTGCTGGAAAGTATGAAAGGACAGCTGTTATTCCACTGTCTGCTGATGATGCTGTTTCTCTGCCTCGTGATGGCGGGTGTTGTGTGTTGTCCTTACGTTAGTTAGGTTTAAGTAGTTCTAAGTTCTAGGGGACTGATGACCATAGATGTTAAGTCCCATAGTGCTCAGAGCCATTTGAGCCATTTGATGACGCTGTGGTGTAAGAGAAGGTGTTGCGGTCGAGTTACTAAAAGAGGACACAAGATAGATAAAATTTCTCTTTGGTATGACAAATGCCACCTTGATGTAAACCAAGAAAAAATGTAAGTTACTGCATATAAGTAGGAAAACCTTTCACGTAATACTCGAATACAGCAGTAGTAGTGTGATACGTGACACCGTCATGTCGTTTAAATTGTGAAAACTCTCACCCCACATTTTGTCCTGTTTTCGTAATGAATTCACGTACTAAGTTCACTTGTTTCATTTCTTCCCCAGTCGGTACCTACATGTCAACTTTTCATCTGTATTGCGTCCACGTTACATGGATGGATAGAGCGTAGCTTGTAAAAATGTGGTAGCTCTCCTCTCTGTACCTAACCTAACATTTAGTTCTTCTAGAAGTTTTCCTCTCAAACTCATCTGGCCTTGGTTAGGGGAGCTCCTTCTCACAGGGGTGAAAACACGTGGATCTATCGCACGCTCTTGAAGAATTGCCTGTCACTGAGAATCGCGGGTGTCACGTCAGCGGACCGCACGAATAGTAGTGCTTGGCCTTTGACAGATTATACTCCAGGTACTGCAGACGATGAGTGGCGGAGCGGGAAACTCTATAGCAGAACAGGTAATCACTAGCAGCAGGAGTGAGAACTCTGACTGTTACTAAACTTTGGGCATCTATTTGCTGTTTTTTTGGGTCTGTGGTCTTCAGCCAACGTTTCATCAAGCAAACTGTATAGTCACTCGTGCATCTGAAAATTTCCAAACTTGGCGCTTCCCGTGGGAACACTGTGAAAAGATCAACAAAATTTCTAGAATTTCTGAGAAACAGATTGGACCTGTGAACGGGATGACGTCTTTTTCCCGTTTCATGCACACGTACTTCATTGACGGATACATCTTCAAAGTTATGGTTGGAGCTAAAAACAGTTAACAGTGAATACAAGTCGACGCAAAGAAACTTGTCCGCAACCATCCTCACACCGTCACGGTAAGACAGCATTTGAAATGTCCACTCTTGACGTCGGAAATCACGATATACTGAGGGAAGAGGACTACATTCCCAACTCCTAGACGGTCGCTGTGCTCGAACGGTTCTAGGTGGTTCAGTCGGGAACCGCGCTGCTGCTACGGTACTAATCCTGTCTCGGGCATGGATGTGTGTGATGTCCTTAGGTTAGTTAGGTTTAAGTAGTTCTAAGTCCAGCAGATGACCTCAGATGTTAAGCCTCATAGGGCGTAGAGCCATTTGAACCATTTGAACCTAATTTCTATTTTTGGTCTTCATGACTTGATCTACGAGATTCACACAGTAGCATGTATGTTTCTCTGCAACCTAAGGGATGTTCATCAGTTGTTACATATGTTTTATTTCTTTAACGAGTTGATTCAATGAAACTCACACATATGATAATGATTCTTTTTCTTTATTCCTTTATTCATGGATTTATTGTGTGCTCTCTATGGATTGATATTCTTTTTTGTATAATTATATAGTTTTGTAGCGGCAACGGCTTTGCCGTAGAGGATACACCCGTTATCGTCAGCTCACCGAGGTTAAGCCTTGTCAGGCGTGGCCGCAGCTTGGGTGGGTGACCATCCGGTGCGCCATGTGATACTGCCATTTTTGGGGGTGCAATCAGACTCGTGATGCCAACTGAGGAGCTGCTCGACCGACCGAATAGTCGAAGCTTCAGTAAAAGCAAACCTTCATAACGTGGTGTGCTGACTACACGCCCCCTCCTATCCACATCCTTAGCTCAGGATGACACGGTGGTCGGAAGATCCCAATGGGGCACTTGTGGCCTGCAGATAGAGTGTTTTATATAGTTTTATAATCACGAGTGAAAAAGTAATTCATGTCAAGTTGGTTGCGTGGCAATCCTCTGCAGCAAGCACAGAAATATTTCTTCTCTTTTTGATTTTCTTGCAGCAAGGAAAGGCCGTTTTATTTGCAAAACAAGTCTGGGCACGATTTCAACCGTAGTCGTCCAGGATCATGCTCGTGGCAACCCCAGTATCCACTCTTTTTTTCACTTTCTATTTCCATTATACAAATTAATTCTCACATTGTTTTATAACTTTTCTGACTAATTTTGCACATGGTTTGAATAATATAAATTTACCATATAAAACTCTGTAATTCAGCAACCACTGAAGTAAACTGTCCAAATAAAATGCCCGGGTCCTGCAACCATAAGCAAACGTCAACGCCGCTGAAGAATTCAGGAACTTTTCCTACGTTTCCACGTCTACTGCATTTTTCTAGTATCGAGTCAGCTTCATGGGGGTAATCCATCATTTTACGTCGTCATGGGTGATGGACTTTGCATCAGTCTAATCTGCATACCAATGGAGTACCTGCGAACAACAGGTAGTGTTCACTGCATCCCAGCTCCTGGCAAAATCTTAGGCATATTTACGTCATATTAAACGTAAGTTTTTGAGAAATTTTAGCAAAGTGTGGATCATCTGTAAATGAGGCTCCATGGAGTTCACTAGTGGGTCCCATTCTTGAGTACTACTGTGAATTTTGAGGGTCGCCACCAAATCCGATTAAAGGAACAAAACAAAGCAAATTCAGAGAGAGCCTGCTAGATTTGTTACCGATAAGTTAGATCAACATGCGAGTAATAAGGAAATGCTTCGTAAACTCAAAATGAATCCTAAGAGGGAAGGCATAGTTCTGTTTATGGAACACTGCGGACAAAACTTAGAGAACCGGCATTTGATCCTACTGCCGCAAACATACATTGTGCGTAAGGACCACCAAGATAAGATACGAGAAATTAGTGATCATCAGGAGTCATGTTCTTGTTGTGGTCTTCAGTCGTGAGACTGGTTTGATGCAGCTTTCCATGCTACTCTATCCTGTGCAAACTTCTTCCTCACCCAGTACCTACTGCAACCTAAATCCTTTCATATCTGTTTAGTGTATTCATCTCTTGGTCTCCGCCGGCCGCGGTGGTCTCGCGGTTCTAGGCGCTCAGTCCGGAACCGCGTGACTGCTACGGTCTCAGGTTCGAATCCTGCCTCGGGCATGGATGTGTGTGATGTCCTTAGGTTAGTTAGGTTTAAGTAGTTCTAAGTTCTAGGGGACTGATGACCTCTGATGTTAAGTCCCATAGTGCTCAGAACCATTTGAATCATTTTTTTTCTTGGTCTCCCTCTACGATTTTTACCCTCCACGCTGCCCTCCAATATCAAATTTGTTATCCCTTGATGCCTCAGAACATGTCCTACCAACCGATCCCTTCTTCTAGTCAAGTTGTGCCACAAACGTCTCTTCTCCCCAATCCTATTCAATACCTACTCATTAGTTATATGATCTACCCACCTAATTTCAGCGTTCGTCTGTAGCACCACATTTCGAAAGCTTCTATTCTCTTCTTGTCCAAACTAGTTAGCGTCCATGATTCATATGGCTACACTCCATACAAATACTTTCAGAAACGACTTTCTGACAGTTAAATCTATACTCGATGTTAACAAATTTCTCTTCTTTAGAAACGCTTTCCTTGCCATTGCCAGTCTACATTTTATATCCTCACCACTTCGACCATCATCAGTTATTTTGCTCACCAAATAGCAAAACTCCTTTACTACTGTAAGTGTCTCATTTCCTAAACTAATTCCTTCAGCATATACCCGACTTAACTCGACTACATTCCATTATACTCGTTTTGCTTTTGTTGATGTTCATCTTATATCCTCCTTTCAAGACACTACCCATTCCGTTCAACTGCTCTTCTAAGTCCTTTGCTGTCTCTGACAGAATTACAATATCATCGTCGAACCTCAAAGTTTTTATTTCTTCACCAGGGATGTTAATACCTACTCCGAATTTTTCTTTTTTTTCCTTTACTGCTTGCCCAATATACAAATTGAATAACCTCAGGGAGCGGCTACAACCCTGTCTCACTCCCTCCCCAACCACTGCTTACCTTTCATGTCCCTCGACTCTTATAACTGTCATCTGGTTTTTGTACAAATTGTAAATAGCCTTTCTCTCCCTGTATTTTACCCCTGTCACCTTCAGAATTTGAAAGAGAGTATTCCTGCCAACATTGCCAAAAGCTTTCTCTAAGCCTACAAATACTAGAAACGTAGGTTTGCCTTTTCTTAATCTAGCTTCTAAGACAAGTCGTAGGGTCAGTATTGCCTCACATGTTACAATATTTCTACGAAATCCAAACTGATCTTCCACAAGGTCGGCTTCTAACAGTTTTTCCATCCGTCTGGAAAGAATTCGCGTTAATATTTTGCATTCGTGAATTATTAAACAGATTGTACGGTAATTTTCACATCTATTAACAGCTGCTTTCTTTGGGTTTGGAATTATTATATTCTTCTTGAAGTCTGAGGGTATTTCGCCTGTCTCATAATCTTGCTCACCAGATGGTAGAGTTTTGTCAGGACTGGCTCTCCCAAGGCTGTCAGTAGTTCTGATGGAATGTTGTCTACTCTCTGGTCCTTGTTTCGACTTAGGTCTTTCAGTGCTCTATCAAACTCCTCACGCAGTATCGTATCTCCCATTTCATCTTCATCTACATCCTCTACCATTTCCATAGCATTGTCCTCAATTTCCTGTAGGTAGTATCTATCTAACCCCTAGTGAGACAAGCCTCTACACACTTACATTTGTCCTCTAGCCATCACTGCATATCCCGGAGACATATAGAGAGTAATTTTTCCCTCGTCCTGTTTGCGAATGGAGCAGAAAAGAAGATGATTAGTAGTGGTGCAAGGTAACCTCTGTCACAAACCGTACGGTGCCTGGCAGACTATGCATGTGGATATTGATGTAGAATGTACGATCCACATGGTTGATAGGTTTTGCTCTCCATTCGACACATGGCAACGGATGTGGAGGAATCATTTCTTGTCCAACATATGTAACAATGTGACGCAAGGCCCGGGATTGTAGTAATTATTTGAATCAAATAATAGCGTCAGTTACGCTTTTATTTCTATCACGTGACCGGTTTCATCGGCCACCAGGTGGTTGTAAGCCTTGTGTTGAGGGTAGTTCACAGCCAAGCCGTGTACTCCCAATCCACTAGGCTCATGAACACTTCGAGAATGGCCTTTCCCAACTGGTCTATCTGACCCAAAGTAAAAATGCAACTGTTCCCATCATGTGAATCCCAAATTAAACATGTAACAAATATTCAGGGAAGGATAAAAATCCACTGAAGAAGAATGTTTCAGAGTAGATCTTGGCTTTTACAGCCATGTCATTGTCTATCAGGCGACAATCACTAAAGTCGAACAAAGCTGTTCCTCGAGACCAGTATTTTCATGCTGCAACGTTTACCTATTTTGGTTTGGTAAATAGTCTGCATCTATTCATACACAGTGGAATGGATAAAAGTGCAGTTATTTTCATATATGGTACTTTAATTTGTATACATATCAGTGTGTTAGTTGTTTCTTCTCCTTGCCGATCAGTCTTCCCACAAACACGTCCCATAATTTACTATCTTATGCACGGTCGTAACTGCACCACTAACGATGTACCATAACCCGATCTCCCAGAAACTTCTCGCAGTAGAAGTGGAGTCAAAATAAGCGAACTTTTGTCTCAGCTTATCCATAGATAATTGACCGTTTTTGAGAAAACGCTTTCAAGGTACTTTATGTGCCTTTGAACTAGTAAATCGCAACCGAGGTCGTGGCACAGTGACTGTCATCGTGGCTTCACACTTGGGGTCTGCTAAAAGACGTCTAAATTACGTCACAGCTTTCGACGATTGTTTTCTCACAAACAGTTGAGTATCTACAGATAACCTGAAATACGTGTTTGTATATTTTGACTCCTGTTCCACTGATCGAGGTTTTCGGAAGTCGTGTTATGCCATCCCCGTGTTCTCCTTGTGAATGGACTAAGCCCGTCACTACAGGCTAACGCTTTTGAGGCTACGTGTACGCACTTGAACACCTGATCTGCTTTCCAGGAGAAAAAGAACCATTGATGGCTTGCTATTTCCACATGTACGTTGAGGTACTAACCAACCTAGAAACATACTACTCCTGATAGCTATGATTATTACTTTGCAAACGACATAAATACTGTGCATTCATGTTCTATACACTGTCCTCAGTGTGTCGTATCTGCACTTATTATCCGTTACACGCCGTATTTGTAGCAAAACGCACCTGTTCCACTGAAGCACACCTGACGCACTTTGCAGGAGGTCAGCGTACCGTTAGTGGAGTTTTGGTAACAGGTTCGAGAGCAGCGGTGCGAGTGTTACAGAGAGGCAAAAAGGAGAGCGAGGGAGAAAGAGAGAGAAAGAAATATAAAATTCTGCAGGGTGGGTCGTCACGCACCTGCGCACGCACCATTGTCCGCACCCCGGAGATAATTTTAATTACCTCTGCCCACGGCACGCGGCGCTGCCATTTGTGGCCCAGAGTGGACCAGACGTCGTGTGCACGCGGCCGTGGCCCCACGCGGCCGGCATTTGCAACAAATAGCCGCTCCCAGGAAACTTCCCGAGAGTCGTTCGCTTTATCTACACACTGCTGGAGTCCTTTCCCTGCCTGCAGCGAGACCGAGACTCGGCCATTGTGGGAGGCATTCCGCGATTTATACGAGCCATTCGCTGATGGCTCCTGCTGCAGTATAACTTTCGAAAGAAGTACACCATACGCTCTCGTATAAAAGACCCTGTTCGCGACATTGACGGAATTGCCAAAGATGTTGACTAGAAAGTGTCAACTTTTTTTAAGCTTGGGTGCTGCAGATCTTTAATCTACGTGAAGGATGTTGTTTTTGGCGAGTTAGCGCCGACAAACCCTATTTTTGTTAAATTTCTTTAACAGAA
Organism: Schistocerca gregaria; assembly: GCF_023897955.1. Taxonomy (NCBI): domain Eukaryota; kingdom Metazoa; phylum Arthropoda; class Insecta; order Orthoptera; family Acrididae; genus Schistocerca; species Schistocerca gregaria. The sequence continues at coordinate 1,121,106,930 of NC_064920.1, forward strand.
AAAGTTACTCGAAGCCCAATAATTATGTATCGATCAGTTCCGGTAGGCAGTTTCGGTCTAAGCGACCAACTGCAGTTGGTGACTGGTACCTCTTGTTCCACACAGCAGCCCTGCGAACCGTCTGCAGACATCAAGGAGCTTCTGGTCTGATGACGGTCGCTTAGAAGTGGACTATACAAAATTCCCTTCACTGACTTCATTCATTTTGACAGGTATGTAGGACACGACTAGGACTTCAAGATGTGTAAACAGCAAGGCGCAGCTACCAACCATTTTCGAGAAAACCAAATTTGAAAATTATAGGCGGTTTTATATGGTCGCTAGTGTACAAGAAGTCGTAAGCCCGAACGAGCAAGTGCCAAGGTTCATAAGTGCGAGCTTTCTGAATGAAATATTTACTGGTACTCTTTTCTTTTCATTCCCACGTAATTCTAACGACAGATGTATTGTGGCTGTACAAATTATCAAAATCCATCCTGGGTGCTCTCTCGCTAAATTCACGACCAGTCTTGTAATCAGACGAAACATAATAGCTCACCATTTTCACCTGCTTCTCTTCCAGCTCGTAATCTTCTGATAAGATAAAACGACTGCTTTGACGTCATCAAGCAGACCTTCATCGATTTCTTGTTGGATATTTAGTTCGTCTTGTTCCACAAATTGTTTCCTCGCTAGCATTTCAACAGTGTTACGAAATATTTCTTCTCAAGTTTCCTTGTATTCTTGTATTATTATTGCACCAGAATTCGAAGGGATGAGATTGTTTTGGAGCGAGAGCTGTTCACTATAGACAAATGTCGTTTTTAAGCGTACTTTTGAAACTTCACTTCAAAGCGATTCGGCTACACAATCAGGTTCGCTTTATCTTACGGTCGACGTACTTGGCACATAACTACAATTATTCGTAAAATCAGTCATCTTGGATTATTGGTAAATAACTACCATGGGGATAACATGCGAATAAAGTATAGTACGGGTTTCTGAACAGTTTCCTTTCTCCCTTCGTAGACACAAAATCATTTGTGCACATGCAGCTGTTTCTGGTGGGTCAAATTGACGTACAGGGATGCGGGGAAAATGGGTTCGCATAGTGAGTTCCATCATACCTGAACGTATATCGGGAATACAGAAAGGAACATTCAGAAAAATTAAAAGGTACTGATGTGTTGACATGTTGGTAAACATGATTAGAGTCCAATTTGCCGCGTTATCTGTTTTATTGTAGTCGCTCAGGGACTGGTACAACCGGTTTCATGCCATGCAGGAACATCATCAGATATATTTAACGTCTGATGTCCCATGTCATCTAAATAGCTTAAGCCCTGTTCTAAGGAGGATTGGGGAGCACTGTTACACAACTGCCAACGAAAGTGGAACTCAATAGAATAAGTTGTCACTAACAACTTCGTCACTAGTCACTTAAAAGATTAGTGACAGCTGGCATTATTAAGTTTGAATTCCGTTGGAGATTGCGACAGTAGCGGTCCTCACTGCTTCATGAAATACGCATGAAGCCATTTAGATAACACTGAACATTAGACCTTAAATATACCTGATGATGTACTTCCTTGGTGCGGAACAGGTTGTAGCCGTCTCTGAGCCATTAAAATGAAACAGCTAGCACATCAAATTGGACTCTCAATTAGCTTTACCAGAATTTCAACACCTCAATACATTGATATTTGTTTGAATGTTCCTCTCAGTATGTATAATTATTTTAACTGCGGGTGTCCTACTAATGAGCTGGGCTAATGAGCTAATGGTGAGTCGAGTACACGGGTACACAGAAAATGGATTCGTGGTCAGTTGGAAGCTACCTCAGGAATACAATTTTTTAGAAACTTTATAAATAATATGAATATTAGATTTGGAAATTACGGAAATAATAAATGGTTGAATAGACACTGATAATTTGGACAGTAAAAATAAATCAGTTGTTAGAATGACTTACCAATTTAAAAAAAAGGTACCAGCAGCAAGATTTGATCCAGACACCTCACGGTTATGAAAGTAATAGCTTGCTACTTATTTCCATATATTCGTAAATTGCATTCACTTTATACCACAATAAAAATAAATGTACCCAACATCGCATCGTGCCCTGAGTAAACACTATATCTCGATACTTTCCTACACCGATGTAATATATATGGGGAAAAACGAAGAAAACTTGCTTCGTACACGATGCCCTAGGGTGTGTCGCTACTCTCCTTACGTTCATCAACCATTCACCAACCAGGTACGTCTTCACGTATGTCCTATGTTATTGCGCCGATAACCGGACATAGTCTTGTCAGTTCAGTCAACGGGTATCTTCTCCTAGCTGCTGATGAACCAGCTGCGTGGAGGGTCGCGAAGGGGACTCCCTAAGTTAGGAAAATATTGTCCGTATTTTGGGTTCCGTACGATCTCGCAATGACGTTCTTGTAGGTAATTCCAAAAGTCTAATACATTTTTAGATCCACCGTGAAATAAATATTGTACCTCATGCCCAGGGACCCACGTGACTGCGTTGGTTTTGGTGCGTGAGAAATACTGTTCATCCGGAAATAGTATAAAAGGAGGTGTGGTGTGTTCCGGAGTCAGTCGTAGAAAATGCGACCAAATTTGTAGCATCAAGCGCCATACGTCCTCAGCCGCGATAAATGTGAGAGAGTGCTCGTCCGTGTCCGGTATTCCTCAGCTTTCACATAGAGGTGATTCCGCCATATTGATCTTGTGGGGAAGTGATCGTGTGATCTGTTTACCGTTGACTGTGATGTACCATGTGGATCGGATGTCTGTATCCAGTGTAACCGCATGTTTCGTCCGCCATACCACCTTCCAATTAACCTGAGTGATTTTGGCTCCCACTATGTTTGGTGGGCTCCTCTGCTGTAGGATATGATATACATCCCGCGCCGACGCCTGTTTCGTCGGTGGTACTGCGATACGGCCATAACTGTGTCAATGTAAAAGTGCCCGAAGCAGTAGAAGAGTATGTCTTGCATCGTCAGTGGGGACATAAGGGAGGACGAAGCTAAAGACTCCAGCAGCAAGCCTGTTGAACTTTCCGGTAGGTGGCGCCACAGCTTGATGTACGTGTTGCTAAACAAGACCATAACTCTGTCGTGCACATGGACTATGCCAATACCTCCCCATTCTGGGATATGATTCAGCGACTCATAACTTACATTGAAGAGGATGCCTGTACTGACGTAGGCTCCGAATGCCCCTAACAGACGTCGAGCCATCAGTAACGGTATTGGAAGGACACGCGCTCTGTATAGAAGGCACAATGCGAGGTACATGTTGACGAAGTGTGTCCTTTGAAGAATTTTCGAGGGCCGCAGACGAAGGTTCAAGGTCTGGACTCGAATTTGTTGTAATACGTGGCGGTAGTTAAGGTCCGCAGTGCGCCGTTTGTTGTAGCGAAACTCTATTCAAATGTTCAAATGTGTGTGGAATCTTATGGGACTTAACTGCTAAGGTCATCAGTCCCTAAGCTTACACACTACTTAACTTAAATTATCCTAAGGACAAACACACACACCCATGCCCGAGGGAGGACTCGAACCTCCGCCGGGACCAGCAGCACAGTCCATTAAAGCAGCCCCTCAGACCGCTCGGCTAATCCCGTGCGACGAAACTCTATTCCGAGACATTTCAAAGTGCCAATAAGATGCAAGGGGTCGATACACGCTGGGGTCAACCCGCCTCCCATGGCCATGGCGACCGATTTGGTAGCGTTGAGACAGCTGCCAGAAGCCACACCGTATGTGGTAATCCATTCCAGTGCTCTGGCTACACCGTCACGATTGCGGAGCACCAGAACCAGGTCAACTGCATATTCAGTACACCGAAATGTGACGTCACTTAAGGTGAGTCCGGTGAGGCGTTGACGGAGGCCACAGGGGAGCGGTTCCAGTCCCACAGCATAGAGTAAAGTCGACAAGGGGCAGCCTTGACGCACCGATCGGAAAATCGGGAGGGACTGCGTGAGACGCCCTTTAACGAGCACTTTGGATGTCGCCTCTCGGAGGAGGCACATCACGACGTCTATGAATTGCTGTGGGTACTTCATGTATTGGAGAACGGACGTTAGGCAAGCGTAATCCACTCGATCAAGATCTTGGCTAAAATCTAGTGATGCCAGCGCTCCCAGGATTCGGCGTGCCCTTACTAGGGCTAGTATCTCACGGTATCGACACAGTGCTGTTTGGAAGTTATTGATACCCCCCTAGGGAAATCTGATACGGAGAGATGACGTAAGGTAGGGTCGATCGTAGACGGTTTACTAATAGTCTGGTGAATATCTTCATGTCGCAGTTGACGAGTGTTAGCGGGAGGTAATCTTGTATTCGAGCCCCACCTTTAAGTTTGTGAACCGGTACAATTATTCCTTCTACGAAAGTCGTGAGGAGCGGCACCGCGAGGGGACATAAGTTCCTGTTAGATGTATTTCAACCTGGGAGCCAGTAACTACTGGAAAGTTCTATAAAACTCCACAGAGAGCGCATCGGGGCCAGGAGATTTATTCGCCGCTACTTTACCTGTGGCGTCGATAACTTCGTCTTCCGTAATCTCGTTCAGAAATTCAGTGTGTAAATTCTGTGGGACAATGCCATAAACCAGTTGTGAGACTCCTGTCACCGTCACCGGGTCGGAACATTAAGAGAATAAAGTCGTGCGTAATGGTCGAAGAAGGCTGCACCAATGTCGCACTGTGTGGTGTGATGACGGCCGTCCACAGTAGTGATGGCCTGCATCAGCGCCCAACTTTGCAGTTTACGTTCTCGAATGCAGCGGTACACTGTGGGTCGTTCCGTTGCGAGTCTGTCATGTGTTCGCTCTCGGACGATCGTCCCTTCAAGGTGGCGGCGCCTATGAGCTACAATCTGCGCCTTCGCACGCTGTACTGTCATCTGTCGTTCTGGTGGGGTTGGCAAGGAGGCAATTCGCGAAGGACGGTGAAATAAAAATCGAGGGTCTGCCGCCTCCCATCAGCGTACTCACGAAAGTACGTAATTAATGTTCTCCGCAGGTTAACTAAATCGATGTAGGATACAACGGAAGGCGGCGGACGTACGAACTCCACGTGTCTTCGACGGCGCATCTACATTCTGGAGAAGCGGAATAGGCAAGGTTTAATTGCCAAGGATGTCGGTTGAACCACTCCCGTTGGCGACGAAGGGTGATGACACATAGATACGCCTCGTGATAAAAAAAGGCTATTGGCCACACCTCCACGTCGCCCCCTGACAAAAATCCCATCCATGCGAGTAGACGAGTGACTCGTGAAATGGATGTATCTTGGTCGTTTTTTTCGGGCATGATCCCGTGTGTCTACCAGTTGGAGATAGCTGATGAATCTTACCATTTCGGTGCACGTTGAATGGCGTGGCAGCTGATCTTTATGTGAATGGGTGCTATTGAAATGACCACCTAATACCAAATCATAGTGACTGCCGTGGAAAAGCTGTGCTATTCTTTCTGCGAAGAAGAGTGATCGATCGGGACGGTGATTTGTTTCAGAAGGGGCGTAGACATCTTCCAGGAGTGCTAGTTCTGCAAAGTTCGCAGGAGAGCTTCTGTATAGTTTGGCAGGTAGGAGACGAGGTACTGGTGGAATTAAAGCTCTGAGGACGGGGCGGGAGTCGTGCTTGGGTAGCTCAGTTGGTGGCGGCACGGTAGCTTAGCGTGTTCGGTCTGAGAGTCGGTTGGCCTCTGTAGTAAAAAACTGAGTGGAAGGATCAACCACCGAACTTGAACAGGATGTCTTGCGACGTTCGCAACGACCAAACAAAACCATCAATAAGGCACAAAATGAAAAAAAAAATTGGTGGAGCACTTGCCCACGAAAGGCAAAGGTCCCGAGTTTGAGCTTCGATCCGGTACACATTTTTAATCTTCCGGGAAGTTTCCAATTAGATAACTGATGGCAAAGGTCAAGGGTTGCGGATAAATTATATTTATTTGTCAACCAGTTTCGGTTCATGGATAATCTTCAGGTTCATAAAATGTCACAAAATAAAATTAATGAATTCGTCATTTTAGGCACTGAATAATAGAAATTACATCGTGAATCAGAAAAAATGCACCAAACAGTGATCTTATTGTTGTTATATATGTTCATATCTTTTGCTGTTGTAAATGGTTTAAATGGTTTAGATAATTTGTGCTGATCAGGTAACCGAAACTGGTTATTCAATTAAAAAATGTATCATGACGTTCTCTCTCTCTCTCTCTCTCTCTCTCTCTCTCTCTCTCTCTCTCTCTCTCTCTCATTTTTTCTTCTTTCTCTTGTCATGGGTCGTCTAACTCGTTCGACACGGCCAACCACGAATTTCACTTTTGTGCCAAGCTTCCCCTGAATAAAAAAATTCTGAAATTCACGTGTGGTAGAAATCTCTAAAATGTAGCTACGCCTGTACGCATCTTGGAAAATGCTCGGCTCACATGAGGCTACTGGTCGCAGAAGCAGCTCAGTCCATTGGCTTTTAAATGCCCACTACCTTGAATAGTACTATAAGTATGGTTACTACGCTCTGTGTTACAGCACAATTTCGCTGTTCCAGTAGATAACATAGCCTCTGCAGCGGAGGAGAATCTCGACGCCAGTGATGTGTGATAGAGACACAGTGGAACAGCGACGCCCGCCTGTGGGTTTGCAACGACGATGCTCAGTGGCGCCTGTCTTCCACCAGAAGGGGTGGGGTTGAGGGTGAGGGGTTTGGATGGGGGTGAGGAGAGGAGGGAGAATGACGACATCGGGTCGCTGGGCGGGTCGCCTCGACCGCCCGAGCAGCCGCTGTAAAATTGCCGCAATTTACTTCTGCTCTCGACCAATATCGCCTGTGGTCGATACGGCGTCGCTCTCCGGCCGAGCTATTGCCACCAATATTTCGGGATCGTCCGCCAGCGCCGCCACCCCGCCCGCCAGAAACAATAAACACCGAAACCACGGCGCCGGCGGTTGACTGTGAGCGCGTAACCGACTCCGCCGTGTCAGCGGTATTCCCTTCCGCTAGGTTCTGTTCTTTTATTGTCCCTGGAAGCGTAAGGCTGGTGTATCTGCAACAGTCTCACTGCATAGAAGGTTCCGACTCTGCATGTACGACAAGGTGTGGCCAGGAATGATTGCTGTAAGGTACTTGGCTTCCGTGCTGCACTACATACTTGGGTACAAATCCAGCTCTTGCTCACATATGAAGATTAACTGTGCATTAATGAGAACACCCATCAGAAACTATCTAGGAATGCTTACTTATCATATTCCAATTGGATGTACAGGACGTTTGAGATGGGGTGACCGCCATTCCTTTAGGAAATAATACTCATCGATACTATGATACGTGCCATAACGGTAATGAATTACGTACATCAGTCGCAGTTACTGTGACGATTAGTGGCACATCTGAGAATTATCGCCTCCTAGATGCGTGCTGGCGGCGCCATCGGAAGGCGCAAAAAGGGTATTGAGCAGATGGTGCACAGTCGATTGTGGGAGGCCGGTGCTACAACATAGTGGTGTCCTGGTGTAGTGCTGGCTTGTTAAAGTACTTGATTGGCGAATTGCACTGATTTGAATTTTAGGACTATGTCAGTGCTTACCAGGATTGGTGGCTCAATCTGCATGTGAACATATCTTAAGTTGTGGATTGAGACGACGAAGGGTTTAGATTATGTAGCTAACATTACACGAGTAATACGATATTATATTCGTAACCTAGAAAAAAATTGATGTTCTTCATTAACTTGAACATACGTACATTCAATACTTCTGCTGTGTTGATAAACGCTAAATAGTGTCTCAGAATTGAGCAATTATTCAGTCTATGAATGGTAACTCCAATGCCAGTGGGGGTACCGAGTAAATGGCATTATGTGATGTTATTCTGTGCCACCTAATATTGTTCTCGTCTCGCCAGTCATTCTGAACTTGACACTACTGAATACGTTTGTTGGTCTGCTACGGCATATACTATTGTGAGAGGGAAACATATTGTGAGTCAGAAAACTTGTACTATTTGTTTGGCATAAGGGCACAGAAATTTATGAGAAGTTGCTGTTAGCACTCGACTGGTTTGATTCAATACTGTATGTTACATTTATTGGGGCTTACCGAAAGGGATCAATATGTGTGAGGGTTTAACTAATAGTGATCATATTCACGCGATTATTATGATGAGTGAAATAGGAAGAGGACATCCTTGTTAATGCTATCATTGTAACTCTCTTGTAACTTAGCACTCGTGGCAGCTATCAGTTGTACGCCATTTGCTTTCCAGGCGTTAATTATTGTTCTTTTCAGATTATATAAAGAAATGGCTGATTTAGGAGTATGTTGGATGGGCACTGGAGGTCCGATTTCAGTTGGCACCGAATTGGTAGCCACAGCTGTTAGCAATACCGGGCCTGGAGCGGAATAATTGTGTTGACCAAGATTCGGTCACAGGAAACTACTCTATAAGGTTGATCCTTATACTTTACTATAGTAAAAATCATTGTGATTTTATCATAAGATTTGAATATTTACTTACTTTCAAGATGCTTACCTGTTCTCTTAGAAAATTTATTTTTATTAATTGTGTATAAATTAGGCGGTTTCAATAACTAGTCTTTACTAGAGTCTGGTAAGAATTTAGAAATTTTACAAGGAGCTTTTTGTGTAAATATGATATTGTAAATGATTTTTCAGTTTTATGTCTTTAACTTCGACTGGTTGGACGTAATGGTTTAATTTCAAGTTTTTTTAATTCGTCAGCTTGGATGTAAGAATTTAGGAAAGTGTAATAACTGTTTCGTTTTTTTTTATAATCTTTGGAACTGTTAGCCCGTCTTTTGACTACCAGCCATCTCTCCATTGCCCACTTGGTGCCGGAAACTGTGGGTTTCAGCCGTCACCTTCCATCTTCAGGTCTCTACAGCTTTGTTACAGTGTGCACATTACCGTGTGTGGTTGCCCTAAAATTAATGTCGTTACGCTCTGAAAGAGCTGGAAATTCGGAAGATGAAACCAGTTATCTAAGATCACGCAGAATAAGCTAAGTCGTGGGAATGTACTTCGAACTGGTCAAAAAGATAGGGCTATAATGTCTTGTTGTTAAGGAAAATAGAACTTATCCGTGATATAGGAGTATATAGTCTTGGTCTAATAACAAAAACGTCCTGAACCCCGAGTTCGAAGCAAGCCGCTGATTAGACCCTTATCTAGATAAAAGTGAATGTTTATCTGTTCCAAACGGATGATATAAAAAAGTAAGGGCCTGATTTTCGAGCGATTTCTTTGCGAAATAATCGGCATTGTCCGGAGAGGGTTTGTATCTATATACCTTTTCCATCAACAATATACCGCTTTTCCACTAAAACCTACTGCAAAAAAGACGAAGCTGAAATGGTCGAGATTTCGTATTCCATATGGTGCTATTTCTGAAAGCTTTCACATGTTGGTAGCCCTACATATGCAAGCATCTGCTTTGTTTATATGTACCTTCTTCCCATTAATTAAAAAAACTATTGAAGGAGACCTTAAAACGCATGTCGAACATGATCTACTTTTGAATAAGAATCGACAGCAAAGGTGGGTAAAGACTTCTCGCATAAGAAGTCACTCTATATCTGCCACAATTGCCTTGTGAAAATGGACAGAGGAGCGGACACAGATCCGGGGCATTACTTTTGCTCTTGAGGTGAGTGTCTGCCCCTGAATAGGGGAAGATTTGACAATGATTAACGTCATAAGGATGCAGAAGGCAACAGAATCGACTGTATGAATGATAGGTAATGTATCTACATGATATCTGGTCAGGAATTAAAAAAAGTGGCGTGACGATCTCTCCCTTGGCAAAAGATTCTGTATGCAATATGCTTATAATAGCTTCAGAACGGAAAATTGTCTCGAAAGTTGGCAGATAATCCAAAGAGATTGCTAGAGGCAAGACACAATCAATTTCTTCCCTGCGCGGTAACAATGGAAATACCATCGGTGACAATTCAGCGAAAACAGAGTTACTAAACACAGACTTCTGAAATTTCTCCACCAAAGAAGACGAAGTAAATATTCCATAATTCGAATCAAGAACAGCTGCCGAAGGAGTAACCCAGAAGTGCATATGCTCGGAGTAGTGCAGCAACTTAAATCATCCAATAAAAAGCAAGTCTTCTGGTCCAGACCGTATACCAATTAGGTTCCTTTCAAAGCATGCGGATGCCATAGCTCCTACTTTACAATAATATAAAGCGTCTCGTTCGACGAAAGATCCGTACCCAAAAACTGAAAAGTTGTACAGGTCACACCAATATTCGTGAAAAACTGTAGGATTATTCAAATAGCTCTGAGCACTATGGGACTTAACTTCTGAAGTCATCAGTCCCCTAGAACTTAGAACTACTTAAACTTAGCTAACCTAAGGACATCACACACAGCCATGCCCTAGGCAGCATTCGAACCTGCGACCATAGCGGGCGCGCGGTTCCAGACTGTAGCGCCTAGAGCCGCTCGGCCACTCCGGCAGGCAAAATGAAGATTGTCAGGAGAAATTAGCGTATAGAAAAGTCAAAGCTACCATGTTTGAAGTTAAAGGCAAGGCTAGTAATATTAAGAGTGCAATGCGAATTACACTAATAAATACAGAGGAGACAGCGGATGCGTTGAAAGAGTGTATTGAATGTTGTGAGGGGGGAATACTTGCCTGGTGCAGTGATACAAAAAGAAGTAGGATTAGGTCTGTAACTCATAGGGGAGTCCATGTTAGTCACAATTAGGGCCCGGATTTTAAAGACAAGTAATATTTTTTCTGAACTATGCAGTGAATTGTAGAACAATTTATACAGGCATTTTAGTGCCGAAAAATGTATTTTTATTGTGCATATAAAGTCATATTTCTACAAATTTTAGGAATAGGTCACATTGCGGCTAACTTTTAATATAATAGGACATATTTCTGTCAATTTTTGCCAAAAATGCATATACCATTTTTCTCGTATCTTACAGGACTCACGAATATGAAAATGAATATTTTGATCACGAGACACTATTTAACGTGCTATTATGGGAGATAAACAGATAAATTAGTACACAGCTTTATTTCTCAGGACTGTAGTAGAAAATCGGTGTATCACAACAGTCGTTTCGCGAACATTAAACATTGTTGCGCAGAGTCGACAATACGCTTTCAGAGCCAACAAAGGCGGCTTGTGCCGCAATAATCATCGCAGTCGCAGAGGTGTTCCTAGTAACCAGTTTGAATACAGCCTTTGCCTTCTTCAACATGCCTAAAGCAAAGTGCTCCGACAGTGTGAAGTTGCGCGGATATGTTCGAGAATTTGGAGAGAAGTTCTTTAGTACTGATGGGAAAATATTATTTTGTAAACTGTGTCAAGTTAAAAGTTAGTGCAGAAAAGCGCTTTAATGTGCAACAACACTGTAATACCGCTAAACACAGCAGCTGTGTGAAATGAAGTGCTGAAAATAACTGCAGGCAAACGCTGTTATTTGAACAGACAGGTGAATCGTCAACCGTGCAATCACTCAGCAAGGATTTGTGTGGGATGATGGTGTCCTGAAATATCCCATTGGAAAAGCTTAAGAATCCACACTACAGACCGTTCTTGGAGAAGTACACAACACATACAGTTCCAGATGAATCTACACTGAGAGAGAACTATTTATCCGTAAGCTACAATGATTTTCTCAACAAAATACGAATTACTATTGCTCAGCAACAGATCTGGCTGTCGATAGACGAAACTACGGATATTGGAGGCCAATATATTGCAAATGTAGTTGTTGATGTTCTAAAAGTTGATGGCCCTGGTGATATGTTCCTACTAATGTGTGAAGCTCTCGATAGAGTAAACAATTCGACGATTGCTATTTTGTTTGACAACTCTCTGAAGCTACTGTGGCCGGATGATGTGAAAAAAGACAACGTTTTGCTGCTTGTAACAGATGGTGCTTCATATATGGCTAAAGCAGCCAAAGGGTTTCCGATTCTGTACCCCAGTATGGTGTACGCTACTTGCCTTGCACAAGCGTTGCACAGAGTTGCCGAAGAGGTGCAATCAGATTACCCAGATGTGGACAAATTACTTTCCTGTGGCAAGAAAATGTATGTGAAGGCTCCGCTACAGGTTCAGAAATTCAAGGAACAAACATTTTCAGCGCCCTTCCCGCCTAAACGTGTTCTAACACGATGGTGTTATTGGCTTAGTCCTGCTGAGCATTACTGCACCAACTACACCCAAATAAAGACAATCTTCTGTGTTCTTGATAGCGATGAATCAAGAGCTGTCAAAATTGTGAAAGAAGTTTTTAAGGATACATTGTCTCGAAGCTTGTCATACATCAACGCCAATTTTTCTGTGATACCAAAAGCCATCAAACGACTGGAAGCTGTTGGCACTCAGCTATTTGAGGACCTGAGTATTGTGCAACATGTGCACAGTGATTTGATCGAGCTTGTGGTCATGTGGTCGACAAAGTGAAAGCCAAATTACAAAGTGCTCTCCAAGGGAATCCTGGATATTCTACACTGTGCAAAATTAGTCACAGTCTTTCAGGGAATGCTGCAACATTTGAAGATACTAAAACAAAGCTGAACTCCATGACCTGGCTGCCTCCAAATAAGCTCCAGTGACGTCTTGTGAAGTAGAGAGGAGCCTTTCCAGGTACAAAACTATCCTCAGCGACAACCGAGATGGTTGATAATGGAAAACCTGAAGATGCACCTTGTTATCCAGCGCAACTTTGCAGATACTGAAGATTGACATACGTTTAAATAATGTGAAACGCTTTAAATGCTATCCAGAAATAAAAATATTGTTTTACTGTTTAGATAGATGATCTCTTCACTGTACTTTGTGTTTAGAAAATATAACATTCAGACATTCAAAAAATAGATGCAAATTAGCCACAAATCCTACAGAAAGAAAGAACTATACTTACAATATTTTGTGAAGTGAATTTTGTATTACTTTATGGCGAATAAAAATTAAATAAACAAACAAGAATGCTTTAAGTAAACTTCTATTAAGTCATATTTTATTTTTAAGGTCATATTTAAGTCCGTTTTAGGACATAAAAGCTTACATATTTCACTGTTTTTTAGGTAATTAAAATCGGGACCATAGCCATAATTTAAAAGCGCTCTCGACGTCTCGAAATCAAAAAAGGCAGGAGGTATGGACTACATTCCATCGGAATTTCTAAAAATCGTTGGGAGAAGTGGCAACCAAACCACTAGTCACGCTGGTGTGCAGAATCTTTCAGCCTGACGAAGTACCATCAGACTTTCGGAATAATATCGTCTACACAGTTGCGAAGACAGCAAGGGCCGGTGGATGAGAAAGTTACCGCACAATTAGCTCCACAGCTCACACATCCAGGCTGGTGACAAGAATAATTTACAGAATAATGGAAAAGAAAACTGAAGATCCGTTACTTGGTGGTTAGTTTAGCTTTAGGAAAGGTAAAGACACCAGAGAGTCAGTTTAGACGTTGCTCTTGATAATGGAAGCAAGACTGAAGAAAAATTAAGACACACTCATTGAATTTGTCGACACTGAAAAGCGTTCTACAATGCAGATTCCTGAAAGATATTTCTGAGAAACATAAGGGTTGTGCTATAGGGATACGCGGGAAAATAGAATATGTGTAGTGTGTGCAAGAACCAAGAGAGAATAATATGATTGGAAGACCAAGAACGAATTTTTAGGATTAAAACGTATAGTATTTTGCCCCTACTGTTCAATCCTTACAGTGAAGAAGTAACGATTGAAATAAAGGAAGAGTTCAATAGAGGTCATTAAAAGTCAAGGTGAACGTAATCAGTGATAAGATTCACTGACATTTCTGTCCTAAGTTAAAGTGAAGAAGAATTACAGGAGCTGTTGAATGTATTGAACAGTACAATGAGTACAGAATATGGTTTTAGAATAAACAGGAAAAAGACAAAAAGTAATGAGAAGTAGCGGAAACAAGGCTGTTTGCAGAACTGTCAACTGGCTTGCCGGCCTAGTGTCCTGAGATCTTGTACATACTGTAAATGATATGGAAAAAGTAATTGCTGACATAGAATTGACAAGAGCTTGGTGTATACCTCTTCAGTAGATCTAGTTCTTCGCAAACATGTTTCAGTTTAACCATCTAGCCGTTGGAACGGATTATCTTCCATGTTAGGCATGCGAACTGTGCAATTACCTACTGCGATTCTGGGATTTATTGCGAATGATTCTGTGACTGTGGATCGCTAAAAGAGGCCCACTGAATCTCATATTTAGATTGAATGTGGCGCTGAGACGTGTATGTCATACGTATTTCGGTTAACGACATTAGATAAAGCAACGGAATCACAAATCTCATTCTAATGTTAGGATAACCACGAAAAGGCACGTACTGATTGTATGGCAGGGACGACGCATCATCTCGCTATCTCTATGCAGGACTGAAAGCATTATAGTATTACTGTAATGTAACAATGATATGTGTACTTGTCAGATGGTTTTGGTTTTAATATGTGCTAAAGCCCTGTTATTTCAATTTAATAATGGTCATCCAGCCGTAGCGGGTTGTTCAAATAAAGAATTTTACAGTGAAATACACGATACCTATTACAAAATATTGTATAACTGTGAACTCTAGCTAAGATAGGTTAATAAAACTTCAACTAAATGCTTAGGGATTACAATTACAAATAATCTAAATTGGAACGATCACATAGATAATATTGTGGGCAGAGCAAACCAAAGACTGCGATTCATTGGCCGAACACTTAGAAGGTGCAAAAGGTCAACTAAAGACACTGCTTACACGACGCTTGTCCGCCCTATTCTGGAGTACTGCTGCGCGGTGTGGGATCCGCAGCAGATAGGACTGACGAATGGCATCGAAAAGGTTCAAAGAATTGCAGCTCGTTTTGTATTATCGCGAAATACGGGAAGTAGCGTCGCAGACATGATACATGAATTGCAGTGGCAATCATTAAAACGAAGGCGTTTTTCGTTGTGAAGGGATCTTCTCATGAAATTTCAATCACCAGTTTTCTCCTCCGATTGCGAAAACTTTCTGTTGGCACCCACCTACATAAGGAGAAATGATCATCACGATAAAATAAGAGAAATCAAGGCTCCCACAGAAAAATTTAAGTACTCGATGCTCCCGCGTGCCGTCCAAGTGTGGAACGATAGAGACAGCTTGAAGGTGGTTTATTGAACCCTCTGTAAGGCACTTTATTGTGAATAACATGGCAATCACGTAGATGTAGATGTAGATGTAAAACTGAATGTCCGTGATTGGGAACAAGCTCTGTTATTTATACCCGAATTTTATTTCTTACAGTGATTCCAGCTTTAAAAAGAAAGAGATGGCAACATGTAGTTTCTTCGTCTGACGTGCCTTCAAATAAACTACCTGTACAGAATATGTTGCTGTTGTGGTGGTCTTCAGTCCTGAGACTGGATTGATGCAGCTCTCCATGCTACTCTATCCTGTTCAAGCTTCTTCATCTCCCACTACTTACTGCAACCTACACCCTTCTGAAACTGCATCTCTTGGTCTCCCTGTACGATTTTTACCCTCCACGCTGCCCTACAGAATATACTTTACTAGTATTATTGATGTAATTTTACAGCTTAACTAACGTTATATTGTTTTCTTTTCCAGGTGAGTTCCAATCAGCAGCTCTGGCTTCCTGGTAAGTTTGCCTAAGGTAGACCATCCACCTGCTGGCTTTGAAAGTTCTACAACACTTCTGAATGCAAGAGATGGCACATATTTCATATGAAATTTATTTTTTCACATTTTGAAGTGTTAAATATGTAGCGCTGTAAAGAGCATACTAAACACAGGTTTCGCCACTCTTTTGAAAGAGGAGATAGGGATATGCGACTGAAACTATTACACCTAAATGTATGTATAAAATACGCAAACCACTGTAGTTCTGTTTCATTCATATATGAAGAGAAACAATAACCAATGTCAGTGTAACACAGTGAATGTCCTAATCTCCTTTGATTCGCATGGTTCCTGTCTGAGATACACGTTAAAATTACAGGAGTTACCTCACAAAGTTGTTTTCTAAGGTTTATGGAAACATCAATGCTTTTCTATCAATGATTTTCATTTTGTTTCCCAAACTATTCTCGTTACACTCCTGTATGAGCTACACAGAGGCTGATACCCTTGGAGTATGGCTCCCGACTGGATTGCTTCACGCTGTCAAGGTCATTTTATACATTTATATATACAGGACTTGTACTCCAAAATAGGTAGCTCGAGTATTTCCTAAGTGCTATCGGTTACAGCCGCACTTACGTACCAGAAAACTCCTCTAATTTCAGCGTTCCCTCTCTTCATGCCCTATTTACATTTCATTTCGAAATTATCTTTGTTTCCAGAAATCCAAACATTGGTGCAGGCTGCAAAACCTTCCCACAACGTTACTGAAATTTCTCATAATTAGGGATTGGGAGGAACGAACTGTATTTGCTTTGAATAACTTTTAATAGCCAAGATCGCTTTCAATACTATTTATTCCTGATGACCGGTTTCAACATCCAAAACTGTCATCTTCTAATCTTCGTAAAACTTCTCGTTACACTTGTATTCCACGACAACTGAATCACACATACCATACCATTTGACATTATAGTGGGTAGCACGTAGCACATTTCACACAGGATGTTAAAAATAAATATAGGTGTGCCACAAATAAAAACAATACAGTTAAAAAGGAACCTTGTACAACTATGGACGTCCTCAGACACATAATATGCCACTGATGCTTGTTAGATGGAACAGGGTATATCAGGCGACAATGATCAGTAGATGACAATCTTAACTGTAGAAACTGACCGTCAGCATTTAATAGTACTGAATGCGGTCGTGGCTACTAAAAGGGTCTTTCTCTCAGTGCTGCTGTACTCACGTAGCGAAGAACCCAACTGTCTTGTAGTTGCTTTGTGATTAGGTAGTTGTAATAAATGAAAACATTGGATACTCTAATACGCAGCAGTTACGTTTGGAAGGTAATTATGTTTTTACGGCCATCGCTCTTCTGACTGGAACGATACGGCCCACCAGCATTTACTCACTAGTGCCGACGTCTTCACCTTAGAGTTGAACTTGCATCCTATGGCCTCATTTATTTGTTGAATATATTCCAATCTCCTCTTCCCCTACTGTTTTTATTCTCTATCAATCCTTCAGATATCTTGGAAAATAGTCCTTGTTGTAGTAACACATCTTCTGTCATTCTGTCCCTTCATGTTGTCAATGATTTCTACGTGATCCTTCCCTCACCGATGCTGTAGAGGCCTACCTCTAATCTTACCTCATCATTCCACGTTATTTTCAATCTCCTTCTACAGTAATATATTTCAGACGCTTCGATTCACGCCTTTCCGGGTATTCCAACAGTCCATAACTAACTTTCATAAAATGCTGTGTTCAAAACGTACATACTCAGATATTTCTTGCCAAGTCTAAGGTCTATGTCTGATGCTAGTATATTTCATCGGCTGTCCTAACATTCTTCTTCTCCTTCCTTTTGTTTCTAAGGCACCAGAATTCGTACACTTAGTCCCGCACGTAGTCACCAGCTGTGATGTTAAGTATGTCGCTAATCTCTATCCTGCTACTACTCATTATTGTCGTCTTGTTTCAGTATAGCCTCAGTCCATATTCTGTACTCATTACACTCTTCTTTCCTTCTGACAGATTGTGCAGTTCTTCCTCAGATTCACTGGGCGTAGCAATGCCTTCAGCGAATCTTATCTTTGACGTTCTTCTATGCCAGTTTTAATCCCACCCCTAAGCTTTTCTTCATATCCGTCACTGGCCCTTTGATGTAAGAGGGGCCAGTTAGGGAGAAAGATTACATCTGTCTTATACGCTTTCTACTCCGAGCATTTCGTTATTCGACTTCTCTTCTAATTTTTTCTTCTTGGTTCTTTTACTTCTAATGCAATATCTGACATACAGGTATCCTAAGGCTTACATATATTTTCCAGTTAACTGCAACATTTTGCGCCATTTGACATTGTCCAATGTGCATGTGAGGTCGACAAATCCTGTGAAAGTGACATAATGTTTTTTTTTTCTTTTCATTTTTATAATCCTGCTTCCATTATCAAATGCATCCTTAGAACAGCCACTCTGGTATCTTCAGCTTTCTGAAAGCTAGGCTTCTCATGTTGTAACAAATACACAGTTTTATTTTCCATTCTTCTGTATATTTCTCTTGTCAGCAATTTGAATGCCAGAGATATTAAGCTGACTGTGATATTTCTCGAAATTTTCACTCTTTCCTATTTACGGAATTGTGAGGATGATATTTTACGAAAGTCTGATGACATGTCTCCAGTTACATAGAATCTAGTTACATATTTTAATAGTTATTTGGTTGCCACTTCCACTAGCAGTATTAGAATTTCAGAAGGAATGCTATCTGTGTAGTACGCTTTATCTCATCGTTAGTCTTCCAAAATTCTATTACACTGTGATGCTAGATACGCTACTTCTTTTATACCGACTCTCATTTCGCATTGTATCAAGCCATCAAGTCGTTCCTCGTCTTCGTGGGCGCCTTCAGTATACTCCCTTTCTCCATTGCACTTAGCAGTGGAACTGCGCTCTTCATGTTAACGTGTTTAATTTTGTCGAAGGTATTTTTTGCTTTCTTTTACTGTTCTTTATATTGATAAGTTCTTCCTACAATTTCGATCGATTTGTTTTGCAACCATTTCACCTTGTCTTACCTGCAACCCGTATTTTATTCAAAATTTGATTTATATTACTGTATTTCTGAACATCTCAATCATTTTCTACATCCCCTTTGTTGATTTATTGAAATATTACTTCTATTATCCGTGGTTGCTCCGCATTCCCTTTCTTGTGAGTGCTCTCATTACAAATGTCGATTCTTCCGAACTACCTATTGCGGAACACATTATCGCATTATTCTTAGTGCAAGAGAACAAGGCACACCTCATTGTGCCTCATTTCTTCAATATCTCACTTCTTACCACACTCATAGTTTTAGACATTATGTTAAACTTTATAGGATAGAAACCGTAAAAATGGATACTGGTAACAATATTTGACGGACAAGCATAAAGCATTGTCGGCTATCAGCTCCTAATCGTTACACTGTGGAACTATCTCTTGGGATTAAGCATGGCGTGAATTAAGGCAGATAGAAATGTTGATTCACGACAACCTTTGTTTATGATAAAGGATGCATTTAGGGTGCCACCAAGAAATTTCGTCATTACCCTCTCTTCTGTTATCATCGATAGTAACACAAACACAACATTGTACAGTACACGCGATAAATATGTGACTGACATATTACACTGAGTAAAGAAAACTGATAGTATCCCATACTTTTATTGTAGGCAATAAATCTAGTTCGATAATGATTAGTCATGCACATCGTAATGCAAGAATGGAGAAGATGCAGAATAATAAACCATAGAAGGACTGAGACAACAATGAACAGCTCAATGATAAACCAGTTGAGTTTTGAATAGTAAAAATTTTGCAGCTCGTATGGTCACTTATACAATGAGGTGGCAAAATTCGTGGGTTAGCTATACGCAGATAGACACATGGCAGTAATAACCCATGCACAAGATATAAAAGGGCAGTGCTTTGGTGGAGCTGTCATTTGTACTGTTGTAATTGGTTTTATAAGGTCCCCGGCGCGATTGTGGCCGCATGATGGGAATTAATAGACTTTGAACACTGAATGGTCGTTTAAGCTAGGTGCATGGACATTCCATTTCGGAAATCGTTAGGAAATTCAATATTACGAGACCCATCGTGTGAAGATTCTGTCGAGAGTGCCAGATGTCAAGCATTACCTCTCACCACAGACAACGCAGTGGCCTTCACTAAACGACCGTAGCAAAGGCATTTGCTTAGAGTTGTCAGTGCTTACAGACAAGCAACACTTTCCCGACATCAGAGCGGGAATTACTACGGACGTATCCCTTAGAAGCTTGCAGCGAAATTGGCGTTAATGGCCTAGGACACCAGATGATGACACGAGAGCATCTTCTGACAGCACGAGATCTCCCTCAATGCCTCTCACTGGGTCGCGACCATCCGTGACCATATCTGTTGGAGCCTAGAGGATTGGATAACCGTGGCCTTGTGAGACGAGTCCTGATTTCAGGTGTTACGAGGTGATGTTAGGATTCAAGTATGGCGTAGACCACACCAAGCCATGCGCCCAAATTGCCAAGAAGGCACTGTGCAAGTTGGTGGTGGCTCCATAATAGCGCGGACTGTATTTACATGGAATGGACTGCGCGTGCTTTGGTCCAGCTGAACAGGTTACTGACGGGAAATGCTTGTGTCTAAGTGCTTGGAGATCATTTGCAGCTATTTATGAATTTCCTGTCCCGAAACGATGATGGAATTTTTGTGGACGATATTGCGCCAGTTCACTGGGTCACAACTGCTTGAATTACATTCTGGACAATCAGAACAAATGATTTGGCCACCCAGATCACCCGACATGAATCCCATTGATAATTTATGAGATGTAATCGAGGGGTCAGTTCGTGCACTTTCGCAATATTGACGGCTACAGGGGCAGAATGGCTCAATATTTCTACAGGATATTTCGAACGACTTGTTGAGGTCACATCAGGTCGAGTTGGTGCACTACAACTGACAACAGTAGGTCTGACACGACATTAAGAGGTATCCCATGACTATTGTCACCTCTGTGTATAAAAGTACCAAAATAAAAATCCAAAATTTAGCATTAAACCTCAAATCGTAAAGTAGAAGAAATGTAGTAATATATAAGAGGTAGCTACCTAGTGTTCAAGGACGGAGTAAAATATCGTTTTAGATGGCATTAATACAATTCCAGAGGCACATACGGCACTATAGTTTATAAAGAAACGTTTTATTTCCAGCGTTTCCTAGTTAGAACGGGTGACGTGTTGCGACAGGAATCTTTGAGGGAATGGCAGCCTGAAACTTATTTTTACAGTGTTTCTGTGGTGTATTTTTACAGTGTTTCTAATAAGCAGGCGTTATAAAGGGATTTACTTTCGCGCAGCTTGGCCCGTTGGAAATTACACCTCCTCTTTGGTAAAAATAAGTTAGCACCAGGTAAAATACGACGATCACTGTACTGCTGCAAGGTTTCTGTAAGGGGTATCTAACTCAGAGGAAACCAAGAGCTTCCGGGATCTTCCTTCAATTTTACGGTAAGAGGAATCAATAAATTTGCTTTCTCGTTTATCACGGCGACGGAAGAAGATTAAGAAAGAGCGAGTGGACGTATTAACATTATAAATCTTTTCGCCGACGAAATATTATGCCTTCGCCCGAGGACAGTCTCGCCAAATGAGCCGCTCCCCCCACCCCCCCTCCCGCTCCTTCAGGGATCCCCCCTGCCCTCTTCTCTCCCCCCCCCCCCCTGGCCACCCGCACACCCCCTCTCGTAAGACTCTTCGGACGTCTCTCCCTTCCTCTCCCGCCGTTCCCCTAATGAAGCGTCCCGCTCGCAAGTACCATCAATTCTCAAATTTCTCGCGCAATTGGCTCATTCGTTCCACTTAGCGCTTCAACTTGCTTTTCTCGCAGCGTTCTTAAAGTATTCATAGATTGTGGAAGAGTGGACGAGAGCTGTCCAAAGAGAAGCTGTGCGAACTAGTTTAGTGTGTAGTCAAATGAAGCAAGGAACTCTATTCGACTCTATATTCATAGCGCTTCCTTGATGCTTAAATTAAGTGGTCCTATCTCATATCGACAGGTATTGCACGAAAGGGTGCTAAAAGTGTTGTTTTACGTACCTCCCACCCCGCATGGCCGAACCTATAGTTATCTACAGAGAAACTGGCTCCAGATAAACTTCTAGAACTTATTCATAATCATAGGTACTACATAGCGAGGACTTCGTAAGTTGGAAAACTTTAAATTCTGTCACATTAACTATCTTCTTCACATGCTTGTGCTAGAATTCACTTTAGCCAAATACACTCCTCCCAAAAATAAACTCATCGTCTTTCCCTACCCATTGTCTACAGGGCAATGTATTCTGTTTGTCCCGTGTCATAAACATTACTGTTTCAAATGACACGTTACCAAAAATTCTAAACAGATTATTATTCTTATTCTTAAAATGTGCCATCATAATAGTTGTTGTTGCGGTCTTCAGTCCAGAGACTTGTTTGATTTAACTCTCCATGCTACTCTATCCTGTTCAAGCTCCTTCATCCCCCAGTACCTACTGCAACCTACATCCTACTGAATTTGCTTACTGTATTCATCTCTTGGTCTCCGTCTACGATTTGTACCCTCCACACTGCCGTCCAGTACTAAATTGCTGATCCCTTGATACCTCAGAACATGTTCTACCAACCGATCCCTTCTTCTAATCACGTTGTGCCACATATTTCCCTTCTCCCCAATTCTATTCAATACCTCCTAATTAGTTATGTGATCTACCCATTTAATATTCAGCATTCGCCCGTAGCACCGCATTTCGGAACCTTCTTTTCTGTTGTTGTCTAAACTATTTATCGTCCATATTTCACTTCCATACATGGCTACACTCCATACAAATACTGTCAGAAACGACCTCCTGACGCTCAAATCTACACTCGATGTTAACAAATCTCTCTTCTTCAGAAACGCTTTCATTGCTGTTGCCAGTCGACATTTTATATCCTCTCTACTTCGACCATCACCAATTATGTTGTGCTCCAAATAGCACAACCCATTTGCTACTTTACGTTTCTCATTTCCTAACCTCATTCCCTCAGTATTACCCGATTTAATTCGACTACAATCCATTGTCATCGTTTTGCTTTTGCTGATGTTCATCTTATATCCTCGTTTCAAGACACTGTCAATGCCGTTAGAATGCTCTTCCAGGTACTTTGCTGCCTGTGACAGAATAATGTTGTCATCCGCAAACTTCAAAGTTTTTATTTCTTCTACTTCGATTTGAATTCCTACTACGAATTTTTCTTTCGTTGCCTGTCCTGTTTCCCAACCATTGCTTCCCTTTGATGCCTCTCGAATCTTGTAACTGTCATCTGGTTTCTGTACTAATTGTAAATAGCCTTTCGCTCCCTGTACTTTACCCCTGCCACCTTCAAAATTTTAAAGAGAGTATTCCAGTCAAGATTGTAAAAACCTTTCCGTAAGTCTACAAATGCCAGAAACGTAGGTTTGTCTTCCCTTAATCTTCTAGGATAAGTCGTAGGGTCAGTATTGCCTCAAGTGTTCCAACATTTCT
This sequence comes from Schistocerca gregaria, assembly GCF_023897955.1. NCBI lineage: Eukaryota > Metazoa > Arthropoda > Insecta > Orthoptera > Acrididae > Schistocerca > Schistocerca gregaria. The sequence goes on from NC_064920.1 coordinate 1,121,130,179, forward strand.
ACAGAATCCAAACTGACCTTCCCCGAGGTCAGCTTCTAGCAGTTTTTCCATTCGTCTGTAAGGAATTCGTGTTAGTATTTTAGCAGCCGTGACTTATTAAACTGATAGTTCGATAATTTTCACATGTGTCAACACCTGCATTATTTGGGATTGGAATTATTATATTCTTCTTGAAGTTTGAGGTATCTCGCCTGTCTCATACATCTTGATCACCAGATGGTAGAATTTTGTCAGGTCTGGCTCTCCCAAGGCTATCAGTAGTTTTCATGGAATGTTGTCTATTCCCGGGGCCTCGTTTCGACTTAGGTCTTTCTGTGCTGTGTCAAACTCTTCACGCAGTATCATATCTCCTATTTCAACTTTATTTACGTCCTCTTCCATTTCCATACATCGTCCTTGTATAGACCCTCTATGTACTCCTTCCTATCGTTATTATTAATCTTTATTAATATTATTTGTATTAGTAATAACATTTATCCCAATAATAGAGTATCTAGCTGAGATATGAGTATGCTTAGAAATGTAACATATTATTAAGTCATTTTTGTAATAATTGCTGTCCGGAACGTAAGAACTAATATGAGTTTTGAGCCATTTCTTCATGTGACGATTTGAAGCTATGGGTTTACTTGCGATCCTTCACATTAGTTGCCTGATAGCTTTTGTGCGGTAAGCGTTGTTGCTTGCTGTCTAATTTCGTCACGGAGCACATGACAACTGAGCAACGTATCCAATAGATAAAAAGTTGTTAAAAAAATAGTGAAAGTCTCACGGCAAAACAGTGAAAGCCCCATGAAAACCGTTCATGATCTGCTTGTGACACTCGGGCGTAATGCTTCTCCAACCGAATTATCGATTCGGAAGTTGATACGAAATTTTGAGGCCACGGGTTCTGCTTCAAACGTTTAGAAAAGAAAAGTTAAGAACAACGGCGTTCTGTTCGAACACAAGGAAAAATGCCTGTCGTGTGTGACAATGTGTCCGTAAGCCCCAGAAAGTCTGTTCGATAACGACCTGAACAATTGGATATATCACCAAGTTCGCTGCATGAAGTCCTTTAAAACGATGTGAATGTGCACGCGTACAAGATTTTCCTTGGACAAGATTTGAAACATGTATATCGGAAACATCGATTTGCTGAGAGGGTTTTGGTTCGAGAAGCGGAGAAAGAGAATTTTACAAAAATAACAATTTTCGCAGTTTAGGTGCACCTCAACCTCAGTGGGTACGTGAATAAGCAGAACTACCGAATTTGGAAGATAAGATCCATCCACAACGCACAACTGAGTGGTGTGGTTTCTAAGCAGGAGAAGTTTCCGGCCCATACTCTTTTGAAAATGATGAGGGAGCTGCCGTCATTGAGAATGGCGACCGTTACGGAAACATGCTTGCTGATTGGGGTTTTCCTCTTATTGATGAAAATGACGATTTTTGATTTTAACAAGATGGTGCGCCATGTCATATATCCCCTGAAACGATTGCTCTGCTGAATGAAATGTTTCCGCAAAAAATTCGCTCTTTGTGTGGCAACCGGGTCATTCCATCTTACGCATTGTAACTTTTTTGTGGGGAGTTGTAAAATCAAAAATGCACGTGAATAAATCACAAAAAATACACCAACTGAAGTATGAAATTAAAAGAGTTATTTATGTTATCCCACGAGAGCTTTATGAATTCATCATCAAGACCTTCAGTGAACGCACTGCTCATTGCAACGCGGCCTTGGATGGTCGTATGAAGAATATAAGTTTTCATACATAAATGGGAAAAGACAATTTGTAAGTAGGCTGTTTAGGTTTTTTTATTGGTAACGCCGCCGCCACATAGCGCTCTGTATAAAAATCACTGGCTGTGCCGTGTGCAGTCTGTGGCTGGTTTGCATTGTTGTCTGCCATTGTAGTGTTGGGCAGCGGCAGCTGGATGCTAACAGCGCGTAGCGTTGCGCAGTTGGAGGTGAGCCGCCAGCAGTGGTGGACGTGGGGAGAGAGATGGCGGAGTTTTGTAATTTTATAAGACTGGATGTCATGAACTATCATATATATTTTGACTATTAAGGTAAATACACTGTTTGTTCTCTATTAAAATCTTTCATTTGCTAGCTATGCCTATCAGTAGTTAGTGCCTTCAGTAGTTTGAATCTTTTATTTAGCTGGCAGTAGTGGTGCTCGCTGTATTGCAGTAGTTCGAGTAACGAAGATTTTTTGTGAGGTAAGTGATTTGTGAAAGGTATAGGTTAATGTTAGTCAGGGCCATTCTTTTGTAGGGATTATTCAAAGTCAGATTGCGTTGCGCTAAAGATATTGTGTGTCAGTTTAAGCACAGTCGTGTACAGTTTTTCTAAGGGGACGTTTCAAATTCATGTGTTTGTAAAAAGTTACATTTTCAATAACTTTTGTGTGTTCTATAGCACTTTAATGTTCGTCCCTGCAGGTTTCTCTCCAGTCCTTGGTCCGAAATAATAGAGGACCTGAAAGCATAGAAATGAAATATCCATGGGCTATAAACAAGGTATGAACTCTTTACACTATTTCTGACAAATAAACAACGTCTCTAAGTCTAAGTGTCTCCAAATAATAAATTACAATTTATTGATCTACTACGTCCATTGCACCGTTACTGATAGTTGATGGTATGTTCGCGTGACACATACATGTAACTCTATTGCAACGTCGAAAGCTTACGTCTTCCATAGTGTCAGGTAGTGGTTTGGGTCTCTACCGTGCGGCTGCGCGGCAGCGGTCAATTTCTGCCACATGCATTGATTGGAGCTCTGATTGGACTCTACCGCGTGTTACATGTTACCAGATACAATAATTTCATACACCCAAAGATCAGATTTTAAAATCCCGAAACCGGCCGTGGTTTGAACACAACTGAAGCGGATCTCTCTAAATTAATTCAATATTTAAGTGATCTTAGCTTTTGAAAAGCTTTTATTAAAATTAAAAGTCATACCTGGTGCTGAAGTTTTGAAAGGTATAACTCAAACAGAACCTGCACTAACAAAGGAAACTTAATTTAATGAAAAAATGAGATAATGAAGAAATTAAACTTACAAATAGGGGAACTTAATTGAGAACCTAAAATAACAACCATAATTACTAAAAACTTTAAATGATAAGGCAATGCAATTATATGAGCAACAGTAAAAATAGATGAAGATAAATGTCTACTTCCTAAAAACAGCAACATAAAAAGAAACTAATTATACCAAAATAAAATTAATAACCAAACTTGAGCAGGAAAAATGTGGTAAAGAATAAATTATGTTCCTTACAGTATTTAGTACGCGGTATTAGCGAGAAAATTTGAAATTGTAGTAGAAAGCGTCGTATTCTCTCTAAGGGTGGTCGCCGATGGTGCGGATGTATGTAACAAAGCACCAACGCCAGAAGATAGTAACGATTTGCAGAACGACCTCCAGAAAGTTAATGTATGGTACACGCTCTGGCAGTTGACCCAGAACGTAAACAGATGTAACATATTGCGCGTACGTAGGAAAAGAAATCCACTACTGTGTAGCTATACTATTAATGACAAACCGCTGGAAACAGTATCTTCCGTAAAATGTCTAGCAGTAACTATGCAGAGCGACCAAAGGTGGAACGACCACTTGAAAGAAATAGGGCGTAAAACAGATGTCAGACTCAGATTCATAGGAAGAATCTTAAGGAAATGTAACTCACCCACGAAGGAAGTGGCATAAAAGGCGCTTGTCCGACCAATTCGTGAGCATTTTTTATCTATCTGAGCCCTATCGGACAGAACTGATAGAAGAGAGAGAGAAGAGCAGCACGGGATCGCTTGGTCGGCAAGAGAGCTTTACGGATATGCGCAACAAACTCCATTGGCAGACGTTACAAGAGAGGCGTTGTGCATCACGAAGAGATTTACTATTGAAATTTCGGGAGAGCACTTACCGGAAGAGTGTGACTACATATTATTTCCCCCCACATACATCTCGCGTAATGTCCTTGAGGAGAAAATTCGAGAAGCTAGAGCCAATACAGAGGCTTACTGACAATCATTCTTCCCACGCGCCATTCCCAAGTGGAATATGATTGAAGGACTCAATTAGTGTTACAAAAAGTACCCTCCGCCATATAGCATCAGGTGACTTGCGGAGTGTAATGTAGACGTAGATGTAGATGAATAGACGCTGTTGGAAGCCGGTAAGTGTTCTCATTCTCAAATACTGCATGAATATAATCTGAGTAATTTGCGCAGTGTGTTATTAAAGTCATACATGCAGTTTCTGAAGTTAATATTGCACATACTGTGATAAACCTTTATTGTGTAAACTGAGGCAGAGTTTTCAGTTTTTATGTTCGAGCAGTAATGTTATGAAATATTGAAAATCCATTTTCTTTTGCCACCGGAAGGCATTCGACAGGCAATTTTCAGCTGAGGCTGTGCTCCTTTCAGCCTTTTAGTAAATCGTCGTTTTGTAAATCGTTTAATAGAGGAGAGCATACTACATGTAATCGGAGTCATGTACGATTGTACAGTGGTTATGCAAAGATATTTGATCTCCTTTATAGCAGCAGTTTATCGTACCTCACTGAAGCAACGATGCGATTTCAAAAATATCCTACAATAGCTGCATACCCTTACAGACTTTTGTAATCTGTTGCAAGTTTAGAAACGCGTTTTATAGTAGTATGTTGTGTGTGTTCGTTTTGGAGATGGACTCGTCAGTATTAAATTCATTGATTCAGCAAACAATGATCATCTGAAAGTCATCTCACTCTCTTCGGATTAGAGATAATGAAATCGGCGGCTCGCTATTTGAAAGCTATTACATGCAGTTTCGCACTGTCCCCACTGAAAAGAATATGGAACGTGCGTTCTGATTGTATTGCAAACAGAATTCAGCACTTAGCGGGAAGGTTTCGTCGGATGGAAATAGCCGAAGGGGTACCTACAAGGAGCGTTAACGAGACTGTCGTGCTCTTATGGATAACGTTTGAAGCACCACTAAGCTGTTTGCGAGTGGTTCTGTTGATTGAGGCAAGGTTAAACACCGGAAAATCATAGCGAGATGGAACAATGTCTACAAGGGACTGACACTTGGTGCAAATACTGTCAGTTCACTTACAACCTTAATGAGAGTAAGAAGTTCCTAACAGAAAGACCGAAATTGCTATTAGCAAACGATTACACCACTAGCGACCAAGCAATGAAAACAGTAACAACAGTGAAATGACAAGGACCATGCTTCCGGACTGGCGTCATATGTAATGACCGTTTAAAGGTAGCTGAAGGTAAAGCAGATGCCCAACTGTAATTTGTTCGACGAATCCTATAGGAAATACTAGCTGGTTATAATTAAACTGCAGTTACTGAAAAATGTCCAATGTCAGCTATAATTATCTTATGCCAGCGAAACTTGGTGGATATTTTAATGCCTCAATGGCGAATGCATTTACTCTGGAAGAAAATTATTTCCAATTTTGGCCACAGTTGCAAATCTGGGGCTGTGAATGTAAGAAAGACATACAGAAAGAATTCTATATATAACTGTTTATCAGTAGTACGTGGGCAGAAAACGTAAAACAAACAAGAAAAGCATGCTTATTCAGTATGAGTACCGGAGACTTCGACGGTACGATGGATCCGTAAAACGACATGATCAATAGTTACTTTCAGCAGTTCCGGTAGAATCTCAGCAGTGTGTTCCTGTATACTTGCCTTGAGATCGCGTAGAGACAGAACGCGTCCCTGGTAAACGCGTTGTTTTAGATAGCCAAAAGTTCCAGCGGTTCATATAGGGTGCTCTTTCAGGACATGCATCTGGAAAACCTTTAAACATAACACGTTCGTGAAGGTTGCATTAAGCAGATCTTTCACTGTACAAGCGACATTAGAGGTTGTCCTATCTTACATAAAATCCATGGATTCTACACTGTTGCGCTCTTCCAAAGCAGGAATCACTTGCTGTACTTGGAGGTCTCGATAACATACAGACGTCAAGGTGTACGTGACAGGTCCTCTGGGTGTATTCCCGTCAGAGGAAAACTGATCGGGAATAAAGGTGGTTGTTAATCCACACCACACAGTCATATAGCACTAGTACAATAGCTCTTCGTGCTCAACACACAGTTTTAACAGTACCCCGAATTCGGCAGTTCTGTATATTGCAACCCTTATGTCTAAAACGTTCGTTGTCACTCCACAGCATATCGCCCACTCTCATGTCATCAACTGTGATCCTAGCCAGACACCGAAGTGCAAATTTATAACGTTACTGCGAATGATGAGGTTTCGGCTATAGCACCTTCTATATCTTGTACAGGTGCGAGTGTAGAAAAAGATCGCAAGATTTTCCATGTTGTTGATTATGGGTGGAAAATTCTACACGGAACCGTGCTTCATAGTCAGTTACAACAACAACAACAACCTCGTCAAAAACATACCCCAGTATAGGACACCTTCGCCGGCCGGATTGGCCGAGCGGTTCTAGGCGCTACAGTCTGGAACCGCGCGACCACTACAGTCGCAGGTTGGAATCCTGCCTCGGGAATGGATGTGTATGATTCTTAGGTTAGTTAGAATTAAGTAGTAATCTACGTTCATGGGGGACTGATAACCTCAGAAGTTAGCCGGCCAGGGTGGCCGAGCGGTTCTAGGCGCTACAGTCTGGAACAGCGCGATCGCTACGGTCGCAGGTTCGAATCCTGCCTCGGGCATGGATGTGTGTGATGTCCTTAGGTTAGTTAGCTTTAAGTAATTCTAAGTTCCAGGGGACTGCTGACGTCAGAAGTCCCATAGTGCCCAGAGCCAACCTCAGAAGTTAAGTCCCTTGGTACTCAGAGCCATTTGAATCACTTGATAGGACACCTTCCTTTTCCAGGTGGCATACCAAGCTCACCCGGCGCGTGATACTCTCTCAATGAAGCACCATAATTGCTGCATTTGACTTTAAACAGTTTCAATGAGAGCGCATTGTCTCTCTCTTCTCGACAGCCATTTTGTTCACTCACGTTCTGTGGATGTCATACCGTCATAAAAACAGTGAACAGTGCCGTATTTGTACGTGGTGGCCGCAACTGGGACTAACTTGATTTCTAGCGTATATCGGTTACCAAATTTCGCTGCCATAGTGTACATAAAGCCCACACTCGACCTTCTGAGTAGCGCCACTTCGATTATAACCATCTGAAGGTGGGAAATGTGTAACTATCGTGGAAAATGTTCGAACCACCTTGAGACAGGCAACCGAACATACAACATCCGCCTCGAGAGTGGATGATGTAAGTTGGGTTGCCTATATTAAGGATGATGAAATATCACCTAGGGCAGATTAATTTTGTCCACACTGAATATTCACCTAAGCAAGAGTAAATTTAAAAAGTGGCCTTTCAAATGTACCTTGAGTACTACTCGTTAGTGTGGGGTCCCTAACAGAGGAGATGTGGTAACTGATCTTCCTCGTATCGCATATACAGTAACTTGGAGGGGTACACACGTTTAGTGTTACATTGTTTCCCAAAGGAGAACTTAGACTCATTACAAAATTAGTTCTGTTTCCTTAAAGTATATTTTTCTTGGTGTCCTGTTACTGTATGAAAGTGTCCTTTGTAGCATTTAATTCCTTGCAGATACCGATCCGATATTGTCACCAGTAGTCACGTTCCGCAGTGTTTGATCTAGGACTCTTGTGATGTTCAAGCTTGTAGGGGGGGATGTTATGACATACAGAAGATGCTAGGCTACATTAGCAGGATTTTTCTCCAATCCATCAGAGCCTAAAGCAATGATTCGAAGCTAGATTTATATGTGATAATGGTGAAATATGCGAAGAGCTTGCCCCACTTGCAGCTGATTTGGATAACTTTCTGGGAACAACGAAATTTTACAGCAGCGGACCCCGCTTTCATAAGCAGGCAAGAAAAAGTGTAAATAAAAAGGATATTTCTTGTAGATATTCAAGCAGACACTCAAACACGTCCTAAATGTTCCTGCGTATCCGTACATATTGCTGGTCATTATGATTTCAACACAAGGGAACTTTTCGAATGACAAAATTTCACATGTGCTGTTGTTTGGATACAATGTGACAAGAGGAACATATAGTCTGAGGTTATACAAAGTATGAAATTTACTACATAGAGCAAAGGATGGGAAGAAAATGGAATCCACTGCATTAAAGACACACAATGTGCATCCACAGGACGTGTGGCCTGTAACTGCAAAAGTGTCACGATCATCTCTCCACCAGCAAAAAATTTCGGATTAGACATCCCATTCAGATCTCCGGGAGGGCACTGCCAAGAAGAAGATTACCAGTAGAAAAAGATTAAACAACCAACGAAAGAATGACGCTCCACGAGACAAGGCACAGAATGCCAGAGGGCTTAATGTGGTAGGGAAACTAGAAAATCTGAAAAAGGAAATGCAAAACTTCAATCTAGATATGGTGGGCGTCAGGGAAGTGAAATGGAAAGAAGATAAGAATTTATGTCTGAGGAGTAAAGAGTAATACAAATGACAGCACAAAATGTGTTAACGGGAGTAGGATTCGCTGTGAACAGGAAGGTAGGGAAGAGATTGAGTCATTGTGAACAGTTCAATGATACCGTTGTTCTCATCAGAATCGACAGCAAATCAGTGCCGACAACGATAGTTCAGTAAAGTCGAGTGAAGTGGAAGCAGGGCTAAATAAATATCAAGACACGTTCATAGGACCTGTCACGTGCGAAAGGTGTTCGAAAATGTCAAATGGTGCACTATGTTCAACATTCTGAGACAAATGGGGGGAACGCATAGGGAAAAACGGGTGATATGTAATGTGTGCGTATGCCAGGAGGGAACATTAAGAGTGGAAGACCAAGAACGAAGCGTTCGGATTACATTTACTTTCTCCGGTATTGTTAAATATATACATCGAGAAAGGAATGAAGGAAATAAAAGTGATGTTCATGAGTGGAATTAAAATTTAAGGTGAAAGAATATCGCCGATAAGATGCACTGAAAACATTAGTGTCCCCAGCGAAAGTTAATACTAATTATATGATGTACTGAATGAAATGTACTGTCAAATTAGTACGGAATGTGTACTGAGATCAAATCGAAGAAAATCGAAAGTAATGAGAAGTAATAGAAATGAAGACAGCGAGAGAGAATCAGGACTGGTGATCATTAAATGAAGTTAAGAAATTCTGTAACCTAGATAGCAAAATAACCCATGACGGACAGAGCAAGGAGAACACAAAATACCTACTAGCAATGGCAAATGGGGCATTCCTGGCCAAGAGATGTCTCCTAGCATCAAACATAGGCCTTCATTCCAGGACGAAATTCCTGAGAATGTACGCCTATAGAATAGCATTGTATAGAAGTGAAACATGGACTGTGGGAAAATCGAAAAGAATAAAATCGAAGAATTTGGGATGTGGTCCTACAGAAGAATGTTGAAAATTGGGTGGACTGTTAAGAAAAGAAAGAAGGAGATTTTCCAGAGAATCGGTAAGGAAGCGAATTTATGGAAAACACTGACATATCCAAGACATCACGGAATATCCTCCATGACACTAGAGGGAGTTGCAGAGGGTAAAAATTGTAGAGGAAATTAGAAATTGGAATAAAGCAGTAAATAATGTAGGACATTTGGTACTTTGATATGAAGAAGTTGGAAGAGTAGAGCACTGATGACTAAAGGAACAAGGAAAGAAATGAGCTATCAAATCTGGCAGGAAGACTGACTAAAATCAGGCCGCTCGTGAAGACAAAGTGAGCTAAGATGACAGATCCTACTACGTTATACAATTCCGCTTCAATTGCAAGCTATAAGTGCTGGTATGCTGTGTTGTGACAGCTTTTCACCAACCGATGATCCGCTAGTTTAAATTGGCGAGAGATACGGGAACCTTATCTTCATGGTAACAGTTGAATGGAGGTAGGTCCGGACACCACGGGCTACATGTGTGCTTTTGTTACCTTGTTGGATGATAACATCATGGGAACAGCAATCGACGTTAACATAAGAGACAGCCGGCCGGTGGAGTGGCCGAGCGGTTCTAGGCGCTACAATCTGGAACCGCGCGACCGCTACGGTCGCAGGTTCGAATTCTGCCTCGGGCATGAATGTGTGTGATGTCCTTAGGTTAGTTAGGTTTCAATAGTTCTAAGTTCTAGGGGACTGATGACCTCAGAAGTTAAGTCCCATAGTGCTCAGAGCCATTTGAACCATTTAACACAAGAAACATGTAACCCAGGTTGCGGAAATAACCGGCTGCTAGAAATAGACTTCATCGTGTTGTGTGCCTAGTGCTGCTCCATACCATCGTGCTTGGTGATGAGAACATATACCGATGGATACTGATGGCTGGCAACATTCGTTTCCCTCGCAGCTCCAGACTTGGTTACGTAGCTACTCTGCCGGCACGCCACTCTCTACTGCTGTTACAGTGTATGGCACTAGAATGGTCCCCGTGTTGATGGTCTGTGTTGTTCCTGAAGTCTTGTCAGTGTCAGTACAGATAGTCCTCTTGACACAAACAAGCCCACTTCTTGTACGTGACAGATGCATGCTATACCACAAAGCCGAGCGAAGAAACGCGTCACATCTCAGGTCCGCGTAGCGTGGTGTTATTGATACCGCAAATGACGTAGGACCTAAAAACCGTCAATTCCGTATTTCATTACAGTTGTTGGATGATTACAAAAGTGAGGAGCAATATTGCTGAGAGATAAACCGTAACTGAACTTGTCACAAATGACGAACATTGAATTGCAGTCTCTGAGTGAGATACGCGTTGCTTAATCTTTTTTTCAACACATAATTTCTCTGGACAAAAGTGCTCTAACTTCGTACGTTTGCATAGAAATGTTAATCATTCCCAATTTCAAGTGTGTAAAACACATCGTGTACATTTGACATACGTTGATTGTATAAAAATCCAAAGCATGTTACAATAATAAAGTGCATTTGATAAATTAGTCGTCACACCATTATCAGAAAGTCTAAATTTACAGTGCAGATGGTCTCACAGAAACAGTGTGAGAATACGTTCAATCCCCATTCATAACAAGACTTTTGTAGGTTTCCGTTGGCTGTATGGCATTACACTTTTTTGTTTGTTTGTTTGTTTGTTCAGTACCAGCCCTGTAACATGTGCATAAATATAATGCAGGACCCATTAGTTCTGAATAATTAATCAGATGGCTTCAGATGGCTCTGACCACTATGGGACTTAACATCTGAGTTCATCGGTCCCCTAAAACTTAGAAATACTTAAACCTAACCAACCTAAGGACATCACACACATCCATGCCCGAGGCAGGATTCGAACCTGCGACCGTAGCGATCTTACGGTTCCAGACTGAAGTGCCTAGAACCGCTCGGCCACACCGGCTGGCATAATCAAGCCAAGGAACGTGATAGATAATGATACTAGCGACTGTCGGTAGCTGACTATTGCCACTTACTGGTTATTTACTCTTTTATTCGGATTCGCAAGCCTTGTACTAATGACTGGATACTGAAAGCAGATGTTAGATGATACTGCAGAACCTGTGAAGCCACGAGAGACAAACAGGCTGCCATGCTAGGAGGCGCTTTCATGGAAGGACGCGCCAAGAGAGGCACAGGTCAGTGGCTCATAGGCCACCAGACAACCTTTGATAACGCTACACTTGGGGACCCGAAGTATTGTAGACAAACAAAGATAGGGTCTCTCCTTTGGCGATAGACCCAAACGCTAACTGCTTTACAACCGGGGAGTGGGTGGCGGAGGAATGCTTTCCAGCAGTAGGCCAGTAGGCACTATTGTGTCAAATGTAGTAAGCTAGGTTTCTCTCCAAAAAGCACCATTTGCTATAGATGAGTATCTGAAAAAATGGAATGGTGGCCTACAGTTTGAAATCTTAGAAAGCGGGAGATGCCACTATATTTTTACGTCACAAAAACCAAAAGATTATCTAACATAAGCCTCAAAGGGATCAGCTATCATAAGGAATTAGAGTTTACACAGAGAAACGTTACTGTGCCGACGAGGACCTGCCTCATTGGTCACAGAGAGAGATGGAGAGAGATTGAGATGATATTTCTTGTGCTGTATGGTAGAACGCACAGTACTAGTTAACAGACTGGAGGATAGCCAAGGGAAGGGGAGTAGCTAGTTATAAGATGTATTTTACAAGTCGACACTTGGAATATCCAAAGACCAGACAATTTGTAAAAGATACACAATGTGGTAACGCAAGGTTAGTAAACATTCCGTAACAAATTACTTGAACATCAGTCATGATCTTCGAGTGTTTTGATCTCGTAGGATTCTCCACTGAGGGCTGCCGACATCCTGCTGCTGCCAGAATGGATGTATCGAGCTGATTTCGGACTGATTGCACTTCGCTGTTGACAATGGTCTTTGGTGCCACCAATGATTCTGCAACCACTTCGCCTCCTCCTAGAATTTATTATAGTGAAGTCGAGCCGTAGCTGTGAGACGATGTGTAAGGAAATGAAACTCATTTTAATCCATTTCGATTAATTCAAGCTGCACTTACAAGACTTGCACTTAGATTCAATGAACAGTCTGCTTTTAACTCCGGCCACATGTACAATGTATTCTCTCTAGCAGTACTGTCATTTCAGTTCACGTCACAACGATCGTGGAGCAGCTTTGTGATTGCAGTTATTTCAGTTGTATAATTTTAAACGTCTTTAGAAGGTGATTATCAACAGCAGTCAAGTAATGTATGAAATGCATGTTTGATCATCTGCCACTTTTATTTTAAACCAAAATATCGACCGGTTTCAGTCATTAACTATCTTCACGGATAAGGGTTGAAATCATTTGCATTTGTCACTACTTAAATAATGTGTAGAAGATGTCATTAGTACGATACAGGACTCTTAGTAGCAAACATACTAATAACAATACTGATCTATGTATACGTGTTATTAGTGTGTTTGCTTCTGAGTCCTTTGTCGTATATTGATACGCATGACGTATTCTACACATTATTTAAGTACTGACAAATGTAACGTTGTGGCTTAAATAATTTTGACCCTTATCCGCGAAGATTGTCCATGAGTGAAATTGGTCGATATTTGGGTTTAAAATAAACGCGAGTGATAGTCAAACTTGCATTTTATACATTACTTGTATACTAATTTTACCTTTCGCACTGAACCCTCTGTTAGATACGTCCCGAGTTCATTATATTATATCACCATTGTTTGTCAATTGTTTTACGAATAACTTAACAAATAAACTGAAATGTTTGTGAATCTTGTTTCATTTAGTAGTCATTCTACTCATGACTCATTGGTTTAGAGGGTGATTAATTAACGTATGTCATATAAAGGGCCAAATTACATAGCTGACTTCCTCAACCCACCAAGCCAACTATCAATGTCCTACCCTGATTTTCTCTGCTGGTACCCCTTCTTCCACATTTGACTGAAGACAATGAAGTTCTACAATTAGACAGGTGTCAAACAGGGTACGCTGATAAACTGTCAGAACAAAACTTAGGTAACTTTTTTTTCTTTCTGGTGACAATCGCATGATATCTGTTAGGTTTCTGTTGTGGGCTCTTAATGATGTCCACAATATGTACATATCATCACTACATAGAGCTATAATGCTACATCAGAATCTTAATAGATGTAAATCCAAAGCGAGATGTAATAATGGTAACAGACTATTTGTCATATCAGTCAGCACTGTGTAGTAAATTCGTTGCAGTGTCGATCGGAATGGCTGCATGAGTTGGAATCTCTCGTCTCTCTGCCAGGTCTTAGTAAATTTAATCCTTTTCATGTAGTTTGTTTTACAAGCAGAAATTAAGCGAAGTTAAAGCTTTAGAAGAATGCCTAAGAGAAAACTGACGTAGTACACAACACAACCTGCAGTGTCGGAAAATGGGACGACATCCTCTTCCTACAGCATACCGCTGCTGTTAAAGTCGCATTCCTCTGTCGAAGGTCTAACAGAAAAGCGTGCTTGACATTCAGATGAAAACGCTGGCGTAGGGTCGTTGTGAACCTTTTGCCTCTTTGTGACTCCCGTTAATCAACGTTTGGCCTTTACCTTTGTTGAACATTACACTCCAGTTACCTGTGATTCTCGCTCTGTTCGAGGCTGCGTCTGTTTCAGAGGCAACGCAAACGGTGAGTGCACCAGAACCGAATTCGCTGTTTTCAGCATGTTCCTACGCAATTTTATTTCGTAATTCTGTACTAAAAATTAAGATATCATTTGCAGAACGATGCAGGTGACATTTACTTTCATTGGTGAGACAACGAACTTTCTCGTTCTCAGACAATCGAATGACTTTACCTCAACGGAGGAATAAACACGGAATAAGAACTCATTAGATGTTAGATTTCAAAGGCGCACCAAGTCATTCAGTATTATGAATTAATTTCAAACATTTTTACGTGGGTGAGGAAAATTCTGGGTTTTGCAACTGAATGATTTGTTTGTGTCTACGGAACATTATTCGCCAGTTCATGCCAGGCATTTTAAGTGGAATTTATTTTTGTGATCTTCTCGTTTATTCTAGTAGCCTTCTTTAGGTACTACAGTTTCCAAGTTATAAATTTGGTCGGTATTACACTTATTTTACCCTGTTGCGCATCATTTGGCTGAGTGTGCAACAGTATCCTCAGCGAAAGAAGAATTGCAGGACCTATTAAATGGAATGAATACTAATGTGTATCGAGTATGGATTGACAGTACACCGAAGAAAGACAGCAGTAATGAGAAGTAGCAACAATAAGGTTAGTGATGAACTGGTGGCCACAGAGTGAAAAACGTTAAGGAATTTTGGTGCCCAGAAAGCATCTAGTTTTTTGAATCAAAGACAGGCTAAAAATCAGACTAGCATTGGAAACATTATAGGCAGAAGTATCATACTCGGATATAATCGAGAGGCAGAAATCTCGGAGAGCACAGTATCGTATCACAGTGAATGATGAAATGTGCGAAAAAAGAAAAGGACACACTCAAAGCATATCACTTGTGGTGCTACAGACGGATATTCAAAGTTGCGTGGATTAATAAGATAAGGAATCGGCATAGAAAGGAACACACAGAAATCGCTAACAAAAACAATGACAATAATTCTAACGTAAAGAAAGATTCACGTATATTCTTAAAATACAACGCCAGTATTGAACTTAATATTACGTAAGTAGGGCTGCATAAGTGTTTAGAGATTCTCGTCCCTAATCTTTTACATAATTTTAATTCATTATATTTCATCCTCAGAAAACTTTTTTTTGTAAATGAGGTACCATATGAAGGAAAATATTTTCCCTGCATCGAATTTATTCAAATCTATGAAATCAGCTTTGTGATGCCAGCATTTAACCCAACTGGACCTTAGGCTTAGTCATGTGTGGAACGTGTTGGGGAGACGCGTGTCCATGTAAACCAACTACCATCCAGCTATTGTCACCCGCACTGTTGGGGGAGTGGAACGCCCTGTCACAAGAACTCCTTACCAGCATGGAAAAACGTTTCTGAGCATTCATTGTAGGCCTTGGTGATCACACACCCAATTACGAACCATGTCCCGCCTTTTATAATGTTTTTTCTTTGAACAAACGCGTAATTTCTGTTCGTATTTCTACACTACACTGCAGCAGTCCTTTCGATGTATGGTCTAGATTTCATGGAGCTAAGGTAATTGGCAGTGAAACATCATACGATAGCTACTTCGTCAGAGCCTTATAAGCCAGAGTATCACGTTGCGGAAACAAGTGATACGGTAGTAACTACTAGTCACCTAATGGTAACATACAGTAATTAGATTTTTAAAAAAATGATGTAACTTAACGTTACTTCAGTGGTGAATTTTATATAATAGGGTTCAAAATTAAAGCAACAAACGGAAATTACCCAAGATTGCGTTTCTTTTGCCACAAAACAGTATAAACAAATGATAGCAAATTAGAAACAATGTGAAGAATACAAAACGAAATCATTTGCAACGTGCATAACGGTAGACAAAAATTTTCTTCGTTTTTTTTTTTCAGCTTGATGTAATACAGTATTTGCACCCACATTCTGACAGCTGGTGTGCCCAGTATGGAGTGTGACCACCTCTGGCATCAATATTGGGGTGAACGATGTCATCAATGTCACGTTCAGGCAATAACGCCCATTATTCCTGCAGAGCTACTAACAAGTATTGGAGAGTGGTTGGTTTATGCTTAAGTGATACAAACCGTCTCCCTAGTGCATCCCAGATATGCTCTACGGGATTAAAATCGGGAAAGCGGGCCGGCCACGCCATGCGTGCAACATCTTCCATTTCCAAGAAAAACATCAACCAGCTCTATGATGTCGAGAATTATCGTCCATCAATACGAAATCGGGGCCCGCAGCAGGTGGTAAGAACCGCACATGAGACCCCAAGATCTCCTCACAGAAACTGACAACAGTTAAATCTTGCTAACACATTCGTACTATTTCGGTAAGAGGTGTTCGAGTGGTCAACATAATCACTCACCACACCATTAGGGATCCTCGTCGATATCGTTTTCTTTCCACAATGGTTGAGTCCTGAAATCGTCTTCCAAGTGCTATGCAGATGCGAATCCGCCGGGAATATTTCTCCAGACAATATCCGGACTCATCTGTGAAAAAAATTTCACCCACCGTTCGACCGTCCAGGTGGCATACTGATGACTCCACTCTAGACGTACCCATGTGTGAAGACACGCCACAGGTAAACAGACAGCAGATCTCCAACAATAAAAGCCACTCTTCTGAAGCCTTCGGTGCACGGTTTGCTTCGGGGCCACTGCGAGGCCAGACAATAGTTGCAGTGCAGTACCGTCGTTACAGAACTGGCGCTGAAGACCTTGCAGTCGTGCACCCAAAAAAAAAACCTCTACTACTCCCTCAGTACCGTCGCGCCATTACAGCCAAATAACAGTTCCTTCATTTTCATGTCGCACGTATTCGGCCCCATACTAGTCTCCGGTATACAGTTTCGATCTCTATCCGAGAAACAACGGAACGAATCACATTAAGCCATTCTCCCACATACGTTTGCGAATCCCCTTCTCCCATTCTTCCTATGGCCCTCCATAGCAGAGAGTCTGTAGGCGTTTTCTCTGTGCCAAACTGTACCATGTTCGACTGTATACACAGCGATTATGGACGTGATACTACCCTGCAAACACTACCCCACTTGATAGGGGCCCTGAGGACACTGATGATATGACCGTTCATTGATCGTAGCGACATCTGTTAACACTATGCATGATTACATCGCGAGTGACAGGCAGGACGGGTAAATAGGAGTTGGTTCCTTTAATTTTGGACACCTGTGTATGTTTTCCTCGCGAACAAACATTGAAAAAATGTCGAGCTTGCAACCGATCTCCGTTAATAACGTTCCAAGTTGTAGCAACTGCCAGGAATCTTCAAGTGAGACATAAAAGACCGACAACGATGATCCCAGTTCCGCAGTTTATTAGTGTGCCTACTGTGGACAATGCGCTTCAGTCTGGAACCACGCGAACGCTATGGTCGCAGGTTCGAATCCTGCCTCGGGCATGGATGTGTGTGATGTCCTTAGATTATTTAGGTTTAAGTAGTTCTAAGTTCTAGGGGACTGATGACCTCAGATTTTAAGACCCATAGTGCTCAGAGCCCTTTGAGCGATTTGAATTTTGCGCTGTGGGCCCGCCGCGCATGCGTCAAGGTGATGGTGACAAACTGACGACACGAACTGGCTGTCCGCATCCTAGTCGGCGGAACTGCGGAACTCAGCTTTCTTGTGAGTGAATGCTGTATTCTCCAATTAGAAAAAATCGTGGAGATTGCTGGATTCCACACGTTATCCAACAGCTAAACGATTTCATGGTCTCTTTTATTTATTTATTTTTTATGTCTGACGCATCACAGTTACCTGCTTGCTAGAAGATTATAATAGATCTTCACTAAACATATCACTAATTTTGCCACTTCACAAATAAATCAATTACATATCAAACAATCAGTCTGCGGCGGCGTGGTTACTTTCGTCCATTACCTGCACCTACCTGTGAATCCGTTTCTCTCCGTTTCTTCCACAATTAAATGACTGACCCCCATTTTGGTCACCATTTTCCTGCCTCTCCCTTATAGCCTCACAAATGTCGTCATTTATAAACGCTATTATTTCCTCTACACTGAAATCACTAATCTCTGTAGCTTCTGTACTTTCTCCTTCCCCATATCACTCGACTTCACCTTGGTTGCTAAAGACTTTCTGGCAGTCAGGTTCTGTCACATTTTCCGATAGTACATCACCAATTTCGTCTGCAATACAGTGTTTATTTCGTTTACGTCAGTCCAAAAAATCCCCTAAACCTCCGTTAAATCAACAGATTTTTATGTAGCTCGTTTCGTCTGGTGTTACTACCCTCTTCTGCTCCCCACTTATAATCCCTGTCTGTTTAGTGCTAACACGTACATAGGGTTTTGTTAGCGGGTTTAAATTACTACTTCCGGTCTTGTAAACACTAGCCCTTTCGCAGATGGCATTTATTTTAATGGATTTTGAGATTCTGTACCTTTTCTTACGTTTACATACATTTGCTGTTACCATGCCGCAACATCATCCTCTCGCACCACATCTGATCCTTGTATATCCACGGTACACGCCAATTCTGTTAACGTTTAGATTCTGCCGTAGTTCTGCCGTATTTGTTGGTCTGAAATTTACGATTTTCAATCTCCTTCTGATGTAACAACTTCTCAAACCTCTCCAAATAACTGATGATTTTATAATCGTCATCTCTCAGAGCTGCAATAATTTTCTTTCGCCAGTTCATGGGCATACCTTCCAGGCCCATAACAATTTTTTCTCGTTCTAATTTATTGTTTGAATATGACAAATTTGTCATCCACTTGAACGCGATCTTTCTTGAGGTTTCCTTGCTGGGATAAAACGCTTTCGCAGCCCTGGAGCTATTTACCAACTCTATTTGTTTCTGCTTGTCCCACTATTTTTTTTAAATTTATCTAGATAATCGTACTGTTCAGTAGCGAAAACCGCCCCAAGCTCTAGCCTCTCCCGAGACTTTAAACCCTATTTTTTGCCTGTCTCACCACAAGCTAACAAGAAAACCTTCAAAGTCGTTCCAAACTTCTATTGAATGTGCATTTCCTGTTGGATAAAAACGTAAAATCTGCCAGATGGTGACATATCATGATACGAATTGTACTGTTTCTTTTTCTTGAAGGCTTTTTTGTGTATTTATATTTTTACAGTTTTGTATATGCTTTTACTAGTGTGAATGATGCGTGAATGTGGTCTAAAGGAAATATGTAGATCATCGTTTTACTGATGAACGCTGTACGAACTAGTATGAAAAAGTTTTAAGACAGTGTGTATACAAACGACGGGGAATTTTCTATTATAATATGTTAAGTAAGTTTATGGAGAAAGGAAAACAAATTCAAGTACAAATGAAAATAGTTAATAACATTAAGTATGAACAAAATATCAGAATGTTAAGTATTTCTTTAGGGAAATAGCACATTTCCAAACTGTGGCATTTGTTGATTGGCTAATCATGAAAATCGGGGACTAACGTGCGAGAACAATGTTTTTCTATTGGCCTTAAAGGAAACTGACCAATCAGAACGGAATATTCTTTGCGCGTCTTTCCTCTCGGAGGTATAGAATGCTTAGAGCAGTCTACGGTAGTCGGAGTCCAGCCTTTCAATAACACGGCTATGTGTAGCATGAGCGCCGAAGGAAGTTCTTATTTGCTGGTTTTAAATGTGCTACACGTTTCAAAACTCTTTTAAAGTGAAGTCGTTTTTATACTTTTTTTTTACTAAGTACGGTTTTTATAAGTAATTTTGTGATGAGAAAAGACAATAGCTCCGAGTGGCATATTGAACAGTTCGGTGACTAAAGACATGTTTGCATTAGCCAGTGATAAATTTAACAGTATGGCGAGCATTTTCATTTAAGAACAATACGTGCTTAGTAGCCGTTCAGATTTCGGGAAATATGTTACCATAAATTTGCTAATGTGAATGAAAGGGTTTGTGGATGACTGTGTTAAGGCCAGCATGAGCTTGGCAGTGAACGTGTACGTTATCAAGGTTCAGAAAACACCGAAGTTTTGCCAGTATTTCGACCTTTCATTCCCAATTGCTGAATTAGTTACGTTGTATGCCACGCCTCAGAAGTATGCCATGCCATGAAATTATAAAGTAAAGAAATAAAGATAAAACGCGATAGAGAACTAAAATCTACAACTATCCCACATCTAATTTAGAACCTCTGAACTTATAACTAACCCCGGAGAGTTCACCAACCTGTGGTTCAGGTAAAGGCAGGTCTTTTTTAGATCAAAGGTAACTGACAATGACAAATTTTAAATATACATGAACCTAGAAAGTACACACCACAAAAGCGCAGGTAAATTTCAAGGTTATTGGACAATAACAATTTTTTAAGGGACGTAAATCTAGGAAACACACGCAGTGGTAGTGCAGGCAAAAGCAAGTCTTTCACAAACAGTTCAGGATAAAATGGAAGCTCTCTTGCAATAGACTAAATGTTTTACTCGGGCATTTACTTATTAGTGAGACCCTGATCCATGTAAAGAGCTTCGGACGAAATAACGGGCAGCAGAGTAAACCAAATCAGCTTACGGCAAGAACATCAAACGAAGTGCAGTAGCAAAACACAGGTGCTTTCACGAACTGAGGTGGGTGCTTAACAGCACAAAAGAAATGGTGCTCATGGTTTTTTTCTGCGCTACGCCTAGGAGAATTAAGGGCGGTGTATGTAGCAACGTCCATCAGCTACGGAAGCAGGGATCACGCTTAGTCGAAGGCCAGAGTATGGCCCGCTATTACACAGGCAGAGGAAAGCGGGGACTTTACAACAGGTGCAGGCACGCTCCTCAAAGTAATCACCCCCACCCAAAAAAAGAGAACAGACATCGACGACCAGCAAGCTCAGGCCACTGTTACTGCCTTCGAGACAGTCGCCCACCAGCGTACAGAAAACCAACTAACGTAAAATGCACATGTGCTTACATCGCGCCCGAGGTGCCACATGGTCGCCACTTACCGAGAGGCTATAGAAGCGGTAGAAGATAGGTTGCGAAACTAAAAGACGTTCCACAAGCAAAGGTATTGATACAAACATGTGAGAAGCTAAGTATTCTACTATTAAATGTGTGCATTACTTCGTAGCCTTTCTCCACAACAACATCAAATACAAATAACAGAGTCTTTTATCCTCAATTACATATTTTTCTTCACTATTTAAGAGGGTCACTCCAAAAGAAATGCACACTATTTTTGTAAAAATAAAATTTTCATTCTGCCTGTGTTAAAGTTTTACAATGTGTAGATACATCCTGCCCGCTTGTTTTCAAACTTAGTTCAACCTGTTCCCGTGAGTGGCGTCGTCACAGCATGTCTTCAAGATGGCTGCTACACTTGACGTTCGTCAGCAGCAACGTGCTGTCATAGAATTCCTGTGCTGTAAAAACGAGACAGTGAGAAACATCCACAAGAGGTTGAAAAAGGTGTATGCAGATGCTGCTGTCGATCACAGTACAGTTAGTTTGTGGGCAAGAAGGTTACGTCATGAAAGCGTGCATGGCAATATTGAGGATTTTTATCGCAACGGCAGGCCACGTACTGCACACACTCCAATGTGCAGAGAGCTAACGTATTGGTGACTGCTGACAGACACACCACAGTGAACGAATTGCCACGCTACGTTGGGATAGGGGAAGGACGTTTTTGCAGAATACTGAATGTGTTGGCGTTAAGAAAGGTTTGTTCCAGGTGGGTTCCCAGGATGTTGACAATGGCTGACAAAGAAACTAGAAAATCGGTATGCAGCGAACTTTTGGAACAGTACGAGAATGGTAGAGATGAATTTCTCGGAAGAATTGTGACCGGTGATGAAACACGGCACCATCATTTTTCACCAGAGACGAAGAGGCAATCAATGGAGTGGCACCATGCAAATTCACTCAAGAATCTACATCTACATGACTACTCTGCAATTCACATTTAAGTGCTTGGCAGAGGGTTCATCGAACCACAATCATACTATCTCTCGACTATTCCACTCCCGAACTGCCCGCGGGAAAAACGAACACCTAAACCTTTCTGTTCGAGCTCTGATTTCTCTTATTTTATTTTGATGATCATTCCTACCTATGTAGGTTGGGCTCAACAAAATATTTTCGCATTCGGAAGAGAAAGTTGGTGACTGAAATTTCGTAAAAAGGTCTCGCCGCGACGAAAAACGTCTTTGCTGTAATGACTTCCATCCCAACTCGTGTATCATATCTGCCACACTCTCTCCCCTATTACGTGATAATACAAAACGAGCTGCCCTTTTTTGCACCCTTTCGATGTCCTCCGTCAATCCCACCTGGTAAGGCTCCCACACCACGCAGCAATATTCTAACAGAGGACGAACGAGTGTAGTGTAAGCTGTCCTTTAGTGGACTTGTTGCATCTTCTAAGTGTCCTGCCAATGAAACGCAACCTTTGACTCGCCTTCCCCACAATATTATCTATGTGGTCCTTCCAACTGAAGTTGTTCGTAATTTTAACACCCAGGTACATAGTTGAATTGACAGCCTTGAGAATTGTACTATTTATCGATTAATCGAATTCCAACGGATTTCTTTTGGAACTCATGTGGATCATCTCACACTTTTCGTTATTTAGCGTCAACTGCCACCTGACATACCATACAGCAATCTTTTTTAAATCGCTTTGCAACTGATACTGGTCTTCGGATGACCTTACTAGACGGTAAATTACAGCATCATCTGCGAACAATCTAAGAGAACTGCTCAGATTGTCACCCAGGTCATTTATATAGATCAGGAACAGCAGAGGTCCCAGGACGCTTCCCAGGGGAACACCTGATATCACTTCAGTTATACTCGATGATTTGCCGTCTATTACTACGAACTGCGATCTTCCTGACAGGAAATCACGAATCCAGTCGCACAACTGAGACGATACCCCATAGCTCCGCAGCTTGATTAGAAGTCGCTTGTGAGGAACGGTGTCAAAAGCTTTCCGGAAATCTAGAAATACGGAATCAACTTGAGATCCCCTGTCGATAGCGGCCATTACTTCGTGCGAATAAAGAGGTAGCTGCGTTGCACAAGAGCGATGTTTTCTGCAGCCACGCTGATTACGTGTCAATAGATCGTTCCCTTCGAGGTGATTCATAATTTTTGAATACAGTATATGCTCCAAAACCCTACTGCAAACCGACGTCAATGATATAGGTCTGTAGTTAAATGGATTACTCCTACTACCCTTCTTGAACACTGGTACGACCTGCGCAATTTTCCAATCTGTAGGTACAGATCTATCGGTGAGCGAGCGGTTGTATATGAGTGCTAAGTAGGGAGCTATAGAGTCAGCGTAATCTGAAAGGAACCTAATCGGTATACAATCTGGACCTGAAGACTTGTCCGTATCAAGCGATTTGAGTTGCTTCGCAACCCCTAAGGTATCTACTTCTAAGAAACTCATGCTAGCAGATGTTCGTGTTTCAAATTCTGGAATATTCCATTCGTCTTCTCTGGTGAAGGAATTTCGGAAAACTCCGTTCAATAACTCCGCTTTAGCGGCACAGTCGTCGGTAACAGTACCATCGGCACTGCGCAGCGAAGGTATTGACTGCGTCTTGCCGCTTGTGTACTTTACATACGACCAGAATTTCTTCGGATTTTCTACCAACTTTCGAGGCAATGTTTCGTTGTGGAACCTATTGAAGGCATCTCGCATCGAAGTCCGTGCCAAATTTCGCGCGTCTGTAAATTTTAGCCCATCTTCGGGATTTCACGTTCTTCTGAACTTCGCAAGGCTTTTACGTTGCTTCTGCAACAGCGTTCGGAACTTTTTTGTGTACCACGGGGGATCGGTTCCATCTTTTACCAATTTATGAGGTATCTCTCAGTTGCTGTTGCTACTATATGAATTTGAGCCACATCTCGTCTACATTTGCATAGTCAGTTCGGAAGGAATGGAAATTGTCTTTTAGGAAGGCTTCTAGTGACACTTTATCTGCTTTTTTAAATAAAGTTATTTTGTGTTTGTTTCTGATGGATTTGGAAGAAACGGCATTGAGCCTAGCTACAACGACCTTGTGATCACTAATCCCTGTATCAGTCATGATGCTCTCTATCAGCTCTGGATTGTTTGTGGCTAAGAGGTCAAGTGTGTTTTCGCAACCATTTACAATTCGCGTGGGTTCGTGGACTAACTGCTCGAAATAATTTTCGGAGAAAGCATTTAGGACAATCTCGGAAGATGTTTTCTGCCTACCACCGGTTTTGAACAAGTATTTTTGCCAACATACCGAGGGTAGGTTGAAGTCCCCACCAACTATAACCGTATGAGTGGGGTATTTATTTGTTACGAGACTTAAACTTTCCCTGAACTGTTCCGCAACTGCATCATCGGAGTCTGGGGGTCGGTAGAAGGAGCAGTCTTCCTGGTTGTTTGGCTACGTCTGTCAGACCCCTCAGTTGTTGACGACAATTATTTGTAGTGTTGGTTACATCTCCGGGAAGCAGGTCGTAGTACAGCACACCGTCGCTGTTTCACCAGATGTACAACATTATCTTTGTATAGTGTGTTGCTGCTTTGCTGGTGCTCAACCACGCCTTTCTTTTCCTCATGCAGCGCAAAGAAACCATTTCTCGTCACCAGTAACGGTACAGGGTAGGAATGGTCGGTGTTGGTCACAAACCCAATCGTGACGAGCAAGCAGAGATAAAAATGTCGCAATCCGTTGATTTTTGTGATTTTCGTTTAGAGGATGTGGTATCCATACACTCGATTTCTGAAACTTCCCCATTGCATGCAAATGTTGCACGATGGTGGAATGATGACAGTTCGTCACGTTTGTCAAGTCTCGAGTACAGCACCTTTGATCACTTTGGATTACCGCGTTTAAATGACCTTCAAGAAATCCAAAAAGTCTTCATGAACGTGGAGAGTCACTAATGTCAAAAGGATCCTTCTTAAAACAGCAAAATCATGTTCTCTCTCCCATATCATTATCCCCACACACGGTGCTGCGTTTCTGGTTGCTTCTGCTGCTGTCACCCATCTACTGAACTCACGCAGCAGAATATGTCGAATATGTCGGAAATATTCCAATTTCTCCACATTTCATTTCATTTCCTAGCGTCTACAACTCCATTCACTATCTCCAAATGGCAATACGTGAACTCAGACACCAATACAAATAGAAAATGACAATCGATAAGTAAACCCATGGCAACCATAATATCAACAGGCAAAACAAAAACGCTTTGAGAATATGCACCAACCTAATACAAGCAAGTGTAATGATATAAACCCAACAGTTCTAACCATAATCGGTACTATAATAATATAATTCCGTAAAAAATTCGTAAGAGCACACAGCGACTAGTTTATTGCGGACCACCAAAAATTCCTCTTCTGTGCCACCGTCTTCATCTCAAGGTAGCACTTGTAACCTACCTCTTCAATTATTTTCTGGATGTCTTCCAATCTCTGTCTTCCTCTACAGGTTTTGTCCTCTGCAGCTCCCTCTAGTAAATCTTAAGTCACTCCTTCATGTCTTTAATAGATTTCTTATCATGCTGTCCCTTGATCTTTTCCAGATACTTTTTTCGTCTCCGATTCTGCTCAGAACCTCCTCGTTCCAAACCCAATCAGCGTATCTAATTTTCAGCATTAGTTTGTAGCACTACATCGCAAATGCTTCGATTTTCTTCTCCTCCGGTTTTTCAACAGTCCACCTTTCACTACCATACAATGCTGTGTTCCAAACGTACATTCTCAGAGATTTCTTCCTCCGATTAAGATCCTTGTTGGATAATAGTACCCTTCTATTGGCGAAGAATGCCCTTTTGCCTTAGCTAGTTTGCTTTTGATGTCCTCCTGGCTACGTCGGTCATTGGTTATTTTGCTGCCTAGGTAGCAGAATTCCATAACTTCATTTATATCGTGACCATCAATCCTGATGTTAAGTTTCTCGTTGTTGTCGATTCTGCCACATCTCATTACTTTCCTCTTTCTTCGCTTTACACTCAGTTTATATACGGTACTCGGTAGACTGTTCATTCTATTCAGCATATGTAATTCTTCTTCACTTTCACTCACTTCATAGCAATGTCATCAGAGGTTCTTATGATTGATATACTTTACCTTGTATTTTAGTCCCACTCTTGAAGCATCCTTATTTCCATCATTGCCTCATCGATATACAAATTGAACAGTAGGGGCGGAGGACCACATCCCTGTCTTGCACCCTTTTTAATCCGAGCACTTCGGTCTTGGTCGTCGACTTTTATTATTAACTCCTGGCTCATGTACATGTTGTCTATTACCCGTGTCTCCCTATAGCTTACTCCTATTATTCTCAGAATTTCGAACATCTTAGACCACTGTACACTATCGAACACTTCATTTTTAACGTCATGCGCCATTCGATATTATCGAACGCTTTTCCCAGGTCAACAAATCCTATGAACGTCTCTTGATTTTTCTTTAGTCTTGCTACCATTATCAACTGCAACGTCAGGCTTGCCTCTCTGCTGCTTTTACTTTTCCTGAAGCCAATCCGACGGTCTCTAACACATCCACTATTTTCCCTCCCGTTCTGCTGTATATTATTCTTGTCAGTAACATGAGCTGTTCAGTTGATTGTGCGACAATTCTCGCACTTCTCAGCTCTTGGAGCCTTCAGAATTATATGGATGATATTTTTTGGAAAATCAAGTTGGTGCAAATGGTTCTGAGCACTATGGGACTTAACATCTGAGGGTATCTATCCCCTAGAACTTAGAACTACTTAAACCTAACTACCCTAAGGACAGCACACACATCCATGCCCGAGGCAGGATTCGATCCTGCGGTCGCGTGGTTACAGACTGAAGCGCCTAGAACCGCTCGGCCAAGTGGCCTACTCTGAAAGTCAGACGGTATGTCGCCAGACTCGTACATTGTTTTACAAACAGAAATCTAGATACCTCAGATTTTTATTCATTATGAATTAGCAATGACCTTATAAGAAAATCACGCATTCCAGTTCGCACTGGCACGCTATCATCATCCTGCGCGTATCGTGTAATCTGGCGCCGTCAACTACTCCACAGTTCCCAATATGTACGCTCGAGGCGCTATTGCAGATGTGTGCATCGTACAATACGCGCTTAAAGAGAGTACTGGTAACTTACTGCGTGCTACTGCTGTGCCCCTACATGGTGCGATTTTCTCGGTCAGCGTTGCTCGAGACAATGCAATTCCACTTGGCGGAATTTTGGCCGACAGTCACTAGTGAGGACGCTCTGGGCGTGTAGCGAAACGGTAATTGGATGTGACCCTCTTTCATCCGGACGCGTACGTGAGTGCGGGAAGCCGAGAGTTTCAAACTGCACACCAAGCTCCGAGGTTAGGAGGATCCGATATGAAGAAGGCTTAGAGGCGGATTGGCGATTGCCGTAACGTGACGGCTCTTGCACGAAGATTACGAAATGGTCCAGTGGGAGAAAGAAGCACCCAGCGCGTAATGGGGCGGAATCTTCCTCGGAAAATCCGAAGCTCCCTTGAAATAACAACAGGACCTCAGCGGTTGGAAGTAATCCACTCAATAAGACGCGTATCTCTCATTAACTCAAGATAAAGAAATTAAAGATTTTAGTTCTCGTCCGTGACGACCTCATTATGAATAGAATGCCTGGCTAGTTTGTGAGAGAAATTAGCTGTGGCATTCGAGGAACTGTTCCAGAAATCTCATGACCTAAGTTACGTTGACCAACACAATACGAGAGTCCTCTAGAAAGTAAATACCCAACATTTCTTTTCTCAGCCGATATCACTATTACGAACTCGGAAAGGTAAATATGAGTTCTTTGATGTTTCGTGTGTGCGCACATACAATTTTCGTTTCCACCGACAGGTAATGTGGTTGCCGCAACCTTTCAATACGGCGTCTGCAAGATATATACTTTACAAGTAGCCTGCCGACATCGAATTTCACACTGTGTAGATACAGACATTTTGGAATATTTACACGCGTTTGTGTGAGGCACGCGGTGCTTTGCTGTCGGTAGTTGGTTGCTGGGCGCAGAAGATGAGGCCGTCAGAAGAAGCTCCATGATTGGATTGAGATGGGGAATTGACTGTTACACCTGACATATTTCAGCGTGCTGGACCGACACATCATAACGCACATGGGTAAAGGGTACAATGTCACAGAAACGTTGACCGGTGGGCGCATTGTGTTCAGAGATTTGGAGGTTAGTATGCCCACGCATCATGATGACCATAGCACCTGGACCACCGAAACGAAAGTGGTTGACAATGTTCCTACGTGCGTTCTGTGTGCGTTCTGTGTGCACCTCTTACTATATGGCATTCTTCGGTTATTTTTATTTTAACACTGCACCCATTCACCATGTGCGTCTTTTCAAAGGGGGGATTCTGCCCTCACTTCATTTTAAGCTAACGCAATTGTGGACCACATAGAACGGTGTAGGTGGAGTAGATCCAGGAACGAGAGAATATTCGGCGAGTTAACTGGTCTGTCTATTCTCCGACTTAAATCCCATCTAGCACTGGGGACCTGGGGATGTGGGGATGTTCTGGGGAGACGTACTGCGTGCACCAATGACCACGTGACAGTTATCAAGCGCGCCGGTGAAGGAATGGAACGCCCTATCATAGGGCTTCCTTACAATTAAAGGAGTTTGTTGCAGGGCATGCATTGCCGTCCGTACTGATAACACACACTATTAAGAGCTATGTGCAGCTATGTCCAAGGGATTATCATGACTCGCGTTTGCTTCATAATTAAAATTGCCTTGGAATAAGTCATTTTCCGTTCGTAGCATTACATGTTTCATTCTTCAAGAGGAATTACCTATTTCCCTTCGAAAAAGAACGATGAGGAAACATTAATTGCTGTCTCAGAGTGACTCATCTGCCAAGAATAATAAAGTTTGTAGCATTAACGAAGCATGGAAATTGTCTTTAATTTTGTGCCAAGAGAATTTTTTTTTTTTTTTTTTTTTTTGTTTTCTGTTGGAATGGACTTCGCTCGCTACACCCAGATCACTGGTGTTCATAAAGCTTATACCTCGTTGCGGTTTCACGAGATTAAAAGCTCAAAATGTGGGTGAACATACAACGTAAATTTGAAGCGTAAGCTATTTAACGTTTTGTAAATGTACCAAAAAAGCAAAATGATGTACTTTAATAGTTAAAAAGTAACCAGCAACATACAGCAAAGAGAAATAGTTAAGAATTAAAATAACACGATGTAACAGTTACATTAGCTGCTGCTATTCGTCGAAAATAGGCTAACTTCTCTCTCTTCTCTCAACACTGTACAACACAAACAAACCACAAATCTAACTAACTAACATTACGAACACCTACACGCATAAAAGTGTCCCACCCAACAATGCCATAGACTCAACACTCACTCAGCGTATTGACAAAAATGGTATATTTTGAAACTTTTATGGGTAAGAATTACAAAAAGGAGATTTAAATTTACGTGATTACTGTACAATTCACAGTTAAGTGCTTTTCAGAGTGTTTATAGAAATATTTTCTGACTATATTTCCAACGTTGCATTCTTTAATAGCACGTGGAGAAAATATTTCCATTCGATTTGTCTTGTCTAGTTACTATGGTAATGTGTCCCTATGTAACGGATTTCAACAAAATGTTTTGGCATACGGAGGAGAAAGATTGTGACTGAAATTTAGTGAAAAGATCACACAAAAACACAAAACGGCTGTGTTTTCCTTATGTTTTGACATTCTGAGGAGAAAGACTGTGATTAAATTTTTTATTAAAAGATCTCTCAGCAGGGAAACAACGCATTTGGTTTAATGATTGAAGCTCCCTGTCTCCTACCATATCCGTGACACTTATTGGTATTTAGAACTTGTCGGAATTGAATTGTCGGAATTAAAGGTGTCCTGCTTCCTCTGCAGTCAGATTAAATTGACCTCTTCTGTTCCCTGGACCGTGTAGGTGCAGACTCTCATCTCTTGCTGGAGGGAACTCAGTTGCCGGGATAAGTAAATAAATTGATAAACGATGAGAACAGGACAGACTAAAAGCCACTAACCGACCGACAGCGGTACTAAAGCGAAAGACACAGGAATACTTTAGAAATATTGATCACGTGCCCACTCCCTACAGAGTTCTGATTGGTTTTAGGCGGAGCGCCACGAATTCCTCTCCTGTGCTCACAGTAACAATTGCAACCTACGTTCTTAATTATGTCCTGGATTTATTCCAATCTCTGTCTTCCTCTAGGGTTTTTGCCCTCTACCGCTCCCCTTATTACCTGGAAGCCATTCCCTCACTTCTTAACTGATGTCCTTGATCCTGTCCCTTCTCTTCATCCGTGTTTTACACATATTCCTTTCCTCTTCGATTCTGTGCAGAACCTCCTCATTCCTTACCTTATGAGCCCACCTAATTTTCAACATTCATCTGTAGCACCACCTGCCAAATGATTCGATTCTCTTCTGTTCCGGTTTTCCCACAGTCCATGAATCACTACCGTATAGTGCTGTGTTCCAGACGTACATTTTCAGGAATTCCTTCCTCACATTAAGGCCTTTGTTTGATACAAGTAATCTTCTCTTGGCTAGGAATGCCTTTTTAACATTGCTAGTCTGCTTTTAATGTCCTCCTTGCTACGTTCTTCATTGCTTATTTCGCTCCCTAGGTAGCAGAATTCCTTAGCTTCATCTACTTCGTGACAAGCAATTCTGATATTAAGTTTCTCGCTGTTTTCATTTCTACTGCTTTCCACTACTTTCGTCTCTCTTCGACTTACTCTCAATCCATACTCTGTTCTCATTAGCTTGTTCACTCTATTCATGTAATTATTCTGCATTTTCACTTACGATAGGAATGTTATCAGAGAATCGTATCATAGATATCCTTTCACCTTGAATTTTAATTTCCACTCCTTAACCGTTCTTTTGTATCCATCATTGCTTCATCGACGTACAGATAGAACAGAGGGGCAAAACACTACATCTTTGTCTTACACCCTTTTCAATCCGAGCACTTCCTTCTTGGTTGTCCACTCCTATTATTACTTACTGGGTCTTTTGCATATTGTATATTATCCGTCTCGCCCTATAGCCTATCACTATTGTTATCTCAGAATTTCCAACATCTTGCACCATTTTACATTGTCGAACTCTTTTCCCAGGTCGAAACCTCCTAAAAAAGAGTCTTCATTTGTGTTCAGTCTTGCTTCTATCATCAACCGCAACGTAACAATTGCCTCTCTCGTGACATTCCGTTTTCTAAAGCCAAACTGATCGTCATCTAGTACATCCTCAATTTTATTTTCCCACCTCCTGTATATTGTTCGTGGAAGCATGTATATTGTTCTTGTAAGCAGCTTGGATGCATGGTATTTTACGCTGATAGTACGATAAATCTCGCACTTGTCAGCTTTTGCCGTCTTCGAAATTGTGTGGATGATGCTTTTCCGAAAGTCAGATGGTATGTAGCTAGACTCATACATTCGTTTTGTTACCACTTTCCCAAATGATTTTGGAGATTCTAATGGAATGTTATCTAACCCTTCTGCCTTATTTCATCTCAAGTCCTCCAAAGCTCTTTTACATTCTGATTCTAACACTGGATCCACTATCCCTTTGGAATCGACACCTGTTTCTTCTTCTATCACATCAGACAAATTTTCCCCTTCATAAAGACTTTCAATATATTCTTTCCACCTATCCGCTCTCTCTTCTGCATTTATCAGCGAAATTCCCGTTGCAGTCTTAATGTTACACCCTTACTTTTAATGTCACAGAAGGTTGTTTTCACTTTCCTGTATGCTGAGTCAGTCCTTCCAACAATAATTTCTTTCTAGACATCTTTACAGTTTTCATGCAGCCATTTCGTCTTAGTTTCGCTGCACTTTCTAGTTATTTCATTCCTCAGCGACTTGTATTTCTGTATTCTTGAATTTCCTGGATCGTTCAACTGAAGAATTTTTTCTGCTGTCCATGGTTTCTTCGCAGTTACGTTCTTTGTACCTATGCTTTTATTTCCAACTAGAGAGTGCAGTGCTCAGAAAATGAGAGAATAACCATGACCATTTAGAATCAATAACTAAAGCAATGAATAACTAATAATCATGAAAGACGAGGGCGCAGAAAGGGGCAGCCTGACAAAGTTTACCGGTCTAGCATTGCAAGTAAGGTGAAGCGTATTCCTCGCAGTTCAAATCACGTATTCGTATCACGATCATGGAGGCTGTACTACGAGCATTCTGTCGCGTACGTCTTGGCTAAATGTTAACGACACTCAGCATGGTTGCCTCCAAGGTGATGGAAACCATGCACCTCGAAAAATACGGAACTACCGCACTAGTGCTAGTCACAAAGTGATGCCTACAGAGTGCAGCAACGAACTGAGATCGAGGGGTGTCTGTCAGCAGTTTTGGTACCTCGTACGGCGAACAGCTGAGTACTTCCTCTGAGAGCAGAAGGTTCCCGCAGCCAGTTTACCTGGAAGCAGATAGGCCGATGGTCGCTTAGGCTTTCTTCCGAGGGGTGGTTCGGCCCGCCCTGGCACAGGTTGATATTCCTGGAAGTGGCACCAACACTCTGGCTTGGCTTGGTGTCCCTGCGCGCAGCCGTTACCTTGGATTGAAACTGACTCTAACGGCTACTGGAATTTCTGCAGCAGTTTATGAATGAAGTCACTGGGGACCATGAAAATAGTTCCCCTCCCTTCATCCTATTTTTCTCTACCTAGGCAAGCTGTCAGTAGCTTCGGATGGTTATTTTTAATGTATAAACAAGCGGACGAAATTCGTCGATTTTTTAATTAATTGGTTCACCCCCTGTACCACCCACCATTTACCTCGTAATAACATAAGTAATCAAAATCTGTAATTCTAAACACAGTTATAATTTTATTTTACTCTCTGTCTCTCTCTCTCTCTCTCTCATTCTTTTTAATGGCGCCGACTGGACAGTGGATGAGAGTTTGAGAGTTGGCACCTGCTCTAAACGTCTTCGAAAAATCTTTGAGTTACACATCTTTTTCTCTGCTCCACGATAAAACAAAACTAGTAGCCCTTTTTTCGTTTCTGCTGGTGTCCTCCTTCAATCGCATCCGGCAATGATCTCATACTGCGTAACATTATTGAAGAAGAGGACTTGAAAGCATAGTATTGGCAGTTGATTTGTTACATCTTCTAAATGTTCAACCAGTGAAACGCAGTCTTCGATTTGGTTTCCTCACCACATTTTCTGTATGATTGTTTCAGTTTAAGTCATTCGTAATTGTAATCCTTAGGCACTTATCTCAATCGAAAATCTATACATTTGTGGCTCTTACATGGTGTAAATGAAATTAGTATTTAGTATTCACGTGGAGAGTATCACTTCTTATTATTGTTTGTTGGCAAATGTCACGTTTAGCATAATGCAAGTATCTGATCTAAAACGCTTTATACTTAGTTTGACTTTTTGATGACTCAAATAGATGATAAACGACAGCATGCGCCAACAACCTACGAGGGTTGCTATGTTTGCCTATAAAACTGCCTTGGAGAACCTCAGACATAATTTGTGTCTCTTTGGATAAGTTCCCCTCAATTACTACTTACTACAAATTTTCTGAAAGGTGCTCGAAAAACTTGTCAAACCAGACGATACTCTACATGCACGTCATCTGATTAGAAGCCATTTGAGAGGACGATGTCAATAGCCTGTTGTAATTTAGGATCATGCAATCAACTCGAGACTGCAATAATTACTAAAGAGCCCATTTTGTTTCAAAAGAGTAGTATTTCTTGAATTCCTGTAGGTTATGTTGTCAACAGGTCATTTTTTCGAATTATTTCGTAATGTACGAACACAGTACATCACATATAATAATGATACTGAAAATCGGAGTCAATGATCTGGTTCTATAATTAATACAATTTATATGTGACGTCAGGTTTGATTCCGTAGGGAAACAGCTATGCCCACCTACTGTATTCATTCCAAGTGGTACGGTGTACGCCAATCAGTCGCAAATGACATTGCATATCGAGATTTAGGTCACTCTATGGCCATATTCAATGCACTAAAGGTAAATTAAAACTTTAGAAAAACTTGTACATCACATAATCCTAAATGGACTATTCATGTCGGAGGTTATGAGTATGAACTCAATTTCTGGCACGGTTAGTCCGTTTAGGACAATGTGCGTATACAATTGTTTCTAATATTTCAACTTACGTTTACTGCACTGAAGGGGACCACACAGTGACAGAGACCTAGATGTGCAATAAGCATCATTTGCGACTGACTGCTGTGCCCTTTACATCTCGATTTATACAAAAATTTACGTATTTTCTAATTAGTATACTCTACATGAAGAATTTATTTTTCTAAATTCAATCATTGAATTACAGTAATTCATCCCTTATGTGACTGTCCAAATTACACCTAAGTTACGTGGTGCTCGTAAAGCAACAGGTTTACAGATTCGTTATCGTTGTAGTCAATGTACTTATTTTTAGTTTCTCTTCTCGATACTCCTATAACCTAGAAGTATGTCAGCATCATCTTATTCGGCAGTCAGTTACAGTACTTCTGCTGCCTACATCGTCAAATGGGGTTGGCCGGGAATCAGATGGCGGCGGGGTGGTGGCAGAGACAGCTGTTGGCACCTGACCCGCGGCGGCTGAGTGCCGCCCGTTCGGTCGGCAGATAATTAATATTAATTAGCGGGCTGGTGTGAGAGGACCGGCTGGAAACGTCGCGTCGTTAGCGGCGCCACCTAAAGCCGCACTCCAGCCGGCTTCAGGGATGGAGCGCTGGAGAGCCCGTCAGGCTGCTGAGGGAAAGCCGACGGCGAGAGCGCCCCACAAACTGAGCCCCGTTTGCATCCCCGTCTTCCCGTCACTTCACAGCCCCTGGCTGACGGTTTGGCTTCCCTACCATTCGTTAGTCCTGTTGAGGTACATCCAAGAAATAAATTTTGATTTTTCTTAATACATACGTTTCTATTGCTCAATAAAAATTGCGTGTCTGGGACAACGATGCAGACACGATGTCCATTCGCAACTAAAGACATTCGACGTATACAGAAGATGTCAAATTTAACTCCTCTCTGCCGTCTAGTTTCCAAACTTATTTTATTTGATTACCAGTTTCGGCGATTTACTACGCCATCTTCAAGCCCCTGACGTGTAGGAAGATCCCACCTCGGTTCTCACCAAACAGGGGCAGCAGTACTGGTGTTAGTAGATTCCTACTTGCTGTAGCGACACCTTCAACCATGGGCCTGAAGATGGCGCACTAAATCGAAGAAACTGGTAGCCAAATGAAATAAGTTTGGAGACTAGGCTGCTGGAAGGTGTTTAATTTGACATCCTGTATCGAACAGCCGATGACATTGTGATTCTGTCAGAGACAGACCTGGTAGATCAGTTGAACGGAATTGACAGTGCCTTTAAAGGAGGCTATTAGATGAATATCAACAAAAGCAAAACGAGAATAATGGAATGTAGTGTAACTAAATCAGGTGAGCCTGAGGGAATTACATTAGGAAATTAAACACTGAAAATAGTAGATGAGTTTTGTATTTGTGGAGCATATTAACTGATGATGGTCGAAGTAGGGAGGATATAAAATGTATACTGACAGTGGCAAGAAAAGCGCTTCTCAAAGTATTTGCACAGAGTGTAACCAAGTATTGTTATGAAACGTGGACGATAAATAGCTTAGACAAGAAGAGAATAGAAGCTTTCGAAATGTGGTGCTACAGAAGAATTTTAAAGATTAGATGGGTATATCATTGGGGAGAAGAGGAATTCGTGGCACAACTAGTCTAGAAGAAGGGATCGGTTGATAGGACATGTTCTGTGGTATTAAGAGATCACCAATTTAGTGTTGGGGGGGGGGGGGGGGAGGGCAGCATGGAGAGTAAAAATCGTGGAGGGAGACCAAGAGATAAATTTAGGGTGCACTAGTTACTTGGAAACGAAGAAGCTTCCACAGGATAGAGCAGCATAGAGAGCTGCATCAAGCCAGTCTCTGGACTGAAGACCACAGCATCGAACAGCTGCCGATGGGTAGCACTGTAACCATATTGTTAAGAAAAATTAAGGGGTTTCGGAACGCTCTATTTTGGAATCATTGAGTTTGCCTACTATATGCTCGTTTGTCTCTAGAACTGTTGACAGTCGTTGGCATGTATTATTGTCTCAGTGAACTAGAACCACTGTATCTTTCTTGGTGGTACAAAAGTTATGTTTTTCACCACTAACCAATATTCAGTGCCGGCTGGAGTGGCCGAGCGGTTCTAGGCACTACAGTCTGGAACCGATCGTCCGCTACGATCGCAGGTTCGAATCCTGCCTCGGACGTGGATATGTGTGATGTCCTTAGGTCAGGTAGGTTTAAGTAGTTCTAAGTTCTAGAGGTTTTATGCCTTCAGCAGTTAAGTCCCATAGTGCTCGGAGTCATTTGAACCATTTGAACCATATTAAGTTGTGTATAATTTTATGAAACTCACTCTGATACAATGGTTAGGCCAGTTCCTCCCATGACTGTAACTCAAGGCAGCTTTTACCTATTTCATAGAATTTCTCAGAATCTGAATATCACAGGAGTAGTGGTTTGTGAGTTAAAGTTACATATACTGCAGCTGTTTGAAAAGTAAGATCTGATCGGTCGCGAAATGGAAACCGCAATGAAAATCAAAAGTGTTTTATATGCAACAGTTCGCAAAACCTTCCACCCATTCTTCTACATAGTCACCGCTCCGACTGAGACACATCTCCTAACATTGTACCAACATTCTAATATAATATCCTCGTCGTGAAAGGCAGCCGTCAATGCTTTCTGCCAAATCTCTGCGCTGATGTGCAGCTTGTTGTCTGTGACGAAACGTTGTCTTCATAACCAACGGTTTCTTTAAGCAGACATCAAAATGACACGGAGCCAAGTCGAGGCTGTAATCTAACACTTCCCATTGCATCTGCAGTGTTTGACTGAGAATTTTCATGAGGAAACAAATGTATGACTTAATGCTGGTAGGGATGTTTCCTGCTTTCTAATAATCAGTACGTCAGATCGCGTAGTTTTCAAATTTTCGTGAAAGATACAGACCAATACAGCTGACGCAGCGCATCTCTCCTCGCCCAGCGCACCGTTTTCTGCTGTCGCCTGAATCAAGGTGGAAGGCTAATGTACTACTGCACTGCCTAAGGATTGTTAAATGACATTAAAAGCTCAATGTTTGTGGTATAGTTGATCGCAGTTGATTCCATTTGAATAGAGTTGGGCCTCGCAGTGGTTTCATGTAAAAAGTCAGATTTCGTTATAAAAGGGATTAATTCAGGCGAGAATTTGTTTAGCTTCCATTCAAATATGCTTATCAAACACCATTCCTTAACTGATTTGAATTGGTCAGTTTTGTGTAAAATTTATCACTAGTTCTCCAGAAAGCTGTAGTTAATAAATCTGTAATTAAACTAGTGATTATTTTATAAACTTGAATAGGCCACTGTTCTCATTCATACTCCCTCAACTATTCACGGTTTTTTTTTATTGTGGTGGTACATGAGTACACCAGCAGTTTAAAGTTCAATACCAGTATCTGATTATTAGTTTGACTTCTGAACGTGATAAAACGCATAGGGAAACAAAATTGCTATAAGTAAATTCACTAATTCATACAGAAAACTCATGTAAATGATTTCAAAGTTATTACCAACAAAATTTTTGATTTATGTAAAAATAATAACCTTTAGCTTCAATTTTGAATAAAGCAAGCGACGGCAGTGTTTACTAAACATCATTGGAAGATAGCTGTTATTTCCAATCATCATTAGAAAAATAATGACACTCAAATGTTCATAAGAGAATGTGTAGCACTTCTTCCAGTCTATCCCACGACAGTTACACTTACATATAGCTCACGGAAAAAATAAAGACATTAATGTTCCTTTGCGAGGTCTGATTTCTCTTTTTATTACGATACTCCTTTCTTCCTATGTAATTAGGACTCAACAAAATATTTCGCCATTGTCAGGCGGAAGTTGGTGAATGATCTCACCGCAGCGAAAAATGCCTTAGTTTTAATGATTACCACCTCAATTCGCTTCTCGTATTCTTGAAAATTTCACATTTATTAAGAGATAACACAAAACAAGCTGCCTACTTTCAAATTCTTCGATGTAGTACTTTCATCATGTCTGGTAAGGATCACATACCACGCAACAATACTCCAGAATAGAACGGCCAAGTTTAACGCAGACAGTTCCTTCGGCACATCTATAACAACTTCAAAGTGTACTGTCAGTTTACTGCAGGCATTGATTCGCCTTTCCCACTAAACTTTCTATATAACGGTTCGAATTCAAGTTCTACTATAGGTATTTAACAGAACCGACAACCATTAAAATTACGTGATTTGTAATTGTAAACTAACGGATTTTTTAGTACTCATCTGCAGAACGCCAGACTTTTTATTGTTTCTCATTTCTTGTACAATACAAATGTCTAAACTATTTTTCCGTTACTTTTGATTTTCTCATTATTGGAAGCTTAAATTACACCATCAGTGCAAAAAATCTAAGAGGACCGCTCACAGTGTTTTGTAAATCGTTTATGTAGATTAACAACAGCAGAAGGCTCGTAACATTTCCTTTGAGAGCACCAGATATCACTTTAGATTCATTTCATGACTTCCAGTCAACTGTGCTCTCTTTGGCTGGAAATCACGAAACCAGTCGCACACCTGAAACGGTTCTCCCCAGGCACACCACATTTTTCTCGGGCACCGAGAGAGGAGCGGTGTTAAGAGGCTTCAGGAAATCTACAACCGTAAAATCAGTACTAATTAATTAGTGTGATTAGAGAGCTGCTTATATTTCACAACAACATTTTTTAGTCTGTGCTAGTTAAGCGTCAATAGATCGTTTTTCTCAAGGTATTCCGTAATGTTGAGACGTAATTTACTCACAAAATTTTGTTATTTCCGTTCCCTTTATGGTGTATTGATGAGACTTTTGAGTAGCATTGTCTATTTACTTCTCGTTAAAATATGCGGCGGGTGAAATTTGACGCAATTAGGATGGGGAATTTCGTACTACCTAGGATACTATTCCATACCGATTAAAAAGGCGGCTCGAAGCTGCAAATTATTAGTTATCTCGTTAACGGCCGCAGTTTACTGGGATGTTTTTCCTCCAATTACATGACTCCGCTCTGTTAATTATGGCACAGTCCGCATAACCGTGCACGGACCTGCACTTGTAGGTGAAAGCAGCTACGAGCGACCAGCCAGTGAATTGGCGCATGTAGCGTCGCTACTAACCGGATGTCACGCACATCTAGCTCGCGCACGCATGTCAGGCCTGTGGACCAGCGGGAGCGCGTGCGTCACGCATAACGAAAGCTGCCGCAATCCGTCAGCGGCGCGTTCCGCGGAAGTCATATATATTCAGTGCGACCGCCCAGCCGTCCATACGCGCCGCTCCCGAAGCGCGCCTGCATTTCAAATCGGTCAAGGTGCTTGCGTTTTCGCAGTTCTGCTGAGTGCTGTACGTTAGCGTCACGCAGGGACTTGATATACGGTGTACATGATTCGTAATGGGCGAATTTCCTTGTACACCAGAACCAAAATTAATAAATGTGTAGGCTTATCACTCACACAAAGAACGGAAAAAAAGGTAAAATTTCCGCAGGATGTCGTCTTCGTAGTCATCGATTTCCCCACGCCACAATAACGTAGAAGGTCGCTAGAGCTGTCAAAAGAAATTTCGCAGTATCGACACCAGCATTACGTATTTACGTGCTCTGCAAATCATCCTACGGTGCGTGGTGGCGGGTACGCTGAACCCCTAGCAGTCATTCCCTCCCCTCTATGCTGGCAAACAAAGAGAGGGAAAATGGACTC
Source organism: Schistocerca gregaria (assembly GCF_023897955.1). Taxonomy (NCBI): domain Eukaryota; kingdom Metazoa; phylum Arthropoda; class Insecta; order Orthoptera; family Acrididae; genus Schistocerca; species Schistocerca gregaria. Next base: position 1,121,170,115 of record NC_064920.1, read on the forward strand.
TCTATTTGCCTCTGTACGAGCCTTAATTTATCGTACTTTGGTGGTCCTTAATGTACATTATCGGCCGTACTCTCGTTCTACAGGTCGGCTGCATATGACTGTTCTCCAACTATTTTTAATAGGGTTCCACGAAAAGAACGTCACCCTCCCTCCACGGATTTCTATCTGAGTTCCCGAAACATGTCGGTAATACTCGCTTGTTGATCGCACCTAATGGTAACAAATCTAGCAGCCCGCCTCTCAATTGCTCCGATGTTTTCCGTCAGTCCGACCTTGTGGGGATTACTCAATTACTCAAGGGTTGGCGTGTTCAGTACCCGGTTTCCTTATAGATGAATTACACTGAAACGTCCCCTTAGAAAAATGTATACAAGACTGGTCTATGTGAAACGTCCTCTTTGAACAATTATACACGAATGTGCTTAAACTGACACACAATATTTTTAGCGCAACGCAATCTGACTTTCAAAAATCCCTACGAAAGAATGGCCCTGACTAACATTAACCTATACGTTTCACAAATCACTTACCTCACAAAAATCTTCGTTACTCAAGCTACTGCAATACAGCGAGCGCCACTACTGCCAGCTAAATAAAAGATTCAAACTACTGAAGGCACTAACTACTGATAGGCATAGTTAGCAAATGAAAGATTTTAATAGAGAACAAACAATGTATTTACCTCACTAGTCATAATATATATAGCAGTTCATGACACCAATTCTTACAAATTTCAAAACTCCGCCATCTCTCTCCCCACGTCCACCACTGCTGGCGGCTCACCTCCAACTGCGCAACGCTACGCGCTGTTAGCATCCAGCTGCCGCTGCCCAACACTACAATGGCAGACAACAATGCAAACTAAACACAGACTGCACACAGCACACCCAGTGATTTTTCATACCGAGCGCTAAGCGGCGTTACCAATAAGAAAACCTAAACAGCCTACTTACATAGCCCCCATGCTCCCAACAAAAAATTTTTACAAATTGTTTTGGGCAGTGGCCAATAATGATTTGATAAAATGTTTCATAATTATTATTACAAAGATATCAAATGCACACACTTATTGATACAATGTTGGTCAGAAGCTAAAATTCTCTCACAGTCCATAAAGACAGTCCTGATCGTTCATCACAGTAAAATTGCAGTGTTTTTTTTTCAAAGTCTGAGCAATAAAAGAAATTGCACTTGGAAGTAGTGGATTTCTAAGCAGTCTTGAAGAAGTAGTGTTGTCCTTCCAATGAAAGACAGTGCTGACTCTTGACATGCAGACAGGTAATGGGCCACAGCAGAGTCAGTCGACGTTGAAGACTATCGGTAGGTAGGTCATCACAGAGCAGACCCACTGTAGTCCTGGTAGAGATTACTATTGGTGGGCCACCAGAGGTGCAGACCCACTGCAGTCCTTGTAGAAATAACCCTTATGCACTCACAAAAATTGTTTTTGAAATGTCCTTACAACCAGCAATGCTGTTATCCAGTCCCTTACTGAATTATTAACACACGTGCAAACACTATCAGTCCCTACTTCTCACATATTGTCCATATACTATGACCAACAGAAACGTGTGCAGTGAAATGTAATTTACAAGTAACTTAATTTGATGAACTGGTGTCAATTACAATTTTATAACATGACAATACAATAACAAAGGTACAAAAAATATCATTAAAGAACATAATAGTACAGATAACATTTGCAGTAATATAGGCTTTACAAAAGAATCGAAATAACATATACATAAGTGTTACAAAAATTACGACATAAGTACATACATAAAAGATCAGAATAACTTTTGAAACATCAACTTCACACATGAGCATTAGAACAAAACAGAATAAATAATGTTTAAACATCTTTACGAAGTAAATAGCATGTTATTAATGCAAATTATATTTGAGGATAACAATATTTCTCATCATAGTGAATGTAGCTTAGTATTAGAAGAGAAAAAATTCTATGAAACAGTACACAGAGACAGGAAGAAAACAAATACACAAGGGTACACAAACAAATGGTGGGATAACACAAGGAAAGGACAGGGTTTGTTTTACTGCAGTATTTTGCAAACAAAACTTTCTTTACTTTTCGGAGATCTCCCTTCGTTCTTCATTATTTCCAAAAAGTCATATCTATACCTGCTTTCTGTACTTTTCTCATATAACCTCTCAGTGCATTTCTTCAAATCCATCACAACTCATTCTCTTATATAGGCTACCCCCTCTTAAGCTAACTTAAATCTACTGAGCTCAGATGCTAAACTATGGGACGAGGCAATGCAGCAGCACAAAACAATTAACACAAACAGAAATGATAAGAAACGGAAATTGGCAAAAAAGGCAGCAATATTACAACTAATATAAGGCAATGCGCAGCAAACAAGAAAAAATAAATCCGTAGTAAAACTGGCTTAACAGAGTAATACAAAGTCAAATTCAGTAACATTGTGCCTGGTAAACAGCAGCAGCAAATGCAACAGCTCATAACTAAACATGACAAAGCTCAAGCAGAAAAAATGTTACACTAAAGACAACAATGCAGATAAGGACAATGTCTATTCACATCTTAATATCTATGCAATTAAAGTGGTGCACCACAAAAATTAATGCTAAAACAAATTACCAAGTACTTGAAAAGAAAATTATATATACAGTTACTGTTATTAGTCGCTTCTTATTGCTCTTTCCATTCCAAGAGCTCCTTTTTCGCAGAATGTGGATCATAAAATAATTATTTAATAGATTTGTCGACAGAAAGTGTTCACATTAGCAAATGCATTTAATTTTATAAAACCAATGCTGCAACACAGCTGGAAAACAGATATCAAATGAAATAAGCAACTATGGACAAAGCATAAAAATAAATTCAATAGTCATGTGACGTTTCATAAGTTAGTAGAATTCTCTCAACTCTCGTAGAAAGACGTTTGTTATAATCAGGTGTCAGATGTAAGTATCTTTCTCAGTAATGAGCGTGTCGTATTTGCGGTGCTTTCTACAAAGGAATGTCAATAGAGAGGATAATGGCCTTTTTTTTCCACCTGTGCCTCTGAAAGGCACACACTAATGGCTCTCTTTTGTCAGGTGGTTATCGCGCAGCTGGGTGCCCACGACGCATTACGTGCAGGTGGTCACTTAATTGTCTTACCGAAATATTTACGACACCAGTTTCAGCTACTGTGGCAGTCTCATATAAAAAAGTTCACAGGTCAAGAATTTGCGTTACAAATCTGTAAAAATAAAATCATTTAAAAATAATAGTGTTCAAAAATTTTCGTCGGCATTGTAATACATTCACGCATGTACATACATTTCATAACTCTTAAAGTACGATTCTTGGTTTCCAACAACCTTTTTCACAAACCAGTGTCCCTAACCACTACTCATTATTCCTTACCTTATGACACATATGTATATTCGTCGACACTTCTTCACTATGTCATCATAACAGATACGTAGCATAACCAAATAACTCATATAGCATCAGCTTAAGCATACTTCAGCAGCATAATTCACACCGTCGTCGTAATAATAACATCATGACACCTCAGTCAACTCTCTAAATCGTCGTAGCTTCCTCCAATAATTTCAAAACCTAATAAAAATTCTCTGCTCATGTCAAAAGTGTCAACTACCTCAAACGTACTTTAAACATCTTGATCCCATACCAAATACATCATTCAAAGCTCTCATAGCATCACAATGGTTCCGAAAAAATTATGAAGGGTTCGCACAGTACAGACAAAATACAATTTCATAAGTGTGAAATTATCCAACTGTGTAATTACGTAAACATCTGTCACTGATGTAGTAAAAAAAAGTTTGTCTCTCAGTTAAATTATCAGATAGCTGTGTAATTTGTGTGTTAGAGAAATATGGTACCGATGTGTAAAGTTGTATAAGTAAATACCATAGTTGCTCCTTGTGCTTGCCAAACACATGGTACACAAAGTAAGGATTAATGTAATTATATCCTCAGGTGTTACAGATTACAGCAATGGAATGAAATGTATAACGGAAAACTTTCTTTGTAATTCAAATATGTTGAAAAATAAATAGTTTAATGCGTGTCCTGTAGCGCTAAATATGCGTCTTGCTGTAAGACAATCTCTGTGGAAGTGTCGTAGTTATTGTCCTCCGAAAGCTAAGTTCTGCAGAAGCCAATGTACTTACCTCATGATAAACGAAATTGAAATGCTTTGCGTATAGATATCGTATTACCACGCTTATTGCTGTGATGAAGTAAGTACTGTACTGTAACGTATTGTTGTGCTACAGAAAAGGCTGTCTCATTGTAGCTATACCACAAACGTTACTACTAAAACATGTTTTACTTTCCAGAATAATACAGAAAAACTGTGCAGATATAAAACAGATACACCGCAAAAGCAACAATGTAAATCATGTCACATATTAGTAGCGTCGTGATATAATCGTGTAGCTATCAAAGAAACCAAATGCTAAGTCATCTTTAATCTCACAGAAAGAACTTTAAATCCAGAATTTATTTTCAAGTAAACCAAAATGTTGCATTAAAATCTCATTAGCAGTACCGGTAACTGTTCTAAGTATGTCAGCCTTATAGTCGTTACGTAATCGTGCAACTAACAAGCAAGAATGTACACGCACAATAACACAGTGACGTCTGTTCACTATAACAATGCATTCGTAATTTCTGTTTAAAAATGTTCCCCAGGTTCTAGACTGGATAGTGAACTTCAAAACATTGTTGCATGTTGACAGTTTCTAAGTCTGACAAAGCATACTAATAACGTGAAGTGAAAAATTTTATGGCAAAGACAAAGTTAAAAAGCAGATTATCTTTCAATAAACGGTTTTACATGTGAAATGTGGTGCAATCTTTTACTCTTCCTAGTGCGCAGAGTTTCAGTCTCAACGCAATTATCATGTGGTTACGTCGGTAAGGAACACTGGAATTTTGCTCAAGGTTAGCTTATGTTATTTTTCTCTGAGCCAGCCGGCGCACACGGCTGCCTGCGTTGCGGGTCATTGTCTGTCTCTTTGTTGGCGCGCGCCGTTATTGGGATTAGGAGACCTAGCTTCTACAAATTCACCTTGACGAGAAGGCCCTGACCTGTTTGAAGCTCGCCAGTTCTGATGGAATTCAGCTCTGTCGTTTTGTCGGTAGTTTACATAGTTTCTTGTTTGTCGGTCCTGTGGTGGAGAATTTCTCCCGGAATCGTAACTGCGCGCTGAGCTGTTGCGTCTGAAATTATTCTGTCTCCCTTGATAATAATAGTTCTGGTTACCATATTGTCTGCTTCTATGGTTGTCTCTGTGATAGTCATTACTATGGAAATGCGGTCTTTCTCTGTAACTATTACTCTGCCAGTGGTTGTCATACGGGTGGTGTCTGTTTTGGTCACGATTTGCGTTGTAAGAATAGACTTGTCGTGTCCAGTTACTGTTTCTGTCGTCACGGAATTGTGACGGATGTGAACTGTAGTGATTGTTTTCCTGTTTTCGCATCCCACGACTGTGTGTGTGTCAATTTCTAATTCTTGTAACAGTCCCTGAAAAGCTTCAATGTCGTCTTTGCATCGTCCTGCTAAAATAATCTGTCGTAAATGTTCAGGTAATTTGATTATGCAAATGCGGATGAGTTCTGACGGGCTGTATGGGTTTGAAAGATACTGATTCTTATGTAACATGTCTTCAAAATATTTGACAAGACTGGAAAATTCAGATTGTTCGAAATGTTTCATCATTATGATGCTATCTTTTACTCGGTCATGTGTGGCTTGGGACCAATATGCTGCGAGGAAGGCATGGTAAAATTCTCCTTCACTGTGGCAATCGTGAATGACCGATCGCATTCTTACAGCTGGTTCATTCTCTAAGTAGCCACACATAAATTCTAATCTGTGTTCTAATGACCAGTTGGGAGGAAAACAATGAGAGAATTGATGGAGCCACGCTTGTGGATGAATGTCGTTGCCAGAATTCTTAAATGTTTTGAATTTACGTGCAGTAATGAACAGCTTATAGTCAAAATCATCGTGTCGACGGGTAGCATATCGGTCATTGTTACGTCGTATCGGCGGTTCCATCTCAAAAATTCGGTGCACCTTGCCAATTACTTTCATGATTTCCGAAATGCCCTGTGTTATTATTTTGTGGTTGTTCTGTATTGCTATGTCCCTCTTCCCATACTGGGGCGCGAGTGTCCTCTGAAATATGTTATTCTTGTATTACTTGAGCCAATTGATCTTGTACTTCCCGCATTTCTCTTTTGTACTGTGTGTTGATTTGATTTTGATTCTGTTTGAATTTCCTAATTTGTTCATACTCTTCAGTGTCAGTGAAGGCTACAGGTTTTGTGTCATTCAGATCATCATCTACCTTCGTAGATAAGTTAGTGAACTGATCTGAAAGTTCGGCTACTTTATCCGACAGTGAAATTATTTCCTCTGTGTGTCTTTCTGAACCAATTTTCAGAGTATCTACTGTGTCCTTTAAGTTCGCTTGAGTTTTTGCAAGTTGTGTAACCGAATCGGTAGATGCAACTGAGTCAATTTTAGCTTGCAAGGTCTCATGATTTTCATGAACAATAGTTTGCAGTTCTTTTATGGCTGCTTCGTGATTCTGTAATGCATTTTCATGCCGCGAAAAAATAGGTTGGAAATGCTCACAAATTTGTGTTTTTACGTCATTACAGACTTTTTGACATTTCAACTGCGCAACGCTGCGCGCTGTTAGCATCCAGCTGCCGCTGCCCAACACTACAATGGCAGACAACAATGCAAACTAAACACAGACTGCGCACAGCACACCCAGTGATTTTTCATACCGAGCGCTAAGCGGCGTTACCAATAAGAAAACCTAAACAGCCTACTTACAACACTTTCCTTGAAATCTCTCAATAAACTGAAAACGACCATTTACCTTTCGCATTACAGTGCTTAAACCCTCAATCCGTTTCATATCACTTTGCAACGGTACATGTTGAGATTTAATCTACTGTCAAGTAGTAACAAATTCACATAGTCAACAGGATGTGCCATTTTCTCTTTCTCTTCTACTAACTTTCATTGTGCTGGAGTGATTGCAGGGCAGCAACTTGTGTTAATCAATACAAAACAGCTAATGTCGCAAATTTCACTTTTATTTAGTTGATGAATGGTGTCGGTTCGGGACCCCTTTGCAAATCACCTACATAGTCAAAATGGTGCTTCCCAAAGTGTAAGAGCCATGTCAAGAAAACAAACACAAATGTGTAACAAAATGAATATGAGCAGATATAGATTATACAGATAAATCTGTATGTTCCGTAACTCTTCATTTGCACTTTGTCACACCTATATGCTTTTTATCCTGACATCTTTGTTACATTTCGGGAAAAAGCATTTTGGCTATCCCGATATGAAATTGGGTCCCGACCCGAAAATACTCATGAAGTAAATAAAGGAAAAATTTGCTACTGTGTATTTTTGTTTTTTAGAGATTTGGTGAGCAATGTATGCTTTATTTAAGATATGAAGCTACACTGGAAAAGAAGCTCAAGTATGTAGCTATCTACTGGGGAATTTCAGCGTATATGTAAGATTTCCAGGTTAGTGCTCTTTGTAAACCATGTTAAAAGAAAAAAACTTTTTGTTGCAGAGACTGACGTATAAAGTTAAACTTTTTATCTCATTGTCCAGTTCTGAGCGTACGTGAGAATCATTTTTACGATTTGATGGAATAATTGGCAGATGTGCTATTTGCTATAGTATATGTTGTTTTGCTAACACTGCGGAGGAAGGTACTACGGAAGGTCAGTTGGCTTTACATTAGCAGTGTTGGTGTTTTCACTAGGAAAGCATAACTTCATTTAATGATGTTGGCAGTAGAGACTATAGGATTCCAGCAGTAGTTTTGAAGGCAGCATGTAATGTTCTTCTTGATCGATAGTTTACGAAACTTACTTGGTTAGCAGCAATACTGTCATTAATAAACATTATGAAAAATTTCTAGTTCGTCCTCAGTAAATGTGGTGATGAAAATCTTAGAGATCAGTTTGCATATTCTTCCTTCTGCCGCAGTGAAAACAAATACTGGACTACGACGCATAGCAGCCAGAGAAGGGAATGTCCGCCATCTTATTCTCAAGGCTGTAACGAACACCATACCTCGACATTGAAGCATACTTTCAATATGTCTCTGCTACATAATTTAGACTATATAGCACACTGTAAACAAACGACAACACTGCAGCATTCAGTATCACAGTACAAGGAATGCGGCTTCTTTTTAGCATAGTCCATCAATAGTACATACATATTAAAAATTGAGGATAAAAGCTGCAGCTTACACTTTTATATCATCTGACATTTAAAGTAGCAGCCAGCCTTGATGAAAATATTTTCGCCTCTTATTTACGAAGCGTAAACGAGCTACAACGCACCATGATGATATGCAATCGTGATTTACTTTTATACAGTGCATCGTGTCACCGAAATACTCGCACGTGCCTTCGACGTAGCCGACAAAAGAGGCCACCAAAAGGTTTCCTACTTTCAACTTACGTGTTATTGGATAATGCTGTGGCTGGCAACAGACACAAATCTCTAAGTGCACTCCAAGGGTTTCGCTCATGTGTTCGGCGATTTGTCGTATGTTGCGACGGGTGCATCACAAGACACTGGAGAAAAATGTAATTAGGTATTCTTAGTAAGTGACCTATCCAGCTGACGATGATTTCTGATCCACCAAAAACCAGGTACTCAGTGCCACATCTTACATCAGTGGAAAATGATTTATTTCATGCACTGTTTCTGGGTTCGTACGTGAGTTTGATATATTTTATCATTCTATATTATACCTATGGTACACTTTGCATGTAAGCTGAAACTATAACTTACCTTCTGATAACGACCCATGGAAGGTAGACTTTTCTCACTGCATTTCTCGTGTAAGGTGATATTGTACTCACAGTAATTTCTTATTTGTGTGATTTCCGTTTTCGTTGTACGTAACTAAAATATAGAAACATCGTAAGTTTTACGGTTGGAAGAGTATCAATTGAAGGACCAGTCACTACTGTCTAACAGAAATGTAAGTATATAAACAAATGTGGTACACATGCTGCCCTATCCCTGCTGCAATCAGCGATTGTACTTCCAACTTGATATTATCATCATCTAGAATTAAATATCATACCAGGCCAAGTTTAGGGAACTGTCTGTAGGGGATACGAAATTATTGTATCAAAAACGTCTTCGTAATAGCAGAAGAGAAACATCTCTTAATATTCGTGCTCTCCTCTTCACCTCCATGTAAATGTATAAATAAACACTGTGTTTTCTCTGAATGCTTGTAGTAAAACTTAATTCGAAAATACTGTCGACAAATATCTGACAGAAGGAACCTTACATTTCTTGGGAAAGATACCCAGTGGAAAAGCCTAGCTGGAACTGAAACTGTACTGGTAGAAAACCATTACTGCTTTCTTCCAAGACAATACAAATTTTTTAGTCGCTCCTTCATTACTTTTCAGAGTCTGGTTCTTGTTTTGATCTCTCTTCGCTATGTGTCATTCAAGCATGTTGCTGGTATAAAATTTTGGCATTTCCAAAAAATAAAAACGAAAATAAATAATCTTGATTTGCAGAATCAAATGCAGAATTCGCAATCTCCTACATGAATAGCGACGCAAGTATCCCGCAAGAAAGAAAGCATGCTCAGCAGGAAGGGTCTTACCGCTTCTGCCAGGACAAGCCCTTGACGTAATTTCCTAAGCTTCTGTCGCGAGAACAGGGTCGCCCGCGTTTAAAGCTGCATCTCGCAGGTGAGCGCCTTCCTCGCAAACGCTCTGTAATTACCACACTTAGTATTAATTTGTGTGCCGTTACTGTAAGCCCTTCAGTCGTTTTGGTGTTAATTAACACGGCCTGCGCGGTGCATCTAATCCTGACACAAGTTGCTGCATTATGGTAATTAAGCCACTTGCCGTCCAGCCGGCAGAAACCTGAGTCCACGCTATGTCACACTTCAGTCAAGCGTCGCTCACAATCAACCGCCATTTTTCTATCATTTTTGACGCTCAATTTCTCCTCTATAGGCTGTATTACGCATTCACTGGACAATGACTTCGTAGGAGACTGAGAACGGCAGTTACATTGACTACAACACTCAACGCAGTGTTAAACACAGAACTGTTTCGAATGGTGATATTTACAAGTCATAAGAGGGACGTTCAATAACAAGTGAATTACGTTGTTTTTCCTGTGCCAGTTTCCGTTGAAAAAAAATCGTAAGTTGGTGTGGGATATCGTGGAATATTCCCACTTATGCCCTATGGATTTACGAAATTCCAGTAGGAGGCGGAGCTATGCGTAGGTTTCACACTAGCGTCTATAATGGAAGTGCGTACCAAGCCGATATTCGCAGGTGCTTCAGAATGTTTACGGGGACTTGCCAGTGAACAAAAGCACAGCGAGTCGTTGTGCGAGGCGTCAGTCGCCATAGCAAAAAGGTCACACAAACTTGTCCGAGATCTATCGCTTGCTGGCTGGCCGCAGACAACTGTAACTCCTGCTTAGGACGTTGAAGAAATTACTTTAGCATGTTCGTCGCCTCAAAAATGGATACGAACTTCTCCTTCTCCACGACAACACAAGGTCTCACACAATTCTGCACACCCGTGAGGAACTCACAAAACTTCATTAACTGCTCTTCCTCATCCACTCTACAGCCCGGATCTCGGACCCAACAACTTTCATCTGTTTGGCCCAAAGAAAGAAGTACTCCATGACTCCATGGGAAGCAGAACATGGGTGATGGGGAGGTTATTGATCTATCAGAATGTTGGCTCCGACGTAGATCTCGAGACTGTTGTTATGTGGGCGTACAGTCCTTCGCAGTAAGTTGGCGTAAGGCCGTCGTATTACCAGAGATTATATTGAAGCACAAGGTTTTGTAGTCAGAGCAGAGCAGAATAATCTGGTGTATCGGAATCCTGAGTAAAACCAACTTCCTTTCAGAAAAAAATGTATAGCTTATTGAACGACTCTCGTAGTTTACATTACTTTAGCTGGTACATTTTGCTTAATGCAGTGCCATTTAGTAGTGGTAGTAGTAATTTGGTTCGTCCGTAGATAACTGTTACAAGGATGTCGCATACATCATTGTATTAGAATTTGCGAACGTCAGAATTAATGTAATTCATATTTGTAGGCACTTACGTTTCAAACAGTCTAGTTTAAGAAGGATGGGACAGGCAGTCGGCATTAGACTTGTGGGAGTAACTATCTTGGCATTTGAATGAAGTAATTCAGGGAAACCATAGGAAACCTACATCATTATGGACGGATGAAAATCTGAACCATTCCAAATGAACTGTTTAAAACTGTGCTACCTCATTCGGTTTATGCCTACTGTGCAATTCTGTTTTACAGATAAACTGCTTAATAATGTAAAAGGCTATTTCTATACTGTCCAATCACTTCACGAACTACACGCATTCTCTTGAAACTTAGCAGTTTGAGATAACTGTCCCAATCCAAGAGCAAATGATACGAGTTCTTATTGATGTGAATCGATGCGGATAGCACAGATATTTTTTTCACAAAACGAGTAACATGCCTTCTGTCCCGCTATGCATTTAACCTTGAATTAAATTTACCATCAACGTATCTGTGTTGATGTTTTCTGTGTCTGTATTGTAGAAAATACCATTAACGACTGGAAGTAATTATGTTTCTACGTTGCTAGATTACTAATAAAATATCTATCAATGTACAATTCTTTATTGATTCAAGTAAAAAGAAGGGCTACTAACGTGCTGAGACACGTAACAAAGTTAGTTGGAAACGCGAATCTGCTGACTAACAGTGAGAAAACAATATATAGGGTGAGTCGCGTAAGACGTAACACCCCCTTTATTCCGGTGTTGCGGTGGCGATAGCACGTATCGACAAGCAGTGTTCGGCGAATCATAGCCGACTATGGGCACATTCTTTGGTATATGCACAATAATCACAACGTTTATATTGACCGACACAATGAGGCAAGCGCATGTTTTTAAATGGGACGCTGTAATTTTTTTTTACCATCATTCGAAGGAGCTTGAAAAGACGCGTGTAGTGATGTAACACATTTTACTATTTTGATTCAAACTTCTCTTGAAAGATGCTGGGAAATATTGTACGATTGAAGGTCGAGGCAGTCGGAAGCGGCTGCAGACTGTAAACACGCTTCGCGCGACCCCCAGGCCGAGTTGCCGTGCTCTGTGCAGCACGCACGGCCTACGCTACGTAGGTAAATCCTCATCCGCCCTCTTCACGACACACCATACGTACAAGGGTAGCAAGTCGCGTTTTGTATTTAACTGCGGAACATGCTAGCTAATTGCAGATCAAAAGGGGATTATGAGAACTATGCCAAATGCATGGACATTCCAAGGCTGAAATGAATAGTTATTGTGTGAACACTGCAACCGCTTTGTCACGCAGTTTCTCATTCAAGCTTTGCCCCCTTCCTGCTTACATGGCACACCTGACGCACAGTAAGCCGCTGATAATGTTATTGATTGATGCGTCGTGGGAAACCCTTCACCGGCTGACGCCTGAGTGTGTCTGCGGAGTAACAAAGTGTCTGCTGTGAAAGTACTGTTTCCTCAGATAGTACTGGACATTAGAATGAGAGACAATACACATTTGATAAGATAATCATTTTTTTGACATTCATGTGCTGACCACCTTCCGCCAAACAATTCGACAGAAGGACAACCTACGTGGTATACACATTGTCCACACACGTTACATTTATACTTCAAGGATGTTACTGGTCATTGACACGTATCGTTCAATAATACATTGGAACCTACTGATAACCTCCACAATTCATAGTGTTCTTAAAAAAAACATGGCGTTGTACTTTAGTTAAGCATGTACTCAAACGGTTTACCCTCGACTGCAAGACACATTTGTAATCGACCTTCAAGAGAATGGGTAACAGGTGAAAAATCAGTGGATGACATGACTGAGCAAGCTGTGACGATCTGGCGGCGCATGTCATCTGGGATTGTAGGGGCTTCGCCGGCCGATGTGACCGAGCGCTTCTAAGTGCTACAGTCTGGAACCGCGGTCGCAGTTTGTAATCCTGCCTCGGGCATGGAATTTTTTTAAATTTTTTTTTATTTATTTATTTTTTTTTTTTTTGTCCTTCGCAGTAGACCGCATCTTTCAGTGTTCCCCACTAAAATCGGGGGTCCTGGCGGGCCACTGTCCAATCCAGAGGTCAGGAAACGTGTCGTTCAATATTTGATGACTTGCAACACATGAGGAGTGAGCTGGGCAGCTGTCGTGTTGGAACCACATACACAGATACTCATAGAGTGGTATCTCCTCTAGCAAAACGGGTAGAATGTTCGTAAGAAAGTCTCAATACTTATTTCAATTTAATACTCCTGTAATAAAATAAAGTCCTACGATGTAATTTCCTACAATGCCGCACCAGACGTTGACTCGCCGTGGCCTTTGGTGCTGCACCTGACGCGCCCAATGTCGGTTCCCAGCTGCCCAGTAATGCATGTTACGTAAATTTACATTCCAGTGACTAGTGAATGTTGCTTCATCGATGAAGAGCACACGTTTGAAGAATGTATTATCATCTCGCAGGCGTCTCAGAGCAAACCGACGAAATTCCATACGACGGTCGAAATCGCGTCCTTCGAGTGCCTGATGGAGTGAAAGGTGATATGGGTAGAACTTAATGCGGGTGCAGAATGCGCATCACACTCGTCTGACTGACCCCACATTCCGCGGCAATACGTCCCGTGCCACAATGAGGATCGATAAACGTCATGGCCAGAACAGCCTCTAGGTGGTCTCTGTCGGTCGCAGTCTTCTGCCTCCTCCTTTGCTGTTAAAGCTGCCTGTTCGCACTAGTGTAGTAATCATTCTCGCACTGGCCTAGCGAGTAGGACACCGACGATCAGGATACATATCCCTGTACCGCCGTACACTTTCGAAAGCGCCGGCCGGTTTGGCCGAGCGGTTCTAGGCGCTACAGTCTGGAACCGCGCGACCGCTGCGGTCATAGGTTCGAATCCTGCCTCGGGCGTGGATGTGTGTGATGTCCTTAGGTTAGTTAAAGTGGTACTAAGTTCTAGGGGACTGATGACCTCAGAAGTTAAGTCCCATAGCGCTTAGAGCCATTTTTGTTTTGTTTTGTTTCGACAGCATTCCTACCTCATTCGCCATACAGAAGGAACATGTCTAACTTCTCCTGATTGGTGTACATATCTGGACGTAATGTTCCAGCAGTAACTACGTCTTGATAGGAGACCCACGTCCTACTGGTTTAACGTCGCACGACCTAGTAGCTGTACGACGCGGTTTGCCTTCCGGGTCGCGCGAGACGTGTTTACAGTCCGAAGCCGCTCACGACCGCCTCGACTATCACTTTTCGCAAAAGATGTCATGTACTAATACCGTTAGCTAATGATACTCTTTTATAACAAAAAGTGAACTGCGACCAGAACAAAAAATGAATAGCAATGAGTATACATAATAAGATTACTCTCAGAAAGCAAAGTTAGGTTGCAGGAGACTCTTGTTCGATTTAGGCCTGTTCAGTTAGAGCCAATGACCTATTACATTGTTTGAGCTAGAAGTATTTTTGGATTTTCCAACTGTGGTGTAATAGTTTCCCTGATATTTTAAACATGTCTCCGAGTGAATGTGTCCGTTACAGATTTCACCGATACAATGGCGATTTGCAGGAAGTGCACAGTGATAGCAGTTTGCATCTGAGACCGCAATTGTAACATTTCTAAATCGATCATATTCTAAACTCTGACCAATTAGGTACAGTTGTGTGGAGAAGAACGTGCTGGTAGACGGTTTTCTAGAATACTACTTTCGAATTATTATTTTTTTTGCAACTGTCACGTTTTCTGTTGAAACCCTATTTCCAGTAGTCTTTCTTTACTTGGTACCTCAAATTGCTTTGCAGATCTCCACCGATATCGCCTTTCCGTTTCACACTATTGTTACTAAACTTACAGCTGTACAAATGCTTAAAGCAACATTCCAGTGACTGTAACATCTGGTTAACTCCTGAAATATATGGTCTTTATTACTGTTGTTAATTGAGAAGTCTTATCTGCTCTTTAGCATGAAATGACGTGTGGATGAATAATGAGATCGCCTTAGTTGGGAGCCAATAATTAAGGAACAACAGCAATTAAATGGTATCAAGCACAAAAATGTATGATAATAGGGGACTGATAAGTGAAAAAAACAGACTGTTCAGATAAATAAAACGTGAAATGACTGCCTTTAGTTCAGCAACTTTTGCACACAAACGAATCAAAAATTACGAATCTCAGGGCCGATTTGAATGGGTCTGGACATGACCCAGTTATTAAGGGGAAGGATGGGGGGGGGGGGGGGGACAGTAAATCGTATCACCATTACTCGTGACCATATTTTCTGTGGAGCTATCGACGGCAGGCGCTGCGTCGGTAAGGCGCGTTGCCTCTGAGCTCTACGGCGATATTCGGCCGCTTTCATCGACGATCCACGGCTTTACGGCGATGCCCAGTTACGGCCTTCGCGTTGTCTGCCCGTTGCAGCTTGCGCCGTCGAAGCTGCTATGGATGGAACAGCTCCCCAAGATCTCTCGCTTCCTCGCTGTCACACCGACTCTCTTCAGTGTTCACCCATCTCTATACTAAACGATTTATCGAAATTTTGATCCTCTCTACGTTGTCATCGGCAGATAAAAATTGCAATGCACCCGATCACTTACAGTCATTTCATAACTACGCCTCCCAGTGCATGGTGGAAATTTCCTAACTTCCATTGGCTGGGGTGTCCCTTCTTCCTAATGATTTCGCCCTAAAAGCTGTTCTTAGCTTGGGTCGCTCAGTTTTTCGATGTTCTTCTGTGTTCCTAAGTCGTCGTAAGTGTAGCCACACAACATTTCTTTCCAGCGGCATTCTCCATAAGAGGTTTGGATACTCCCAAGTTCCTGTTTCGTCTATGAATCTGTTGGTGTTCGTGATGTTTAAGGAATAACCTTACTGTCCAGATAACCGTTGTGTAAGCAAGCTGACTTAGTCATGGTTTTAAAGTTTCACACGCCTGACTTTACGAATTCTTGGCACTTTTGTGTTTTCAGGCACCCTGTAACTGTCGACACATTTTTGCTTTCTAAGGCAGGTAAAACAGCTGCTGCCAGGTCAGAATAATTCACATGCATTGAGACACGCATTCTTCATAATCCGTCCTCGTGGCTACAGGGGTACCTCAGGTTTCGGCACGCTTCACATTGTCCGCCAGGCTCTTCACTAAGTTTCCATTCTTAAGCGAGGCGAGAGAATCCTCTTGCCAACATGTCCGGTTCCATAATGGCTCTAGTTTCCGAGTGTCGGATGCTCACTGCATGGGGTCCGCCTCCCTCCTCCTCCTCTTCCTGGAACGATGGAGCTGTGAGTTGGCGACAGTGGCCTCCGACGGAGGTATCACATTGCTCTTGCAGATTTAGATCAGTATCCGTTCTGTATTTCCATTGCGTTCTATCACATCCATTTGAAGACATTTCGGAATAGTTACGATTAATTCAGATTATTGAGCTACTTTCCTGTTTTACTTTGCATCAAACTCTCCCTTTACTTTCAGAAGTTATTCCATTTGAATTTAGTTTCCTGGTACAGTCTTCATATCTACAGGTGTAATGTCTTCTTCTGTTTGCACAATTTTATGTCGTTATTTATTTTATTTTGGCAGGACACTTAGAAAATGTAACAGACCTACTAAGGAGACTGCCTACACTACGCTTGTCCGTCCTCTTTTAGAATACTGCTGTGCGGTGTGGGATTCTTATCAGGTAGGAGTGACACAATACATCGAAAAAGTTCAAAGAAAGTCAGCGCGTGGCGTGCCTACAGGGGTACGTTTCGGCACGCTTCTCATTGTCCGCCAGGCTATTCACAAAGTTCCCATTCTTAAACGATGCGAGGGCATCCTCTCGCCAACCTGTGAAGCCGCGAAGTATGGGAGAGAGTGTCACAAAAATGATACAGGATTTGGGCTGGAAATCATTAAAAGAAAGGCGTTTTTCTTTGAGGCTGCTTCTTCTCACGAATTTCTAATCACCAACTTTCACCTCCGAATGCGAAAATATTTTGTTGACACTGACGTACATAGGACGGAACAATCACCACGATAAAATAAGGGAAATCAGAGCTCGTACGGAAAGATATAGATACTCATTCTATCCACGTGCTATACGGGATTTGAATAATAGAGAATTGTGAAGGTGGTTCGATGAACCCTCTGTCAGGCACTTAAATGTGGTTTGCAGAGTATCCACTTAGATGTAGATGTAGATGTATGTGGTGTTTCCAGACATTTTAAAATATATTCTGACAATGTACAAACCTCACTAATATACGAATGTGACTGTTTTCGTGAATAATATCCATTTTTATTCGTGTAGGAACCATTTCTCTTCTGATATAATTTCAGACTGTCAAATCAGCTACAATTTCTTTATTGTCTGTCGAAACATAGTCAACACTATGTTAGTCAACTCTCTATCCACTTTTCTGTGGTATAATGGCAAATGAACTCTACTCCTTCACATAATTAGCAGCACTGATTTGTGGGGTTAAGGCTTTGTCATGTTCAACGTCAACAGCCAGTCGTATGCATTTATGTCGCTCCTTCGTCTCGGACATATCGCCGCATTTCCATCGCCTACAGCGTGTTCCTACCTACACGCTGACTTTGTAGGTTGCTCGCACGCCTAACAGCGGCGACACGAAGCGCGGGTCAGCCTACATGGCAGGCGCTGCCGCAAAAGCGAACGGCCCACTAATGGCACCTGCACAGAACACAGAACACCCTCCACCGCTCAGCTCTCCGCAGGCACCGCACCCCTTCGCTAACGCCGTCGTAGCCAGTCAAGCGAAAAATGGATGAGCATAAAAAGAGCCGACCTGAAAAGGCCGCAGGAAAACCTTTAATAATTGCAGGAAGCCTCTACAAATTGACAATCCTTTATCTTTTCGCCTTTTCTTTCACCGCTTCCACGATCTTTCTCTCAGTGTTCTCTCCTCCGCTGCTACTTGCTCCCTCTGTTTCTCTTTGCCTGTGAACTTAGCAGCTACAGTGTAATTTCTTATCTCGTATCTGAGCCGTAAATGGCGTATTCCGTATCTCTGCCCGTTTTTAATTTTGTTTTCATTACATTTCAGAGATTGCTTTCTGTATCTCTTGAGCTGTCGTCAGGGTAGCAACAGTGGTCTTACGTGTTAGCTTCTAGCCAAAATACTTTCTGTTTTTACTCATGGAACCGTGAATCCGATTTCACTTCATGGCTATAAAATGTGTATGTGTCACCCAAAAATGATTTCCACGTAACATGAATAATCATCAGCAATATATAAAATGTTCCGTAAGCAATACTGGAATTATAAATTGAAAGGTGTTCACGAATATATAAGCAAAAGATAATCCTGGATACGAAGAAAACATGTGGATCGTCATTTGCCACAACAATGGCTATGAGTACTATTCTTGTCTTTCACGAGTGACTTGCAGGGTTATTTAGGTTTAGATGAGAAAAGCACACTTAATATAACAGAAGAGTTAAAATGAATTACCTCGGTGTTAGTAATTTTGTAGTTCAAACCACGTGAGACTTTTGAAATTGTTTCAGTGAACACCAACAAAAATTTTGGCATAAATACATGTTGGAGTACAACAGGATTTGTTTCCCAAACAAAGGTAGCTTTCATTTAGGCTTCGGTGATGTACTTTAGTTACTACTGTTTCTCTTCATAGAAAATCAAATACGCAGTCTGTGCCTAAGGAGTAGGAGATGAACAACATCACTCTTCTGTGACATAAAATATGAATAGATAAATAAATGGTATGATGATTTTCGTAGGAAATTTACAACGATTAAGTGTAATATGGTTTAAACCGAAAACAATACTATGAGTAACAATCCATTAAGTAAAATTTACCGCAAGTCAGTGACACTTTTAGTCAAGGATAACGAAGGTAATTTTCTTCTTCCAGTGCAGCTGTAGATGTTATGGATTATTTACGCACATTTTTACTAAGGAACATGTTAGTATATTGAGAAAGTGCAATTAGAAGACAGAAACTCCTTCAAGAGGTGTCTAAAAGATTGTTGTCAGTGAATACAAATTTTATTATCAATGCTAAATGAGCTCTGTTGTACAAGTAATGTTACCATTGCGAATAAATACTTAATTCAGCCACAAATTTCGTTAGTAAGTGTCCGTATAGTACGGAGTCACTTTTCGAAAGTTAAGAAATACTGTATCTATCACACTGCGTTGTTACATGGTCTTTAGATTGTAATACGAGAAAAGCTCGATCTGTATTTACTGTGGCCGACGTGTTTGAATTTCATGTTGTATGATATGGGGTAGGGCATTCTGTTAGAGATAACTCAGGAGCGGAAGAGGTAACGAGCAGGCGTCCTCTAGGGTGAATGATCAAAAGCAAGGAGACAATTGGCGGCGACCAGGTGTGGTCTAGTACAAGTACTATTCATTAATTCTGATCATAATTAACATTCTGCCAGTACACAGCCACAGTAAATTTCTCAAGGGAAATCATTTTCTTGCGTAGGCTCTTCTGTTAAGAAATAAAACTTTATTTCGCTATTTAGCAACTAACTAATTTTGCCCCACTGGTCTTCAGTTATTAAAGTACCATTATGTTTTATAATTCGGTCCATATTAATATCTCGCATTTAAATTTAAACCAAAGAGTCCATTACAGGTGGAGAAATGCCTTCAAGTTTGGTAACTTGAATGCATGTGATTCGAACTTGTTTCCGTAATACACAGTAATCGTACTAGGGAGCGTTCTCGACACTCTGTAACAGTGCCACTAACTGACTGGAATAACTCTGGTTCCGTATTGCACATCACTGTCGCTTGGTGTAGTGGTTGCGGGGATCACTCAGCCAATGACTTTTTAATTGTGGGGCCAGTCTGAGCACTAAGAATACAGGTAGTGTGAGAGCCTGACGAGTGGTCAACAGGGTCGGTTGATGCCTGGGCGTCACAGGGAGCGGACACGCGGACACACTGTTTGTGCAGGTTTATGCGTTTTCGGAAGAGCTGGTAGTGACTTCTGTGGTTATCTCACGGTGTTAGCTGGATGTTGAAATGTTTGATGCCTGTTATACCCACACAGCTTGCCAAACTATGTGTATCAAACACATCGCTTGTGAGCCAGGCAGGCGCACTACACATCGAATAAAAGCTTGCCAGTGTTTTTCTTCAGTGTAAATGCTACACAAGCGGTTTCGCTTCATATTGATGGATGTTGCTGACTTATTTGTTAAATTTCGGTATAAAATTTTGTGGGATAAACCATACGTGTGTTGAGCGACTTACAAGCAACCCAGATCATATAAATGTTTTCACAGTGTCTGTTTCTCCTCTCTGATTGCCATTGAAGAGTTTTAGTTTGCCACTGTGGTACAAATTACGGAGTTAATAGATCAGTTCCAGAGCATTCGCTTTGGTCGAAATCCATGTGAAATGTACCTCATGAGAGTCTAGCCGTCTGAAAGTCTTCAAATTGGAACTCACCAGTGGGGTTTGTCTTCTTACGTTAAGTCTGTTTGTCTTATTATGTTAAGTCAGCAGCAGTTGTATGCACAATACATTTTTTTCATAAGCTTTACTACCTGTGTATTATTGAAACAAGCCGTTTCTCGTATCAACGCAGTGTAATTGAGAACCTCCTGGCATTGTTGTATCTCAACGAGCGCGTTTTCGGCTTGTGTTTGTGCTACGTACACCTACAACGTGTCTCTTTATTTATTAATAACCATAAAACATGGCTTTCGTACTTTAGTATGCTTTGTTACTTGAAAGTGACTCCTGTTTCTTCCTCTTATTACACAAAAGATATGGATTTGTACAATAAATGTCGTTTACAGTATTTTCTTGTTATCCAGTTCCTAGTACACCTTGCTAACCATATATGGTACTCACTGCTTCTATCATGTAAGCACCAAATGAGTCAAACTTTTTGAGCTGTTTTGCGTGTGACAAAGGTAGAATCAGAATGGTGAAGTAGGCATTTTCATTCTTTCCCTGTCAGTTACAAATATGACTACTTTTAATCCGCATTTTACATCCTCAGTGTCGAATTTTTATTAAGTTAGGTAGCCTTCATGGGAACTGCACGTGACAATATATCCTTTTGACTTGGATTTATAAATCACGCAAGCAATTTGCAGAATGGCTGCCACACGAAAATTCTGACACTTGTGTTACTTGTCGAAGTATTCTCCATGCAGATGAACACATTTTTCACGACGTCGACGCCGTGATTCCATGGCCACTGGGAAAACTACAATAGGAGTCTGTGGCTTGAATACTAGAAAGTCACTGATATAATGGCGGCATGGCTAGCTTCTAGTGAGTTGCCTGCAATCCATGTCTCATCCATTGTCACAAAAGATGAAAGACGCAGTCATGCCGTCACCACGTGTCAATATTTCCTGTCCTGGAAAAGTCACCGAGCGAGCTGCCGCCGTGGTTAGTACACTGCACTCGCCGTCGGCATGACGACGGTTCAAAACCGTGATTCCCCTGAATCACTTCAGGCAAACGCCAGGATGATTCCTTTGAAAGGGTACAGCGGATCTTAGGGTACAGTGGATCTTCTTGCCCATCCTTCCCTAATACCATGGGACCGATTACCTCGCTCTTTGTTCCCTCCCCCAAAACAAGCAACCAACTTGAAAACGTCGCTGTTTTATCAGTTCTTCCTCTCGCCGCTGCCGCTAGAGTTCTGTGTGGCGTACAGTGCTGCCACCTCTGTCACGGGTTCACAAGAGGTGCATGCATGAAACGAACCGCACATTCGTTTCTGTTTGCAGCCGTGAGGAGAAAAGAAAAAGGTGCTTTAACTCCACTGCACAATCACAGTAGGTATGGGCCTAAGTGCGTAACTGAATTGGAAAAAGGATACTAAATTACGCAACAAGTGCTCAAATAAGAACTGAGGACGTGGGAAAATGCTGTGCTTTAATGTAATGCTCCAAGTTTGTAGGACCCTATAAACTGTGTCACCTAACACCTGCGACGAGTGCTACAGGCATGCGTTATTTTGCCGTCCGGGTAGAGAGGGAAGTGGCAGCCTGCTTCGTAGGTGAGAGGGCGGGAGAAAGCACAGTGAAAACGGCAGGCGCCGTACGTAGGGCTCGGAACGAGGCCAATAAGGAGCACGCAGGGCCGGCAAGATTGCGTTAGCGGCGCGTAATTGCTCCGGGCTGGCCCTTCATTAGCGCGGGGCGAGCCTCCGCACCCCGCAATTACAGCCGGCCTCTGTGTCACCGTCAGCTGACGCTAACGGCCGGCGGGATGCCTACCTGTCCAGGGGTGCGCTGCCCGCTTTACACAGTGTCCGCCGCGGGAGCGCGGGTTTCATATTAACGCGTGGAAGCATTTAACTGCTGCGACTCACTGTGATGTAGACACGGGACAGAAAATTTACTCATACCAGGAGGCATCGTGTTACTACCATCTCTAGGCTTGATAATGGCCTCACTTCAGGGAGGAGGAGAGTATATAGGTCCCTTCACATATGCTACACGTTTCACGATAGAAGTGGGCTACTTAACACTGTCAGCACTTTTGTAACTTATGAGCGTGTGATGCCTCCGAATTTTGTATTCTCTTCTCAGTACCAATATCATACGTATTACGCGGTCGACTTTCCCACTTCGCTGAATCTAGTACCAGCCCTCAGCTGCTAGATACTTCCGAACTGTAGCTTATAGCCTGGCAGTGTTTAATGTACTTTTGTCGTTGCTTGGAAAACAGCGTGCTGTACTGGAGTTTCTAAACGCAAAAAAACATGCCTCCAATTGGAATCCATAGAAGGACGAAAGCTGCTTACGGTGACGATCCTATCGACATCCGTAATGTGCGTGATTGGGTCATTCGTACTCATAAGGAAGGTTACGGTTCTAATAACCTCAGCTTGGCCCCATCCGATTTTCATCTGTTTCCAAAACATAAAGAACACCTCCGAGGCCTTCAGTGTGATACAGATGAAGCGGTACAAGCAGAAGTGAAGTTGTGGCACCGTCATCTAATAAACTTTCTTCAGGGACCAGCAAACTGGTCTGCCGTTGGGAGAAATATGTTCGTCGCCAATGTGACTATGTTGAAAAATGTACATGAAGATTAATGATGTAGAGTGTTGATAAATTATATAGTCTTTAACAAGCTGCTAACATCTTTCACATAAAAAATTTGGAGGCATTACTTTTCAGCAAGCGCTCATAACTTACAGAAAAATGTACTGCGAAATTTAATTTCCACATAAAATGAATTCTGATCCTAACAGGTGACAATTAAGATACGATGTGGCCACATTGAACTTGTATGAAAAAATGTTCAGTAATGATGCGTGCCTGGTGATAGAGTAATGTGTACATGACAAACTGGTTTGTAAGGCAAAGCGCTGTGGCATCAGTACCAAAACACTAATGTGACTACTTTAATCCCGTAGTGTACAATAACACTGAAATCAACACTACATTAACAAGTGACGCCGACAGTTAAAATTAGAGGTATGTAAGCTACCGACTTTTCGGACACTACTCTGTTCTCTAGGATCACTTTGTCTTTCTTCATCACCCGTCTACTAGGTAAGACAAAGAGAACTGGTGGCATGATCCTTCCCCAGGGTGGATGGGGAGGGAAACGTTACGGAAAATTGCCTATGCCGTCAATCACATTGTTTTAGTTCATCAGTCATCTGACCGGTTTGATGCAGCTCGCTACGAATTCTTCTTCTCTGCCAACCCATTCGTCTCAGATAGAAAATTGCACCCCATCCTCCTCAACTATTTGTTTGGAATTACCATTCTCACTCTTCCCTACATATTTTACCTTCAATAGTTCCGTCACATGCCGTAAACGTTTTTCCTTGATGCCTCAATTAACATCCTGTCAACCTGTTCCTTCTTCATGTCAATGTTCCTCCTCTTGTTAATTCCATAGAGACCCTCCTGATTTATTAGCCATCATATTATCGACATCCGCCTAAAGCACCAGATTTCAGACTCTTTGTTTCTCTACTTTCCGGTTTTCCCTCAGTCATGACTTACTTCCATGTAATGCCGCTCCAGATGCAGTCTCAGAAACCTATTGTTGAAATTATGGCAGGTTTTTGACATTAGTAGACTTTCATAGCCTGGAATGTCCCGTTTGCCTGTGTTAAGCTTTCTCTGCCGCGATTCACCTGTTAAGGGCTATTTTGTTGCCGAGGGAACATAATGTCTTCTATTTGATGGTATCCAATTCTGGTGTTGCGTTCATGGCTAACTCAGTTCCGCTACACCTGACGTCTTACTTTGTGTTAGTATAACAGTATTGTGGGCTATTATTAGGCGGTTTATCCCGTTTAACAAATCAAGCAGTTCGTTCTCACTTTTACCGTGGATATCAGCGTCATCAGCTCATCCTATCGTTAATTTCCATTCACCATGAACTTCGTAGTCACCATGAATCGTAATCATGAATCTTCTACTTCTGTGACAGCTTCTTCAAGCATCCAACAGCATGGGTGGATGACTACACCCCTGTCTTATCCATTTTCTAATCCGAACAAAAATTGGTGCAAATGGCTCTGAGCACTACGTGACTTAACTTCTGAGGTCATCAGTCCCCTAGAATTTAGCACTACTTAAACTTAACTAACCTAAGGACACCACACACATCCATGCCCGAGGCAGGATTCGAAGCTGCGACCGTAGCGGTGGCGCGGCTCCAGGCTGTAGCGCCTAGAACCGCTTCGCCACTTCGGCCAGCTAATCCGAACAATTAATTATCAGTTTTTCCCTACAGATATCATATTTTCTCATGATAATATGGAATATATTGCCTCATTTTGCATTGTCGAATGAACGTTTTACTTTCACGAATCCTATGAATCTGTCTTTTTCCTGTCTTGCTTCAATTATCAAAGACAATCTGAGGGCTGCCTCTCTGTTTCCTTTACCTTTTTTAAAGCCAAACTAATCGCCAACTAATGGATTTTAAGTTTTCCTTTCTTCTATACATCCTTCCCCAACTGGTTAAGTGCAAGAGCTATTAATATGGTTGTGCAGCTGCCACTCGCAACTGCGGGATGATTCTCCATTAGTTTGATGGTATATTTCCAGATTCAAACAGTTTGTCACAAGAGATCTTGCAAGCTGTCACTTGCCTTTAATAATAAATATATGTCTGAGTGGTGCTAAATGTTATTATCCTTACGCAAAGAAAGGTATTGTTTTCTCAATAATCTTCAAATTGTTAACTACACACTTAATTTTTATGTATTAAATTAGTGAATATAGTCATACAACTTTTGTTGCCTATGCCTGCAGTCACTTTCGGAACTCAGATTAATAACCAAGTTAATTATTATAATAAGACTGAACCGTGAATAGCTGATGTACACATGTACCATCACAACAAAATAAAAACAGTGGGTAGTTGAGAGAGTATGAATGAGAACAGTGGCGTATTTAAGTTAACAACAATAACAACTTTTATTGATTCTTTATAACTACAGCTAGCTGATAAATCTTGCACAAAAAGAAAATGACGAACATAAATCAGGTACTAGATTGGCCAAGCGTTCATTCGAGGGAGCTATACAAATTCTCCCCTGAGTTAATCCCTTTTACAACGTAATCTGACTTCCTTTAGATGAATGTATTGTGAGGCGCAACTCTATTCAAATGGAATCAACAAAGACTAAGTACACCGCAAACTATGATTGACCGGAGAACAGAGACCGGGAATGCCTTTTAACAACACTACACCGCTGCAGCAGTATTTCACACTTTCACCTTCATTTCGACGGCGACAGACAGCGGCGCACTAAGGGCGAGAAGCGGCGTGTTGCAGCAGCTGTAATGTTCTGACGCATCCACGAAAATTTGCAAACTGCCCCACCTGGCGTTCTGATTATCAGAACGCGTAAAACATCCATGACAATGCCTAAAATCTCTCCAGATTTCATTGTGACGTGCACCCATTCGTTGGTCTGGCCAAACCAACTAGACTAACATGCACGACGGGGTGTGCTGGAATTGTCAAACGTCAGACAGGCGACTCAAAACACATTATATGTCCTAGATGATATGTACAGTTGGAAGCTATCACTGATTCTTATTCAGCCACATGATACAGACCAAAATTCTCTCCCACTAGAGAAAGACCTGAAGATCTCCACAGTGGGGAGGACCAGAAGACGAAGAAGCAAAGAATCACAAACACTTTCCTTCAAGCCTCAGTTCGGGAGCCTAAGTAGGAAAACGAAACCGTCCCCATTTTGTACAAACCAATCAAATTATCCTTTACTCACTGAGTCTCACCTTTTGACTGTTCTATTGGCCTGGTATCCAATCGAGACACAGCACTGGGGTTCCCACGCTGGGGCGAGCAAGCCTCCACTTTTCATATACTGAGAGGAGCCAAACAGAGACTCATAATGTATGCTGTCTGTAGAAAGAAGATGAGCCATTGTGAGTTAACGAGCATTGCGCTCTAATTTAAATATATGGCTGAAAGAGTCAGCCTACAGGAATTGTGAAACAAACCTTGTCGTTCAGGACCGTGTGCCACAAAGGGCGCACATTCACTACAAGATGGGGAAAGTCACAGACATCTATTGTCTATTGCGCCCTAAGCACTGTAGTTTGTGAGTGAGACAGACAAGAACGTACTTCATAGGGAAACCTAACAGAAGCCATTTGTGGCCAAGGAGACATAGCAGTGTTAAATATGGCGGACCTAAGATCGGCGATAAAGGGAAACAACTGTGAAAATGTTTAATTCTGTAGTAATTCAAGGAATGAAGCCACAGTAATTTTAATAAGCCATCCTCCATATATTTTCATGATGATCCCAATGAATCTTGAATATTTATCATATCTATAATAGTCTAGGATTTACTGTTGAAGTGAAATTAACAAGTTTTGTAACAAAGACCTGAATGCTGAAATCTGAACGCTTTGGTCGATGTTAACGACCGACATTTCATATGGAAGGGCATCATTAAAATGACAAACGTAGTAAATATCAACTCTGTAACTTAGTTTTCTTAAGTGATATAGTAAATTTATCACTATTTTCCATTAAGCATCAGATCATCATTTCCTCCGCACAAAACACATTGAACGATGACAGCATGACACCTTACTGAATCATTAGCTAATAGAATATTTATTGTAAAGTTTAGTGCATAATAGCTATTTTTGTTCTATATTTATTTATCACGAAGCACATTGGTGCAAGGCTACTGGCCGTGACATTCAAAGTTAAGAAGGAAATTGTATAGATTCTACACTCCTGGAAAATGGAAATAAGAACACCGTGAATTCATTGTCCCAGGAAGGGGAAACTTTATTAACACATTCCTGGGGTCTGATATATCACATGATCACACTGACAGAACCACAGGCACATAGACACAGGCAACAGAGCATGCACAATGTCGGCACTAGTACAGTGTATATCCACCTTTCGCAGCAATGCAGGCTGCTATTCCCACATGGAGACGATCTTAGAGATGCTGGATGTAGTCCTGTGGAACGGCTTGCCATGCCATTTCCACCTGCCGCCTCAGTTGGACCAGCGTTCGTGCTGGACGTGCAGACCGCGTGAGACGACGCTTCATCCAGTCCCAAAAATGCTCAATGGGGGACAGATCCGGAGATCTTGCTGGCCAGGGTAGTTGACTTACACCTTCTAGAGCACGTTGGGTGGCACGGGCTACATGCGGACGTGCATTGTCCTGTTGGAACAGCAAGTTCCCTTGCCGGTCTAGGAATGGTAGAACGATGGTTTCGATGACGGTTTGGATGTACCGTGCACTATTCAGTGCCCCTCGACGATCACCAGAGGTGTACGGCCAGTGTAGGAGATCGCTCCCCACACCATGATGCCGGGTGTTGGCCCTGTGTGCCTCGGTCGTATGCAGTCCTGATTGTGGCGCTCACCTGCACGGCGCCAAACACGCATACGACCATCATTGGCACCAAGGCAGAAGCGACTCTCATCGCTGAAGACGACACGTCTCCATTCGTCCCTCCATTCACGACTGTCGCGACACCACTGGAGGCGGGCTGCACGATGTTGGGGCGTGAGCGGAAGACGGCCTAACGGTGTGCGGGACCGTAGCCTAGCTTCATGGAGGCGGTTGCGAATGGTCCTCGCCGATACCCCAGGAGCAACAGTGTCCCTAATTTGCTGGGAAGTGGCGGTGCGGTCCCCTACGGCACTGCGTAGGATCCTACGGTCTTGGCGTGCATCCGTGCGTCGCTGCGGTCCGGTCCCAGGTCGACGGGCACGTGCTCCTTCCGCCGACCACTGGCGACAACATCGATGTACTGTGGAGACCTCACGTTCCACGTGTTGAGCAATTCGGCGGTACGTCCACCCGGCCTCCCGCATGCCCACTATACGCCCTCGCTCAAAGTCCGTCAACTGCACATACGGTTCACGTCCACGCTGTCGCGGCATGCTACCAGTGTTAAAGACTGCGATGGAGCTCCGTATGCCATGGCAAACTGGCTGACACTGACGGCGGCGGTGCACAAATGCTGCGCAGCTAGCGCCATTTGACGGCCAACACCGCGGTTCCTGGTGTGTCCGCTGTGCCGTGCGTGTGATCATTGCTTGTACAGCCCTCTCGCAGTGTCCGGAGCAAGTATGGTGGGTCTGACACACCGGTGTCAATGTGTTCTTTTTTCCATTTCCAGGAGTGTACTTCAAAGAGTTTAACAATGGATATTATTGTTACTTTATTTAGAACGTGAAAGTGGTCAAGCTTTGATTATTTAAATATGTTAACATGTAAAATAATGTAGAATAGGCTGTAACCAATCGGGCGGACGGCTTCAGGAAAGGGAAGTGCCCTAGTCAGTTGAGCGAGGATATCCGACGCGGGCAAAGGGACAGTCCTGATGCAGACCCGAAAGCGGACAGTTGGGCTGGAGATAACAAAGGGAACACTTAGGATTGAGACGGTCGGTCATATGGCAGGTAGGTAGGAAGCGAAACGACTTAGAAAATTTCGCGTTATGTGGCATCGCGTGACTGAGTCTCTCAGCGGTGAGCAGTCGCGCGCCTGGTGTGAACTCTAACTTTTCGCGTAGATAACTTGAATTTCGCGATGAGATTGTGAATGATCGAACTATGTCAAATTGATATGCACTCGAGTGCAAAAAGTAACTCTAAATACGACCACTTTCACTATTAGTTTGCTTTCTGAATAAACATTAT
This sequence comes from Schistocerca gregaria, assembly GCF_023897955.1. Taxonomy (NCBI): domain Eukaryota; kingdom Metazoa; phylum Arthropoda; class Insecta; order Orthoptera; family Acrididae; genus Schistocerca; species Schistocerca gregaria. Next base: position 1,121,199,426 of record NC_064920.1, read on the forward strand.
TCTAACCAAATCACAACTGTATGGCCTACATAATTTATGGGTCGTTAATTCAGTTCCCGATATTATTATTACAGTTATTATATGTTATGTTAAATTTGTATTTCACAAACTTGCCATCAGACAGACAATTTATCCAAAGTTTCACAAGTGTCTAGATGTGATTAAGCTTCAGAGACAGTCGTACCCATTAAAAATATTTGCCTTTTTTCCACTTGATATAAGAACCTGGCCACTTTCTGGAATCAGGGGAATTACAGTCTTGCGACGAGTAAACACGTGCACCAGCCACTCTGTTGTATCACCCCAGCCTCTAACACGAGAATGCACTGAGCTTTATTACTTTCCCGCCGTTTGCACAAAGTCTCAGTTTACAGCTGTCTCTCTGAAAAGGCTTCCTCCACCCACTTTCCGCCAACTGGCCGCCTTCACGACCCACTGCCACCTGGCCCAGGTAAAATGTCCCGCGAGCCGGCTCCCTTCTGCTCTAACCCAAATTGGAATGCTACAGACAGAAGTCCCCTCCGCAGGTGCTGGTGCTGGTTCCTAGAATCACTCGCACAGCCAGGGCATTGCACTCAGCATTTATGGCCCGTAATCCATCTCTTTCTCTCTGTTCTCCGTCGCCTCCACTACCGTCCCTCAAGTACAAGTTCTCTACCAGCTATACATCCAGTTATATGAACCGGCCATTAACTCCATACAGCAAATGTAGTACTGGGGAACACCTAAATCATGATCTAAAATATGGATATTAATCTGACTGACAGTGTTGTTAAAGTGAGTTTGTGGTGTGCCAGTTCTCAGCCTGGAAACAATTATGCTGACTGTCTCTGGCCGTGAAAGCTTTTGGACTTACTGTGTAGCTGTTTTTGTGAGAGAGACAATACAGAAATAGTGTTCTGCTGTAGTACGTATTACACAGTCGTTAATTGCGATGTGTACTGTGGAACAAGGACAGAACACACTGGAGATGTCACGAAATATTCTCTTTATCTCTGAGCACAGAACGCATCACGCATCGACTGTGCTACATTTTTACCACTATAGACGAAGTATAATGCGTAACTACTTCATACGATAACGTCCCAGTACTGCTGTAAACGATTTATTTAGTTGATTTGCTGCTATTCTACGCTTTTTTCATCTTGTTCGAATCTACTCCTCTCTTCTGCATCCAACCTCATAATTACTGTACTTCCACTCTACCGCTACTTCATCTAGCTAGCTATTCGTGGGTTTTATACAGTGACTTTATATTTTATACTCAGCTCAACCATTGGAATATTTGACACATCATTGACACGATATTGTAATCTTTAAATACAATGGAAAATACTGTAGTACTTACTATTTTTGTTAAGTTATTTCATGACACTTTAATTTTATCTGTGAATTTATGTTGAGAGAGCAAGAAGAGTTCATAACATAGTGCCTGCGGTACTGTAGTATCTATAGTTTCTGAATATCAAATTTTAGATGAATAATCATCAGAGATTATTGTGTATTGAGGTTACAGTGGCTGTTTCATTCTAAAGGGCCATCTTGTCTGTTTATTTTTGTGGACATATACATTACTGAGAGACGTTTTGGTGTATGGAGCACTACAGGAATATCGGATTAAGAGATAGCTGCCATCCTCTTTCGGTCCACTGACCCAAAACTCTCTGAGCAGGTTAGCAACAAAACAAACATTCCACTTCGCGTCGTGAATACTCCCTTCTCTTCAAGCACTGGACCTGAGCTCTCAGCCACCATCGCAACTGATCTTTAGAAAAGCAACCTGCATTGACCAGTAGTGGTGGCTGGTCACAGCCTGATGGCTTGGCTGATGACAAGAATGACTTGTTGAATATCGCGCTGAAAGTAGTAGCAAGATCGAGAGAAATAAAATGTGAAGACTGTAGCTGTGGAACATTTGTTTCCAAAACAAACACTTTATTAGCCAATAAAACAGTTCTTCGAAAGTAATGGAGAAAAAAATGACAAATAAAACTAGTTACAGGTATCTTGGCTTGACCCCATCTGGTGGCCAATAAAGGATGCTTCGAATCAATCATGAATTATGCGATTAGAAAGAGAAAAACTACTGACAGCTTGCCGCTTGCTGCGACACAAAGGATGCCGTCGGAATCGCGCACAGAGGCTTTGCAGCCAGACATGCTGTAGCCAACAAATTAAAGCTAATCAATAGCGCCGCGCACTTCTCAACTCTGGATGTAGTCATAAATCGCATGCTCTCTCGTTAGATCCGAGACTCCCTAAATAAATTAAAATTACTTCGAATTCCAGTGTGTTCTTTTTCGCATTTTAGCCTTCAGATAGCGGACCATTATTGTGATATTAGTGTTTAGTGTTTAGAAGCTACAGGGTCCACAATGTTTCATGTCCTTATATGAATGTATAACATTGTATTCCTACTTTTCGGGGCTTGACAATTACTTGCACACGCAAATCCAAATGATATAGCTGTCTTAGTAAATGTAATAACAAATAATAGTATCTTTTTTTTAAATTTTGTCTCGAGTTGCTGTTTTTCGAAGCTCATAAGCGTTAAATTATGTACCTGGAAAAATTACGCCTGTCATTAGGAAATGAATTCCGATACATTATGAGATAGAGGGCCACAGTTTTATATAATTTCTCTGCAGCGGGATGACTTCAGTTAGTGGTGGTAGCAGAATATCCGTAAACATTAAAACACGTATAAACTGTTAAACTAAAGAAAAGTCAAAGATGTGGGGGTGAGACGACGTCAATGCGACAGCTTTCACAACTACTGCGTTCGTATGGAGGGAAAGTATTTTTTCGATGTAGACCGTACAGAAATGACCTAATTCTGAAATGTTCTGAATAACATTAAACCTTGCCATAATTTCAGAAGCACTCTCGAATGATCTGACTATTTACGAATGTTATTAAACTTTCAGTGACCTTTTGTGATTTACTCTCGCTTCCTGTATGACACAGAGAGTGAAGAGGTCTTCGAAAAGACGGACTGATGGAAGCCAGTCAACACTACCAGGATTTTTAATAACAAAAATTGATGCGAAACACGCGAATCTATTGAAGATATTGAATAAAGGTTGATGGCAAGGTTTTCTAGATTACTACGCAAGGTCATATTAGCATTGAAACTTCGTCGCTAGTCGATATTTCAGTCTCTCGGCTAAGGTCTCCTACAAACCTCTTCCAACGTCTCTAGTTCGCTAAATTCTTAGCGAGGGTGCCGGAAGATGACCGAAGAAGGTCAAATATACGAGGGTTGTCCATAAAGTATGTCCCGATCGGTCGCTAAATGGAGCTACAGTGAAAATCAGAAATATTTTATTTGCAAGAGTTAGCACCACTTTCCAGATACTTCCCTACATAGTCGCCACTCGGAACTAGACATTTGTCGGAGGGTTATACCAAATTTGCAGTACCATTGTCACAGAAGGCAGCCGCCTGTACTTTATGATAATTATAACCGCTGGTCTGTAGCGTGCTACCTGCCCCCCCCCCCCCCCCCCCCCCCCGTGAGATGACACTCACTCAGGACGAGCCAATTACGGCTGTGTTGTGGGTGATCGAACACTTCCCATCGAAAAGGATGCAGGAGCGTCTTCATTGCCCCTGCAGAGTGCGGCTGAGAATTGCCGTGAAGCAGGAAGTGCGTGGCAGTTGTGTTAGGTGGGTTGCATTCATTAAGGAGAAGCCTCTCGGCGGGCCCTCCTACTTGGCGGGTGACATCGTTGTTCTAGGCACCTTTACTCGCTCACAGTGCGCTCACAACTGAAAACAGCGTCTGTATGCGATCGACGATCATACTAGAGACGCTACCCAACACATCTGTGCAAAGCTTCATCGGGTTTCCACTGTGGTGTCCATTTCGCGACCTATCGGAACTTACTTTCTGGACAACCCTCTTATATGTATTCAGCCAAATTGTTATGTAATGTATTCGTTGTTGATGGCGATCATAAGCTATAATCATTATGCACAGTAGATATGAGTTGATTTTTCTAGGAATGTATGGTTTTATAGCCACAATGACTCCAACGACTCAAGGGGAAGATTTTAACCTGACTGTGCATATAAACCTACGTAGCGACAACGATCAAAAAGCGTGCTGCCTTATAGTGTCTATGCTCACGACGTGCGATTATAAAGAGCAAGTCTTTAATCCTCACAACACTCCCACTCTGCTCACTCCACGTTCATCAGCCACCATTGTTGTGTTAGCACACAACCTCATAATGTTAAATACGGATGGTAGGAGGGATTAACAATGAAGAGTAGCGCAACAGATAACGTTGATGAGTTAATACAGGCACATGTTAGAAAGTGTCGCTGTAGATTTGGGCTCAGGAATCATTTCAATAAACATTCTTTAAACTCATCTCATTCTCTGTTCATGGTAGACATACATTCAGTTTGCATTGATAATTTTGGATTGGCATGTGGAGGTGTATGGTGGTAAGAACTGTCCAATAAAATTCAAAAGAAACAGAAGTTTCATAAATGATGAATAGTCAACATTTATTTTAAATAGGCATGAAATTGCCACAGGTACACGATGTGTAGAAATTATTATAATGCAGAGCGTTTGTCTTCTAAGTTGTATCACGCACTTGGACTCTCGGTACCCATCAAAACATGGTTCAAATGGCTCTGAGCACTATGGGACTAAACATCTGAGGTCATCAGCCCCCTATTACTTAGAACTACTTAAACCTAACTAACATAAGGACATCATACACATCCAGGCCCGAGGCAGGATTCGAACCTGTGACCGTAGCAGTTTCGCAGTTCTGGAATGAAGCGCCTAGAACCACTCGGCCACACAGGCCGGCCTCGGTACCCTTCCATGAAGATTAATTATATACAGGGCGGATAGACACACTGATGACCTTGAAACATTGTTTCGTAGGTGGTTGTTCTGAGAAATCGATACGTTCCACCGTTTTCGAGTCATTTAGCATTGATGTTACTCAATGAAGGTCGTTGTGCGTGCAAATTCAAGCACTTGCAATCGCCAACTTGACGTAATGTACAGACAAACGTGGGTCCGTGAGTTACCACTTGTTGAAACGTTCAATAGGAGTTACAATGTGCCTCTTTTGGAAGCAATAACTTTAACCTAGATGAGAAATATTTTCATTTGTTCGGTTTCAGGAAACCAAACGAAGCAAACGTTCAGGGACTCTGTTATTCGTAGACTACTTGAATTTGCGTCGCGATGAACTGATTCGCTATATGACGTCGAAGTGGTGCAACGTAACTAATTTTTTAATAACATTTATTTTTTAGAACACTCTCCTCTGCAACTCCCTTACAGGCTTTTCGAACCATTTCTGGGCGCAGTGAATAGGATTCCTTAATACACTGCAAGGTGGGAAACAATAGAGCTATCTGCCCTTTTGTACATATAACAAGCCTTGTGTTGGAGACAATGACATAAGCAAAGTAATAATATTGAGGATGGGACAAGGAAAAAGTAATTCACACATGGATGCAAGCACCCAAGGACAGCGGGGAAGAAATAGGCTACAATTACTTCTACAATCCATAAGCGTCAACGGATTCCTTTCTGTGTTTTCCACATAATCTCGCGTTTTTGTAAGTGAAAATTCATTCCGTCCTTAGCGCCGTTGTTTGTCACTGAAGAGCCAGCTAAGTAGTTCTTTAACGCATCATCATCGATTGGTGGCACATCAGGAAGGTAGCAGGTCGCATATCTAGGATTGTCTACTGTTATAGTTCACTTCTCCAGTTACACTTGCTAGGATGGCTAAGATGTATGCATGCTGTGTGCCGACGCGGGAGGAACTAGCCACAATTCGCGAACAGCTGAACGTGATGTTGGATACGGTCAGTCACCTTCAGGCTGCTGCCTAGGGGTGTAGCAGAGGCAGAGAATCTGGCGGATCACATGGGCCACCTCAGGTGTCCCTTGTTTTTCCCACAGGGTCTGCTTCCGAAGCACCCTTGCAGCAGAGTGAGTGGCGGATGATAATGCGTTCGAGTTGCTCGAGGCGTCGGCCAATGTGGAGACTGGCCACCTGGCCTTGTCCCGTTCACCTATGAGTGGACAGCAGGCCGCCCATTCAGAACGGTTCGAGCTGCCAAACGGGGGAGCTCCTCAGCCAGATAGCATTCAGGGATGGAAAGAAAGCTAATGTTCACTCGGTGTATCTACCGGCATGCCTCATCCGAAATGTGGGAGTGGCCTTGCCTGTGCTACCGAGCGTGTAGGTTGCAGTCCTCTGCCAGTTGGGGATCACGTCGGCAGCACAAAGCCTGTTGCATGTGTTCTGAAGCGATCCTCAGTTCGTACAGGTTGCTGGCGTAGGTGATGAAGACTGCTGGCCTTGCCTGCGAAGTGCAAATCGTTCAAATGGTTCAAATGGCTCTGAGCACTATAGGACTTAACATCTCAGGTCATCAGTCCCCTAGAACTTAGAACTACTTAAACCTAACTAACCTAAGGACATCACACACATACATGCCCGAGGAAGGATTCGAACCTGCAACCGTAGCGGTCATGCGGGTCCAGACTGACGCGCCTAGAACCACTCGGCCACTCTGGCCGGCGAAGAGCAAATCGAGCTCGCAATTTGCAGCATCTTTCCAAGTGTGGGGTCCTTTGATTTGGGGCCGAATGGAAGGTCTCAGCCAAAGGTTTCGTCGGCTATTAGACGCTCTTGGCAGCGTTATCGTGTGGGGATTTGTGCGCCTTCCCTTGAGAGGTCAAGGGTGCACTACGCAAAGGAAGCAGCTACTTGGATGGCAGAGTACTTGTGGTCTGCACATGATGGTCTTTTAGCCTACGTGTTTTTTGAGGTGCTCTAATGACCAGTCACCAGTTGATTTACAGCAAAGGAAATCAAATGGCGTTCAGAATAAAGACACTTCGACTGACACTACTTTATCAGCAGAGTTTCGATGTATTCATGATAAAGTTCCCGATTTTACTGTCCTCCAGGAAATTTCTCGCGCTCAAATTATTCTTGGGACCGAGAGCTGACTGAAACCCGAAATTGAAAGCTCTGAGATATTTAACGAGTTGTGGAACTTATATCGGAAAGACAGAGTAGAGGCCATAGAAGTGGAAGTGTTAATTGCAACTGACAAAAATATAGTCTCTATTGAGGTCGAAGTTGAGTGTGACAGTGAAATGTCCTGGTCGCGTATAGCAGATGTAGTGAAAATAAATTAATTGTTGGAAACTTTTTACCGGCCACCGACTCTGCTGTGACAGTTCTAGAGTCATTCATAGAAAGTCTACTATCAATAGAGCATAAAAACCAGAGAACGCAATAATAGTTGCATGCGACTTTAACCAGCCGAGTATATACTGGGAGGTACAGACAGACAGGCTGTCATCCGAAATACTTTTGAGCACGTTTTCTGAAAACTGTCTTGAGCAGCTAGCTCCCCTTATAAAATTCCTGCATGATCCCCTATTCAGTGCTAACATTGGTGCCTCTTCTGATGTTAAACCTGTTACTTCACAATCATTCTTAACCGAATCCAGGTACCTTCTCCTTGGTCTAACCCGACTCCCCCTACCCTCTGCTGCTGAACCCATGAGTCTCTTGGGTAACTTTGCTTCTCCCGCCCGTGTAACATGACTCCACCATCTAAGCCTGTTCGACCTGCATGCTACATCTATAGAGTTCATTCACAGTGTTTCTTTGATTTCCTCATTGTGGACACCCTCCTGCCATTGTTCCCATCTACTAGTACCTGCAATCATCGTAGCTACTTTCATATCCGTAACCTCAACCTTGTTGATAAGGTAACCTGAATCCACTCAGCTTTCGCTTCCGTACAACAAAATTGAACGGTGCACAGATAACTTAGTGTTGGTACGGACTTCCTTCTTGCAGAAGAGAGTAGATCGTAGCTGAGCGCTCACTGCATTAGCTTTGCTATACCTCGCTTCCAGTTCTTTCACTATGTTGCCATCCTGTGAGAATATGCATCCTAAGTACTTGAAACCGTCTACCTGTTCTAACTTTGTTCCTCCTATTTGGCACTCAATCTTTTTATATCTCTTTCCCACTGACATTACTTTCGTTTTGGAGATGCTAATCTTCATACCATAGTCCCTACATTTCTGATCTAGCTCTGATATCTTTGCAAACTTTCAATCGAATCTGCCATCACAACTAAGACATCCGCATATGCGAGACTGCTTATTTTGTGTTCACATATCTTAATCTCACCCAGCCAGTCTATTGTTTTCAACATATGATCCATAAATAATACGAACAACAGTGGAGACAGGTCGCAGCCTTGTCTTCCCCTGAAACTACCCTGAACCATGAATTCAATTTACCGTCTACTCTAACTGCTGCCTGACTATCCATGTAAAGACCTTTAATTGCTTGCAAAAGTTTGCCTCCTATTCCATAATCTTGTAGAAGAGACAATAACTTCCTCCTAGGAACCCGGTCATATGCCTTTTCTACATCTATAAAGCACAGATACAATCCCCTGTTCCACTCGTAACACTTCTCCATTATCTGCCGTAAGCTATAGATCTGGTCCTGACAACCTCTAAGAGGCCTAAACCCACATTGATTTTCATCCAATTGGTCCTCAACTAATACTCGGACTTTCTTTTCAACATTTCCTCAGAAGATTTTACCCACAACGCTGATTAAAGAGATACCTCTGTGGTTGTTACAATCTTTTCTGTTTCCATGTTTAAAGATTGGTGTGATTACTGCTTTTTTTCCAATATGATGGAACCTGTCCCGACTCCCAGGCCATTTCAATTATCCTGTGTAGCCATTTAAGACCTGACATTGCACTGTATTTGATGATTTCCGACTTAATTTCATCAACCCCAGCTGCTTTATTGCACTGCAATCTATTGACCATTTTCTCCACTTTCTTAAATGTGATCCTATTTCCATCATCATTCCTATCCCATTCTACCTCGAAATTGAAACATTACTGATCGTATTTTCACCTACATTGAGCAACTCTTCAAAATATTCCCTCCATCTGCTCAAGGCATCCACAGGATTCACCAGCAGTTTTCCTGACCTGTTCAAAATACTTGTCATTTCCTTCTTACCTCCCTTTCTAAGATTGCTAATTACACTCCAGGATGGTTTTCCAGCAGCTTGACCCATAGTCTCCAACCTGTTTCCTAAGTCTTCCCAAGATTTCTTCTTGGATGTTGTAATTATCTGTTTGGCTTTGTTTCTTTCTTCAGCATAACTTTCTCTGTCTACCTGAGTTCTAGTATGTAGCCATTTTTGATACCCCTTCTTTTTACTTTTACAGATTGCCTTGACTGTGTCATTCCATCAAGCTGTTTGCTTCATCCTACTTTTACACACTACTGTTCCAAGACATTCTTTAGCCACTTCTAGTACTGTGTCCCTGTACCTTTTCCAATGACTGTAAATGTCTACATTCAACTAACTGGTACCTTTCTGAGATCGCTGTTATGTACTGCTGTCTGGTTTCCTTATCCTCCTACATATGAACTTGACCTCCTGCACTTTCGGCCTCACAATCCCAATTTCACTGCAGATTAAATAATGATCAGTGTCATCAAAGAATCCCCTGAATACACGTCCCTAACAGCCTTCCTGAATTCCTGATCTGTTATTCTATAGTCAATGACATATCTGGTTCCCCTGCCTTCCCATGTATACCGGTGAATGTTCTTATGTTTAAAAAAGGAGTTTGTGATTGCTAAGCTCATACTGGCACAGAAATCCAAGAGTTGTTTCCCGTTCCTGTTGGCCTCCATATCCTCTCCAAATTTACCCATAACCTTTTCATACCCTTCTGTTCGATTTCCAATCCTGGCGTTAAAATCACCTATGAGCAGAACAGTCCTTGTCCTTTACTCTAACATCTACATTGCTGAGTGCCTCATAAAAACTATCCATCTTATCTTGCTCTGTCCCTTCACAATGCGAATATACTGACACATCCTAATTTCCTTGTTAGACACTGTCAAATCTATCAACATCAGTCGTTAGTTTACATACCTTATTGCAACTACGCTGGGTTCCATTTCTTTCCTGATGTAAAGCCCTATACCCCATTGTGCCATTCCTGCTTTGACTCCTGACAGGTAGACCTTGTATTCTACCACATCCTCTTCTTTCTCACCCCTTACCCGAATGTCACTAACAGCTAAAACGTTCAGCCCCATCTTTTTTACAGCCTTTGCCAGTTCTACCTTCTTCCCAGAATAGCGCCCATTGATATTAATAGCTCCCCATATCGTTACCATTTGTTTGCCAAGTCGTATCTTAGAAGTCCCTGGTTTGTCAGTTAGAGGTGGGACTCCATCACCTCCAAAGGTCCGAGGCATTTTGCTCTGATTGTTGCCAGCATCATATTTAAAGTACCAGGGAAGCAGGTTGCTAGCCTTACTTGCCCCGAGTCCCTTTGGGTTTTACCCCTAACGGCTGGGGGACTAACCGATGAGTTTGGTAGTCTTTGCCGTAAGAGCACAAAGGTGACCACGACTCAGAATATGTCCGAGATGCCCAGACGTATTCCAAAGTAACTGGTATCCCGACTGTCGGGACCACTTTCTTGGCCACGTGGTTCATGAACTAGGACATAACTACAGGAACCCACACCATGAACCACATCGTAGACATTGTAACTACAAATCAGCCGGACCTTATCGACAATTACAGTATACAAACAGGGATTAGCAGTCATTATATACTTATGGCAAATATGATTACGAAAGTTAATAAACCAGTCAAGAAGGCTAGCAGTGTATATATTCTAGATAAAGGGGGTAAGTAGTTGTTAACAACTAACTAAGACAGTGGACTGGAATCACTTAGTTCCAACATGATAGATGCAGAGGAATTATGGGCAAAGTCTAAGCTGACTGTAAATCGTGGCCTGGAGAGTTACGTGCCTAGCAAGTGGATAAAGGATGGAAAAGACCAACCATGATTTAATAACGAAATTCAGATACTGAGGAAGCAGAGGCTGTTTCACTCTACGTTTAAAAGGGGACCCATAAATGACGTCAAGCGGAGTTTCGTAGAGATTAGTGCGCCTGTGAAGAGACCTAGGCGTCAAGCATACAACAACTACAGCCGTCACACTTTAGCAAAAAATCTGGCAGTGAACCGGAGATAATTCTGGTCGTATGTACATTGTGTAAGCTGGTCGAAGACTTCCATTCAGTCCTTCTGGACCAGTGTGATGTGGCAAATGAAGACAGCAGAACTAAAGCCAAGCTTTACCGTCTCCCGTAAAGCGAAGAAAAACAACTGAAAGATTTGAAAACAAATAAATCTCCAGGGCCGGATGGTAGCCCACTACGATTTTACAAAGAGCATTGGCCCCTTACGTAGCTTGCATTTATCGTGAATTGCTCGCCCAGCACCAAGAAACAAGAGACAGGAATAGAGCGCACGTGACTCCAGTATATAAGAAATGTAAAAGAACAGCCCCTCAAAATTACAGACCAATATCCCTAAATTCAGTTTGCTGGAGAATCCTTGAGAATATTTTCTGTTCGAGTATAATAAACTTGAAACTTAAGACTGAGAAGCTTATGCCCACGAATTAGCATCGTTTTAGAAGGAATCGACAGTGCGAATCTCCGCATGCCCTTTTCTCACATGTTGTACTGAAAACTAAGATTGAAGAGCAACAGGTACATTCCATACTCCCAGATTTTCGGAAAGCATTTGACACGGTGCCCCATTGCAGGCTGCTAACCAAGGTACGAGCATAGAGAATAAAGTAAAAGATATTTGAGTGGTCCGAAGTCTTCTTCAGTAAGATAACCCAGTATGTTATCTTCGGCGTGGAGTGTTCATCAGACAAGGTATCCTTAGGAGTGCTCCACGGGAGTGTTAGGGAGCTGCTGTTATTCTCTATGTGCTTAAACGATTTCATGGACAGGGTGGACAGCAATCTGTGGTTGATTGCTGATGGTGCCGTTGTTTACGGTAGGGTGAACCAAGTTGAGTGACAGTAAGAAGACACAAGACGAGTTAGACGAAATTGTCAGTTGGTGTGATGACTAGCAGCTAGCACTAAATGTGGAAAAATGTAAGTTAATACTAATGAATAGGAAGATCAACTATGCAATGTTCGGATACAATAATATCCGGGTCCGGCTGCAAACAATCAAGTCGGTGAAATATCTGGGCTTAACGTTGAAAACCAAAATGAAGTAGGCTGAGCATGTGAGAACTGTGGTAGGGAAAACGAATGGTCGATTTCGATTTATTTGGAGAATATTAGGAGAGGGGGGTTGCCTGTAAAGGGGATTGCAAATAGGAGGCTGGTGAGACCTATTCTTGAGTATTACTCGAGAGTTTGGGAACCGTACTAGGTCGAATTGAAGGAAGATATCGAAGCAATGTGCAGGCGGCCTGCTAGATTTGTTACCTGTAAGTCCGAAAAACATGTGTTACAGAAAGGCTTTGGGAAATCAAATGGGAATCCATGGGGGGAAGGAGACGTTCTTTCCTAGAAATACTATTGAGAAAATTAGGGAACAGGTATTAGAAGCGGAAGGCCGAACGATTCTACTGCCGCCAACATACCTCACGCATAAGGGCCATGAAGATAAGATACGAGAAATGAGGACCCATACGGAGGCGTACAGACGGTCATTTTTCGCTCCCTCCATTTTCGAGTGGAGCTGGAGGGGAAATTACAAGTGGTGGTACGGTTACCATCCGCCATGCACCGTACGATGGCTTGCGGATTATCTATATAGACGGAGATGTAGATGGATCTGTATAGAAGACTGTGAAAGCTGAATTGGGGCGGCGCGTGTTTACTGCTGACAAACTGCGTCTGTTTCACGTAAATCGAATCAAATCACCGTCTTCTCCTTTATAGGAATGCCTAAAAAGCTGTCTCATCTTAATACACCATAGTGTTTTGAAACATTACTACTTTCTTAAACAATTCTGTTGATTTGTACGTAATTTGTAATTAATGGGACGTATGTGCCACAGCAAACTCCAAAGAATGTAAAACATATTGGGATCTGAAATGTCAACGCGATCTTAAAACTGTGTGTTTAAAATTTGTATTTGATATTTCGTGTTCCTCATTGTTACTGGAATAAACACTTACAGTACTGTTTTGTTGTACTATTTGGGACTATTTTCTATGTTGATAAAATCGCTCTACCAACAAAAATGTAACTTTCAGAATCCGAGGTTTACATGAGAACACGGATCTTCTGTTCGGCGAACACAAGTATCCCACGTTACCGGTTTTAAAAATAGGTCAACGTACAACATTTTGGTAGAGAAATATGCTCTTTCGGCATTGGTAAATACCACCAAGAATCACGTCCTCTTTCTTGAACTGTCACAGAGTAATGGAGAAGGAAGGCGCAATGCTGTAGGTGCAATGTGAGGCAAAAAAAAAAAAAAATTAAAAAATTAAAAAAAATAAAAAATAAAAAAATAAGAAAATTAAAACCATACACTCGTCAGAAAACTGTTTATTGGAACAGATAACTGTCCATATTGGCACCACTTTCCGCTGCAACTGGAAGGAATATGTGACATCAGCATGATGGCTATCCAGTGCATAGGGCACTACGTACTGTAGCTGGCCTGCAGAGTTTCCAAATCCTTGGATTGCAAGAAGGTGACCTTTACCTTGGCTCACCCGTTTGCCAGAACCGACCTTCTTGCTTTGTTTTCTATTTGATAGAGCTAAGAGCAGTTTAACAGGAGATACTGACTGCACTATGCGATATGAAACGGCGTATTTCTGCTGCCCGCGCTAAAATTCTGTTAAGATGCTAGAAAGTGCGCATCATTCCTTAAGTGGCATTACAGAAGTTTCTACTGAGGCTAGGGTTCTGCATTCTGAACAACACTTTCGAAGGCGAATTCTCTCCCTTCGTCAAAATAAACCCATCTGCTTTGCTTTTATTGTTTGTTTGGTCTACTAAGGTCACATGAAATAACAAATCTTCTTTTTGTCCTTCGTTCTTTCTTTCCAATAGTTATTCTTTCCTTATCTTTCCGTCTTGTTTCTTCTGCTCGTATTGCACCTGCAGTTTTCTTTGTTTTCTTCTGGAAGCCCTTGAAACATTTTGCTTTTCCTCTGAACGTCTGTGTTTCCCCTATTTGTTCCTTCGTTATTTCCTTTTGCCCCAGCTCTACTTTGACCTCAGTCATCGATGTATTTGTCCTTATCTCAAGCTGTTAAAAATTCTTTCCTCTGATCTTTTTTTTATCTAGGCCCTATAACACAACTTTTTTTTTCTCTCACTATATCTAATATTCGTTCTGTTTTCAAAACCTACGTTATTACTCCTTAGTTACCGTTCCCCATCGTCATATTTTAAGTCCAATATTTCATTTTCCTTTTTTTCTATTTCATCTAATTGTTTGGCTGTATTTACCAAAAGTCGTTCTGAAGTATAAAGGCTTTCTGGTCTGTGCAGTTGACACCACCATAGTGCCAGAATTTTGCCTTTACGGAAATATATTTTTTGTTACATTGTTTTTTTATTGCAAAGCCACCCCCATTTTCGTTGCCTTTGGTAAGATAGCTTCATTCTCCTATGCATTCGGTTGTAATATTTCACCTAGCTATCTACGTTTTGTAGCAATTTTTACTCTTTCATAATCATTTTATATGTTTTTCGGTGCCCCCTTGGACTTTGTCATGTACTCTGGTTTTTTATAGAGATATACATAGACGTCTCTTGTAAGAAATTTGTATATATTGTTGTATCTTCTATTGGTTGAGCTAAGACGACAAGATGGTTTGCGAAAGCCAATCGACCAGTAATCCAATTATTGCCTTTTCTACCAAGGGTGTCTTTTTCCTCTTTTTTTAAAAAAAATCCACCTTTTCTTCAATTTCCTGATTTATGTGTTTATTTATTCTTTTTTCTTAAAACGAAGAGGATGAAACACCGAACGGACAATTGCACCTACTTAGAACTTCTAAACTGCGACTGCCAGTGGACCACTTGTCCTGGAATTCAGAAAAAAACACCATTGGCCTTCTCATTAATTCTAGTTTCACTCTCTTAAGAGCAGTCCAGTTAAAATAGATACAGTTTCTAGGGACTATTAAAATCTGTGTGTGGACTGCAACTGTGAGTCCTTGGATACACTTCATTTCTAAGAAAACAGAACATCAATAGCATCTTCCATGTCATCCTGTAGAAGAGAAAAAAACTTCGTGAACGGTCATGTCACATCTTCACCACGTTGAGAAAAGAGCCCCTTATGACAAAATCCGAATCGTTAGGCTGCGCGAAATTCCTCTTCAAACTTCTTCAGTTGTCGAGCACGCTTTAAGCCATGCGCTGGGATGTGTTTCAGGATTTCGTTGGTGCCCATTGGTGGCTGAACGTCTATTAAGTTACAGCTATCCTCGGGCGTCAGTGGACTCCTGAAAAAGATCCCAGCAGCGGGATCGAAACGTCGAGCATTGAAGAAGCTCGAAGACGAATTTGACGTGGCCTAACAACTGAGAAGATTTTATCATCAATGACGACGACGATCGCAGTTTGAACACTAACATAAAAATATCTCCTTACGCTAATAAATAGTTCAAATGGATCTGAGCACTATGGGACAAAGTTCTGAGGTCATCAGTCTCCTAGAAACTAGAACTACTTAAACCTAACTAACCTAAGGACATCACACACATCCATGCCTGAGGCAGGATTCGAACCTGCGACCGTAGCGGTCACGTGGTTACAGGCTGTTTACGGCAATACACTACATCAGTGACAGCTTGGTTAGTTTTATTAATGAGTTATTACACACCTGTGGCCTGTCCCATATTTTGAGACGGCACATCCCTGTGTTACCAGTTTGTCGTTCGTAAAGCTGCTCCTACCCTTTGGGAGTAAACCGAACTCCGTGACATCCACGAGACATGGCACGTTATTTACGGTCCCCAGTGAAACGTACGTTTCCGTCAGAAGCGTCCCAGAATAAAAGTAAAACGAGAGGGAAAGGGTACGCCGAATAACGTTGGAAAAAAGATACGCCATGTCCTTCCGCTATTCCTGATTTTCTGCGAACGTTTTTGAGAGCTATCGCTTTGACGGACTCGCCGTGGGGCACTCGGAGATTCAGTGATTCTGAGCGCTTTTCCATTAATAACCATAGAATTTTACCGGTCCGTGGCAGGCAGCGATTTTGAGGGGCGTGCACATGAAAGGGGGAACGTTATTACCAAGCCTTGCGTGAGAGAGCGTAATCAATTGTATCATGTTGGACCACCCGTGGTTATATTCCTACTGGAGTCACAGAATTTTCAAATCAATGGAAGCTTGTGCTTTACAGATGTATATTAAGCAGAAAGGGAGATTGTTATTAGCGTGTAATTACTTTTATAGATGTCACTATACAAGAAAGCGAGGCAAGCTACATTTTGAATTTCCGCACAAATCCCTCGTCAACCGCAGTATATGCCCCAGCTAGCTTACTACGAGAAAGCAGTTTCTTGCGGGGACATTCTGGAATAAAAGTATTTCGGTATTTTTGCCGCGTCGTTTTTGTTTGTAAAGTAAAGCCTTCAACGACTTCCTCTGTCATCGTAAGACTTAATTTCCATTCTAATGCAGTGCTCTCCGAGTGTTTCATGAAAAATTGTAAATATTTTAGGAGTGCTATTTTAGACAAATTCGAATAAAACCTTCCATGTAACGTGTTTTCATTTTTTATTGGTTGCAGGAAAGAGTTGGCGGAATATAACCCGAAAATTAACCACAGAAAGCGTTAAGCCAGGGCAAATAGTGAAGTTCGAAGGTGATTGTCATAAAATTCTCCTCCGATTTCACACAGTTGTAAGCCTTTCTTTTATGAAGTTGCACAAACAGAGCCATCAAACCGTCTCCTGTGTTTAATTTTTTTTATAAACTTCACCTTGCAGTAATTTTTAATTTAATTCGTTTCAATAATTTATCTATTTTTAATTTTTTGATGTTATATCCTCATTTATTTTCTAAATTTGTTCCAATTTCTGTCCTCTTCTAGTACCATGGAAGCTGTTACCTGTTGTCTTAAGACATGTTCTGTTATCCTTTTCTTTCTTCTTGTCAGTGTTCTCCAAGTGTGCCTTCGTACGTCGACTCTAAGGACAACCTGGTCATTTCTTTCCTTATCAGTCCACCTGATTTTCAATAGTCTTCTGTAACATCACATCTCAAACCCTTCGATTCTCTGCTGATCAGTGTTTCCAACTTTCCATGATCTGATCCATGTTTCGCACTTTCCTTAATCCACTACCACACAATGCTGTGTTCCATACGGACATTGTCGAACATTCCGTCCTCGAATTAAAGCCTATGTTTCTAGAATGAAATTTTCACTCTACAGCGGAGTGTGCGCTGATATGGAACTTCCTGGCAGATTAAAACTGTGTGCCGGACCGAGCCTTGAACTCGGGACCTTTGCCTTTCGCGGGCAAGTGCTCTACCATCTGAGCTACCGAAGCACGACTCAAGCCCCGTCCTCACAGCTTTTCTTCTGCCAGTACCTCGTCTCCTACCATCCAAACTTTACAGAAGCTCTCCTGCGAACCTTGCAGAACTAGCACTCCTGAATGAAAGGAGGTACTGGCAGAAGTAAAGCTGTGAGGAGGGGGCGTGAATCGTGCTTGGGTAGCTCAGTTCGTAGAGCACTAGCCCACGAAAGGCAAAGGTCCCGAGCTCGAGTCTCCGTCCGGCACACAGTTTTAATCTGCCAGGAAGTTTCAAAGCCTATGTTTGATATCACTAGAATTCTCTTGAACGGGGATGGATGCCCTTTTTGTCTGTGCTGCTCTGTTTTTTAGGTTCTCCTTGCTTCATCAGCATGAGTTATTTCGCTTCCAAGATGGCAGAACACTTTAGCCTTGTCTACATCGTGATCACCAACGTTAAGTTTCACACTATTCTCCAATCTGTTATTACTCATTACTTTTTTTCTGGTTTACTCTCAATCCATATGCTGTACACGTTAGATTGTTTATTCCGTTCGACAGATACTGTAATTCTACTTTCTCTTTACTGAAAATAACAATGTCATCAGCAAAACTTATTATGATATATTTTCGCCCTTAGTTTTAATCCCACTCTTTAACCTTTCCTTTATTTCCGTCATTGCTTCTCCGGTGAACGATAGGGATGACTTGGACTTCGAATTTTATGTCTTCTTCTTGGTTTTTCTAAAAACCATTTATTATCCGTCTGTCTCTGTAGATCACTCCTATTTGTCTAAGAGTGTCGAAAATCTTGGAAAATTTTACATTTTCTATCGCTTTTCTCTAGGTCAATAAATCCAATGAACGTGCCTGAACTTTCCTTCAGTCATGCTTGCATTATCAACGTCGACGTCAGAACTGCCTCTCTCGCACCTTTAGCTTTTCTGAAGGCAAACTGATGGTCGTCTAATAGGTCCTCAGTTTCCTTCAGCCATTACTCCAGGCGAAAATCTTCGATAGTAAGACATATACGCTTCCTCGGCCGGTGTCAAAATGGTTAAAATTCTGCTGAGTGTTAAACCACGTCTTTGTAGAAAACATTAAGTTCTTTAAAGTATATAAGCCACACAACCGAATTTTCGGCCGTATTAGGACGGCAGTATTATATGAATTTAAATGGAGTAACAATCGGTTCCCCTTCATCGCAGTCGCTGCTGACATCTTCAGGGAAGCTTTCGAGCGAACGCTCTTCTACACTGCTATCTCCCGCTGTTGTCTGCGCTATGTAGACGACAAATTCGTTATCAGGTCACACGGAGAAGCCCAGTTGACAAACTTCCTTCAGCATTTAAACAGCAGGCATAAGAATATAAAGGTCATGGTCGAAACCGAAAAAAGCGGTACAATACTATTGTTGCACGTGGAGGTATAGAGAACCACCGGTGCTACATTGGGACGCATCTGTATCGGACGTCAACACAAACCAGCAAGTACCTGCGGAGAGTAACCACCATCCAGCTCAGAATAATTATGTCCTGCATGTACTCAATGCCAGTGCCGATAGGGTAAATCACCCTAATAGCATCGACAAAGAATTGAGGGAACTATATCATGCCTTTCAGTAATACGACAAGTCTTTAAGGAAGGAAACCGCCAAACAAGAGATGAAGGTAAAGAAGAGGATCTTGTGCAAATGTCGTTATGGTGGAGGCCGTCAATGAACAGCTAGGCCATGGCCCCCACTGATGTTTCAAACCGATTTTCAGTCTCAGCCACAGGATACAACATAGATTCTAGCTAGGATGCAGTAAACAACCGTAATACCGCAGGAGCACAAGAACGTTGCGAGTTCGCTGTTTACATAAGCGAAACAGGGAGGCGAGACAGCCTTTCACTAATACGACAAATCTTTAAGGAAGGAAACCGCCAAACAAGAGAAGAAGGCAAGGAATAGGATCTTGTGCTAATGCCGTTATGGTGAAGGTCGTCAACGAACAGCTAAGCCATCGCCTAGTTCAATATATGAGTTATAGAACATGAATGCTATGTGGAAGTAGCACAAAGCAGCAAATCGACGATGATGGAATATCACCGTGGTTGTCGAGAATCTATTACGTTCCAGAAAGACAGCATATTGGCAAAAGAATCGTAGCTGCACCACCGGAAAAGTCCTTGGAGCGACTGAAATTATTAATGGGACGTTGTACGTGAAATTCGTTGAGATTTGACATTTTCTGTTTTCTACTCCATAATATATTTTGGACTTCCCTGAACATTTTGGTATATAATACACTAAATTCAGACAGTTGTGAGACCTTTAAATAATATTTTGATTGTTGAAGTGTGACTGTCAAGTTTCGCGGCTAAGCATATACTGCGACAGTTGAGCAGTCATATATTGGGAACTACACAGTATAGAAGGCTGTGAAATTCTTTGTTTTGTGCCTACTGCTACGTCGCAGAAGTTGCCATTACGACGAAACAAATCAGTCCTTTGTTTCTTATACTAGATTTCGTTGAAAGTAGTGTGATTTTCAGCTATTTTTGTAGTAAGCTAACTTCTATTCCTTTTTATACGTAAATAAAATGAATAAATATAAATGTAACGTCAAGAAACGCAACATTTGCGGGTAACATATACGTGAGACCTGCATTTTCTTCTGAAGTACTTGAAAACACCGATGAAAAGCCATATCATGCTTTGGGTCCACCTCCACCAAACACTTGGTGTAAATATAGGCAAGATGAATTTTCTGGCACCCTGGATTAATTTACACATAAAAATTATCTTCCTTTGGAAAACCTATTTTCAGACATTTGGCAAATCCTAAGCTACTAAATAATTGTTTACATGGGAAGACCCAGAATGTCAATGAGTCCTTCAATAATGTGTGGTGCCATGTGCCAAAAATGTATCTGTTGGCCTTACGAATCTAAAGTTAGCACTATCTGAAGCTGTAATGACATTTAATGGTGGGACGTAAGGTTCTGGAGAGGTTAGTGGTAAGGATGGGACATACCAAAGCTAAAGGACTGCGGGAACTGGTTGAGCTTCGTATATGGGAAGCTGCTCAGCAAATGACAAAAGAAGCAAGAAAGAAAAGGAGAAGGCAAGCAATTGACTGTTGTGACACTGAAGAAGACGCAGACTACTGGCCAGGGCAATGCGCATAAAAGACGCAGAAATGTAAGTCTGTATAAGAATTTTTAATGAAAAAAGTTTTCAACCTCAGTACCTCTGAACTACATTTTTTGCAATAAATGACCCGTTTTCTAAGAAAAGTACTCGTGGTAGAGACATGAAATTCTTAGAGCATGCCAAGTGTAAGATTCAACATACATGGAACTAGAATACTTCCAATCTACTGAATTGTTTTGTTTTTATGTTCATTTATTTACAAAATTCTGACAAAAAATTTAGTGTTGGAAAAAAACATGTTCAACAATGTTGTTGTTGTTGTGGTCTTCAGTCGCGAGACTGGTTTGATGCAGCTCTCCATGCTACTCTATCCTGTGCAAGCTTCTTCATCTCCCAGTACCTACTGCAACCTACATCCTTCTGAATCTGCTTAGTGTATTCATCTCTTGGTCTCCCTCTACGATTTTTACCCTCTACGCTGCCCTCCAATACTAAATTGGTGATCCCTTGATGCCTCAGAACATGTCCCACCAACCGACCCCTTCTTCTGGTCAAGTTGTGCCACAAACTTCTCTTCTCCCCAATCCTATTCAATACTTCCTCATTAGTTACGTGATCTACCCATCTACTCTTCATCATTCTTCTGTAGCACCACATTTAGAAAGCTTCTATTCTCTTCTTGTCCAAACTATTTATCTTCCATGTTTCACTTCCATACATGGCTACACTCCATACAAATACTTTCAGAAATGACTTCCTGACACTTAAATCTATACTCGATGTTAACAAATTTCTCTTCTTCAGAAATGCTTTCCTTGCCATTGGCAGTCTACATTTTATATCCTCTCTACTTCGACCATCATCAGTTATTTTGCTCCCCAAATAGCAAAACTCCTTTACTACTTTAAGTGTCTCATTTCCTAATCTAATTCCCTCAGAATCACCCGACTTAATTTGACTACATTCCATGATCCTTATTTTGTTGATGTTCATCTTATATCCTCCTTTCAAGACGCTATCCATTCCATTCAAGTGCTCTTCCAAGTCCTTTGTTTTCTCTGACTGAATTACAATGTCATCGGCGAACCTCAAAGTTTTTATTTCTTCTCCATGGATTTTAATACCTATTCCGAATTTTTCTTTTGTTTCTTTTACTGCTTGCTCAATATACAGATTGAATAACATCGGGGACAGGCTACAACCCTGTCTCACTCCCTTCCCAACCACTGCTTCCCTTTCATATCCCTCGACTCTTATAACTGCCATCTGGTTTCTGTACAAATTGTAAATAGCCTTTCGCTCCCTGCTTTTTACCCCTGCCACCTTCACAATTTGAAAGAGAGTATTCCAGTCAACATTGTCAAAAGCTTTCTCTAAGTCTACAAATGCTAGAAACGTAGGTTTGCCTTTCCTTAATCTTTCTTCTAAGATAAGTCGTAAGGTCAGCATTGCCTCACATGTTCCAGTATTTCTACGGAATCCAAACTGATCTTCCCCGAGGTCGGCTTCTACCAGTTCTTCCATTCGTCTGTAAAGTATTCGTGTTAGTATTTTGCAGCTGTGGCTTATTAAACAATACAATTTAAGAAATAATTGTAGTTCAGTGTATCTAGAAATGTGTATTTAATAATTATGGAAAACCGTAAGTTGGTGTCTTGTAAAGTTTCCAAGATAATGGGTCACAAAATTCGATAATTTAACATTGGCGGCGTAAGCTATACAATGTCGCCGTAAGTAGCCTAATAAAGTCAACAGAAACGACTGCTCAAACTTCCGGCGTCCTGGCTGTCGGCTATCGCAGTCCGTTTATATTTTTAGACATTTGAAAGTATTTTATATTTTATACAATGTTGGGGTACAACGTGCACAAAGTTTCATTCATCTGACGACCCTACTATTTGGTTTAGACGCTGTGTGATCCTGGAAGAATGTGCCCATTCTTGTAGCCAATGTTCTTCCAGTAATGCTGGAAGTTCGTTTTCATGGATGCCTGTGTAACGGCGCCCCTTAGGGCTCTACAGTAACACAACCGTCCGAGTCTACTAATTGCACACCACATTTTTACAGAGAAGACTTCTTTTAAATGTTGGTTTCCGTCGGACCCCTGATCTGAGTAACGAATCATTCGTACCGTCACCAGCGAAAGTGGCTTCACAAGTAATCACTTATACTCGGCAATCTGATATTAGTCAACGACCCAATCCCCGAAGGTACTGAATGCTCTGTCAATGACAGACACTTTGCACACGTGATGTACACCACAACCTTGTATGTACTCTACAAAGGACTACGTTTTACCGAATGAACAATATCTATCGTCTGTTGTCTTTCAGCGGCTCCTGCTCCATACACAGCCATTGTATATCAAATCGGCTGTAGATCTGGCGATGATCATGTGATGATCGAATCCTGCACCTTCCAATAAATGTGCCTTGTGATCTTGATTGTTATTATCAATTGCATAGATTGTATTTGGATCACTAATATTTTCAGCAATGTTTTAAAAAATGTAGCGATGTTTACTCCTCGTAGCCTTTGAGCATCGAGCATCCTTTTTTTGACAAGGACTATTTGGATTTCGAGATCAATTACATGAAAAATGGATTTCAGAAGAACAGCTGTGGTGAATGAGACATGAATTTAGTGATGTCTAAATAAAAATACGGAGATATTCATCATTTACAAGATGTTAAGCCCGGAAGACTCCTTCCTTTCACTGGGGCTATAAAAAAATTAATAGATTCGGTACTGGACAGACGAGGTATTCATTCCATTTTCCGACCGTACAAGAAGATAAGAGAGATGCGTTCAATGAAAATCTGTGGTAGGTGACTTCATGGTATTTATGAAATCCAATGCCAATGTGGTATCTGCTACGATGCACATTGTATGCACACGATTTTAAAAAGCTGCATACAGTGCTGGTTCCACATTAAAGACCAAGATTTCGACAAGCGTGCTTTTGCCTATCAGAGCCTAATAAACAAGCGTACCATTATGAGGGTGGTTTGAAAAATTCTCGGAACGAAATAGAAGAAAAGTACTTACATCACTGACACCCTTCTTCAGTGTTGTCTCCTTGTAGATTAATGATCTTGATCCAACGATGTTCCAGTGCCTCGGTCCCATCTCGAAAATGAGTTTCTTCCAGGCCTGAAAAGTATTTGTAAATTCCGGCTATCAATTCTTCACCCACCGAGAAAAATATTCAGTTTTGGGAGGAGACGGAAGTCTGACGGAGCCGTATGAGGTAAATAAGGCGTGTAATTTCGCCATGGCAACTTACATGTTTTTGATCCAGCGTCAGGAGTCGCGGCACCCATCTTGCAGATAATTTTTTTCATTTCTAACTCTTCAGCTAAAATGTGATATACCCTTCCAGATGACATCTGGCAACCGTGACTAATTTCAGGCATTTTCAATCGGTGACTCTCCATGACCATTTTCTGCACTTGTGCAAATGATTTCTGGAGTAGTGACGCATCTTGGCCGACCACTGCGCGAACCACCATCTAAGCACTACCAACCAACTTTAAATTCATTTGTCCACTTGGCAACAGTTGAATATCAAGGAGCAAATCGTTCTGAGCACTATAGTACTTAACATCTGAGGTCTCAGTTCCCTAGAACTTAGAAATACGTAAACCTAACTAACCTAAGGACATCGACACATCAATGCCCGAGGCAGGATTCGAGCCTGCGACCGTAGCAGTCGCGCGGTTCCGGACTGAAGCGCATAGAACTACTCGGCCACCATGGCCGGCATCGAGGAGCAGAATCCCCCAGCGTATTTTGGAAATCGCCATGAATGTGCTTTGCTTTCATACCTTTCTTTACGAAGTACTTAATCACTGCTCGAATCTCGATTGTTTCCATCTTCGCAAATCACTACGCGGGAACAACAACAGAGCCACGTCATCACCACAGCTTTCTTCCGAGAGCACTGACGTGGCAAGTGTATACAGGTTGCAGTCCAATGAATATAACGTGAACAACTAGATGCGCTAGTGCTGACCTCTGGTGATTATTCCGAGATCTTTTTAAACCACCTTCGTATCACGATGATGACATGAAAATAAGCACCGTGCATCCAGCTACTGGGACGTAGTAATATTCTTTGTTGACATCAGACTGAGCAACAATAATTTTGATCAATGCAGTGTCTATATCTACACTCCTGGAAATGGAAAAAAGAACACATTGACACCGGTGTGTCAGACCCACCATACTTGCTCCGGACACTGAAAGGGCTGTACAAGCAATGATCACACGCACGGCACAGCGGACACACCAGGAACCGCGGTGTTGGCCGTCAAATGGCGCTAGCTGCGCAGCATTTGTGCACCGCCACCGTCAGTGTCAGCCAGTTTGCCGTGGCATACAGAGCTCCATCGCAGTCTTTAACACTGGTAGCATGCCGCGACAGCGTGGACGTGAACCGTATGTGCAGTTGACGGACTTTGAGCGAGGGCGTATAGTGGGCATGCGGGAGGCCGGGTGGACGTACCGCCGAATTGCTCAACACGTGGGGCGTGAGGTCTCCACAGTACATCAATGTTGTCGCCAGTGGTCGGCGGAAGGTGCACGTGCCCGTCGACCTGGGACCGGACCGCAGCGACGCACGGATGCACGCCAAGACCGTAGGATCCTACGCAGTGCCGTAGGGGACCGCACCGCCACTTCCCAGCAGATTAGGGACACTGTTGCTCCTGGGGTATGGGCGAGGACCATTCGCAACCGCCTCCATGAAGCTGGGCTACGGTCCCGCACACCGTTAGGCCGTCTTCCGCTCACGCCCCAACATCGTGCAGCCCGCCCACAGTGGTGTCGCGACAGGCGTGAATGGAGGGACGAATGGAGACGGGTCGTCTTCAGCGATGAGAGTCGCTTCTGCCTTGGTGCCAATGATGGTCGTATGCGTGTTTGGCGCTGTGCAGGTGATCGCCACAATCAGGACTGCATACGACCGAGGCACACACGGCCAACACCCGGCATCATGGCGTGGGGAGCGATCTCCTACACTGGCCGTACACCGCTGGTGATCGTCGAGGGGACACTGAATAGTGCACGGTACATCCAAACCGTCATCGAACCCATCTTTCTACCATTCCTAGACCGGCAAGGGGACTTGCTGTTCCAACAGGACAATGCACGTCCGCATGTATCCCGTGCCACCCAACGTGCTCTAGAAGGTGTTAGTCAACTACCCTGGCCAGCAAGATCTCCGTATCTGTCCCCCATTGAGCATGTTTGGGACTGGATGAAGCGTCGTCTCACGCGGTCTGCACGTCCAGCACGAACGCTGGTCCAACTGAGGCGCCAGGTGGAAATGGCATGGCAAGCCGTTCCACAGGACTACATCCAGCATCTCTACGATCGTCTCCATGGGAGAATAGCAGCCTGCATTGCTGCGAAAGGTGGATATACACTGTACTAGTGCCGACATTGTGCATGCTCTGTTGCCTGTGTCTATGTGCCTGTGGTTCTGTCATTGTGATCATGTGATGTATCTGACCCCAGGAATGTGTCAATAAATTGTCCCCTTCCTGGGACAATGAATTCACGGTGTTCTTATTTCAATTTCCAGGAGTGTATTTCGACGAATGGAAATGGATTCTCGATATTGTAGTGCTACAGTGAAAGAAGCTGTGTTATCCACCAAATAACGAAATCAACATCACTATAACTGATCTTCCATCATAGGAATATAGGCACTGTCTGGTATAATATGGAACTTTCTTGACATCGTGACGTCCCTATGACATAATTCGGCCATGTACACAAGAAAGTACCACATGGCCTCTTAGTACGTCAGTTAAGTTCTCACAACTGTACATGACGTTGTAAGCTTGAGCTTGAAAATATTTGTGACGTGGACAGCAATGCTAGATATACATACGAGTGATCCCCAGTGGAATTTCTGCTCCAACTTCTTGCTCCGTTGATATCTTTACTGTTTGAGTGCTATATTTTACTTCGACCGAACGATTTGCAAGTTCATTAAGGATCTTTGTTATGTTTGTGGGTTAACAACATCAGCAAAAGTTTTTAAATATTTGTTCCTCACTCCTGATAGCGCACAATATTTATCGTAGTCTGTGATTTGAATTTCTAGTGGCCATCATCAGAGTCTCTTGTCAAAATTTTTCCCGCTCATAGCAACTCGTTGGAGGTACTTTCAAATGTGACAGTGAAATAAATAAAATTTCTAAATCTTGAAAACAAAAAGAATAATAAAATGATAATAAAAACAGGAGATTGCTTCTGAACTGAAGGGTGTTATTTAGATGCCTGCAAAAATATTATTCTATTTCGAGAATTTCTGAATTTTAAAAATGTCATATAAAGAGCAGATGTTGGCAATCTATTAATCTATTTCAGCTACTATTGCAAATAATTTACGAATGAATGAAAATTTTGAACAAATATTCAGAAATTCTAGGAATTTCGCTACTTTTGCCGCTTATCGAATTACATGCATGCATTTGTATTATGGCACATTGTGATACCAGAGACGAAATATGAACGTTTCGAAGAAACAACACGATCCACAAACGTGGGAGCTGAAATTAGAATTTTAAATACGTTTCGCGTCATTTGTTGTTAGACCTCTTTCAGTATTCCTAGACAGAGCGTCGACAAATTGAGCATGGATGTACCTACAAGCTTTCGAATGTTTGCGCCCTTTCTCAACTTACACGTAACTGCTGGTAACAACCAAGCCGCGTTTCTGCTTTACGTATATAAAAGAAAAGAACAACAAATAATCGTCTTATTGTTCTATGTATCTTCCTACATTTGCTCACTCACCTGCTATTCATATTACACAGGAGAAATCGTGTTATCGTTTGATGGAAGTAGTTTTACTTTACAGCTTGGTCGGAATGAAAGATGTTCATAAATAGAAGGGACTCTTAGAGGTGGTAGGTCAATTATAGATTATACTTTTAGGTACCCATACTATTTTGTACACTCATTCAGTTCTCTTTCTTACGTAAATACTGATATGCATAGCTCACGCAGAGCAAAACCATCTAGCTGAGTAATCTTTGACTATTGCTACAACACCTTTGTGTTCTACACTGCCTCTACCTGAGAGCGCTAGCAAAGTTGCACTCTTCTTAAGTTAATCAGTGTAGAGTAGCAGACGTATTTTGAAGCATGATCAGGAAATGTTCTACCACATATAAGTGTGATATGATGCTAATAAAAGTGGAGTATGAACATTTTTCATGCTATTGTAGAGAGATAAGCTAACACCGAAACAGATATCGACGTTCGGGAGGAAGTAACATGCAAACTCTTGAAATAGCTGAACAGAGAAAGATAATGCTCAAATGCACATGCTTGTCATTGACAAAGATACATGGACAGAACCGCTATTGGAGGCCATGGGATCCAGTGGATACAAGAAACACCTGTGAAGGACACAGCGAAATTTAACGAGGAGAATTAACGTAGTCTTACTACGTACATGCTAGAACTACACTTTTAGAAACTAGTAAATAATTGCTAAGAAACTTTCCTCTGAACAGCAACAGATGTAGCACAGCTTTATTAGAAATGATATGGTAATAACTTCAGAAACGAGTATGGGATAATTTTTCTTAACAACTGTTACGAGTTATACTCATGAATAATAAACAATGCATTAAAACATAGCCAAGTCATTACTATTAGAAGACAGAATGAATTTAGGAAAGGAAGGCATTGTACTGACAATATTAACGTTATAAAAAATGACTTCCAGTAAACATGACTCTAAAGCGGTTTCCTTAAGCACAATAAGTAGTTCTTCATCTTGAGTATTATGAAAAACTTTCTTCTACTGAACAAATGCTTATGGCTCGTGATGTATGCGTTTTAGAGCCAATGTTTACATTACCTTCTCCCAAAATATGGAATCAAAGAGCTTGCAGCAGAAGAGATTTGTTTCACAGTATCGAAGATAAGAAAGTGCTCATAGGTCTTAAGGTATGCATGTTAACTAGACATTTTGCTTCGAAAAATCGCTCCTGTTATATTCCTGAAAACTTTCCTCCATTGGCACGCTGTCGAAAGTAATGCAGAAACTAAGTGAAAGATAGAACTGACAACTGCAATTAGGCAATCGCACAGAAATAAATAAATACAGGAAAACTGATGAATAAAAGGGAACAGACAGTTGGGGAAGCATTGAAAAACTGTGCGGATGAAATAAAGAAGAGGGGAAGTATTGTGTCTGGTCTCTTAATATTAAATCAGGGTCTAGGGCTTCCGAAAGGGTTAGTACTTGGTCCTTGTTTACTAACCGGAGGATATGGGACTGTGGGTGATAGCTGTGGCCCTCATTCATATATGCTCAGCACATGAGGAGTCATAATTTCAAAACCTTCATTTACGTTCATGTTCAGTCAGCTCAGCTGCTATGTCTCAAGCTTATACAAATGAAACGACAACTCTGAAGTTGTGTCATTTCATTTGTATAAACACCTACACCTGTATTTCACTCTGGAACCCCCTTTGCAGTCGATGCTCATGTGCCCTCCAGAACATGGAAGCTCCAGCAACTCTTTTCATCTGTAAGTGGGAATTTAAAGTAACTGGGTTCAAAAATGGCTCTGAGAACTATGGGACTAAACTTCTGAGGTCATCAGTTCCCTAGAACTTAGAACTACTTAGACCTAACTAACCTAAGGACATCACACACATCCATGCCCGAGGCAGGATTCGAACCTGCGACCGTAGCGGTATCGCGGTTCCAGACTGTAGCGCCTAGAACCGCACGGTCACCCAGGCCGGCAAAGTAACTGGGGCGGCAGTGGGAATTTGGGTCGAGGAGGGAAGATTACCATGGTAATCCGTGCAGTTGTGTGACCTGCTGTGGCAAGGTGGCGTAGTGGCTAAAGCACCCCATTGTGTAGGAAATCCGGGCTCTATTCTCGGCCTTTGTACAAATTTTCACTCGCCGCTTCAGTCTATATACATAACATACTACTGGCCATTAAAATTGCTACACCAAGAAGAAACGCAGATGATACACGGGTATTCATTGGATAAACATATTATACTAGAAATATCATGTGCTTACATTTTCACGCAATTTCGGGGCATATATCGTGAGAAATCAGTATCCAGAACATCCACCTGTGGCCGTAATAACGGAATTGATACGCCTGGGCAATGAGTCAAACAGAGCTTGGATGGCATATTGTGCGAGCCAGTTGTTCGGCCACCATTGACCAGACGTTTTCAATTGGTGAGTGATCTGGAGAATGTGCTGGCCAGGGCAGCAGTCGAACATTTTCTGTATAGAGAATGGCCCGTACAGGACCTATAACATGCGGTCGTGCATTACCCTGCTGAGATGTAGGGTTTCGCAGGGATCGAATGAAGGGTAGAACCACGGGTCATAACACATCTGAAATGTAACGTCCACTGTTCAAAGTGCCGTCAATGCGAACAAGAGGTGAACGAGACGAGTAACCAATGGCATCCCATATCATCACGCCAGTTGATACGCCAGTATGGCGATGACGAATACACGCTACCAATGTACGTTCACAGCGATGTCTCCAAACACGGATGCGACCATCATGATGCTGTAAACAGAACCCGGATTCATCCGAAAAAATGACGTTTTGCCATTCGTGCACCCAGGTTCGTCATTGAGTACACCATCGCTGGCGCTCCTGTCTGTGATGCAGCGTCAAGGGTAAACGCAGTCATGGTCTCCGAGCTGATAGTGCATGCTGCTGCAAACGTCGTCGAACTGTTCGTGCAGATGGTTGATGTCTTGCAAACGTCCCCATCTGTTGACTCAGGGATCGAGAAGTGGCTGTACGATCCGTTACAGCCATGCGGAAATGATGCCTGTCATCTCGACTGTTAGTGATACGAGGCCATTGGGATCCAGCACGGCGTTCCGTATTACCCTCCTGAACCCACCGATTATATATTCTGCTAACAGTCATTTTGTCTCGACCAACGCGAGCAGCAATGTCGCTATAGGATAAACCGCATTCACGATAGGCTACAATCTGACCTTTATCAAAGTAGAAAACGTGTTGGTACGCATTTCTCCTCCTTACACGAGGCATCACAACAACGTTTCACCAGGCAACGCCGGTCAACAGCTGTTGGTATATGAGAAATTGGTTGGAAACTTTCCTCATGTCAGCACGTTGTTGGTGTCGCCACTGGCACCAACCTTGTGCAAGTGCTCTGAAAAGCTAATCATTTGCGTATCACAGCATCTTCTTCCTGTCGGTTAAATTTTACGTCTGTAGCACGTAATTCTCGTGGTGTAACAATTTTAATGGCCAGTAGTGTATAAAACGTATCACCATTGGGACAGCCGGCCGCGGTCATCTCGCGGTTCTAGGCGCGCAGTCCGGAACCGTGCGACTGCTACTGTCGCAGTTTCGAATCCTGCCCCGGGCATAGATGTGTGTGATGTCCTTAGGTTAGTTAGGTTTAAGTAGTTCTAAGTTCTAGGGGACTGATGACCACAGCTGTTAAATCCCATAGTGCTCCGAGCCATTTTTGAACCATTGGGACAAGTAATGTATATGTGACTGTTGCCTTGTAATTCGATTTTATCTTTGCTACTAAAAATGTGCTGGGTAGAGAGAAGCCTGAAAACTTAAAAACTGACTGAGTTGTTGTAGCCAACGTGGACTACAGTCTCTCAACTACCAAAAGACTTCAGTACCCTTCAAACAGTGATAACGGTTGTAGAGGGAATGTTTCTACTTGCAGTTTCTCTACAAATTAAACGGCACTGCTATTGAAACTTCCTGGCAGATTAAAACTGTGTGCCCGACCGAGACTGGAACTCGGGACCTTTGCCTTTCGCGGGCAAGTGCTCTTCCATCTTTTTTTTTTTTTTTTTTTTTATTATCAGATTGACTTGGTATATTTCATGAGAATTCAGACAACCATAGTCAAATCATCATTTAATATTAGCTGCAAAAAGAAAATCAACAAATTAGGTGAAACACAAATAAAACATTTCTTCTGAAGGGGAAGACCAACCCGTTACCCCACCCGTATGAATTTTGGGTGTATATATATACATGCAAAAGAGAGAGAGAAAAAAAAATTACGAAAAAATACAATAAGGGAGGGGACTCGAGCTCAGGGAAGAAACAGGAATCACAGGGGAACTTAACCAACCCCTTGACGGTTAAACACAAGAAAAAGCATATTCGCAAAAAGCGTTCGGTATTGTGGTAACCGCTGCCATTTCCAATGCGCAGTTGACAAATAATGGTGAAATACGCGGGGATCTGTGTCATTACCGCCTTCAATGACGTAATGGACATAGTAACCCAAGAGCCAAACAATCGTGTTCGTTTTCGTCTGAGGAAAATAAGAGATGTCCGGATGTAAGAAGATGTCGTCTGGGAATGCGGTTTCAGGCCCTCTAGTAAGAAAAGCTAATTGACGGCGGACCCAGAGCCAATGATCCCGTCCGCAAGCAACTAGCCTGTGAAGTAAGGTGTCAGTTTGATGACATTCCTCACACTGATCAGTCGGACGAAGGCCAATACGAAAAAGACGATCACCAGTAGGTATCAGACGGTAAATGACCTTATACCACGTTGAAACAATCTCCATCGGCAAAATGGGAAGACTAAGATGAGACCAGACCGTTTTCCATGACGTTGACGGGGAAGCAAGTTCAACAGAAGAAGGGAAACATGCTGTACCCCAACGGATTTGTAGCATGTTGGTAGTTATATGCGTCATAGAAAGTATATCAGCACCCAGAATACCGACAAGTACAAAGTATTCACGAATGTGCCGCAATTTAGGATTAATCCGTCCAACATCAACAGGAGGGGTCAGACTGGCCGGCCGGAGGCGGGAAAGTAAACGAGAGGTGACTGAATGCGGAGCCCGCGTACAGGTTAAAACATTGCGGCGGGCAAATAAGATGGACGTCTTCACTTTGATATCTGAAAGACCCAATCCTCCAAGCTTCCGAGGCCTGGCCACAACTTCATATCGGACACGGAAGACATGGCGGCGCCACAGAAATCGACTAGACAGCTGTTTCAGCCTGCGGGCCATCATCGCGGGAAGCGGGAAGACCTGCGCAACGTAGTATATTTTACTGAAGACATAGGTCTCTAAAACCCGTGCCTTGTGAAGGAGGCTAAGGGAACGGCGGTCATGTTCAAGGATCGCCCCGTGAACACGACTCGTAACCTCACGCCAATTTAGTGCCGCCATTTTGATCGGATTACGATCCACTATGATCCCCAAGGTCTTATGGCGATCGACAACCGTCGCCCAAGGAATGACGACATGATCAAAGCCTCTCAACGGCAGGAACGTGCATTTGCGATCATTAATGCGAGCACCAGCAAGACCACAAAATGAATCCAAGGTATCCTTAAGCCGCGGTATATCCTCGGCATGTCGTACTAAAACCATGACGTCATCGGCGTATGCACGGACTGCAAAAATTTCCCCCAATATATTCCAGCCACGTAAGTGCATGGTGAGATGGCGAAGTAAGGGCTCTAAGGATAGAACAAAAAGTGACATGGATAAGGGGCTTCCCTGGGGTATCCCCCGTCTGATCGATATCCGGGGGGTAGGGTGACCGTTCACAATCACCGAGACACTGATACCGGTAAAAAGATTAGTTAAGACTTGTCGAGCATCATTATTAAAGCCGACAGCGGTGAGCACTCTCGATAAAAAATCATGGCTGACGCGATCGAACGCTTTTTGGAAATCAAGAAAAAGCAAAGCCCCTGGGATATTAGCGGCAGCCGCCACCGAGATTACATCGCGACATTCGAGAACGGAAGTCAGTATCGTGCGTCCAGGCACACAGCTTTGGTGGGCGGCAATAATGGTATCGAGCAGCTTAGAGAGACGGATATTAATTGCTCGAGCGACAAGTTTATAATCAAAGTTAAGGAGAGTAATAGGACGGAGGGAGTCAATTGCAGGTCGACCTGTGGATTTCGGGAGGAGGACCATTCTGCCTTCCTGAAAAGGAGCAGGAAGTGAGACTCCCCGCATCACTTCATTTACCATTGACGTTAAGGTGTCACCAATGAGCGGCCAAAATTGAACATAGAACTCCTTAGGAATACCATCTAATCCAGGCGACTTGCGGGACTGCGATCCTGCAACAACATCATATATGTCATCCTTCTGAAAGTGACGCAGAAAGGCGTCGTTTAATTGAGGAGTGACGACGCGAGGCAGCAAGGAGGTAAAGTCGTCAAGAGAGGTTTCCGCCGGGACATGAGTATCGTACAGATCAGTAAAATAGGTGTAAACGAAGTCAGAAATGTCACGGTGAGAGGTGAACACGCGGCCGTCAGCGGTTGTGAGGGAGGCAAGGCACCCACGTTTCCGGCGCGACCGTAAACGGACTAGATGGTAGAGTGACGTCAGTTCCTCTTGTAGAAGGGAACGTGGTTGAGACCTCGTCCGCAGGCCCTCCATTTGAATGCGTTTGAGCTGCAGCAATTTGGCTTTGATGCGCTGTATATCAGTAACCCGGAGGGGAGCATGCGTAGCACTATCGTACAGTTGACGTAAGACAGAATAGTAAAATTCTTGCGTTCGTCGATCTTCTGCCACCTTCGCAGCCCCAAAACGCATGAGAGCCCTACGGATGTGAGGTTTTGCATACAGTGTCCACCATGCCACGATAGACGGGTACCGGTCCATAGTACGAGAACAACGTGTCCAAATGTCCTCCAGGACGATACCAAGGGAGGTATCTTGCAAATACGCGATATTGAGCATCCAAGGAGGACGAAACAATTTTACCGGTTGTCGCTCGTAATTAAACGTAACGGCTACAGCGCAATGATCAGTAAAACAGGCTGGTATCACATCAACAGCCAGAAGTTGCCCACACAAGGAATCGGAAAGGTAAAAGCGATCGAGGCGACTGCTAGACGTGGGAGTAAAGTAGGTATGTCGCACAAGTGTAGGATAGCGAGAAACCCACACGTCACGCAGGTGCAAGGAGCGCACAAGGTCGTCGAGTTCTTTACTGAAATTAAAATTAGGAGACTGATCTACCGGCCGTAGAACACAATTGAAGTCCCCACCTAAAATTATCTTTGTCGGGGATTTACGAAGCAGGTAAATGACTTCTTCTTTATAGAAACTCGAGCGTGCGGTAGTACAACCCGAACCAGAAGGGGCATAAAGAAGGAGTAAACTGAGATCATAAAACGTGCACCCGATCCCCCTTCCACTGTCAAGTACTTCGAAATTCATCAACGGAATGCCTTCTCTATAAAACAAGGCAGTGCCCGTAGAAAGTTCGGAAGCGACATTAAAAAACGTCGAGAACCCAGGAATGGAAAACTGGTCGAATAGGACTTCCTGTAAAAAAACAACATCTGCCCCAGACTGATAGATAAACTGTCGCAAAGCGGCGAGCCGAAGCTCAGAACATATTCTGTTAATATTCAGAGTAAGAAATGTATATGCTTGCATGGAACTTCAACCTACAAAGAAAAACAAAGATCGGTAGAGAGCCGTCAGCTGACGGAGCAGCATACAAGTAATCATACCAGAAACAAGCGCTGAACCACAGAGAGAAAAACTACGAAACAGAACCCTCATCTTCCCACTGCTTTTTCTTCGGCCGTGACGCGGCTCTCCGTGGCTGTTTACGGATTCGACTGCGGCTCCGCGATGCCGACGCTGCAGCGTTCGGCTGCGTAGGAGCATCATGTAGACATTCCGTGTCAGATTGCGAGAGAGAGGCCTCTACATCCCACTCGTCCGCAGACATGGGTTCACGGTGGGACAGTTGGTGAATAACAACGGGATCCACTGGCTCTGGAGAATCAATCAGTTGTTTGATGGGAGGAGGCTGTGACCCAGAGGGGGCGACAGAAATTCCAGAAGGGGGATGCGAAACAGAGTCAATAGGAGAAGTGTCAGAGAGCACCGGAGAAGACACGTGGCAACCAGAAGCAGGTTCCGTCACTGGCGTCTCCGAAGAGGCTGCCGCGGTAGCAGGAACAACGTCAGATAAGGTGTCAGGGAGCTTCTGCAAAGGCGTGATAGCACCTGTGGCTTCCTCATCCACGATTTCCGACTGAGAAAGAGAGTCCTTTACCGGAGGCCCATCGGAAGGGCGAGCCAATAAGGAAGATTCATCAGCCGCATCATCCTGTGTTCGCCGACGCTTGTTGTGAGAAATCAGCGCGGGAACATCGGAATTATGGGCAGCAACATCCCTACTCAAGGACAACGGGGGAAAATCACGGCCGTTGTCGGGTAACGGATCACTGCGTCCCTCAGTAACAGTGAGCGATTCAGTCCGAGATCCTTGCGGGAGAAGATCAGCTAAAGTCAATTTTTTACGCTGTTCGTATGTAGGTTTTAATACCACCACACGCCGCGGACAATTAGTACGGAAATGACCAGTTTCATTACAATAATAACATGTTCCTTCCTGGCCACTGTACGTGATATGGACCCTATAACCACATACCTGTAGGTGAGAAGGAATAGGTTTTTTGACCACCATTTCCACCGACCGAATACCACTATATACCTGTAAGCGGTGCTGAGCAGACCAGCGTTCCTTTCGAATATGGCGTACGTCCCCATAAGGAAGCAAAACGGACTTCAGAAAAGAGTCGTCAACCTCGGGCGGAAGGTTAAATACCCGAACATTCGTATATACCACTTCTGCATTTGCCAAGAGAACCATACTAGTGGAACCATCACGGTGCGTAAAGGGTACCTGAGAACCATGACGAGAAAGTAGCCTATCAACCTGGAGCGGGTCAAGAAACTTAACAAAAAACACATATAATTCGCTGTCGAAATATGCGGTATGCACCTGATCAGTAGTGACCTTAACTGTATCGACTAACCAGTCATGTATCTCCAAAGAACCGGGCTGGACGTGACGCGTGGATTTGTCAAAGGTAAAACTGACTGTACCTGTACGCGGAACTTTCGTGGGAACCATGGTGGACATCACGGCGAGAGACGACGCCGCGACAGGAAGGGCCGCACGAACACCAAACACCAGCCGACAACCTGCGATGCGACGCGCACGGAGACCAACACGGCACTAAACTGACAGGAGGAAAACACGCTGCGCTACGGTAGAGGCGGAACTAAGAGCACGACCTAGTCGACCGACGCGCGAAGCGAGGATCTGAGCTACTGAAGCACAACTCACGCTCGGTACTCACAGCTTTACTTCTGCCAGTATCCGTCTCCTACCTTCCAAACTTTACAGAAGCTCTCCTGCGAACCTTGCAGAACTAGTACTCCTGAAAGAAAGGATATTGCGGAGACATGGCTTAGCCACAGCCTGGGGGATGTTTCCAGAATGAGATTTTCACTCTGCAGCGGAGTGTGCGCTGATATGAAACTTCCTGGCAGATTAAAACTGTGTGCCCGACCGAGACTCGCACTCGGGACCTTTGCCTTCCGCGGGCAAGTGCTCTACCAACTGAGCTACCGAAGCACGACACGACATTCTGGAAACATCTCCCAGGCTGTGGCTAAGCCATGTCTCCGCAGTATTCTTTCTTTCAGGAGTGCTAGTTCTGCAAGGTTCGCAGGAGAGCTTCTGTAAAGTTTGGAAGGTAGGAGACGGATACTGGCAGAAGTAAAGCTGTGAGTACCGGGCGTGAGTCGTGCTTCGGTAGCTCAGACCGTAAAGCACTTGCCCGCGAAAGGCAAAGGTCCCGAGTTCGAGTCTCGGTCGGGCACACAGTTTTAATCTGCCAGGAAGTTTCATATCAGCGCACACTCCGCTGCAGAGTGAAAGTCTCATTCTGGGCACTGCTATTAGTTGACCTGTTAATAATATCTGGCAGAAAGCTCTGTTACAGTAACTCTTTTCAAACCCGCGGCACACTCGCGAATAACCATTGTACTGGCGCCAACGGAGTGTAACCTGGTTAGCTGCTAAATGTTTTCAGTGCGTCCGCCGGATATGGCGCAGGTGTGTAAGGCGGGTTGCCGCTTTCCGGGAGCAGATAGGCCGGCTGTGAGGCAGCGGGGTGCGGGTCTGGTAATTGAGACAAAACGGCCGCCTTGCTGCGAGGTGCGGACGCGCCGGGGGCGGTGCCGTCCCGTGATGGATGTCGGTCCGCGGGGCGGCTGGGCGGCGCGCAAAAACCCGCGCCCGCCGCCGGTCACTGCGGGCACCGCGCTGTCGCACACACTGTGTGTGGCCAACTGCCGTTCCTCACGGCGAACAGGTGCGGCTGAGAGGCGCGCGTTAACCTACAGTTCGCTGTCACTGCTTTGTTACAAGCGACTGGCCTCCGTAGCCTCTACTGTCATGTCATCCCGAGTGGCACAGCCGTGAAACTGAGAGAAAATTTCGTAAAATGTGAGGAGAGATTCAAAATCGTGCCATGCCACTCTGATTTAGATGTATCTGCGGATCTTTAAATCACTCTAACTGAGTTAACCTTCTCCTACCTAACGCGATCTTTCGACACGTAGTACGGAATCTGAAAATATCGTTCTTGTGAAACAAAACCGGCCCTTTATTCGCACAAAGTAATGAGTTTTATCGGTAGGGATCTCAAGCTTATTCATGCTTCTAGATTTCCAGAAGGCTGTTAACGCTTTCTAATCAAGCTGCCTGCCTAGGGAAAATCTACATCTAAATCCATATAGACACTCCGTAAGCCACCGTACGGTGCGTGGCAGAGTCTATCCTGCACTAGTACTTGTCATTTTCTTTCCTGTTCCAGTCGCGAATAGAACTAGGGAAAACTATCTATATGCCTGCGTATCAGCCCTAATTTCTTGTATGGTATCTTCGTGATCCTTACGCGGAATTTATGTTGACGGCATTAGAATCGTTCAGCAAATCTAGCATTCCGCCTCTGAACTGCTTCGGTGTCTTCCTTCGGATCCCAAACACTCGAGCAGTACTCAAGAACAGGCCGCACCAGCGTCCTAAATGCTGTGTCCTCTACAGGTGAACCTCTCTTTCCTAATATTCTCCCAGTAAATCGAGTCGGCCATTCGCCTCTCCTACCTTCAGTTCGCACATGCTCGTTCAACGTTACGCCCAGATGTTTAAACGACTTGACTGCATCAAGCTGGACACTAGAAACACTGTATCCGAACATTACTGGTTTTATCTTGCTATTCATTCATATTAACTTACATTTTTCGATATTTAGGGCCAGCTGTCATTCGTCACATCAACTGGAAATATGTCTAAGTATTCTTTTATCTTCCTACAGTCACTCAACTTCGGCACATTACTGGAAGCCATGATCAGCAAACAAACACAGATTGCTGCCCACCCTGTCCGTCAAATCATTTATGTGTGTAGATAATAACAGCGGTCCTATCTCATTTCCCTGGAAAACTGCTGACGATACCCTTGTCTCTGAAGAACACTCGCCGTTGGCTCCAACATACTGGGTTTACTCCAAAAGAAATGCACACTGTTTTTGTAAAAGTACAGTTTTCATTCTGCATGTTGAAAGTTTTACAGTGTGTAGATACATCCTTCCCGCTTGTTTTCAAACTTAGTCCAACCTGTTCCAGTGAGTGGCGTCGTCACAGCATGTCTCCAAGGTGGCTGCTACAATTGACGTTCGTCAGAAGCAACGTGCTGTCATAGCATTCCTGTGCTGTGAAAACGAGGCAGTGGGAAACATCCACAAGAGGATGAAAAAAGGTGTATCGATAAGCTGCTGTCGATCGAATTACAGTTAGTCCGTGGGCAAGCAGGTTACGTGATGAAAGCGGGCACGGCAATATTGAGGATTGTCCTCGCAGTGGCAGGCCTCGTACTGTACACACTCCAGACAATGTGCAGAGAGTTAACGAATTGGTGACTGCTGATAGACGCATCAGAGTGAACGAATTGTCACGCTACTTTGGGATAGGGGGAGGAAGTGTTTGCAGAATACTGAAAGTGTTGGCGCTAAAAATGACAGTGGCTCACAAAGAAACAAGAGAAACGGTATGCAGCGAACTTTTGGAAGAGTACGAGAATGGCGGAGATGAATTTCTTGGAAGGACTGTGACAGATAATGAAACATGGCTCCATCATTTTTCACCAGGGCCGAAGGGGCAATCAATGGAGTAGCATCATGCAAATTCATCCAAAAAAATAAATCAAAACCACACCTTCTGCTGGAAAAGTTATGGTTACGGTGTTCCTCGATTCCGAACGACTCTTGCTTGTGGAACCACCACAAATTCTGATGCATATGTGACGACACTGAAGAAACTTCAAGCTCGACTGAGTCGTGTTCGGCCACATCGGCAAAAGCAGGATGTTTTGCTGTTGCACGACATGCACGGCCACACATCAGTCAAAAAACAATGGAAGCGATCACAAAACTCGGATAGGCAACACTCAAACACACGCCTTACCATACTGACCTGGCTCCATCTGACTATCATCTCTTTGTGAAACTGAAAGTCTCTGTTCGTGGAACTAGGTTTGAAGATGATGACTCCCTTGTGCACGTTGGCAAACAGTGGCTCCAACAGTTTGGTCCACAATTTTACCGTGAGGGTATACAGACGCTGGTTCCAAGATGGCGTAAGGCAGTTGATAGGGATGGAAATTATGTGGAGAAATGAAAATATTGTTCCTAAAGGATGTGTCTACACACTGTAAAACTTTCAAACATGTAGAATAAAAGAGGGATTTAAAAAAATAGTGTGTGTTTCTTTTGGACTGACCCTCGTATTTAAGAAATCTTCAAGCCACTCACATATACATGGATTTATTCCGTACGTTCGTACAGCATGCAAGGGATACCGTGTCAAAAGCTGTCTGGAAATTTAGAGATAAGGAAAGTGCTTGTTGCCGTTCATCCACGCCGGCTGCTGTGGCAACGTGGCTCTAAGCCCTTCAGTCCGGAACCGCGCTACCACTACGGTCGCAGGTTCGAATCCTGGCTCCGCATCGGATGTGTGTGGTGTCCTTAGGTTAGTTAGGTTTAAGTAGTTCTAAGTTCTAGGGGACTGATGACTTCAGAAGTTAAGTCCCATTGTGCTCAGAGCCATTTGGACTATTTTTTTTATTTTTTATTTTTTATTTTTATTTTTTTTTTTTTATTTTATTTTTTTTATTTTATTTTATTTTATTTTTTTTTTTTTTTTGCAGTTGCGCACTGGTTTCGTGATAGCCTGTGAGAAAGTCGTAATAAGCGGAAATCTATAAATTTAATAAAAGTGCTGTCCGGCATTCCTGAAAGATGTGTGATTGGCTGTCTGCTGTTGCTGATTTATGAGAGGCGATCAGAAAGTTTCTGTTTGATGGTCGTACGTCCAAATCGGTGTGGCAGTGAGGCCAAATCGCCTTCAGCATAGAGGCAATCGTCCCACCGACCCAACCAGGTTGATGATAGCCGTTTGGTAACACACAGTGTCTTTCTGTAAGAAGATGTCGGTAATTCCCTGCTCCACTCAATTGTCCGCCACGAATCTTTGAACCTCCGAGACTTTTGTAAGGGGCCAAAGGCGTGATCGTCTCGTGAGGAGAGATTAGGACTATACGACAGAAGCTCGAGTGTCAAAAAAATGGTTCAAGTGGCTTTGAGCACTATGGGACGTAACATCTGAGGTCATCAGTCCCCTAGACTTAGAACGACTTAAACCTAACTAACCTAAGGATACCACACACATCCATGCCCGAAGCAGCGCAGTTCCGGACTGAAGCGCCTAGAACCGCTCGGCCACATCGGCCGCCGCTCAAGTGTCTCCCACTTGGGTTGGCCTAACTTCTTAGTTACGAAATTCCCTATATGGAGTCGTGCATCACCTTCAAGCAGCTGCACCCCTTGGCTCACTGTTCCACAAAGGTGGTTTTCGACGCACATGCTGTCCCATAAACATGGTTCATTCTCTGTTGGACATCTACCGGTGTTTGTCCTTCGGCAGCCAAGTAAAGAATAATAGCAATTGGTTCATCTTGGACGCATTTGGTAATAACGTCGGCATAGTTCACTTATCGGCATTTACCGCACGCATCTCAGAAAGAAACGAATGACTCTTTAATGCCATGCTCACACGCCGGCGGCCGAAGTGGCCATGTGGTTCTAGGCGCTACAGTCTGGAACCTAGCGACCGCTACGGTCGCAGGTTCGAATCCTGCCTCGGGCATGGATGTGTGTGATGTCCTTAGGTTAGTCAGGTTTAAGTACTTCTAAGTCTAGGGGACTGATGACCTCAGATGTTAAGTCCCATAGTGCTCAGAGCCATTTTTGAACCTTGCTCACACATCGCTGCGTATGTACCAGTATCTGAGTCGCGTTACGTTGCATACACCCTGCAGCAACACCCTCAAACGGAAACTTTTTGCCGCCCCTTGTATATAAGCGATTTGGGATTCAATGAGAAAAGGCCTCTTAGGTTGTTTGTATATGATGCTGTTGTTATGTAGTAAAGACATCAGATGATCAGTCCGAATTACAAAATGATTTATACAAGATATCTCCATAGATTTGAAAAATAGCAATGGAACCAGAACAACAAGAAGTTACAGGTCCTCCGCATAAGTACTAAAAGAATACTCGGTTACAACACAGATGACACGTATTTAAAGGTTGCTGATTCAACTAAGCACGTAGGGATTACAATTACGAACGCCTTAAACTGTAACCATCACACAATAAACGTTGTGAGGGAATCGAAGAAGACACTGCGTTCTGCTGGCAGAAGTGCTGTAAGGTGCAACAGGTATACTAAACACAATGCCTACACTACGCTTGTCCATCTTGTACCAGTGTATTTCTGCCTGGTACCTTCTGCCTGCTTACCTTATAGGATTCAAGACATCGAAAGAGTTCAAAGAACAGCACCTCGGTTTGCATTTTCACGAAACAGGCCAGAGAGTGTCACAGATGTGATACGTGACTGGGAATGGTGATCATTAAAGCGAATGTGTGTAAGATCTTGCGAGATCTTTGCAGAAAATTTCAGTCACATACTTTCTCCCCAAATGCAAAAATATTACGTTCACACCCACCTACACGCCGTAATAAGATAAGCCAAGTGATACGCATAGAAAGTTTTATGTGTTCAGTCATTTTATGTGAATGTAGACGAAATATCTTTTTATCTTTTTCGGTAATAACTTTATTTGTGTGTGTGTATTTGGACACGTCCAGGCGCTGAGGGTAAGAGGGACGAAGAATTTTGAGGCCATCGTTAAGTCATCCGCCATTGCACTATAATTTAACTACAAGTGGTAGTCAAAA
Organism: Schistocerca gregaria; assembly: GCF_023897955.1. Classification (NCBI taxonomy): domain Eukaryota; kingdom Metazoa; phylum Arthropoda; class Insecta; order Orthoptera; family Acrididae; genus Schistocerca; species Schistocerca gregaria. The sequence continues at coordinate 1,121,242,173 of NC_064920.1, forward strand.
TTTTTTTTAAGTCTTCACAAAACCTAAGATCTAAGCATGAAACTTACTGAAAATGTCAGTTCTTCTTACTGGAACATCGTTTGTGACAACCAGCGAAGGGTTTGGGGCTGTCCATTTCTCTTCTTATTTTACAAACATTATAATCAGATAATTTTAATAAGTACATCTTAATGTAAGAAATGGTTTCCGCGGCCGTTGTCACTGTTACAGCTCAGCACAAAGCTCTGAGGGAGGCCACTTTCAGTAGTGGCCATAACGTCGGACAACATTATATACTGACAGTGCGGTCAGCAGTTCAGAATAATTTTACTGACTACGTCCTAATGTGTTCACTGAATCGTTCTTGCTAGTCCTTATTTGGCATATCGTTTAACTAATAATAATGTGAAGCAACAAGTAAACGACGTTTGCTTTTTAGGTACTTGAAGGTATCAGACAGAAGTGAAGGTACGAGTGAAAATGCAACACATATTTTAAATAAATGAAGAGAGTAGCAAGTGTTTACACAGAAACCCGCATGCGAACGTGAACTGCGGTGCAGTCATGAAATCCTCAGGAAAACAGGAATACATTGTAGGGGAAAGGCACGCGATAAAACACGTAAGGAACCCAAAGGAAAAAATATGAATGGGAAACCAACTCAGAAGTGCTAGAATCTAAAATATCGTGAGACTGTCAATCAGGTTTTCTTCTTTCTCTTGAACTTCTACAGCAAAGATACAATGACCCACGGTAAAATATAAGAAACAGGATTAAGGTAAGGAGTGAAATTTCAGTGATAAGATTCCATATTCTCTTAATACATTGCTACTTACGTTTTAGAAAGAAAAGATTGAGTATGTGATACAGTATGATGTGAAAGGGAACATCTTTCATAATATTGTTTAGGAGGAAAACATTTAGTGTTCTTATACATGATATGAAGGAGAACATCTTTCCTAATATAGTGTGGATGTAACGACTAAAATATATGTCAGACTATGGACCGCTGTCATTTATCTCTCTGCTCAATATACACTTAACATTCTTTATTTCATAGTCCGCCGCAGTCCTAACAGGATGGCACGAACAAATGCTAAGATATATTCTGCAGTGTGTGTTGACAATAGAATCCTTTTCTCTGACAGATCGTTTTCGTTATGGTTAGAGGACCGGGCTCTCGTTCTAGAGGCGCGCAATGCAATCCTCCACTCTGCCATCCATAAATCAGTTTTTTGTGATTTCCTTAATTTATTTAGACGAATGCAAATATGGTTCCCTTGAATTGAAGATTCCCAATTTCCTGTTCCATTCTTCTGTATCCAAACTTGTACTTGACCCTGATCACCTGGCAGTCGACAGGACGTTCAACTTCAATATTCTTTCCAGAATGAACGCTTTACTCTAGAGCAGGGTGTGCGCCGTTTTTAAACTTTCTGCTGATTTAAAACTGTTAGTGAGATTCAGGAACTATGCACGTCCTTCGCAGTGCTGTTAACTAATGAACTATGCTACACAGTCCTACTTACATAGACGATTACAAGGTTGGAGGGGGGGGGGGGGGGGAGGGACAGTGCATTCTCTTGCCTTCTTCAGGAACCTGGGGTTCAGATTTTTCACACAGATTGTTCACGGGTTACTCCTTATCCTTGCGTGGCCGTGATTTCGACGTAGTGCTTTATTCAAGGCGAAAGCGAAGATTTTTAAAACATTGTGACAATACTTCCTAAACTCTTCTATGTACTTTAATCTGTCTTTATCGAGCCTTAGAAAGGGACCATGCCAACATGCTGACTTGCGGATTCCGGGCACATATTCCCAGCACAGAATTAACATGGCTGTAGTATAACTGCCCAAAAGAGATCCCCAATCCCCGCAGCGAAACACAATCCAACTGGTGCGCTGCTTTGTAACGACAGTGATTTACCATTTATTTGTGGTAAATGCAGACTCGTCACAGCTTGATGAGACCACATTCAGTAGCAGAGAGACTACTAGTTTGTTGCTGGAATTGTGCATGACTAAAGCGGAAATGAACCATTCTTAAAAGAACATTTTAACAATCACTGGCGTCTCCATACGTTGAACTACCCTCCGTTCCAGTGTACTTATTTAATGTCGCTACTGTCTGCTATATATATCCAGGAAACCAGGAGCCCATCAACGACTTTCAGTCACGCTAGACGAAATGGAAACAGCCATGATCCGGTGTAGGCGACTGCCACGCGACAGAGCCTTCGTCCCACTGTCCACGCTAACAATGAATGTATCCATTCTTTGAATGCACACAGAAGTTAATAGCGTATTGGAATGATGCATTGCCGTTCTTTAAACCACATTCAGTGGCAGGAAACAAGGGACGCTGGATCACATCTCCAATGACACTTAGTACCAAGTGGAACTGAACCGTGCTGACATCAAATTAGTTGACCGTGTACAATTTCAGTGTGAAAAGTGATACAGAATCTTTGCTATTCACATGGGGGCGAGCGTTGTGTAGGGGTTTTATCACATCTGGAATGGTAATTGCGTCAAAAGAAAAACCCACGACATTTGATGCATGCTTTATTCGTGAACACCACGAACTCTGGGAAGTCCGACCTGGAGTACTGCGCTTGATGATTCGTTGGAAGAGATGAACTATGGATTCCTAGTCATAATGGCGAAATGTTTAAACATGGTGTTTATGGTCGGGAGCCATCTGATCGTCCAGTGACGAGCCACCACACTCTATTCACTGAGATCTGGCTGTTACAAGCCAAACTGTCTGATGGATATTGATTTCTATAGATGGCGAGGCATTTTATAAAATTAAATGTGCGTTTTCTGGGAAAATTTCCTAGGTAAGTCATTTTGCTATTTCTGATATTGTACAGTGCTACAACGATTTAAATGTTATTACTGTAAGTTCTTGGAACGAATAACTCCCCATCTTCGATTTGCAATATACGGGTTCCACACTGGTTACAGAATGACCTGATCACAGAACGGACGTTTGTCATTATTCCATACGGAGATGGACTGAAGACACTGAAGACTGCATTCACTTTACCAAAATATAGTTTCTACTTCGATGAGTATCTTGAAGTTGGCTTCGGCGTCTTCCTATGGTGCTATGATAAAGCCGCAAATCTGCTTTGTACGAGGAACAACCACTGATTATGGGATTCTGAAACTCTGCCTACGAAATAAATATATCTCCGCTTTGGAATAGTTGTAATTTAACTCTTCAACCATCGGAACAAAAAAATGTAGCTTTTATTCGGTTCCAAGAGCTATGTATTCCACCTACAATATCTGCTTTCTAGGACAAGACAGAACACTGTTTGTGTCCATTACTCTTCATATTCCCACAAGTCCTTAAGAAGAAGAACTACAAAGAGAGCGTTCTAAGGAGTGACGTTCACATCGTTATAAGATATTAAATAGTAACTATTTAGCAAAACTTGGTAAATTCATATTAATGGAATTTTTCTTTCGTCTTCGAATTTTATTCTAAACATATAAGATACAAATATGGGTGAAATAAAGAATATCGGTGGCCGTAGTTTTATAAGAACATTTAAATTTGTAAAATGAAATTACCGGTACCAGACGGTATCAAAGTGTTCTGAGTACGTCCGAAGCTTGACTGCACTACAGACTACAAATCCTGAACAACAAACAGTGATAGCGGTCATCGTGTTTACATCACAGACAGCTGTGTATTGCTTTTGAGGGTAGTGCTTCCATCATTACTGTGGCAGGCCATGTTTTTCTCCTTTTTTTAAAAGGAAGGCAAGCTATTTATAAACATGTCTCTTAGACGTATCGCTCCTTGAAAAGCTCATGCCAACTGGGATATTAATTTTGTGTGTTGTTTCATAAAGTGAATACTTTTTTTCAGTTCTTGTAGTACTTTGCGGCGATGCACTCAGGATCGCTAGTAGGAGATTAAGAATAACGAAAACAACTGCTTGTAGACACGGCTGTTTTCCCAAGGAGTAACTGCGAACTTTTACCCACTTGTGTGTAACATTCGCGGTAGAACGTTATGGTAGAACAGGATGGGTTGCGGAAGGAGGAGCCTCGGGTCGGCCTAGTGTGAGACTGTGTGGGGACGAGCTCCGTGGGGCGTGACTTGTTTGGTGAGGCAACAGACACGCTAGGCGGCGTATTTGTGTTCCGACGGCCGGCGTCCGGCTTCCACCCACGAGCCACTGCACGGTTTCCACAACCTGGGCCGGCCATTCCTCACCGTCTCGGATCAGACGGGAAAATCTCCTGCGCAGCCTCTGTCTCGAAGAAAAACCCAAGCCTGCTGCACCACCCATCCGCGGATCCTCTTAGCAGCAGACGTATATCTCAGCTGTATAACACTGTACCACAGTTGGAGGAAGTAAACAAAATAAAGTGTGGGCAGTGAGATTGGTTACAGTCCGCAAAGACAGAAAGTGTAACTTATTTCAGGTAATACAGTCACCCTACCTCGTTTCTGGATGGACCACTGCGCTGAATTCCTACATCGTGGGCGTCACCATCAGGAACTACACTATCACAACTATAGTCGTCACCGTCCTGCAAATAATCACTCAGAAAGCACCATCATCTTTATCATCACGATCACCATTACTTGGATATCCATCATCATCGCCAACATCAGCATCATTATCTCCATCATCAATTTCCCCTTCATCATCAACATGCACATCATCATTATCAGCCGAGCGGTTCTTGGCGCTACAGTCTGGAACCGCGTGACCGCTAAGATCGCAGGTTCGAATCCTACCTCGGGCATGGATGTGTGTGATGTCCTTAGGTTAGTTAGGTTTAAGTAGTTCTAAGTTCTAGGGGACTGATGACCTCAGAAGTTAAGTCTCATAATGCTCAGAGCCATTTCAACCATCATTATCAACAATAACAACAACCACAACAATAGTAACATAATTAACATCACGACCACCATAAAACCCTATCCTCATGTGCAGTAATATCATGATCATCATCTCCATTATTTACACTATGGATGTCTCACCTTTTATCTTACCAGGGTATAGCATTGGAAGAAGAGTCTTTTTGAGCCCCTAGTACCATACTTAACATCAACTACAACCATTGACAAAAATAGGATCTGTCAGAGTAATTTACATTTTATAATGATTCTTTATTCTAATAGCGACATAGAATTAATTTGACATTTTAAATAACAGATTTTTTCCTAATAATGTTATATACCAGTAATTAAAATTACAAAATTAACGTGACATTTGAATTCGTACTTGGAATACTAATACATCACTGTTAGATTCGATTGAAATGATTGCAGTCCTTAAAATGTTCTTCTCAGATTTTCGTTCCACTCGTATTCTTTGTGTGATTTGCCCTTTAAAATAACTATTCACAAACGTATGTGCTTCAAAACAAAGATTAAATACATAACTCAAGACTGTCAAACACGGGATATTTGGTTAGATACGATTTGTAAAACGATTTGTAAAATTATAACAAAACTAAAGTATCAGTATTTTTTTGTTGGATGTCAGATTGCACCTCCGTGTATTCCTCCTGAAAACCTTCTGGCAACGTATCTACACTGTTTGTAAAAGGTGTCGCATCAATAAAAATATTTTTATCATTTTCTCGAAAATCCTAAAACCGATTTTCAAATTAAAGCGTGATATAAAAAAGTATGGGGCGTATTTTATCCTGTCTTTAGGATTCTGTTTGGCTAGCATACTGAAATGAGAAAAAAAACATCCTTGCGTTTGCTTGTGCGTCTCATAATTCCATCGTTTATTTTTTTAAGGGGCACTTGTCTACAATTTTGAAGAACTGAGTTATTACGCTCAGCATGTATTTTACTTTTAAATGCACATTCTGCGAAGATATGGCCTGGGACCGATGACTTCGCTGTTTAGTCCCATCCCCCAAACCAGCCAACGAATTTCCACAACAATACTATAACTATTTTTGTGATGAGATCCAGATGTAAGAGAAACTTATGCTTTGTAGTACAAGTATTTCGAAAATAACTGTGGATACCGATTTGGAAGACCACAAACAGGCGTCTGTTCGAAATGCGAAGATATAAATGTAAGACTAAGAACTAGTTTATTAAATGAAAGGGGTACGATGGCCAGCATGACTGTACTACAAGTTCATAAGAAGCACGCTCAAAATGTCCACCGAGCGACATGGCGTAGTGGTTAACACACTGGACTCGCATTTGGGATGACGACGGTTCGAAACCGCATTCGACCATCCTGAATTACGTTTCCCGTTATTCCACTAAATAGCTTCAGGCAAATGCCGGAATATTTCCTTTGGAGGCACATGGCCGACTTCCTTCCCCATTCTTCCATACATTGATAGGATCGATGACCTCGCTGTTTGGTCCCTACCCTAAAACCAACAAACAAACATGATTTCCGTTCCTAAATCAAAGATATTACGGAACTCTGTTCTAATTTCGATTATGTGTGCGGGATAGTTGTGGAAAATATGGTAAACTTCCTATTAATATACATGGTCGTCCATTGATACTGACCGGGACAAACATATCACGAAATAAGCGTCAAACGAAAAAACTACAAAGAACAAAACTCGTCTAGCTTGAAGGGGGAAACCAGATGGCACTATGGTTGGCTCGCTAGGTGGCGTTGCAATGGGTTGGCTCAAATGGCTCTGAGTACTATGGGACTTAACTGCTGTGGTCATCACTTCCCTATAACTTAGAACAACTCAAACCTAACTAACCTAAGGACATCACAAACACCCATGCCCGAGGCAGGATTCGAACCTGCAACCACAGTGGTCACGCGGTTCCAGAATGTAGCGCCTACAACCTCTCGGCCACACCGGCCCTCCTGCCATGTGTCAAACGGATATCAAACGTGTTCTTTTTAAAATAGGAACCCTCATTTTTAATTACATATTCGTGTAGTACGTAAAGAAGTATGAATATTGTAGTTGGACCACTTGTTTTGCTTTGTGATGGATGTCGCTGTAATAGTCACAAACGTATAAGTGCGCGATATCACGTAACATTCCGCCAGTGCGGATGGTATTTGCTTCGTGATACATTACCCGTGTTAAAATGGACAGTATGCCAAGGTCGATATCGTATTGATGTATGGGTATTGTGATCAAAATGCCTAACGGGCGTGTGCTATGGATACTGCTTGGTATTCTGGACATCATCCAAGTGTCCGGACCGTTCGCCGGATAGTTTCGTTATTTAAGGAAACAGGAAGTGTTCAGTGAAATGTCAACCACGACGTGCAACAAATGATGATGCCCAAGTAGGTGTTTTAGATTCTGTCGCGGCTAAGGCGCACATCAGTAGGGGACAAATTGCGCGAGAATCGGGAAGCTCAAAACCGTCGGTGCTGAGAATGCTACATCAACATCTATTGCACGCGTACCATATTTCTATGCACCAGGAATTGCATGGCGACGACTTTGAACGTCGTGTACAGTCCTGCCACTGGGCACAAGAGAAATTAAGGGATGGTGACAGACTTTTAGCACGCTTTCTATTTAGCGACGAAGCGTCATTCACCAACAGTGGTAACGGAAACCGGCATAATATGCACTATTGGGCAACGGAAAATCCACGATGGGTACGACAAGTGGAACATCAGCGTCCTTCGCGGGTTAATGTATGGTGCGGCTTTATGGTAGTAAGGATAATTGATCCCCATTTTATCGATGGCAATCTAAAAGGTGTAATGTATGCTAATTTCCTACATAATGTTCTACCGATGTTATTACACGATGTTTCACTGCATGACTGAATGGCGATGTACTTGCAAAATGATGGATGTCCGGCACATAGCTCGCGTGCGGTTGAAGGGGTATTGAATAGCATATTTCATGACAAGTGAATTGGTCGTCAAAGCACCATACCATGACCCGCACGTTCACCGGATCCGACGTCCCCGGATTTGTTTCTGTGGGGATAGTTGAAGGATATTTGCTATCGTGATCCACCGACAACGCCCAACAACGTGCGTCAGCGCATTGTCAGTGCATGTGCGAACATTACGGAAGGCGTACTACTAGCTGGTGAGAGGAATGTTGTTACACGTATTGCCATTGAGGTTGACGGACATCATTTTGAGCATTTATTGCATTAATGTAGTATTTACAGGTAATCACGCTGTAACAGCATGCGTTCTCAGAACTGTTAAGTTCACAAAGGTACATGTATCACATTGGAACAACCGAAATAAAATGTTCAAACGTATCTACGTTCCGTATTTTGATTTAAAAAACCTACCTGTTACCAACTGTTCATCTAACAGTGTGAGCCATATGTTTGTGACTATTACAGCGCCATCTATCTCCACGCGAAAAAAGTGGTCCAACTGAAAATTCATTTTTCTTTGAGTACTACACGAATATGTCATAAAAATGGGGGTTCCTATTTACAAAAACGCAGTTGATACCCGTTTGACCTGTGGCAGCACCATCTAGCGGGCCAACCATAGCGTCATGTGGTTTCCCTCTTCAAGCTAAACAAATTTCGTTCTTTGTAGTTTTTTCGTTTGACGCTTATTTCGTGAGAGATTTTGCCCCGTCATGATCAATGGACCACACTGTATATTCCAGTTCAGAAAATATTTTATTTTTGGAATACATAATTCCAAGACAGAAAAGACTGTAGAATTTGTGTACCGTGAAGGACAGACCCGGAAAAGCCCAAATGCCGTGTGTACCTTCATTCAACACTATGTGAATGATCGTATTCCGAGGAGAATAAGACGTCCTTGCGTATATTCACATGGAATACTATACGGAAGCCCAATCACACCGTGTTTCGTTTCTTTCCTCCTTAAAAAATTAATGGCAGATTCGAATCTGCAAATCAATCTTTTGCAGTTAAGAGACACTCTTTACACCAATGTGATCGAAATGTCGACGTCATAAAAAGAACATTGGCAAAAATTGACCGATTCTACATACCAAACGAATATGCTAGAAAGATTCCAGAATCAAGTAAATCTTTTAAATTCGTTGTAACATTGCTGAAAATTTAATACATCAAAGATTATTAACTATGGTGGACAAAATATTATCAAAAAGATGCACTATCTAGAGTGTCTGAGAAAAAGAGTTCCTAAAGAACAAAAACTATGTTTTGCAGTCAGACAATTTTCACATTTCGTGTAAAGCCGAAAGGTACCTGGAACTGTAGTGCCATACGTGTGTATCTATAGGTCTTCCTAGGAACACACTATGACCACTGAAAATATCTCAACAGGATGTTGCTAAGGTGCAATTACCAGCTTTGAAATCTTACACTCAGTAAATAGCTGTTAATTCACAAAAACTGCACATCAACAATATGTCGCGATATATCACTCACAAGAATGAAGGCCTTTACAAGGACATTATGACGTGGCCAATAACTGCCTGTGAACATGAGGAAAGCTCATCCTATTAAGTACAACCTCTATTGTTCTATATATAAAAATATTTTTTATGTTTAAAAGGATACATGTCCACTGACTTGAATGCTCTTCTTTGGAAAGAAAAATATTTATATTTGTAAGCATATTATCGTAACATCATTATGAACCATATTCTAAACAGAAAAAATAAATGAACTGTAAAACTAATTGTATGTGAAGTGTATTCAGTTTTTTGTCTCTCCTGTAAAGTTGATTTGAGTGGGCAAGTGTCTTTAAATCCAAACGATTCAATTTCAGCTTCGTTTGGAACGCGTCTGTTGTTTGAAACATTGTAATGGTAAGTATGTTTCTACCATGGAGACGCCAGTTTAAGTCACCTAATTGAGCATTCAGATCTACAAGAAATGCTAAATCTGTCATCCAGTTGTCATCACGACGCAGATTTTACTTTTGATATAGTAAACTATTTGATTTCATTAATGATGCTACAAACTACATTTTATTATCTTGCCTCGAGTGTATAACCTTACTGTTGTAAAATACACGATGTCACATATTGTGAGAAATACTTGGAACTGACGATGATTAGATCCCATAAGAAGCCAGTCCGTTGGCTGTCGAATGAAGGAATTGAATTATGGCTCATCATTTGTAGTGATGCTCTGCTACGGTAGAAAGAGCAAAATAAATTAAAAAAGATTTCTAACTTCCAGCGACTTTCAGTAATCAGAACTACTATGAAAAAGTTTATTCATCACTACTGTAAAGAAATAATACAGAATTTTGTTGTATTTCGATACGTTAATTTGACTGCACGTCTCTGAATCTCTAGTTTCACAATTGCAACTGAAGTAGCTGTAATATGACAAGCGCGGCTAGAAGATTAACCGATTACAAGAACTAGACTCTTGGCGTTCAAGCACGGACGGCAGTGTTAAGAACGGAATGGACCAATGATATAATAGCGTCGTGTGAGGGCAGTTTCAAATTGAAAATATTCAGTTTACCGTAACTTTACATAGGCAGATTTTTATGAAGTCGTGTGATAGATGCTCACTTCCTGGGCCTCATTGATACTTGCTTTGGACAGCATGGAGCCCGTAGGCCACTGGTTGGACATTAGTGATCCACGCCTACTCCCGATCTCCACCAGCATAATCTGTACTTGCATCACCATAGGCATCAACTTCATTCTGTAATAGAAGCATCAACAACGTCAAAGGTTGACCTTTCTGCAGTTCAACTATTCGGCATTCCATCTATCCTGTAGTCTTCCTCTTCTACATTTCCCAGCCTACCTACACTGTTAAAAATTACTTTTGAATATCTGTTTGCACCCAGTCGTCCAACACTATTTTCTCATTATCTCTGACGAGTCAGCCTCTATAGCCCAGCGGTCAACGTGGTTGGCGACCATGCGGACGGCATGGGTTCGCTTCCCGTTACCACCAAGGACTTTTTACTGATGCGAGGACTCGAGGAGGTGGCCTCAGCCTCTTGACGCCAGTTGAGCAGATACTTGAATGAGAAGCAGCGGCTTAAAAGTGTGCTGATTCCATGCCCTGCCATACACCCTCATGATGCCGCTAGTAGATGATGACAGGGCGGTCGGTCGATCACGATTGATCCATCGGGGCAAGAATCGGAGCTTTGATTTTTCTTTATATCTGACGAGCTTCGATGTCTTCTAAAATGCTCAATAAGCAGAATCTGAGTTCAAATGGCTCTGAGCACTATGGGACTTAACATCTATGGTCATCAGTCCCCTAGAACTGAGAACTACTTAACTAACCTAAGGACATCACACAACACCCAGAAGGATCTGAGTTCTCCACATTCTTTTCGGATGCGTTCATCTGTTGTATGTTCTAAAATAGTGCATAAAAACCATATTTTTGCTTCCTGCATTTTTCATTTTTGTTTTTATATCGTCTAAAATACACTGCTCTATACTGTATTGCAAGCACTGGAATGATATGATAAAAGATTGGATCCTACTCTACACTGCCATATCGCCATCTTTTTATTTTAATTACGCAGTATAAGTTACGGAATGATTTCAAGTCGAAGTTAAAATGTGTGCGATTGTATATGTTTAAACTGCATGCATGGGACTGAAAATCATTAATCTGTTCCAAAACCTTGTCTCCAACTGAGATTCTTACATTCGTCAAGCGTTATCCACTGGAAGCTTGTAATTTAGTTTTATGTTCAAATATTTCAAAATCATATTGCCTTTGTATAAAGTCCTATTAGCCGCCTCTCAGTGCAAATCATACTTTTTGAATATTCGGGATAGAAACTGGTAGTCATTTACAACAGCGCTCTAAATACCAACTGGGAAACTGCCAGTCATCTTCAGATTAGAAATTAATGGATTTCTTACACAATAATTAAAGTTGACGGAATTTTATCACTTTTCGTTTTGTAACTCCAATATTCAAACCTGCAGCTTTTTCATTCGTTCTGGCTGTTTATTTTACGTCAAGTTGCTCTGTGTATTCATCTTAAAAGGTTGCTAAGAATAGGGCTACCCGTGGTCTAGGGGTAGCGTCTTTGATTCATAATCAAATCGTGTTCGGTCCCGGGTTCGATCCCCGCCACTGCCTAAATTTCGATAAAAAGCCAGCATTGGCGACCTAAGACTTCCGGCGTAATAAGTCAGCCTCATTCTGCCAACGGCCTTGTCAAAGAGGGCGGAGGAGCGGATAGAGGTTCAGGGCACTCTCTTGTCCTAGTGGTGGGAAATTGCCCATAAAGGCGAAATAATCAGCAATGATCAACGACATGAGGATGCAGAAGGCAATGGAAACCACTGCATTAAAGACACGTAACGTGTATCCACATGACACGTGGCCTGTAATTGAAGAAGTGTCATGATGATCTCTCCATTGGCAAAAGATTCCGGAATAGTCCCCCATTCGGATCTCCGGGAGGGGACTGCCAAGGGGGAGGTTACCATGAGAAAAAGATTGAATAATCAACGAAAGGATAACGTTCTACGAGTCGGAGCGTGGAATGTCAGAAGCTTGAACGTGGTAGGGAAACTAGAAAATCTGAAAAGGGAAATGCAAAGGCTCAGTCTAGATATAGTACGGGTCAGTGAAGTGAAGTGGAAGGAAGACAAGGATTTCTGGTCAGATGAGTATCGGGTAATATCAACAGCAGCAGAAAAGGGTATAACAGGTGTAGCATTCGCTTTGAACAGGAAGTAGGGCAGAGGGTGTGTTACTGTGAACAGTTCAGTGCCGGGTTGTTCTAATCAGAATCGACAGCAGACCAACACCGACAACGATAGTTCAGGTATACATGCCGAAGTCGCAAGCTGAAGATGAACAGATAGAGAAAGTGTATGAGGATATTTAAAGGATAGTGCAGTATGTAAAGGTGGACGAAGCTAAGACGAAATGGCTGCAGGAAAAATGTGAAGACATCGAAAAAGATATTATTGTCTTAAGGACAGACTCAGCATACAGTAAAGTCAAAACAATCTTTGGTGACATTAAAAAAAGCAATGGTTGTAACATTAAGAGTGCAACGGGGAATCCACTGTTAAATGCAGAGGAGAGAGCAGATTGGTGGAAAGAATACATTGAAAGCCTCTATGAGGGGGAAGATTTGTCTGATGTGACAGAAGAAGAAACAGGAATCGATTTAGTGAGATAGGGGATCCAGTATTAGAATCGGAATTTCAAAGAGCTTTGGAGGACTTACGGTCAAATAAGGCAGAAGGGATATATAACATTCCATCAGAATTTCTAAAATCATTGGGGGAAATGGCAACAAAACGACTATTCACGTTGGTGTGTAGAATATATGAGTCTGACGACATACTATCTGACTTTCGGAAAAGCATCATCCACACAATTCCGAAGACGGCAAGAGCTGACAAGTGCGAGAACTATCGCACAATCAGCTTAACAGCTCATGCATCGAAGCTGCTTACAAGAATAATATACAGAAGAATGGAAAAGAAAATTGAGAATGCGCTAGGTGAAGATCAGTTTGGCTTTAGGAAAAGTAAAGGGACGAGAGAGGCAATTCTGACGTTACGGCTAATAATGGAAGCAAGGTTAAAGTAAAATCAAGACACGTTCATAGGATTTGTCGACCTGGAAAAAGCGTTCGACAATGTAAAATGGTGCAAGCTGTTCGAGACACTGAAAAAAGTAGGGGTAGGCTATACGGAGAGACGGGTCATATACAATATGTACAACAAACAAGAGGGAATATTACGAGTGGACGATCAAGAACGAAGTGCTCGCATTAAGAAGGGTGTAAGACAAGGCTGTAGCCTTTCGCCCCTACTCTTCAATCTGTACATCGAGGAAGCAATGATGGAAATAGAAGAAAGGTTCAGGAGTGGAATTAAAATACAAGGTGAAAGGATATCAATGATACGATTCGCTGATGACATTGCTATCGATCTGCTGAACGGAATGAACAGTCTAATGAGTACACAGTATGGTTTGAGAGTAAATCGGAGCAAGACGAAGGTAATGAGAAGTAGTAGAAATGAGCATAGCGAAAAACTTAACACCAGGATTGATGGTCACGAAGTCAATGAAGTTAACGAATTCTGCTACCTAGGCAGTAAAATAACCAATGACGGACGGAGCAAGTAGGACATCAAAAGCAGACTCGCTATGACAAAAATGGCATATCTGGCCAAGAGAAATCTACTAATATCAAATACCAGCCTTAATTTGAGGAAGAAATTTATGAGGATGTACGTCTGGAGTACAGCATTGTATGGTAGTGAAACATGTACTGTGGGAAAACCGGAACAGAAGAGAATAGAAGCATTTGAGATATGGTGCTACAGACGAATTTTGAAAATTAGGTGGACTGATAAGGAATAAGGAGGTTCTACGCTGAATCTCAGAGGAAAGAAATATGTGGAAAACACTGATAAGGAGAAGGGACAGGACGATAGGACATCAGCTAAGACATGAGAGAATGACTTCCATGGTACTAGAGGGAGCTGTGGACGGCAAAAACTGTAGAGGAAGACAGAGATTGGAATACGCCAAGCAAATAATTGAGGACGTAGGTTGCAAGTGCTACTCTGAGATGAAGAGGTTAGCACAGGAAAGGAGTTCGTGGCGGGTCGCATCAAACCAGTCAGTAGACTAATGACCAAACAAAAAAAGTAACCACGTGGTTACGACGTTTGGACACTCATTGAGTGACAATCTCTAACATCACTAAAAAATGAGATAGTAGTCTGATGGTGACACAACGTTAGCGACCTTGAAATTGGAGAAAAAATATTCCCAACATATCCTAACGCCATCAACAATAGCTTGAAATACGAGCTGACGAGCTATCGAGAGAACAATACTGTATCTCTAAGAACATGTTGAATCGGATTGGTAATTACAGACATCAACATTTTGCAAAGTCCAGTAGGACATACCCACAATGCTTTGACGATTCTCTGCTATTCGACAGAGCTTCAGAATGCAAAAGCAACAACCGCATGCATATACATAGATTTCTCAAACATTCATTTACGTATCCCGGAAAAATGACTGTGGAAACAGTTTTTCAGTCTTAATGGAGCGGGTACGTACGGAACAAGTCTAGCGATGGTCGGAGAGCCCTTTATTAAACGAACTTGGAGTCAACATTAATTCATGTGGGCGTTTAAAATGCAGATCCCAGGCTTATGCATATTTACACACCCTGTCCACTCCACGACGAACGCGCAATAACTCTGAAAACAATTTAAACGTGTAAGCTGATGAGCTTTCGCCTCTCGTACTGGCGACGCAACCCACCGCACTCTGCGGTTAGGGCTCGGTTAGCTTATTCAGATTCGATTTAATACTTGCGTCCATAAATTCATTACACTCTAGATTCTCGCGCGGTTTGCAGTAAACTTTGTGAAGCTCGAGATCTCCCAAGTGTGAGTTAAGGACATTATATAGAAATCATGTATGCTGATATTATCCAAATCCGTCACGGCATAATAGTTTCTCTCCCGGTCCCGACCTTTCAGTGTAGTAATCAGTATATGACGCAGTAGCCAGTTGGGATCTTCCGCGAATTATTAAGGTATATGACTGTGTCAGACACCTTGCCAAGGAAGGAAAAAAACTTTTATTCTTGCACGATTCTGCATATATCTCGTTGATTTCATAGGAAAGAAAATGGATGCAGAAAGCTACACAAGGATCTTACAGTATTACTAAAAGGGACACAACAACCTCTGCTTGGAGAGAAGTAACACAGGTTGTTTGGTAGAATTCGAGCTAGGTCGAGGAATGACTACTGCTGATGAAGTTAATGATTTAACTTTTAGTTTGAGTAAGAAGCTACAATTTGTCCCTTTTGCTGTTGATACAAGTGCTGCAAGTAAGAAGATTATGATTTTACGCCCCTTTGCGGCGACACCACTGAAGACGGTCCACTAGCTAGGACTGAGAAAGTGTAGGGAGGAAAATTGCTCATACCACTTCAAAGAACAATTCCAGCATTCACTTTACCTGATTTTATTCTCAGAACTGATTTTTTCTTTTTCTTCTTCATCACCATCACCTTCTTCTTCTTCTTCTTCTTCTTCTTCTTCTTCATCTTCTTCTTCACTTTCTCCTCTTCTTCTGCACTCCATGAATTAGGCAAATTGCCTGTTACGGGTTCAAAATATATCTCACACTCGTTTCCTTTGTCTGCCTTCTTTCCTTATGTGTACAGTCCAACAGTCGTGTTCGGATTCTCTCCTTCACAACGTGCTGTCTCCAATCAATACTACAGCTTACAACTTTTACTTCCATAGAATGTATTCCGAGTTCTTCCCTAATTCTTTCAATTGCAGTTTTATCTGAAAGGATACCCCGCTGACCTTAAAAACGTCATTTCTGTATCTTACTTTTATCATCTTCCGTCAGCTTCCACGTTTAGAGCCATAGAGAAAAGCAGACAGAAGCATTACGTTGTAGAAATTCATTCATTTATCTTTCCTGCTTATAGTTTTTAACCTTCTATTTATTTCACCGCAAGTTTGCTGCAACATTGGTAATTCATCTTTAAAATCCTCTCCATATTTATAGCTGACATGTATTTGTAGGTAATTGAGCTACATGAATTGTCCTGTTATGGCGTCACAGATTACAAGTTAGCTTTAACAATATTTTTACCATTCAAGGCCACTGCCCTTTTCTTTCTGTTTTTTTGGTTACGGGATTTTTTAAATTACATTTCGCGCGTAACTTGTATATCACGCAGTTCGACTTCAGTTTTTCTCAAAATAATCAGATGACTGCAAATATCGTCGTCTTAGGCGTAAAACATGGTACAGTACAAATGCTTCTGTTAATTTTAGATATCGATACGCCAACCAATCACACACTGAAGCGCCAAAGAAAATCGTATACGCATGCTCATTGAAATATAGAGACATGAAAACAGGCAGAGTACGGAACAGAGGTCGCAACGCCTGTATAAGACTACAAGTGTCTGGCGCAGTTGTTAGATCGGTTACTGCTGCTACAATGGCTACCTGCCCGATTACGGGATCTGATGTTCCACGCTCTGATCCGTAGAAC
This sequence comes from Schistocerca gregaria, assembly GCF_023897955.1. Classification (NCBI taxonomy): domain Eukaryota; kingdom Metazoa; phylum Arthropoda; class Insecta; order Orthoptera; family Acrididae; genus Schistocerca; species Schistocerca gregaria. The sequence goes on from NC_064920.1 coordinate 1,121,259,097, forward strand.
GCCAGTTTTCTTTCTCCTGATAACGACGTTCTCCTGAGTAGTCCCCACCCGGAGATCCGAATGGGGGACTATCTTACCTCCGGAATATTCTACCCAAGAGGACGACATCATCCTTTAACCATACAGTAAAGCTGCATGCCCTCGGGGAAAATGACTGCTGTAGGTTCCCCTTGCTTTGAGCCGTTCGCAGTACCAGCACAACAAGGCAGTTTTGGCTAGTGTTCCAAGGACAGATCAGTCAATCATCCAGACTGTTGCCCCTGCAACTACTGAAAAGGATGCAGCCCCTCTGTATTTACCGAACGTTTGTCTGGCCTCATGGGGACGGGAGAGGGGGGGGGGGGGGGGAATTGTTGCCTATGAACTGTTGAGCTGTTGTCTCTCTGAGAGGAAATCGCGAATTCAGTCACGTAACTGAGACGATATTCCATAAGCACACAATTTCAGTACAAGCCGGAGCGATTTATGTGACGTCCAAAATAGAGTGACAATTGGCTTTCGGGCAAAGAATTGAATCCTTTTCGAAAAGGCTAACTATGTAAACTGTGTGATTCTTCCAATTTTCCCGGCGTATTGAATGTTCGATTAGATTTCGGGATTGCAACTGGAAGATTTGACTTCTTGCCACGATATTTCGGCTGGCAATCCTCCAGACATCTTTAGTGAGTGTCCGTCACTGGAAGACTTTGAGGAAGGGGCACTAGACTTGGCAGAACATAAACCGAAAGTTTTCTGGCGACATGTAGATGACACTTTTGTAGCGTGGCCCCATGGTGAAGAACTGCAACATCTGAATGCAATCCACAAGAACACCCAGTTTACGATGGAAATAGAGAAGGATGTTTGCTTGCCGTTTATGGACTTCTTAGTTACTAAGAGAGTGGATGGGTCATTAGAGCATTCTGTCTACCGTAAGCCAACACATACGGACCTTTACCTGCAAGCGTCGAGTGGTCATCATCCTGCACAAACAACCCGCGTCTTTAGAACATTGTTGCACCGGGCTCATGTTTCTGTTGGAGACAGCCTTACAAAGGAGCTGCAACATTTAGGGTCGGCGTTCAGAGGTAATGGTTACTCGGATTAGAACAGCGCTAAGAAGGAAGAAACGTGACCACCCACAAAATCAAGAAGCTAAGGAGCTATCCAAGTCCAGGGCGTTCCTTCCATACGTCAGCAACCTTTCATCTAAAAAAGGCAGGATTCTAAGGAAACATCAAGTTAAAGTAATATTCCGGCCACCGGCGACCTGGGTCTCCGGAAGGCCGGGATCTATAAAATTACTTGCCAGTGTGACAAAGTTTACATCGGTCAGATGACAGGAGCTGTACATGAAAGGTGCGTTAAACACGAACAACACTCTCGCCTTTCGCAGCCCAGTACGTCGGCCGTAGCTGAGCACTGTATTACCACAGGACACGCTATGGATTTATCAGCCACTAAAATCTTGGCCCCAGCGAAAACCTTCTGCGAATCAATAATTAAAGAATCTGTGGAGATACACCTAGCGCAAAATCTTATAAATCGTGATGGCAGTTTTCAAAAAAAAAATGGTTCAAATGTCTCTAAGCACTATGGGACTTAACATCTGTGGTCATCAGGCCCCTAGAACTTAGAACCACTTACACCTAACTAACCTAAGGACATCACACACATCCATGCCCGAGGCAGGATTCGAACCTGCGACCGTAGCAGTCGCGCGGTTCCGGACTGAGCGCCTAGAACCGCAAGACCATCGCGGCCGGCTGGCAGTTTTCAATTGGACGAGGTTTGGGACCCGGTGATCTCTCTAATTTTCTCTGAGAGAAGACAATTTATTCACAATGACACGTCTGGCGACATCTGACGTCTGTTTTTAGCGAGGTGGGATCGCTTCCCGACAGAGGGCGGACATGTAGTTACCTTTAAGCATCCGCCTGTGCGCCACAGAGAGCTCCAGAGGGTGCGGAATTCGATAGAGGACCCTCCTGTGACGGAGGCCAATGCGCATGCGTTTTCTTGGCAATTTTTTCCTATAAAGTTGACTCCTGGAACTTGCAGTGAAGGACACTCACCTGAAGATGGCTGGACGATTGCCAGCCGAAATATCGTGGCAAGAAGTCAACATGACCCGGCTACAATCCCGAAATCTCATCGAATATGTAAACTGAGCGCGTGCAGTCGTCGTTGAAGCATCCCGTGTAAAGGCAAAATGCCGCAATGCAAAACTGGCGCCGAGACAACTGAGGCACATCAAAGGCCATACATGACGAGTGTCAGAGACCGCTGCAGAGATGTGTAGGGGCGAATTGATGTCCAACTGTTGAGCAACGGGCGGCCCAGATGAGCCAAGGAGCTACCAAGGGTATCTGCTCAACGATAGTGCAGCAAACGTCGCTTCGCTTAGGCCACAGTAACAGGCTCCTGATTCATGCACCCAAGCTGGCTGCCGTTCATCGGCGACGAAGGCTGGAATTGGCACGCCTGTACACCAGACGTCCATTGAATTGTGTCTCCTGGACTTTTCAGATGAATCAAGTTTTATGCTCCATCGGATAGATGAGTGTTGGCATGTATGGCCTTGCAATAGTCACCGTAAGAGCCAAGCCCAGTAGAGGGAGAGTTATGGTGTGGGGAATGTCTTCATGACATTCTCCGCATGATGTCATTCTGGAAGGCCAAATGGGGAGATAACAAGTATGCATCTGTCGTTTAGGAACATGTCCACCCTTACATACAGTTTGTGTTTCCTCGGCACAATGGCTTCTGCTAGTAAGACAAGGGAACGTATCATACAGATCGCATTGCACATGAATGGTTCGGAGAGCACTAGGATTAGTTTACTATTCTCCTCTAGTTACCAAGATTTAACCCCAAACGAGAACCTGTGGGACCACCTCGACCAGGCTGTTGGTGACTTGGATACTCAGTTGAGATACCCAGCGCAGCTAGCCACAGCACTGAAGTCTGCTTGGCTCCACATCTCCGTGTGTACTTTCCAGAACCTCACTGACTCTTGTCCAGCACATCTCCCAGCACTTTGTTCTGGAAAATGTGGCTACTCGGGTTTCAGACAAGTGATCATTAATATGACTCGTCGGCGTAAAAAGTTGTAAAGCCCACCAAACGCTTCAAAAAATATGTACAAATAAGTGACCAAGAGCAACTGTACAAACGGTAGAGTATGTAAAAATCTAGCTCTCAAACTATTTTTACAGTGTCTATAAATGTACCGCGGGTCCAGTCTTCATCACACGGCCAACATCTTACCGGTAGTCCAATTCCCACAATACCGAGTCATAATAGCACAAATGACGGTAAGGACAACTGCTACGATGCGGTGTCACACGCTTACTACCTTCTGTGATAGATGTGGAACATAAATGCTGCCTTTCATTTAATCACACAAGGAAAACCACTCAAGGCCCCAAGTCCTTCAACCGTGGTGGCCATTACAGTAACAACACCAGGTCAGTGGCCACAACATGGTCCATCCAGCAACGTTGAGACGTCTCGTACAGGTACTGTACTACACAGTTGTGAAGATATGGAGCGGCGTCACATTGTTTTAAGTTTCTCTGAATCCTGGACGTGTTCGATAGTGGGGCATGGTGGTGTTAAAAAGTTTTCTATCACTGAATGAAGCAAGCTGCAAATCAATGTACACCCACCTCAGTACAACGTTCGTTCACTAGCCGTTGCTCTGCATTCTTACGTACTACGTAGACGATGTTAAAAGCAGCGTTGAAGAAAACCATAGTCCATACTTACGATTGCATGGTCCGCGTAACTCAGGTAACCAAAAAATGTGTGTGAAATCTTGTGGGACTTAACTGCTAAGGTGATATCTTGTGCGACTTAACTGCTAAGGTGATCAGTCCCTAAGCTTACACACCACTTAACCTAAATTATCATTAGGACAAACACACACACCCATGCCCGAGGGAGGAATCGAACCTCCGCCGGGACCAGCCGCACAGTCAATGACTGCAGCGCCGGAGACCGCTCGGCTAATACCGCGCGGCCTCAAGTAACAAAATAAACCTGTAAATCTTTAGTAAGAACGGGCAAAATGGGATGCGTCCTCCCTTCGTTGAAAATGTCCGCTTCGCGATACAATTATTTTTTATTGTCTTTTAGTCATGGTGTCAACAAGCCCACATTTACGTCGATAGCATGCAGCTTATATCACAAGCATGACAGCCAGAAATGTACTACGACCAACCTGAAATATTACGGGATTAATACAGTCAATACTCTGCTACAAAATAAGTTTCACACTCGGTCCTTCTCAGTGGATCCTTCAGAGGAAGAAGCTCGCCAAAAAATGTTCTGCAAATGTATACCGAACACGCCACGCAGAATTCATCACAAAGACCGATAGTTTCACATTCGGTTTTCTCTACAACAAACACTGCAAAATCTTCCAAACTTCACAGAACTGTCCGCAAATTCATCTGCTTGCGCGACGATATAAACCTAACGCGAAATAAGTCACTTCTTCCTTTTACAAATAACTTTTTCGGACACGTCTAACATAACGTCTAACATAATCTCTAACGTCGATCAGTTGTAGAATTTTGGAACACGTATTATGTTCGAGTATAATGACTTTTCTGGAGAGTAGAAATCTACTCTGTAGGAATCAGCATCGGTTTCGAAAAAGACGGTCGTGGGAAACCCAGCTCGCGCTATTCGTCCACGAGACTCAGAGGGCCATAGACACGGGTTCACAGGTAGATGCCGTGTTTCTTGACTTCCGCAAGGCGTTCGATACGGTTCCCCACAGTCGTTTAATGAACAAAGTAAGAGCATATGGACTATCAAACCAATTGTGTGATTCGATTGAAGAGTTCCTAGATAACAGAACGCAGCATGTCATTCTCAATGGAGAGGTCTTCCGAAGTAAGAGTGATTTCAGGTGTGCCGCAGGGGAGTGTCATAGGACCGTTGCTATTCACAATATAAGTAAATGACCTGGTGGATGACATCGGAAGTTCACTGCGACTGTTTGTAGATGATGCTGTGGTGTATCGAGAGGTTGTAACAATGGAAAATTGTACTGAAATGCAGGAGGATCTGCAGCGAATTGACGCATGGTGCAAGGAATGGCAATTGAATCTCAATGTAGACAAGTGTAATGTACTGCGAATACATAGAAAGATAGATCCGTTATGATTTAGCTACAAAATAGCAGGTCAGCAACTGGAAGCAGTTAATTCCATAAATTATCTGGGAGTACGCATTAGGAGTGATTTAAAATGAAATGATCATATAAAGTTGATCGTCGGTAAAGCAGATGCCAGACTGAGATTCATTGGAAGAATCCTAAGGAAATGCAATCCGAAAACAAAGGAAGTAGGTTACAGTGCGCTTGTTCGCCCACTGCTTGAATACTGCTCAGCAGTGTGGGATTCGTACCAGATAGGCTTGATAGAAGAGATAAAGAAGATCCAACGGAGAGCAGCGCGCTTCATTTCAGGATAATTTAGTAATCGCGAAAGCGTTACGGAGATGATAGATAAACTCCAGTGGTAGACTGCAGGAGAGACGCTCAGTATCTCGGTACGGGCTTTTGTTAAAGTTTCCAGAACATACCTTCACCGAAAAGTCAAGCAGTATATTGCTCCCTCCTACGTATATATCGCGAAGAGACCATGAGGATAAAATCAGAGAGATCAGAGCCCACACAGAAGCATACCGACAATCCTTCTTTCCACGAACAATACGAGACTGGAATAGAAGGGAGAACCGATAGAGGTACTCAGGCTACCCTCCGCCACAAACCGTCTGGTGGCTTGCGGACTATGGATGTAGATGTAGATGTAGAACCTTCTCGTCCGGCAGCTAGTCCACGACTGACCGAATGCCATTGCTTTCAGGGCACATAACTCATTCTAATGCGCTGGAAAGACTTTATCTGATTGGCTGATCAAAATGAACAGCCAATCAGATCAATCTTTCAGGATCATATTCGCGCTAAAACTGTTTTAGTCCAATCAATATTCGCAGATGCATTTACATCATTTCATGCTGCAAATATTAACAAAACGTTGCACCAAAGGAAACGAAATGAACAAAACTATAGCCGCACGGGATTAGCCGAGCGGTTTGAGGCGCTGCAGTCTGGACTGTGCGGCTCGTCGCAGCGGAGGTTCGAGTCCTCCCTAGGGCATGTGTGTGTGTGTTTGTCCTTAGGTTAATTTAGGTTAAATAGTGTGTAAGCTTAGCGACTGATGACCTTAGCAGTTAGGTCCCATAAGATTTCACACACGTTTTGTAAGAAAACTATACTTGAAATATACTTTAGAACTGGTTATCCTCTTATTACCTTTGTTGCTGCCTTATTACAAAAGCAAACACTCGTAGAGATATGTCATCCGCCAGGGGGATTTATAGTTTTCATGACACTCTGGTGCCGTAACACTTGCTAGTTACGTAATGTGTAAGCCAACATAGAATTGAAATTTGACGTATTTCCACATGCATACTCACATTCACTCTCATTAACTCTCACCCTAACACAATATATAAATATTAACTTCGACATTGTTATTTTCATTACGAAAGAAAAATTGTCGAAAGTTTAGAATTGAAAATCTTTATAAAATAATTAGGCACACTTAGAGAGCTATTACTGTTTTCAAATAACAAAAGAGATGTAAACATTTATTATCCCTATCTGAATTTACTTTCTTAGGTGTTGTTTAAGTACTTTTTCATGTTTTTTTTTATATCTCCGAAACTATTATACGTAGCGGCATCAAATTATGACACAACGTTCTTCTGAATAACAAAAGGTCATGTACCAAATTTGGAATAAAACAGATAATATGTAACATATTTATTTAGTTTCTTAAGTGAGGTGAATAAGTGGTTCGAGTACGTGCCACAGTGAGAGTTCTGAAGGTCCGCTCTAGCGACAGGTGTGGCTATGACGCATACAGCAGGCCACAAGTCGGCCGCCGCCGAATGCTACTATGCTGCAGGCTTCCAAAACAGCTTGCCATAACGTAACAAAACTTTCTACAAAAATCTGCAGTTGTGTATTACCTGTGACACTACAATAATTCCAAATAAATTCAGTCTTTCATTTTGTGTGAGTTATGTCGACTGATCTTTTCCGAAAAATAATGTATACCTTCGTCACCGAAGTGTAATTTGTTTGCGACGTTGTCATCTTCAAGTTCGTTCTGCATATCAAATCAGACTTGGCAGATGGTGCAATTTAACATTAAGGCCAAAGACTTTCAGAAGCTGCAATTTTCTTAATCACTTTTTTCCACACTGTCGGATAAGGAATGTTCAGTTTTGCCCTAGCTTGGCACGTAGACTTTACGGGATTTCGCAACACCACACTTCACTGTCTGTTCCGACGCGTCCACTGGTGGTGTCTTGTGAAACTTGTCACGGAAAGCTAGCAGTGGCAAAGGACAAATCCTAGCACATTCAATGCTTGCTCTTCCTGGTACGGCACTACTTTCAGTTACTACAGGCGGTGGCGCCCTTATCGACCACGTACTTCGTTAACCCTATTTATTCGTGAAGTTTCTCCGTTTCTGCTGGTATTCAGAGCTTCTTTTAGCACTTCCTTTCACATTAAGTCAACACGTAAATTCTAGCTCAAAAAAAGCTTTATCTGGTTCGGCACCATTTTCAGAGATTTCTGTCGGTAGCGTCTCTTCCGGCGGTTTGCAAACTAGCGCTCCGGAAATAATATGTGAATGGTATTTTCCGCAATTTTACTGTACACACGTCTTTATTTTACTCGCATATTAGTATTATGATTTGGGGCTTAAGCCGTTGTCAAGTACAACAGTGTTGGTGTATAATTATAGTTTGTTAAGTGAATTCATCGTCAAAATCCATTTAACTGGTTGTTCCAGCTTATAGATAAGGAGAAAATCGCAGATATGTATGACAGATAGGTAGCAAACATGTTTTCTAGCCGTGGAACAACTGAGCAGCAGAATGAACAGCAGTACAGCGGTTACCTGTGCAGTGAACACGGTCTGAAATTATGCTATTGAAGTTACTCGTTGGCTGGTAGTCAAAAATGAAAACCATAGGTTGTAAGTCTATGTTAAGTGATTCTTGATTAACAAAACAGGTTGTTGGTCTATGTTGCACAACCCATGATTATAGGATGTAGTTATGGGTTATGCAACATAGACTTACAACGCACGCTGTTCATTGTTGGTTGGTTGATTTGCGGGGAGGTGACCAAACACCGAGGTCATCGGTCTCATTGGATTAGAGACGGGGGAGGAAGGAAGTGGGCCGTGCCCTTTGAAAGGAACAATCCCGGCATTTGTCCGAAGTGATTTAGGGGAATCACGGAAAACCTAAATCAGAATGGCCGGACGCGGGGTTGAGCCATCGTTCTCGGGAATGTGAGTCCAGTGCGCTAATCACGCTGTTCATGGTAATCATAGATTATGCAACATGGACTTACAACCTATACTGTTCATCTTCGACCGCCAGCTAACCAGAAACTTCCATAGCTTACTTTCAGACCGTGTTCCCTGTAGATGCAGCGACTGTATTGACGTTCATTCTGTGGCTTCACTGGAAAACGTGTTTGCTGCCTCTCTACCATGCATTTCGGCGATTTTGTTCTTCTCTACACGCTGTGCTGGGACACCGAGTTCAATACATTCTGACAATGACTTTCGTTAACGAAGCTTATTGTGCCCCAACATTTTTACACTTCATAATGGCTTAACGGCGATATCTTGATGGTAACACAAAATAAAGAAGTCTGTGCAGTCACATGGGGGGCACATCATTCAGACTTTATTACATTACTTGCCCCAATAATGTGAAAAGAGCATCGCCGACGGTTCTTTCAAACACCTTACTTAACCTGATTTTTAAAAAAAAATTTGTGGACTTTAAGGGGAAACGGACGGCAACTTTTATTCCGGCAATGCTAGTTTACCCTTTGAATAGGTACACTTTTCAAAAGAACTGTAAGTGATAAAAGAATGAAACTTTTACTACTTATATATACTAATTGTGCCTCAATTTACAAGTAAAATGAACACAATACCTCTTATGGTTTTGAATAAAAATAATTTTATTCTTTCTCTAGTAAAATTTAACTGTTTCTGTACACTAACTATTAGACAACAGTTTCGGATTGCTTGGTGGTACTCATTTTACTTGCAATAACTTATTACCATCTGCAGTACAAATTGACCAAATTTCATGTTCCTAACCCCATTAGTTTATCAAATAATGATACCTGAAATTATAAAAAACTGTAGTTTTGAGAAAAATCCATTTAAAGTTTAATATTGCAATTCTAGTATAATGATTGATGAGAATTACTTACCACTAATATTTTCCTGCACCATACTATCATTTGAATCATACTGATCTTTTTCTTCTCTTGGTCCCTCTTACTTCCTGTCTGACTTCTTTTGTGCGTTTTAAATTAGCAATATCGGCTTGACAGATTCTCTTTTTATCTATTTGCACCAATGATTTTGCAGTATTTCCACTACATTTTATGCCAATAATTCCAAAACATAGAGTTTTCTAGTTACATCATCATTGAAGCATAAAATAGCATCTTAAACACCAAATACAGTTTTCGGTAACCAGTCCCAAATCACAGAAATTACACATTCACTTAAATTTTGGGTCTTCCCATGAAGACATTTATTGAACAAGGTATCTTTACAACGGTCTCTAAACATGGGTTTGAATTCATTCATTACTGATGCAGGTAAAGAATGTTTGTGGTGATATCTGGCACTTCTGCAGTACTTGCACCAACTGCCAGGATCATTCGGGCACAGACTATGCACTGAATTTTCATTTGCGGAAAGCTTATGGAAAAAGGTAGTCCATACAGGTTTCTTCATGAAACTTCCTGGTAGATTAAAACTGTGTGCCGGACCGAGACTCGAAATCGGGACCCTTGCAATTCGCGGGCAAGTGAGTCGTGCTTGGGTAGCTCAGTTGGTAGAGCACTTGCCCGCGAAAGGCAATGGTCCCGAATTCGAGTCTCGGTCCGGCACACAGTTTTAATGTGCCAGGAAGTTTCATATCAGCGCACACTCCGCTGCAGAGTGAAAATCTCATTCTGGAAACATCCCCAAGGCTGTGGCTAAGCAATGTCTCTGCAATATCCTTTCTTTCAAGAATGCTAGTTCTGCAAGGTTCCCAGGAGATCTTCTGTAAAGTTTTGAAGGTAGGAAACGAGGTACTGGCAGAAGTAAAGCTGTGAGGACGGGATGTCAGTCGTGCTTGGGTAGCTCAGTTGGTGGAGCACTTGCCTGCTGAAGGCAAGGGTCCCGAGTTCGAGTCTCGGTCTCGCACACAGTTTTAATCTGCCAGGAAATTTCACGTCAGCTCACACTCGCTGTAGAGTGAAAATCTCATTCCAGGTTTTTCCAAGATTTCTAAAGTCCCTACACTTCTTCTATGACCAAGTCATAAAATTCTGTAATCTATTTCAACATTCGTCAGCGGACCTTTACCACGTATGTTCTTACCATCTTCCAATACCATTTTTTATTTTTCTTTCAATAATCTTCTCAACTCTTCTGGACATGCCCAATGCACTCTAATTTAGAAATGGTGACGTTAGGAGTATAGGGTTCTTCTGCACATACCCGGTAGCTTTTCAAACAGCTGAGCAAAACTAAACGTACTCAGACATGACTGTCTTTACTTATTTCGATCAACAATAAACTGACACATTTTAGTGCAACGCAATCTTTCAAAAATCCCTACAAAAGAATGGCCCTGACTAACAATAACCTATACCTTTCATGAATCACTTACCTCACCGAAATCTTCGTTACTCGAACTACTGCAATACAGCGAGTGCCACTACTGCCAGCTAAATAAAAGATTGAAACTACTGAAGGCACTGATGATAGGCATAGTTAGAAAATGAAAGATTTTGATAAAGAACACACACACACACACACACACACACACACACATATATATATATATATATATATATATATATATATATATATATATATATATATATATATCAATTCATGACACCCAGCATAACAAATTTACTGTCTCTGATGGACACACGTCCACATCATCCGCTCTCAAAACTTCGCCATCTCTCTCTCCCCACATCCACCACTGCTGGCGGCTCACCTTCAACTGCGCAACGTTACGCGCTGTTCACATCCAACTGCTCAACACTACAATAGCGAATATTACAACAATGCTAACCAGCCACAGGCTGCACACAGCACAGCCAGTGATTTTCATACAGAGCGCTACGTGGCGTTACCAATATAAAAACCTGAACAGCCTACTTACAGACATTGCGTTTCAGATATGCTAAAACCTAAAAATCTAATTTTTGCAGCTCACTTGCCTTCCGTCTCCCCTTAATGATAGCTCACTCTTATTCACACAATGCGTGCTACGCGCCAGATGACGTGCGTGACCTGTCGCAGCGAGTTTGCTTCTGGAGCGACGCTGGACGCCAGCGCAGCTCTGGGAATGACGTAACGAGCCGTGTGCCCAATGCCCGGAGCGCGGCCGGCAGGGCAAGGATTAAAAAGGCCCGCTCCGGGTTCAATTATCTCCGGCCAAATGGAAACATTCATTCGATAAAGTTCTTTTCAGTTAGACCGTTCCGCTGGGCATATTTACGCTCAGGCAGGGCCGCTCCCACCGGTAAAAGGCAGTCCGGCTTTCTGCTAAAATATAACCGCGAAAAGTGCTGCACAATCTCTGCTACTTTATGGGTCCCCGGGCCTCGCCACGGGCAGCGGACAGCGGGCCAGCGAACTTATCTGTTGGCGCGCGACGTCCGACGTGCGTGCTTTCGCCGCGCTTCCGGTGTTATTTAAACCGGCCTCTCTCTCTCTCTCTCTCTCTCTCTCTCTCTCTTGCCCGGTGGCCGGCGTCTGTCCAGCCGGCAGTCTCTGCCCCCTGTCGGCAGGGAAGGTGGACCTAACTTCAACACCACCTTGCGCCATATTCCATTAAGAGTTCGCACTCGTAGTTTCACGAGCCCGGCTCCATCCGTTAATCTCTTACCGCTAAGTGAATGTAAACTAGTTTGGAAACTTTTGTTTGTTCTATTCCTTCTATTAACTAGTACTAACACCGTATGTTCCTGACTAATTAAATCTCTATATATCAAAGGAAATGTCCCGACTGACTCACTTACTCACTAACTCATCATCGCTCAGCCCAAACCGCCAAGCATAGAAACTTGAAATTTGGGGAAAGTGTGTATTTTGTCATGTAAACGTCGTTCAGATAGGGACTGGCCGAAATTCTACTCCTAAGGGGATGAAATACAGAACGACAGGCATTTGGAAAGTATGTGTCTTTTTGAAGCTACATCTACGAAAACTGCTATTTGGTTTCCCAATCGCAAATAAAAAATTTTAGGAAATTCGACCACTAAGGGAGTAAAATAGAGTACCAAATTTTTTTTAAAATACGCAATTATTAAAATACTGCTAAAGGATTTGTTAAGCAGTATCTCTGAAAAATGGTATTTGATTTCTCGGTTAGAAATAAAAAAGGACGTGTTTCACTGGCTATTTGCATGAGATGCTTCTGCTACATATGTACAAGTATGTGGAATACACCAATACTAAGAAGTAAGAAATGGAAGTCGGATGATGGGGAGGCAATTCCACTGGGCTTCCTGAACCAATCCAGCGGTCATTAAAGGTATTAAGTACTGTCGTAGACAATGAAATGGGCTCATGTCCTGTCGAGCGTAAATAAAACTTTTTCTTTTCATAAGATGACATTTTCCAACAGTTTGGTGATTCGTCGCACACAAATGTGTGATAAATACCATTTTAGTCGGTGAAGTGTATGTATCGAGTCTGTCTCACACACACAACTCCCGCCTATATATTGATACTAAAACGAATCTGATACCTTGCTCCCATGATCGCTCGTGGGTTTGCATCTGTCCACAAGGGGTTACTGTGGAAATTTGTTAGCTCTGTAGTTATGAATTTTCCTGGAGTGTTTATTCATGTTTTTTCTTTAATTGATATGATCTCTGTTGTCTGTAATAGTTAAATTTGTATGTCCGTAATTGCTGAAGGCGTACAGTTTCTGTTGTATCGACGCTATGATCAGAAAGGCTGAGTATCTCTGCAAAATCAGAAGAACAGACAGTTGCAGGAACATGAAGCGGAGGGTTAGATAAAATAAAGCTGACGTGATATTTCTGGATGTCGAATGTATGTAAAATAATGGTCTGAACGACTCAAGTACTAACAGTCACTGAGGATGCATATCAAGGTAAATTAAAGAAAGAACAAGGAAGAAAATGACACAGCCTCACTGAACACAACGCCCGATGAACAATGGACAAATTATTATACATACATGTGGTGTACACTAAAGGCCACGATGACACTGGGGAAAGTATGTACAGCGAAACAGTATATCCAGTTAGTAAGGAGGTGCTACAAGAGGTTTTGAGAGGCATGGAGAAGGGATAAGCTACCGAAATAACCATTAAATATCAATGGTTACTAGAAGATAAAAGACTTTTGCGATTAATAAATGAATGTTGGGGGAACTGTACGGTCTCAGACATTTGTTGTGAAACAGAAATGCCTGTATTTTCAAGAATGAAACATAATTATAAAAACTACCGTGCAATCGGTCTTCTAAACAGTGGTTACAAACTATACTCAAAGATAATCAATAACCGGTTGAATAATATCGAGGAAGCTATTATTTCTGAAGACCATAGATTCAGATCAGGTAGTTCATGCAAAGACAATACGTTTGTAATTAAAAATATTACAGAGAAACACAGAGATCTTAATCTAGGCCGTGATCGACTATGGAAGATTATTTCTGAATGCGAATGTCCATCACCTCATACAGGTAGTGAAAGATATTTACAAACATACAAGCGCAGTAGGAACCACAGGTGGAATGCAATTAGAAGAAATAATTCTTAATCAAGTTGTAAGACCAGTTTATCAACTATCAACCACCCTTATCAGTATTCATTTCATTCTTCCGAAATGGAAATGTAAAGAAAAGAAAGCACTTAAGGTACCGAATGAGGATTGCCTGAACGTGCTTCTGTTAGCAGAGGATATCGTTATTAATCAAAGAATCAATATGACCTCCAAAGATCAGTATACAAGCTGAATGATATATACAAGGAAAACAACTGTGAAATTTCTAGTAATAAAACGAAAATAATGGCATTCCGAAAAATTATCCTATTAGATCATAAATTATTTTGGATAGTTCATTTTAGGACGAGTCTCTCAAATCTATCATTCAGATTGTAATATAAGTTTCGATTTTGATTCTAATATTGAAAACATAACACACAAATTCCAAGCTGTCTGAGGTAGCACTAGCAGGATATTAGGCCATAAAGTACAATAAGAGATCATAATGAAATTATGTAAAGTGGTAGCGTTTCCTCCGTTATACTTCGGAAAGGAAAGCTTTGTTACCGTACAGAAAAAAAGAAGTTCAGACAGTATAGATGAGGTTCCTAAGGAAGATGAAGGGCTGCACAAGAAGAGACATGATTAAAAATAAAGATATTAGAAAAGGTTTAAAACTTTAACAGTATCGTGAATATTTGAGACAAAACCTGATGAGAATACTAGGTCATAGAATTCCCCACATATCCTAAACCACAAGCCGAATAGGAAAAGAGATTTTGGAAGACCTCAAAAGAGATGATAATGGTTTTGTTTGTGAGTTGGTATCATGCATCAGGTATCCATGAAAGTAATACCAAGATGATGATGATGATAACGGAAAGGACGAATACATCGAAGTGATTGAAGTTGTTGAGATTCTGTGAACAGATTAATGAGTACAGGCGATATAATGTGCAAGCTAATATGGCCATTAGTGCTGCATGAAGAGCAATGATTGATTGTTAAACCAATTTTTTCTGATGGCATAGTGCTTCTCATAGCTCTACGTCGCTTTTCAGCTTAATAAAGGATCACACCTCTACAGTTATAGATTGGGTGTGACCATCAAATACTGCAGGAAATCTGCGTTTGTGAGTACACTTTTAGTTCCACGTAGATATTCGAATTTTTGTTTGTAATTTTTATATAAGCTGTTTGATTGAAGTCAGTTTGTCACAAAAGAGCGTCAGTAAGTGTTTTAGTCATTATTTGTATAAAATCTTAAAAGCACCTCGCCATTCTAGTAAAATCAATAAAGATAGTATCAGCCGCCATTCATAAACATTGTCAGCTAGAGGATACTTTCAGTACTTAATTTCAGGGGGAACGACTTTCCGGCTTATCGCAGGGATTTTTTTCCCTTCACTCTGTGGAACACGTCGGCACCGGATATTTAAACAATACACGTGTATTAAATCACAACCTAATGATACTCTACCTCTGCGCCGGCACCAATTAACGTGACAATGGGTGACCAACGTGATGCGATGAAGTAGGGTGTGGTCCCGGCATGGGTATGTGTGTGTTTGTCCTTAGGACAATTTAGGTTAAGTAGTGTGTAAGCTTATGGACTGATAAAATGGTTCAAATGGCTCTGAACACTATGCGACTTAACCTCAGAGGTCATCAGTCGCCTAGAACCGTAGCGGTCGCTCTGTTCCAGAGTGTAGCGCCTACAACGACACGGTCAGCCTCGCCCGGCAGGGACTGATGACCTTAGCAGGTAAGTCCCACAAGATTTCAAACACATTTGACCATTTGAACTAGGGTGTGGGGCGTAGTACTGTGTGTGTGTGTGTGTGTGTGTGTGTGTGTGTGTGTACAGTATACCCAATAAAAGTTAAGCTTCGTTCCGAAGTTGTCGTCGGTACATATCGATAACCTTCGTGTCAACAGTCTTTTGTTTCCAACTGTTATCAACCACAGAGATCTACAGTATGACCAAGATAAGTTGAGCTTCGTTAAGAAGTTGTGATCCGTGCATATCGCCTTTTGTTTACGCTTGGGAGCATCCCCAGCGACGTAGTAGGATGGTGACATCTGCTGTTACATGCGTCGTTAATTACAGAAATGTTATTTACCAACCATCTAGCTCCGTGTTTCATGTAACACTGTGTTTAGTTTTTTCTAACTATTCCGTAAGTCGGAATTGCACGTGATCAAGATGGGCCAGGAATATCTTCATCGTCATTTGTCACTAAATTCTTCGTTAATCAACACTGGTCACGCGTTCTCCGAGCAGCCACTGTAGGAGCGTTGTGGCTGACAGCAGTTGATCACATGAAGTCATAGACGACAGAACTACTAACTTGTGGCGATATGCATCGAGGACGAAAGTGACACTGCTGAAGGGACAGATGGAAGCACCTGTTGTTCATATTGGATCTTGTGGTTTCATCGATTTTCAAATCCTGAATTTGAGAAAATTATTTTGTAAAGAATGATTGTAAGTTTTATCAAAATCTTTCAAACATCGCAACTTGTGATTTTAGAATAATTGCGTTCTGGCACCTGAGTTTTAGAAGTTAAGCAATGGATACTCCTTTGTATGTTTCTTTAGGCACTGATGAACCGAAAACAAGAAAAATAAACAGTTGTATTGTGCTGTTGGTTAAGGATTTGAAGAGACTAAACATTTAAAGTCACCAGTCTATTACTGACCTCCAGCGCGATATCTCTGTACCCAATCTGTCTGTGTACCCCATCTGTCTACATCTAGAGTTAATCCTTGAAAGTTGTCTTAATAAATAAAAAAGATAAAGAAGCTCATGTGAATATGCACTTGTTTGTTCTACTTCTGAATTATCTCTTTCTGAATGTACAGTCTCTGTAGGGAAGTAAGCTGTTTCACACAAAAAATCCCATTCATAGAAAAGCAATATGCCTGTAAGCTAACATTACGTTTATAGAAAATGGTTCAAATGGCTCTGAGGACTATAGGACTTAACATCCGCGTCCATTAGTCCTCTAGAACTTAGAACTACTTAAACCTAACTAACCTAAGGACACCACACACATCCATGCCCGAGGCACGACTCTAACCTGACTGAAGCGCCTAGAACCCCCTCGGCCACACCGGCCGGCGTACGTTTAAAGTTAAGAACTAAATCTGTCTGCGAGAATGGGAAGCAAATCAGACTGCGAGAATGTATATGAAATATGCCCTGTCTCTTCTTTTTTATCCTTCGTTTTTTTAAAAAAAACTGAATTTTAATGAGACTAATTAATCCCAACGCTGTTAACTAACCCTGTGAAATTGAAAACACATAGTTCCCGTATGTGGCATACCTGCGTCGCAATGGAAAACACGGTGCAACTAACTACTGTAGAACAGTAAGAGAAAAAGGCGCGTCCTAATTTCTGACCTGTTACTAGCTACAGAGACTCTCGATAGTGAAAAGAGATCTCTTAAATAGACGCAATGCAAACTCGGTTCTTGTAAAATTTAACTCTCATAAAAAAGGAAAGTGTTCATCAAGTAATAGGAGCTGTATAAATATGTAGAATTATCTCTTTATGGACGAAAATTTTTCCCAAGAAACTATTTAAAAAAATTATCTCAAAAATATTTCTTGTCACTATTCTATTTTCATAATTACACTGTTGAAGGCTTAGCAAGAAATAAAAAAAATTATTAAAAATTACAGTCACATAAGATCAAGACTGGAGAAACACAAAAATTTAACTCAGCATGAAAATTTATTTTAACACAAAAGTCCTCACACTAATGATTGAATTCTTTTGGTCTTTTCAAATCCCTTAATATTGACTGTGACAAGGCTTCATAAAAATAGCAAAGAGTCCTGACCTGAATGACTGTGTTGAACCAACAGTACTGTCGCAGTACTGTAAAATATGTTTAATCGTTATCTTACATTCCAGTCTTCTCAAATTAGTATCTAGTATATAGCAAATCCATCTCATTCAGTGCCAAATGACAATATTCCTTCTGTAATAATAATATTTTCCCCCAGATTAATAATTCCCAAGAGCGCCACGTTTTCTTTCCGTCGTGTACAAGCCCGCTACCACGACATCGCGCTGCAACTCAGTTTCTGCTCTTCTTGCGAACAACACCTGAAACCCGTGTATCTTCGCAAAGCATATATGACCTAACTAGTCTCCAATAAGCGCAGAGTCTCTGACGAGGCTGAGCATCGGTAAATAAAAAACGAGACAAATTTTACATGCGTGACCTAAGACATTCAAAGACAAGAGAATTACAACTAAAATTAGCGGGTGGTTGTAATTACAGTTCTCATTTTAATACGTTTTAAAACAGAAGCTAATTGCCGTTCGAGTACCAAAATTGGTAGCATTAACATCAAGACGTGGAGAAGAGAAATAATGCAGAATCAGTTCAATCGAAACACTTCTATTGTGATCTGACGGAACATCGTACCGTTATAAACCAGTACCATTACTGCTACAATAGAGGCTCAAGGGGCTCAGTAGGGCACCCACCAGTGTCCTGAAGAGGCTGAATGCGCAGGATTGCATTCTGCACAGCAGAACCAAGCATGTTCGTAGGTATGCTGGCTACCTCTCTTCATATGCTGTTGTTCAGGGCAGCACAAGTGTGAATGTTCCACTGGTACCCTGTTCTCCAGGTATCCCAACAATCAGGATTCAAAGGGAGTGAGATCACGTTATCGTGCATCCAAGGATTTGGAAACGATTGGGTGATAATATGATCGTTTCCAAATGTGTTTCGGAGAAGCAGGTGAACTTCACTAGAGATTTGCGGTGGCCCCCATCAAGCATGCCGGCCGCAGTGGCCGAGCGGTTCTGGGCGCTACAGTCTGGAACCGCATGACCGCTCTGGTCGTAGGTTGGAATCCTGCCTCGGGCATGGATGTGTGTGATGTGCTTAGGTTAGTTAGGTTTACGTATTTCTACGTTCTAGGGGACTGATGACCTCAGCAGTTAAGTCCCATAGTGCTCAGAGCCATTTGAACCATTTGAACCATCTTGCATGATAACTGTTGAGTTCAACGCGTCTCTGTCCTGCAGGGCGGGTGTGACATGTTGGCGAAGCATATCGCAGTAACATTGGCCAGTCACAATGCATGACTTTGGTCGATGCCCAATCTGTTCAAAACTGAATGGGCCAATGAGGAACATAGCCGTGAAACCACACTATATGGTGACACGTTCACCATACAGAGGAACTTCACGCACAGTAACTGAAGGTGAGGATGTCCACACTTCGCAATTCCATGTGGTTGCCTGATCCGTCATAGAAAAATGATCTTTGTCTGTCCGTATGATCGTCCAGAGCCATTCTCCATTGACTTCAACCCTTGCGAGAAAGTGGAGAGCGAAGTCAAGACGTCGTTGTGCGTCATGTGGTGCAATCTGGTACAGATACCGTTTAAGAATTGTTCGAAGCACCTTCTGTACAGTGGACCATGGGATGTTCAACTGTTGCGCATTGCCTGACAATCACGAATTGAGCGTAACGTTGTCTGCCGTAACAACAGCGATTTCATCAATCAACTGTGGTGCAACCGCTCGCCGGCCTCTTGCCGGAGCGAGTTCTACAGTTGATTCGATCTCCTTCATCATGCTCCGCATAACAGGTGGATGAAGAGGACCCTTCCGAAATGCTTTCAGCCGGCGATGTTCCCGAAGTGCAGCTGCAGCATTACTGTCGTTTTGATTACAGAGCTTCACAAAAAATGCCCTTCTCCTTTTGTCCAAGCTCATCTTGACACATCAACAAACGAACTGGACTGGTCGGGTGAGTGGGACTATGATTCCCAACGGCTGATCACGGCACCTGGTGGACATAGTTGGAACTGGACGTTGGCGCTGTAGCGAGTGGAAATCATGCACAATATACTCTGTAAATTAATGCAACCAAGTTTTGTACTCATACGATACTTAGTTTCTGTGGAAACAGGGAAATGTTAACTATCCCACCCGGTATATACACACACTTGTCATTCTCTATGCAATTGTGTTAGTTTTTCTAAATGTTTGCGTAGAGTGTATGTGAAACGGACAGTGGATACCTGCCTGGTAGTCGGGTAGTGGGACGTAGGAGACCGCCTAAAAAACGTATCAAGCCTGGCCAGTTCACCAGTATTCGGCGTTTAGATTCGGGTCAGCGTCGCCTACTCGAGTCCCAGGGAGAGATTGGGAGGGGGAGGGAGTTAGGTGGCCTTAACGTGCTCGGCAATCCGAGTGGCTATTAGTACTACGTATCCATAGCATGAGACAACATACAGTTTAATATCTTCCATCTCGTATGTAGGGAAGAAAAAGAAGAAAGTAAGAAACTCGCAGGAGAAATTAACTGTGCAGTTGATGTATTTGAGAATACATTCATTCACACAGGCCCAGCGTAATATATTTGTTTAAATTAAAAAGACCGACTCTCAAACGCCGGCCGGTGTGGCCGAGCGGCCCCAGGCGCTTCAGTCCGGGACCACATGGACCGTAGCTCCAAGTCTAGGTGACCGATGACCCAAGTCTAGGGGATCGATGACCCCAAAGTGCTTGGAGCCATTTGAACCGACTCTCAAACAGGTGCCTACGACCTATTCAGTACAAAAAGAAATTAATTCCTGGAATAGGGCGAGTTAAAAAAGTAATTTAAAAAGAGCTGGAGCACAGTAATAGGTCAATGGTAAAATATGTGTGACAACTACGGGTGCCAACTCCCAAACAGCTACCTGCGATGCATACAGTACCTAACGAAAGTAATTTAAAGCGGCTTACCGAGACACGAACGAAGCCACAGGCACAACAGTTCCACCAAAACAGAGCCAAGAAGTCACAAACACCCGCCATCAAAACGCGGATGGTGTGGGGGTGGACACACTTAACAAATGGATAGACTCAGAATATTACGATCTACAACAGCCTCTCATACTGCGAAAAATAGGCGTCGTGTGAATATTAGGATCTACAACAGCCTCTCACACTGTGAAATATAGGCGTTGTGTGTAAACTGTACTGCTGTTGTAAGCACAATTTGCTAACAACAGTATTACATTACAGGCCACCAGTGTTCTTCGCAGTACTATCATTTATTTTCTATATTATGTGACAGTGCCAACCATGGGTATAAATTAATTTGCTTCTTTTACTACATTTCAGGAGACAGGTACGACATTTGTTAGGTGCTTCCTAGATAATGTGTACTATTGCATAACTGATAATTGGTAATTGATAATACATAATAGATAATTGTACTATTGCAACCCATCGTAGTGCTCTTACTCATAAATTTGCACGTTCATTTTTAGATCATGCTAATGATGATCACAATGATCGACGCGGGCTATTGAAACGAAAGAAAAACCATTTTCTTTGTCTAAGGCTGTTTTATTTTCCACATATTCTCAAACACAGAAGCGCTGTTACCTTCAAAGTGACCATGTCACTTCTCACCAACTTCATGTTTACGTACCGGTAGTTAAGAACTCCCGTGATAGCTTGATTTACAGCTGGCGCTGTATTAAAAGGTAAACTACCTCAGGACCAGTAATAAATGAATTAACAGCATAATATTAGTAAGTGAAGAATACTGATACAGCTATACTCTGTCATGCCCAAATCCATTCACAGTCAAAAAGCAGGATATGAATTGAAGATATTCAGTTCTCTGTTTCAGAATCCTTTGGTATTACTTTATTATGGCATGGTGGTTTTGTGATTGTAGGACTTGACCACCATATCCATAAAAAAGACGCTAGCTATGAACTGACGATATTCAGCTTCTCGTCTTATTATCCAATGGTCCAGTTTTACTGTGGAACTGTGGCCTTGTAGTTTGACAGTTTTCACTCACTGTAAAAGATAACAAATTAATTAACTGTTTGTGCAGAAGTGACGGTACAAGGGTGTGGTTAGTGCGTTCCAGCAGCCCCAATTCTTCGGGAAGATATGATGATTAACTGCAGCTCGTCGTCACACTGGCTTCAATGTATCTGGGATTCTATAAGGACATCCATTGAGACCTTTACCGTTGCATGATGGCAATGTGTGAAGTACAGTTGCGAAGGCCACTTGGCACACAGTTTTCTGATGAAATAACATTACCAAGACATTCATTTATCAGTTTGTTTACAATTGAATCGTTTTCTCCACGGCCATGGCGAGGACAGCGGGCATAGCATGCAGCCTTGGAATCCGTTGATTCGTCCTTCAGCAGGTTCTCGAGTTCATCGGCTGTTGCATCCCCTCACATAACACTGTGGTCCCATGTAGGGCAGCAGGCGGCAGGTGTAACTCGTGCAGTTGCATCGACCATAACATCGTCGATGGCATTTTACTACCGCACTCTCATGGATATCAAAAGGGTATGCCTGAATAAACTCCAACAGCTCTACACATCACGTACACGGTGATGCAGAATTACAGCTGTGGACGCCAGTGTCTGCTCACAGATGTGCGTTGGTGGCAGTACCATTTAGCGTACCTTCCAGATACAGCGACACCTCAAGCCAGAGGTAGAACTCCCCAGGACGTCACATTAGCAGTTGACCTAATTTGGCAGATCAGCCAGGCACCAATTACGAAAGTAGAAGTCATCTGACAGCATGTCACAGGGTTTGCACCATAGTTGGCTCATTGAGACTGAATAGGACATGGGCTTCGAAGCCTGAGTATTCATGTCTGCCTGAGGCAATGACTTTATGTCTTGCCAAGGACGCTTATATCTCTTCTGATTTCTGGCCTCATCAGGATTCATTGTCGCATCTTAGTGTCACAACAGTGGCTGTCAGTGTTTCAGCTTGGTGCTTTCCCACTACGTCAACTGTCTAACAGGTGTTCTTCTGGAATATTTACTTCTTCTTGCACATCGTACTGTGCTATCAGAGTGACGTTGTGAACCCTCCTCAGTGAGCTCACGTTGCTGAATTCACAATTCAGACTTACTGCTTGATCAAGATGAAGCAATTTGCAGCCGGCCGAAGTGACCGAGCGGTTCTAGGGGCTACAGTCTGGAACCGCGCGGCCACTACGGTCGAGGGTTCGAATCCAGTCTTTGGCATGGATGTGTGTGATGCCCTTAGGGTAGTTAGGTTTAAGTAGTTCTACGTTCTAGGGGACTGATAACCTGAGCAGTTAAGTCCCATAGAGCTCATAGCCAGTTCAGCCAAGCAGTTTGCAGTATCGGCTCTGTTTGTCATACGGCACGAGTTCACATGCTTTTGTGCGGGCTGATGAAAACGTTAATAAAACTGTACATTTACCCACAGTATCTTTTGGTTCGCATGACTGTCCTTTTCCTGAATAATCCCGTACCTTCTAGTCACTGGAGGACCCTGCTAAATACACTCCTGGAAATGGAAAAAAGAACACATTGACAACGGTGTGTCAGACTCACCATACTTGCTCCGGACACTGCGAGAGGGCTGTACAAGCAATGATCACACGCACGGCACAGCGGACACACCAGGAACCGCGGTGTTGGCCGTCGAACGGCGCTAGCTGCGCAGCATTTGTGCACCGCCGCCGTCAGTGTCAGCCAGTTTGCCGTGGCATACGGAGCTCCATCGCAGTCTTTAACACTGGTAGCATGCCGCGACAGCGTGGACGTGAACCGCGAGGACCATTCGCAACCGTCTCCATGAAGCTGGGCTACGGTCCCGCACACCGTTAGGCCGTCTTCCGCTCACGCCCCAACACCGTGCAGCCCGCCTCCAGTGGTGTCGCGACAGGCGTGAATGGAGGGACGAATGGAGATGTGTCGTCTTCAGCGATGAGAGTCGCTTCTGCCTTGGTGCCAATGATGGTCGTATGCGTGTTTGGCGCCGTGCAGGTGAGCGCCACAATCAGGACTGCATACGACCGAGGCACACACGGCCAACACCCGGCATCATGGTGTGGGGAGCGATCTCCTACACTGGCGGTACACCTCTGGTGATCGTCGAGGGGACACTGAATAGTGCACGGTACATTCCTAGACCGGCAAGGGAACTTGCTGTTCCAACAGGACAATGCACGTCCGCATGTATCCCGTGCCACCCAACGTGCTCTAGAAGGTGTAAGTCAACTACCCTGGCCAGCAAGATCTCCGGATCTGTCCCCCGTTGAGCATGTTTGGGACTGGATGAAGCGTCGTCTCACGCGGTCTGCACGTCCAGCACGAGCGCTGGTCCAACTGAGGCGCCAGGTGGAAATGGCATGGCAAGCCGTTCCACAGGACTACATGCAGCATCTCTACGATCGACTCCATGGGAGAATAGCAGCCTGCATTGCTGCGAAAGGTGGATATACACTGTACTAGTGCCGACATTGTGCATCCTCTGTTGCCTGTGTCTATGTGCCTGTGGTTCTGTCAGTGTGATGTATCTGACCCCAGGAATGTGTCAATAAAGTTTCCCCTTCCTGGGACAATGAATTCACGGTGTTCTTATTTTGTTCTTATTTCAATTTCCAGGAGTGTATTTTATCATATGGGCTGTCGAATTCAGGACGTCGACTCCCACATATGAGACGTACCTGTGTTGGCTAAGAGTGTGTTTGTGCTGCCATCTCGCTGCTCACCGGCATGGCCGGGCGATGACTCAGTCCCACTGCATCTTACCGGTCCATTTAACCTGTACCATCATTGCCAGCCTCGCTTCTCGCTCTTGCAGAGACTGTGAACCAAACCCCAACCTTCTGATAATGCAATGGTGGTTCGTGGAAGTTGTGCGAATTCTCCGTTGCCCAGAACCTGTGATTCTGTGAGATGAACATAACCACTCAGGTGAAACGGTGCTCCATCCGACATAAAGGACAGATCCAGGCACCAGCCACAGATTGCTCTCTCAGTTAACAGCCACTCACAAAACCGGAGGAGCTGCACAACGAACATTCAATATCGTATCCACTCGTCCGGGTTCAATTTTATTTGCCCCACTCTTTTTAACGTCTTAAAGCGCCAAAATGTTTGTGTGTATGCATGCAACATTCCTCAAAATCTGTGTAAGCTTTGGACATGTTGTCTTGTAAACTTTGTACTTTATTAGATATCTTTTAAAGTACTCCAGTTTCGCATACGTTTCCCCTGCTGCTCTGGAGTCTGATTGCCGGCATGTGGAATCTGAAGAGGGGTTAGGCAGAGTTGTGGTGAAATTTGCTTCATTAGCCCATATTACATAACACACGAGCTTCTGAGCCCTGGTCTTTTTTTTTCTTTTTTCGCATGTGTCAATACCTCGTTGTCTAAAGCGTCGACGAAGAAGGTTATAGGCACCACTGATCCAAATTTCAAACTTCTGAATGACATTGGGGAAGATGGATGGTTTCCACATAAAGTCAACCTTTAATTGTCTAGTGCAGCGTATTCAGTTGAAACATAGTCATATGTAAGGCAAACATAACTTTGTGCACCCTAATATTTACAGCAGGTACGCACATACCATTAAAAAGCTTAACTATGTCAGTAGAAACTATTTCTTGAATATTATCCGCTTGGCTGCTCTTGTAAGTAATTTATTTAACTAACAATGGCTTCTAAGCTACCAGACCGGACGTTACATTAATTACTTACAAGAGCAGCCGCACTTATTATTCAAGATGTCTACATATGGCTGCGGTTGCACCTCACATTAAATTGTGGCATTAAGGTATTGCTTTAAGTGTTTAACTGCATGTAGGGGTTCCACAAACGCTTTACAAATGTGACTCGCTGTCGAAATTTAAATCTGCATGTACAGGGTGTAAAATAATCTAAAGTAACTTGTTAGCAGGCGGTAAATCTTATTGTACCTCGCAAGTTCCACTACTGAGGGTGAACTGCCTGTTTCTATGAACCTGTTCGATTCAGTATGCTCAGGGCAGAAACACGAGTATGTCCACAGATTCCGCGTAGAAAAATAGCTCTAGGAAGTTTATAAAAAGAATGTTTGTTAGACATCTTGCGTGTTTCTTTAGGTAATGGCCAGCTGAGATTTTTCAGCCCTTCTGTTGTCCACACCCGTTGTTCAAGCCAATGGCCATTTGCTTGGTATACATCTAGTACAGCCGCGTATCGATCCCGTACATAGAACACTACGCCAACATGGACTGTAGAAGTACCTACTTATCATGAAATGCTTTTCTTAGACAAAAAGCAATCTTCCAGTATCTAGTCACGTATGAAATGCCATGAAGCACTGTGTGTATTGTTGCTTCCTGCCTACCACTCGGGTATGAAAAAGTATAGCCTACTCTCGCAAGGGGGAGCAATCGACACGACCGCCCTTATAACCACAAATAGTTACCAAGTGGATGTTCATCCGTCAAACGGGAATATAAGCAGACAAACGGCTCCACCCAGCAGGCAGACAGTCATCGGACTATTATCAGTCCCGTATATCAGGAGTCATCTGCACTCTCCAGCAAGAGGAGCCAACTGGAGACTGTGCAATTGGTGTTAGTCGTCGTTCACTGGATCTGGATCTGGAACTGTAAGGATATTCCACGAAATAGCAGTGCAAGTGAGCGCTGATCTCTGTTGCCACCCACAATCTAACTACTCTAGTTGAATACTGTGGGACTCCTATCAATAAATCATTGAGGATTGTTGCTGATCTATGTTGCCATCCATTTTAGACGTAACTGTTTCCCACTCCTTTTTAGCCCGGAGACAAAAAGCACTGTATAGTCGCGGCTCGTAAGTAGGCCATTGGCCAACTACGATATGTTTACATCGAAGATCCATACTGTTTCCTTCGAAAAACTGTCTCAGATATTGTATTTAGTCACTTGTTCCACTGTCTGGAAGATTATAGATAATGAGCAGCTTTTCCCCTCTGACCTCCCACACCAAGTTAGCGATCATCACAGTCCGAATTGTTTCAATAAGTGTTTTCACAACATCTGGTCTATTGTGACATTGCGACAACAGCTACGAAAGGCACTCGAGCATTTATGGAGTAGTATTTGATTTTTATCCGCTTCCTTCATATGACACATCGCGAGCTCTGCGAGAAATGGAACTGAGCCTTAGATATTGTTTTCCTTTCGACAGCATATATAAAGAAAATATGTTTGAAGCTTGAGGAATAACGAAGTTCGGAGATGCAACTGCGAGCAAAAAAAAGCTTTTTCCGTTGAAACAAGACTAGAACTAAGTTGTGAAAGTTTCTCTATCGTTGAGACAGACGAGTGGTGAAAGTGGGCCTGTATGTGTGTGTGAGTGTGTTTGTGTGTGTGTGTGTGTGTGTGAGAGAGAGAGAGAGAGAGAGAGTGATTCTGTATTCTGTAAGAGAGGCAGAGAAAGCGTGAAAGATAGAGAATACTCACAGCGAATTCCATCTCAAGGGACTGATTTATAATGTACGTCTCGAAAACAGATTCGCCGCTGTAGCAGGCAAAATACGGCTAACGTGATGAAATTGCCTTCGAAGGGAAAAGAGATTTAATAACCTTAATACTTACGACATTCGAACACCGTATCTCGGAAAAAGGTGGCACACTTTTTGTCCATTTTAGCTTTGACTCATATTTCAATAGGAACGGGAAGTTAACATGCGCACTACAATGGTTCACCAGTTTAAATACAGGAGGGACTCCAGTGTTACTTCTGTGTCATGTGAGTAGACCTCCACAACACCGAAAAAACTTGCAATGTGTAATTCCGAAAACGTACAAATCAAAACACAAAGTAATTCAATTACGAATGCCGCTCTTCCACTGCATTTAGTGAGCCCACACACAAAGTTCTTATCGGTAAACTCTTTATTAGTAAAGTAGTGGTACGAAACTGACTTTTGTGGTCATGTTAGCTTTACGAATATTTTCACTCGCCCTCCGGGTGAGACAAACGACATAGATCTATAACACTTAAAGGTATTTGTATAAATTTTTGCAATGACTCTCCGTATTTGAGTAATTTCCTTTACATACTATCTCGGCGTTTTGGATACACATGGACCATAACATGACTAAGTTTGTGTACCTAGTTTTAACCTTACATAATCACTAGCGAACGATCTAATATTACAATCACTCACCCTATCAGGTGGCACACGGCTAACATCAAATTAATACTTCTCATTATTATCCTATTAAAACTTAATCTTAGGAATAAGGGGATAAGGCAGTAGGTTCTTCATTAGCCGTAATTATTATGAGCATAAAATTTTCGTCTCATGTAACTGCTGTTCCAGGTAAGGTTTAATTCGATTACATCGTATTATTTATGAATTTATACTGGACGCTCATTACTGACTGTGACTGCATATAATTATTCATATTCTGCGAACTGTAAGGAATGTAAAGGACGCGGTACAGGATTTCTCATTCTGACACTTAATCACTTATATTACTGCGAATAACAGAGATAGCTTTCTACAAACGCGATATCATTCATTTAAAAGTTACGAATGTGGGTGTTTTACAATGGCCGTAATTAATTTTATATTATTCTTTAGTGGCCAACAAGGAATGTCAGTATTAGCAAGGATTCATATTCTGCACCTCCACTGTCTGTGTATCGATATGTAAACTCTGACCATCACCAGATAAAATGCGAATTTCATTATATTTTGTAATGTGCATGTATGTCATAGCAGCCAAATTTTTCAGACAAAAATAGCCCATCGCATTTCAAGGAGAGGCGAATGAAAAGTATGTTTTTTAAAAAGGAAGCATTTTCAGTTTAATTAAATATGACTTCTTGCATTAAATATTTTTAGAAGGTAAATAATTAGTCCTACATTGTAAATTTATGTTTAAATAAATTAACGATTATTTAATAAAATTTACTATATCTGTGTCTCTTTTCCCGTTGCTTTGCACCCACTAAAGATAATTCCGGTTCTGTGAACGCTGACGTGGCTTTTCTTTAATTTTTTGGTGACTGAATCAATTGCTTTTTCAATATATACCGTTGCCTGCTCGAGGTGTTTTTTGTGACAAATACTTGTCATCATTAGTTACTTTTCTTTGAATTTCTTTAACATTCTTTCATAGTATGAATCATTCTTGCAGATACTGTGTACCATACTGAATTTATCCGGCACTAAGAGTTTCGGCATTCTCATCCAGATACAAAGTTCACTGTTAAGTAAACGCCTGTTCATGAACATAGACCAGAAACTAAACTAAAATCTCCTTAGGAACATTCATTAAAAATCAAATATCTGAACGGCTATAACAGTGACGACAGACAATAACAGAGTGCAGTCAACAACAGTGATTGAACAATGGCAGAATGATTGAATATTTCCGCACAGAGCGTGAAGTTCTGGACTCCGTCGAACGTTACCATTCGTTTGCGCCCACAGACTGGTAGAGGAGAGTGATGAAAAGCAAAACCGATACGTAAAACTACAAAGGAATGAGCGGTTTGTTTTCCAACAAGCGACTGAATCGATTGTTTTCTGTCGGTTTTTGCCATCAATAAAGTAAACCAACACAAACTGCTACGTATCACGGTTAAACCGCAACTAATAAGGACCGTAAAACGAACCGGAGAGAGTGATGTAACTTTGAGAGAGGGCAATTTGATTTCATACTAATTTTACTCTTGGGCAAATGTTTTCAGTACAACACAGGTGCAAAGATAAATAGGGGGAGTTTATCAGACCATACGAAACTACTCTGTAACGAGCAAACGGCACACACGATTCCCACCAAAATACTCAGATAATATTCCTGAACTATCACCGAAATTTTGTTGATGCAGCTCGTGTTCACCCTAAGTGTTCATCCAAAGTGCTATTGCTGAAGTGTGATGGGTAACCTTGTTCTGAAATTACATCATTTAAGCCTTTTACACTTTACATGTGTTTTAATCATGTCAAACGACAAATTGCAACTGGATACAAAATTCACGGTCAGCTGCCGCAGGACGCTGTCATCGTGACGAGCGGAAGTTTTAAGGAGGCCAATCTATCCTACTGCATCTGACGTTCGTAACCGCTTTTAGTGCTACGAACATTCGTTGGTAGTTCTGACCCTCTCGCAGTCAATGTTTCTGGTTAGCCTTATTAATGTTTCTCGCCAGAGTAACATTAGTGCAGTTCTACCCGACGGTCTCTGGAATTTATGTATTGCGTAATAGCTGTGTCTGTAACATTACTCTATTGCTGTGGACTATGTTGCGTAATAGCTGTGTCTGTAATATTCCTCTATTGCTATGGACTATGAAGATAACGACTGAGGGCTATTTACAAACTTCTCACTGACAATCTTCGTCAACTTAGTCGTGCACAGATCCCATTGGTGTCTATCATATATATGGCTCATAACTTTTGGTTGGAGAATACTAAATTCGAACAACTGACCCGGACACCATTACGACTGCTGCCTGTGACGAGATAGCCCCGATACTGAACAGGAAACTAAGGCTAGTATTGAGTAAGCAATTGGCGGCAAAGTATCCTTGAGGTTTATATTCTCAGAAATTGTATTTTTTACTTACGCACTCTAGAACCCTGTAGCTCACGTGTGGCAATAACAACGATTTGTAAGACAAGTATTGTTATTATTAAATATCACATCAAATGAAAATGTTTGTTTGAGACAATGGCTTGACAAACGAAAAAAAAAAACCGTACATTAATTCTGTGAAACATCAAATGGCTCTTAGCACTATAAGACTTTACTTCTGTCATCAGTCCCCTAGAACTTAGAACTACTTAAACGTAACTAACCTAAGGACATCACACACATCCATGCTCGAGGCAGGATTCGAGCCTGCGACCGTAGCGGTCTCACGGTTCCAGAATGTAGCGACTAGAACCGCTCGGCCAACGCGGCTGTCTGTGAAAAATCAGTTTTAAATTTTATTTATATACTTAAAGTAAGGTCAGTCTGTATCTCTGTGCAGTTTATAGAGCAGAGCATACGAAATTCATTATAGGTCCTGTTAAAATTGTTCAACCTTGATAAAATTCAAGTCTTAAATAATGAAATTGCATAATATATCGAAACGAGCTCAATTCGGCAAATAATAGTGTTGCTTTCATTTATGAATTTTGTAACACCAAAACAATAGGTCAAGCTAAAATGCCATATTAAGATGTTTAAGAAGAAAAACAACACAGAATTGAAATACTGACTTAAATGACTTCAGAAACGGATACTATAGGAAAATTATGTCTACCATTAGAATTTGCAATGCTAAACTCAGTTTAAAAGAAAGTGGCTATTGTAATAAATTAAGTAAAATTATGTCAAGCTACTGAAGTTATCGCCGGCCGCTGTGGCCGAGCGGTTCTAGTCGCTTCTGTCTGGAACCGCGTGACCGCTACGGTCGCAGGTTCGTATCCTGCCTCGGCCATGGATGTGTGTGATGTCCTTAGGATAGTTAGGTTTAAGTTGTTCTACGTTCTCGGGGACTGATGACCTCAGATGTTAAGTCCCATAGTGCTCACAGCCATTTCAGTCATACTGAAGTTATCGAACACTTTTGAGACATTTAATTGAGTATTAGTTAATTAATTCATGGAAATTGATTGAATCTCTACACGTGCTCAGGTTTGGCGCGAGTTAGTTGGGGAGACAGTCTTATATTGGGAGTAATATTGCACAAACGTAATCGATATTTATCATCTTTTCCGCCAAAGGAGTAGTGAGTAATTTGTCCGCTGTCTTGCGAGTGATAATGTATGTAGTGAATTCAGAAAAACAACAAAAATCTTTAGACAAATGTAGCCAGAAATGAAAAATATAAAGTGAACTTTATTTGTTCGAAACTCACGGCGCTGAAATTTATTATCTTCCCTTCTGCCCCACATTAGTACCAAAACGGACTACACATTTAATTATAGTAAATCCTCTGTTTAAGTTTAACTGGTACTTCGTGAATAAACAAAGCAATTTTCATTTACTTCTGTTCTTCTTCACTCACACTGCTATTTGCTACACATATAAAACAATTATAATTATGCAAATACATTAAATATTAATCAAACATAACTTAACAACATTGTTTTGAATACGACTGCTTGCACTGTCCGTCAACTGCTGACCTCTGAAGCCTACTAATACAACTACGTGCAGCTCTGTAACTCAGGTCCATGTCAGCTGGTGACATCTGTCGGTGACTCATGCCTATAACGATATCGTCCTAACAAGTGACAGGAGCGATGCGAAGGCGCTACGCCTCACAGTGTTGAGGGTAGTGGCACTTGTGTTGGTCATACATTGTGTATATTATTGTGTTTGTATGTTTCTAGTGATACGGATTACAACTGAGGACGGCTCGCCGACGCTTACGAGAGGATGCAGGCTAAGATGGTGGCTCCGCTTACTGGCCTTGTGGGTTACAGAGGACCGACTGACCAACATGTTATTTTCCGCGTCATTGGATGCAGTATAGTAGGGTGCAGAGCCAGTACATAACTCTCCCGGCAGTTGCCGCCTGTCTTAAACTTGGAGCTACTATTTCCCACTCACGAGGGTGAATACACCTCGTTCCACCCATCTCGCTGAGCAAAAATCCGTGACTGCATCGGAAATCGAAATAGATTCCACCACATAGGAACGAGACACACTGACTATTGGGTTGCAAAGGCGGACACAGAAGCTTAATCCCCAGCACAGCAACCAGACACATTGATTACTGGGCTGCAGAGGCGGACACAGGCGGTAGGGTTATGGGTAAATGAAGGAAAGGAAGAGTTTCGAAGCCTGACATGAGTTGGTAATCCGACGGGATATATGCAAAATGGAACCCCGCAGCTTGTACCGGTGAGGTGGGGACCAATACAGGCAGCGATTAACCAATACGTCATGGCGGCGAGCCGGGTCGCTCATTTGGTGTTCAGAGCGCGTGGCCCGCCGGGACCGCCCGCGAGCTGCGACGGCCGCCGGCAGCTCATTGTTCAGCGGCGCGCTTTGTGGCCGCGGGTTTTTACGGCGCTAATTAACCTGTCCGCGCTACATAAGCGCAAAGTGGCTGGCGACTGCCTGGGCTGCCGGGTACCGCTCACAGTCGGCGATTGGCCGGCAGTTGCAATTTGTGTTCGTTTGTCCGCCACAGTGTGGGGCGCCCTGGAGCGTATTCGTTGCCCAACACAGATGTCGTACCTGCCTCGTACGGTTTACTAGCACGCAATTTTCATTGCGTTTTCACTGTGCCGTTTGATACCGTCCTGTTGACGGAACCTCAGGAGCACAATCGTATAATGAACTGAGGGCGTGAGTGTACGAAGGTCGCCCAGAAAGTAATGCACAGGGCTCTTTTTGTCAGTCTAATGCCAAACGTTACGTATGTACCGGGTGATGAAAAAGTCAGTATAAATTTAAAAACTGAATAAATCACGGAATAGTCTAGATAGAGAGGTACAAATTGACACATATGCTTGGAATTCGTAATGGTACTTGAATTACGTAACCATTACGGAACCTCACATCAACCTCCCGATACCTGTAATATTCTACTGGGTTTCTGTCAATTACTTAACATATTTCTGAGACAACATTCAGATTTGATTTCATTTTTGATACATCGATATGTTTATATTGCAATGATATTATTCTTATGTGTATTCTTTCTTTTGTCACTATGATCTTGGACATACTTGTACCTGTTTTTTTTTTTTTTGGGCACGTAAGCGATAAGTTAGTTAGTTTGTTAAAGAGTCTGACCTTGAAAAAGTCTTGGATGTTATGTTGGAAAGACGCATATTGTAGCCAGTCTATAAAATGTGAACTTTAACAGTGATGAAGATGTTTTCGAGTATGTTTTGCATTGTGAAGTGATGTTTTGTGTTTTACGTGATATTGCGGCGAAAGTAATAAAAAAGGAGTGTCACTTAAATTCAGAGTGCTGATTATTTTTTACATCACCATTGTGCTAACTTTCAAAGATTTAACTTTCAAGAATGGTTTGTGAAGCGCATCTACAAAACTGTTGAATATCGCAGAATAAAACCTAGGCCTCTTTGCATCCGAGCTTGGAATCATCACCAGGTAGATTTTCGACGATTGAGCCATGATTGTACAACGAAAAGATGAGTGCCTAGTTTATTCATTATTACATGAAATGACTTTATTAATTGTGCTCTAATGACACCTGCCACATAATATAACTTTGTTGTTGCCCGGAAATGCAGTATTTAGCAGCGTGAGCAACACCACGATCATTATCAAATTTTTGACCTTTGCTGTGGTAGGGTTGTTAGAAATGACATGGGGTTTTATTACAACATAAAAATACAAAAGTTCAAAAAAGTACGACAGATAGCGCTTCATCTGATCAGAATAGGAATAATTAGCATAACAAAGTAAGATAACGCAAAGATGATGTTCTTTACAGGAAATTCTCAATATTCCTACCATCATTCCTCAACAAAAGCTGTAGTCGAGGAATAATGTTGTGAACAGCACTGTAAAGCATGTCTGGACTTACGGTGAGGCACTGGCGTCAGATATTGTCTTTCAGTATCCCTAGAGATGTCGGTCGATCACGATACACTTGCGAATTCAGGTAACCCCAAAGCCAATAATCGCACGGACTGAGGTCTGAAGACCTGGCAGGCCAAGCATGAAGAAATTGGCGGCAGAGCACACGACCATCACCAAACGACGCGCGCAAGAGATATTTCACGCGTCCAGCTATACTTTTTTTTCTTTTGTTCTAATAAAACCCCATGTCATTCCAAGCAAGTGTGTCTATTTTTACCTCTCTATCTACATTATTCCGTGGTTTATTAAGTTTTCAAATTTACACTAACTTTTTGATCACCCGGTATTATTAAAAGCCTCCAGCGTTTCCGCGCCAGGTTTCCGTCACTTCCGACAGATACCGTAGCTGCAGGACAGTTTCAAAATATTTTCTGTATGTGATGTACGTTACAAGCAACGTGCCGCCATTGAATTCCTCATTGCAGAGAATGAAACCGTGCAGAACATTCACAAACGCTTGTGCAAACTGCGTCAGCTGCTGTCAACAGAAATACAGTTAGTCGCTGGGCACGGAGGGTGAGGTCTGCAGAAGGCAGCGGTCGGGGAGACAATCCATTGCCGCCACACCTGACATGCTGCAGCGAGCTGATGTTTTCAGTCGCGAGGACAGACGCATTACAACACGGCAGTTGATGCTGCAAAGGAAGTGTGGATGCAGTTATCCACACTCTTTGGTATTCAAAAGTGTCTGCAAGATGGGGCCAACGGTGCTAACTGCGGATCACAAATCACACAAAGAAGAACTTTTTTTTGTTTTCCTTTGCTACAACGTTTTGAAGCTGAGGGGAGGCCATCTTATCCCGGACTGTGACAGATGATGAAACATATTGCGATGTAACGCGCTCTTGTGCACATCGACGGCGGTTCTGCAATATAAATTGTACCTCGATAATGCTGCAGATCTGCACACGTAACTCCTGACTGCAGCTACTTATGAGATCTCAGAAAAGCAGTGTTGAAGAAATTGTGATTTCACAACTACACGTCGGAGGCCGCTATAAGTACAAAAAAGCTGCAAATAGTCTTGAGAACTCTAAAGAATAAATCGGAAATGGGTTGCTGTTCAAATTTCTAAATTCAAAGGTCCTTTTAAACTCGCATTAGGATTTTGTTATTACTATTAAGGAAGATCATCAGCCCACATGTGTTCAAATCATGAAAGTTCCTGTTCACAGTCCTCGTCACACTCAAACAGCCAGAACTTTTCCTACCCAATTGCGAAATCATTTACGAAAGTAACACAGTCAACAAACTGCTATTTACTTATGCACTCGGCATTCAGTGGTTGTCTTTAAATAAAGATTTTGCTCGTCTACATACTTACTACCGCCACGCTTTTAGTTCAAAGTTTGCACACGCGATTTTCTCCAGAACCGAATATATATCGACTCTTAAAATTTCAGAAATACACTCCTGGAAATTGAAATAAGAACACCGTGAATTCATTGTCCCAGGAAGGGGAAACTTTATTGACACATTCCTGGGGTCAGATACATCACATGATCACACTGACAGAACCACAGGCACATAGACACAGGCAACAGAGCATGCACAATGTCGGCACTAGTACAGTGTATATCCACCTTTCGCAGCAATGCAGGCTGCTATTCTCCCATGGAGACGATCGTAGAGATGCTGGATGTAGTCCTGTGGAACGTCTTGCCATGCCATTTCCACCTGGCGCCTCAGTTGGACCAGCGTTCGTGCTGGACGTGCACACCGAGTGAGACGACGCTTCATCCAGTCCCAAACATGCTCAATGGGGGACAGATCCGGAGATCTTGCTCGCCAGGGTAGTTGACTTACACCTTCTAGAGCACGGGATACATGCGGACGTGCATTGTCCTGTTGGAACAGCAAGTTCCCTTGCCGGTCTAGGAATGGTAGAACGATGGGTTCGATGACGGTTTGGATGTACCGTGCACTATTCAGTGTCCCCTCGACGATCACCAGAGGTGTACGGCCAGTGTAGGAGATCGCTCCCCACACCATGATGCCGGGTGTTCGCCCTGTGTGCCTCGGTCGTATGCAGTCCTGATTGTGGCGCTCACCTGCACGGCGCCAAACACGCGTACGACCATCATTGGCACCAAGGTAGAAGCGACTCTCATCGCTGAAGACAACACGTCTCCATTCGTCCCTCCATTCACGCCTGTCGCGACATCACTGGAGGCGGGCTGCACGATGTTGGGGCGTGAGCGGAAGACGGCCTAACGGTGTGCGGGACCGTAGCCCAGCTTCAAGGAGACGGTTGCGAATGGTCCTCGCCGATACCCCGGAGCAACAGTGTCCCTAATTTGCTTGGAAGTGGCGGTGCGGGCCCCTACGGCACTGCGTAGGATCCTACGGTCTTGGCGTGCATCCGTGCGTCGCTGCGGTCCGGTCCCAGGTCGACGGGCACGTGCACCTTCCGCCGACCACTGGCGACAACATCGATGTACTGTGGAGACCTCACGCCCCACCTGTCGAGCAATTCGGCGGTACGTCCACCTGGCCTCCCCCATGCCCACTATGCGCCCTCGCTCAAAGTCCGTCAACTGCACATACGGTTCACGTCCACGCTGTCGCGGCATGCTACCACTGTTAAAGACTGCGATGGAGCTCCGTATACCACAGCAAAGTGGCTGACACTGACGGCGGCGGTGCACAAATGCTGCGCAGCTAGCGCCATTCGACGACCAACACCGCGGTTCCTGGTGTGTCCGCTGTGCCGTGCGTGTGATCATTGCTTGTACAGCCCTCTCGCAGTGTCCGGAGCAAGTATGGTGGGTCTGACACACCGGTGTTAATGTGTTCTTTTTTCCATTTCCAGGAGTGTAGTTAACGGTAAATACCAGCTACTTTCATCACTGTAGCGAAAAGCGGAAGTCACAATACTACTTAATTTTACACGTAATGCGTTCGGACACTTTCAGCAAGACCGGCTTCTTCGAAAGCTAGTCCCCCACTTCCTTCTTCTCTCTCCGCCTCAACAAGCTCGTCTATCTCATGCGTATGGTGGCAAACCGTCTCACTTCTTATTGGCTGCGCAGAATTTCGGGCAATCAGAAATGACTTTTAGGGCGCGGCTCGCGCCAAAATCGAGCAAGAACCAACCACTGCTCTCAGCTCATTGACGTCATTAAAATAAGAAACTCAAAACTCTCTTGTTAAACAAATAAAATGAAATAAACTTTAAGCTGTACATTACTTCTGGAATTTAACTATACAAGTGCAAACGTTCTGGCTGTCTCTTACATATTCAAACATGCTTGGACCCCCGTCATCCACTAGTAGGGGAACCACTGGTGGATTCGTTCCCACGATACAAAGCTGGAGCACTTGCAAGTTCCTATACAGAATTACAAACTGCAAATTTAATATTGGCAAATGTCCCACATACACTCACACACGTACTGTCTTTTACACTCACCCTAACACAAAACATAAATATCTACTTGAAATTCTTAAAGTTATTACTACAGCAAAATTATGAAAGGTTTTCTAAAATGAGAACTTTCCAAATTTGAATCTAAACACTGAAGGTGTTTTCATATCTTTTCAAATAGTCACAGTAGGTGAACTACTATTAACACACACACACACACACACACACACACACACACACACATATATATATATATATATATATATATATATATATATATTGTTGTTGTGGTCTTCAGTCCTAAGACTGGTTTGATGCAGCTCCATATGCTACTCTATCCTGTGCAAGCTTCTTCATCTCCCAGTACCTACTGCAACCTACATCCCTCCGAATCTGCTTGCTGTATTCATCTCTTG
Source organism: Schistocerca gregaria (assembly GCF_023897955.1). NCBI lineage: Eukaryota > Metazoa > Arthropoda > Insecta > Orthoptera > Acrididae > Schistocerca > Schistocerca gregaria. The sequence goes on from NC_064920.1 coordinate 1,121,297,139, forward strand.
GTCTCCCTCTACGATTTTTACCCTCCACGCTGCCCTCCAATATCAAATTTGTGATCCCTTGATCCCTCAGGACATGTCCTACCAATCGATCCCTTCTTCTGGTCAAGTTGTGCCACAAAATTCTCTTCTCCCCAATCCTATTCAATACTTTCTCATTAGTTATGTGATCTACCCATTTAATCTTCAGCATTCTTCTGTAGCACCACATTCCGAGAGCTTCTATTCTCTTCTTGTCCAAACTATTTATCGTCCATGTTTCACTTCCATACATGGCTACACTCCATACAAATACTTTCAGAAATGACTTCCTGACACTTAAATCTATAATCGGTGTTAACAAATTTCTCTTCTGTAGAAACGCTTTCCTTGCCATTGCCAGTCTATATTTTATATCCTCCCTACTTCGACCATCATCAGTTATTTTGCTCCCCAAATAACAAAACTCCTTTACCACCTTAAGTGTCTCATTTCCTAATCTAATTCCTTTAGCATCACCCGACTTAATTCGACTACATTCCATTATCCTCGTTTTGCTTTTGTTGATGTTCATATTCTATCCTCCTTTCAAGACACTATCCATTCCGTTCAACTGCTCTTCCAAGTCCTTTGCTGTCTCTGACAGAATTACGATGTCATCGGTGAACCTCAAACTTTTTATTTCTTCACCATGGATATTAATGCCTACTCCAAATTTTTCTTTTGTTTCCTTTACTGCTTGCTCAATATACAGATTGAATAACATCGGGGAGAGACTACAACCCTGTCCCACTCCCTTCCCAATCGCTGCTTCCCTATCATGCCCCTCGACTCTTATAACTGCCACCTGGTTTCTGTACAAATTGTAAATAGCTTTTCGCTCCCTGTATTTTACCCCTGCCACCTTCACAATTTGAAAGAGAGTATTCCAGTCAACATTGTCAAAAGCTTTCTTTAAGTCTGCAAATGCTAGAAACGTAGGTTTGCCTTTCCTTAATCTTTCTTCTAAGATAAGTCGTAGGGTCAGTATTGCCTCACGTGTTCCAACATTTCTACGGAAGCCAAACTGATCTTCCCCGAGGTCGGCTTCTACTCGTTTTTCCATTCGTCTGTAAAGAATTCGTGTTAGTATTTTGCAGCTCTGACTTATTAAACTGATAGTTCGGTAATTTTCACATCTGTCAACACCTGCTTTCTTTGGGATTGGAATTATTATATTCTTCTTGAAGTCTGAGGGTATTTCACCTGTCGCATACATCTTGCTCACCAGATGGTAGAGTTTTGTAAAGACTGGCTCTCCCGAGGCCTTGTTTCGACTCAGGTCTTTCAGTGCTCTGTAAAACTCTACACCCAGTATCGGATCTCCTATTTCATCTTCATCTACATCCTCTTCCAATTCCATAATATTGCCCTCAAGTACATCGCCCTTGTATAGACCCTCTATATACTCCTTCCACCTTTCTGCTTTCTCTTCTTTGCTTAGAACTGGGTTTCCCTCTGAGCTCTTGATGTTCATACAAGTGGTTCTCTTATCTCCAAAGATCTCTTTAATTTTCCTGTTGGTAGTATCTATCTTACCCCTAGTGAGATAAGCCTGTACATCCTTACATTTGTCCTCTAGCCATCCCTGCTTAGCCATTTTGCACTTCCTGTCGACCTCATTTTTGAGACGCCTTTATTCCTTTTTGCCTGCTTCATTCATTGCATTTTTAAATTTTCTCCTTTCATCAATTAAATTCAATATTTCTTCTGTCACCCAAGGATTTCTACTAGCCCTCGTCATTTACCTACTTGATCCTCTGCTGCCTTCACTACTTCATCCCTCAAAGCTACCCATTCTGCTTCTACTTAAAAAACTTCACTTAAAAAACTAAATCAGTATATATATATATATATATATATATATATATATATATATATATATATATATATATATAGATTTAGTTTTTTATGTGTCGGATAATTACGTTTTTTACTGACTTTCCTTTTCTTTTTTGTAACTTCCCAATTATGACAGTTATTGACTACAGATTTTGACAGATTGTTCCTTTACACAACAGAAGGTTAATAACCTAATATGAAATTCCTCTGGCTATTTCTGGATCAGTTATTAATTTTTATACTGCCAGAGAATGTAACTACTCTGTAAGCACCTCTCCGCTACTTTCACACGCTGCAGTCACGCCATATGACGCACGTCTGCAGGACACAGCTCGCCTGCTGCAGATCGTATAAGATTCCGACTGCTTACACTTGAGTCCACATACATTCATACAAGAAAGCTTTAACAGAAAAATTGCCGATCACACCCTAGCTGCGACGCCTCAGTGTGTTTACCATTTTGTGCCCGAAACAAAACGACAGTCGCTCGAACTGTCCACGGGTATACTGCCGGTTCATAGTGTCCAACGGGCACAATATTTCGGTGATAAGACATGTCGCCATCATCAGGTGCGCTGACGAACTGAGGTCCTCTTCTTAAGAAGACTCAGTAATAAATACGAACTGGCGACCAGGGCGGACGTAGCAAGCACATTGACGCTACGGCAGATTCCGACGCCCTCGTCTTCGCGACCGCCAGCGCGCGGGCGCGGACGGCGAAGAGAGCGGCCAGCGGGGGGATTTAAATCGGCCGCCAGCTCTCAGGAGATCGTCGGTCTCCACCGGCAGCTGCAAGAGTTGCGAGAGGAGCTGCGACTTTTCAAGAAGGCGCCGCCTGTCCCTGCGCCCGCCGCCCCCGTGAGGCGGCCAGCGGGGGTAGACGCCGCCACACAGACGTCCACTGACTCGCCTCCTGCAACGATGCAGGCGGCTTCGAGCATGGAAGTCGACGTCTGGACGCCTGCGCTGTCCACTCCCTCGGAGACAGACGTGGAAGAAGCAGCACAATCCGAGGAAGAGATGCCGCCGGCTTCTTCGCAAGTCGAAGAAGAGGACACCGTCGAAGAACTGCCCCTTCCGCTTCCGGACGAGCGGAGCGTGCAGCCCTTCCTGAAAAAGATCGTGGCGTCGCTGAAGGACGGGTCGTATCCTCATGGGGACAACCCGTACCCCTTCACGCCGGCACACGCAAAACCATCACTACCTCACCAACCGTGCGATCTTCGCCACACGCGAGGCATGTTGCGTGAGGTGGTAACGAGGAAGGAGCTAATACTGCTCAACAGCCGCCCCATCTTCACCCCCTCCGACTGGGAACACATCTACCAGGTCGCAGAGAAGTGGGTGAAAGAGGAGTGGCGCTCCGGCAGGCGTAAGCCTGCCCCAGAGGACATTCCAGCGACAAACTACTTCGCTGCTTTAAACTCAGCGGAGTAGCCAGAGGCCCATTCAAATCGTGAGGCCATCCACACCACAACACAGAGGAGAAAGGAGGAACAGCAGCACCGCTGCTTAGCCTCCATCATCTCCGGACAGAGGATGTCCGTGAATTAAGCGAGACGAGACGTCAGCAGCTCAGTTCGTTAGCGCACCTGATGATGATGACTTGTCTGATCGCCGAAATATTGTGCCCGTTGGACACTATGAATCGGCAGTAAACCCATGGACTGTTCTAGCAACAAATACGCCGGGAGAAACTGAAGAATCACAAAACAACAGTCGATCGAATGGCGCCATTCCTACTCCCCACAGAAGAAAAAATTCAAAGCCGATGAGGTCATGATCACCGTGTTCTGGGACAGTGAAGGTGTGATTCTCATTGAGATGATGCCAAGAAGTGGTACCATTAATTCAGAAGACTGTTGTTGTTGTTGTTGTGGTGTCCAGTCCTGGGACTGGTTGGATACAGCTCTCCATGTTACTCTATCCTGTGCAAGCTTCTTCGTCTTCCAGTACCTACTGTAGTCTACATCCTTCTCAATCTGCTTATTGTATTCATCTCTTGGTCTCCCTCTACGATTTTTACCCTCCACGCTACCCTCAAGTAATATAATGGTGATCCCTTGATGCCCCAGAACATTTCCTACCAACCGGTCCTTTCTTCTAGTCAAGTTGTGCCACAAACTGCTATTCTCCTCTCTTCTCATTAGTTATGTGATCTATCCATCTAAGCTTCTATTCTCTTCTTGTCTAAACTATTTATCGTCAATGTTTCACTTCCATACAAGGCTACATTTCATATAAATACTTTCAGAAACGATTTCCTGACACTTAAATCAATACTCGATGTTAACAAATTTCTCTTCTTCAGAAACGCTTTCCTTGCCACTGCCAGTCTACATTCTATATTCTTTCTACTTCGACCATCATCAGTCATTTTGCTCCGCAAATAGCAAAACTACTTTAAGTGTCCCATTTCCTAATCTAATTAACTCAGCATCGCCGGACTTAATTAGACTACATTCCATTATCCGCATTTTGCTTTTGTTGATACCCTCCTTTCAAGACACTGTCCATTCCATTCAACTGCTCTTCCAAGTCCTTTGCTGTCTCTGACAGAATTACAATGTCATCGGCGAACCACAAAGTGATTATTTCTTCTCCTTGGATTTTAATACCTACTCCGAACCTTTCTTTTGTGTCCTTTACTGCTTGCTCAATACACAGATTGAATAACATCGGGGAGAGGCTACAACCCTGTCTCACTCCCTTCCCAACCACTGCTTTCATTTCATGTCCTTCGACTCTTATAACTGCTATCTGCTTCCTGTACAAATTGTAAATAGTCGTTCGTTTCCTATATTTTATCCCTGCCACCTTCAGAATTTGAAAGAGTATTCCAATCAACGTTGTCAAAAGCTTGATCAAAGTCTACAAATGCAAGAAACGTAGGTTTGCCTTTCCTCAATCTTTCTTCTAAGACAAGCCGTAGGGTCAGTATTGCCTCACGTATTCCAACATTTCTACAGAATCCAAACTGATCTTCCCCGAAGTCGGCTTCTACCAGCCTTTCCATTCGTTTGTAATGAATTCGCGTTAAGATGTTGCTGCTGTCACTTATTAAACTGATAGTTCGGTAATTTTCACATTTGTCAACACCTGCCTTCTTTGGGATTGGAATCATTATATTCTTCTTGAAGTCTGAGGGTATTTCGCTTGCCTCATACATCTTGCTCACCATAAGGTAGAGTTTTGTCAGAACTGGCTCTCGCAAGCCTATCATTAGTTTTAATGGAAAGTTGTCTACTCCCGAGGCCTTGTTTCGACTTAGGTCTTTCAGTGCTCTGTCAAACTCTTCACGCAGTATCGTATCTCCCATTTCATCTTCATCTGCATCCTCCTCCATTTCCATATTATTGTCCTCAAGAACATCGACCCTGTATGGACCCTCTATGAACTCCTTCCTCCTTTCTGCTTTCCCTTCTTTGCTTAGAACCGGGTTTCCATCTGACCTCCTGATATTCACGAAAGTGGCTCTCTTTTCTCGAATGGTCTCTTTAATTTTCCCGTAGGCAGTATCTATCTTACACCTAGTGAGATAAGCCTCTACATTCTTACATTGGTCCTCTAGGCATCCCTGCTTAATTATTTTGCACTTCCTGTCGATCTCATTTTTGAGACGTTTGTATTCCTTTTTGCCTCCTTCATTTACTGCATTTTGTATTTTCTCCTTTCATATATTAAATTCAGTATCTCTTGTGTTACCCATGGAAAAATATGTAAACAAATTAACAAAACTCAGAACTAGCTTCCGGCGACTTCGGCGCCACAGCAGCCCAGGAGATGTTTTGCTGCAACACGACAACGCTCGGCCCACGCAAGTCTGTGAATTCCTGAACGCATTGCAAAAAAGGGTTGGACAATGATGCCCCATCCAGCCTGCCGCCTAACCTAGCCCCCTCGGACTTCCACTTGTTTGGGCCATTAAAGGATGACATTCGTGGAACACAGTTTGAGAACGATTAGGAAGTGATTCCCATAGTGAAGCACTGGCTCCGCCAGCAGGATAAGGACTGGTACCGACAGGACGTACACGGCCTTGTTCCGTGCTGGAGGAAGGCCATAGAATGGGGTGAAGATTACGTGAAAAATAGGGCGTCTAGATAAAACTCCGTTATTTCGTCTGTGTAATTGTCATTATGTTCAATAAAGTATTGTTGAGGGATGAAACTGCGGAGCATTACTTTCTGGGCAATACACGTATTTGCCCCAGACTGCAGTAAAATGCTCAGTTTTATTGTGAGGTGGTTGATTGGAGTCTTATGGCCTCATCTTCGCATACAACTGTTAATATCAAAGAATTAGAACACGGCTATGCCTACGCTTTTACAGCACTGCTACCCAACTTATTGACCGTGTGTAAACAACTTACTTGACATTTTCTACAAAGTGGGCACAACAGGAAGAAATTTATTAAGAGAAGGTAATTTTTTTCCATTTCTACTGTAATTATTTTACACGTACACGGCTGCTCTCTGTTTTTTTTAGGCCAAGGGATTTCCTGCAGTAGAAAAATACGTCATATGCATTAAAATAGTTGCCAGTAAACTGGCAACCTCGAAAAGACGTGCTCTGACCAAGAAATAAAGCAAAGCAGGGACTAATGGTTTCAAATTGCTAACCATACATTTAAGTAAATTAACTGATAATAAGAAAAATAATTAGGAAAATAAATAATTGTTGACTGAAGACTGCATATTCGAGTTTACCCTTTGTATATATGATGTCTGATTGGTCATTAGCAAAATCTGACTGATGTTAACGAGACACTTTTTTTTTATAGATCAGTTCGTTCATTAATAGGTAAATGTGGTTGACTTTATAAATGGCTGAAAATTCCAATCCCTTCAAAACTATTAATTTATTTCCCTTTCTTATTGTAGTGCTGAATTTGAAGATTTTCGTTAGTGTTCTTTATGTGTGTTTGTTGTTTAGTATGTCAAGTGCAAACCCACTTGCATTGTTACCGTTACGCGCGTTTCAAAGAGCACGAAGTATATAATGACAACAATGAAACTGCTTTTGCACTATACCTACAAGAAGAGACAGAAATATTCAGCCATCTAAAAGTCAGACGAGCACACTTATTAGTGAACAAACCTATCTTCAAAACAGAACGTTTCTCAGTAACTTCAATCACGTTCTGCTAATGGGTAATCAGACATCCATTTTATATTTGAAATTTAACATTTACTCTTAATGAATATTGGTTGTTTCACTTTCTATTTTCCATAGTATTTTACCTACTGTCAATTAACATTCCTCAAATAGCACCTCAACTTACAGCCAGCGGTATTAGAAATTATCAGTCCATGATTAGCTTTATTCTTTGGTCTTTTTAAACTGACAAGCTGTCAAATTATCAAGACAGCATATACTGAAACAAATGTAAAAGTTCACGCAATTTAACGATTCTGCCATTTTTATGCCCATGGTATAATTTTCTATTTCAAAAAATAGCTTGAAAAAGATCAAGAAACCAGGAACGATTCGTGTACCGATAAAATAAATACAACAGAAGTGGGCAGAAGACCACCTTCTTTGAAGTTGCTTGACCTTTGCCAGTCGTGACGTTAAATAATGGCCTTATGTTCACATCATTATTTATATAAATTTACAATTTTATTGTTTAAATGTTATTTCGTATTACTGTATTAAATTGTAGTTTTATGTACTTTTTTACTTGAACAAAATGGCATCGATGAGTCTCATGTCCAAAAGAAGTTAAGAAAGTTGTCAGCGTATGATCACTCCCCACCCCGAAATTACGTAACTGTACTATGTAGGCACATTTGAAGAAGAAATTATAAGTCTTGAAATCGATTATGTTACAATAAAATTGAACTTCATTGAACTGTAGTCGGAGGTAAATTCATTCTTATTCTTAATTTTCCCACAAAGATTCATCGGATTTACTTCAGCAGACTATATATTCTTCATTATTCTAGGTACGAGAGCATTTCCGAATCTTATGCTTGCCGTTTGTTTTCATGGAAACTACAACAGTTGCAGAAAGGAATGAAACAGCTAAATAGTGAGCAAGTCTTCAGTTACAAACTTTAAATCTTGTGCGTCATCACCAGAATTCTTTATTCACTGTTGCGAACAATGAACTGGAGTTTGCAATCTGTGCTCGTAAAAACCTAAACACCCGAGGCTAGCCACTATCTTAATGCCTTGACGACAGTGTCTGAGTGTAGAAAATGTCAGTCACGTTTTACATCTTTCATAGGTCAAAAGAGATGTAAGACTCAATGTGCTAATTTTGGACTACATCATGATGCTGTAGGGCAGTAGAGCGAAATTTGGGTACAAGCGACATGGTCACAAAATTGTTGTGGGGCCTGGCGTTATCCTAATGGAAGTTCTTCTCTTCTGGCCTGTCTTTGGAAATTCGGGCTTCCAACCTGTTGAGCGTCCTCTAGTAGCGTTCGCAACTGATGACTGCACTAAACTTCATGACATACAAAGGCACCATACCCGGCCTGTCCAATAAGATTGTGCACGTAATTTTGCCTGCAGCTGGCTGTGGCTTGAAGTACTACTTTGTGGGATAATTCGCATGTCACCACTCCATTTACTGTCGTTTGGATTCTTGCCTGTAATGGTAACTCACGTCCATTGTCTGGTGATTAAGGTATCAGAAAACTCTCGTCTTCAGTCTCGTATTGATCCAAGGCGTCTTAATGTTTACCATATGATGAATTTGGTCTTTTGTAAGCATCGGTATACTCAGCTGGCACACACCTTTCGATAATCTGTCTTAGGTATTAAGCCAGCATTCATCAGTGGACAAACTTTGTTTTTTATAATCCGCCGACATTAAGGATGAGTTGATCGAGACGCTCTTTATTATGAGGTGTGACTCGTCGTACGCATCCTTTCCACAACCACTCAAACATAGTGCTCACTGCTTCAAATGACTCACGTCCACTGTACCATATCCATACATTAGCAAGTGGTGATGGACATAAAATGGTACGATTGCTTTTGCACTGAGGAATTAATAGATACATCTCCATTTTATACCCCCCTTAATGTTGGAAGCAAGATCGCTAGATCAGCTCAACCCCTAAAAAACTGCCATAAAATGGGTTCAATGAATAGTGAATAGAAACATTGGGTGAACAGAATCTAAACTTCCAAAAAACGTCTTTTGCGTCTTTTTAGGCGACAAATCGGAATATCATTCGTATGTTTTTGTCTAGGTTGGTAGTGTACCAAACTAATCGGAATATTGTGAATTTCACAATCGATGACAGTGTACTGATGTTTTGTTCACTCTATGACAAATATCACTGTGGTCCTGAATTTGCTTCCTTAGAAGATTATTTCTAAGGACCAGTCTAAAGTATGTTGTTCTCATTTAAGTACACGTAAGCAAATTTTCAGTCCCATTTCATTAACCAAAAGTTCGTTTTTAAGCATACTTTGGTTTGACCGTGTTTCAGTTAATTGAAAATGCAGTGTTGTGTTTTCGAAATTTGTGGAGTGAACAGAAACAGTAATGAAATGACATTGAAATGCAGACCGTTATCTCCTTACAGGCGTTGATAAACATCGACGCGAACAGTTGAAAATGTGTGCCCCTACTGGGGCTCAAACCCCGGATCTTTTGCTTACATGCCATACACTTTGTCCGTCTGAGCCATCGAGAACACAGAGGACGGTGCGACTGCTGGGACTCATCTCTGGCTTAGTCCCCGAGAGACCCACATTTCCAACTTACTGTTCACACACTACAGTTGTAGTACCCCAGCCCACTCATTACTCGCGGCACTCAATCTACAGATTCCCATAATAGTTTGGGCAATGTGAGTGCATCCACACTGGAGATCGTTGACCGTTAAACCTTATCTATATGAAGATAAGAAGAAAGCAAGCAGTCATTTAAATTGTATGCATCTAAAATTTGTTATTCAGAGGGTAAAGGTCATGTTCGCGCTTTTTTATGGCTTTATAAACACGTTTATTGTAACAGGTGAGAATTTCTTTGGTAGAGACTGAGAGGCTGTTCATAAGTTCTGCAATACTTCTGAGGATGCGCCATGTAGATTCAAAAATACCATTTTAACCTGATGTCAGTGACTAAATGTATTAACAAGCAACGTAGTTCTTCGATATACTGTTATGGTAACATTATTAAAGACGTAACAACTTTTAATTGAAAAAAAAAAAACAGATAAAAACTACAATGAAAGGAATAATTCCACTTTTTTGAGTGAATAAAACTTTTTTAAACAGATAAATTTTGTTTCGTATTCTCCTACATCAAAACCAAATTTTTAAATGTCTCCACTCACCACAATGACAAATAGATGGTGAAAGTAATAAAATTAACCTTCACAATACTAAGAAATCGGGTACCTGATGACCATTTTTTGGAAAAGTTCTAATCCAGTCAGTTATGCCATATATTAAAATTTCAAATCATATCTAATATTGTTAATGATTTCTTCTATTATACTCCATAACTGTTATTTATATTTCAATTAAACTTATTGAAAGATGTCACTTTCCCAATAAATGTCATATTCAATAGTTCGAATTTCAGGACCTTAATACACATCAATATGTCTTTAAAACGTATGTTCTGAGTAAAAGTCAACAACACTTAATCAGTTTTGCATTTCTTAAAATGATTTTGCGTGGCTTAAAGCGTTTGGTAGAACATATTGAAACTTGGTTGATATTACTAAAAGTGTTGTGGACCCTATTAACACATCCGGGCCAAATATGTTTGTTAATATAAGTTAACAACAATTAACATTTATTAAATTTTTATGGGTGTAAAGTACCCCCCCCCCCTTTCCTTCGTAATGCTAGTTATGGAAAATGCATTGACACTGTTAGGGTTAATACAGATCTTGGTAATCACCCGTCTTTGTTAGTTACACAGAAAAACGAGTTGTTATTTTCCGTTTTTTGTTATAAAACCATGAGCAAACCCCCAAAACTAATTACAAGTTAAAAATTTTAAAATTATCTTTCTTCTTTTGAAGTTGAAAACTGTTCCTGTTCACCCCATTTTACGGTAGCATATGAAATGGCAACTTGACAAAGACATAAAGACAAGTTCAGATTTGGTCCGGAATTTTGAAGTGCAACCGAAGAGTCAACCTCCATTCACATCTAATACAATAGGACGAATGTTTTTCAAACGTTATTGATTGACCGTTCACCACTTAATGGAAACATATCGTAGTCCAGCTCCTCTTAATACACGCAAAATGTATACCTTTACCTTAACGTGAGCAACAAAACAGATTTTTCGAAGTTCATCCTCTCTCAAATCCTCTCCTCTGGAATCCTCTTTTTTCATTTTTGTGACTGACTGATTCCAGTTATCTTCAGTATTACTTTCTGGTTATTTTATGTCCGATGCTATTGTCGTTCGGTTCAAACACTGTGTGCCAGATTGTATCAATAATACTTTCATAAGACTGGTGCTAAATGTATGAAATTCTCAGAAGACGAGGTATAAGCGGTCGAAGATTAAGGGTGTTACGAAGAATGTACAAGAGCTGACAGGGCGGCAATATGAATGGAAGTCTAAGACACAAGCCGGCCGCTATGGCCTAGTGGTTCTAGGCGCTTCGGTCGGCAACAGAACTGCTGTTACGGTCGCAGGTTCGAATCCTGTGTTGGGCATGGATGTGTGTAATGTCCTTAGGTTAGTTAGGTTTAAATAGTTTTAAGTCTAGGGGACTGATGACCTCAGATGTTAAGTCCCATAGTGCTTAGAGCCATTTGAATTTGAACTACGATAGTGTTATGTCTGAAAAGCTTTCTTCCACACTATTCACATAGTCTACAGAACTGTCAATAGCGGAAATAAGGGAGAGGTTCAGGAGTGAGTTTCAAATTCAGAATGGAAGCCTATCAATCATAAGATTCACTTATCGCAATGTTATTTTATTTATGGACTGCAGACATAATCTCTCTCTCTCTCTGTCTCTCTCTCTCTCTCTCTCTCTCTCTCTATATATATATATATATATATATATATATATATATATATATATATATATATAAGTGACAAAGTGACAATTTATGCTCTACGAGTAGTTTATGGACTCTGGTGGGTAACCGTTCTTCACGAACTACTGAGCACTGCATCAGTTCGGTTGTCGGTTGGCATCGCAGGGTACAGCTGAAGATAATGTGGTCGGCATCCTCTTCCGTGCCGCCATCACATAGGGGACAGGCACTCAATTGTAGACGATAGAGGTGCAGTCCATGCTTAAAGCAGAGGCGGAACTTGGTGACCAGAAACTTCCTCTGATTCACATCATGGTAGAACTACAGACATGCACGGGAGCTTGTTAGTATGGCTGAGTATGGTCTTCCCCTTTGTTGGTGCGATAGGTTCTCATCTGCAGCCTCAGATCTTGGTCAAAATCCGTGTAAGGAACATGATCGTACATCTTTATCCATAGTGGACGCCACTCTTAGCGAAAGCGTCTGCAATATCATTGCCCCTAACACCATGTTATGCCTATATCCACAGCGTGGTAATTATCTTGTTACGACCGTAATGCTGCAGTACAGTCAGTAGTCTGATACGCTAAGTGCTTGTTCTTGTTATTGACAACATGATTCGCCCGTATGAGTAGCAATGCTGATTGCGAGTATGTCAGCATAATGATTGCATCTGTATCTAAGCTGACAGTGTATTTGTACCTGCACTATAAGGGTGAGTTCTGGTGTAAGTACCAAAGCCTTCAGTGACATTTCCATCCTCAGTAAATGTGTAGAACCGTTACAGGATCTGCTGCAAAAGATCACGTGTCTGATGGACACAGAATGTGGATAGAAAGTAAAACCAAATAGAGATGAAAGAAATAACGAGCAATGGAAATGGGATTAATGACTAACGTAATATCAAAATTGGATACCTCATACTACATCAAATGAAGGAATTCTGCTACCTTGGATGAAATGTGAGGCATGACAGACGAACAAAGAGTGTGGAAGGTATAAAAAGTAGACTAGGGCAGCAAAGAGACCGAGTCTCGTTGAAAGAAGCATACTAGTGCCAAGACATAGGCCCAAATTCCAGGCAGAAATGATTAAAAAGTACGTCTGGAACACGTCGTTGTAAGGAAGTGACACCTGGACTCTGGGAAAACTGGTGATGTGAATCGAAGTGCTTGAGATGTGGGGTTACATACGGACGCTGAAAATGAAAGTTGAATGAAAAGAAGAGGAGAGATCTTCCACAGAATCGACAAGGAAAGGAATATGATCCGGAAACCCATGCGCGGGAAGCGAGAACGCTACCGCACGCGAAATTCTGTCCCAGCTACTTGCTTAACAAAACTTGTGTAGTGTATGGTCCCCAGCAATAAAACAATAGAACGTAGGAACTGTGCAACACGTATGTTTTATGTAATTATATGCAGATTTTGTTTGATGGTGACAATGATCTGTAACATGTTGGACAAGTTAAAATATTCTGAGTTTTATTTAAAATGAGGCCAGTTCTTGTTAGACTATTAAATAATTCAAAATGAATTTAACATTGTACTCACACTGTGTGCAGTCACACGACCGTGTGTGTGTGTGTGTGTGTGTGTGTGTGTGTGTGTGTGTGTGTGTGTGTGTGTGTGAGGGAGAGAGAGAGAGAGAGAGAGAGAGAGAGGGAGACAGAGAGAGAAAGAGAGAGAGAGACAGAGAGAGAGAGAGAGAGAGAGAGAGAGAGAGAGAGAGATGGGAAGAGCGGTCATGATTCAGAAAACAGATGCTTTTGGATTACTGCAGGTGCCTTGAATGGACGGCTTAATGGATTTAATTTATTAAACAGGGGAGGCCCTACCATACGTGAACCATGGGTGCTGTATCTTTCAAGATGGCAAAAACAGGGACTTCATCAAGCTACTGTATCACCAGAAAACCGTATTTGCAATAATTCGCAGTACACTTCAACTTAAACAAAAGTTCACAACGCCACAGAAGTGTTGCGTTCATTGAGTATTATCGTAGGGTATAGATAGATAGATATCCAGCGGTCAAAAGCCCTGCAGACCACGAACTGCTTCCACAAATTGCCTCCATTTCTTCCTGTTTTGTGCCCAGTTCCTCCAGGTGTCTTCAGTCCCCAGGTGTGCAAGGTCCTTCGTCAGGTCGTCCATCCAGTGCTGCCTTGGCCATCCAATGGGAGGTTTGCTGATTGGTTTCCCCTCTAGTGCCATCTTCGTCTGTCTTCCATCTGGCATACGATCTAGATGGCTCACCCATTGTATTCTTTTCCTCTTTACCTTCTGCCGGTTGATAGTTCGTTGTCGCATCAAAAGGTAGATTTCCTCGTTTTTCCTCTTCCTCCATTCTCAGTTATCTACAACTGGTCCCCATATCCTCCTCATTACTCAAAAATGTTCAAATGTGTGCCAAATCTTGTGGAACTTAACTGCTAAGGTCATCAATCCCTAAGGTTACACATTACTTAACCTAAATTATCCTAAGGACAAACACACACACCCATGCCCGAGGGAGGACTCGAACCTCCGCTAGGACCAGCCGCACAGTCCATGACTGCAGTGCCCCAGACCACTCGGCTAATCCCGCGCGGCTCCTTATTACTCTTCTTTCAAATATTAATAGTTTTTCCTTTTCTCGCTTAGTCATGCTCCATGTTTCTGAACCATGCTTTACTGCTAGGCATTTCACTGTGTAGTAGATTTTCATCTTGTTGTTCAATGAGATCGATTTTGAACCGAGTGTCTCACTGAGCAAATGCATACATTTCATTTCCACTGTTATTCTTTCCTTGATGTCCATAGTTATGTTGTTTTCCGTGGTAAACCAAGATCCATATTATTTGAATTGTTGTTTCTGAGTCCTTTGATTACGATCGTCACGTCTTCTTCACTAACTTCCCATTCTTCTTCATCTTTCCTTTCCTCCATAGTGTCTGCAGGTAACATCTCGTCTGGGTCTGGGCGATTCAACAGTTTTGAGAATTATTCTTTCAATTTTTCTACAATTCTTTCCTTGTCATTTATCAAGTTGCCGTTCTTATCTCTAATGAAAATAGTTGGGCTCTGAAATCCACGTTTCCAAGTACTATGTAGGATATTCTCTTGTTAACACCTTTGAATTCTTTAACCGAATGTGCTGCTTTGTTGCGTATTACAAACACATTGCCGTATTTGTATTTATCTACACATCTGCCGTAGAATGGGGTGTATCCATCCTCTTTGTGAGTTCCCTCTCCTAGCCATCTTGTCTCTTGTACCGCCACCTGGTCCATTTCATATCGAGTAATCTCGGAGACCATACTCTGGATAGTTCATGGTCTATACAGGCTTTGAACATTTTACGATCCAAAAATTAAAATTTCTGAATCGTATACTGTTTTCCCTTAGCAGTTTCCGCATTCCGTTGTATCCATACATGTCCGAGGCAAGTTTGTGTTTCGTAACAAAGAGTTTTTTACAGGACTGGAATGTTAGCCCAATGTCCAACCACCCTCCTTTATCCGGGCTTGGGGCCGGAGGTAGCTGTTGCAAGGCAACTGACCTCAGGCGGAGTGATCATAGGGTACAATGGAAATAAAATATAAGAACCTTGGCAAAGATTAGATAATGAGTTTGCGCTGAATTTATTAAAATCAATACAACACTTGGGGAATCGAGTAAATTCGTGAAAGTGGGATAGTGATTGCTGTTTGTTAAGAGAGGACAGAAACAATTACAGAACGAATCCTGATTCAGCTAGTTGAGCTCGGAATTGCTAACAAATGTAGTTGAATTAAAAATGTGGGAATCCAAACGTCAATCTGAAATCTTCGTTTAGATTCTGTAGCTCAGTTTGCGAGCACTGCAGTTGTTCATCATACGTAGCATTATCAGTTCCTGCTAGTGGCGGGGTGGTGGCTGAAAATTGTAGGTAATCTGGTCTTCATCGAAGGCTGCTCACCCTCAGAGCCCTCCAGAGCTACTGCCATCTTCAAGTCATAAAATATTCTGATGTAGGTATCAACGTCAAAATCTATACATATGGGCACATATTAGCCCTTGGCGATCCTCAGGTGGAAGTAAGTTCCACAGAGTGCTTCCAGCAAGAAGCAGACTTTTCACTCTACCTTCTGAAGGTGTCTTGTGCTTGATTTCGATCACCAATGGCAGTGATTCTACCGAGTTCCAACTAATCAGGTCCATTCTAACAATGCCAAAATAATTAACCAGTAGTGGGGTTTTTAGTTGCTAACGCTCAGAAATAGGTTACGCCTAACTCACACGATCCGCCGTATTTCGCGTTTCAGCCAACCACTCCTCCTCCACGTACACACAAGCGTGTTTGGTTCCCTACTGCAAAATTTATTCATACTATCCAATGGTAGCAGATCTTAATGTTTCTTATGAGAGTGAATAACAGTTCAGTTAACTTGCTGACAGCCTATTGCCTGTAGTTCCATTTTTTTTAGCTCAAAAGAGCCGTAAGGCCACTTACCACACCGCAGAGATCTTACTTTTTCACTCTCTTGGGCCTAGCGGTTCCCAAAATATGGGCTTCCTGTAGGCTGTAGGTCACTGCCCTACTGCGTTCCCCTTCTGGGCGCTACAGTTTGGAACCGGGAAACCGCTACGGTCGCAGGTTCAAATCCTGCCTAGGACATGGATGTGTGTGATGTCCTTAGGTTAAGATAGGCTTGAGTAGTTCTACGTTCTAGGGGAATGATGAGCTCAGAAGTTAAGTACCATAGTGCTCAGAGCCATTTGAACCATTTGAACCTTCATTGTCAGCTTCCAATGCGTCTCCTTGGCGCCAAAAGATTACCCACATTAAAAACAGTACACAATAGCTTTTCGTCATTAAGGACGCAAAAACAGATTGGGTGTCTTCATCGAAGCTTGGGGCGCACGCTGTATGCTGGTGCCAACGCATGCGCTTTCCTGATTTCTCCACCTCTTGCAGTGATGATGTTTGGTTTCTGGGGCGCTTAACTGCGCGGTCATCAGCACCCTTACGAAGTCCCAATTTTTACACCGTCCAATATAGCCACTAACATGAATGATAATGATGATGAAACGATAAGAACAAATCTAACGAATACAGAGATTAGCAAACACAAGGCATTTCCTACTGGGCTGAATATCGTAATACCTACAACTGTCAAAAAAAAGGCAGAGAACATGTATTTTAAAAATACTGATCAAATTGACCATAACGCCTATTTAAGAGACAGTCCTCACTCTTTCTGATCTGATCATATGAACCCTGAAAGCGTGTGGATTGATTTCAAAGAGATAGTGTCGACGGCTATTTAGAGATATACAGGGTGGTCCATTTATCGTGACCGGCCGAAATATCTCACGAAATATGTGTCAAACGAAAAAACTACAAAAAGCGAAACTCGTCTAGCTTGAAGGGGGGAAACCAGATGGCGCTGCGGTTGGCCCGCTAGATGGCCCTGCCATTGGTCAAACGAATATCAACTGCTTTTCTTTTAAACAGGAACCCCCATTTTTTATTACATATTCGTGTAGTACGTAAAGAAATATGAATGTTTGAGTTGGAGCACTTTTTTCGCTTTCTGATAGATGGCTCTGTAATAGTCACAAACGTATAAGTACGTGGTATCACGTAACATTCCGCCAGTGCGGACGTTATTTGCTTGGTGATACATCACCCGTGTTAAAAGGGACCGATTACTAATTGCGGAAAAGGTCGATATCGTGTTGCTGTATGGATATTGTGATCAAAATGCCCAACGGGCGTGTGCTATGTGTGCTGCTCGGTATCCTGGACGACATCATCCAAGTGTCCAGACCGTGCTCCGGATAGTTACGTTATTAAAGGACACAGGAAGTGTTAGCCACATGTGAAACGTTAACCACGAACTGCAACAAATGAAGATGCCCAAGTATGTGATTTAGCTGCTGTCGCGGCTAAGCCGCACATCAGTAGCAGGCAAACTGAACGAGAATCGGGAATCTCAAGAACGTCGGTGTTGAGAATGCTACAGCGACATCGATTGCACCCGTACCATATTTCTATGCACCAAGAAATGCATGGCGACGACTTTGAACGTCGTGTACAGTTCTGCCACTGGGCACAAGAGAAATTACGGGACGATGACAGATTTTATGCACGCGTTCTATTTATCGACGAAGCGTCATTCCCCAACAGCGGTAACGTAAACCGGCATAATATGCACTACTGGGCAACGGATAATCCACGATGGATCCGACAAGTGGAACATCAGCGACCTTGGTGGGTTAGTGTATGGTGCGGCATTATGGGAGGAAGGATAATTGGCCCCCATTTTATCGATGACAATCTAAATGGTGCAGTGTATGTTAATTTCCTACGTAATGTTCCACCGATGTTACTACAAGATGTTTCACTGCATGACAGAATGGCGATGTACTTCCAACGTGATGGATGTCCGGCACATAGCTCGCGTGCGGTTGAAGCGGTATTGAATAGCATATTTCATGACAGGTGGATTGGTCGTCGAAGCACCATACCATGGCCCGCACTTTCACCGAATCTGAAGTCCCCCGATTTCTTTCTGTGTGGAAAGTTGAAGGATATGCTATCGTGATCCAACGACAACGCCTGACAACATGCGTCAGCGCATTGTCAATGCTTGTGGGAACATTACGGAAGGCGAACTACTCGCTGTTGAGAGGAATGTCGTTACCTGTATTGCCAAATGCATTGAGGTTGACGGACATCATTTTGAGCTTTTATTGCATTAATACGGTATTTACAGGTAATCACGCTGTTACAGCATGGGTTCTCAGAAATGATAAGTTCACAAAAGTACATGTATCACATTGGAACAACCCGAATAAAATGTCAAGCGTACCTACGTTCTGCATTTTAATTTAAGAAACCTACTTGTTACCAACTGTTCGTCAAAAATCGTGTACCATACGTTTGTGACTATTGCAGCGCCATCTATCACAAAGCGAAAAAAGTGGTCCAACTAAAACATTCATATTACTTTACGTACGACACGAATATGTAATAAAAATGGTGGTTCCTGTTTTTAAAAAAAGCAGCTGATATCTGTTTGACCTATGTCAGTGCCATCTAGCGGGTTTCCCCCTTCAATCAAGACAAGTTTCGTTCTTTGTAGTTTTTTCGTTTGACGCTTATTTCGTGAGATATTTGGCCGGGTCACGATCATTGTACCACCCTGTATACAACATAAATTAATAAGTGATAGTGCTGATCCGCCATGGAACACAAAACGGGTCGCTGTTGCAGAAACAACGAAAAAAGCATGCGAAATTTAAAAGAACGCAAAATCCCCAAGATTGGCAAGGTTTTGCAGAGGCACGAAATATAGCGCGTACTTCAATGTGAGATGCTTTTAATAATTTCCACAACGAAATTCTGTCTCGGAATCTGGCAGAAAACCCAAAGAGATTCTGGTCATACATAAAGCACACCAGTGGCGAGACGCAATCAATACCTTCACTGTGCAATAACAACTGATAACAGTGCCACTAAAGCAGAGTTATTAAACACTGTTCTCGGAACTCCTTCACCAAACAAGACGAAGTAAATATTCCAGAATTCCAGTCAAGAACAACTGCCAAAATGAGAAACATAGATGTCCTCGGCGTAGTAAATCAGCTTAAATCACATAATAAAGGCAAGACCTCCGGTACAGATTATATACCAGTAAGGTTCCTTTCAGAATATGCTGATACAATAGCTATGTATTTAGCAATTATATACAACCTGTCACTCACAGAATGATCTGTACTATAGACTGGAAAATGACTCAAGTCACACAATAACCCAAAAAGGGAAGTAGAAGTGATCCGCTGAATTACAGGCCTATATCGCTAACGTAGATTTGCAGTAGGATTTTGAAGCATATACTGTATTTGAACATTATGAAGTACCTCAAAGAAAACGATTTATTGACGCATTGTCAGCACGGACTCAGAAAATATCGTTTTTCTGAAACACAACTAGCTCTTTATACTCATGAAGCAATGAGTGCTATCGACAGGGGATGTCCAATTGATTCCATATTTTTAGATTTCCAGAAGGGTTTCGTCACCGTTCCTCACAAGCGTCTTCTAATCAAACCGAATTGTGTGACTGGATTCGTGATTTCCTTCCAGAAAGGTCACAGTTCGTAGTAATAGACGGAAAGTCATCGAGTAAAACAGAAGCCATATCCGGCGCTCCTCAAGGAAGTGTTATAGGCCTCTGGCTATGTTAACGGCATAGGAGACAATCTGAGTAGCCGTCTTTTATATTGTTTGCATTTGATGCTGTCATTTACTGTCTTCTAAAGACATAAGATGTCCGAAAAAAATTGCAAAATGATTTAGATATCTCTGTGGTGCGAAAAGTGGCAATTGACACTGAGAAAAGAAAAGTGTGACGTTATTCACATGAGTTCTAAAACAGATCCGCTATATTTCGAATACGCTATATGTCACACAGTTCTGAAGGATGTAAATTCAACGAAGTACTTAGGGATTACAATTACATATATCCTAAATTGTAACGATCACATAGAAAATGTTGTGGGTAGAACAAACCAAAGAGGCTGCTTACACCACGCTTGTCCGCCCTGTTCTGGAGTTTTGCTGTGCAGCGTGGGGTCCGCATCAAGTGGGACTGACGGATGACATCGAAAAAGTTCAAAGGAGGGCAGCTCGTTTTGTATTATCGTGAAATGGGGGAGATATTGCCACAGACATGATACGTGAGTTGGAGAGTCATTCTTTAAAACAAAGGCGTTTTTTGTTGCGATGGACGCTTCTCATGAAATTTCAAAGACCGGTTTTCTCTTCCGATTGCGGAAAAATTCTTTTGGCACCCGCCTGCATAGGGAACAATGATCATTACAAGAAAAAAATAGAGACATCAGGGCTCGCTCAGAGAAATTTAAGTGCTCGTTTTTCCGGCAGTCCGTTCGAGAGTGGAACGGTAGAGAGACAGCTTGAAGTCGGTTCATTGAACCCTCTGCCAGATACTTTATTGTGAATAGCAGAGTAATGACCTAGATGAAGATGTGAACAACCAGTCCCTGGGCAGAGAAAATCCTCAACGTTCCCGGTAATCGAACCAGGGACTCCGTCGTGCAGACGCAGCACTAGACCACGAGCTGCGGACACTCCCAGCGGTAATGACGGTGCTTGTCATTTTAATTGGACTGCAGCCGCCCCTAATGACTTGGAAACTGACTCCACTCCACGCTGTTCAGCTGGCCACCTCTCAACAATCAGTGTAATTCCCAACTACATATTTAAACAATCCTCCACAACAACAAATTTGGTAGTCTGATATGGCAATCACTGACGCTAACTTTAACCATAACTGTACTCTCCTTTGTAGCAGGAAACTAATTTAAATCCGTTGTGTTTATTATTTTAAGTTTGATTGTGGCATGTGCAACTATGGACAAAAATGTTCACATAACTTTACGAAAAGGAAAATAAATATTGTGTACGATTATTGTATGAATGCAATAGCAAATTGTCTTGAAGGGAACATAGGTTAAAGAAACACTGGAGACAAGTTTATTTTATTAGTTCAGTAGGATATTTATCAAAACTGGCTTTAGGGAAAATAATACTACATGCAAGTGCCCTAAGAAACCACTGAAACTGTTGAGCAATAAAACTTATCTTTTGTTGTACACATTTCAGCGTCCTCTAATTTACTTAAAACATTTTCCTGGTACGAATGTAAGCGAAAAACCTGAAATAGTATCAAAGGACAGCTACTGAAGAACCTAGATTATTGAAACTGTAAGAATATAAAGAACTTATACAAAAAAGTTTGTTTACACTGACAAAGCGTTCACTCGACGTGAACTGCAGCAGAGTTCCTTCAGAATTCTACGGTTTTCAGTTTCTCCATGTCTTTCCAGATCCCTGTCAGACAACGCTAAATCCAGGATACAAAAGAAATTAGTAACATTTTGGAGTCCTGACGACGAAAAATCCCCAATCTGTGGAAGCTTCTACAGGACGAGAATACATGCTTACTTCTGATCTAGCAATGATGATGGAGTCTCGTCTACTCCGTCTGAGCCACGAAAAATAAGCATAAAAATTACTTCACACACAATTACTTCACACCCACACACACACACACACACACACACACACACACACACACACACAGGCATGCAGACTTTCGAACGTAGCATAAATACACAAACAAGTGCGATGTAAAATATTTTTCTGCTAAACCTCTGTGCAACATTTGTCAGTATTTCAGTGGCTAATGTGTTTGTACATCAATCTGCATTGACTTGAACGATGGTGTCCCAGCGCGATAAATTTACGCTTGAGGTCATAAATCCAAAAATAATACTTTTGACCGTGTTCTATTTGACTAAACATCAGTGACATATTGTGCACTCATTGAAGTGTTATTGGACTCGTGATCACCATTATCACGAACCTATGTAACACAGAGACCACTATTCGCTACATGGCGGAGGATATGTACAAGTCCTTTCCCATTTATCTTGCACTTTCATTTTTCAAAGCTGTGAAAAATGTTAGAATATTTCACAGAGACGAAATAATAATTATTATATTTCCTTTTCCATGTTCATGTGAGAGTTTTGGCTGTGTTGATTAGTAGATGTGTTAATCTATTGTTAATATCGTAGTATTTATTTTGTATTCCCTTATTTATCCTAATCAGTGAATGCTTGCTAAACGTTGTCCACGAGTCTGTGAAGACAGTAATCTTTTACGTCAGTTCAAACAGTGTCGGAGTTTCACCGCCAAGAGCTGGTAGTTCATACTCCTTTATTTCAACATATATCCCACTAAAGCCATTTAAAACAATACGCATGGAGATATTAATCTTATGGTGGCAAATATCACAAAACCCATTAGTCGCCTTTGTCAAGCAGAAAAATAGGATAGTAACATATGTTGGATCATAAGTTATTTCATGCGATATGTTCAACATCGTGGTATGAACTGTACAAATCAGTTAAGTGTGATACTTAGTGATTATGTGGGGATGATACAAACCGATTGTAATAAAGAAGTGCCGGCCGGAGTGGCCGTGCGGTTCAAGGCGCTCCAGTCTGCAACGGCGAGACCGATACGATCGAAGCTTAAAAGCCTGCCTCGGGATTGGATGTGTGTGATGTCCTTAGGTTATGTCCATTATAATTATCCCGGCTGATATGCCGTGGTCGGTTGATGAATTTTGTCTCAATTCCCAACGTTTCGTCTCCGACTCCGGGAGACATCTTCAAGCGGGTCCGTAGGTCGATGGAAGGCCCAACACACCCACTGGCTCGCTACTGACTGCCGCTCAATTCCGTGTCCCGCGCCGGGGTGTGACGTCACGTGATTTGAAAATTTAAGTGAAATTGGCTTCCGTCCGTCGCCGTCGATTGCCGTACACATCTCCTTTAACACCGGCATCCATATGCCGCTTAATTTCACGCCCTCCTCCTTTTGGTTGAAATTATTTGGATGTTTAGCGATTTCGATTGCCTCCTTGTAGGGCCTTTCGTAGTATCCGCTTGTGGCCGCTAGTCCTTGCGTCTCCTTGAAACGAATATTGTGGTTCCCTGGTTGGAAAGCATGCTCCGCAACAGCTGATCGTTCCGTTTCTCCTCTTCTACAATTTCCCTTGTGCTCTTCCAAACGCTTAGAAACAGTTCTTTTAGTTGTACCCACATAAACATCACCACAGTTGCATGGGATCCTATACACTCCAGCTTTTGCCAAAGGTATGCGAGCGTCCTTGGCAGGCTTAATGTATTCCTGTATCTTCCTGGTGGGCTTGTAAATTACGGTAATATTCCGCTTCGTCAAGATCCACCCTATTCCTTCCGTTAAATTTTTAACGAACGACAGGAAAACCTTAGATTTTGCCGTAGCCTATACGTCAGTATGATTTCTGCATCTCTGCCTCAACGCACGTTTCATTCCGGTGGACGAATATCCGTTCTTCATTAGTGCATTGTGGAGATGTTCCATCTCAGCGTCTAGCAACTCAGATTCACAAATATTTCTAGCTCTCTCCGCTAACATCTTGATAACACCCCGCTTCTGTTGTGAGTGGTGGTTCGAATCCCGGTGCAAATAACGGTCTGTGTGCGTGGGTTTGCGGTATACCGAGTGGCCCAAACTACCATTTTCGTTTCTAAAAAGAAGCACATCGAGGAAATGTAATTTACCGTCTACCTCCTCCATTTTAAACTGAATTGTCGAGTTTATGCTGTTTAGATGTTCGTGGAACCGGATTAGTTCCTCCCTACCATGTCTCCACAACACAAACGTGTCGTCCACGTATTGGAACCATACATTTGGTTTTTTGCTGGCGTACCTAATGCCTGTTCTTCGAATTTCTCCAACAAGAAGTTTGCAATTACGGGACTTAGGGGTCTTTCCATAGCCACGCCATCGGTTTGCTAATAAAACTGTTCATTCCACTTGAAGTATGTGATCGTCAAACAACACTTAAATAGTTCTAAAATATCGGCAGGAAAAACACCGTCACGAAAAACTACTTCACAGACAATTACTTCACACACACACCCACACCCACCCACCACACACACACACACACACACACACACACACACACACACACACACACACACGCACGCACACAAACACACCCACACACATTGATTGCCATAGTGGTCCGGCCGGAGGACATATTGGTCAGCTTCGATGTGGTATCGCTGTTTACCATGGTTCCACTTAATGATGTATTGGTACAGCTGGATCAAATTTTTCATGCTGATATTTTAGAACTGTTTAAGTGTTGTTTGACGACCACATACTTCAAGTGGAATGAACAGTTTTATGAGCAAACTGATGGCGTGGCTATGGAAAGACCCCTAAGTCCCGTAATTGCAAACTTCTTTATGGAGAAATTCGAAGAACAGGGCTTAGGTACTGCCAGCAAAAAACCAAATGTATGGTTCCGATACGTAGACGACACGTTTGTGCTGTGGAGACATGGTAGGGAGGAACTAATCCGGTTCCACGAACATCTAAACAGCATAAACTCGACAATTTAGTTTAAAATGGAGGAGGTAGACGGTAAATTGCATTTCCTCGATGTGCTTCTTCTTAGAAACGAAAATGGTAGTTTGGGCCACTCAGTATACCGCAAACCCACGCACACGGACCGTTATTTGCACCGGGATTCGAACCACCACCCACAACAGAAGCGGGGTTTTATCAAGACGTTAGCGGAGAGAGCTAGAAATATTTCTGAATCTGAGTTGCTAGACGCTGAGATGGAACATCTCCACAATGCACTAATGCAGAACGGATATTTGTTCGCCGGAATGATACGTGCGTTGAGGCAGCCATGCAGAAATCATACTGACGTATAGGCTATGGCAAAATCTAAGGCTTTCCTGTCGTTCGTTAAAAATTTAACGGAAGGAATAGGGTGGATCTTGACGAAGCGGAATATTACCGTAATTTACAAGCCCACCAGGAAGATACAGAAATAGCTTAAGCCTGACAAGGACACTGGCAAACCTCTGAAAAAAGCTGGAGTGTATAGGATCCCATGCAGCTGTGGTGATGTTTACGTGGGTACAACTAAAAGAACTGTTTTTAAACTGTTGGAAGAGGCCAAGGGAAATTGTATAAGAGGAGAAAAGGGACGATCAGTTGTTGCGGAGCGTGCTTTCCAGCCAGGGAACCACAATATTCGTTTCGAGGAGACGCAAGTACTGGCGGCGACAAGCGGATACTACGAAAGGCTCTACAGGGAGGCAATCGAAATCGCTAAACACCCAAATAATTTTAACCGAAAGGAGGAGGGCGCGAAATTAAACGGCATATCGATGCCGGTGTTAAAGAAGATGTGTACCACCCGTACACTACAGGGTGATGGCAACGGCGATCGACGGCGACGTACAGAGGCCAATTGCACTGACATTTTCAAAACACGTGACGTCACACCGCGGCGCGGGAGCGCGCGGACACGGAATTGAGCGGCAGTCAGTAGCGAGCCAGTGGGTGTGTTGGACCTTCCATCGACCTACGGACCCCCTTGAAGATGTCTCCCGCTGTCGGAGACGAAACGTTGGGAATTGAGACAAAACTCATCAACCGACCACGGCATAACATCCCGTTTAATTACAATGGACATGATATTTCCAGCCGTGAAGCTCTACATTTTAGTGTCCTTAGGTTAGTAAACTTAAGTAGTTCTAAGTTCTAGAGGACTGATGACCTCGTCAGTTAAGTCCCATAGTGCTCAGAGCCATTTGAACCATTTTTTAAATAAAGAAGTATCTGTTTTCAGCAATTTCCGGTTAAAAATACTTGAATAAAACTTATAAAGCGTGGTGCACGACCTTCACAAAATATGTTATTTCACGTTCACGTTGGAGATATATCATCTGAATTTGTTTAAAGAAAGTTTTACTGTGAACAGTTTTTGTGGCAACTCGTACAGTCTCAGCTGACAATGGGCTACCGTAGGTATCTTTAGCCGAGAATTATTAAATGTGTGGTTAGTTTATAACATTTGTCACTAAAGCAGGGCCCCCTTTGCGCTCTAAGAGCTAAAATCGAGACCCAGAGGGTGCTATGCTGGGTTCGTCTGCAGCAGACGGCGACAGGCATTTCGTGAAGTTGCACGGGGCATCAGGCGTCAATTTGAGTCAGCTAATTGTCAGTTAGTGCAGCGTTAATTGCGGTGAC
The DNA here is from genome assembly GCF_023897955.1 of Schistocerca gregaria. Lineage (NCBI taxonomy): Eukaryota > Metazoa > Arthropoda > Insecta > Orthoptera > Acrididae > Schistocerca > Schistocerca gregaria. Next base: position 1,121,323,643 of record NC_064920.1, read on the forward strand.
GGCGCCGTAATAAACTTAGCTCTGCCGTAAATCTCGCTAACGAGCCTGATACCACGCAGGCCACGTCATCGCTACGTGTTGGGCGGCCGCGGGTTTCCTGGGCCCACGTGGACGCTACATTTCCGGGTCACCGGCCATTTGGCACGATCCCGCACGTGTTATGATTCAATCATCAGCGCCGCTGCCTATGGTCCTACAGCCGTAATGTTGCGCCGCACCTGCTCATTGCACCGATCTCTTCAGCTGACAACTGGCCATAGAAATTGCTTCACCAAGAAGAAATGCAGATAATAAACGGGTATTCATTGCACAAATATATTATACTAGAACGGACATGTGATTACATTTTCACACAATTTGGGTGCATAGATCCTGAGAAATCAGTACCCAGGACAACCACCTCTGGCGGTAATAACGGCCTTGATAGGCCTGGACATTGAGTCAAACACAGCTTCGATGGCGTTTACAGGTACAGCTGCCTATGCAGCTTCAACAGGATACCACAGTTCATCAAGAGTAGTGACTGGCGTATTGTAACGAGCCAGTTGCTCGGACACCATTGACCAGACGTTTTCAATTGATGAAAGATCTGGAGAATGTGCTGGCCAGGGCAGCAGTCGAACATTTTCTGTACCCAGAAAGGCTCATACAAGACTGCAACATCGCAGGGATCGAATGAAGTATAGAGCCACGGGTCGTAATACATCTGAAATGTAACGTCCTCTGTTCAAAGTGCCGTCAATGCAAACAAGAGGTGACCGAGACGTGTAACCAATGGCATCCCATAATATCACGCCGGGTGATACGCCAGTATGGCGATGACGAATACACGCATCCAATGTGCGTTCACCACGATGTCACCAAACATGGATGCGACCATCAGGATGCTGTAAACAGAACCTGGATTCATCCGAAAAAATGACGTTTTGCCATTCGTGCATCCAGGATCGTCTTTGAGTACACCATTGCAGGCGCTCCTGTCTGTGATGCAGCGTCAAGGGTAACCACAGCCATGGTCTCCGAGCTGATAGTCCATTCTGCTGCAAATGTCATCGAACTGTTCGTGCAGATGGTTGTTGTCTTGCAAACGTCCCCTTCTGTTGACTCAGGGATCGAGACGTGGCTGTGCGATTTGATGCCTGTCATGTCGACTGCTAGTGATTCGAGGCCATTGGGACCCCACAGGGCGTTCCGTATTATCCTCCTGAACCCACCGATTCCATATTCTGCTACCAGTCATTGGATCTCGACCAGCACGAGCAGCAATGTCGCGCTACGATAAACGGCAATCGCGATAGGCTACAATTCGACCTTTATCAAAGTCCTTACACGAGGCATCACAACAACGTTTCACCAGGGAACGCCGGTCAACTGCTGTTTGTGTATGAGAAACCAGTTGGAATCTTTCCTCATGTCAGCACGTTGTAGAAGTCGCCTCCGGCGCCAACCTCATGTGAATGCTCTGAAAAGCTTATCATCTGCATGTCATAGCATCTTCTTTTGGTCGGTTAAATGTCGCGTCTGTAGCACGTCATCTTCGTGGTGTAGCAATTTTAATGGCCATTAGTGTAATTTCTTCTCTCTGTTCGTCGGCAAAGTATCTCAGTATTTTAAAGCTACGCGACTCCTTCGTACCCACATCTGCCTCTAAGTCTTTGCTCTGCATACCACTGTGAGGTATGTAGCAGAAGGTACCTTCCATTGTACTACACGTCACGGCTCCGTTCATTTCTATTCGCGTATGGAGCAGAGAAATTTACTGCTTCAATAATCGCGTGCCCGCAGCAATAATGGTAATTTTTGTACGTTGTCTCTTCGAGAGCGATACGTATGACATGTCTACATCCACATCTATATTCCGCAAGCCTCTTTACGGTGTGTTCCAGTATCGAATGATTCGCAGGAAGAACAACTACAGGGAAACTTCTATTCGGGTTCCAGTCTATTTAATTTTACCTTCTCGTCTTTTCGAAAGATATACGTAGGAGGGAACAAAATGTTGGGTGCATTTTTTAAGAACGTACGCTCGTGGAACATCAACAACGGACCATGCCTTGATGCAAAACACTTCTCTTGCTGTGTCTGCCAGTAGAGTTGCAGAACTCCACTGGTGATTACACTCTCAAACCCTCAAAACCAATTGCGGGAGGGCCGCTCCCTTAAGATCTACCATTTAAAAATTGCAATTTCTTGCAAAGTTAAGTGAATAACGTGAAAGTACGGCCCTCGGCATGCCGAATTCGATGAATATGAACGTAATTGACGCTATTTCACTGAAAAAAACGGCAACCAGCCACTTTTTAATGCGTTTTTTTATTTACGCCAATATGCATTTCGGGTTTGCACCCATTTTCAGCTGGAAAATTAGATGGATCTTCAGTTACTACAGTAGTGCAATCTCGACAGGAGTTTGGATGCTGCAGCAGGCATTCCCCTCTCCTTGTTTTTCCTGGCTTTTCTTCTTTTTTGCAACAATACAAACACTTTTTATCACGTATTTTGCACAGGCGCACTGCGTTATCCGCCATGTTGTCAACATGTTTGTGTTGTTGCAAAAAATAAGAAAAGCCAGGAAAGAACAAGGAGAGGGGAATGCCTGCTGCAGCATCCAAACTGCTGTCGAGATTGTACTACTGTAGTAACTGAAGATCCATGTAATTTGCCAGCTAAAGATGGGTGCAAACCCGAAATGCAAATTGGCGTAAATAAAAAAAACGCATTAAAAAGTGGCTGGTTGCCGTATTTTTTCAGTGAAATATCATTATCCACGGCCACGGAGCTCAACAGTCCAAATAAAATGGACAAATTGTAATTGACGCTGTCTCAGTGGAATAATTTAGTTACATTTTATTAAGTATGATTGAAAGTATCTCTCTGAATACTAGTTAGTTGTATCTAGCCTGATATGGTGAAGGTACCAAACAGAAACACGGATTAAATACATTTATTTACAAATGCATCAGTTTTCGATACAAGGATTCAACTATAAGAACCGAGACAATGGTCTTTCCGAACTGTAGTTTATGTTTAAGTACTTCTCCACTTGAGAATTTACACTTAACTTTATTACAAGTATAATTCCACTCCACATAACCCTGCAAAACCTGACTGAAACAGTGACTGGAAGTAGGTGGCTATCCCCGTAAGTTCACACATTCATACTGTTCCCTATATCGTAAGACTGAATGAATGGATTGTTAAGAGTGTCGAGGCTGTGTTTGAATCAGTCAATTTAATTCTTTAAATGGATTTCAACTATTAAATGTCGAGCTCTGCCGGATGTTCAACCCCGTCACCCTCTTTTTATGACATCCGTCTCGGTCCTGATTGATCTCTGCATCTCGGCCGAATCCCCAGCAAGACCTCTAGCTAGGTCATGTGGTTGGACTTGAACCCAGGACTGATATGCAACTCGCTGCGGCAGGATCACGGAAACAAAGACCACAACCACTATTTTCGTCCTACAAGTAACGTAGAGCAAACTTACCAACGGGGTTAACAGCTTAAGCTTGCAATGAATAGTTACCTGTTTATCGTCCTTTTTTAGCGTGACCCACGCCCGGAGCTCAACTACTTAGTTCTGCGATAAGTTACAGTACTACTATAATAAATATCACAGAACATGAAAGGCCGATAGACCACTTCAGTACTAGGGTAAGGTTCAACCATTAAACAAATGAATGGCAGACAAAATTGAGTCAAGCTTTAGGAACAAGATGCCTGTAACTTAAACTTAATAGTGGCCAAGAGCATGATTACTAAATTAAGCTAACTGGGCCAACTTCAGTAACAAGACTTTTAAAACTTACAATGCTAAAAAAAAAAACTTTATGCTGACCAAGCGGATATTTTCTACTATCGAACAAAATGGGCTAACAGGGCTTAGTAAAAAAAGCTTTTAAAACTTATTACACTAAACTTCATACTGGCTAATCTCAATGACCACGATCAATAAATCACTGTCACCCAGATGCTTTACATGCTCACAGGGCCACAACCGCAATGCCATAGTTTAACCTTAAGGGAGTGTAGCCACGCAAGGGAGACCCAACACTGACCAGGCTGCAATTGTGCGGACACTAAGGCGCTGCACAAAGCAATGTTAAATAAACCCATGCTACCGTGTACAGCTCTTCAGTTGCGTTCAAGCACTCTGAATTAAAACTTCCTAACTGCGGTGGTACACAAAAGTGAAACGCACTACTTCAAAGAACACTCCGAAATACAATCGCCTCAAAGAGCACAGCCTACATGCTTTATAATAAAAAAAACCTTGACCATACAACGCCCTGCACTGCCTGAACATTGTGACTACACAACACAGGGACATCTTAACTTTCCACAGTGCAAGATACCAGTTTTTTAAAAACATAACGTACCCATTCGACGGACCGTCAGTACCTACGCCTTTTGGGTTGCATCAACAGCAACAGCTAAATACGGACGATCCCCAATAGCCACAGCTGCGATTTGGTAGTGAAGGTCCTTTCCGTTAGAATACTACACTCCTGGAAATGGAAAAGAGAACACATTGACACCGGTGTGTCAGACCCACCATACTTGCTCCGGACACTGCGAGAGGGCTGTACAAGCAATGATCACACGCACGGCACAGCGGACACACCAGGAACCGCGGTGTTGGCCGTCGAATGGCGCTAGCTGCGCAGCATTTGTGCACCGCCGCCGTCAGTGTCAGCCAGTTTTCCGTGGCATACGGAGCTCCATCGCAGTCTTTAACACTGGTAGCATGCCGCGACAGCGTGGACGTGAACCGTATGTGCAGTTGACGGACTTTGAGCGAGGGCGTATGGTGGGCATGCGGGAGGCCGGGTGGACGTAGCCCCGAATTGCTCAACACGTGGGGCGTGAGGTCTCCACAGTACATCGATGTTGTCGCCAGTGGTCGGCGGAAGGTGCACGTGCCCGTCGACCTGGGACCGGACCGCAGCGACGCACGGATGCACGCCAAGACCGTAGGATCCTTCGCAGTGCCGTAGGGGACCGCACCGCCACTTCCCAGAAAATTAGGGACACTGTTGCTCCTGGGGTATCGGCGAGGACCATTCGCAACCGTCTCCATGAAGCTGGGCTACGGTCCCGCACACCGTTAGGCCGTCTTCCGCTCACGCCCCAACATCGTGCAGCCCGCCTGCAGTGGTGTCGCGACAGTTGTGAATGGAGGGACGAATGGAGACGTGTCGTCTTCAGCGATGAGAGCCGCTACTGCCTTGGTGCCAATGATGGTCGTATGCGTGTTTGGCGCCGTGCAGGTGAGCGCCACAATCAGGACTGCATACGACGGAGGCACACAGGGCCAACACCCGGCATCATGGTGTGGGGAGCGATCTTCTACACTGGCCGTACACCTCTGGTGATCGTCGAGGGGACACTGAATAGTGCACGGTACATCCAAACCGTCATCGAACCCATCGTTCTACCATTCCTAGACCGGCAAGGGAACTTGCTGTTCCAACAGGACAATGCACGTCCGCATGTATCCCGTGCCACCCAACGTGCTCTAGAAGGTGTAAGTCAACTACCCTGGCCAGCAAGATCTCCGGGTATGTCCCCCATTGAGCATGTTTGGGACTGGATGAAGCGTCGTCTCAAGCGGGCTGCACGTCCAGCACGAACGCTGGTCCAACTGAGGCGCCAGGTGGAAATGGCATGGCAAGCCGTTCCACAGGACTACATCCAGCATCTCTACGATCTTCTCCATGGGAGAACAGCAGCCTGCATTGCTGCGACACTGTACTAGTGCCGACATTGTGCATGCTCTGTTGCCTGTGTCTATGTGCCTGTGGTTCTGTCAGTGTGATCATGTGATGTATCTGACCCCAGGAATGTGTCAATAAAGTTTCCCCTTCCTGGGACAATGAATTCACGGTGTTCTTATTTCAATTTCCAGGAGTGTATAACGCGTCCACGTTCTAACGCTGTATTGAAACTTATGATACTTGTGCCATCAACGTTGCCGCAGGACGTAATCCTTACAACTTTTTACAACGTACTTACTACTCCACCACAAGTAAAGGAGAATCAAATGGAGCACATCTAGAATGGTAGCAGCTACTCTATAACGGTCGTTTCCATATCTTTACTACGGTGGACATGCTTTTAAATTCTCCTTAGTAACAAACAGGTTATCAAGCACAGATCCTTGGAAAAACTCAGAACTGCTGCACCACATCACAAGACTTGGAAAACAACACGTTGCACACACTTGAAGAATAACGCTAAAAGTTCGCAGTCGTTACCAGCATTTTAATACGATAAAATACACCAAGAACCTACGGAATGAACGTAACCATCTTAGCTACTTATGTTAGTCAACCACTGTAGCAGGATCCTACAGCTTCTTGTCGTCAGCGTGGATTATCCGCGTTGTCTTCTTAAGTCAGAAATAAACGTTACAACGATGCTATTCTGCACTTAATGGAGCCTGGCCGGCAACTTTGAAGAAAGGCAACGAGAACGATCAGCCGAGCCTCATCACAAATCTTGGCTATTAATTACTCTCTCCAATATCCTGAATGTATCCAACTAACAACCAAAACGATAAACATAGAATTAAACCACCACAGACATATTTCGACAATTCCCCAGGTTAGCCGAGAGCGCTAAGGCACTGGACTCAGGCAGGAGCGCCAGCTCCAGATCGAATCCGCCCGGCGGCTCACCGACGTCGGCCGGTGTGCCGGCTAGCCTGGATGTGGTTTTTAGGTAGTTTTCCATATCATCCTAGGTGAATACCTGGCTGGTCCTCATGTTCCGCCGCAGTTACACGACTCGCAGACATCTGAACACATTCGCACTATTCCATGGTTTACCCTAGACGCAGATAGCTGGGGTACACAAATTCCGTCCCGGGGTATGCGGGGTGGCGGCAGGAATGACATCTGGCCACTCCTTAACATTAACCTTGTCAACTCCCTTCTAATCATGCCGGCCGTGCGCAACCACGGGACAAGGCACCAGCACAAGAAGAAGTGTCTCAACACTTTTGCAGAGCTTCACACCAACGGACACACTTACTATGGGCAGCCACGACCCTCGCCAAAACAACTGTGTCTCGTCGCTGCTGCTGTAAACAACGGCAGTCAATAACTGAGCCCCCGGCCTGGCTTGCACTACTCCACGCTGTCACGTTTGACGCTGCTAGCGCCACCGCACCTACACTCGCACACCTAGGACACCTAACACTCGGTAGAATACAGAGGAACAGTGGCAGAACCGCAACGGTGCGAAGTGCAAATTGGCGTAGGATGAATCCCACCATAACAATACTTGTGCATTGAACTTGAAACTGGCAATCGTCCTGGATTCAATAAGTCTCCAAAAATCCACACGTTTGTACATGTGCAATGTGCATCAGACAGGCGGTCGTCCTGGATTCCACAAGTGTGAAATGGAATTTAACTACTCTGCGGGTGCCGCAAATTACGTAATTCCGTCGCGCTGTACGATGGAAAAGTGCTGGCCCTTCATGAAGACGATGTCGTCGGAAAGTTGTCGCAACGCGAACATGTTGCAGGTGCAACCCCGATGCTACTCCAAGACGATCCATTCGCTCCAGCTACCGTCCACCGATTCGATTCGTATACCTTCTCGACCAAATTGCAGGAGGATGCGGTCATATCCGCGAAGAAACCCGAAGTCGATGCTGACGCCACTTCGTCCTAAGGCCCAGTGCCTTCTCTCGTGGTGCTCACTTAAGCCCTCCTAATACCTTACCCCCAAAACAGTGCTAACTGCCAAATGAAAAATCAAGAAGCACTGCTGGACAAACCCGCGGATTCTATGTGATTATAGTGTCTCACTGAAATAGCATGTCTCCTTCAGACAACAATCACAAAAGGAACATCTGCCACACAACAGTACTAATAATAATAATAATAATAATAATAATAATAATACTGACTTCAGAGCTGCACTATTGACATCACACATTACTACGTGAATCGCGAATTCCCCTGTCTTTGCTATGTGCCTCGTGCCTCAGCGCTCGAGAAATGTAGCGACAGCCACTACGTGGCTAGCCTTTGTTTCGTGTAGCCCATGCTTTCTACAACCGATGGATAGCTATGCTCGAAAGAGGTCTGGAAAACGTGAACATGCATTTGGCGAGCACTGTCCACCGACTGAAGGGACATTAAACTCTACAGTCGTAAAGTTGGACAACAACCTTCTACAACATAGGACTGGCGTTCCGAGCTCCGTTCTAACAATTCATTAGCTGGTGCCCGCTTCTTAACCCCGGTCCCATTTCACTCTCGTGTTATCTGCTCGCCACTTCAAATCCAATATGCTGTTTATTCACATGTGCGCCAGAAACTTTCACAACAAAGCCCATCACCATGTTTATACAGTAAAGAAATGACAATTACGTAGAACACCGTACTCACAGTCAACATGAGTCCATCTCATCAATGCATGTTCCCATACCGGTTTGCCCTGTTGTCAGTCACTGGCTTACAAAATCACTCTTCAACTGTAATGAAAACGACACGCAGAATCGGCAACCGCCTTTCTCCACTACGCTTTTGCTCTGATTTCATGGACCTGCAAAGAAACTCGCTGTTTCCTCTATCAACCCTATCTTGTAAGGATCTCAGATTGATAATCAATACTGAAATACCGGTCAAATGCACGTTCTGTAGGCTACCACTATTGTCTTTCTGAAGCAATTACAAGTACTTTCCTAGATCTCCTACAACTCTGGCTTTGTTCTTTGCACGCACGGACGTTTTATTTCTTGAGCGTATGTGCTCTTAAAGTGCGTTTGGAAATTCTACACAATATGTCTGACACAAATACTAATTCTATACATATTCTATCTGGTGAACTTTGAGTACTTATTCATTGTTCTGAAAATCCTGAAACAAAATATTTTATTTTCATGCTGTATTTCATACGCCGCTTATAGACTGCCGAATGCTAACCGAAAGTTGACCGATAATCTGGGCGCATTCATTATACGGGCACAGAATAGCAGAATGTCAGATTTCCGAAATCAGTAATTCAGTTTGGATTCGTGAGTGAACTACCTGCGTCCATGGTACTTGGACACAATGAAAGAAACGTATTACAAGCTGCAAGACAGTCTCGAATAAGAACAGTGATCCACGAACTTAACAATTTTTTCTACTCCAGTCTGTAATTCCAAAACTTTTTTACTCACTCTATCGAAATTGGCCACTGCTGGCCATCTTTAGAGCGGTTTAAAACATACCCTTATGCAATAAATCACTCTGCTTTCATTATATTAAGATATGTTTTCATCTGCTTTGACGGTAGTCCCAACTGTCCGAAATCAGTCGTCACATACCAAAAATAGTTTGCGATCAGACATTCGAATAAAATGAACAGATTCAAAAGAAATGCAACTTTCCACCAAATTCCTAGTGTGGGAGTATACAAACGTCGAGCACCTGAAAACTTTGATTGGAGGACTGGCGGTGTTGAGACACTTAAGTATGCACAATTTCACAGCTTGACTAAGTTTATTTGTCTTTTCGTCTTCATCCACTCCGCCAACAGAACTTACTCCAAAATTCAATTAACACGAAATTAAATAAACTGCTTCAACTCCCAGGAGCAGCAAAGAACAAAGTTTCGCTGCATTGTGAGCGCAGGTCGTAGGCGGGTCTCTCTGGCTGGGAGACAAACTAGACGTGCAGTCCACCATAAGTTTTTTTTATATCTTGGAAAAAAATTACTGTACGTTGTCGAACATAATCGACCAAGGGTCTTGCTACACATATGATTTCAGGAGGAGTACAAAGGGCTTTAATTGGTGGTGTAATAGATCAACAGAATAAACATTCCATGTGGTATGATTCCAATTTTTATGGGCTACATAGATACAAATTGTTACAGATATGTTTTCACTTCGCACGTTTGTCCCCAGTCATTGTAGGTTTATTTATCAAGAGTCATTTTTGTTTGGAATTTCATGTCGTGAAGTTGTGTCTGAGTTGAATTTCTGCACTATTTGCTTTTGATTTGTTGCACAATCCGTGCTGCCGTTGTTATCAACGCCGATGTGGTACAAACGTACGGATTTTCAATGGAAACGCTACTGCTACTTATACAGAATACGGTAGCCTATTTCTAACAGCAGAGTACCAGCTTCAAGAGTGTTTGCTGTGCTTTCCACCAAACTGCAAGAGACTGTTGCAGTGCCGAACAGTATATCTCATCTGAACGAGCAAATGAGTAGATTATGGACGGAGTAGTTGCTAGAACGTAATCTTCCAACAACGTCTACACGTATCAGTGTTCCACCTTCGAGAGTATGGCGGATAACAGGCATTCACAGCCTCTGTCCTAATATTTGCAGCGGAAGCACCATATTCGAGAAGGATTTGAAGCTAAATGACTGGAATTATGTGGTTGACTAATTGAAAATGACCAAGGAATCCCGTTATTCCTGAGGCTTTTTTTATTCGTGACGGTATCAGTAACAGTCCTAATTCACATGGGTGGTCAGAAGACAGCCCACATCCCTTTATGGCGACACACTTCCATGAAGGATTCTCTGCAAACGCGTCGTGCTGTGCGACAGATAATAATATGATTAGGCGTGTTGTGTTAGCGCATTGTCTTACAAGGCCCCGATATCCATTCTTGAGAAGGAGCTTTCAGCATTTGCTGGTTGTATGTGTCGTTATATGTAAATGCGTGACCCTGTGCGGCAACTGCTGGTACTTTTCTTTTTACTTCTTTTAGGTCTGCACGATTGCATGCACAGGTCTGTTACTTCTTGACTTCCGGTGAGGTCAATGAAGTCTGTCCAGCTGGACATATTAACACCTCATTTCGTTACTAACGAATTTTATATTTTATAGTATACTACTACGTTATCAACCAGGGTACCGTCTTCCGCTCAGTTCCATTACTGCTTGAAATACTAGGTCTCATTTTGAACTGTTTTCAGCAATTTGGTTTGTTCGTTTTGCATACGTGTTCAACCTAATTTTGTTTTGTCGTTACGTAAAAGACTCTTCTTGCTGAACTTGCTTCCATGCACTTGTTAATGATTGGTCATTACTCATACAACTGGTTGGTTCAACTTGCGTCTTGTAAGAATTTGACAAGTTTTTCTGGAACCTTATATTCATTTCCAAATCAATATTATGTAGGATATTTGTTCCATACTTAGCATGTTACCATTTCACTATGAACAATAGTTCCTTATCTTTGCAATGTTGTCTCCATCAGCTACTTTAATATTATTTATTATCTAGTACAATGGAAAAAGGAAAAAAATGTAGCCAGTTTATTTGTTGTGTTTCTGGAGGTGCACAGCTTGGGTCAGTCTTGTTCTTACTGTTAAAATGTATTTTTCTTATTCACGTTGCTTTCGATTCATATGGCTCCAAGCACTATGGGACTTAACATCTGGGGTCATTAGTCCCCTAGACTTAGAACTCCATAAACCTAACCAACCTAAGGACATCACACACACCCATGCCCGACGCAGAATTCGAACCTGCGACCGTAGCAGCAGCGCGGTTCCGGACTGAAGCGCCTAGAAACGCTCGGTCACAGCGGCCGGCCGTTGCTTTTGACACGAACGCATTTCAGAGCCCAGTGATTATTACTGGTATATCCAGTTCATATTCAGCCTACATTTTGTATATGCATGGTAGACTGCTTTAATAAAATTTAAAAAAAAAATTGTCGTGCAACACTAAAAGTGGCCGTGATGTTGGTTCATTTTTATATGTGACAGTTTCGCATAAAATATATCATCTTTAACCAGTATAATAGCATATACCTTCGTATTTTGCACCTTCTTCAAGGTCATTTTTCTGTTGGTTTTTTTTTTTGTATTTTGTTTTTATAAAGATTTTAAAATGGTTACTACAACCGAAACTAGCTAGCGTGTTATTGCAATTGTTTTTTATAACTGCAGTCTAGGCATCAACATTTTTTAAATTTAAATTTGAGTAAGTTATTACAAGAGTTCCTTTGGCTACGTGGACTTGTATGTTTACGTATTGAGATGGACCGCTGACCCGTCACCAAAATAGACATCTCAGTATCATTCCCGCTGCATGATGTCGTGAGGCGCGAAGCGCTGTGATGTATCTGCTTCATAGCATTGTTGCCCCCCCCACACACACACTGCAGAAACGATAGAGGTCAGCTCCAGCAGTGTATCCAGTGTTCCCGTGCAATACGCATGTTCACGTGGGGTTTCAGTCTTCCCGAGAAAGATACACTGACTTCTGTTTTGTAGTAAGCGTAGTGCAGGGCTAAGGGCTTCAATCGGTGGCTGTGGGCGAGGGCACAAAGACCTTCGAACGCAAACTAAGATTGTCGTGTGAAACGTAATCAAGCTTACTTAGTGATCTCACGAATAGCGAAGAAGCCAGTAATGTTATAAATTTAGCGCTAATTCATAAACCAACAGAAAAACTCTGTGGTATTTCCGAATCGACTGTATTCTGTATTAACAGTGCAGTGACTTCGACAGAATCTACAGATGTGAGTAAAGGTTTTGATACGCCAAGAAATCGATATAAACGGTGGTATCTGCAAAATGTGTGTTCAGGCGTAAAGGGAAACACTCTCACTATTACTAGCTAAGTTCAAGTTGCTGACAATCGAGATAATTCATAGGACTTAAAGTGTGTTCATATTTATTCAACCGTTGCCCAGATTTATGTTAAGACAATGGTGAAGCAGACATGTCTAAATAGCTAATGTTTCAGATACTTGATGGTTAAGAGGTGAGTCCTACAAAGAAAAAACGTAGACAACTGATCTTTCGGGTTACGAATTGCGCCGACCACGTCAAGACGACCGCAGACGAGTTCCACACGGTGTTGTCACGCCAATTGCAACGTGCGTTGACGTAGCTGGAATGTGCGGAATGAACTTTGAACTCAATAATTTGCCACGGCTTCATGTCTTCTGTGAAGTTAAATCCTAACAGCTGCATCACTGTAAGTGATAAAAATTTGACACACGTTACACAGAATTTTCAGCCTGTAGATATCGGCTCTGCATTTTGCAGCAGAAATTTGCAGTATACTGGGAATTTAACTGAAATCTGATTTTTGACCATGGAAGGCAATCAACATGGTTCCTGCTTACACTGGATCCCAATTAATCAGGAGAGTGAGGAAGGTGGACAGATAATTAATCTGTAGTAAAATATATTAAAGTTCAACAGATACATATACTGTAGTGGAACTACTTATAGCAGACAGTTGGTATGTCCACCGATGGCGACACAAAAAGTATCCAGTTAGTTCAAAAATGGTTAAAATGGCTCTGAGCACTATGGGAGGTAATATCTGAGGTCATCAGTCCCCTAGAACGTAGAACTACTTAAACCTAACTAACCTAAGACATCACACATATCCATGCCCGAGGCAGGATTCGAACCTGCGACAGTAGCGGTCGCGTGGTTCCAGACTGAAGCGCCTAGAACCGCTCGGTCACACTGGCCGGCTATCCAAATAGTAATGATTGAAGAAGTTATGTATGAAAGAGTAATAGCGCGTCTGCTCCGATGTAAATTTTTAAAAAAAAGTCTTTACAGAATGTACGTATAGCTACCTCGACAGCGCTACGACTTCATGAGAATAATGGTGATGACGGCCTTAGAACTGTGGAAGCGATGGTCAATTTGACAACAATTTTATGCAGCCGAGGTATCTACACTTACATTCTCCAATTAAGATAGTGTACGGTTGCTGGACTGCAGCCTCTAACAATGTTTTCTTTAAAAAAAGAAAAACATAAATTAAGTCTTTTCTTGAAATAGAAAAATAATACTAGGTAATACTTCTCGAAGCTCAAGGCAGGCTAGATTGTCAGTATGACCATTAAATACACACCTTATGTAAGTCAAAGTCCCGTGAGATGATCACTGTTAAAATACGAACAGAATAAACAAACTTGAAGTCCCTTAGGGAGCAAAATTGTCTATATATGTATAGCTGTTTGAAAGTTAAAGATAGATCAATTTACAAGTCCACAGTTCTGCCACATTGACAGTCCCCATCTTCTTTAGCAAGGAGGCTAGCTGGTAGCTTCCGCGGTTGTGAAGTCAGACATGATTGACAGTGACTTTGTGGAGGCAGCTCTCGAGTTAACATGCTCAGCCTCAGAAAACCGGGCTAATGTCAGCTGCTCGAAAGGGCAGTTTGCAAAGACTGTCTGCTCGTACTTTGACGACATCTTATGTCCACAGAATGTTAACATCCTGCATTGACTCCGACCTCTGAGGCGCGGCCGTCTTCGTATCTAGACGCGTGTGAATTTTATCTCAATTTAACTACTGCCGCCATTTTCAACAGATAATTAAATAATCTCAAAATGATCGCATCCGAAATGTTATTCAGGAATACGTTTCACCAGTAAGTCGGAAATCTGCCCATTACAGTGTCTTTTCTCTCTGAATTTTTAATGGCAGGTTAATTTCCATTTAATGGTTGGGAAACCCCAAAATAAAGTTGATACCCAGATAAAAAATTCACCAGATACGCAGCCATTAAGAATGTTTCTGATATTATACGAATGCATTGCTTATTAATAATTGTGTGTTTGTTCATTTGCCAGTGGGCTCTCTCTAAGGCGTCGTGACGGCTGATGACACTGTCTCTAAGTCTTTTAACGATCCTAGAGAGGTTACTTACGAATCACTTCTTATTATGTTCCAGGCGCCATCTTCACGGAAGACCAGAAAGACAGCAGTACTGAGCTGGCCTTCAAGTACGCCGTGTACCGCATCAACAAGGACAAGGAGCTGCTGCCCAACACGACACTCGTGTACGACATCCAGTACGTGCCGAGGGACGACAGCTTCAGGACCTCCAAGAAAGGTGAGTCGCTTCACAAAATATCCCACGCCGAGGACTGGGTGTGACGCATCCATGAGGACCCACTGACAGACATTTTTAAGCGACTGAGCTTTGTCTAATACATACTCTCCACCAGGGTTTCGCTAAAAATGTTCGAGTAACATACTCTCAGGGTACGAGTCTATGATATGTTGAGTGAAATACTAAAAGTGTGTACTTATCTCGTAGGCTTCGACGATTTGACTCCACCAATTCAGTATTAATTGGCTCTTAGCACTATGGGACTTAACATCTCAGGTTATTACTCCCCTAGACTTAGAAATACTTAAATCTATCTAACGTAAGGGCATCACACACATCCATACCCAAGGCAGGATTCGAACCTGCGACCGTAGCAGCAGCGCGGTTCTGGACTGAAGCGCCTAGAACCGCTCGGCCACAGCTGCCAGCTCAGTATTAATTATTAACTGCATAAATTCCGGGAGTCAGTGTGAAAAGCCGCTCATATTCAATAATTCACACCAACACATACTTTGCATGTTGTATTGATGCTTATACTGTTCGATAACATGCGGACAATGCACAGCTCAAACAAAACCGACTTTACAAATCATGTACTCGAACTAATTGAAA
The DNA here is from genome assembly GCF_023897955.1 of Schistocerca gregaria. Lineage (NCBI taxonomy): Eukaryota > Metazoa > Arthropoda > Insecta > Orthoptera > Acrididae > Schistocerca > Schistocerca gregaria. The sequence goes on from NC_064920.1 coordinate 1,121,339,098, forward strand.
ACAGTATTCACTTTAATGACAAACTACTGCCACTCTACTGCTACTCCCGAGTTTTTAGGCTCACTGCTTGTACAGATTTTGACAAGTTCTTTGAAAGTATTGTTCAACAAAAATTAAGTCACATCTAAAACCGGTTGTTTCATAAGGAATTACATTTACAGTTTTTAAGACAATAAATTACTGATTATAATAAATGTGATTTCTTTTCAAATTATTTATCGATATCCTGCTTGAGAGCTGTCACTAACATTACTTGGTACAAAATAATTCATAACTCGTTAATTACAGCATGAATATTTATGCTAACCTATTTTGGAGTACTTTACATAATGCAAAATAGATTTTGAGGTTCAATTTTTACATAATGATCTCGTTTTGACCAAATAATCGAAATAATAATTTGTTTATGCCAGAAAGTTGTAGAACTCATGATTACAGAAATAATTACCATGAACATGATTTGCGTTGTTATAGAAATATGATCTCTTGAGAGTTAACGTAACTTCCAGTGTATCAGTTAGCCAGAATTCTACTCAAAATATTAATTTTCACGGCTAATCGAATTTTGACAATTAATTTCCACTTTAATGACTGAACCGATTTTAACACTAATACTTCTACGTGAGTATTGCCTTGGAACTACACAAATGATATGATTAATTTAAAAAAATCGTGTGATTGACGTTTACAATAAAATACTTTTCCACTTATTAAATATTCCTGTTAATTCAATTTACATGAGCAACATTGAAATAAGTGTGTGTGCTACATTTTAAATATCTCGTGGACAATCCTGCTTGGTACAATACAGAGTACCGAAATTTGTAATTTATCATCTGCTATGGTGTGTAATGTATATCGAATAATACATAAAAAATGTATTGAATACTTCAGACAAGGGTCTCCTCAGAATGCCGTATCACACTACCTATGAGAATGTACGGGTAGGAGGCAAGAGTTTAATTACGAAACATTTTCAGTGGTAGCTGCAACTCCTTAAAGGTGTTTATCGAAGATTACGATTCAGATCGACAGAAGATATGAAAATCTTTATTCGTGCTTCCACGTACGATTTTGACTAAACGTTATGAGGCACAAGAAGGTTACTAATTACAATAAATGTGCGGAAGTACTGGGTGAGACTCGTATGGGCCATTCATTTCGCGAACAGTTTAAGATATTTTTAAGATATCGAAATAAGTCTTCCAGTAAATTATACTTCGAAGAGAGTTATGTAATTTTATAAGCCTCTTAACTCCCATATGAATCGAGATTCTGAAGCACACATGGGTTTTTAATGGAGTTAAGTACTTTGTTTTACAACATTCTAAAGCTCTTCAAAAGACGATTACAGTGATTGTTGGCATTCGGGCTATTAGCGAGAGAATGCAAGAAACGTGAAGTTTAAAACATTTTCAAGGGCCTCAGTCGTATTTCTACTCATTCACCGATTGAGCACAAAAATTTCAGCTATAGACCACAGACTGTGATCACTGTATTTCTCGGAGTGATCAGTAGAAATATAGTGTTCACCTACAGCCGTCTTGCAGGCTAGGAGGCACCTGGTATGACACTGGTGTTCCACCTTGCACTCCTGAACAAAGGGTGTCGTTTGCTCTGTAGTGCGTTTGACACACTTGCACGGAATACTATAAAAAAATACCTTGCGTTGGACGATGCCTACCAGCGGGTAAACTTGTTTCTGTGGTTAGAGACATGACCGAAACCAGTGAAACTGGTCGTGGGAGACTTAAGAACTGGACAGAGGCACCGCGTACAATCAAATCCACCTGCGTTCATTGAAGGCCAAAAGATATCCAGAAAAGTGGGCTTTCAATTGCAACTCAACTGGCGTAGGGAAAGACATCAATTTGTAAGGATCATTCCCAGACTGAAACTCTACGACTCCTACCGCCAACTCCTGTATGCTCCTCAAACCGTACTACAACTATATTGCGACTATGAGGACATTCAGAAGGGCATCCACATCTACTTTGGCTGCCCTCGATAGAAAAAGAGAGTCAGACTGACTACGTACGAAGCTGGTCCGCATGAATCACGTTAACACTCTTGATCACAGTGAACATAGGGATTTACGAATTGCTTCTGGAACTAGTATTCAATGTACTGAAATATGTTTTAAGTTTCTGAGATTGTTTTGCAACGATAGACTGATTAATTCAAAGGATAGACTCCACTGTAAGTAAAATTTTGTGTTTGTGGAGATCCACAGCCTCCAGCTGTTTAATAAACGTGAACATGGTTGCACAATTATATAGAAATCGCATTAGAACCTGCTACGGACCATGTTTACGTTTATTAAACTATTGTAGGTGTGGACATGCTGTACTGGTGTATTCAGAGGCCAATAATATGTACATGCCTAACGCCAATTGCCTTTGATAGATTACTGACACGCCTAGACTTTTTACCGAGAACGAAAAAAGATTACTTCAGCTTTATGTTTTATTAATACTCTGGACATATCCGTGGCCACATTTCAGATATGTGGAGATATGTCGTTGTTTTCAAGGCAATTTATAAATATGTATCGTTCTCTATATCTGCTGAGAAAAATTGGTATTGGTCACAAGGACAATATGTACGTGTTCCGCTTTAAGTTATCACCAGGTGATATGATCTAGACATGGTGAATCAAAGGGTTCATTGCTTGAGCTGGACAGGTCTGCATAAGTGGACTTTCGAAACACCGTATGTTAGGCAGTGGCCTCCCTCTTCCGTCTCACCAACACATCTCAAAATGGTAAACAATTTCTTTCTACGTCACCATAGCAAATTTTATGTTTGCTTGTATAGTTTTCATGTGTGAAATAACTCTCCGTTGAAAGCCCATACCATGAGGCACGTTAAGTGTCGATGGAAAACATGATTGTTTACACCCCTGTTAACCAGTTTATTACAGAGTTTCAATCACACAGCTCATCATTACTGAAAGTGGTTGAGTAATAAATTGATTAATACAGATTTGTGCATCCATAGTTTTTCGACAAATTTTACAGATTGTAAGTCATTGCCTCCTCAAAGTGATATAAAAGTATCATCAGTGTACTGTCAAAGCACAATTAGACCTTAAAGCTGACAAGTCTAGAGCCCGCTCCTCAAAATCTTCCATAAAAAGGATGGCCACCAGGATAGACCAACGCCACCCCATGGCATCGTAATTGTTAGTTCTTACTGAATGGTACGGGCACATTTCCCAAGTAAGTGTACAGGAGGCACCTGATGAGCTGATGTTCCAAATGCACCATACTTTGCTTTCACCATCAACATCGTTCACATTATTGGCATCCCGGCATTGTGGCCTGGGTTGCACGGTTTTATTATACTTGTTCGGCGATGCGGAACTACCGCATATCTTATGCCAATGCCACATTCGCTTAATCATGTTAGGGAGATGTAAGACATATTCTACTTTATTTGTTACATTATACATTGAAGGAAAAGAATTGCAACACCAAAAAATATTTAATCTAGAGTAATGGAATTTTGGGAATACATTGGTCTAGCTAAAATATTTTAATGATTATACATATAAAGATGGTATCTGTTTCCAGAATGCGATTTTCACTCTGTAGCGGGGTGTGCGATGATATGAAACTTCCTGGCAGAATAAAACTATGTGCCGGACCGAGACTCGAAATCGGCACTTTTGCCTGCTGTGAGGACTGTGTGTGAGTCGTGCTTCGGTAGCTCAGTTGGTAGAGCACTTGCCCGCGAAAGGCAAAGACCCCGAGTTCGAGTCTCGGTCCGGCACACTCTTTTAATCTGCCAGGAAGTGAAAAGCTCATTGTCCTTACATCATGTTGGGTTACAACAGCGATATGTGGGCGGGCATTATCTTAGCCGGCCGATGTGTCCGAGCGGCTGTAGGTGCTTCAGTCTGGAGCCGTGCGACCGCTATGGTCGCAGGTTGGAATCCTGCCTTGGGCATGGATGTGTGTCATGTCCTTAGGTTAGTTATGTTTAAGTGGTTCTAAGTTCTAGGGGACTGATGATCTAAGACGTTAAGTCCCATAGTGCTCAGAGCCGTTATCTTATTGGAAAACAACCCCAGGAATGCTGTTTATGAAGAGCAGCACAACAATTCGATGCACCACATTGACGTATAATTTTGCGATGAGCGTGCGTGTGAAACAACGAGAGAGCTCCTGTTGTCACACGAAATCGCAGCTCAGACTACAGCTACAGGTGTACTTCCATTGTTTCTACACTGCAGAGAGGTTGTGTGCATGTCCTCAGCCAGCCTCGGCCTAACAAACAAACGGCCTTCACTGGCACCGGAGCAGAGCCAGCTGTCCTTCTTCGTGTTACTGTGGTGCTAACTCCTGTTCAAATTGCTGCTGCAGATGCAACGAAATACGATGCTCCTCCGTTTCGGTAGAGCCACCTGGGCGTGTTCTTGTGACCGCACCTACCCGTCAGCACCACCGCCAGCATGTACGGTGGCTACATTCCTGCCACGTCTTTCTGCATTACCACAGAAGGAACATCCATCTTCTCGTCGTCCTATTACACGAACTCGTTCCAACCCAGTGACGTGTTGATAATGGCGTCTTTGTCGCCTTAAAGACATTCTTGGCCAACATCAACTCACCACGTCCAATCTCAAAGCTGACTAAAGCTCACGACGGTTGCAGCGTGTACTTAAAGCAAAAACCTGATTTTCGTCTTCATTGTGGCGCTCCTAGCACCACTCTTATACGATTGGCGCGAAATTTGAAAAGAAATTATTTTTCAGATCTATAAATAATGTCGGTTATGTGTCACAACTCTTTATTGGTGTTGCGATTTTTCTTTCCCGTCGTTGTGTTTTTAAGTTCATTATTTACTGTTTTCCTCACAGGCCTGATGGACCGGAATTGGTAATATGATGATAATTTGTTTATATTGTTATTGACTGGAATCAAAAAAATTGCTATCTAGTTGTCGACCGCATAAATTTCATCTTCACTGTAAAATTGTCAGTGGTACGATACACTACAGTCTGTGCGACACGGGCCTAAAAAATCCGGACAGCATCTCAAGGCACGATCCCGTACGCTGTGGCAGAACGAATATCCGCTCCTTGCCGGGACAACATCTCTCTTGACTGTTACATATTAATGTTAGGCGAGAGCCGAGAGGAATCTACTTAATTTCCATTTTATTCGCTCGGCGGTGCGGAATGAAAGACACGGCAGGCGTCCGGTAGGGCAGGGCAGGGAATTAGGCCCTGCGGACAGGCGGTCCGCCCCCGCCAGGGCGCAGTCCTCGCGATCAGCGCCTCCGGATTAACGCCCTATCCCCTCCTACCCTCCCTCTCAGCACCCTCCCGACCCTCCCCCCAGCCCTCCTCCCACCCCTACTTGTCCGACAGCGACGAGGACCGGCCTCGCCTCCAACAGTCCCTGGGGCACTCGTGGCCCGAAAACTTTGCTCGGCTCCCAGCTTTTACCCCATCTCGCTCCTGGCCTCGTGTACCGAATTAATTTTTTTCCTCCTCCTCTTTGCGCCAGGGAGTGTCACGTTTGGGTATTACCTGCTCCAAATTAAAAGCACGGACCTGGAGAGAATCAGGTGGAGGTGAATTGTCGGCTTGTTGCTTCAGCATATTACGTGGAATATCGTCGCTCCTTTTCAGTTACAGCACATGAAGAACGCTGAAAAAATTAAATTCAGCGAACAAGAACGTTCAGTTGAATAAATACTGCACGAAGAAAAACACTGGTTATTCAGGTGGTGTCCTCCTTACGTCTTCTGTGCTCATTTTTAAGATGCTCTGTAGAATCAACCCTAACTCAAGTGTTCATTCTGGATACATGCGGCGTCCCATTTACTTTCAGGATATTAGATAATTTTTTTCACAACAAACAAATTAAAAACCGAATCAAGCAAATGTGGAACGAGTCATTTTAGAGGATACGTATTATGATAATTGTTAACATTAATGGACATTAATGACACATTAATTCTACTAATGCAGCTACACCTTTTTCTATTTTGTAAGCAGGCTATTTAGGTTTTTATATTGGTAACGCCACGTAGCGCTCTGTATGAAAATCACTGGCTGTGTTGTGTGCAGTCTGTGGCTGGGAGGCATTGTTGTAATATTCGCTATTGTAGTGTTGGGCTGTTGGCTGTTAACAGCGCGTAGCGTTGCGCAGATAGAGGTGAGCCGCCAGCAGTTGTGGATGTCGGGAGAGAAATGGCGGAGTTTTGAGAGCGGATTATCTGGACGTGTATCCATCAGAGACAGTAAATTTGTAATACTGGATGTCATGAACTGCTATAGATATTATGACTTTTGAACACTATTAAGGTAAATACATTGTTTGTTCTCTAACAAAATCTTTCATTTGCTAACTATGCCTATCAGTAGTTAGTGCCTTCAGTAGTTTGAATCTTTTATTTAGCTGGCAGTATTGGCGCTCGCTGTATTGCAGTAGTTCGAGTAAAGAATATTTTTGTGCTGTAAGTGATTTGTGAAAGGTATAGGTTAATGTTAGTCAGGGCCATTCTTTCGTAGGGATTATTGAAAGTCAGATTGCGTTGCGCTAAAAATATTGTGTGTCAGTTTATTGTTGACCAGAATAGGTAAAGAGAGAAATGTCTGAGTACGTTCAGTTTTGCTCAGCTGTCTGAAAAGCAAATAATGTAAGAGGTTTATCAGCACAGTAATTCATTAAGTTTTCTAAGAGGACGTTTCAATTTCCCTGGCTAATAGTTTCTAAGCAGAAATTCATCAGTGGAATAAAAGGAGTTGTCCAGGAGAAATTATTTCAAATTAAACATAAAGCTTGCTTCGATATGTGTCAGACACTTCGTGTTATTGGGCCAAAGATCAAGAATTTTGGTTGCAGCATACTAAACTCCTTTGTGAGCAACTGACAGCTTTAATAACGGGTAATAATGATCATTTTTCTCTCTAGTGTTGTAGGTATCTACATCACTGTTCTTCTCAAATTGTGATGAGTTATGTTTAGTTAATTTCATTAGCAAATTTACGTATTGTGACAGCGCAGATAAAAGGCCTAGCTCCTTAAAGAGGTACCTACATGCCGTGGGTGAACACCGCCTTTTGTTCTTACTACTCGCTTTTGTGCAATCAACACTTTCTTTCTAACTGCTGAATTACCACAGACAATAATTTCATATGACTTTATTGAGTGGAAGTAACCCAAACATGTCAGGAGGGTGATACATCTCTTCCCAAGGCGAGCAACTGCACGAAGAGCTGTTTGAGAAGCTCAGTAATATGCTTCTTGAAGCTCAATTTTTCATCAGTATGTACACCCAAAAATTTGGAGCATTCTACACTGTTTATTGACTGCTGCTGTTTTCCTACATCAGTTGTTGGTAGGGCTCTATTTATTGCACAGAACAAAGTAGTGTGCTTTTTCATCTTTCCAAAATTTAGGAAGAGTCCACCTTCAGAGAACGACTTAATAATTTTTTGGAATTTATCGTTTACCAACGTTTCTGTTGGTTTATCTCTAATAGGACTTATTGTAACAGTAGTATTGTCTCCCAAAAGTACCAGTTTTTCTTGTTGAATGTTGAGTGACAGTTTAGTAAGTTCTGTAAGCAATAGGAAAGGACCCAGAACTGAAACCTGTGGTACCTCCTTCTGATTTTGTTTTCCCTATCACTAAAACTTTCTAACATTGTCTGAATTATTCAGCACCACAATTTGCATGCTGATGTAGATGGCTATATCTTGACAGGATCACACTTTCCAGACAGATGTCCCCTAATAGAGCTTTTAAGCCTCCAGAAACGGAATATTTGTACCCACCGCAAAGAAATCGTCGTAGAATTTGCACAAATATTATCGCTAGTACTACTGTTCTCGCTTCAGTGGCACTAAAGATGCACATCGACATACAACAGCTTCAACAGGAGACTGGCATTCCTAATTCCAGTGCACAGGTCATTCCAAGAGGCCACCAGTTACATACTTATAATGTACACGAGCGCCAGAACATGAATAGGAATGATTCCCACGCAGGTCGGCCAATGGACACAGCAGCAAATCCTTGCTAGCGAGTCCTCCAATGCTGTTTTCGCCGATGAATATTCCTCTCAAACAAAAGACACGTACGAGGGAACTTCAGAAAGTTCTTGTCGCAAACCAAGAAACGCTTACTGAATGCTGCACTACGCTCCAAACTGACACAGATATATGGCATTTTAATTCAAAACAGTCACGTACTCTAACTGTAAACAACGGTCGTAACGCTCTTACTAATCGTTCAATTTCTAGACGATACAAATCAGTTCAATTCGAAAATCGCTGTGTGAAATTCCCATTGTTGAAAAATCTACGATTGCTCTGGAAACCGTCCTGCATGGTCGACGTCGATGGCTTTGCTTCTCCATCACCGTCACCTACATCTTTGCGACCTTGGTCAAATCGTTAGTAGCATTTCGCTACGGCTGAATGTGATGTTGCATCGTGCCAGAATTTCACAGCGTATATGTGTTGTACAATTTTGACATTCTCCCCGGAAAAATCATACTCTGCCGTGTACTTCAACATTGGAGTACCTCACTAGCTGGAACGCCATTTAACGTGCAAGCTGTAATGGACCCGTTTGTCATCTGGGTGGTATCGGAACTAGGTCTGCAGGAAACTGAAACATGTATTCTCTTCGGACAATGGGTCACTATTGTTGTGTAATTATCTCAGCATGAGTGACTTTCACCAATGTAAATACAAAAAATTTGCCTTATTGGTCCAGTTAAAACCCACGATGGTTTAGAAAGAAGAAACATCAAGGCAATGGAGAGTTACTGTCTAGTGTGGGATGCTCTGTACTACAAATATTGATCCGTACTTGATGAATGGTATTCTATCGGCTTATTATACGGCAACTTCCTCCATGAAGTCTTCATCGTCTCTTGGATGGGATTCCGGAATGAACCCGAGTTCTGATGTGATACCAGCACGATGGATGTCCAGCACAAAGGACCTTCCGCAGCTGAAGGTATCCTGCCACAACCATTGGATGACGAACCAGGTGGATTGGCCTGCTAGAGCACACGACTTTTCTGGAAATCCTTCCCTTGAGGCTGCGTAATGAGGTAAAGTATATTCTAACATCTCCAGAAATCGTGCAGGAACGTATCAGACAACGTTGTAATTCACTGCACCAGGTAACATTGAAACGAATGATGAACTTTTTTCACCGTTGCCTTTATGAGTGTATCTCTATCCGTTAAACCTCTCTGACGATCTTCGAATGTTCTGTCCTCTTTCATACTCGCAATGAAATATTATAGAATAGTTTTGAAGACCCCATTACTGTTTCTTTTTGTTAAGTTGAATGTCGTTTTCAGGTGAATATATGATACTTTTTGGACCGGTCGTCATCAAAGGAAGTGGATTATCGAATAAAAGATAAAAAGGGTGGTTTTTGTAAAAGGCGTACTGTTGCTCATACATTCGTAACCAACAATGCTAGTTAACGTCCGCTACTAGCGCCAAAGCCACGATGAGCGAACCACCGTAGGAGGCCACTTTAATTATGTTTTCTCTGATGAAGACCAGGTCCTCACAGCAAACATAGGTCACGGACTGCAGACTATGGTGATAAATAGCATCTGGTAGAACTGTGGCTGCATCTCTGCCCACCCAGCATCCACAATAACGAAGCAGAATCGCCCGTCTTCACATATCGTTTTTCTGTTCCCAACAGATAGTCGACAGCCAAATGTGGTAGCATGCTAGTTTCTAAGACCACTAAGCATACTTCACCGCGTAAACGTTACTTGTGTAGTTAAATACCGCCACCAGAATGCCTGGAAACTAAACATCCAACATCTACAAGACACTAGTCTACTCAATACGAAATACACTTCGATGGACCAGAGTTTGAAGAAAAAGAGTTTGAAGAAAAATGAGGGGTATGGCAGCGCTCTCATGTGGTGGCCTTTTGTGAGAAGCTGTTCATACGACAGACTATCATTAGCTAAATCATACAAACAGTTTTTGGGCGAAGATGGTCTTCGGAATACTACATGCCCTGAAACTTTCTAGCAGATTAAAACTGTGTGCCGGACCGAGAATCGAGCTCGGGACTTTTGCCTTTCGCGGGCAAGTGAGGACGGGGTATGAGTCGTGCTTGGGTAGTTGAGTTGGTAGAGCACTTGTCCTCGAAAGGCTAAGGTCCTGAGTTCGAGTCTCGGCCCGGCACACAGTTTTAATCTGCCAGGAAGTTTCACATCAGCGCACACTCCGCTGCAGAGTGAAAATCTCATTCTGCCTAAATGCCCTGCTTGCGAGGTGCCACCAGGAGCAAAAATTATGTTGCCACAAATAAGCAAGATCAAGGCGAAACTATTACTCATCAAAAAGTCAGAAACGTAATTGACACTTACCAGGAGGCCCTTTGGCGAGGAAGAATTATCAATGCATCACACAGATCGCTTGAAAACTAAGCAGACAGAAGAAAACCATCGTGTACGCAAACCGAATGGGGAACGTATCAAGACACTGCTAAGTATTATCTATGAAATACAGTAATATTTTACAGAACTGTTCTAGAGTTAAACCTCTGGATATGACTACTCGTCTCCCGAGCGACGTGTCACGAATCCTTACAGTTACGGAAGCGGTGCACCATTGCAGGCTGTTAAAAAAGATACGAGAATATGCAATAGGCTATTGGAGTGGCTTTTAGACTTATTATGTTATAGAAACCAATATGCTATCCTCGACGGCCAGTTATCATCACAGACAAGGGTATCGTCAGGAGTGCCCCAAAGAAGTGTGACAGGACTGCTGTTACTCCCTATATATATAAATGATGTGGCCGACATGATAGGCAGTAGTCTGTGGTTGTTTGGTTATGATGCTGTGGTGTATAGTAAGGTGTCAAAGTTGAGTAACTTAGATGAATCAGACAAAATTTCTAGTTGGTGATATGAATGGCAGCTAGCTCTAAATGTAGAAAAATGTAAGTTAATGCGGATGAGTAAGCAAAACAAATCTGTTCGGATACCGCATTAATAGTCTCCTGCTTGATATAGTCACATCATTTAAATATCTGGGCGTAACGCTGCCAAACGGAATGAGAATGAGAGGATTGTAGTAGGGAAGGTTGCCTTCGGCTTATTGTGAGAATTCCAGGACAATATGAATCATCTACATCTACATGACTACTCTGCAATTCACATTTAAGTGCTTGGCAGAGGGTTCATCGAACCACAATCATACTATCTCTCTACTATTCCACTCCCGAACAGCGAGCGGGAAAAACGAACACCTAAACCTTTCTGTTCGAGCTCTGATTTCTCTTATTTTATTTTGATGATAATTCCTACCTATGTAGGTTGGGCTCAAAAAAATATTTTCGCATTCGGAAGAGAAAGTTGGTGACTGAAATTTCGTAAAAAGCTCTCGCCGCGACGAAAAACGTCTATGCTGTAATGACTTCCATCCCAACTCGTGTATCATATCTGCCACACTCTCTCCTCTATAACGCGATAATACAAAACGAGCTGCCCTTCTTTGCACCCTCTCGATGTCCTCCGTCAATCCCACCTGGTAAGGATCCCACACCTCGCAGCAATATTCTAACAGAGGACGAACGAGTGTAGTGTAAGCTGTCTCTTTAGTGGACTTGTTGCATCTTCTAAGTGTCCTGCCAATGAAACGCAACCTTTGGCTCGCCTTCCCGACAATATTATCTATGTGGTCTTTCCAACTGAAGTTGTTCGTAATTTTAACACCCAGGTACTTAGTTGAATTGACAGCCTTGAGAATTGTACTATTTATCGAGTAATCGAATTCCAACGGAGTTCTTTTGGAACTCATGTGGATCATCTCACACTTTTCGTTATTTAGCGTCAACTGCCACCTGACACACCATACAGTAATCTTTTCTAAATCGCTTTGCAGCTGATACTGGTCTTCGGATGACCTTACTAGACGGTAAATTACAGCATCATCTGCGAACAGTCTAAGAGAACTGCTCAGATTGTCACCCAGGTCATTTATATAGATCAGGAACAGTAGAGGTCCCAGGACGCTTCCCTGGGGAAAACCTGTAAAGGAGAACGTATATAGGACGCTAGTGCGACCTATTCTTGCGGACTACACGGGTATTTGGGATCCGTACCAGTTCTGATTAAAGAAAGAATTCGGAGGCGGGCCCCTAGATTTGTTACTGGTAGGTTCGAACGACAAGTAAGTGTTACGGGGGTGCTTCGGGAAATCAAATATAACCGTAGTCCAATCCTTTGTCGTACAACTCAAGATGATCATGAACAAAAATTATTAGTGCGAGCCAAACGTGTGCTGTAGAAGGTAGATCAGTGTACGACGCTATTCTGACGTACTGCGAGTGCGTTGGATATGCGACAGCCAACAACACTCCCACAGCAGTAGACGCAACATACTTCAAAACAGCATTCTACAAGGTCATCCATGAATAGCTCATGACAGTCACGGATGCTCTAGAATGTGAAAATAAATTTAGGGCTGTAATTTTCTAACTGCTGACAAAATCCAATGTTCGAGTGATCATCTACGCAAAATCCCCTTATCCTGAACATATATGAGCGTGGAAAACTCACGGATAGATTGTAAGGATTACCCACATGAACTAGGGATACTTAATACTGAACACATAGACAAGCTAAAGGAAGATTAGAACACATACAAAGATCAACGAGTCCAGCGATAAATCCTACCAACACTGTAATCACACTCATTGGGACAAAAACAAGACAATTCCAGAGACCTTAGCACGTAATAAATGAGAAACCCAAGTGCAAGAGGGTATTCACCAAACGGCAGCTTACAACGGGGAAAGATACTATGTTCTACATTAGCAAATGCAAGAAGAATCAGGGAAACAAATATTTACTACTGAAATTTTGGTTGACGGCCCAAATTCTAAACTTGCGCAAAGAACTGAGTCGAGCAAAAATAGAAGCAGTTTCCTTTCTGCTATGACTTGAACATTTATGTAAGGTTGCATACACCTCATACTCCCTAAAACTATAAGGAAGACGCCTCAGGTTAATCGACTATATGTCGACCTACGCTGCTCTGTTAATATACAGTACGTCCAGAATCATAGAAAACAACCCAACCAGTCATTTAGCGATCTTGTTTTGACAAATACCTAACATAACCGAACTGCGCCAATGGATAATACAAGATACCGTTCACATTCGGCTATATGACACAATGCTACGTGCGAGAGATCTACGTAATAAGAAGCGCTCTCAATCGCAGAGAGTACGAAGAATGTATGCGATGCAGTCTAAGGTAATCCAATCAGGAATACCAACGAGACAAAATTTCGGCAATACCGGTGGAATATCCTATGGAAAAATGTCTCTGTGCGTTTTTCTTTTCTATTATCACCACCTTCTGCAGCAGTTTGCACAAGGTTGTTACCATGTGTCTGCAGCACGTGGCACAGGTTGTTAACAGGACGATACCAACCAATGAAAAAGCAGCAGGCACATACCTGATCAGGTCAGAAACCAGCGACTCATGCAGTGAACCAGACACTCTGGGCCACCGGATTCTGTGGCGAAAGCGAAGACGTTTGCAAGACTACTAAACTAATACTCAGTCTAATAAACAGAACTGCGCCAAGCGATTTCGCCGCAAGGAAAATCACGACACTAAGGTTTAACCTATTTCTTGCTCGTAATAGATTTTCCGCCATGTTGATAGTTGCCTACACCGAGCACTACATTACTATTTCTAACATATCTATGCGGTTAATGTAAGAGAACATGGAGTACCCAAACATGAAGAATCTTTTATGAATTTTTTGATCATTGTGTTAGACACAGCCCTTAAAATAACTGTTGTGAATGTCGGCAACCAAGTCCGTCAAAAACTTTTTAACAACACCAGACCGACCGGAAGACCTAGGAATCCCACCCAGTAGCATCTGGCCACAAAAAACTGTATTCATTTCTATTTTACAAGATTGAACTAACAACGTAAGATCATAAGATTGTTACAAAAGCTTAATAAAATACACACGACTCACTGAAGATCGGACGTCACGTCATCCCATGCTTATGGCAGCATCTGGGTGCACGTGGAGCGTGTACGATCAATACAGTGCCATCTTGGCCGTTTTTGAACTTCTCGGACGTTGGAGCTGTTACATTCCACTCAGTTAGCTCGTCAACTGGCATCAGAAGCCTGAGTGCACCCCGTTCTAGTCCTGACACTAAAGGAACATCCCTAACGTTTCCGTGAATTAAAACGGGCCTCCTACTCCACATGATAGACACACTCACCACTCAGTTATGACGACCGACGCATCTGCATCCACGAGACATTCTTCAGGAACATGTAGCAATCACAATTCTGAGAAAGTCACGTGCGGATATACGTCATTATTACCGAGCAGTTGGTCAACTGTATCACGGTTTCAAAATACCGTCACATTTTATCTGGAGAAAAAAGGAATGAATTCTTGAAACTGACCATGGAAGATCAGCCTGGTTTCTGGGAAAACGAAGAAACACGTGAGGCAATACTTTGACCTCAACATATCTAAAAAATAGAAAAATGGCTCTGAGCATTATGGGACTTAACATCTATGGACATCAGTCCCCTAGAACTTAGAACTACTTAAACCTAACTAACCTACGGACATCACACAACACCCAGCCATCACGAGGCAGAGAAAATCCCTGACCCCGCCGGGAATCGAAGTCGGGAACCCGGGCGTAGGAAGCGAGAACGCTACCCCACGACCACGAGATGCGCGCTCAACGTATCTCAGAATAAAGTTTGAAGTAGGCATTGTTCAAAATCCACAGACAAACGAAAACTTGCCGTACACCGTATGATCAAACGTATGCAAATACCCGTATGTAACGGAGAATGGACCACAAGATGCCATAAGATGAGTACTCACCAACATAAAAGGAGGCAGGCAGTATTGCGTTGTCAGTAGAAAAGCCAACCGGGAAACAGATCCACCAGGGACACTTCAACCTCTCTACAGCTGCTCAAGTCGACTGTTGGTGATGTGATAGTGAAATGGAAACGCGAAGTAACAACTACTACTAAACTAAGGCCAGGGCAGGCAGGGTACGTCGAACATTGCGGAGTGCAGCTGTCATAAATGATACATAGTCAGCTTCAGTGAGTTCGGAAGTGCTACCAAGCTTCCACCAAGAACAATTGCTATACATAGGGAGTTAAAACGCATGGGGTACAATGGTAAAGCGAATCCTCATAAACCACATGTTTCTCTAGTTAATGGTAAACGTTGCTTCAGGTGCTGTAAAGAGGCAGCTGGGCAGTGGATGATTCGAAAAGAGTAGCTGGGGATGATTACCATGTGGTAATACGACGGAAGGAATTGGGTTTGGCCAAGTACTGGAGGACAGTACCTGCAATCCATTGTGCTGTCAACAGTGAAGTACACTGGAGGCTGTTTTAGGGTATGGGTATGTTTTTCGCGGGTGGGGTATAGTCCCCTTACGGGGCTTAAGGAAACGTTAAATGTGGGTAAAGGTGAACGTTTTTTACAGCATTGTGTACGTCATACAATATAACAACCGTTCAGAAACTATGATTGTATCAGCACATCGGTGTGTGCAAAGCCAATGGTTTGAGGTCAGTAACATACCTAAAATGGACTGGCTTCGCCAGACTCGCATCTCGAGTCCACTTGTGCACGTTTTACATGAGTCAGAAACATCGACATACCTCCAGAGCCCAGAGTTCAACATCAGCACCTCATCCGGTTTCGGCTCTTGATGAAGAGTGGGCTCCCATTCCTCTGCAGACATTCTGACAAGAAAAGTGTCAACAGCAGAGTTCAAGCTGTCGTAAAAGCAAAGGCTGGACACGTCCCATATAAATATCCAGTAGTTGGTGTTCAAATGGACCAATGGCCTTGCCGCAGTGATAACACCGGTTCCCGTCAGATCACGGAAGTTAAGCGCAGTCGTGCTGAGGTAGCACTTGGATCGGTGACCATCCGGTCTGCCGAGCGCTGTTGGCAAGCCGGGTGCTCTCAGCCCTTGTGAGGCAAAGTGAGGAGCTACCTGATTGAGGAGTGGCGGCTGCGGTCTCGTAAACTGACATACGGCCGGGAGAGCAGTGTGCTGACCGCCTCCATATCCGTATTCAGTGCCGCCTATTGGCTCAGGACGACACGGCGGCCGGTCGAACGGAGTTTAGTTAATAGGTTTTCAAATACATCTCTTGAGCATATATGTATAACATCTATGGATTTTGAAATATGTTTACAATGCTGGCTGGAATAATCTACATATATTAAAAGTTTAGATTTTCATAGAGTTAGATCGAAAGGTTATCTAAAAACTATACAAAACCCAGACAATAGTTAGCAGATTGGATTAACATGATAGGGAGCCAATTTTTAAGGAGGAAGAGAGTTGTAGCCTAGGGCTCATGACACTGATAATATTTAGTGTAGATAGCCCCCTACAACTCGTAAGTAGATTAAGAAAAAAAAACTGATCGTGAAATTATTCTTAATTACTACCACTTTCAGTTATCTACGGATATCACAAACTTACTTACAGCAGACTACACGGCGCTGTTACTGCGGTGTCACATAATAATGCTTTTCTGCGTCATTGTTATAGACAAATACATTACACAGTCAACAGTAAAATGCACATACACAGGAATTCGCTCTTTGTCTACTGTCATGTTGATGTTCCAACTTTTTGGGTGGCGTGCACCCTAAGTACTGAGGCGCTAACTAAGACCTGTTCACCATTACATTTGGTGAAGGATAAAACTATTTCATCTTGCACCTAGGCTGCTCCTATCCGTGAGTACGTTAATCGCTTCATCACGACTATATAGTTTAGTCCTCGTAACTATTTATAAGTGATACCTATAAAACATCCAACGGGTCCATTATGTGAAATATGTAAACACTAGAGCAAACAATTGGGAGTTAAAAGCCGAGGTGGCCCAGTGATGAAGAGACTGATCCCATCTGCATATTGAAGTTCAGTTTTACTACGTTTTCCCTAAACCACTGATAGCAGTTGCTGGGGAGTTTCCTATGAAAATGGTATGACCAAATATATCTCTTGGGGTTAGTCACGTCCAATGCGAGCTTGTCTGCATCTCTGAGAGTTCGTGTCTCAGTGACTCAGCGGGCGGAAGTTTCGTCTGTCACTCGTTACTTCTTTCACTTCTGGCAATGGTGGAAGTCAGTGTTGAAGTGCATGTTCCCCTATATCTTACAAGGTAAGTTAGTTCAAGAGTTTCAGGAAGACATGGGCATATTATTCCCAATAGGACAATGCCTTGTTAATCAGAGTGCTGAGGAAACGATTTCCAGATTAACGGACAATTTACTAAGTCAAGCAGACATATGTAATTGTTAGAGTCGGCATTTTATTTCCGTGTGCTACTGGATACCCTTGAGACTTAATGTGACACTTGTACAACAGGAGAGGTTCTTTTACAACACTCCACTTGTACTGGCAAGACCAGTATAAACCTCTGTTTGTACTAGAGTAGTAATTCCCAACTTCGGGGTTAGTACCCACTAAGGGGTAAAAACAAAAGCGTTCCACTGCATTCCAGTCATGTAACTAAGTTGTTTTCAAATGATCATAACTATTATCACTTTTCGTGAGACTGTAATACCGACTATACAAGTCACCAATCATTTTATTTAAGAGCCAAAGACTGCTACATCTGCCTAATATCGTGTAGTGCCCCTGTGAGCACACCACAACACGACATGGCATGAACACGACTAGTGTCTGAAGTGTTACTGTAGCGAAATGACACCATGAGTCCTGTGGGCCATCAGTAAATCAGTAAAGGTAAGAGAGGGTGGAAATTTCTTCTGAACAGCACGCTAGAAGCCGTACCAGATATGTTCAATAATGTTCTGGATATATGGGGTGTCGCGTTGTCCTGCTGGAATTGCCCAAGTCCGTCGAAATGCACAATGGGCATGAATTGACGCAGGTGGTCAGACAGATGATGATAAACGATGCTTACGTACGCATCACCTGTCAGAGTCATGTCTAGACGTATCAGAGGTCGCATATCACTCCAGCTGCACACGCCCACGCCATTACAGAGCCTCCACCAGCTTGAAAAGTCCCCTGTTGAATGCAGGGTCCATGGATTCACGAAGTTGTCTCCATAATCGTTCACGTCCATCCGCTCGATACAGTATAAAACGAGACTCGCCCGATCAGTCATCAACGGTCCAATGTCGGTGTTGGCGAGTCCAGTTTTGTATCATGCAGTAATCAAGGGTATATGAGTGGGCCTTCGGCCCCGAAAACTCGTATCGATGATAATTCGCCGAATGGTTCGCACGCTAACAGTTGCTGATGACCTAGCTTTGAAATCTGCAGCATTTGCAGAAGAGTTGCACTTCTGTCACGTTGAACGATTCTCTTCAGTCGTTGTCGGCCACGTTCTTGCAGTATCTTTCTTCGGCCGCAGAGATGTCAAAGATTTGATGTTTTACCGGATTCCTGATATTCACAGAGCACTCGTATAATGCTCACATAGGAAAATCCCCACTTCATCGCTACCTAGGAGACGCTGTATCCCATCGCTCGTGCCCAGACTATAACACCACGTTGAAGTTTACATACATCTTGATAACCCGCCATCGTAGCACCAGTAACCGATCTAATAACCGCGGCAGTCACTTGTGTTATGTTGGAATTGCCGACCGCAGAGCCGTATTCTGCCTGTTTACATATCTCTATATTTGAATACCCATGCCTATACCAGTTTCTTTGGCGCTTCAGTATATACTACACACACAGTATATACTTTGTACCATCCATCGACGGGAGTAAAAATGAGACATGCACATCATATATCACTAAACAGCTCATAAAAATTTCGTCTATGATATGTAGGTATTCCCGCAGTGGATTAGAAATGGCTTCATTATTCACTTCGCAACAGATAAACGAAGTGACAGATCAACACAGGAGTAACTTCTGTAACGGCCACTAAACTGCTGTCATGCCTATACATTATTATTATTTTCATCAGTGATGGCAGTAGTTGGACACACGGAATTGCAAGCCTGAAGTCTTCCAGCCGGCCGACCTGGCTGAGCTGCTCTAAGCGCTCAGTATGGAACCGTGCGACCACTGTGGTCGCAGGTTCGCATCCTTCCCCGGGCATGAATGTATGTGATGTCCTTAGGTCAGTTAGGTTTAAGTAGTTCTAAGTTCTACGGGACTGATGACCTCAAATGTAAAGTCCTATAGCGCTCAGAGCCATTTTTTCTGAAGTCTTCCAAGCACGTTTTGTAACAAGTGTGCTACCCTCAATGCGTCTAGATAGCTTCCTCAGAAGATATTTCAGGTAGCACTCAAGATTGAGAACTGGACCATTCGAGAGTGAGGGGGGGGGGGGCGGGGAGAGCATAATCAATTGTCTCATTGAGCCATTAGTTCATGGTTAAAGGTTTAATAAAACACCTTCAAAAAATAAGTGTCACTTACCTTTCATCATTTTAAAAATGGGAAATTCAGAGAAATTTGTTCTCATTCTTAAGTTTAATTCGGCGTTGATATCCATGATGACAGTGGCAGCGGGTGGGCGTACTAGTCAATATCGTCTTACACTTAGGGAAAAAGGTTTCAGAAATGCTGGGACCACTGCACTAGAGCAACAGTACATGGTGACGTAATCGTTGGAGATATTCAAATGCGTCAAGTCTCGTCGTAGTTGATCCTAAATCCACTAACCTGCTACTGTTGGATGATGCCCTTTCGATGCAGTGGACGCACTGGTCGTGGATTCGTCGGATCAGGATGCTGCAATAGTGAATTGAGACACGAATTCTCTGATACTGTTTGGTGAGTAAAGAGCATACACGATTTAAAGAGGAATGCCGTAAAATTTCATTTATCCAGTGGTGTCGTAACATACACTACACTTTAACAATTACATCGAGTCTTCTGTCTGGGCAGAATGTCAAGAGTTCACTTTACCTGCACGATCTCACACTCCCATTTCACGTATTTACGATGTAAGCCGAGACAGAAAGCCTGTGAAACCCTCTTATAAGATAAAATGTGTGATGTATGGCAGAAAAAGTAGCAATACGATGTTAAACATAATTTTTCCAGCAAAGAGTTTTTCCTGCGAGGTGAACGTCAACTCAGATATTCACTATAAGCAGGCTTAGTAATAAAGACCTGTATAAACACAGACTTCCTTCTTGTGAAATTTTTCATGTAGGTTACTTTTCACGTTGTAACGCTTGGCCACAATGTATCATTTGACCTGGGTGCCGTATTTGAAAAGCAGATATGCCTCTGTCGTCGTTCAACGCCACCGACACCGGAGCCTCCTTTAATTGGAGGCGGCGGCCGGGGAACACAAATACGACTCGCCGTGGGAGAGCACCTGTCTCGCCCGGAGCGAACTGTAAAGCGCGGAGTTCTCCAGGGTCCGCTCTTTGCGCCGCTCCGACTCATCCATCCATCGGCCACAAAGCGGGCGCCGCAGCGGCAGCAGCCTGTTCGGCCACTCGCCGTCTGCGGCGCTGCCGGCGCCGTGCATCCTTTCATCACGGCCGCCGGCTGCCCGTGCTAATTTGAGTGTCGGCATTTTCGGCGGCGCCGCCTGTGCATCGGCGCGCCTTTCATGTACGGCGGCGAGGCGGAAGGCCGGCGGGCCGACCGGCCGCGTTTTAGTCGCCGCCCCGCGACTAATGGCGACTAAATTGCCGCCCAGAGCGCCGGCGCCGATCGCATCCACTGGCCGCCAACGTGTGGCCGCCTCGCCTCGTCCTGAGTTAATTACCGGCCTGTGCCGCCCTCGCTCACTCGTTCTGCGGAGGGCTGCGGCAGCCGCCGGGTCATCCTCCAATAGAAACAGTCTGTTCTGTACCTCAGCAGTGTCGCTCAGGAAGAGATGCAGTGATTGGTGGTCTCCGTTGCTGAGCGGGTGGCTATACAGGGTGTTACAAAAAGGTAGGGCCAAACTTTCAGGAAACATTCCTCACTCACAGACACAGAAGATACGTTATGTCGACATGTGTCCGGAAACGCTTGCTTTCCATGTTAGAGCTCATTTTATTACTTCTCTTCAAATCACATTTATCATGGAATGGAAACACACAGAAACAGAACGTACGAACGTGGCTTCAAACATTTTGAACAGGAAATGTTCAAAATGTCCTCCGTTAGCAAGGATACATGCATCCATCCTCCGTCGCATGGAACCCCTGATGCGCTGATGCAGCCCTGGAGAATGGTGTATTGTACCACAGCCGTCCACAATACGAGCACGAAGAGTCTCTATATTTGGTAGCGGGGTTGCGTAAACAAGAGCTTTTAAATGCCCCCATAAATGAAAGTCAAGACGGTTGAGGCCAGGAGAGCGTGGAGGCCATGGAATTGGTCCGCCTCTACCAATCCATCGGTCACCGAATCTGTTGTTGAGAAGCGTACAAACACTTCGACTGAAATGTGCAGGAGCTCCATCGTTCATGAACCAAATGTTGTGTCGTACTTGTAAAGGCACATGTTCTAAAGCACAGCTAGAGTATCCCGTATGAAATGATGATAACGTGCTCCATTGAGCGTAGGTGGAGGAACATGGGGCACAATCGAGACATCACCAACAAAGCTTGTCTAAACGTTCACAGGAAATCTGTGTTGATGACGTGATTGCAGAATTGCGTGCGGATTCTCGTCCGCCCACACATGTTGATTGTGAAAATATACAATTTGATCACGTTGGAATGAAGCCTCATCCGTAAAGAGAACATTTGCACTGAAATGAGGATTGACACATTATTGGATGAACCATCCGCAGAAGTTGAGGCCAATCAGCTGCAGACAGTGCCTGCACACGCTGTACATGGTACGGAAACAACTGGTTCCCCCGTAGCACTCTCCATACAGTAACGTGCTCAACGTTACCTTGTACAGCAGCAACTTCTCTGACGCTGACATTAGGGTTAAAGTCAACTGCACGAAGAATTGCCTCGTCCATTGCAGTTGTCCTCGTCATTCTAGGTCTTCCCCAGTCGCGAGTCATAGGCTGGAATCTTCCGTGCTCCCTAAGACGCCGTTCAATTTCTTCGAACGTCTTCCTGTCGGGACACATTCGTTCTGGAAATCCGTCTCGATACAAACGTAGCGCACTACAGCTATTTCCCCGTGCTAATCCATACATCAAATGGACATCTGCCAACTCCGCTTTTTAATCATTGCACTGACTGCAAAACCACGTTCGTGATGACACTAAACTGCTGATGCTACGTACTGATGTTCTTGATGCTAGTGCTGTAGAGCAATGAGTCGCATGTCAACATAAGCACCGAAGTTAACATTACCTTCCTTCAACAGGGCCAACTGGCGGTAATCGAGGAAGTACAATACATACTGACGAAAATAAAATGAACTCTAAGACGGAAATTAAGCGTTTCCGGAGACATGTCCACATAACATCTTTTCTTTAGTTCTATGTGAGGAATGTTTCCTGAAAGTTTGGCCGTACCTTTTTGTAACACCCTGTATAGGCCCACATCAAGAGTGAAGTCGTAGATGGACCGCAAAAACTGACCGAGAAAAGAGAGTATGAGCCTATTGAAGCATGTTATGTGACATCACAATACAAAAATTCTGCGGTGATTTAACAGAGCTACATACTCACTTATATTCAATGCTTACATCCAGGAAGCTATAGACCAAGTTCGAGAAACAACTACGGCGGGTATCAAAATAATGGGCAGAAAGTGCTACGTTATGCAGATGATAATATTCAATATGTGTATTGAGCAAGCAGTAAAGTAAACAAAAGAAAGATTCGGAGTAGGTATTAAAATCCATGGAGACGAAATAGAAACTTTGAGGTTGCCTGATGACATTGTAATTCTGTCACAGACAGCAAAGGACTTGGAAGAGCAGTTGAACGGAATGGACAGTGTCTTGAAAGAAGGATATAAGATGAACATCAACAAAAACAAAACGACAATATTGGAATGTAATCGAATTAAGTCGGGTGATGGTGAGGGAATCAAATTAGGGAATGAGACACTTAAAGTAGTAAAGAAATTTTGCTATTTGGGGAGCAAAATAACTGATGATGGTCGAAGTAGAGAGGATAAAAAATGTAGACCGGCTATGGCAAGGAAATCGTTTGTGATGAAGAGAAATTTGTTAACATCGAGTATAGATTTCAGTGTCAGGAAGTCGTTTCTCAAAGTATTTGTATGGAGTGTAGCCATGTGTGCAAGTGAAACATGGACGACAAATAGTTTGGACGAGAAGAGAATAGTAGCTTTCGAAATGGGGTGCTACAGACGAATGCTGAAGATTATATCGGTAGATCACATAACTAATGAGGAGGTATTGATATTGAACAGAGTTGGGGAGAAGAGGAGTTTGTGGCACAACTTGACAAGAAGAAGGGATCTGTTGGTAAGACATGTTCTGAGGCATCAGGGGATCACAAATTTAGCATTGGAGGGCAGCGTGGAGGGTAAAAATCGTAGAGGGAGACCAAGATATGAATACACTAAGCAGATTAAGCAGGATATAGATTGCAGGAAGTACTGGAAGATGAAGAAGCATCAAAACAGGCTCAGGACTGAAGACCACAACAAAACAACACTGCTATAGTCGCGGAGGCAAAAGAAGATCTAAAGGAAGTATTCAGAACAGTGGAAAAAAACTCTTTGCAGTCAGTTTGGAATGAGAATAAACAAGAAAAATACTAAAGTGGTGGTATGCAGAACAGGAGCAGAATTACGACCAGAAAAAATGCCAAAATTGTATTTAATCGGTGAAGGAACCTACTCACCAGCAACAACATCAGTCTAAAAATAAGGAAACGTATCATGAAAGGTTTCCTTTCGAGTGTGACCCTATAAGGATGTGAAACTTGGACAATTGGAAGAGAAGAGAGAGGACGGCTAGAGGCCCTGGAGATGCGGTGCTATAGATGGATGATGATGAATAACAGCTGGAGAGACAAAGTAACAAATGAAGAGGTGCTTAGGAGAGTACAGGAAACCAGATCTCTGTCAAGGCACATCCAAACAAGAAGAGACAAACTTGTAGGGCACATCCTACGACACAACGACATCATTGGAACAATAGCACATGAAGCTATTGAGGGAAGTTAGCGGCGGGGGTGTCCAAGGATATCATACATGCAACGGATGTATGCGTTGGATGTAACACATACTTGGAAATGAAGAGGAAGGCAGACAAGAGAAGAATGGCGCTCTGCTGCAAACCAACGTCGGGGTTGAACACTAAAAAGACGACATAATGACAAATAGGACAGGAATGGTGCTCATATGTCTGGTGACAGTGGCTATGCGAGTTCCAGTAATTTTATGTCCTCAGCAGAAAATGAATCAACTACAAATCGAAGTAAATACACACATCCACCCCAATTTCCTGACAACCCAGATGTGTTAGTGACCGAAGATCGGACGATATTAATATGAAACAATGGAACTGCAGTTATCAAAGTCAACACTTATAATTGCGCCCGTTCAAAATCCAGCTGCAAGATAGTTTTAGATTATGTGACGAGGAAATGTCACGATCCTGGCCATTTCAAAGGAAACAAAATATCGATTTCGAAGGCTGTAAACGAATCTATCAGTGCTTCTTTGCATTTCGTCTGGGGCTTCAGAGAATATAGCATTTCGTCCAGGCATATCACTAGAGTCATAGCGAGCAAAGAGACAAAGGACCATATTATTAGAGAGAGAGCGGAAACATTTTTGGCAGATGTGAACATTTTTATTTAAAACAAAATCATTTTTAAGGCACACGTCTGAAATATTGCTAAGAGCCAATTTTTTGAGAACCACCATATTCTTCAACATTGTCATACGGAAGAGAAGAATCAAAAGCTGGTGTGGTACAATCTGTTCACATACTGTTACACCATATATGTGGCTGTGCCCATGGATTGTACATTGGTGAACAGCGTTACATTTGTGTGCGGGAAACACTGAGAAAGTTTCGTCAGTAGCTTGCAAAGAAACTAGCAGTAATACGTCTACGGACTCACATACCGGAAGGAGTTAAAGTGGAAACATGGCCAAAAACCACATGAAAAGCTTATCCATTTTCCTCCTTTTCGAATATGTTTGTGACAATTTCTATTACTTCGTAATTAATCGTCGAGGCATGTAGACTACAGTCTGTTGGAGTAATGTTTTCCCGTCAAGTATATTACGTTACAGATAAAGCCACCAAATACTGTCAGCCCCTAGATGTATATTTCTTTAGACAGTATACACTCTGTTGCAGACCCGTTGATGACAAATCACAGATTACATTATGTGATTTATATTTCATCATACGCTTTCACTCTGTTATGTGCAAATAAATTGATGAACCGATGAACAGACCTACGTTAACAAAAAAAAAGGGTTCAAATGGCTCTGAGCACTATGGGACTTAACTTCTGAGGTCATCAGTCTCCTAGAACTTAGAACTTCTTAAACCTAACTAAACCTAACATCCATGCCCGAGGCAGGATTCGAACCTGCGACCGTAGTGGTCACGCGGTTCCAGACTGAAGCGCCTAGACCCGCACGGCTACACCGGCCGGGACTACGTTAACATATTCGTGGAAAAGGGATAGATTAGATGTTGGTCTTCTGCGCATAATGGGAGAGGAAAGGAATATGTTTAAAACACTGACAAGGAGAAGGATGAGAATGACAGGAGACCTGTTAAGAAATCGTGGTACTAGAGGAAGATCTAGAGGGTAAAAACTCTAGAGGAAGCAGGGATTGGAATACATCGAGAAAGTAATTAAGTATGTAGGTTTACAAGCGCTACTCTGAGACGAAAAGGTTAGCACAGGAGAGATATTCGTGGCGGGTCGCCTAAAACGAGTTGGAAAACTAATGACTGAAAAAAACATTGCCATTGACATAATTCGATGCAGGAAGAAGTCATATCTAAGAGCAAGTGAACTATTGGGACAGTTAAATCTTTCTGAACGTAAATTTTCTGCCTAGACTGAATGAGTGCTATGAGACTGCGAGGGAGAGAGACTAAGGACCATATACTTGCTGCAAGTTTAAATGGTATTAAAATTAAGTGATCTTTATCATTACAGTGTTGTAATTATAGATCCGTATAAATATATAAAGCAATGCGTATGTCGGTTCAGGCACACGGAAAAGTCCGATGGCCCTTTACGTATCTAGATGTACATACCACACTATTCTGCATTTTTCCGAGTACCGAAAATAAATATAAAAAATAAATTGTAGGTATTACATCTGTCTATTGAACTACATTCAATATGTCCTGCGTCATCGAATGATTTCTACTGGTCCTTATGCTTTACTTACTCTGGTCGATAACAAAT
The DNA here is from genome assembly GCF_023897955.1 of Schistocerca gregaria. Lineage (NCBI taxonomy): Eukaryota > Metazoa > Arthropoda > Insecta > Orthoptera > Acrididae > Schistocerca > Schistocerca gregaria. Next base: position 1,121,365,442 of record NC_064920.1, read on the forward strand.
GTGAATCCCCATAATGGAAGGAAGAAACGAAAAAAAGCTTCACCGGTTCAGAGGCTATATGACGTTATTTCCGTGGGTCCAATGTTCAGTTAAAATTACAAAGAAATTGGCTGTAAGCGTTCAATTACCAGTATGACTATGGACATCGTCTGGCCAGTACGTATGCACTGATTGAGTTGGAAAGGGTGACATAAAGCTTTTACATCCTGTCCTGAGCCAAGCTGGTCCACAGATGATGTAACGGTTCTTGTTATCCTGGATACTGGCATTGGGACTGATGTTAGAGATGGTCCCACCTGCGTTCTATCGGACCAGATCTGGGGATTGCGTTGGCCACGGGATTATCACAAAGACATTTCACTGAGGCGTGTACATCGAATTGACGAGAACTGATGTGATGAAAGAAGGTACTACTGTAGAGTTAGCAATAAGAACAGAGGACGTCCGTAATGTGTCATATTCTCGTCAAAGATCCCTCACTCACTATCGGCCGCTACCGGAAGTCGTATTTGATGGCTCCACACCCCGTGACATTAGGAGTAACACCACTGGCGCTGTTCAGACCATTGGAAGAATGGAAATATCTCCCAATATCGCGAAAATACTTGCCAATGGTGGTCGTTAAGAGCAGTGCAGAACCATAATGTATCGCTGAACACAATGTGACACAAAATTTTGCAGGCTGTCCACTGATTGCTGTCGGATGGCAGGCGCACATCTCTGTTCTCGGTGGCTCAGATGGATAGATCGTCTGCCATATAAGTAGGAGATGTCGGGTTCGAGTCCCCGTCGGGGCACACATTTTCGGCTGTCCCCATCGAGGTATATCAACAACACCTGTCGACAGCTGAGGGTTTCAATTAATTATCATTTATTCTGGAAAAATTGCACGGTCATCAATGGTATCCGTTCTTTCGAGACCAGTTACGGTTGTTGTTGTTGTGGTCTTCAGTCCTGAGACTGCTTTGTTGCAGCTCTCTCTGTTACTCTATCCTCTACAAGCTTCTTCATCTCCCAGTAGCTACTGCCATCTACATCCTTCTGTATCTGTTTGCTGTATTCATCTCTTGTTCCCCCTCTACGATTTTTACCCTCCACGCTGCCCTCCAATACCAAATTGGTGATCCCTTGATGCCTCAGAACATGTCCTACAAACCGATCCCTTCTTCTAGTCAAGTCGTGCCACAAACTTCTCGTCTCCCCAATCCTATTCAGTACTTCCTCATTAGTTATGTGATCTACCCATCTAATCTTCAGCATTCTTCTGTAGCACCACATTTCGAAAGTTTCTATTCTCTTCTTGTCCAAACTATTTGTCGTCCATGTTTCACTTCCATACATGGATACACTCCATATAAATACTATGGGAAACTACTTCCTGCCACTTAAATCTGTACTCGATGTTAACAAATTTCTCTTGTTAAGAAACACTTTCCTTGACATTGCCAGTCTACATTTTATATCCTCTCTACTTCGACCATCATCAGTTATTTTTCTACCCAAATAGAATAACTCCTTAACTACTTTAAGTGTCTCATTCGCTAATCTAATTCCCTCAGCATCACCTGACTTAATTTCACTACTTTCCATTATCCTCGTTTTGCTTTTGTTGATGTTCATCTTATAGCCTCCTTTCAAGACACTGTCCATTCCGTTCAGCTGCTCTTCCAAGTCCTTTGCTGTCTCTGACGGAATTACAATGTCATCGACGAACCTCAAAGTTTTTATTTCTTCTCCATGGAATTTAACACCTACTCCGAATTTTTCTTTTGATTCCTTCACTGCTTGCTCAATACAGAGATTGAATAACATCGGGGAGAGGCTACAACCCTGTCTCACTCCCTTCCAAACCACTGCTTCCCTTTGATGCCCCTCGACCCTTATAACTGCCATCTGCTTTCTGTACAAATTGTAAATAGCTTTTCGCTCCCTGTATTTTACCCCTGCCACCTTCAGAATTTCGAAGAGAGTATTCCAGTCAACATTTTCAAAAGCTTCCTCTAAGTCTGCAAATGCTATAAACGTAGGTTTGCTTTTTCTTAATGTAGCTTCTAAGATAAGTCGTAGGGTCAGTATTGCCTCACGTGTTCCGATATTTCTACGGAATCGAAACTGATCTTCCCGGAGGTCGGCTTCTACCAGTTTTTCCATTCGTCTGTAAAGAATTCGCGTTAGTATTTTGCAGCCGTGACTTATTAAACTGATAGTTCGGTAATTTTCACATCTGTCAACACCGGCTTTCTTTGGGATTGGAATTATTATATTCTTCATAAACTCTGAGGGTATTTCGCCTATCTCATACATCTTGCTCACCAGATGGTAGAGTTTTGTCAGGACTGGCTCTCCCAAGGCTGTCAGTAGTTCTAATGGAATGTTGTTTACTCCCGGGGCCTTGTTTCGACTCAGGTCTTTCAGTGCTCTGTCAAACTCTTCACGCAGTATCATATCTCCCATTTCATCTTCATCTACATAATCTTCCATTTCCATAATATTCTCCTCAAGTACATCGCCCTTGTATAGACCCTCTATATACTCCTTCCGCCTTTCAGCTTTCCCTTCTTTTCTTAGAACTGGGTTTCCATCTGAGCTCTTGATATTCATACAAGTGGTTTTCTCCAAAGGTCTCTTTAATTTTCCTGTAGGCAGTATCTATCTTACCCCTAGTGAGATAAGCCTCAACATTCTTACATTTGTCCTCTAGCCATCCCTGCTTAGCCATTTTGCACTTCCTGTCGATCTCGTTTTTGAGACGTTTGTATTCTTTTTTGCCTGCTTCATTTACTGCATTTTTATATTTTCTCCTTTCATCAATTAAATTCAATATTTCCTCTGTTATCGAAGGATTTCTACTAGCCCTCATCTTTTTACCTACTTTATCCTCTGCTGCCTTCACTACTTCATCCCTCATAACTACCCATTCTTCTTCTACTGTATTTTTTTCCCCCATCCTTGTCAATTGTTCCCTTATGCTCTCCCTGAAACTCTGTACAACCTCTGGTTTAGTGAGTTTATCCAGGTCCCATCTCCTTAAATTATCAACTTTTGTAGTTTCTGCAGTTTTAATCTACAGTTCATAATCAACAGATTGTGGTCAGAGTCCACATCTGTCCCTGGAAATGTCTTACAATTAAAAACCTGGTTCCTAAATCTCTGTCTTACCATTATATAATCTATTTGAAATATGTCAGTATTTCCAGGGTTCTTCCATGTATACAACTTTCTTTCTATCTTCATATATTTCCTTTTCTACCTGAGGCCAACTCTCCACTACGCTTCACAATGCTGGTGACCTGGTAATCTCTCCCCAATACTTCATGCAACTGCAGACCCACACCTGTACTGTGCAATCTACCTAGCAGCAGAACCTAAGGTGAGCCCTTGGTTAGAGGGACTTCCCTTGAGGAGGTATACCTAACAGCTGACTTCAATCTAAAAAAGATGCAGCTCTAAAACCAACTAGTACATAAATTTTTCCATGAGTGATCCCAACACTACCCACCACACTGTCACCTATAAGCTTTGCCACCCTCCCCTTCGCATACCTACTGAGATGGAGGCCATGGCTAGTGAAACCTGACCTACTGATACACTCAACTGGCACCACTGAAATGTGGCCCATGCCCTTTGCCATCAGTGTTTTCTTCAGCCCCAGCTCGTCTAACAGCCGCATTAAGATGAGGTCTATCATGACGCTGAAGCAGTTGCACTAAATGCACGTTAGTGCCACCAGTTTGAGTAGCTATCTGCATCTACAGTATATTCGGCTTCCCTATCAAGACTGTTCCCTGCTCCACGCACTATCACTACCTGATCCTCCTCCGTAAAATTCCTGCGTAACTCCCCTATGCTGTCAGTCACTTGAGCCAACGGTGCACAAGGCTTCACATTGATGTTAACCTGGTACTCACTCCCCAACACTTCCTGCAACCGCTGGCCCACACTTCTACCGTGACAACTACCTAGTAGTACAACCTACTTCTTTCTGTTAGACTATGCAACTGACCAAGGCCTCCTAACTGCTGAGGACTGCTGTGTGTTCCCTTCACTCACAGAGGCTCGTCTTCACTCAACTCTGACAGTTGGTCAAATCTATTGCATATAGCAAATTGTAACTATCTGAATACCTCCTTCCCGTAGCTGCCTTCTTGCCAACTGCCAATTCCCATTCCGCAGCACCCTTCACCCTCCTCAACCTATCTATTTCCTCCTTTGCGGCTTGTAGCTGCACCTGAAGGGACAGATCTTATGCTCCTGCTCCTCTATCAACTTATTTCTACTCAGATTCTGCATTCGCAGGAGAGGATCTACCTAGAATGTCCACTGGCTTCCCCATTGCATTTCCCTGAATGAATGTACTTTGAACAAATCCCACATAACCCACTACCCACAAACCTACGACAGAGCCCGCACTTCTCACTCATGCTAATATTTTACACCTACCGAAAAAACTGTGTGTACGTTATTATGTTCAGTTACAACAGAAAAACTATTTACAGAACTGACAATATCAGTCTCGGATTTCTCTCTCTACTAAGAAAGCAACTACTTGTATTAATACTACTGAACCACGACTAAGACCAATACAAACAAATCTTCACAAAATTATTAGCTAAAACCAAATATTCCCAGCGGGCACTGGAACACTCAACGGAGCTAAAATAGTGAATGAAAATTCTACTGAAATATTTCACTAGAAAGAATAAGAAACGTCAACTGAAAACTAAAGCACGAAATTGACTAAATGCTTTCAAAGCACAGAAAACTATGAAAAACACAACCAGCGAACGTTTCCAAGAGTTTATTAAATCGTTATTCGCCACAAACAGCCGAAATACCGCTGAGAACTAATAAATTTAATAACTGAATAACAGACCATTACCTCTTTCATTGCTCCTACTACTTTTTCTTCTGGTCCTTTTCCTACTATCGAGTTCCAGTCCCCTTTCACATTTAATTTCATCTGCCTTAAATTTTTGAATAATTTTTTTATATTGTCATTCGTCCTTTCAGTCTGTTTGTCATCTGTGATTTGGCCTAGAAACGTGTGCTTCAGCGGCTGGTGTCAGCTTCAGTGTCTGTTCTTGAATATGACAATGCGTTCACTATGCTTATGCTATGTTCCCGAGTTCAAGTCTCGGCCCTGCACACAGTTTTAACCTGCTAGGAATTTTCTGGTCATAGAAGTTTACCCGACTTCCTATTTTCTCATTGGTTATTAGTAAAATGTTTCAAATGGCTCTACGCCCTATGGGACTTAACATCTGTGGTCATCAGTCCCCTAGACTTAGAACTACTTAAACCTAACTAACCTAAGGACAACACACACATCCATGCGATTATTAGTACTACTCTTCCATTAAACGTATCTGATTTTGCATCCCTGACACCGAAATAACCTGACCAGAAATCTACATCTGCATCAACATAGATACTCCGCATTGTACCCGTCATTTTCTTTTATTTTATTCCTGCCACCACACAACATTAATTCACACTATATTTAAATTCTGTGTACTCACTGCCCCTTTTATATACTCTTACTTACCTAAGGGTATTTTCCACATCCTTCTGTAATATTATGCCTCAAACGCTTGGTTTCAGCGTCATTTGGTGAATGACCTCCCTTTATTGATATTGTTAATAAAATCGTAGGCCGTTGATTCACCGTAACTACATCGGATAGTTGGGTTGAGAGACGAACTGTGCTCTTCTTCCTCGCCCCATCCTCCCCTCCCCCCTCCATACCGGATTGGAACTTTGAATCAAAAATGTTCAAATGTGTGTGAATTCTTATAGGACTTAACTGCTAAGGTCGTCAGTCCCTAAGCTTACACACTACTTAACCTAAATTATCCTGAGGACAAACACACACACCCATGCCCGGGCGAGGACTCGAACCTCCGCCGGGACCAGCCGAACAGTCCATGACTGCAGCGCCTAAGACCGCTCGGCTAATCCCGCGCGGCGAAGCTTCGAATCCACACCTGGTATGCAACAACAACAACAACAACAACAGAATCAGCAATCCACCGACGTATGGAGGGGAAAGAACGGAAAAAGGGGTGTAGGAGAAGGATGTGAGTAAGTGAGTGCATGTGGGTGGTAAAAGGGCATCTAGAATTCCGAAACGTTAAAAAAATCTCATTATATGGCCGAGGCCGTACGCGTTACGTACATTGTGACTATATCACTGGAAGGGCACTATGAGCAACTTCACGCGTGGCTGGCTCCGCATAACGTTTTCTTTGGGCAGGCAGATAACGCGGGGGGCAGCGGTGCGCAGAGCGTCGTCCGTATGTGTGTGTGTGTGTGTGTGTGTGTTCGCGAGCGTGCTGGCGCGTTTGCTCGCTCGCTCGCGAGGCTTTTTCGGCCCCCGCGCGCGTCATTAAATCCGCATTTGCGAGGCGGCTGCTCCCCGCGCCGCCAGAGGCTGCGGGCTTTAGCCTTCCTCTGTCGGAGCTCATTCCCACACTCCCGGCCCTGCTGAAGCACCTGCCGGCGCATTAGCAATAAATGCGGTCCTCCACTCCTCCCGCTAGGGACTGCGCGAGGAAGATATCGGGTGTATGTAAGGTGCCCAGCGTGCTGCACTAGTCCGCGACTGTGTACGGCAATCAACTGCTCTACGTGAAACATCTTTCGGAACGTAGAATACCTTCCTAAATTATTCTCTATAATCACAAACAGATCGTAAAAGTGTGTTTTCGTCTCCTTAGTAAATGAGATAAATATTCATAAAGTTTTAAATATCAGCCCGAAAAAATATTGATCATTAGTGACTGATAAGGAATGAGGAATTTCTCCCCAGAGTCGGCGAAGAAACGATTATGTAAAACACTCATATAAAGGGGCAATATGGTAGCACAGGTGCTAAGACAGCAGAGGATTGCCGGCGGGTGTGGCCGAGCGGCTTTAGGCGCTTCAGTCTGGAAGCGCGTGACCGCTACGGTCACAGGTTCGAATCCTGCCTCGGGCATTGATGTGTGTGCTGCCCTTAGGTTGGATAGGTGTAAGTAGTTCTACGTTCTAGGGGACTGATGACCTCAGACATTAAGTCCCATAGTGCTCAGAGCCAGCCAGCAGGGGATGCCTGTGGTTCCAGACTGAGCTGTAGAAGGTAAAAACGTCAGAGGAAAATAAGCCTGGGATATACCCAACAAATAATTTCAAGTACTACTCTGTGACACTTATTTTGTTAGCTAGTTAGTTACATGTTTCAGTTAGTTGGTGACATGTTACGTAGGTGATTTGAGCGATTCTTTTTGTAGATACGACGTAGAACGAGTCAGTTTAAAGGACATGTACACATGATTAGTGAATACTTTATCATTTTATTCCTACTCATGCAACTATATTGAAAACAAGTTTTTTTCTTATTTTATTGGCTAACAGTTTTTAAGTAGAAATTCAACAATGGGATAAAAGGAGTTGTCCCGGAAAATGATTTTAAACTAGGTCTAAACCTTGTTTCACTGCCTGTCAGACACTATGTTATTGGGCAAATGATCAAAAATTTTTATTACAGCGTGTTGAACTCCTCTCTGAGCTGCTGGAAGCTTGGTAGCTTTAACAATGGGTAACACAGGTAATTTTCTCTTCTAGTGTTGTAGGTATGTATACCACTGCTCTTCTCAAATTGTGATGGATTATTTATGACGAATTTCACTAGCGAAAATATGTATTGACGATCGAGTTATTTGCCTAGCTCCTTGAAGCGGTACTCACATGAAGTCCGTGTCTGAAAACTCCACATTATTTTTTGATGAAGAGGTCGACACGAGAGCGTAATTCTTAGCGGACTTCATCTAACCTGTCAGAAGACTGATTGTTCCAAAAAGGGATTACGAAATTGACCTGTAGTCATGACAAAGTAATACGTAGCCTCAGCGGAAACGTAACTTTGTAATTGGCTTTTGATGGCTGGGGACGGAAGAATGTGGAACACGACTGAAACCTCTGTTACCTTATAATTTTGTGCATCTTCCTACGTACACAAAATAACTGATTACTCTTGTAAATTATTGCTTTCTGCGCTGTAAACATTCTGTTTTGACTAGTTCGATCAAGATAAGTACTCTTTCACACCTTCACTACTCAGTTATTACTTAGATTAGTTATAGGCAATTTGCTTATAGTAAGAGCAAAGTTTTATTCTCTCGTTTCTTTATGTACATAGGCACTTACGTCTCCAGTCTCTTGTAAGATCGTTTCACTGGACTTCAGCACACGATACTATCCTTACTGCATCTAACCTTGCTCCCACATTAACGAAGATGCGGTTGGTGGCATACCTGTTGATGCGCGTTTGTATGCACTTCGTCTTACTTACTTCATTTTACAGAGGATTGTAGACAAACATGAATCAGTGCATTTTAAAAAGTTAGCTCTGCCTTCTACGATAGGTTATGTCTAGCCACGCTTGAACAATTCCCCACCAGTTTTGGCAACAATTAAAATTTTAACAACCGTCGTATATTGTCTGCGCATATTAACCGAAGGACAGTAGAGCATAATCTTTACTGTTCCAACCATAATAACGACCTTAATAGGGTCTAGATATACTCATCCTTTATTATTATTCATGTTAACTCTGAACTTATGCATAAGTGTCAGTTGCTTATTAACGACTGAAACAGTGCTATCAAATTTAACGTCTCTCGGCTTAATATTGAAACGTCCCCTTAGAAAAATTATGAATTACTGTACTAGTAAGCTTCTACGTTATTTCATTTTCAACCAGCTCAGCAAAACTGAACGTACTCAGACATTTCTCTCTTCACTTATTCTGATCACCACTAAACTGACACACAATATTTTTAGCGCAACGCAATCCTACTTTCAATAATTCCTATAAAAGAATGGCCCTGACTAACAATAACCTATAACTTTCCTGAATCACTTACCTCACAAAAATCTTCGTTACTCGAACTACTGCAATACAACGAGCGCCAATACTGCCAGCTAAATAAAAGATTCTAACTACTGATAGGTGTAGTTAGCAAATGAAAAATTTTGTTAGAGAACAATCAATGTATCCAACGTAGAGCTCATTTTAGTTTCGTCATTCCAACGTGATGAAATTGTAATTTTTCACAATCAACATGGATGGACTGACGAGAATCCGCACGTAATTGTGCAGTCACGTCATCAGCACAGATTTTCTGTGAACGTTTGGGCAGGCATTGTTGGAGATGTCTTGATTGGGCCGCATGTTCTTCCACCTACGCTCGAGGGAGCACGTTATCATGATTTCATACGGGATACTCTACCTGTGCTCCTGCACATTTCAGTCGAAGTGTTCGTACGCTTGTCAACAACAGATTGGTAGAGGCGGACCAATTCCATGGCCTCCACGCTTTCCTGACCTCAACCCTCTTGACTTCCATTTATGGGGGCATTTGAAAGCTCTTGTCTACGCAACCCCGGTACCAAATGTAGAGACTCTTCGTGCTCGTATTGTGGACGGCTGTGATACAATACGCCATTCTCCAGGGCTGCATCAGCGCGTCAGGGATTCCATGCGACGGAGGGTGGATGCATGTATCCTCGCTTACGGAGGACATTTTGAACATTTCCTGTAACAAAGTGTTTGAAGTCACGCTGGTACGTTCTGTTTCTGTGTGATTCCATTCCAGGATAAATGATATTTGAAGAGAAGTAATAAAATGAGCTCTAACATGGAAAGTAAGCGTTTCCGGACACATGTCCACATGACGTATTTTCTTTCTTTGTGTGTGAGGAATGTTTCCTGAAAGCTTCGCCGTACCTTTTTGTAACACCATATCAAATCATGACCTCCATTTTTACAGATTTTCTTTTTCTGGCGGACACACGTCCAGATCGTCCTCATATAATAATCTCTCAAAACTCCGGCATCTCTCTCTCTCCACATCCACCACTGCTGGCTGCTCACCTCCAACTGCCCAACGCTACGTGCTGTTTATATCCAACTGTCCAACACTACACAAGCGACCATTGCAACAAAGAGTCCAACGAGCCACAGCCTGCACACACCACAGTCAGTGATTTTCACACAGAGCGCTACGTGGCGTTACCAACATAAAAACCTGAACAGCCTACTTTCAATATTTCAGTCTCTGTAACTCACGCTTAATGGATGAGTGATTTCATTTGATTGTAACGATATGTATATCTCTGTACCCGTCATTTTTTTCACTTTAGACCATCTGTTTCGGCTAGCTTCTACGACAATATAATTCACTGAATTATTAACACTCTCGGTACCTGGCGCATCCTTCCCATAAAGGTTCCTGTCCAAATAACTACTCTTGCTAGACTGCCGTTATCATGCTTGGATACTGTTTAAAACTACGAAATTGTGCAATCTTTTAGCGCGTACCCCACTGAAAAATAGAGGTAACCACAAACTCCCCCCCCATGAACCATGGACCTTGCCGTTGGTGGGGAGGCTTGCGTGCCTCAGCGATACAGATGGCCGTACCGTAGGTGCAACCACAACGGAGGGGTATCTGTTGAGAGGCCAGACAAACGTGTGGTTCCTGAAGAGGGGCAGCAGCCTTTTCAGTAGTTGCAGGGGCAACAGTCTGGATGATTGACTGATCTGGCCTTGCAACATTAACCAAAACAGCCTTGCTGTGCTGGTACTGCGAACGGCTGAAAGCAAGGGGAAACTACAGCCGTAATTTTTCCCGAGGGCATGCAGCTTTACTGTATGATTAAATGATGATGGCATCCTCTTGGGTAAAATATTCCGGAGGTAAAATAGTCCCCCATTCGGATCTCCGGGCGGGGACTACTCAGGAGGATGTCGTTATCAGGAGAAAGAAAACTGGCGTTCTACGGATCGGAGCGTGGAATGTCAGATCCCTTAATCGGGCAGGTAGGTTAGAAAATTTAAAAAGGGAAATGGATAGGTTAAAGTTAGATATAGTGGGAATTAGTGAAGTTCGGTGGCAGGAGGAACAAGACTTCTGGTCAGGTGACTACAGGGTTATAAACACAAAATCAAATAGGGGTAATGCAGGAGTAGGTTTAATAATGAATAGGAAAATAGGAATGCGGGTAAGCTACTACAAACAGTATAGTGAACGCATTATTGTGGCCAAGATAGATACGAAGCCCACACCTACTACAGTAGTACAAGTTTATATGCCAACTAGCTCTGCAGATGATGAAGAAATTGAAGAAATGTACGATGAAATAAAAGAAATTATTCAGATAGTGAAGGGAGACGAAAATTTAATAGTAATGGGTGACTGGAATTCGAGTGTAGGAAAAGGGAGAGAAGGAAACATAGTAGGTGAATATGGATTGGGGCTAAGAAATGAAAGAGGAAGCCGCCTAGTAGAATTTTGCACAGAGCACAACTTAATCATAGCTAACACTTGGTTTAAGAATCATGAAAGAAGGTTGTATACGTGGAAGAACCCTGGAGATACTAAAAGGTATCAGATAGATTATATAATGGTAAGACAGAGATTTAGGAACCAGGTTTTAAGTTGTAAGGCATTTCCAGGGGCAGATGTGGACTCTGACCACAATCTATTGGTTATGACCTGTAGATTAAAACTGAAGAAACTGCAAAATTGTGAGAAATTAAGGAGATGGGACCTGGATAAACTGAAAGAACCAGAGGTTGTACAGAGTTTCAGAGAGAGCATAAGGGAACAATTGACAGGAATAGGGGAAAGAAATACAGTAGAAGAAGAATGGGTAGCTCTGAGGGATGTAGTAGTGAAGGCAGCAGAGGATAAAGTAGGTACAAAGACGAGGGCTGCTAGAAATCCTTGGGTAACAGAAGAAATATTGAATTTAATTGATGAAAGGAGAAAATATAAAAATGCAGTAAATGAAGCAGGCGAAAAGGAATACAAACGTCTCAAAAATGAGATCGACAGGAAGTGCAAAATGGCTAAACAGGGATGGCTAGAGGACAAATGTAAGGATGTAGAAGCTTATCTCACTAGGGGTAAGATAGATACTGCCTACAGAAAAATTAAAGAGACCTTTGGAGAGAAGAGAACCACGTGTATGAATATCAAGAGCTCAGATGGCAGCCCAGTTCTAAGCAAAGAAGGGAAGGCAGAAAGGTGGAAGGAGTATATAGAAGGTTTATACAAGGGCGATGTACTTGAGGACAATATTATGGAAATAGAAGAGGATGTAGATGAAGACGAAATGGGAGATACGATACTGCGTGAAGAGTTTGACAGAGCACTGAAAGACCTGAGTCGAAACAAGGCCCCCGGAGTAGACAACATTCCATTAGAACTACTGACGGCCTTGGGAGAGCCAGTCATGACAAAACTCTACCAGCTGGTGAGCAAGATGTATGAGACAGGCGAAATACCCTCAGACTTCAAGAAGAATATAATAATTCCAATCCCAAAGAAAGCAGGTGCTGACAGATGTGAAAATTACCGAACTATCAGTTTAATAAGCCACGGCTGCAAAATACTAACGCGAATTCTTTACAGACGAATGGAAAAACTGGTAGATGCAGACCTCGGGGAGGATCAGTTTGGATTCCGTCGAAATGTTGGAACACGTGAGGCAATACTGACCTTACGACTTATCTTAGAAGAAAGATTAAGAAAAGGCAAACCTACGTTTCTAGCATTTGTAGACTTAGAGAAAGCTTTTGACAATGTTGACTGGAATACTCTTTTTCAAATTCTAAAGGTGGCAGGTGTAAAATACAGGGAGCGAAAGGCTATTTATAATTTGTACAGAAACCAGATGGCAGTAATAAGAGTCGAGGGGCATGAAAGGGAAGCAGTGGTTGGGAAAGGAGTGAGACAGGGTTGTAGCCTCTCCCCGATGTTATTCAATCTGTATATTGAGCAAGCAGTAAAGCAAACAAAAGAAAAATTTGGAGTAGGTATTAAAATTCATGGAGACGAAGTAAAAACTTTGAGGTTCGCCGATGACATTGTAATTCTGTCAGAGACGGCAAAGGACTTGGAAGAGCAGTTGAACGGAATGGACAGTGTCTTGAAAGGAGGATATAAGATGAACATTAACAAAAGCAAAACGAGGATAATGGAATGTAGTCAAATTAAATCGGGTGATGCTGAGGGAATTAGATTAGGAAATGAGACACTTAAAGTAGTAAAGGAGTTTTGCTATTTAGGAAGTAAAATAACTGATGATGGTCGAAGTAGAGAGGATATAAAATGTAGACTGGCAATGGCAAGGAAAGCGTTTCTGAAGAAGAGAAATTTGTTAACATCGAATATAGATTTATGTATCAGGAAGTCGTTTCTGAAAGTATTTGTTTGGAGTGTAGCCATGTATGGAAGTGAAACATGGACGATTACTAGTTTGGACAAGAAGAGAATAGAAGCTTTCGAAATGTGGTGCTACAGAAGAATACTGAAGATAAGGTGGATAGATCACGTAACTAATGAGGAGGTATTGAATAGGATTGGGGAGAAGAGAAGTTTGTGGCACAACTTGACTAGAAGAAGGGATCGGTTGGTGGGACATGTTTTGAGGCATCAAGGGATCACAAATTTAGCATTGGAGGGCAGCGTGGAGGGTAAAAATCGTAGAGGGAGACCGAGAGATGAGTACACTAAGCAGATTCAGAAGGATGTAGGTTGCAGTAGGTACTGGGAGATGAAGCAGCTTGCACAGGATAGAGTAGCATGGAGAGCTGCATCAAACCAGTCTCAGGACTGAAGACAACAACAACAACCACAAACTCATAATAGTAGGATCCCACTACCTCGCCCAAGCTACGGATGTTATTAACTTTACAGGAAAATGTTGAAACTCGTTGTATACTACTATTGCTTCATTTGTTTGATAATTACGGGAGGACATGTATTACTGCGATTATTTTCAACGCTTAAATGTCCGTCTGCGTCAAATTATTGAGTTTCGGCTTTATAAATTTTGTTTAACATTTATTTATCACATGAGCGTTTTGTCGACGGTGAGACCTGTGGAGATGACCTGTGGCGGACAAAACAGACGTTGGGATTTGGAACGGACCTTTCTGAAAGGCAGCGTCTTAACGTCGCGGCATACCACTTGGGAATGGTGGATGGCGGAAAGACTGGCTGTAATGTGAGGAACTCGTGTTAGTACTTGTTCCAGCAGTGCATGTTTATTTAATGAAGGCTGGAATCGATGACTTCGCCTTCAGATGCAAAATCAAGAAACATGAGGCAGCTTTAAAAGTACGCCGTGTCATTACGTAACCTTAATAATCAGAGTGAAAGAAAATCTGGGTCTGGCTTCGATTCAAGTCAAGACATTTTCAGTTTTACTCAATTAGAATTCGCCTTTGAATGAACTTATTTTAATTAAGACAAACTGAAATGAGGCAGTACCGCTAGTAAATGAAAAGCGTATTCCTTGATACCTGACCTCACCATATATTCCTGTCGTAATGTAAACATTTCGTCTGAGTATTTATGGATTTTTGATATATAATGGTTGAAAACGTAGATAAAATGTAGAAAGAAATGTGACATAAAAATGTGGCACGAATTCTAGTGACGAAAACACATACTTTAATATTCACAGACCCTTTATACACTCCTCAGGAACATATCGACCACGTCAATAGAATGGAAGGCTGCAGGAAATTACAACAATTTGGTAGCTTCTGTCATACCAGTTTCACACCAGTACTGATAATTCTGCAGCGGACTAACAGTATAATTTAATATTTTTCAGTGTGCATTGACATCCGTCAAACTTCTAAGGAAATTGGGGTAACTCTTGAATACTGCATAAATATGCAGTATTTTGGGTCTATGTACTACAGTAAAATTGTCACTCTGTACGAAATATATAAACATGAAATCCTTCCGACAAGCATTGGGGTATTCAGTCAGTACAATGTCCGATCCGGATAATAACGGTCTGATGGAGGCAATTTGATAAAACTGTGCACGTAGGAGGGCGTAACAAGAGACATTTAAAATGGATATTAGTATGTTAACATCCCATTGACTTTTTGCCTTTGTTTGGTTTTCGGATGAATATCATCAAAGGTAAGAAACGGATACTGGAATATAAAGCTAAATCAGAAGATGCTCACAGAAGCAGATTAGGAAATCCGACACTGAGAATAATCGATAAATGTTGCAAATTGGAAGGCGAAAGAACTGATTATTTTCGAAGCAGAAACAGCACAAAAGTCAGTGAAAAAAATTGTGACATCGATTATCACTTTAAAATTTAGAAATTGTTATCTGAAGTTATTTGTATGGAATGGAGCCTACTATGGAAGTAAGAGATGGATGGTAGTACGTACAGGTAAGAAGAGAATAATAGCTTTTGAAATGTGGTGTACTGTAGAATGTTGAAAATTAGACAGGTAGATAGAATTATTAATGTGGAGGTGTTGAGTCCAAATGAGGAAAAATGAAATTTACGGTACAACTTGACTAAAAGAAGAGATTTTGATAAGACACGTTTTGGGCATGAAGCATTTGTGTATTGGGTGATAGAGGGAAGTATGGGGGGGGGGGAGGTTAAAATTGTAGCAGATCGAGATATACCTGCCGTTCCATGTCGATACCGGTTGTTGTAGCTATGAAGATGCTTGCCCAGGAAAGTGTCCTATTGAGAGTTGCATCAAACCAGTCCTCGAACCAAAGATGATTTTATCAGGAGACCTAAATTTATGCATACACATCTACACATAGCGTGCAAGATAAAAACTACTGAGTAAAGGACGAGCGATGCTTTGCACTCTTTATGTTGAGGCCTTTGCTTTTAATTTCGAAGATAACTGTTTTGCTTCTTATGTGTGCTCAAACAGTCCGTCAAATGCACTTTCAGTTTGCTGATATTTCAGAAACCCTTTCTTGTTACATTGGTTCGGTTTTCACCTCATCTTTATTTAATTGTGGTCTGATCTGCAATTGGTCCTTCGATCCAATATCTGGAATCTCTTTCCGAAGCCTGGTCGTGTGCTCCCGTGTCTCCAGATTTTTTCGAAGTATATCTCTGCACCTCATGAATTTTGAACAGTGTATTTGCCATTACTATATTAAATTCATTACAGAACTGTCTCATCTCTGATTTCTACAACAGAGTCCATATTCATCCATAACTGTCTCAATTCCTTCTTCTACTACGACATTCTAATGATCCTTGACTTTAAGGTTTTCATAATACTAAATAACATGTTTAGTAATCTCACATACTTTAACTCTTCATCTTCTGCTTGCTACTTCGGTAGCGTATACCTGATTTATTGTCGTTATAGTTGATATGCTGTCGATTCTGTTGGGGATAATCCTGTCACCGAACTCTCCACTGTGTCGAACTATCTTCACTATCTTCCTGATCGTGACGATCGCTTTCCTTCACACCTTTTCCTTCTGCTGTTCACGTTACCCTACATTCGTCTGATCAGATTCATGCTGTGATTCATACGATGTTACACTTTCATTGAAGATAAGTATTTTGTAGTCTTAATGGTTTCAGTCTGTACAACCATCATCACTGGAAGAAAATTCGTACATCAGATAGGTTCAAAATACACACTAATCACAAATCACTCACCAGTGTACCAAATATAGTGATGGTACTGTGATGCACTACTTTTCGTCCAGTGATAATGATTATAAACACAGAAATTGCTAGAGAGTTAACTTGAATTTTTTCTTTAAATTATTGATTATTCATCGTTTATATCATGAATACCTCCTCCTTGGCTGCACCTCCCCGAGATGGGGTCTAATCTAGATTCTTTTGCCAATGGAGAGACGATGACACTGCTGTATCTTGTAGATATACACATTGGAGTCTTAATTCATTTGTTTCCACTTCCTTGTGCAGCGACACTAAATTTGCTGATTTCTTCGTCTTTCAGCGGTAATATCCCAGTCGAAAGTGAAATGCTTGCCCTGAACCTGTGTCCACTCCTCTGCCCTCTTTGACAAATCCATTGGCACAACTAAGGTCACTCATTGTACCAGATCTGATGGATTTCATAATAAATTTAAGCACTCGCTCGGAACGAATCCTGGGCCCAATTCGTTTTCAAAAATATTCTCAGACACTACGTTTTGACCATTATTTTGGTTTTTTTATGAGCCTCCACCCCCATTCAGCCGTTCAGCCGTTCCGTTTGCTCACCAATTTACTTGTCTTCTTGAACAGACTTCATTGCCAGTTGTATTATGTAAACCCCTAAGTAATCTGTTTCTCATTTTGAACATAAACTAGCCATGTGTCTTATTCTGAACTGTTTCTTTTCTTATTGATGGCTTTCTTAGACGTCAGTGACAAAAAACGGTTTCCCAGGTGATGTACAGGATGACCTGCAAGGCTGACGTGTTGTGTTGTAACAATATAGGCCTGTTTTATCGACCTGCTTTTTTATGGCAGCCTGTATGTCAGGGCGGCTTCAAACCCTTAATGTACAGGCTGCCCTGTAAGACAGGTCTATTGTGGAGAGTATCAGCCTGGCTGGGGCTACTTCTGTCAATGGCCAGAGCTGGGGGCGAATGGAGATTAATAAAGTAGGGAATGGACAGAAAGAGGAGCAGTAGTATATGGAGAGGCAGTGAGAGGGCAGGAAGAGACAGGCAGAGAGAAGTGGGAGGAGAGGAGTGACAGAAATAGCAGGTGCAAAAGATGGCTAGGGACAGTCAGGAAGGAGATTGATAGGGAGATGTGGGTAGTAGTAGAGGGAGTGGAACAAGGGATCAGGAAGATATTGAAAGAAGCGGTGCCAGAAGGAGAGAAGCGAGATGAGTCGATAGACACAGAGGGAGAGAGAGAATCATTTAGAGTGAGTGGATCAGAAGCATTCAGACAGAGAAAGAAGAATAAAGAGGTAATTGACAGAGATGAACAGAGAGAGAGGGGGCGAAGAGATGCTTAGAAAGAAAGGAAGGGAGACTTACAGAGAAGGGAAGGACGATGAAGAGAGCAGGTGGGTGGTGTAGAAGGTGGAAGCTCTGGAGAGGTTGTCGGCAGGTGCAAAATGAAGACGGAGGAAGGAGGAAGAGATGAACAGAAAGACGGTGAGGAGGATGTGGACGAGGATGTATGGTTGGAGAGAGACGCGCAGGAAAGGGAAAAAGAAATGAGGAATTTCGCAAAGAGAATGAGTTGGAAGATATAGGCAGATGACGTGAGGATGACGTGGACAGTGTGACGGAGGGAGTGGGGGGAGGGGAGGAAGAGGTGGAGTCAGACAGTGGCAGGAGATGATGTGGGCTATAAATGTGTGAAACGCATACACGGGGGAATACATGGGGAAAAGATAGTTATGAAATGTTTCATAGAGAAAATAAGGGGTTATAACAGTGAATAATGAAACCCACATAGTATTCGTAAAGTAGGTGAAGTTGCCTATAACGAATTATAAAGATTTTTCTGTAGCATAACGGAAGATCTAGGATACCGCGAATGTTCCGTACATTGGCACATGCATGAGTCGTCGGCTGCAGAGGCCCATCTTTACTTCAGTGCACTTTGTGTTCAGACACACTTGTACTGTGCCCAGCATTTTAGCCTGACGACAGTGGCACCACAGCTCGTCGCTTGGGTGGAGCCTTCAGACAATTACGAGTTGCCCTCGGTCAAACTGAGATAGATCGCACGCCTTCCCCATTATACACACGGACAGCATACTCACTAGTAGTACATGCACCGTCCGTGAGTCTGACTAGCAGTCACTCCTCGCCTGGTGACACTGCTATAACAGGTTGGACCATAATGTCCTGACTGATAAATGTATCGTTCCGTCACGATTTCTGCAGAATTTTTATATTTACTCAGTTTCAGAAATATCAAACGAAACGCAAACGAACATTTAGTTTTTCACTCGTGAACAAGTAATGATGTTTGATGATAAAGATGTTAATAATAGACTATCAACAACTGTTCACTTTCTGAGTGCACTTTGACCAGTATTTCACATGGAAGTGGCCCGCCGGTGTGGCCGTGCGGTTCTTGGCGCTACAGTCTGGAACTGCGCTACCGCTTCGGTCGTAGGTTCGAATCCTGCCTCGGGCATGGATGTATGTGATGTCCTTAGGTTAGTTAGCTTTAAGTAGTTCTAAGTTCTAGGGGACTGATGACCACAGATGTCAAGTCCCATAGTGCTCAGAGCCATTTGAACCATTTTTCACATGGAAGTCTCTGCTGATAAGACAAAAGTAATAGCATTGGAGTGGAGTGGAACGTATAAGAATAAAAATTCGTTACCACATTATAGCAGATCATGTAAATGTTTCAACCGACTTTCAAATCATTTAACTTAACTAGAAGACGAAGGTAAAGCTTGAAAACCTCCATAATGTGTGTTTTCTACTTCAAACAGAACTTTATAAATACTGATTGGAAAGAAACTAAAATTTAATTTTGAAAAACTGTGGTCTGTGACAAATGACAGCAATATGATTCTGAACTGAGATTCCTCAGAACAGTGAAAGGATGTACACAATTGCGTAACAAAGAAGATATTACAAAAGATTAAAAATGGGATTCAACAAACGAATAAATACATTAATACAAAGGTACATGGGGGGATCGTGTAGAAAAAATATAGGAGCGGTGATTACCAGCATGGAATAAGTACCACATGGTAAAATAAGTCTTGAAAGATAAGAGAAAAGATGGTATACTCATGACTGAAGTACGAAGTTGGAACTGGCATTATACCTAATTCCTAGAAGTGAAGATCTATTGTCAACGACCAGGCAATTAGAAGACACAAGCTTTGACTAAGGGAATGAACTCGTCCGTTTTCTTATCATAAGATGGCATTCGTCTTCAGCCATTTAGAGAAACTATGGAAAACCTGGAACTGGAATGTCGAATGAGGATACGAACTGCCTCCATTCCGAACCCGAATATAGTGAACTAGTCACTGCATTAAGTATTTGTAAATCTCTTTCCGTGTGGTCCAAATAGGTTGTCTTGAACATTGGTTATGTAGCTGTTGCTAAAATTAACTTTTCTAAGACTCTTAAAACTTATGCACGTATAATTTCCTGTATCCTTACCATTTACTACATCATGAAGTATATTTTTTCTAATATTTTACCTTAAGCGTTAACGGAGCGGAAGTAAATGAGCACGACATACAGAAACTTCGTCTTCCTCTGACCATCCACCATTCGCAGAGGAACCAACCGCTGCTCAACAAAAAAACGGGCAAACGGAAATGCGAAGCTCCATGCCTGGCTTTCTTCCCCCGTGTGCCCATAAAATACAGCCAAGAGCAAGAACAGCAGAGCACACTCCACAGTCGGATGCTGGGAGGCCATTTCAGAGTTTTTTACCGCCTTGACAAATGAAGAACCTAGCATCTTCGTAAAAACCGAGGACAAGGAATGTACATTGGTTCTGAAATTTACGTACTGGTAGTGGGTTTCGAGACTCTTGAGCAGAAAAGAGGAAAGGCTGTAAGACTCTCCGGCTCTCTTTCACTAGTTGTCTTGCATGCTTTCTTGTTTCCAGCTTTCGTTACGGTAGTAAATTCCTGAAAATAAGAATTCTAATAAATATGATGATGAATAAGTTAATATCTCATAGCACGAGTTTCTGACTCAAATATGGTAATGTTCCATAATCTCTGCATGTTACAGCTCGCATTATCGCCTCAGTACTTGAAACACAGGTCGACAGCTTATATCACCCACACATAGGAAGTGCCTTTGGAGACTAATCAAATTCTTTTTCATCTTCTTCCTTTCGTTATAATTTAAACTATCTAGTAGGGGCGCGGCTGCTCTCAAGTACTGGTAAATCAATTTTTATTCATTTTTACAGCTGAATCTCCTTCCCGTCTTCAGTGGAGGGGGATGTCCTGTGGGTTACCTGTCCGTGAGTTGTTTTATCTTCGTTCTGTATCTGATCGTATTTCAACTTTTTGTATTCACTGTGTCCTGCTGCCTTCATGAAGTTTAGAAATGACATTTGTGTGTACGGTGGTTGTTCAAAAAATTTACGACTCTTAATTTACCGTATCAATCTTGATTCAGGTACAATTGTTTGACACTAGTCACCTCCAGTGTAGCCTATTCCAGCTTCTACGTACCTCTCCTTATGATGCTGCCACTAATGGAAGCATTGCTGGAAAGCTTCTTTTGATACGACTCACCGCTGCTGCATCGAATTCTACGTAATATGTTCCATCTTATGAAATCTGGTCCCTTTCAGATTCTTTCTCAATTTAGGGAAGAGCTGCAACTGAATCGCTGTTAGATCAGAGAGATGGCAGGCTGACGAACCACAGCCGCCGCCGGCCGCGGTGGTCTCGCGGTTCTAGGCACGAAGTCCGGAACCGTGCGACTGCTACGGTCGCAGGTTCGAATCCTGCCTCGGGCATGGATGTGTGTGATGTCCTTAGGTTAGTTAGGTTTAAGTAGTTCTAAGTTCTAGGGGACTGATGACCACAGCAGTTGAGTCCCATTGTACTCAGAGCCATTTGAACCATTTTTGAACCACAGCCGCCTTGTGTTGGCCAAATAACTCTGACTTCACTGAGAAAGATGAAAGGGTGTGTTATCGTGGTGAAGGTGAAAAGTGCTCGCTGCCCACAAATAGGGGCCGTTTGATTGTCACTATTTCACGAAGGCGATGAAGAACCACTCGCTAGTACTCCTTATTGACATTAGTACCTTCTGGGGCGTACTCGTGATGGACCACGCCTTTGGATTCGAAAAGGACTTTGACATTACTGCAGAACTGCGTCGCCTTTTTCGATTTGGGGGCCAATGATTGCTTCTCTTGCTATGAAGGGAACTTTGTTTCTAGGACGCCGCGTGGTATTAGCCGAGCCGTCTAAGGTGCTGCAGTCATGGACTGTGTGGATGGTCCCGGCGGAGGTTCGAGTCCTCCCTCGGGCATGGGTGTGTGTGTTTGTCCTTAGGATAATTTAGGTTAAGTAGTGCGTAAGCTTAGGGACTGATGACCTTAGCAGTTAAGTCCCATAAGATTTCATACACATTTGAACATTTTTTCTAGGACGTACCCGTAAACATAGGACTCATCCCCAATGATCACTGACTTAAGGAAATTAGGATTACCGTTCACAGTATCCAGCATGTCCTGTGCGATCTCCGAATGAAGTAGCTTCTTCGCAGTTGTTACCTGCTTCGGCACAAATTATGCTAACGTCCTCTTGAGATATATATGATCCGTTAAAATGGAATGGATGTATCAGAACTAATTTTAACCTCGCCTGATAGTTCTCTGATAGTGGTTCTCAATCCCACATCATCAGGGTCCTTACGTGAGCAATAACAGCCTCATTTGCTGATTTTGAGGACCTACCTGAAGCTGCTTCACTCTTCACTGATGAGTGGCTATTTTTGAAGCGTTGGTGCCACTTCTATATTTGTGTGATAGGTATTGCTTCGTGCCCATTGACTCTCGGGTATTTTGTATTGTTTTAACTGGAGAATCACCAAGCTTACAATAAAATTTGATGCAATAAAGTTGAACAACATTTCCATCTCTTTGCCCACAACACATAGTTCAACGACTACCATTTACACGTATTCACTTGTCAACGGCTAGCTAGCGATTTTTTGCTTCCACAGTCGTGAAAAAAAATCATGCAAGAGCACTGTGCATGCCTACAAACAAAGAGTTCGCGCACGCCCCGTTACCATTGGTGGTTTCTACAATAAAAGATCAAATAGGATGCTTCTTCAACAAACCTAGTTTCTTGTTTGCTTATTTTTTTGCCAGGCTGATATCTACCTACAAGTCACTTCGTCAGTGGCCATAATTTATGGTTGTGGCCTCAAAGAATTTGTATTGGTTTTTTGGAGCATATTTACATCACTTCCTTGTAGTGCTACAGAAACGGCACCCTGTCTCATCCGTATCACTACGAGGACGTACTAGCGGAATGAAATTAACATCTTCAATACATCTACAAAAATTCTAAGACCGCACAAAACTACAACAGCCCACTACCGATGGTATTGTAGCTGTGTAGCGTCCTCGCAAAAATTATGATAATGAGGCAACCATGTCTTTCACATATAATACCGTTCGTGGCTGTATTTTAACTGTTTGCAGATGTATTTGCTTCTGCGAAAAGTAGAGGCTAGCCCAACTTGCGTAAACGAGCTGGGAAGACCGCCAAAAACTGTACTCAATTGTACCGGTGCAGCAGCCGTGGTCGTTAAACTGTCGCACAGATCCACAAGGATCAGGAGCACATTTCCTTGTCGCAACTGGCGCGATATGCTGCACAAGGTGGTTACCAGCAGAATTCTATACGGTAATAATAGTTGTTCATTGACACCGAGGGCCTGAATGATTGAACATTCGGTGCCCACATTTCCAGAATTTACAGCAAAATGCTCACCAAGAGAAGGCCGAACATAACTGTCTAGAAGAAACTAAGAAACAAAGTAAATGTAATATCAAATCCAGTATTTTTTGAACAAAAATAACTAAACACAGATTCATAATGAATCGCTAAACAAACACTCCCAAGAAATCAATACAACGCAGGAAGAAACAACACAGTACTACCTGGAATATATTTTGAGAACGGGACAAAACCATGAGATTAAATAAAACGTAACATAAAAGTTTGTTGAAAATGACAGAACCAATGCAAATCGTCTGAAAACGTAAGAGGCATTGCTGATAGCATGGGAATGAGTTGACGCCGAGAGGCAATCAGGACCATCCTCTATAACAAAAACACAACGAGAAAAATCATGGGTATTATTAAAGACACTGTGGATAGGATTTGCGTGCCACAGGTTCACAGACTTGGATTGTGGACTAGCCTGTGTCGATGAAACGGGGCTTTCCATCAACAAACGTATTTTGGAGCACTTGGAGCATATACGGTCAATGGTGGCAGAATATAAAGACAACTGAGGTGTGGGAGCTGCCCATAACATGTAGTACAGAGGAAACTGGAGGCTGCTCTAAGTACAAACATGTTCCAGTTGCCATCGGATACCATTAAACGAGCACTATTCCCGATGGCAGCTTTCAGAGATTCAGTGGTAACAATAATAACTGACCTCCCCCCCCCCCCCCCCCATGAACCACGGACCTTGTCGTTGGTGGGGAGGCTTCCTTGCCTCAGCGATACAGATAGACGTAACATAGGTGCAGCCACAATGGAGAGGTATCTGTTGAGAGGCCAGACAAACGTGTGGTTCCTGAAGAGGGGCAGCAGCCATTTCAGTAGTTGCAGGGGCAACTGTCTCGATGATTGACTGATCTGGCCTTGCAACATTAATCAAAACGGCCTTGCTGTGCTGGTACTGTGAACAGCTGAAAACAAGGGGACTACAGCTGTAATTTTTCCCGAGGGCATGGAGCTTTACTGTATTGTTAAAT
Organism: Schistocerca gregaria; assembly: GCF_023897955.1. Taxonomy (NCBI): domain Eukaryota; kingdom Metazoa; phylum Arthropoda; class Insecta; order Orthoptera; family Acrididae; genus Schistocerca; species Schistocerca gregaria. The sequence goes on from NC_064920.1 coordinate 1,121,389,733, forward strand.
GATGATGGCGTCCACACGAGTAAGATATTCATGTGGGTAAGATATTCATGGCGAAACCAAGGCGAAATCACGTCCAGAGGTCGTGGGTTTGGCAGACTGGTGAAACAGAACAGTCGTCGAACTGTAGCGGAACTTCCTTCAGACATTAGTGCTGGACAGAGTACAAGCATCTCTGAACACGCATTGCACCGAACACTCGTAACGATAGGGTTGCACAACCGACGACCCATACATGTGACAATGTTAATATCATGACTGAAATGGGCAAGTGACCATCCGTACTGGTCGTTGGCGCAATGACAGAGCGTTCCATGGTTTGATGAATCCCGATACCTTCTTCATCATGTCGATGGGAGGACGCGAATCCGTCGTTTTTCTGAGGAACGGCTCCTTGACAGCTCTACTGCGGGACTCATGCAAGCTGGCGGCGCATCGATAAAGCTCTGGGGAACATTCACATGGAACTCGATGGGTCTATTGCAACTCCTGCAAGTCACCATGACGACCAAGGTGTGTCGTACACTGGTTGCAGACGACGTACACCCCTCCATGACGATGAAGCTTCCCAGTGGGAATGACACTTTTCAACAAGATGATGCGCCATATCACAAGGCCAGGAGTGTGATGAAGTTGAACAGAAGAGCACTGAATGAGAGACACTAAGTAACGGACGGGTAGACAAACACCGTTGGGTGGCTTGTGGAGTATAAATGTAAAATGTAAAATGAAGTAGTTCAAGGAACACAGTGGCGAGTTCAAACTCGCCATATATGGAACCTATCGAACACATCTGGAATTTGAGTGAACGTGGTATCAGAGGTCATCGTCCACCCCTCCCGTCCCTGCAATTCGCGGGAATTAGGTGACTTGTGTGTGCATGTGTGGTGCCAGCTCCCTTCAGCGACCCAGCAAGGCCTCATTACTTCCACACCACGACGCGTTGCCGCTGTTATCTGTGCCAAAGAGGGACAAACCGCTATTAAGAAGGTGGCCATAACGGTCTGGCTAATCAGCGTATGTTTGGACAACATGGTTGTGGAGAAACAGCGATTGATATAGATTAACTCACTATTAAGAAAACAGTCTTAATCGCGAGTTTTTATTTATTTAGTGCTGACCGGTTTCAGCCCATCGCAGGGGCCGTCTTCAGGGCGAACATTTGGTCGACTGCTGATGGCGTCACTTCTACCGAGGTGTAGCAGGAGACTGTGTATGTTGCAATATAATTTAGTACTGTCACAAGGAACATTCACGTTGTAGAATTGAATAAATTAAGTTCTTTGGTATAAGTATGAGAAATCTTTCTAGCCATTTCAGTTTCCTTTCTTGATTGTGTGATATCATTGGTGTTATTGTCCTACAGGTAACGTCCGTGCTAACGAAAACCCTAGCAAGCTGACAGTAGTCTCGGAGTTGTCGTCATCCGGCTGTAAACTTCTCATATCTTGGGGCTTTACATAGCAAACTGGAACTTAGGTAACACTGTATCTTATTCTTCGTACATCTCACACTTTGATATGATCAGGTCAGATCGCATGAGAGACACTTCATCCGTTCCTTCTGCCACCAGGTTGTACAACCAGATTACAGAACCTATTGGTAATATCAGACAATGGATTATCAGTTCCAGCTACACCTGAAGGAATTGAGAAAAAGACCTCCGTGGTTCTTTAAACTTTCCTTTACCTCTTACTACCTGGCACAGCAATGGCTCGTCGCTAACTGGTATCCATGACACGTAGCCACTCTCAAAGCTATCGTCACAGTTGCGAAAGGCGTGTTATGCGAAAGGTACTCCTGGTCTTCCATCAGGTAGCCTATGTCATACTGAAAAGATCCTGAGCAGTCATCGATTTACTCAGTGACTGGAGGCTTTTAGTGACAAATAAAATAAAAGAGTAGACCCGCTTACAAAGGCAAGTCGAAGATTTTCTCCTCGAACCTTATGTTCGTTACAGCGATATGTCATTAATTTTTTATGCAGATTGTATTTAACTTATATGAATTGAAGAGTGGGTAATAACTGTTGTAATATGATTAATTATGCGATGCGTAACAATGATACGAATAATAGTAAATCACTTACATGAATTGAAAACATAGAAAGCTTCACATAAATATAATTAAGGATTTTTGAACAACAAACTCACCTAATTTGCATATTTAATGTTCTCAAATCAATCCAGGACAATGCCAGGATGGTTTCTGAAGACTACTAATAATAAGAAACTTCCTGGCAGATTAAAACTGTGTGCCCGACCAAGACTAGAACTCGGGGCCTTTGCCTTTCGCGGGCAAGCGCTCTACACCTTTTTTCAATTATTCATTTATTTTTTCCCAATGTCAGGCTTACCACCTTTGCTGACATACATTTTGTTGCACTACCGCATAAACAGTGTCTACAATGTACATATGTTGACAAATATTGCCTAATTAGAAAATTAATTAACTATGGAAATGAATAAAACTGAAATGCCCAAGTGAAAGACATGAAGACGTTGCGGATAGTAAAAATGCAAAAGAAACATGCTTCTGTAGTAATGAAATGATATTCGTGTCGGGGGCGACACCTGCTCACGACCCGACGTTCGATAGAGCAAGAGAGCCATCTATCGACTCGTTCTCCAGACGTTGGTGTAAGACTGGGTCGTCTTCTCGAAATTAACTAAGAGTCCGTAAGTGTGATCGATGTCTATCTCGGCTTCTTCGTCTATCTCTCACCCGTCACACCCCATCTGGCCGGCTGGTCGGTAAATGTAAGTCGCAAGTAATTAGCGAAGTCTTGACCAGATTTCTTATGCTGTTGCAGCTTCGTGTGTCCACCCAGGAGAAAATGCCAAAAATCAATTTTGTCCTTTTCCGATTCGTTATACACGTAGCCCACCACCATTCCCCGTAACCATGTCACTGCATTGGTTTTTTGGACCGGAAAATAAGATTCTTGGGGGGAAAAAAGTGTGTCTGCTGAGCGTAACAGGAACGCCAATATCTGTTGTGCCAAGTGCCACGCTGGAGCCGTCCCACTACTGCTAAACTATGTTCATCAGTGTCCACTGTTGCGCAGCCTAAACATAGTGGAGTGCCTGTCAAATGAATCGCGTGCCGCCGTTGATTCGTTGCGAACTTCCTATTTACCACCACATACCATGTTGAGCGTACCGACGTTGGGAGGTAAACGTTCCGGATAAAGCACCGTATCTGTCGTCAGTTCTTCTCTGGGTACTTCTTTTCCTAGGTGTTCCTGGGACACCGGCGAAGTAAGAGTTGGTATACACCTCGCGTCGTCGGTTGTCGTGTTGTTGGGACGGAATCTCTGACATAGTTAAAAAAAAATACTTGAAATGTGACAGCTTCGGTGAAATATGGCCCACATTGGCTGGGGGCAACATTGAAGTGGGTGCTAGTACACCCGAGATATTGCGAAATTGACCGCGCCACTGTCGGAAAATCGTACTGACGAATAACGCCCGTTCCTTTTCATATACGTTCACTAGACCAAGTCTACCCTCTCCAGGTGGTAGCGTAAGCCTTGTGTATTGGATCTTAAACAGGTGTCACACACTCACTTAGGTTCCGAAGGTTGCTTGCATCCGTGATGCCATTGTGCGTGTTAAAGGCAGGAAATGCGCTACGTGAGTCTCGGTGCTAGGTACACGTTAACACAGGTAACCCTCTGAATCATATCCAACGCTCTTAATTTCTGTAACAGCACCATTGTCCGCATCAGCTTCAATATGCGTCGGTAGTTATCCGCTGCTGTCTGCTGCACATCGGTGTGGAATGTAATACCTAGGCATTTTATGGTCTTAACAAACATGAGCGGGTCTTCCTCCGCCGGTTGTAATCCTCGACTGACATTCATGCAGCCTGATTTTTCTAGATTAAGCACTCTTCCTGCAGCCATCCCGTATCGCTGTATCCATGCCAACGCCGTACGTACTTCTTCGCCTGTCCGTGCCACCAGCATCACATCGTCAGCATAAGCGCGGCAATGAAAGGTCAGTTGTGGCAACGGCACTCCCTCCAACCGTCTTCGGAGACCATATAGACAGGGTTCCAAAGCCATTGCATACAAAAGTATCGAAAGGGGGCAACCTTGCCGAACTGATCTTGAATTAACAATGTAGTCAGTGCCCCGCCCATTCACCAAGACCTTTGATCGCACGCCGTGTAACAGTTGCATGATCACTAGAATGAAGGCCTGTGGGATTCCCAAGCTGCCCATCACCGCATGCAAAAAGGTATGATCCACTCTGTCGAACGCATGATCGAAGTCAATAGCGACGAGTGCCTCACGCACTCGGCATGCGATGATATCTCGGTAGTCACCGAGCGCCGTATGTACGTTACTCTTGCCGCCGAGGCAAGTTTGATCTATGAGGAGTCTATCAGAAATTGAAGACCGCAGGCGATCCCCAAGGATGCGCGCGAAAATCTTATAGTCACAATTCAAGAGAGTGAGTGGTCTATAATCTCCTGGACTTCTGCCACCGCGTGGTTTGGGGATTGGGATGATGATATCCTCCGTGAATTCGGCAGGTATCTCAGTCTGCGGTAACAGGAGTTCGTTGTACATCTGAATCCAGGTCCGTCCCATGAGGTATGCAAAGGCACGGTAAAATTCAATTGGGAAGCCGTCCTGTCCTGGGGACTTGTTCGGAGCCCCCCTGGCAATTGCATCCGTCAGCTCGTCCTCTGTTATCACTGTGATCAAAGTCTCTGCATCCAGTGGTGGTCCTCTATCTGGAATTTTCGAGATGACATCATGTAGTGTCTCGTGGTTCACTTGTACAGGTCCATATAACTGGCGGAAATAGTAAACACATGCGCCTTGTCATACTGGTGCACAACTTGCTGGGCAGTTTCAGAGATTAGTTCCTTGATCAATGTCCTGCGTCGTCGTTGGCGTTCACGTACTACGTGGTGCATGGAGGGGGTTTCGGCAGCAACTGTGTCCGCCAATCTCGACCGGACCATTATACCTTTCATTCTTAGTCTCGTCAGCTGTAATAACTTGGCTTTTATCCTGCCCATGGCCGTGTGCCTTTCCGCCGATGGTTGTTGGGCTAAGTGATCCCCCAGTGTTGTAAAATAAAAATCAGACGTCGTGCGGTTCCACTGCGATTTGTCCTGCCCGTATCGTATCAACGTTCTCCGTAACGTTGGTTTTGCCCATTTAATCCACCACTGGAGAACCGAGGTGTATGCTCGTTGGCGGCGAACGCAGGTCTCCCTGGCCGCCTCTATCGTCCGGCGACATTCAGTGTCATTTCATTTTCCAGTGACCCTTACTACGCCATATCTTCTGACGCGTTAGTGAAATCGTACAGACGTACGCCATATGATCCGTAAAAACCGCTGGCCAGATTTCGGCATCCAGTATCGCCGTCCGTAGAGCTCGTGTCATATACACTCTATCAAGTCTACTCGCCGAGTGTCCCGTTACAAACGTGTAACCCAGTCTGTCGCCATGCTGCAGTTCCCAGGTATCCAGAAGCGCCATTTCGGTAATCAAAGCACGCAGTTTCATGCATGGCACATAATGAGGTACTTGGTCCTTTTTGTCGACGACACAATTAAAGTCGCCGCCCACTATATACTTATCATAGCGTCCAGCGAACAACGGTGCTATGTCTTCGGTGTAAAAGGTCGCCCTTTCTCTTAGTTTTGTGGGGCCAGATGGTGCGTATAAATTGATGAAACGAACGCCGCCGACAGTGATCGCTATGCCACGTGCCGAAGGGAGAGACATGACGTCCTCCAGTCCTATTCCTTCCCTGGTGAGAATCGCTACACCGCATCCACTTTCATCGTGCACTGAATAATGTGCCTCGTAGCCGTAGAACTCTGGCGGCGATGTGAAACGCACTTCTTGTAGGAGTACAATATCCACGTCCGCAGCTCGTAACATATCTTTCAGCATCTGAATTTTAAGCGGTGTCCGAATGCCATTAATGTTTATCGTGGCAATGCGGTACGAGTGGCGTGTGTTCATCAGTTGTTGGGCGGTGTCATTAAGCGTCTATCTGCACCCCCGGCGCTCCTCACCACACTGTTTAACATTTCCCGACCCCTCCCGGTCTGTGGCTAGGACTAGCCTCAATCGTCGCCTTCGTATTTTCATTCTGTTCCTGTTGGTTCATTTCTTGCGCCCATTCCCCCAGCATATTTCCGGAACTGGTCGAAGGATGGGAAGCAACGTCGTCACCGCTCTGATGTTGGACAGTTGTCATCTCCACTTCTGCCTTCCGGTCACCAGAAGGAGAGTTCAAGTTATCGTCGCTGTGTAATTCCTGCACCGTCATATCGGTATCTGTTGAATCCACTGGTCTCAGGTCGATACTGTCGTTGTGGTCCACTGTCCCCTCTGGACTATGACTATCGTCAGCAGAAGTCAGTCGACGCTTCTTTCTTCTCTTCGGCGAACGCTGTTTCCGTTGCCTTGCATCCGCATTGGCTGTTTGGGTGCGTATCCTCCGTCTTGGTCCTGGCCTATCACGCTCTCGGTGGAGGCACTGGCAGCCACCACGGATGAGCCAGGAGCGGCCGTCAGCTGCACCTCTTATGTGGTCTCCTGTGTCTTCTGTGGTGGAACCGGTGGTCGGAGTTCCAGTCCGTTGGTGTCCATGTTCTCTGTAGGGGGCAGCTGCTGGTGTCCGTCGGAAATCTCCCTCACATCGCCTCTCAGAGCTTCCACAAAGGTCAACGGTAAGACAGTCATCTGTAGTGGCGCCTGAACGTCATCCCGTGGAGTTTGCACTAAACGTCGCTGGAGGCATTCCGAGCGGACGTGACCTTCTTTCCCGCACCCCGAACAAGTGCGAGGGTTCCCATCATAGATTATAATCGCTCGACAACCTCCTATGTACAAAGAAGAGGGGACGTGCTTTCGCAGCTCTACCCATATTTGTCTCACCCCATTAAAACTGGGTACGTGATAAAACTCGTCCATTTTTCGGCCACATGGGATAGAACTGTACCGTATGGTCGAAAGGCTTCGATAAAAAGCTCAGACGGGACCTCAAACGGAAGTTCGAAGACTCGTATAGTGCGGATCCCCATTCCTGCGTGATCGACAGTAACCGCACCAACATTCCCATCGGCATGACAGAAACGATACCCGTTCGGTGATCGTTGTAGAAGTTTTTCGCAAGCAGCCTCGTCAACAAGCTTGACATAGACGACGCTTGAAACGGTCGATAAATTGATTCCCACGATTCCCTGTGGATCGATTGTTACCTTTTCTCTTAAGAAACGTTCAATATCGTGTGCCTTTGGTCGTGTGTAGTCGTTCGCAAAACTGAACTTCAAAGTCGTTTTTCTGTACGAGCGTGCCACCTCGTTCTAGACTCACAACACCGCACACTCGAAGCTGCTCCGGCGTAAACAAACAGGTGCGCGCACCACAGCGCTGCCGGCAGGCAAAACGGTCCGCACTGTGTCGTTGCCGGAGGCAGACTGACCTCCTACCTTCCAAACTTAACAGAAGCTCTCCTTTCTTTCAGGAGTGCTAGTTCAGCAAGGTTCGCAGGAGAGCTTCTGTAAAGTTTGGAAGGTAGGAGGCGAGGTACTGGCGGAAGTAAAGCTGTGAGTACCGGGCGTGAATCGTGTTTCGGTAGCTCAGATGGTTGGCGGCACGGCACCTCAGCGTGTTCGGTCACAGAGCCGGTTGGCCTCTGTAATAAAAAAGCTGAGTGGAACGATAAACCACCGAACTTGAATGGGATGTCTTGCGACGTCCACAACGACCAAACACAACGATCTATAACGAACAAAATGAAAAAAAAAAAGTTGGTACAGCACTTGCCCGCGAAAGGCCAAGGCCCCGAGTTCGAGTCTTGGTCGGGCACACAGTTTTAATCTGCCAGGAATTTTCATATCAGCGCACACTCCGCTGCAGAGTTACAATCTCATTCTGACTACTAATAATAATTGTCGATATTATTATTATTATTATTATGAGAAAACCTTTCCCAGACGTTATGTCTGGTTACAAATGGAAAGTGACGCGGACCTTGATGAAGCGTGACTTCCTTTTAACTGTACGGTATTTGTTACATTGCATTTAGGAACTTTCGGGTAATTGAACATTTCTGTAGTTATATATAAACGTTTGAATGTAGCTGTATTGCGTTGATCTACTGGTGGATATTGTGCGGTATGACTCCTGTAGTTGATAGTATAATTGATATAATGTCAACTTTATCCTGATGCCACATGTCCTTGACTTCCTCGGACAGTTGGCCGTATTTTTCATTTTTTTCTCCTGTTTTCTTCTGTACATTTGTTGTATTGGGTATTCGATTAGTTGTGTTAATTTCTTCTTTATATTGGTAAGTATGATGTCAGGTTTTTATGTGGTGTTGTTTTATCTGTTATAATGGTTCTGTTCCAGTATAATTTGCATTCATAATTCTCCAGTACATTTGTGATGCATACTTGTATGTGGGAACGTGTTGTTTTATTAGTTTATGTTGTATGGCAAGTTGTTGATGTAATATTTTTTTTTTTTCATTGTCATGTCTTCTGGAGAGTTCTGTATTTGCTAGTATTGTACATCCGCTTGTGATATGATCTACTGTTTCTATTTGTTGTTTGCGAAGTCTGCATTTATCTGCTGTGGTATTGGGATCTTTAATAATATGCTTGCTGTAATATCTGGTGTTTATTGTTTGATCCTGTATTGCAATCATGAATCCTTCCGTCTCACTGTGTATATTCCTTTTGTTAGCCATATTTTGGATGTGTCTTAATCGATATGTGGCTGTGTTAGATGATACGGGTGCTTGCCATGTAGTGTTTTCTTTTTCCAATTTACTTTCTTCGAATCTGTTGATGTTATGTGATCTAATGGGTTGTAGAAGTGGTTATAAAATTGCAATGGTGTAGCCGATATATTTATATGAGTGATTGCTTTGTGTATTTTGCTAGTTTCTGCTCGGTCTATATAGAATTTTCTTAAATTGTCTACCTGTCCATAATGTAGGCTTCTTATGTCGATAAATCCCCTTCCTCCTTCCTTTCTGCTTAATGTGAATCTTTCTGTTGCTGAATGTATGTGATGTATTCTGTTTGTGGCATCGTGATCGTGTAAGTGTATTGAGTGTTTCTAGGTCTGTGTTACTCCATTTTATTATTATTATTATTATTACTATTGCATCTTCGCTTACGTTGTTTCACAAATCTGCCTCAGCCATTTCTGGGTTTTGTCTTTGAAACGTTCTTTATAGTTTATGAAGAGTGAGTTACGCAAGATATACCTCTCCCTTCATTTCCTGAATCGTTCTAGGTACAGGGACAAGAATTTCGGAAGATGGTAGTATCCAGATGGAAATGCATTTTCTTACGCTTGATAGTCTTTATATAATATCAACCGAGATATTAATTCTATTGGAATTTTAAAGCTAATATGTATGGTGATACAATGATTGTTAACGTTTCCGTTGAAACTTTTCACAATCGTATCTTGTGAAATATACAAAAATTGAGAAATCAAGCGCCTTATTCCTTTAGTGCCGTATAATCTCGCGATACGGAACTCTAATGCAAGTCTCTATAGTTACACGAGAGCTCCGTTTCGTAGTGTTTGGACTGCAGTAGCTGGTGCCAAGTTAGTTTGGCTCTTTAGCAATTTCTCAGAAATTTTCGTAGGTCAACACGATGATGAAATCCGTTGGGAACAGTAGACGAAACGCTACAGAATTTTGCGTAATGATAATTCGATCACATATCCTAAACAATCTTACTGAAATCTGCGCCAAGTGTTTCGACGTCAACATAACAAGTGCTGTAGCACTTCACTCATGTTTCCAAGAGATCCCGAATGCCGTTAAAAAGCATAACGTTTATTTAACATAATACAAACCATTTCCAAACATTGTCTGGTACAACATTTTGTAGGTTCTTGCCCAACTGCGTACTGTCATTGGCAGAAGGGAAGGAGATATCGAAATAAAACTTCAAGGCTTTAGAGGTTTCTATGATTACAAGATAGAGTCAAACTGAGAAAGAATTTGACAGTATGAACCCACTTATCAGTGTGAAGGTGGACCCAATCCTTCCATGACACACGCACTGATTCAGCTGGAAATGGTGTCGTTAAGACATGTGTACCTTCTCCTGAGGCAAGCGGGCCTACAGCTGTTGTGACTGGTTCTTGATATCCTTGATACTGGTAGCGGGACGAAGTTCACGTCTGAGCTGGTCCACGCCTGTCTTATCTTGGACCAAACTGGGCTCATTGCTGACTAGGAGTACACCATCATCACGCAGACAGTTGCTAGACATATGTGCCATGGATGGACAAGTGTTATTTTGTTGAAAAATGATACCACAATGCTGTTACATGAAAGGTAGCACGCAAGAGCGTGTTAAGTGACCATTATGTTGTCACCAGTGGAGAGTGGAATGTAGATTTGTTCAGTGAACTTCTTTATTCTGGCTCTCAGCCATAGTACACTACTGGCCATTAAAATTGCTACACAAGAAGAAATTCAGTTGATAAACGGGTATTCATTGGACAAATATATTATACTAGAACTGACATGTGATTACATTTTCATGCAGTTTGGTTGCATAGATCCTGAGAAATCAGTAACCAGAACAACCACCTCTGGCTGTAATAACGGCCTCGATACGCCTAGGCATTGAGTGAAACAGAGCTTGGATGGCGTGTACAGATACAGCTGCCCATGTAACTTCAACACAATACCACAGTTCACCAAGATTAGTGACTGACGTATTGTAACCAGCCAGTGGCTCGGCCACCATTGATCAGACGTTTTCAATTGGTGTCATATCAGGAGAATGTGCTGGCCAGGACAGAAGTCGAACATTTTCTGCATCCAGAAAGGCTCGTACAGGACCTGCAACATGCGGTCGTGCGTTATCCTGCTGAAATGTAGGGTTAAGCAGGGATCGAATGAACGGTAGAGCCACGGGTCGTAACACATCTGTTAAAAGTGCCATCAATGCGAACAACAGGTGACTGAGATGTGTAACCAATGGCACCCCATACCATCACGCCAGGTGATACGCCAGTATGGCGTTGACGAACACACGCTTCCAATGTGCATTCACCGTGATGTCGCCAAACACGGATGCGGCCATCATGATGCCGTAAACAGAACCTGGATTCATCCGAAAAAATGATGTTTTTCCATTCATGCACCAAGGTTCGTCGTTGAGTACACCATCGCAGGCGCTCCTGTCTGTGATGCAGTGTCAAGGGTAACCGCAGCCATGGTCTCCGAGCTGCTTCAAACGTCGTCGAACTTTTAGCGCAGATGGTTTTTGTCTTGCGAACGTCCCCATCTGTTGACTCAGGGATCGAGACGTGTCTGCACGATCCGTTACAGCCATGCGAATAAGATGCCTATCGTCTCGACTGCTAGGATCCAGCACGGCATTCCGTATTACACCCCCTGAACCCACCGACTCCATATTCTGCTAACAGTCATTTGATCTCGCCCAACGCAAGCAGCAATGTTGCGATCGGTAAACCGCAATCGCGACAGGCTGCAATCCGTCCTTTATCAAAGTCGATAACGTGATGGTACGCATTTAGCCTCCTTACACGATGCATCACAACAACGTTTCACCAAGCAACGCCGGTCAACTGCTGTTTGTGTATGAGAAATCGGTTGGAAACTTTCCTCATGTCAGCACGTTGTAGGTGTCGCCACCGGAACGAACCTTGTTTGAATGCTCTGAAAAGCTAGTCATTTGCATATCACAGCATCGTCTTCCTGTCGGTTAAATTTCGCGTCTGTAGCACGTCATCCTCGTGGAGTAGCAATTTTAATGGTCAGTAGTGTACATCAGAAGCAATATGGTAGAGGCTTCCAGTTGTCTCTCATGGGGAACAATAAACGTCCACCATTGTGTAATGAGCTGCGTTCAGTGTAGCGTCACTCGCATGCCACTGTCAACGACGTGTCTGGCTGCGACAATGAAGACAGTGCGGCAACGTAGCTCACGATGGCCGTGAACTTCCTCCAGTAAGCGGATGGTTCTTCTGTAATTCAGGCAAGCTTCCCTGTCTCGTGGTCAAACAGCAGACCCCGTATTGCGTTGCGGGATGTCGTTCCAGGTGTCACAGTCTCATGGTGTGAGGATGTGCTAATGAGTAGATAATGATTTGGTACACGAATCGCTGAGTCCTTACATGTTTCAGACAATGTTCTTAAGGCACTTACTCTAAACACTTATGTGATGGCAACCGAGCACAGGCTCCTGTCCTTCCATTAGCGTATTGCAGCATTGGCTGTTGCTATACTGGGTACAGCTGCCTCTGCTTCACAACTCCTGTCAGCCGTGTTCTTCTTTGGAATGCATAACACTGTCACCCAGCTGTTCAAAGTCACTTCCACTGCAGCGTATTTTTTGGTCAAATATGGTCGATGCACTACAGATCCAAGATGTCCTTAACGTACTGTAGTGCCTTTATATTTCCTTCAGTCACATTCAGCAGTGATCTAAGGTCATACCTGGTGGCTCCACAGACCATGACACCTGGAGCAACACAGCTCCGAAACATTGAAGAATATTACCTTTCCTTAGTTTGCCGCCATTCCTGCTGACATTGTTGATCTGGGATGGTGCAGAACCAAGATGCATCACTGAACACAATACGACGTCATTCATTAGCAGTCTGGTCATGGCAACAACACAAACACAGCCATTTGTGTTGTGGCGTAAATGGCAACGTACACATGGTCCAACTGGTCCTAATCTCTAGGTCTCTAACCAGTGATATGTGGGATGACACAAACCAGGGAGAGAATTACTTGTTCTCGGCAAATATGAAAATGCTGTACTGTTATTGATCTGCTTGTAAGGTGTCAGGTAAATCCAACACCTTCCATGAAAACCCTGACATGATAAGCAAATCCAGTAGTATGTCACATAGCTCCGAATAAATCGTGACATTAAATTAACCAAAGTAATATGAGTAACGAGTGAGCAAATGGAATACCACAGACTAACACAAGAATGCCTAAATGCATGTCGTACCTTCCCACCGTGAGACCGACGCAGTTCCGAGGGGAGAAACGAGAACAGAAGCAGACAGCAGAACCGTGTTAAGGTAGAAGGCCCTACGATAAGGGACGGACGGGACACCCACGTCGGCAGCCTACCGCAAAGTCTACCACCCGCACGTTTTAGTGTGAGGCTTTTTCGCGTCTCTGTTACGTCAAGGACGACCCCCAGCCCATGTTAAAAGCTAGAGCCCTCCAGAAAAACAGTATAGATCTTACGATAACACAAAAAGGGCCACTACCACCCGCAAGTTTTAGCGTGAGCCTTTTCGCGTGTCTGTTACATTAGGATCACTCCCCAGCCCATGTTAAAAGACAGAGCCCTCCAGAAGAACAGTATAGAACTTACGATAACGCTAAAACGACCACACCAGCTGCAGGTTTTAGCGTGAGACTTTTTCGCGGCTCTGCTACGTTGCAAACTTTAAAAACATTCCCCCACCACGAAAAGTATAACGTTTCTCATTGGATAGACAGAATTTTTGTAGTTGGAGTTTAAGGTTAACATTGAGACCCTCATTGGTCAGATGAAAACACAGCCAGATAGTTTTTTTTAAACCAACTTCGGTAAATTGTAGTAAGGAGAGAGTTGCTTCCGAGATGGCGAGGTGAGCGGAGCTGTGCTGCGCCGGCCGCTGCCCTGACGCTGCCTAAACACCGACAAGGTAATGAACGCACGCGATGGCGCATTTTTGAGCGCATAAGGCTTCACTCAGAACTGCAGAAGTCTCGTTACACCCCCTTTTTTGCATAATACTAGTGTCGATCGTTAATTAAAAGTCGTGGTGTTTACATTTGCCACTTGAAGAACAGATCTGAAACTCGATGATTTTTCTTTTATATAGTTATTGAGAAGCCACATCAGTCACTGTAATTTAAGACAAGTTAAATAAGTAATTAAAGATAATTGAGGGTCACTGTAGACCATTTTTATAGTTTTCTCTTTTGTGAAACTTAAATTTAACCTAGGTTATAGATGTGATATGGCATAGGTCATCCTTCGATCGATTGTAGAACTTGGAAACCCGTTCAGGGAATATTCGTTCACATTTTTGTTGAACGCAGTTGGTTTTTACCATCCTGTATTAAAACATTTCCTTTTATCAATAGTGCAATTTATAATCGATGTTTTGTGAGTAGAATAAAATTTCCAATGGTAAACTTAACTGCTTTTTCGACGTTATTTTACCAGCTAACTAAAAGTAGGAAAGCCTTGAACCCTTTCCACAAAATTTAGTTAGTCTAAGATTCTTTTACAGGGAGTGCAGTGGAGATGACGCTGAGATCATTAAGTATTTGGTTATATCATCTCTAGGCTCACTGAACTCTTCTGAATTCTACATGTCATGTGTGGTCTGGCGTCTCCTTACCAGAAACAGGTCCCAGGTTCAAACTAGTTAATTCCCTAAAAAACATGCTCAGAGCGTCGTTGCGCGAAAGTGGTAGGGAGACACGATATAGTACAAACAGACACCACCATGAATGTTTAGACGCTATACAGCTATTCTATCTTGCGATTGTCAGACTTGGTCCACTGGAAACTTGACGATGAATATTCCTGCCCTCGCGTCCAAAAGCAGTCCAACATGAGACTGATGTCACATCCGAATGCCCTACAAATCTGGATACAGCACGACTTTACCAGCCAACCAAATGGAGACCCGCAATGGCCTCTTTGAAACTGTCAGTGCCAATACCGCTGTCTGTCTTTTTCCTTCACAGTGATCACTCAATATCCGACGCCGTTCACGCCTCTGATATACCCCACCATACCTGGTAACAACAGTAAATACAGAGGTGCCTCGGGGAAGTGTGGTAGGTCCACTGTTGTTTTCTATTTACATAAATGATCTTTTGGATAAGGTGGATCGCAATGTGGGCTGTTTGCTGATGATGCCTTGGTGTAGGAGAAGGTATCGTCGTTGAGTGACTGTAGGGGGATACAAGATAACTTGGACAGGATCTGTGATTGGTGTAAAGAATGGCAGCTAACTCTAAATATAGATAAATGTAAATTAATGCAGATGAATAGGAAAAAGAATCCCGTAATGTTTGAATACTCCATCAGTAGTGTAGCGCTCGACACAATTAAGTCGATTACATATTCTGGGCGTAACATATGAAGTGGGACAAGCATGTAATGGCAACTATGGGAAAGGCGGATAGTCGTCCTCGGTTCATTGGTAGAATTTTGGGAAGATATGGTTCATCTGTAAAGCAGACCGCTTATAAAACACTAATACGACATATTTTTGAGTACTGCCCGAGCGTTTGGGATCCCTATCAGGTCGGATTGAGGAAGGACATAGAAGCAATTCAGAGGCGGGCTGCTAGATTTGTTACTGGTAGGTTTGATCATCACACGAGTGTTACGGAAATGCTTCAGGATCTGGAGTGCGAGTCTCCGGAAGAAAGGAGGCGTTCTCTTCGTGAATCGCTATTGAGGAAATTTAGAGAACCAGCATTTGCCGCTGACTGCAGTACAACGTTACTGCCACCAAATTATATTTCGTGGAATGACCACAAAGATAAGATAAGAGAGACTAGGGCTCGTACAGAGGCATATAGGCAGTCATTTTTCCTTCGTTCTATTTGACAGTGGAACAGGGAGAGAAGATGCTAGTTGTGGTACGAGGTACCCTCCGCCATGCACCGTATGGTGGATTGCTGTGTATGTATATAGATGTAGATGAGTACGAGCAACACCAATCCATTCTGGTGGTCGGCGGTGTGTAGAAGTACAAAATTACACTGACAGCTGATGTTATAGATACTTGACGTTCTTCATATATGGGAGGCGATCTGTATTAATATGGAAACAAAAGTAAAACAAAATTTCCGATTGCCAGCATTTATTTAGATTATCCGTTCTACCAAACTAAGATGGAAACTTATCTGGATAAATAAATGTTGTAAACTACTGATCTTGGCTGTCTGAAGTTTTTTACTTCTATTTTCATCTTACCATGTTATCTGGGTGCTCCACTGTTTTTCTCAAGCATTGTATTTCAATGTTGTGAATCGCTCGCAAAATAAATATCGTGCTACGTCTTATGCGACTAATCTTTTGTAATAACGAGGTGTTTGAGTCTGCATCTTTAACACAGGGGTGTCCTGCAATAACAATTGAGCATGGAGCTACGTGAAAGTGAATTTATGTCAGACAGACTTTTTAACAGAACGAGAACAGATATTCTGCTCGCAAATCGTTGGCGGTTACGCGTGACGCTAGAAGCGAACCCAAATACTGGAGTGACTCTAGAGAATGTGTTCTGCATGTGCACTGAAGTGCAATTCAGTTTCCTGGCCGCAGTGATATTTCAGTCCTGAGTTACGGCATAATTACACTCATCTAGTGCCCAATGGCTGTGCCAGGCCGAGATATACTGCCGGTGATAAAGCCGAAAAAACAAGTCCAAGATAGGAAGGCTGGCCCGATTTCCATACGAGATGTAGTGAACACCGCTTGCTTAATGGCTTTCCACGCCAAGGAAGCGGCCGACCATGGAATTTCTTTCCATTCCACCGCCGTTTTGTTCCGACAGTTCCGCTTCCAAACTGTAACTCATAATATAATGGCCGAATACGTCACACACAGTCGCCTGCGCTTTAGAATCGCACCGTTTTCTTAAACGACTTCGAGTAGAAAACCGTGTACAATTCATCGAGCTAAATATATTAGTTTCGGACTTTTATTGAAAATAACGAAAGAACTCGGTCTACAAAGGAGGTTAATGTTCCATTTTCTTTTGTCGGGAGAAAAAATAAGCACTATCGAGATTGAGTGCGGTAGTAGAAAGTCTTACACATTACTGATGTGCCACACTAGTACTGCCCCTAGCACCGATAATGTGTAGAAATTGTAAACCACCTGCTCACGTTGCTCCATCTGTCGACAATTTTTCTTCTCCATGTCGATGATGGGCTTTTAAATAATTAGTATTATTCATTGATCGACTGAATGAAGTTCATTGCCATAGCACTATTAACGTATTATGGAGTTCGTCTAAAGGTCATAGTAATAAAGGTATGTCACGAGATTCCAATAAGACCTCAACTATCAGGAATGTTGCAATCTGTGATGACAGTCCCCATGTGCGAATTACTGATCATTATTTTTCCGACACGCGACCGTTGAATTCGATACACTACTTGCTTTTCTCCGACCGGGAATTCACGTCCGACCCCATGTGAGGACTTCACGTTAACGGAAAAACAAGCAACCATAAAATTAATTCTCGAGCGCATATGTAACATTTCCCAGAAGTGGTATTCCATCCCGTAGCTGTCGAGATGTAGCAACGGATATCTCACAAAATGCCAGTGCGCCAGTTATGCGGGTATCGTAGTCCAGTCCGTCATAAAATAAGTAAATGAACTGTATTAGTAAAATACCCCTGTGGTTTGTGATAAATGGACAATCACGCAGGCTATAAGGACGCATACTAAATACAGATTTGCAATTGAGGAAGTACAGCAGCCAACAAAACACACAGGGAAAGCAATGGGTGCTGCGGAATGTGCTATATTTGTGGGTATGTGTGTTAGTTAAGATTATAACGTGAAATCTATTAATTATAATATTTATTTATTTAGCGTATGGCTCATAACATCATAGTAAAAATTACAGAAACAACAAGATTTTTAAAAAAAATCACATATGTATAAACAGAGCAATAGAAGTTTGTACATAAGGACACCACCAATTGCAAATTTGCACTCGCAGAAGAGCAATCAAACAAACGTCCCGCTTAGATAATATATAGTCGATTGCCTCTTGGGTCACCATTAGGAAATCGTGTGGGTCACCCTCATATGCCCTTAGTGAGCATTCCTGCACGATGTGTTTGACCGCCTGCCTCTCAGCGCCACAGTCGCAAGCGGCCGAATGAAGTTTGCCCCATCTGTGTAAGGAGTCGGCGCGTCTCCCACAGTTGGTTCTGATGCGATTAAGAGTTGACCAAACTTTGCGAGGGCAGTCAAATCCTTCTGCTTTACTAGAGATGCATGGCATTCTGTGGTAGTTTTCTGCTGTTCTGCTGTCCAATTCCTCTTTCCATCGGTAAGTTATTTTAAAGTTGCTTTGATGCAGGGCCTGTGTGGTCTTTAGTGGAGGATGCCTAGACCGTAGTCGGTTTTCTTGGGTGTCGTGAGTATCTTTATGGATTTGTAATTGAGGGCTGGTCATGATTTTTTGAAATTCTCTAACCAGAGCCTGTTGTCGGCGCAAGGTAGGAGGGACTATGTCACTGAGAACGGGCAGTCACACTGTAGGAGTTGGCCTGATTGTGCCTGATGTATTACGCATTGCTGCATTAAGTTGGCTATCTACTATGTGTGTGTGTTTGCTGTTGAGCCACACTGGGGCACAGTATTCTGCCACTGGATACTCCAAGCCAAGTGCGGATGTTCTTAAGGTAGATGCTGTGGAGCCCCAAGTGGTGCCACAGAGCTTGTGCAATATGTTGTTGCGTGTTTTAAGTTTCGCTGCATTTTTCGTCAGGTGTTCTTTGAATAGTAGTGTCCTATCTAGGCTAACCCCAAGGGACTTCGTGTGTTTGTGGCGATTTAGTATTTTCTCGTCTAGATATACATGTAGTTCTCTGTTGATCATTTTGTTGTTGAAATGGATGGCAGATAATTCCGTCTTTGTAGCACTAGGTTGTAGCCTCCATTTTCTAAAGTACTCGCTGAGAATCCCTAGGTCACTCGTAAGGATATCTTCGGCAGTTTCTATTTTTCTGTTGGCTTTAGCCAGAGCTCAGGTGTCAGCGCGATCTGGTTGCAGGAATGTCGACGATATAAAGGCTGAAAAGAAGGGGCGTAAGGACAGCGCCTTGTGGGAGTCCATTATTGAGTTTCATCTCTTTACTTCTATCATTCACCATTATTAGTTGGAATGTTCCATTTGGCCTCATATCGTCACTGAGGTTGGTTATCTTCTTGCAGGGGACGGCACAGATTAATTTGTACATGTGTCCCTGTTTCTAAACTGTATCATAGGCTGCTGTTAGGTCTATGAATGTGGCAGCTACTTTATGTTTCTTCTCCAATAATTATTATAGATGTAGTCATACGAAGCAGTTTAGCAACTTTTGCTTCCCATGAGATAGCAGTCTTGTTTTCAGAACTACCATTTTCTTAATGTATGACTTTCTCCCAGAGTCAGTTGTGTCCAATAATGTTTCATTCCTTTTTATATTTAAAACACATTATAATTTATTTATGATTTTCCCACTGAGTACCACTGACGTGAGTATGACCCCACCCTGAACTGTTTGTTTGTTTCTTGAATGTAACATTAATGGAAATACGTTGATGGATTTAATCTAGAACAGCTGTTACATGAATCGCACTGCAACAAACAAATTATTATTTCCCACTTCTTTTGTACCCATTGTCAGGGTTTCTTGCATCAGTTGTTATGCCCTCCCTAGTGCCACTGGGATCAGTATGACCGCATTAACACGTTGGAATATAGTTGTTTCTGAAAATATACGACTTTATCTCTCTATGTCAGTTGTATCTAATGATATTTTGTTCACTTTAATATTTATAAAACATTAAAATTTATTCATGGTTTCCTGCACTAGGTACCACTGGGTTCAGTACAACGCCACTCTAAATTGCCTTTTATTTCTTGAATATTTATGAAAATAGAATCATTACTGTTGCCCTGAACACCAGTAATGTGTGTTTTAACATTAGTTCATTAAAATATTGCCAATATATCGGTTGTAAATTACTTGGGTTTTATATGACTCCAGTGGTACGCACTGTGACAAAACGATATTGATAGTAGGAGAGTTAAATGTCAGGAGACACAATATAAACAAGCTTCACAGAAAAAGGTATTCCACTGGTAATCTTTTTATTAGCAGCAGCTCGTTGTTTGATTACGAAGCTAACATACGTAAGTGTATCACAGACAGTAAAAACGAAATCCAGTTACCCTCCAATTACCCGGTCTGGAAAAGAGAGCCAAGATATGACCCATATAAATACATCACCTGTTTAGTGAATTAAGTATTCTGATAGACAACCAGGGAATTAGATTAGGAAATGAGACACTTAAAGTAGTAAAGGAGTTTTGCTATTTGGGGAGCAAAATAACTGATGGTGGTCGAAGTAGAGAGGATATAAAGTGTAGACTGGCAGTGGCAAGGAAAGCGTTTCTGAAGAAGAGAAATTTGTTAACATCGAGTATAGATTTAAGTGTCAGGAAGTCTTTTCTGAAAGTGTTTGTATGGAGTGTAGCCATGTATGGAAGTGAAACATGGACGACAAATAGTTTGGAGAAGAAGAGAATAGTAGCTTTCGAAATGGGGTGTTACAGAAGAATGCTGAAGATTAGATGGGTAGATCACATAACTAATGAGGAAGTATTGAATAGGATTGGGGAGAAGAGAAGTTTGTGGCACAACTTGACTAGAAGAGGGGATCGGTTGATAGGACATGTTCTGAGGCATCAAGGGATTAGTATTGGAGGGCAGCGTGGAGGGTTAATTCGTAGAGGGAGACCAAGAGATGAATACACTAAGAAGATTCAGAAAGATGTAGGTTGCAGTAGGTACTGGGAGATGAAGAAGCTTGCACAGGATAGAGTGGCATGAAGAGCTGCATCAAACCAGTCTCAGGACTGAAGACCACAACAACAGCAACCCAAGGATATCTACTAACCCTCGTCTTTTTACGTACTTGATCCTCTGCTGCCTTCACTACTTCATCCCTCAAAGCTACCCATTCTTCTTCTACTGTGAGGATGTTAAGAAGAGTAAAGACGCGATGCTGTTCCTCCTGCATGGTTGACTGCACGTTGGGTGAAGTGAGTTGAGGTGATAACAAGATTCATCTAAGCTGCCTCGCTCATGTGGCCACACATCGAACTTGTCACCTGCGTAACTTTCATAGGGCGCCAAACCGAGCAGGACAGCAGTAAGCAGGAACCACCTGAAGATAGCAACAACTGTCTTTGCCAAAATGTAGAGAGCTAGTGACACGATCCGAGCGGATACTCGAGAACTCTTTAACCCTCCTAATACCGTAGGGTCTATAACGCCCCCAGATCGTAATTTTCTGTAAGATAGACCTTATACCTTCTTCCTAAAAATTATGAAAAATTCAGACTTTTCCTGAAATAAGTAATGGGTTCGTAATATATTAATATAACTTTTTGAAAATATTTAGTTTTGCAGAATATCAAGAGTGAACCACTGAATACCATTGGGGTAAAATGCGACCCCATTTCTCTCTTGCGGTATTATTACCCAATAATGCTACATTGAATCCGTAACTGTTGCTGTATTCCTTTGTTTTATTCTTGTAAATATTGGTATAACGTGTCATTGTTGCCAAAACTTTATAATCAGACAGTTAGTTGTTCCACACAAGTGGAGACTACTATTGTGTGTGTTGCATTTAGTGGAAAATGTCTCGTCACCTTTCCGAAGGCGAAGTGCTTGAAATATTACTTCAGGATAATCCTCTGTCTGGTGAATCAAATAGTGGTATCAGCTATATAGTTTCTGATGCCTCATGCAGCGATGGAGAATTCCTCAATCAGATGGAAGTTCAGAAGAAGATTTCGACAGCGCAGATGTCCAGCCTCAACAGGAAGTAACACATGTTTCTGACTGTTACATGTAAGTACACACTGTATTTTTGTAAATGTGCGTTAAGGTCTAGCACCAAGATATACCCTTTTTATTTTTTATTTATTTTTTATTTTGTGTTGAAAGAAAAATTGTGGCACAAACACGAGTTGAGAAGAGCTTCTGGAAGAGAAGAGAGATGGAACATAATGCGAGTAAAGCCAGGTCCAACAAAATTCGCGGTGAAAAATGTAGACTCCATATAATCAGCTTTCCAGTTGTTTCCTAGGAGAAACACTGTTGATGTAATTCTAAAGTGGACTAACAAAGAGGGTAGTTTCGTTTATGGTAGTAAATGGAAACCAGTAGATGCCATTGAACTGAAGTGCTTTATCGGTGTCTTGATCCCAACAGGTGCTTACAAGGCCCATAATGAAGCAGTTACACATCCGTGGAACAAAGAGGATAGTGGACCCATTTTTAGTGAAGCAATGGGTAGAAATCGCTTTACGCAAATTTCAAGGTGCATCCGATATGGTGACGCAGATGTGAGACGGTCACAACCGTGACCCTGACAAACTGGCTCCCAATAGAGAAATATTTGAAATGCGGGCACACACATTTCAAGAAGCATATGTTCCTCACAGCAACGGAACAACTAGTGAAACAATTGTGGCATTTCGTGGAAGATGTCCATTTCGGCAATGAATTCCTTCAAAAACCAGGAAAATATGGGTTGAAATTATGGGCTGTATGTGATAATGCAACGTCTTACGTTCTCAATCATCAAGTTTACACTGGTCGACAAGAAATTGAGTCTCGTGAAGTTGGTCAAGACAACAGAGTTGCTTTAGATATGGTGAAGGGCTTAGAAAACAGTGGCAGAAATGTAGCAAGTGACAATTTTTTCATTAGCCTTAGTTTGGCGAGAGAACTTCTGAAAATTAATCTCACACTCTTAGGAACAATTAGAAAAAATAAAGAACTACCATAAGCTTTCACTCAGACCAAAGGTCGAGTCAAATATTCATCTAATTTTGGATTCAAAGAGCATGCTTCAATTGTTTCACATTGTCTGAAAAAGGGAAAAGTTGTTACTTTGCTCATTACAATGCATTCAAGGAAGGAAGTGGAAGAAGAATGCAAGCCAGTAATTATTCTGGATTGCGATAAAATAAAACCAGGAGTAGATACCATGGACACGCTGGTGAGAACGTACACCACAAAGAGGGTGAGCACAAGGTGGCCAATGGTATTATTTTACAACATGATTGATATCAGTGCAATGAATGCGTTTGTCATATGGCTACATCTTACACCAGAGTGGGCAGAAAGGACCAACTACAAAAGACGGGCATTTCTCATTGAATTAGGAAAGCAGCTCGTCGGAAGAAAGCCGGAAAAAATTATTTCCCCAGTACTTCCATCGACAGTACAGACGAAAATAAGAGGAAGGTGTCCACTTTGTAAAAGGTCTGAGGAGAGAACATTCACCTATAAATGTTCAAATTGTGGATGTTCTGTGTGTAAAAACCACTCTGCAGTTTATTGCTGTAAATAGAATGCTCCAAAAATGTTTGTAGTTTCATGAGAATACTTTGTAAATTTTATGGAAAAAATAATTTAAAACAATGTGCATTTTAATTTAATGTTATGTCACTGACATAACATTTTATATTGTGGAAAAAATAAGGAATGTGATTTTATTCTACCATTATTAAAACTATCCTTAATAAAATATAAATTCCGTTGGGGTCACTAAAGACCCCAATGGTACTCAGTGCAACATAAAATGCTCGGTATTAGAAGGATTAAGTTACACATAGGCCAGAGAAATATCAAATAGCGTACCAGTAACGCGCCTGTATCAATTGCAAACTCTACACGGAACTTCGAATCTGGGAAGTACTCCCAGATTCGAATTTCCGCGTACAGTTATCGTATTAATGGTCCCTCTTGTCTCTTAAATAAAATAAAATGCCATTATGCTCTTTAGATAGCTTGATTTATTATCTCTAGGTTGATAGCTACTTAGTGCGTACATTACACCACTTACACCAGCTTGAACAACATCTCACATTCATGGTGGTGTCTGATTGTTCTATATCGTGTCTCTCTACCACTTTCGCGCAACGACGCTCTGAGCGTGTTTTTTAGGGAGTTGACTAGTTTGAACCTGGGACCTGTTGCTGGTAAGGAGACGCCAGACCACACATGACATGTAGAATTCAGAAGAGTTCAGTGGGACTAGCGATGATATAACCAAATACTTAATGATTTCAGCGTCAGCTCCATTGCACTCCCTGTAAAAGAATCTTAATACTAACTAAATTTAGTGGAAGGGGTTCAAGGCTTTCCTATTTTTAGTTAGCTGGTAAACTAACGTCGAAAAAACAGTTGCGTTTACCATTGTAAATTTTATTCTACTCACAAAACATCGTTTATAAATTGCACTGTTGATATAAGGAAATGTTTTAATACAGGATGGTAAAAACCAACAGCGTTCAACAAAAATGTGAACGAATATTCCCTGAGTGGGTTTCCAAGTTCTACAATGGATCGAAGGATGACCTAAGCCATATCACATCTATAGTCCAGGTTTAAATTAAGTTTCACAAGAGAGAAAACTATAAAAATGGTCTACAGTGACCCTCAGTTATCTTTAATTACTTATCTAACTTGTCGTAAATTACAGTGGCTGAAGTGGCTTCTCAATAATTATATAACAAACAGATCATTGCGTTTCAGATTTTTACTTAAAGTGGCAAATGTGAACACCAAGAGCTTTAATTTACGATCGACACCAGTATTACGCAAAAAGGGGATGTAACAGATGAGACTTCTGCAGTTCTGAGTGAAGCTTTATGCGCTGTTGTGCAGCATCACGTGCGTTCATTACCTTGTCGTTGGTTAGGCAACTTCAGGGGGACAGCGGCCGGCGGAGCAGCCATCCAGCTCGCCGTCTCGGAACTAATTCTTCTCGTAACCGAAGTTGGTTAAAACAAAATTTCTGGCTATGTCTTCATCTGACCAATCACGGTCTCAGTTTTAACCTTAAGCTCCGCCTACAAAAATTCTGTCTATCCAATGAGAAACGTTATACTTTTCTCGTGGGGCAATCTTTTTAAAGTTTGCAACGTAACAGAGACGCGAAAAAGTTTCACGCTAAAACTTGCAGCTGTTGTGTTCTTTTAGCGTTATCGTTAGATCTATACTGTTCTTCTGGAGGGCTTTATCTTTTAACATGGACTGGGGGTGGTCCTAACGTAACAGAGACGCGAAAAAGTCTCACGCTAAAACATGCGGGTGGTGTGGCCTTTTTTGTGTTTTCGTAAGATCTATACTGTTTTTCTGGAGGGCTCTAGCTTTTAACATGGGCTGGGGGGTGGTCCTTCACGTAACAGAGACGCGAGAAAGTGTCACACTAAAACTAGCAGCTGACGTTGTCCTAGTGGTTAGCTGGCGACGTGGGTGTCCAGTCCGTCCCTTATCGTAGGGCCTTCTACCTTTAACACGGTTCTGCTCTCGGCTTCTGTTCTCGTTTCTCCCCTTCTAACTGCGTCTGTCTCACGGTGGGAAGGTATGACATGCATTTAGGCATTCTTGTGTTAGTCTGTGGCATTCCATTTGCTCACTCGTTACTCATATTACTTTGGTTAATTTAATGTCACGATTTATTCGGACCTATGTGACATACTACTGGATTTGCTTATGATGTCAGGGTTTTCATGGAAGGTGTTGGATTTACCTGACACCTTACAAGCGGATCAATAACAGTACAGCATTTTCATATTTGCCGAGAACAAACAGTTAAATTTACTGATCAATCTTCTGACCTGTACACACCCGTACACATTTCAAGTCTGTTATACCATGTGTAATCTTGAGCCTTGCGTAAGACTTCTCTTGTAAAATTACTTTGATACAGAGCTGTTACGCGTAAAATAATTATGAGATAAAAAGTAGAACAGATATGAATAGTCCTTTGCGTAAATTAAATGTTTTCATAGCGGCGCTTGGTTACAGAAACATGGCTTGACAATTTCGTTTTTTAATAGTACATAAAGAATTTGACTAGAAAGTGAAATTTTGCACTAGCTTGCCAATATTTGTAATATAAGTGCCTTAAAGGTGTGAATTTTTCAATATTGTTAAATTATCACATATTTCGTAAACAGAGTCTTGAAACCGGCCATCTAAAATTAAAAATTAACTACTTAAATTCGATAACAATTGTTTTTACTAAATAAGTTACAATATTAACGGACCAAAAAATTGTAGTTGTATTATTATTTTGCCAGTATGAAAATATGAATGGAATTTTAGTATTGAGATTGAGACAGATTAGATGTTTTTTGAACATATTATTCACGACGCGCAATAGTTCTTACTTACTTCAAATAGTCCTCCATCCAGCAAGTTTGATGGAAACTGGTAGTTTTATCCATTTCTCCGTCACCTCAGCTATCTAATGAAACCTAAGTTCCAGAAAAGGTAAACAGTTTTTTAAAGTGAAATTTCGTAAATTATGTGTTTCTTGTAATTACATGCTGCTTCCATGATTTGTAACTCTGAAGGTTATTTACAAGTTGTTGCTAATAACAAACGAAACTGAGAATCATAGGACATGAAATTGCTTCGCTGTTTATTTTGAAGGGGTGATCAAAGAGCTTTTGGACGAAGGCAGTACAGTCCACAGTCGATATGCCAATCATCGTGAGTGTTGAGGCAGTCATCCATCGACGCACCAGATTTCGTAAAACACAGTGCTCTGTTGGGTAGAGAGATCCGCAACTGCCTTCGGTGTATCCTCGTCCGAATGGAATCGTCGACCCATTTTCTCTATTGAAAACAGACACTTTAGTGAGAACTGGTGCTCGAACCATTCCTTGAACAAGTCGTTCTCCATCAAAGCATTTTTTATTCTTACAATACACAGTAAGTGAGTTGATGTTAACGTTCTTGAACGCTCGTGGGTACCAGAAAGGAGCCTCCCCCGAATTCTGCGATTGAGGAAAGCAATTTGGCTTACCACCAGAGTCAAGAAATGACAGCTTTCACACCAGAAACATCCATATAGAAGCCGTAGCTAAGTTTCAGAATGACCGGGGGAGGCCTTTTTTACGGGATCGAAGGTGTAATAGTCACGTGAGGGATAGATTAGGACATTAGGGTGGGATACTCGAGTACCTCCCAAATGCGTTGGCACTTGGCGCGCCACACCACACTGTTGGTTTCCATCAGATACGCTGCCCCAAACACATTCTTCGTTTTCCAATGTATGTCTACCGGTGTTGTTCACTGGGAAGCCAAGAAAAGAGTAACAGCGCGTTGATCTTGTTTGGACACATTCGGTAATAACATCGCCATAGTTCACGTTTCCGCACGCATGTCGGAAAGACACGAATGCCTCACTAATTCTTACCTACATGTCGGTGTAATATACCCGCGTCGGAGTCACGCAACGCTGAATAAACACTGCAGAAGCGCCCTCAGACGGGAACATTTTAATCGCCGCTTGTCTTATTGCTTTATTATGTAGTTCCAATCATGATGGCAACTTTGGCTTGTATATTGACACCGCTAACTGGTAGAGGCGAATTCGTCTATTACGTCAGTAAGTACACAACATGCAACATAGCACAGAGATGGTTGTTATCCCAGGTACATTTATCAGTTTTTGACTCGGAGACTAAAAACATCAACAGAACTTGTTGATACCTAGTCTGTCGAATTCTGTTGTTCGGCTACCAATCTAATTATAAAGTCGAAAGATCGATACTGTGGTATCGATAGCTACGATGCCACGGCCTAGGTGCAAGTTCGTAGCTTGGCACTACGACACCGACACAGACGACAGCGCCCTCTATCTGGCGCTGTGCAGCTCTACGAGCGCCGCTCCAGATTCAACCCATTTTGATGCCGAGCAGAAGATATAACATTATGTGATTGCCTTATCATTTTAAATCATTCACTAATCGAGCAGTCGCTCGGCAACAGCTACAGTTAGCAAATAATGTTGCGAGAATGTAAAAGGTGAACGATCTGTGACGTAACTTGTTTATTGTCGAAGCGCCGTCAGAGATGCTGTGAGTTGTTGACTTTGAAAACCGCGGCGCGAAAAACGGACAGAAGAAGAACACTTTTACACATCTTCTTTTTCTTATGTACGAGATATTCTCGATGAACGGTTACTCATTTTTCTCTTGTCTCTTGTAACTTGTGTCGGACGCGAATGTCTTGCCACCGTATTATTATCGTTAAAAATAATATTATTTTAGTGTAAAGTGCAATACTAAAAGTGCAATACTGCATAGCAGTAAATTTATTGTGCGACGTGTATGTGAAAACGTCAAAGGAGTTATTGTCATTACCAGAAGAGAAGTGCTAGTCAGAACTGCATCCATGTTAAATCTTTCATTGCAGTGTAAGTTCATCTATTAATTGCCATAAATTCAGATTTAAATGGAATTGGTGTATGGACTATTTATTTAGTGTAGAATCTATGTCTCACTCCTTCATGAAGTTATTTAATTTTCTTCATGTTTCTGCCAAATAGAGAGTTCACAGTCACGAATTCTTTCGTCGAAATCGGACGGAAGTTGTATGCGGCGAAATATTTTCTCCGCGCCACATTCTACTGGTAAATGCATGATAAACTATGGTCCCTTAGGAAATTCATGTTGAGCTATCCAAAAGTAATTTTATTTTGCATAGGCATTTGCTCTCCTCTGCAATGCAACTTCCGACTGATCAGACGATCCAACAAGAGGCAGCCGCACACGGTCGGCGTTCGCAAATATTTCCACCGCTGATTATAGCTATATGTTACAGCACAAAAGTAAACATGTTGTTATAATTAGCGACTACGAACGGGGACATTTATAACGTATGTTTATGTATACACATTACGTAAACATATCGTTATAAAGACCAAGCAACATTGTTTCTATTTCACAGTAGGGAGCCACTACTTGTAACTTTGTAACTTGATGTATAGCTTCGCACCTACGTGCTCATCTCAGCCAAAGTTAAGTACATAGTAAAACCACTTTTAATTGCAGCATCAAGTGCTCTACCTCACATTGTCCTCCTAGCTTCCTAGATTCGGCCTACCCTTCAAGTTTACAGGAACAGACCCAAGCGCCGTCTAGCAGGCGGGATACAAAAGATACCATGTGAAAATCTTAAGTCACCAACCGATAAAATTCACATTGGCGACAGGAATCGAGCTGCACACAAGAGAACCTCCCCATCGCATC
This sequence comes from Schistocerca gregaria, assembly GCF_023897955.1. Taxonomy (NCBI): domain Eukaryota; kingdom Metazoa; phylum Arthropoda; class Insecta; order Orthoptera; family Acrididae; genus Schistocerca; species Schistocerca gregaria. The sequence continues at coordinate 1,121,418,626 of NC_064920.1, forward strand.
CCCCTCAGACTTAGTTATATGTTGGCACAGTGTGTAGGCCTTGAAAAACTGAACACAGATCAATCGAGAAAACAGGAAGACGTTGTGTGGAACTATGAAAAAAATAAGCAAAATATACAAACTGATTAGTCCATGCGTAACACAGGCAACATCAAGGATAATCTGAGTTCAGGAGCGCCTTGGTCCCGTGGTTAGCGTGAGCAACTGCGCAACGAGAGGTCCTTGGTTCAAGTTTTCTCTCGAGTGAAACGTTTCATTTTTTATTTTCGAGATCATCATTAAAATTCAGGCACTGACACATAATCAACTTCGCTCTACAAAATTCCAGGTCATGTTCAGATTTGCTTGTACATATGCAGGTTTTGAAAACGTTAAAGACATATGTTTTGACAGAGCACAGGGAAAACTGTGCTACTGTGAATGTGTTGCATTCATTTGTTGCAGTTTGTGTGACAAACTGTTAAGTTTTCATCACTTTTTGGGGAGTGGTTATCACATCCACAAGAAAGCCTAAATCGGGCAAGGTAGAAGAATATTACAGTGAACAGAGACGTGAATGAACGAGTGGACAGATCACAACTTTGCGAAAATAATCTTTTCACTCGAGGGAAGGACCTCTCGTTCTGCAGCTGCTCACGCTAACCACGGGACCACAGCTCATCAAAGCTCACATTATCCTTGATGTTGCCTATCTTGAACTTGGACTAATCAGTTTGTATGTTTTGTTTACTTTTTTGATAGTTCCACACAACTTTTTCCTTTTTTTCTCGATTGATCTGTGTTCAGTTTTTCAAGGTCTATCCACCTATAACTGAGGGGGGTGCGATGGGGTGGTTTCCTTGTCAGTACCGGAAAGGACCAATCTTAGGCGACTAGACTGTGGAGGCACCCGCACACCAAGTGAAAGTGTGATTGGAGCGCGTTTGGTTGGTAACCACCGGAGGCCGGTGGCCGGCAATTGATGGCGGCCAGGCCGCCCTGGGGGCCGGGCGGCGGCGCGATCCCCGTAACTGCCCCCTGGCGGCGGCGCTCCGTCCGCCCCGTTTTGACCGACGCCATTTGTCAGCGCGTGGCGCGACCGCAGCGCCGCGCCGCGGGCAAACCGAAGCGATCCGGACACAGGGCGCGCTCTCGCAGCCGGCATCCGTCATGGCGCGCTCTGACCACAATTGCCCGCGGCAGAGCGCCGTCCGCATTCCTGGACGTGCCGCTTAGGCCCACGCACTGTCGGCGTTGCTTTGTCACCGGCCGCCTCACACTCCTCGCTGGGCGCAACTTAATCACGTCGCTGCGGCAGAATAGGCCTCTCTCTAGTAATCAAGAGGTAGGCTTGTCCCAACCGACTAGTTTACTGCTGTTGCGCAGAATGTGCATTCCCTTATGTTATCAAGTGTATGCAGAGATGGAGGTTCAGAGCTGTGTTATGCCAGCATCTTCCACGTGTATTAAGGGGAATGAAAAGTGGTGCAAGATATTCAGAACTCCCAGAAAAATAGGTGGAAGCTGTAGGGAAGGCACAGACAGTCGTTTTTGCAACAACTGCTTTGTCCTGAAATTCAGTTTGCGACAAGTGCCGCTAATCTACGCTACTGGCCATTAAAATTGCTACACCACGAAGATTACGTGCTACAGACGCGAAATTTAACCTACAGCAATACGATGCTGTAATATGCAAATAATTAGCTTTTCAGAGCATTCACATAAGGTTGGTGCCGGTGGCGACACCTACAACGTGTTGGCATGAGGAAAGTTTCCAGGCGACTTCTCAAACACAAACAGCAGTTGACCGGTGTTGCCTGCTGAAACGTTGTTGTGAAGCCTCGTGCAAGGAGAAGAAATGCGTACCATCACGTTTCCGACTTTGATGAAGGACGGATTGTAGCCTATCGCGATTGCGGTTTATCGTATCGCTACATTGCTGCTCGCGTTGGTCGAGATCCAATGACTGTTAGCAGAATATGGAATCGGTGAGTCTAGGAGGGTAATACGGAACGCCATACTGGATCCCAACGGTCTCGTATCGGTAGCAGTCGAGATGACAGGCATCTTATCCACAATGCTGTAACGGATCGTGCAGCCACGTGCCGATCCCTGAGTCAACAGATGGGGGAAGTTTGCAAGACAACATTCATCTGCACGAACAGTTCGACGACGTTTGTAGCAGCATGGACTATCAGCACGGAGACCGTGGCAGCGGTTACCCTTGACGCTGCATCAGAGATAGGAACGCCTGCGACGGTGTACTGAACGAAGAACCTGGGTGCACGAATGACAAAACGTCATTTTTTCGGATGAATCCAGGTTCTGTTTACAGCAATATGATGGCGACATCGCTGTGAACGCATATTTGAAGCGTATATTCGTCATCCTCATACTGGCGTATCACGCGGCGTGATGGTATGGGGTGCCATTGGTTACACGTTTCGGTTATGTCTTGATCACATTGACGGCGCTTTGAACAGTGGACGTTACATTGCAGATATGTTACGACCCGTGGCTCTACTCTTCATTCGATCCCTGCGAAACCCTACGTTTCAGCAGGATCATGCACGACCGCATGTTGCAGGTCTTGTACGGACCTTTCTGGATACAGAAAATGTTCGGCTTCTGTCCTGGCCAGCACATTCTCCAGATCTCTCACCAATTGAAAACGTCTGGTCAATAGTGTCCGAGCAACTGGCTCGTCACAATACGCCAGTGACTACTTTTGATGAACTGTCGTATCGTGTTGAAGCTGCATGGACAGCTGTACCTGTACATGCCATCCAAGCTCTGTTTGACTCAATTCCCAGGCGTATCAAGGCCGTTATTACGGCCAGATGTGGTTGTTCTTGGTACTGATTTCTCAGGATCTCTGCACCCAAAGTGCGTGAAAATGTAATTACATGTCAGTTACAGTATAATATATTTGTCCAATGAATACCCGTTTATCATCTGCATTTCTGCTTGGTGTAGCAATTTCAATGGCCATTGGTGTACTTTCGATGAGTAATCTTGCACCACATAAAGATTCTCTTTTTCTTAATGTTTACAAGCTGCCAGTAATCTCTTCGTAGTGATAAAGCGGCGCTTGGAATAGTGTTGGCACACATTCCAAGCTAATAATAGGGTGTGGAAAAAAAAATACCGAGAAACTCTAGCGACAGGTTCTTTACTGTATCAACTGGTACTTTACTCCAAAACAAGAAAAAAATCTGGTAAACAAAATGTCTGAAATGCATATCTTCCATACTACGTAACAGAGTTTTTCTACTGCCAGATTTTTGCTTTCTATATTTTTGGAGGACGAAGTACTGACCAAAACAACAAAAAATACGTAGTAAACGTAGAGTCTAAAATGCGTATTTTATGAGCTATGAGCACTTGTTCTGCAGAAGATATGTGTTGCACATACTGAATGTGAATAAGTGCTCATAGCTCTTTAAAGTATACATTTAAAATGGCTCTTAGCACTATGGGACTTAACATCTGAGGCCATCAGTCCCCTTTAACTTAGAACTACTTAAGCCTAACCAATCTAAAGACATCACACACATCCATGTCCGAGGCAGGATTCGAACCTTCGTCGGTAGCAGTCGCATGGTTCCGGACTGAAGCGCCTAGAACCGCTCGACCAAAACGGCCGGCATATACATTTCAGACCCCATGTTTGCTACACTTTTTTTGTTTCCTTTTCCGAAATGATAGAAAGCAAAGGCTTTGTAGTAGAAGACATTTGTTTCATAGTATCGAATGTTTCATAGTATCGAAAATAAACAAGTGCTCTTACCTGGTAACGTACGCATTTTAGAGCCTTTATTTATAGAACATTTTTTCATGTGTTGGTGTAACGAAGCTGTACCTAAATTTTATAGGTGTTTTTTTGTGACTCTCTATGGTTTCTAAGTACTGTATTACATAAAATACAAACAATAATACATGCAACTGTGAGGCGGCGAGTAAGTTACTTCACTGGTTTGAAGTTTTGATGCCGCCTTTAGTCACGTTAGCCTGGCCACATTCCGGTCCAGCCCACTGAAAGAAAAGTGTCTATTCCCATTTCTTTGCGGGGTCAGGACTATGACTCCAGTAAAAGTTTCCATTCAAGATTTAGTTTAATTAAAGTTTCTCACAAAAAACACTTAAAATTGGGTTATGTTCAATAGAAAACAAGTCTTTCTAACCTAACAACACCTTTAGCAGGTCAGAGGCGACCTCTACGGTAACTTCTTACTAGATTTTTTGCGCCCTGACTACCATCACTCAATTGAAAGTTCACAATAAATGTTCTAAAGTTAATGCTCGCCATGAAAGTGGAAATAAATTCACCACTTGCCACGCGGAATTGAATTTCACACGGACGGCACACTAACAGTTGTTTTACCGAATTCTAAAAAATCCAGGACGGTGTACAGTCCTCCCGAGTTCTCTATCCGTTTTCACTGCCAAATACGAGCTTGCGACAGCTCGGCTCTGACGTCATCCGGGGCAGAGCGCGAACGCACGTGTAACTGGCGTGGACCACACAGTGTCTGAGAGCGAAGTGAACCTTCCTACTGCTTCAGGGGCTGTACTTATAAGGTACCGGTGTGGACTGCCGAGAAAACATGTGTTGTCTCTGTCTATTTGCATACGGCTGCAGTTTACAAACGACCGCTATCTCGGACACATTATCTTTAATAATATATTTACCACTTTCTTCAGAAACATCTAAATTTTTGCTGGTATGCAGATAAGCAGTTTGAAAGCACGTAGAAAATTTCAGCTCGCTGGAATGAAAACTTTGCTTAATAGAATTTATTTAGTGGAACTAACGGTATATCGTTACCTCTGAACCATACCTTTGCTAAGACTTATTTCAGTTTCTATTTATGTTACAAGTCTTAAACTTGGTGTAACTCTGTTATTTGATCATCTGGTTTAACTAAAATCCTCTATTATTAAAATTTCAAGTACTTAATCTACAACACTTAGGTACATTTTAGTTACAAAATTAGACTCTCTGTTATTATTTTTGGGGTGTACTGAAGCATAAAACAAATTTTCAAGTTGCTAAGTCCATTATTTAGTGCTCTAATTTTTCCGAGAAACATGGATTCTGGCGTTAACTTTTGGTTTTGGAAACTAGCACCCCTTATTTATAACTTCTAACTGCACCTTCCGACCAAATTCTAGCTTCCTAGCGTCATTATTTAGCGCTTCTGATTTTTCTCTTAAGACAGCATTTTTCCGTAAACTGATTTATTTATTTATTTAGCGTGTGGCTTATAACATCACAGTAAAAATGACAGAAACAACACGATTAAAAAAAAGAAATCTCATATGTATAAACAGAGCAATAAGTAGCAGTTTGTATATAAGGTCACCGCCAATTGTAAATTTACACTCGCAGAAGAGCAATCACAAGCAGACGTCCAGCTTAGATAATAAATAGTCGATTGCCTCTTGGGTCGCCATTATGAAATCCTGTGGGTCACCCTCGTATGCCCTTAGTGGGCATTCCTGCACGATCTGTTTGACCGCCTGTCTCTCAGCGCCACAGTCGCAAGCGGCCGAAGGAAGTTTACCCCATCTGTGTAAGGAGTCAGCGTGTCTCCTACAGTTGGTTCTGACGCGATTAAGAGTTGACCAAACTTTGCGAGGGCAATCAAATCCTTTTGGTTTACTAAAGATGCATGGAATACTGTGGCAATTTACTGCTGTTCTGCTCTTCCATTCCTCTTTCCATCAGTCATTTATTTTAAAGTTGGTTTGGTGCAGAGCCTGTGTGATCTTTAGTGGAGGATGCCTTGACCGGAGTCGGTTTCCTAGGATGTCGTTAGTATCTCTATGGATTTGTAATTGAGGGTTGGTCATGATTGTTTGAAATTCTCTACTCAGAGCATGTTCACGGCGTAGGTTAGGAGGGACTATGTTACTGAGAACGGACAGCCACACTGTAGGAGTTGGCCTGATTGTGCGTGATATAATATGCATTGTTGCATTAAGTGTGTGTGTTTGCTGTTGAGCCACACTGGGGCACAGTATTCTGCCACTGGATACACCAAGTCAAGTGCGGATGTTCTCAAGGTAGATGCTGTGGAGCCAAAAGTGGTGCCACAGAGCTTCTGCAATACGTTGTTGCGTGTTTTAAGTTTCGCTGCAGTTTTCGTCAGGTGTTCTTTGAATAGTAGTGTCCTATCTAGGGTAACCCCGGTGCTACGGGTGTTTGTTGCGATTTAGTAATTTCCCGTCTAGATAGACTTGTAGTTCTCTGTTGGCCATTTTTTGTTGAAATGGAAGGCAGATACTTCCGTCTTTGTAGCACTAGGTTGTAGCCTCCATTTTCTAAAGTACTCGCTGAGAATCCCTAGGTCACTCGTAAGGATATCTTCGGCAGTTTCTATACTTCTGTGGGCTGTTGCTAGAGCCCAGTCGTCAGCATAACCAAATTTGCGCGATCTGGTTGCAGGCATGTCAGCGATGTAAAGGCTGAAAAGAAGGGGCGCAAGGACAGAGCCTTGTGGGAGTCCATTATTGAGTTTCATCTGTTTACTTCTCTCATTCCCCATTATTACTTGGAAGGTTCTATTTGGCAACATATCGTCAACATTGCAGGCATGTCAGCGATGTAAAGGCTGAAAAGAAGGGGCGCAAGGACAGAGCCTTGTGGGAGTCCATTATTGAGTTTCATCTGTTTACTTCTCCCATTCCCCATTATTACTTGGAAGGTTCTATTTGACAACATATCGTCAACAGTGCAGGCATGTCAGCGATGTAAAGGCTGAAAAGAAGGGGCGCAAGGACAGAGCCTTGTGGGAGTCCATTATTGAGTTTCATCTGTTTACTTCTCTCATTCCCCATTATTACTTGGAAGGTTCTATTTGACAACATATCATCAATGAGGTTGGTTATCTTCTTGCAGGGGACGGCACAGATTAATTTGTACATGAGCCCCAGTTTCCAAACTGTATCATAGGCTGCTGTTAGGTCTATGAATGCTGCAGCTACTTTGTTTCTTCTGGAACCCCGCCTCTATATATGTTGTCAGTGATAGGACTTGATCTGTACAGCAGCGATATGGACGTAATCCTGCTTGTTCAATAGGATTTTTTTTGAGTTTAGTCTGTCCTATTCTGTTGAGGAGCAGTGTTTCTAGTAATTTATAGACCATAGTGAGAAGGACAATGGAGCGGTAACTCTCTGGTCTATCGCCCGTTTTACCAGGTTTCAGGACTGCGATGATCTTTGCTCGTTTAAGTGAGGGAGGAATGTTACCCACTTGGAGAATGTCCGTAAAGAACTTAGCCAGCCATCGTACTGTGTAGGCTCCGACATGTATGAGGAACTCAGGGTGGATACCATCGAAACCCGGAGCTTTGCCTGATTTAACCTTCTTCAGGGCATTAGTAACCTCCTCGATGCGAACATCTAATGAATACTCTGAGTCCATTGTACGGGTCCTTTTTAATGTTTCAAGTCTTTCTTCACTTTTGTTATGTGCTTTCTATTTCGTAGGGCTCTAGACGCAGAAACTATGTGGGGTGCAACCTTGCTGGGAGATATTTCGTTCTTTCTATGTTCAGGTGGATTTGCGCCTCCAAGTTTACGCAGTAGGGACCAGGCTTGTCGGCTTGACTTTGAAAAGTCTATATTTTGAACAGTATTCCCCCATTTTTGCCGTCTAATAAAGTCAATGTTATGTATTAGTTCATCCGCTATTTCCCGGTCCCCATTCTTGAGGAACTCCGTGTACAGGTCATCGCACATTCCTGTGCAACCGGGAATGTATTTTTTGTGGTACCCTCTTGGGGTCGCTGTTTTTGCAGAGCTAATGACCGCTCCCACAAACCTCTCACAGCTCTTGCTGGTTGGGGGGATCTATCTCAAGGTATAATCAAGTTGTTCAGAGAATTTTGTCCAGTCAGCTTTTGTAAAATTCCACCTTGGTCGAGTGTAAAACCTTATTATCGGGATGGATATACCGATATTAATAAGTACAGGGCAGTGCTGGCTATGAGGGAAATCCGTGAGAACCCTTCTAGAGGCTGTCAGTGGTTTATCGTTTGTGTCCCTCACAAAGAACAGATCCGGGCTATAGTCGCAGTTCCATGCGGCCGATCTGAATGTCCCTCGGTCCTTGGCATCAAACACCAGATATGTATTTTGTTCCTCTGACCAATCGACCAGCATGTCTCCATTGCTATCATTCGTACTATATTTCCACATTTCGTGGTCACTATTATAGTCCCCAACGTATACGCTTGGCTGTGGGTGGATCTTTATCACTTCAGCTGGCTATGTAGTAGCAGGAGGTTTATAGATGTTAGTTACTGTAACTTCTCCTATTTTGATGACAACTTCATGGATATCATTTGCAATAGAGGCTTCAACTACACTCCTGGAAATTGAAATAAGAACACCGTGAATTCATTGTCCCAGGAAGGGGAAACTTTATTGACACATTCCTGGGGTCAGATACATCACATGATCACACTGACAGAACCACAGGCACATAGACACAGGCAACAGAGCATGCACAATGTCGGCACTAGTACAGTGTATATCCACCTTTCGCAGCAATAAGGCTGCTATTCTCCCATGGAGACGATCGTAGAGATGCTGGATGTAGTCCTGTGGAACGGCTTGCCATGCCATTTCCACCTGGCGCCTCAGTTGGACCACCGTTCGTGTTGGACGTGCAGACCGCGTGAGACGACGCTTCATTCAGTCCCAAACATGCTCAATGGGGGACAGATCCGGAGATCTTGCTGGCCAGGGTAGTTGACTTACACCTTCTAGAGCACGTTGGGTGGCACGGGATACATGCGGACGTGCATTGTCCTGTTGCAACAGCAAGTTCCCTTGCCGGTCTAGGAATGGTAGAACGATGAGTTCGATGACGGTTTGGATGTACCGTGCACTATTCAGTGTCCCCTCGACGATCACCAGAGGTGTACGGCCAGGAGATCGCTCCCCACACCATGATGCCGAGTGTTGGCCCTGTGTGCCTCGGTCGTATGCAATCCTGATTGTGGCGCTCACCTGCACGGCGCCAAACACGCATACGACCATCATTGGCACCAAGGCAGAAGCGACTCTCATCGCTGAAGACGACACGTCTCCATTCGTCCCTCCATTCACGTTCCCAGGTCTACGGACATGTGCACCTTCCGCCGACCACTGGCGACAACATCGATGTACTGTGGAGACCTCACGCCCCACGTGTTGAGCAATTCGGCGGTACGTCCTCCCGGCCTCCCGCATGCCCACTATACGCCCTCGCTCAAAGTCCGTCAACTGCACATACGGTTCACGTCCACGCTGTCGCGGCATGCTACCAGTGTTAAAGACTGCGATGGAGCTCCGTATGCCACGGCAAACTGGCTGACACTGACGGCGGCGGTGCACAAATGCTGCGCAGCTAGCGCCATTCGACGGCCAACACCGCGGTTCCTGATGTGTCCGCTGTGCCGTGCGTGTGATCATTGCTTGTACAGCCCTCTCGCATTGTCCGGAGCAAGTATGGTGGGTCTGACACACCGGTGTCAATGTGTTCTTTTTTCCATTTCCAGGAGTGTAGAAAGGCGTCCTCTATGTCCTCACGCACAAATGTCGCAACGCCGTAGTGTCTGTCATACGGGGCTCCTAGTAGATCATATCCCAGTATCCTTCCTCTAGCTTCAAGTTGGACTCTATTTTCAGCGTCTATTTCCTGTATGGCCTCCAGCTCAATTTCGTTATCATGTAAAATTCTCTGCCATACTTGAGATTTTGCTCTACTTATGCCCTAAATGTTGAAATGGCAGATTCGGATGCATGGTCCGAGATCCTTTGTCAGTTGGTGCCTAAAAGGACCGTTGTATGTGTCTTGGTTCAAATGGATCAAATTACTCTGAGCACTACGGGACTCAACTTCTGTGGTCATCAGTCCCCTAGAACTTAGAACTACTTAAACCTAACTAACCTAAGGACATCACACACATCCATACCCGAGGCAGGATTCGAACCTGCGACCGCAGCAGTCGCACGGTTCCGGACTGCGCACCTAGAACCGCGAAACCACCGGGGCCGGCTATGTATCTTGCATAGCGCTTTGTCTGTCGTTCTGTTTCACTGTGATGTGTGGCAGGAATTCTTCGTTCGGTCTGCCACCAGTTGTATTAGTTCATTTAGCGTTACCCAGTGTGCACCACGTGGAGGCGAACTAACTTTACACCCCTCCGTAAACTGATAAGATTAGAACATCAAGACTTGGTACTTGGAACATTATTACACTAAACTATAATTAAACAAAGTTTTAAACATACATTTATATTGTTAATTTTATACTAAATTGTGGTGCAACACTTGTGCGCTACATGCAGACGCGTTTAAGGTGCTACTAGCAGTGAACTGGGGTAAGTCCCGGCGCACTCGCTCGCCTCTGTGTCTCACACATGATACAGTGCTTGGTTTGCTTCAAAAGTTAAAAGTTACAAACAGACATTTACAGAGATTGGTCAAAAATATGGAAACACAGCGAGAAATGCATGACTGAATGTAAATGTAAATAATAGCCATTTTTCCAAGTGGCGCAGTTGTAGGTGACAACGAAAGACACCTGTAAAATGTCTTCTTAACGTTTAAAGTTCCAGTCATGGGCAGAGCAGTGTTGCACGTGATTGGAGCTAACTGAATTGAATTTCGTCAAATTGTTGGTGCTCGTTTGATGGGTGCTCCCGTAGCCAAGGAGACCGAAGTGTTTGCTGTTTCAAGAGGCACCATATCGAAAATTTATAAAAATGGTTTTAATGGCTCTGAGCACTATGGGACTTAACTTCTGAGGTCATCAGTCCCCTAGAACTTCGAACTACTTAAACCTAACTAACCTAAGGACATCACACACATCCATGCCCGAGAAAATATTCAGTCGCGCGGTTCCAGACTGAAGCGCCTAGACATCGTTCGGCCACTACGGCCGGCCGAAAATTTATACTGCATGCAGGCAAAGTGAAATAACACCATCGTTTAAAATCACAGCGCTGATGAAAGTGTGTGTTCTGTGATGGTGACACATGGTTATTGAAGAGTATTGTGACGAAGAATATGAGGACAGCATTAAAAATGTCGCTGCGAAAGTGAATGTCTCCCTCGCGAACCCTTTGAGCACCAAATCAACACGAAGCTGGGAAAAGCTGCGCGAGATGGAATTTCAATAGCACATATCAGAGACGCAAGTTGATGTAACAGGAAAGCATGGTGCCAAACCCATAACAATTTGTCATTGAGAAATGAAAGAACGTCACGTGTCGTATGAACCATGTTTCACAGCTTCCAACTTACGCTCAAGTTAAGTCTGGCGTATGCCGTCCCTAGTCTAGGAAGCAGATTGCTTGTTGCCAGAGTGAAACATGGCGAAGATTCTGTGACGATTTGAGCAGCCATATCGCGCTCCTTCAAGAGCGCGTTACTGCGAAGGGTCATGTGATAATTTTGGATGATCTGGTTCATCGCTTCGTACAGTATTTGTTCCCCAACGATGCTGCTCCTTTCCAAGGCTACATGGCTTCTATTCCCTAATCTCGCATCGTCATCGTCTAGCACGAGGATAATCGTGGAGATCATCAGATCTTATTATTATTGAGCCTTGTGGTCTGCTGTGGAGAGAAGGTATCTTGAGCCACGTCCATCATTTTTACCTGAATATTGCCACTATTGTACAGTAAGAGTAGTATAAGGGGAAGAGTGGTATAAGAGTCCCTGGTAAACCAGACAGGACCCGTAATTATTCATTCCGAGACAACTGGAAGTTTTGTTGGATGCCAACTGTTTTCGTACACCGTATTAGGCGTGGTAATGAGTTGTATTTGGAGTTTCCTTAGTTCTGTCCACCCTCTGTAAATTTTTAATATAAAAAATGTCGTTGTTCGTCTCCATCAGGAAACCACCGAAAACTCCACGTTATGCCCATTGCAAACGGCCTGCCTCGCTCTTCAAGGCTCGCACTATTGAGATTGAAGCCTTGCCTGACCTAGGAACAGAGTTTGTGCTTCTACTGTGATTCTGTCAATCGTTGTCCTTGTTCCGCTTCGTTGGGTCGAAAGCAGGGAATTTCTTTCCCATTAGGGCAACCTCAGGTAAAGTGGCGGCCAAGTCTCTCTCTTGAAACGTGTGTAGTTCTACGGCTTACTTCATGGATGTTTTTCTTGACATAAGCCGCTTTATTCCTTGGATAACCGCGTCCTTATGGACTGGAACACTTACGTTGCCGTAACGCGTTCAAACCAAAGGAGAATTGCTGCTTTTCGTCGAAGGGAAGGAGACGGAATGTTACTCGGTACGGGGAGTCATTCTAAAGTGGTTTATCTTAGCGTACCACGGATAATGCTCACTGTGTTATTCTCCTGTGCGTCGAGCATTTATGTAAATGCGTTATTGAGCCATACAGATGCACCACAATAAGCAACTGAGTACGCTGTTCGAATCGTACACCCACGGAATATTTGTGTCTTTATAATTCGTAGATTCTCCGTTTTATTTTTTAAATTTATAAGAACCCGTTACAATTTTACGCAGCGTGTGAAATACTTCTGTGTACTTCTATGTAAATGTATGTTGGCTTGTATTTGTGCTCCAATACCATTGTTAATCGTCAGTACTTTTATATTGTTTTTTTCGTCTATTCCTTTCTATTACCTATACCTATTGTTCAGTAGTTTACACTCGTGTCAGCAATCTTCATTGTTAAAATTGCTCTTACATTATGTTAGCAATTTATTTTGTTCTGTATGCCAGTTATTCACCTTTTAGCTGTCTATATGGTTGTTAGCTGCACAATGGAAAATTAAATAAAATCTTTAGGCAAATGCGTATAATATACAACATGTCTAATAAAATGTGTAATAACAAACAATTCGAATGGAAGACCAAGAAGTATGTGCTCGGATTTGAAAGTGTTGGATATCGGAAAGCAGTCTCTGGCACTTCTTTTCAATCTGCACATGAAAAAAGCAATAACGGGAGTAACATAATACTTCAGAAGCGTGTTTAAAATTCAAGATCAAAAGATATTGCCGGCCGCGGTGGTCTCGCGGTTCTAGGCGAGCAGTCCGGAACCGTGCGACTGCTACGGTCGCAGGTTCGAATCCTGCCTCGTGCATGGATGTGTGTGATGTCCTTAGGTTAGTTAGGTTTAAGCAGTTCGAAGTTCTAGGGGACTAATGACCACAGCAGTTGAGTCCAATAGTGTTCAGAGCCATTTGAACCATTTGAACCAAAAGATATCAATAACAAGATTGTCTGATGACATAGCTACCCTCAGTGAACGTGAGGAAGAATTGCAGTAACTGATGAATGGAAGAAATATTCTAATGAAAGTGGATTATAGATTGAGAATAATACAAAGAAATACGAAGTCAGAGAGGAATAGCAGAAATGAAACTAATGATAAACGTATCGTCAAAATTGATGACGACGTAACGAATTCTGCTACCTTGGCAGAAAGCATTCCTGGCCAAGAGAAGTCTACGGGTATCAAACATCGGCCAAGTGGAAGAAATTTCGTAGAATGTAAGTTTGGAGCACAGCTTTCTGTGGAGTCATCGATCGTCGCAGATATGGATAAGAAGGAAATAGAATAGTTTAATATGTAATGCTACAGATGTAGACCAAAAATTAAGTGGAATGATAAGCTAAGTAATGAGGGGTTCTTCACTGAAGCGTTGAGAAGAGGAATGCGTGGGGCAGACCTTAAGTTCTGACAGACAGGGACCGCCGAGAATCAATGACAGTGGTTGTAAAAATCAGACTACAAGGACTCCACCTTACCCGATGAAAGTGCGTAGGATTTTAAAAAGACTGGGGTACAACGGTAGAGCAGCTGTTCATAATCCATACATTTCTCCTGTGTATGGAGCGCGATTGATTTCGAGTGATGAATTACGTTATACTCTGATGAGTTTGTCTTTGGCGAATGCCGTCACATATTGGGCCAACAATTTCTAATGGAGGAAGTGCTGTTACGGCATGGGGATTGAAACGGTATGGGATTCAGGGATCCAGGAGTGGTAAACGACTAAGCACAAACACAACATAAAATTTATACAATTTTATTACAGTTTAACAAATTTTCTCAGACTGAGGGCAACAGGAACAAGGACAACTGACCACGACCCAACAAAGAAATCTACTAACATGTAGAGAACATAATATATATTATGTGCAAAAGAAGAACGTCATTCTTTGTACATTTGGTGAGAATAACAAAGGAGAGGCAAACAAAACAAATCTTTAATAAAATAATAAAGCTTAAATTACAACCAGCGTGTTCATACGAACTTTAAATGACCTCAAAGAAGCGATCATTGAGGTAATAGACGCACACAATAGAAAGTTTACAGAAACAAACTGCAGAGGGTGAGCTTCAGCGAAGAATAAGAGAGGAAAAGAAAGCAGCCTCATAACATCTGCAGCGGATAGGCACTTGGTGCAGGGAGTGGCAACAGACCTTTAACATAGACAAATGATAGTATTGAGAATACATGGAAAGAACGATCATTTATTGTACGATTTTATGATAGCAGAACTAACACTGGTAGCAGTTACTTCTGTTAAATATCAGGGATTATGCATGCGGAACGATCTGAAGTGGAATGATCATATAAAATTAATTGTTGGTAAGGCGGGTACCAGGTTGAGATTCACTGGGAGAGTCCTTAGAAAATGTACTCCATCAACAAAGGAGGTGGCTTACAAAACACTCGTTCGACCTATACTTGAGTATTGCTCATTAGTGTGGGACCCGTACCAGAGCGGGTTGACGGAGGATATAGAGAAGATCCAAAGAAGAGCGGCGCGTTTCGTCACAGGGTTATTTGGTAACCGTTATAGCGCTACGGAGATGTTTAGCAAACTCAAGTGGCAGACAGCAAGAGAGGCGCTCTGCATCGCGGTGTAGCTTGCTCGCCAGGTTTCGAGAGGGTGCGTTTCTGGGTGAGGTATCGAATATATAGCTTCCCCCTACTTATACCGCCCGAGGAGATCACGAATGTAAAATTAGAGAGATTCGAGCGCGCAATGGGGGGTTTCAGACAGTCGTTCTTCCCGCGAACCATACGCGACTGGAACAGAAAAGGGAGGTAATGACAGTGGCACGTAAAGTGCCCTCCGCCACACATCGTTGGGTGGCTTGCGGAGTATAAATGTAGCTGTAGAAACAGCAAGGAGCTCCGAAGACAGAGATAAGAACTCATGAAATTAATGTGGGCAGAAAGGAAGAAGAAGGTTCAAAAAATGGCTCAAATGGCTCTGAGCACTATGGGACTTAACATCTATGGTCATCAGTCCCCTAGAACTTAGAACTACTTAAACCTAACAAACCTAAGGACATCACAAAACACCCAGGCATCACGAGGCAGAGAAAATCCCTGACCCCGCCGGGAATCGAACCCGGGAACCCGGGCGTAGGAAGCGAGAACGCTACCGCACGACCACGAAGAAGAAGGAAGAAAGTCAGAATTGATGTGTTGATTAACGTGCTTTGTAAAAGTGCCATTCCAACTAATAAATAAAATTTACGTCAAACACACTCTGGTAACCTTTATTAAAATAATACGAGTACGACAGTGTAACAAGCTCAAAATCAAAATATTGGAAGTTCCAATAAGGAAAAATACCAAGAAATTATTTAAAAACTCCCAAAAGAAGTTTAAACTAACTTGTCAAAATTATTGTAGAACACTATTAATAAAAATAGTGTAAATTACAACTAAGGCTTTAAGGAAGAAGATAATCAAGGTTTCGGCCTGAATACTTAATTTAGAAGCCAGTAATTGCATTCAGCACTGAATACAAGAGTCCACTCCACTAATTTTACATAGATAGATTACAGTTAGGCTTCGGAGCACTAAAACAGGAAAGGACAACGTTAACATACGTACAATAATGTATTAAAATAAATACATGTAATGTAGGATTTTGCAAAAGAATTAACGAAATGAACTGACTGCCATATCAGACCATTAAAAACTGCTGCTCATCGGAAAAGTTCAGCACGAAGATTGCGAATTTTTAATATTTCAAAAACATTATTCCTATTGTGACCAGGCAGTAGAGGCCAGCCCAACCGATAGGTTGATCCAGTAAGCCTCTGTATGGCAGAGTTGACATTACTGCAACACACTCCGGGCAGACAGCAGTCTGAGTACCGGTTAGTAGTCTAACGCATGGTACAGTTAACACAGTGTAACAAAGAGTGAAGTAATAGTTTGCTCCTGTGGCTACCGAGAACCCTGCATTATTGCAAATATAACTGCTCTTAGCAATCTGTGTTCATTGCACAGAGAGGCAGTAAAAGCTGACTGCACCAGTAATGTGAAACAAAACTACTCGTCCTCCACCTGTAGCTCTACGTCAGAAGCGCAGCCGTAGGGATATAAATGATAACGTGTTTTAGTCATGTCTTGAACCGGTGAGAATGACAGTCTACTGAGTTTCACAGGTACTACGACCCACGCTTGGTAGAGAAGACAGGCTGACTGCCTGCCAGCTGACTGACTAATCGAGTTCGGCCACACGAGCCTGCTTGCAGCGTAGCTGCCACGAGACACGGAGAAGTTCACCGACGCACAGACCTGCACGTAGCCAACATACTCCCTTTAAAGGGCTTTGGCTGAGGGACTGCAAGCTGCCTACGAGTCGGATGGGAGTGGTCCGCATTCACTGCCTCCTAGCCACCTAGACATCATCCCTGGAGAACGTGACCAGAGTGTTGTTGCGTGGCAGTGGAAATCTGTCGTCGGCTACTACACTCACGTACACGATATGGGGACCAGGAATCGGAAGAACCTGGACGCACCACGCCCAATCTTCACCGCTGGCAGCACGCTAGGCTTGTGGTCTGCTCGATCTCGTGGTAGCAGCGCCCCACGACAACGGACGTCGCTGGTGGATAAGGGTTTCCGTATACTCCGTGATTTGTTGAGTTTGCAAGCACGCAGGAGTACCGTATAACGCTACTTGACTGAATACCTAGCAATAGCACCACTGTTTCACTGTACGCACTCAGGGTAAATCTTCCCTCTCCCTCACTATTTCTCTCACCCATCTTGGTTTACACCCAATTGCAGTAGGCCGCCTCATTACAGAAACAGAACGGCCAATTTGAGAAACCGTCACGCCTGTGCATACTTAACAAATACTACATACATCTGAGGTGCCCACATGTTACCACTACCAGCCCCAGAAATTTTAAAAAGGAAAATTAAATGGCTAAGGCAGCTTCCATTAGCACTGTGAGCACTGAACCACACCAACCATAAGTTCATTCCCATTGTGCCCCACCAATTCATAATATAACAGATGGCAGCTCACCACTAACTTCAGCTGTATGATGATAAACACCGCAGTGGTCTCGCAACCAGTACCTCTCCGTGAAGTACGTTCGCGGTAGAATCAGAAGCAGCCTCCCTCCTTGGAAATCCTCTACACCAACAAGGAAGATCCTACTTAGGAACCGTCGGGTTCATATGTGACTTCCCACCACATATCCACCTCCGAACAGGAAAACATGCCGCGCGGGGTAGACGAGCGGTCTGGGGCGCCTTGTCTCGCTTCGGGTGGCTCCCACCGTCGGAGCTTCTAGTCCTCCCTCGGGCATGTGTGTGTGTGTGAGTGAGTGTGTGTGTGTGTGTGTGTGTGTGTGTGTGTGTGTTGTCCTTAGCGTAAGTTAGTTTAATTTAGAGTAAGTAGTGTGTAAGGTCCGATGATCTCAGCAGTTTGGTCCCATAGGAACTTACCAACAGGAAAACTTGCCGCTCTTGCGAGGCAGCCCTGGACTCTGTCAATGTAGTTCTCAAGACCACATCTTCTTTCGTGTCCTTGCATGGTGTCTCTCCATTGGTAGGTACCTCTTAAGCCCCATCTCCTTGAGCAGAGTCCTTCTACCGGCTGTCGCGGAAAATCAGTTCTCTCGCTGTCTGTCAAAAAAGTAATATATATATATATATATATATATATATATATATATATATATATATATATATATATATATATAATCAAACACTATTCTTAGCCTACCAGAAGTGTAACAATACAAACAAATCTCCCACCCTTAAATTAGAAACTGGGTTGGTCAGCCCAGTTTCTTGTAATTGATCACCTACAAGCTCCTTCTTAGGCAATAACTAATTTCAACTGACTTAGACGATCGGTAATTTTCTTTCAGGTTTTAGGGTCTTGGAGTAAGAAGAGTAAGAATATGACAGGAGTCAAACTCTTAATGACTTTACAGGTAAAAGGTTACAAGCTTTCTGGCTTGCCTCCTTCCATTTACATTAAATTTATTTGATCCTTATGACGACTGCCTGTTGGCGGGACACTTTAGTTACATCTACTTGAAGTCTCATTACGTTGGTTTAATATGGGGGATTGTATTTTATTAAATTTCAGTGGTTGTTGGTAAACAGGCTGATAGTTCTAGTCTCTGAACACGTGAGAAATACACAACCCACGCACTGTTCTGGATGCGGCAGGTGTGTTGTGTACACTCAAAGCTTTATGTTGGCTTGTGCATATTACGTGAGCACCGACGGAAGCCCACGTCATCTACGTCGGGGTTAGTGGCCTGTGGCATGACTCGCCTCTTGAGGTGGACGAGTGCTTGCTGGGTACCACAATTTATGGCGGCAAAGTACAAGTCCTGGAATCAGTTTGGCCTCGGGAAATTCAGAACTGCTGAACTACACTTCGATTCGCCCGTCGCCGGCTAACGTCAGACGGAAATTCTAGAACAAACTAACGAGAAAGATGTGCTCTAATTAGCCCCTGTCTGACTACATTTCGGGGTGGGGATTTGTTAAACGTCGCATTCATACGCTATTGGCGCAAAAGAGTAATATTTTTCCTCTGACTTACCATCACAGCAGTTTGGTGAGAGTCAACAGTGGCACTGCTCACTAGAGGGAGGTTAATATTTAGACAGAAAGCGTACCGTTCTCACACGTCAGCTAAACCCGAGTGATCATGCCTTAGTATCGTTTGATATGGCGTTCAATATACAACTGGAGTTTCTAAATTAATCTTTGGCTGTAGTGGATTAATGATTTCATGTGCAACTAGGATATGGTAGCCATCCCTCCGCATGTCTGTCTCGTTCGTTCTTGTCAGCAGTTATTTAATATAATGAATAATCAGTTCATGTTTCATTTGCATTTTATTTCAAGGAGCATGTATTTCTCTTCAGTTTACTAATAATATTCTATTGACTTTTCGGATAGTTATGGAGTAGAATTATAGCAATTTCCCTACTTATGATTGTTTGCTAGGGTTGCTCAAGATAGCGGTTCCGTGGCGTAATTTGCAGTTAACATGGAGTCGTAAGGAAAGTGTGACGGAGTCTGGGTAGGTCCATTACTCTGATAGGTTTCACTGTCTCAAATACTCGGGGATATTGCACACGGCCCGAGAAATCAGGGTAACATTTTCGCTGGATACTAAGTGCCCCCTTGCTTTGCTCCCTGAGACTAGACAGAGAATATCTCCCAGCATCAATGAAATCGTGCATCGTCCCTAATTATAATTACGACCTTCTCTATGTGTAAGAGAAATGGTATTTTATGGCACTTTCCTTTTAGCCAGGATATACTAGGGATGTCATTCGCTGAGGTTAATATAGGATAATTGCCACATGGGAAATGCATCTGTTGAAGCTCTTTCAAATTCGTAAAACTTGAAGGTCAAAGCAGTGCCACTATGGCATTAGGGAGCACAAAACTAGTCAGTATCGCTCAAAAATGCTGGGTACTCACAGCTGCCATCCTTATTTTATTACTCACCAACCATACAAACCCAGTAATACCATCAGCTAGCATTATGGGAGGGATTCCAGATAATCGAAATGAAGTCTAACCATAGTTTGAGGTTCCCAAGTGGACTGCAAATCAACCCTTCTCTTGTTAGTATTAGGCTTAGCAGTATACATGCACGAACTTTGTAATGTGTTGATTGCCCTATGAAACTGTACACTATCTTATTTCAGAGGCTCGTATGCAAATTCCCTTGATCCGTTACAATGCTCTGTAACTGTAGATCTAGATTACCATCGCCGTTGGCTATTTCCATTTCACTACTTCTTTACATTTTTTATATAGTACGGTGGGGGGTTCCAAGAGTTGATAGCTTAAAAATGGCTGAACGAGATAAAAATCCGTTTAAGAGGGGTTGTCGAACATAAAAATGTTGAACCCTACGCAAGGTCGCAGTTTCAGGCAGACAGACCAGAATTCGCGTCACTCCTCTCAGCTCACTCTCCAGGTTGGACACGAACTGTCCTTTTTCCTGTCGAAAGGAACACCGAATTCTTCGCAGAACGCTTGTAGCAAGATAAGAGATCTCTTGCCAGGTGTGGTCTCCTGTAGCTTGTATGAACTTTCGTTATAACGCCTCGGAATAACAAGTTTTACACGCAATCTTTGCCGTTACTCGCCTGTTAGTTCCCGCTCCGATGAAAACCAGCTGAGTAACATAATATCCGGGAGAAGAACTCTGCGCTTTAGGCCTTTCCAAACGAAGCACTTCATGTTCGACGTTGTAAAGGAACCTAATAATTTTTTTGGTTGATAAATAGATAGATAGTTATTCGACTCCCATACCAAAGATTAATGTTAAAAGTATTTAACACTGATGAACAAAAGAAGCTTTGCGCTCTTCTTTTATTACTTTTAGTATTAGTTACCTTTCGTTGTTCTCCTGTCCTGGTGATAAGACGTGTTGTGTAATTTTAAAGTGAAATGGTGTTCTACAATTGAAGCAATTCATGGTCAGTATTATTTTCTGGTTTACGATACCACGGATCCCAGCTCCTATGACGCTGGGAGATTATTATTACTTGAATTTTATATGGATAATTTACATGGAGGCGACGATATTCAAGACGGCGCTGTTCAACAATACAGGAACGTAAAGGTGTTCATCTCTTTTTCTTCATGGCCGCCAATGTCAATTTCGATGTATTTGCCGCGACATTCAGAACCTGCAGACTTTCTTTTCATTTAATTTGGAAGTCCGATAATTTTCCTTCCTAGATAATTAAATGTAATTCAGTCACAATTATTTTTATCTAGGCCACGGGAAATGAAAGTACTTAGAACGTACGTGACGCTATCCCGATCGTACGTTCGCTTATTACTGACTGTGTACCGTCGGAACTATACTTCTGACCCATTTCCGTTAGGGTATTAATTATTATTTTGAACCACTCACTCACGAATGTACGTGTCCTCTTATTTTGTGGAGTCAATCGGGCGTATTTTATAATAACGTTACTTGTAATATCCAGTGGCTTAGTTTCCACAATTGACCTTTGCCTGTGGCGCAACCGCGCTTAACGCGATATACTTATTACGCGACCACCATAACAACTCATTTCAAAATTACGACACCGGCTGACTAAGCTTCCAACAATTTATCGGGGCGGCTACAAAATTTATAGAATTTAGTACAGGAGTGAGACATCATTGGAGCTGTCTAATGAGATGAACCTGGCTGCCATTAGAACCATGTCCGTATAGGGCCATTAAGAACAAAGACAAGGCTGAAATCACATTCTCCAGCTTCTGCTGCTGCTGCCGCCGGGTGTTTCACAGTAACAAAGAACACGTGCTCATAGCTCTTACGGTATGCATTTTAGAGCCCAAGTTTGCTGCACTTTTTGTTTTGTTTTGATCCACGCTACCACCTCTAATAAAAGTGGTTGCACTACAGTCTTAGCAATAACAGAACCGTTACGTGTATTTCACTGTCGCAGGTATGAGAACGATTTTCACTCGGAACTTCCAATTCGGTCGTTTCCGCACCACAGTCTCTTAATCTCAAATTGTTAATTTACCCATTTTCGTCATCGCTGAAAGTCCATAACATCATCACGGATTGACACAGTATTTATTCACAAACTATGAATAATCCTATGGTCAAATGTGTAGACAACTCCTTGTAGAGAACATCACTGTCAGTCGGAGTCGTTCTCTATATACACTCGTGCTTATAAATTAAGGATAGTTGCAGAATATGGTGCCACACAACTTGGACTACACAAATCTGGCGCTAATAGCATAGGCACATAGGGAATACACACAACACAGATCCGTAAGTACACGGTACTGGTCATAAGTTGCGAAAACCACCTCGAAACATACGTGCTACAAAAGGCCACTGTTTCCTGCACATGCAACCCGTCATCAATATGGGATATGATTACCTTGGACACGTACACAGGCCGCACAACGGGTTGGCATACTCTGGATCAGGTGGTCGAGCAGCTGCTGGTGTATAGCCTCCCATTCTTGCACCAGTGGCTGTCGGAACTCCCGAGGTGTCATAGGGGTTTCCAGACGTACAGTGATACGTCGATCGAGAACATCCCAGATATGCTTGGTGGGGTTTAGGTCTGCAGAACAGGCAGGCCACTCCATTCGCCTGAGATCTTCTGCTTTAATGTACTCCTCCACGATGGCAACTCAGTGGGGCCATGCCTTATCATCCATCAGGAGGAAGTGGGACCCACTGCACCACTGAAAAGGCGGACACACTGGTGCAAAATGACGTCCCGATACACCTGACCTCTTACGGTCCCTCTGTCAAAGACATGCAGGGGTTTTCGTGCACCAATCACAGTCCCAATGCACACCATCAAACCACGATCTCCATACAGGTCCCTTTCGAGGACATTAAGAGGTCGGTATCTGCTTCATCGTTCACACCAGATGAAAACCCAGTGAGAATCACTGTTCAGACTATACCTGGACTCGTCCGTGAGCATAACCTGGGACCACTGTTCCAATGACCATGTACTAGGTTCTTGGGTTCTTGACACCAGGCTTTAAGGGCTCTCCTGTGACCAGGGATCAGTGGAATGCACCTTGCAGTTCGCCGGGCGAATAAACCATTACTGTTCAGTCCTCTCTAGAAGGTGTGTCTGGAGACAACTGTTCCAGCGGCTGCGGTAAGGTACTGAGCAAAGCTACCTGCTGTACTCCGTGGCCGTATGCGGACACTGATGGTGAGATATCGGTGCTGTACACTGTGGACGTCCCGTACTGTAGCGGCTGGACAAGTTTTTTGTCTGCTGGAATTGTTGCCATAATCGTAAGATCACAGTTTGTTTGCACACGAAGAGCCCGTGCTAAGACCTGCTGTGTTTGACCAGCCTCCAGTCGCCCTAGTATTCTACCCCTCATAACGTCATCAATATGTGTTCTTTGAGTCATATTCAACACACAGTCACCATTAGAACGTCTGAAAACGCCTGCATATTTACTCGCTGCACCGTAAAATTCACCAAACCACCTCTGCGTATGTGGACTGCTGGCAACGACACTGTGGAACGACCGCAGGTCAAATGTAGCACATGATCGTACCCCAAGGTGATGTAAGCCCGCAAACCGCCCACCAGAGCGTTGTTTCACGATGTATCAGCATTATCCTTATTTTATGAGCATGAGTGTATATTTAAGCTTAATGTAATTAATACATTTTTTATGTCGTTATTGTTCCATGTGTGCTTTAACGGCAAAACTGTACGACGGACCCTATTGATTCATTGAGCCATGCGGATTATTAAGACTGTTTATCCATTCGCAACTACTTGTGTCTAATAGTGCCAACCACCCAGTCAAGTGCGCAAGTTTATGGAGTGCAACATCCTAGGTGTAGAGTATGCTCATATACAGGGTATTACAAAAAGGTTCGGCCAAACTTTCAGGAAACATTCCTCACACACAAATAAAGAAAAGATGTTATGTGGACAAGTGTCCGTCAACGCTTAATTTCCATGTTAGAGCTCATTTTAGTTTCGTCAGTATATACTGTACTTCCTCGATTCACCGCCAGTTGGCCCAATTGAAGGAAGGTAATGTTGACTTCGGTGCCTGTATCGACATGCGACACATTGCTCTACAGTACTAGCATCAAGCACATCAGTACACAACATCAACAGGTTAGTGTTCATCACGAACGTAGTTTTGCAGTCAGTGCAATGTTTACAAATGCGGAGTTGGCAGATGCCCATCTCATGTATGGATTAGCACGGGGGAATAGCCGTGGCGCGGTACGTTTGTATCGAGACAGATTTCCAGAACGAAGGTGTCCCGACAGGAAGACGTTCGAAGCAATTGATCTGCGTCTTAGGGAGCACGAAACATTCCAGCCTATGATTCGCGACTGGGGAAGACCTAGACCGACGAGGACACTTGCAATGGACGAGGCAATTCTTCATGCAGTTGACGATAACCCTAATGTCAGCGTCAGAGAAGCAGCTGCTGTACAAGGTAACGTTGATCACATCACTGTATGGAGAGTGCTACGGGAGAACCAGTTGTTTCCGTACCATGTACAGCGTGTGGAGGCACTATCAGCAGCTGACTTCTGCGAATGGTTCTCCAACAATGTGTCAATCCTCATTTCAGTGCAAATGTTCTCTCTACGGATGAGGCTTCATTCCAACGTGATCAAATTGTATATTTTCACAATCAACATGTGTGGGCTGACGAGAATCCGCACGCAATTGTGCAATCACGTCATCGACACAGATTTTCTGTGAACGTTTGGGCAGGAATAGCTGGTGATGTCTCGATTGGGCCCCATGTTCTTCCATCTACGCTCAACGGAGCACGTTATCATGAGTTCATACGGGACACTCTACCTGTGCTGCTACAACATGTGCTTTTACAAGGACGACACAACATGTGGTTCATGCACTATGGAGCTCCTGCACATTTCAGTCGAAGTGTTCGTATGCTTCTCAACAACAGATTCGATGACCGTTGGATTGGTAGAGGCGGACCAATTCCGTGGCCTCCACGCTCTCCTGAGCACAACCCCCTTGACTTTCAGTTATGGGGGCATTTTAAAGCTCTTGTCTACGCAACGCCGGAACCAAATGTTGAGACTATTCGTGCTCGTATTGTGGACGGCTGTGATACAATACGCCGTTCTCCAGGGCTGCATCAGCGCATCAGGGATTCCATGCGACGTAGGGTGGATGCATGTATCCTAGATAACGGAGGCATTTTGAACATTTCATGTAACAAAGTGTTTGAAGTCAAGCTGGTTCGTTCTGTTGGTGTGTTTCCATCCCATGATAAATGTGATTTGAAGAGAAGTAATAAAATGAGCTCTAACATGGAAAGTAAGCGTTTCCGGACACATGTCCACATAACATCTTTTCTTTCTTTGTGCGTGAGGAATGTTTCCTGAAATTTCGGCCGTACCTTGTTGTAGCACCCTGTATAGGCCGAGTGATGGTGATAAAATCTGCGAAGGCTGAGACGGCAGCCAGAGGCCTCTTGACCTGGATGCCGGAGTCGTCAGCCCGGGTCGTGCAGTGGAGCCTCGGCGACGCGCTGCGCGAGCCCGCAGACCGCCAGCGCCGCGGGCCCGACTGCAGGCGGCGGTGACGGAGCGCCGTGGAGCGGCTCGGCCGTGGGGCGCCTCTGAAGCGAGCCTCATTAGCATGCGACGCGGCCCGCGGGCCTCGCGTAATGAGAGAATCTGAGAGAGGAGAGCAAGGGAGAGCAGGGCGCGGA
Organism: Schistocerca gregaria; assembly: GCF_023897955.1. Taxonomy (NCBI): domain Eukaryota; kingdom Metazoa; phylum Arthropoda; class Insecta; order Orthoptera; family Acrididae; genus Schistocerca; species Schistocerca gregaria. The sequence goes on from NC_064920.1 coordinate 1,121,444,143, forward strand.
TGCCCGTCGGCAGGGCCGAGCGCGCGCTTTCTGGAATGCAGGCGCCTCGCGCCGGACGCTGAAGGCTCTGAAGGTCGGGCCAGCAAGGTAACGTCACAGTAGTATGGTTGCTTGAAATAGAGGAATCAGATGGTACGTGATCACTGGTTGTCCGCCGGAAAGTCTCCATGAATCTCTGTATGGGAAACTTGCAGAAAATCTAAAGAAGTTCTGATCATCTAATGTCCGAGTATACCTGCAGCAAGACACTGTTGATTATTAGATGTTAATTATTACTTGTTAATTATACACTCGTTCGTCCTCTGTTAGAATATTGCTGCGCGGTGTCGGATCCTTACCAGGTGGGATTGACGGAGGACATCGAGAGGGTGCAAAGAAGAGCAGCTCGTTTTGTATTATCGCGTTATAGGGGAGAGAGTGTGGCAGATATGATACACGAGTTGGGATGGAAGTCATTACAGTATAGACGTTTTTCGTCGCGGCGAGACCTTCTTACGAAATTTCAGTCACCAACTTTCTCTTCCGAATGCGAAAATATTTTGTTGAGCCCAACCTACATAGGTAGGAATGATCATCAAAATAAAATAAGAGAAATCAGAGCTCGAACAGAAACGTTTAGGTGTTCGTTTTTCCCGCTTGCTGTTCGGGAGTGGAATAGTAGAGAGATAGTATGATTGTGGTTCGATGAACCCTCTGCCAAGCACTTAAATGTGAATTGCAGAGTAGTCATGTAGATGTAGATGTAGATTTCACTACTGGCCATTAAAATTGCTACACCACGAAGATGACGCGCTACAGACACGACCCGTCAGGACGAAGATGCTGTGATATGCAAATGATTAGCTTTTTAGAGAATTCACACAAGGTTGGCGCCGGTGGCGACACCTACGACGTGCTGACAAGAGGAAAGTTTCCAACCTACTTCTCATACACAAACAGCCGTTGACCGGCGTTGGCTGGTGAAACGTTGTTGTGATGCCTCGTGTAAGGAGGAGAAATGCATGCCATCACGTTTCCGACTTTGATAAAGGTCGGATTGTAGACTGTCGCGATTGCGGTTTATCGTATCGCGACATTGCTACTCGCGTTGGTCGAGATCCAATGACTGTTAGCAGAATATGGAATCGGTGGGTTCAAGAGGACAATACGGAACGCCGTACTGGATCCCAACGGCCTCGTATCAATAGCAGTCGAGATGACAGGCATCTTATCCGCATTGCTGCAACGGATCGTGCAACCACGTTTCGACCCCTGAGTCAACACATGGGGAAGTTTGCAAGACAACAACCATCTGCACGAAGAGTTCCACGACGTTTGCAGCAGCATGGACTATCAGCTGGGAGACCGTGTCTGCGGTTACCCTAGACGCTGCATCACAGACAGGAGCGCCTGCCATGGTATAGGTTGCCATTGGTTACAGGTCTCGGTCACCTCTTGTTCGCATTGATGGCACTTCGAACAGTGCATGTTACATTTTAGATGTGTTACGACTCGTGGCTCTACCCTTCATTCGAATCCTGCGAAACCCTACATTTCAGCAGGATAATGCACGACCGCATGTTGCAGGTCCTGTACGGGCCTTTCTGGATACAGAAAATGCTCGACTGCTGCCCTGGGCAGCACATTCTCCAGATCTCTCACCAATTGAAAACGTCTGGTCAATGGTTGCCGAGCAACTGGCTCGTCACAATACGCCAGTCAGTACTCTTGATGTACTGTGGTATCGTGTTGAAGCTGCATGGGCTGCTGTACCTGTACACGCCCTCCAAGCTCTGTTTGACTCATTGCGCAGGCTTATCAAGGCCGTTATTACCACCAGAGGTGGTTGTTCTGGGTACTGATTTCTCAGGATCTATGCACCCAAACTGCATGTAATCACTTGTCAGTTCTAGTAATGTATATTTGCCCAATGAATACCCGTTTCTCATCTGCACTTCTTCTTGGTGTAGCAAATTTAATGTCCAGTAGCGTACATTTGTATTTATAGTTGTATATACTGTGGCGGGCACGAATTCGTGCGTTATTGGTAAGCACTCTTTTTTGTGCGCCGTCCTGAACCTTTGAGAGAGGACAAATCACTGTCTCACTTATTTACCGCTGACCCCTTGTGCCTGCTCGGACTCCGCTGTAAGAACGGCCACCTGGTCACCTTCAAGGCGAAAAAGCGAGCCAGACGACCAATCTCAACACTAGCTGTCTGTCTCCAGTGACACTAACTCGTTACCACCCGCCACTCACCGTACATTGAGGACGGATCCAACGTGTCGGGTACACTAATATGTCCTTTGGCAGCAGAGCCCGTGGGTGAAACAAGCGACACCTGTGATGTTCCACATGGCGAGCCTGCTTCTCTCCATTCGCGAACTGTTACCAGTTCCTCCTGCATCTGCACACAGCTTGCAGACATCATACCCATTCTGTAAAAAGTAACTGAAGAAGTTGACTATAAAAGCGGACAGAAACCTAAACATGCATGTTGCTACCCTCCTGCTGTCATCAATGGACGCTAACGCCATAATGAGCTTTCTATCTGGCTGTTTGGAAGAAATGACCACAGAATAACAGACTGCTTAATTTACACTTACAGTTTAAAACATCTTCAACAAAAAACCATGAACGAAATTTAAGAAATGTACTGCTGAGAAAAACAGGAAAATTTAAATACATAACTAGCCGTTCTCGAGATGTGTAACTGGCGACAGCTGATCAAGCAGAATAGCTTCGATATATTGGACAAAAGAAATTGTTTTCGCCAGGTTTTTAACTTCAGTAAGTATTTTATTGTACACCTGTAGCCAGAAAGTGCACGTATTCTTTATCAAGTGCATCTAATTACCAAGGGGAGCCGGAACGATGAAAATGATAAAATTAAAGCATTTTTCATTATAAGATAATTTGGAGTTTTATGAATAAAACAAGTCTAGTTTCACCATTCTAAGTGAATTCTAAGTGTGTTTTTTATCGCTGCAAAGTTGCCGCGCGGCGTAAACGGTTGTAGCGACTTGGTGTGTCACCTCTGACGGCGCCGCTCGCTGGCTGCAAGTAGGGTATCTCTGCGGAATTAGACAGTGTTTCGTTTTCCAACGTTGTATGGCTTTATTTCTGTGAAACATGACTCTTCATATAGATAAAAATAAACGCTATACCATGAGTGTTAACTGTGGAGTTTGCTTTTTGTTGCTTAGCTGTTCAATTTTGTGTATTTGACGAGTTTTCCTTGTACCTGTTTCACGTATTTGGTTTGTGGATATCAATATACCCCGTTTCAGCAATCGAGTGTTTAAGAAAAGGCACAATGAGTGGAAGAAGAAATCTTTTGCTGTTTCGAAGGGAGATGCTGCTCAGACTGCTTCACTGACTACTCCAAATAAATCGAAAGGAGGTCGAAATATAAAGGCCTCTACAACTTCACTCTTAAGTATAAACCAAAATAAATAAAATTTAAACATAGGCAACGAAAGAAAAACGTAAAAATGTTTTCAACTGCTCCCTTGTATTTAAGTATCGATTAAAATGAAGAAAAGGTCAACGTAAGCAGCAAAGGACGAGATGGCTGGACCAACTGTTTCGGTAAAAACGGCTAAAACTGTTTTCTACATAATGATGACGATATGAACAGTGCATACCAAGAAACGAAGAACGAAACAGGACAATCAATCTTTATCAAGTTTGTAACGCACGTTACAGTGAAATACAAGTATTTTACTCAAATCCTAAAGCATTCTTTGAAAATTATTTAGAGTATTTGGTTCACAAGCCAAATAGAACAGTAAGCGATTATGAACCCAGAATTGACCTCTTAGCAACAAATAATCCAGCGCTAATAACGAGCAGCAAAGTGGATACAGTGATTAGTGAACACTGGCTTGTCTCAACGAGTCTGAATACCGTAACTTCAAAATCCACCAAAAATAAACGAAAATTACATCTCTTCAAAAAGAGAGCATAAGAGTTCATCTGAGGTCTTCCTGTCCGACAATCTCCAAATTAATAACCTAAGTGTAGACCAGATATGGCTTGAATTCAAAAAAATAGTATCTACAGCAGTTGAGAGATTTATACCACATTATTTAACGAAAGGCGAAGCTGATCGCCCGTGGTACGCAAAACAATGAGAACACTGTTGCAGAAACAACGATAAAAGCGTGCCAAATTCAATGGAACGCAAAACCCGCAAGACTGGCGACCTTTCAAAGAAGTTCGAAATTTAGGGTGGACTTCATTGCGAGACGCATATAACAGTTTCCACAACTTTGTATCGAAACCTGGAAAAAAATCTAGATAGATTCTGTTCGTATGTAAAATACTATCAGTAACAGTGCTCCTAAAGCATAGTTGCTAAGCACAGCCTTCCGAAATTCCTTCACCAAAGAAGACGAAGTAAATATTCCAGAATTCGACTCAAGAACAGCTGTCAGCATGAGTAACTTAGAAGAAGATAGCATCGGAGTATTGAAGCAATTTAAATCAATTAATAAAAGCAAGTCTTCCGCTTCAGACTGTGAACAAGTTATGTTTCTTTCAGAGTACGCCGAAGCAAGAGTTCCATACTTAACAATCATGCACAAGCGCTTGGTCGACGAATGATCCGTACCCAAAAGACTGAAGAATCGCACGGGTCACACCAATATTGAAGGAATAATCCATTATATTACAGGCCCGTATTATTAACGCCGATCTGTAGAATGATTTTAGAACATATATTGTTTCCAAATATTATGATTACCTCTAAAACAACGATCTGTTGATACACAGTCAACACCGATTTAGAAAACTTTTACCTATGGAACACAGCAAGCTCTTCACTCTTTACCCACACGAAGTGTTGAGTGCTATCGACAAGGGATTTTGGATTGATTACGTATTTCTAAATTTCCCGAAGGTTTTGCCACCGTATCTCAAAAGCGGCTCGAAATTAAATGGCGTTCTTACCGAATATCGTCTGGACTCCTGACTGGATTCCTGATTTCCTGTCACCGAAGTTGCCGTTTGTATTAATTGACGGAAAGTCATCGACAAAAATAGAAATTATTGCTGGCGTTCCACAGAGTAGTGCAATAGCCCCTCTGCTGTTAAAGGATTTCGGAGACAATTTAGGCAGCGATAGTGGGCTGTTTGCAGATGATGTTGTCGGTTATCGCCTACTGAGGTCATCGGAAGTTCAGAGCAATTGCAAAATGATTCGTATTAAATATGGTGTGAAAATTGGCAATTGACCCCAAATAATGAAGAGTGTGAGGTCATCCACAAGAGTCTAAATGTCGTAAATTCAATTAAATACCTAGGACTTACAGTTACGAGCAACTTAAACTGGAAAGAGCACATACAAAATGTAGTGGAGACGGCGAACCAAAGGCTGCGTTTCATTGGCATAACACTTAGAAGACATAACACATCTGCTAAAGAGACTGCCTGTGAACTACGCTTGTCTGAACTCTTTTGGATCGGTGTCTCGCGATGTGGAATCACCGGGCAGGATTAGCGGAGTACATTGAAAGAGTTCAAAGAAGGGCAGCAAGTTTTGTATTATCGAGATATAGGATTTCGAGATACAGGATTTCGGATGGACATCATTAAAACAAAGGAATTTCTCGTTGTGTCGAGAGCTTGTCACGATATTTCGGTCATCACCTATCTTCTTCCAATGCGAAAATATTTTGTTGACGCTGACCTCCATACGGAGAAACGATCATTATTATAAAATAAGGGAAGTGAGAGGTCGCGCGGAAAGATATAGGTGGTTCTTGTGCGCGCTGTGTGAAAGTGGAATGGTTGAGAATTAGTTTGAAAGTGCTTCGACGAACCCTGTGCCAGGCACTTAGGTGTCATTTGCAGAGTAGCTATGTAAGAGTAGATGTAAAATTTTCTTCAGATACTAATATTACTGTTTTTTAAACATTATCATTTCAGTATCACATTCTTATGGATAAAAGAGTGGATTTCATGTCGGTTGCAGAAAATAATTAATTACATTTCTGTGAGACTTCCCATCATTGCATCTTCACACTACTACTTTGTCATTTTGACTTAATGCGCGATTGCGGCTGCCTTCGGCAATTTGAGATTTGCTTTGCTAATTCGGAGTTTTGCATGGCAGCGTAAGCACACTACAGGCTTTAAATGGCCACCATAAATGAGGATTACGCTTACGCTGTCTGAATAAAAAGAGAAACAGAGCCAGCATTTTTCTCGTGCGCAAGATTTTCTGTTATCTTTAGAGATTAGGGAAGGTGCGGAGAACCGCCGACAATGGTTAAAAATAAATAAAAAAAGACATCTTTAGAAACTACCGAGAAAATGAAAATTTCAGGTCGAAATTAGCTCAACAATTCGTGACACAAATTTGTTGTGTCTTATAGTCAAATAAGAAAGGAAGTTTCATTTGTGAAAAAAAAAAACTGATTTTGTCGGTAGACAAGTTAAAAAAGAAATTAATGTCACCGTCATTGTGTAAGTTAGTTAGGAAGTCCCCTTATCACGTCGTGGATTTTATTTAATTGTTCTTGATGTGTGAATGTTTGAGGCGAGAGTGGGTTATGGACATATAATTTATATCTTCATAAACTTTACTTTGCTCTGCATCCTTTACGAATTACGTGTCTATGTAAAGAAATTCTATTACTTCTCCTTCATAATGCAGTTATTTGATATGTGTACTCTTCTTAGTTTCCACTCATAGCTAATTAATGTTTTGAGATGTTTGTTATTGGACAACGAAGTCAGAAAGATCTCATATTATGTATTGAAGAAACACATTTGATATTTTTTTCTAATTCAGCTTTGTCGAGAAATGTTCACATAATTCCGTTAAATTCATTAATAACTTATTCAGATACTAGGACTTCAGTATGTGATGAGAAGACGCCAAGATCGTAGACGCACTGTGTTTATTCTGTGGGCGAAATACTGGAATCAATAGCACTTTCTTTCGTCGAAGCAGGTGACAATCTAATGAGACTGAGATCGACCTCACTGAAGGAATCCTAATACATAAGACCAGAAAAGTGACGATTATAACAGGATATTATAGTAATATCTCAGTTACGTTGTAGGTGCAAATGTAATTTCTGGGATACGAACGTACTCGTTAATTATGTCAGCTGTAGTGGATTTATGAGAAGCCACTGGAGAATGATACTATAAAGCAATCTGGTGGAAGTGCTGTCAAAGTCAGGGATATTTGTATTGTATAAATCCAAAGAATATGTTTCAAGTATGACAAAAATACCGTTGGCGTATGGCAATAATATTACAAAATTAATTAACTGGTAATATTGGAGCATTGTGTTATAGTGTTATACTCTTTTGGAACATTGGTTAGGTGCCATGATACACCTTAGATAGCAGTTTCCGACTGTTTTCAGACTATACAACCACTTTCGAACCTAAAAGGTTATAGTAATTGGAGATGCGTCTCACGCTGCAACTCATTGGCTGGTTACCATAATTTGCAAAGGTACCTACGAAACCTAATTTATGACCACAAGGGTTGCTGCAAAACGTTTTTCTATGTGTTTATCTTCTTCGCTTAAGAGTCGGATTTTGGAACATGTAGTAACGACCAACTACAAACCTGTTCAACCATATAATGCTTTGAAAAAGTAACCAGTACTTTTATTTACAGTTTAGGACTTCAAAAACAGCGAACGATAGTCAACTGTTAGGACATCCACACCAGCCTTCATTCGATCAATTTCGCCTGTAGCTCCTTGGAATACACTTTAATTGAATTACAGACACAAATTTCTTCTGAAGTATCAGAGGAAGTTACCAGCATAATTAAATGCAAATGGAGAAAGTTTTCTCGTTGGAAGAGACAGCTTGAGGGGAGGATCCGACTGCTTCATTAGGAAGTTACTCCCGCTACAGGTGAGACACAAATCACAGGAAGTATGCTTTTAGTAATGAACGTAAAACCACCTACAACGAGGCCATAACTACGCATTGTATAGAACGTAACAAAGCGGAAGGGATAAATAAAATTATGATGGTTGGTGAAAATCACCCAAATGCATTCGTGACTGGGCGCTAGGCGCTACAGTCTGGAACCGCGTGACCACTACGGTCGCAGGTTCGAATCCTGCCTCGGGCATGGATGCGTGTGAAGTCCTTAGGTTAGTTAGGTTTAAGTAGTTCTAAGTTCTATGGGACTGATGGCCTCAGAAGTTACGTCCCGTAGTGCTCAGAGCCATTTGAAGCCATTTGCATTCATGACTACAGGTAATCAGCTCTGAGTGGCAATAGGCATCGGTATAAAATATTAATTTAATAATCGGCAACACAAATCTCCAAGCAAAATCACTGAAGTAATTTGTGCCACAAGTACTGCAACTTTATAATTATCAAACCAGTTAACATCGTTGCTGATGAATTAATTTCAGTTTTGCTCGCCATTTTCGTGGTTATAAGTAGTGACGAACATTTCTATTTACAATCCATGAGAAACCGGGAGAAGTTTTATACTCCTAGCAAATACTTAGTTTTAGTTTATTCCACGTTTTCACTCTCATTGCAAGGCTTAGTTTATGTGCTTTACAAATAGAATTTAACTCTTATCTGAGAGCAAATAAAAGGAATACTTCAAGAAAATTATAACTCGACTGTAAATGATATCAAAATAACACAGGTCAAATAAGAAACTCATAAAGTAAGCTAAGACCACAAGGAATCTTGGCAACGTTCGTAAGCATAATATAAAACCATACACATCAAAAAGAAGAAATTGTCTATAAGTGAATGAAACACCTTAATATAAAAGAGAGCTATGTAGCCAAACTAATCAGACTGCCTGAAGGACTACAAGAAAGAACGTAAACAGCTAAAGTATAACGTCAACGCAAAATGGGAACCAGAAAACCCAGGATTAATGGATAACTCAAAAATTACAGTTCCATATTTGTGTAACAAAACAAAATTCCATACGTGGCAGAAGGTGTTACAGAGAACGTTTCCACAGATGGTAGTCCACATCCTTGAATGTCATCTAACGACGATTCACGGCGTCGAAACTGCACTGCCAAGCTTCACCCTGTAGGCCACCTCCTGGGCAGACAACAGAAATTTTGTTGCTCATGGTAGGCCTTAGTCCTTCAATACCCAGTAGCACTGTTCGATGATTATACAGTACGTGGCTTCCTGCGCTAGATTGTAGACAGATACACATTTGATCACTTTTCACGGTCTGTCAGGATCATGTTGTTGTGCACTGTGTATAGTCGTTTGTGAGTCCTCTTACACATTGCTGTATAAAAATTTGTTCACAGTGTTAGAGTTTTCCAGTTCAATCAAGATTTATTATTGTTAAAGTGAACGTGTGGCACATGAAATAATTAAATTTACAGGTCAATAGCAGAAGCATTTCTGAAGTATCAGTTACCAACCCACACTGAAGCATCCCTTGTGGTATCTGATGTGGTCCCAATAGGCGGCAATACAGGCGCTGACTCTGGTTTCCATTCTGTCGTACAGCTCGCACTGTCCTGTGATGCATTATTCCAACAATATTCCACCTGCTGACCTGTTCACATACAAACATCAAAACCAGCTTTGCATCACCTCGGTTCAGAGAGTTACGGAACATGTACTGAAAATTCCACTAGAGATCAACATAAACATCATTTACGCCCTTTTATTGCTCTGTAAAACCACACACTGCATCTTGTACAACCATACAGTGAGACCTTTAGAGGTGTGGTCCAGGTTACTGTATGTACCGGTACCTCTAATACCCAGCAGCACCTCCTCCTGCGTTGTTGCATGCCTGTATTCGCATACTATCCTCAGATTCATCAAGGCAATGTTGGTCCAGATTGTTCTACTCCTCAACAGCGATACGGCACGGATCTCTCAGAATAGTTAGTGGATCACGTTGTCCATAAACAGTCCTTTTCCATCTATCCCAGGCATATTTGATAGGGTTCATGCTGGAGAACATGCTGGCCACTCTAGTCGGGCGATGTCGTTATCCTGAAGGAAGTCATTCACAAGACGTGCACTATGGGCGTGCGAATTACCATCCACGAAGACGAATGCCTCGTCAGTATACTGCCGATATGGTTTCACTATCGGTCGGAGGGTGGCGTTCGCGTATCGTTCAATCGTTACGGCGCCTTCCATACAGGCATGCGACCCCAAACCGGCAGGGAACCTCCGCCTTGCCGCACTCGCTGTACAGTGTGTCTTAATCATTCAGCCTGACCGGATTGCCTCCAAACACGTCTCCGACGATTGTCTGGTTGGAGGCACGAGGGACACTCATTGGTGCCGAGAACATGATGCCAGTCCTGAGCGGTCCATTTAGCATGTTGTTGGGCCCATCTCTACCGCGCTGCGTGATGTCGTGGTTGCAAAGATGGACCTCGCCATGGTCGTCGGGAGTGACGTTGCGCAACATGCAAAATACTGTGCGCAGTTTGAGTCTTGTGGCTGCACGAAAAGCATTATTAAACATGGTGGCATTGCTGTCAGGGTTCCTCCCAGCCATAGTCCATAGGTAGCGGTCTTCTACTGCAGCCGTAACCCTTGGGCGGCCTGAGCGAGGCATGTCATTGGCAGTTCTTGTCTCTCTATCTCCTCCATGTCCGAACAACATCGCTTTGGTTCAGCTTCCTTGTTGAGAGCCCTTACTGTCACAAAGTACGAATGCAGATGTGATGGAACCGCGGTATTGACCGTCTAGGCACGGTTGAACTACAGAAAATACGAGCCGTGCACCTCCCTCCTGATGGAATGACTGGCACTGATCGACTGTCTGACCCCTCCGTCTAATAGGCGCGGCTCATGCATGGTTGTTTACATCTTTGGGCACGTTTAGTGACACTTCTGAACATTGAAAGGGACTGTGTCTGTGATACAATATCCACAGTCAACGTCTTTCTTCAGGAGTTCTGGGAATCGTGGTACGCAAAACTTTTTTTAATTTGTGTAGTAGTGGAAGATTTGCTGGTTGATGAGTTGCACGAGTCCCTTCTTGCCCCATCGTATGTCACTGAGATCGTGTTGGCCAGAGAAGTCGCTGTACTTCTTACAGACCAAATTAGGTTTCACGGGCAGTGTCTGAGCGAGCATTATCCTGTTGAAGTAATACATCACCTTCCCGATACAAGACTGGCAAAATACCTAGCCTACTAATAATCTGCATGTACTGGGGGCTGGTTAGCGTCCTCTCCAGAAACACCACAGGTGAATGAGACTTGTAGCTTACCATACACCAGACAGTGAGTAATTTGGTTGAGGCAGTGTATCTTCGAAGAACGCAGTCTACGAGACAGCGCTCAAAGGTCTACGTCGTAAGCGCAAACGACCACCCCTTCACCACTTGTGCAGGCAGAATCTGCTTTCATCGCTGAAGGCCGTTCCAGCTTTCAAGGGAGGCTCTGACCACACCAGTAGAGCCGTGGACTTCATTGCTGTGGTGTGAGTAGCAGACGGGCTAGACGTGTCCGTACCTTTGGTCCCCCAGTTAATAATCGACAGCAACAAGTTCGTCCTGACACATCTAGGTTCACAAGCCCTATTTTCTGTGCTGCGGTAGCTGTACGAAGTGCCACTGCTCCCCTTACATTAAGACATCTGTGCAGCGTGGATGTCCAAGGCCTCATCTATGGATGTGCGAATGTGCACGTGACAGCTGATACCAGCACCGATGCACAGCTGACGCAGCACAACCAACTTCAATGGCAGCTGTCTGTAAGGACCATCCCGCCAATCGGAAGGCCATAATTTGACCCCATTCAAACTCTCTTAGTTGCCTGTAGCAAGCACGAGTGTGTCTTCGTTGCATGGGTGCTGCATGCTTCACACATTTGCACCACATTGAGTCCTCTGGCTGTTCTAAGCAGTCGCTTTGGTACCTATACCACTACACTGTGTTCTGGTGGATGGCGTTGAAACTACTATCAGTACACTTACTATTCCCAGGTACTATGTGGCAGATGCCGTGATCGGATCAAACTCGACTTCATCTTTCCAGGTGTACTAATATTTTTTTTTCTTTTTTTTCCTGCAGTGTATTATTCCGGGGCTTCTATGCCTCCTGCAACATTTATCGATATATACAGGATCTCTTTCCTAATACTCATCAGGTGCATTGTCTCTGGCGTTTCGGCAGGTATTTGCAATTTACTGCCGGCCGTGGTGGACGAGCGGTTCTAGACGCTTCAGTCCGGAACCGCGCTGCTGCTGCGGTCGCAGGTTCGAATCCTGCTTCGGGCATGGATGTGTGTGAAGTCTAGGGGACTGATGACCTTAGATGTTAAGTCCCATAGTGCTCAGAGCCATTTGAACCATTTTGTAATTTACTTTTTTTCAACGTGCGAATGAAGTCGGCCAACTGAACTACTGACCAACATATGGTTCATATACTCCCGATGTTGACAGAAGGCATCGGTCTCTTTCCAATTGCAAACAAAATGATTTTTTAAAATGAAATTTTACGTTACTTCTGACAGAGCGGTGCCAGATTAGTCTCGTGCGATAGTCGATCTATCGATGTTTTAACATAGAGTGTGAAACAAGAAGAACAACCACTACAACAGCAGTGACTGAATATCACTACTGTAAGACATTGGCAGACACGCAGAGAGTACGTGCGGGAGTGCCTTCGTGTTTTACTTTCTTTGTTATCACATATCGATAAAACTAATATTGCAAGAGACTAATTTGGAACCGGTCTATTCAATGGGTAGCCTATGTAAAGTTCCGTCTTAAAAATGATTTTGTTCAAATGACACTGAGCGTCGCAGGAAAGACGTGATGACTAGTTTTTGTCTGGACTGAGCCCAGCTACAGACTGAAAAACCTAAATTGGAAATTTCTGCCGAAACACCAGAAGAAATACAAATGGTTCAAATGGCTCTGAGCACTATGGGACTCAACATCTTAGGTCATAAGTCACCTAGAACGTAGAACTACTTAAACCTAACTAACCAAAGGACATCACACACATCCATGCCCGAGGCAGGATTCTAACCTGCGACGGTAGCAGTCCCACGGTTCCGGACTGCAGCGCCAGAACCGCACGGCCACCGCGGCCGGCAGAAGAAATACGCCTGATAACTCTTAGGAAAGACACCCGCCATAGTACCTCATTGCCTTGTGGCGTTCTAATTTACTTCTTCGCCTGCCTAATTTGTCTTTCTCATTTCATTCAATAAGTAATGCTGTAAGTAACGACATAAATTTTTATTTTTTCAAATTACATCTGTTACAGACCCACAATACTGAGAAGTCTTTATGGAAATGCTTTCGATGTGTGACCGATTTTTCTTCCTTGCCGATTTTTTCCATGTCTTACAGCATTACTGCTTGCATAAAAATTTCGCCCTTTCCTTTGCCTCCACAATCTAAAGGGTGATTTTCCAATCATCGCTACAATGAGTGAATACGCAACACATAAATCACGAAATTTCTTGAGCATTTATTAGACTGTAATTACCTGACAAATGATCCATTGAGGCGATGATTGTCGGTGGTCCTTGTACCGAGTAATAAAGAAAAGTTTTAACACCAAAGATTATGTCCTTTACCATGATTTTATTATCCAAAGTATGGACATCTGAAACTTCTAGAAATGTGACTTAAATTTTATTATTTCGTTAATTTCAATGTTACAGCTTTTATACCTGTCCGAATATCAAGTGATCATAATGTCCAGCTGGGCATATCAATTTTGTATAGGCTCTGTATGTATTCATTTTACGACCTTGCATACCATTTTCCCTCGAGAGTAGCACCATTTCATCCCAGCCAGCATCCTCCTAGACTTACTAGTACTTCATTGCTACTAAGCGTCTTGAACGTTTTATTAAATGTTCTTAGAATTGGTGTTTTATATGATCATGCCGAAACTTTCGAAGTGCAAATTTAGGGGAGTTTCGTGTTCTGTACCATCATCGTGAAACTTTCAAAGAGTACATTTAGGACCTGTACACTTTTGATAGGTTTATGATTAACATCTAACTTGCAATGGATTTGCTGTTAGGCGACAAAGCCGTACATTCTGTTTTACTCTGTGAGGCGTCAAATTCAACATATTCCGTTATCTTTACACTTACCAATAATCACATATGGTAATATTGATAATAACATTTTATTTGAAATGTTGAACATGGAACATACCTCACTTCGTGCTGCTTGAAATTCCTGTACTGAGTCGCAAGAGCGTTTAACCTGAAAATCCTTCAACTTTCTCTTAAATTCTTCAATATCGGATCAGTTTTACGTGGTCACCGGAAAGGTATCAGATGTTACCGTTTCAGAAGAATTACTCTTTCTGGAGCAAAATTGTTGCCTTTGATGCTGTATTTAGTATGTTGTTTCTCGTAGTAGAGGAGAGTGTTATACCTGAACGATAGTGTACCAAGGAATTTAGTATGCATCCTGACCGGTCTTTCAATCTAGTGACTTATTTTAGAATCACGTAACCGATGCGTTCTAGAATTGTTGTTGCGGAACATGAGGTTGTGCAACATTTGTGGATAACACGAGTGCTACATATTTAATTGCTGTATAATACATGAAAACTATTTTGAAGATATTGTGAATTCTTCAGTTACAGAATTGTATGGTGAGTAAAATTACGTATGTTTCTAAAACTAGTTACATAACGTGTGGCCAGTTAAGCCATACTTCTTAGGTCGTGTGCCACCTTGCACCTTGATACGGAAAGTCATGTACCATGGAACCTGCGACACTTGCAAATCAGAAGTGTCTTTAATGTCTTGAAAATCCACCTGACTTGAAAATGAATATTAATTTGTAGCTTCAAATAGCTTAAACACATATTTTTAACTGTTGATTTAGATAATACAGTTGCATAATTTAATTTCACTTAGTGATTATTGGTGCATATTAGAGCAATAATGTAACAGATAAACAGTTAAATACAGTATTGTATGTACTTGATTGCAACGATTTTAAGTTTCAATGGAATACTAAGTAAATGGCCATGTTGTACCTTGGAACATGTTTTCACATTTGGAAAAAGAACCTTGCATTTCAGAAGAAGACTGCATCATTCATCAGCTGAATGCTGTCATTTCAAAATAGAATCAGAGAGTAAATTAGATTTACTTCACAGGAAGAAAATGTGAAAAATGTTCCAATGTACAGCTCTGTCCTCTATTGATTTTATAAACTGATTTGTTAATTGGAATACTGATAACTTATGTATGTTATGTTTCGCCTAGATTTTTACATGGTACAGCGAGGGTATTCCTCTCAGTGGCTAGCCCACCTGAAATAACAAATGTAACAATGCGCTGGTTCCTCACACGGTCGAGATTGTTTTGCCTTCGGTATGTGCCAATATCTCTATGGCACTGCATATAGCTGTAATAAGTGTATTCCCTATTACATTATTCACATTATTTAAAGAAGTTAGAGAAAACCGCTTGAGGCAAGCGAACTATGATGGATTATTGTCATACTTAAATAGTGAAAGCTAACAAATGAAGGTGTACTTTGCACAAAATACGAAATTTGACTTTTTCATAGTACTTGTATAAGAACACAGGTAATGTGGTGTGTGGTATCAACAAACATTACTGGATTTTTCCACGTAAGTCAGATATTATTTTTATTTTATTTGTTGTGATGTTTACGTATTGTGATTTTTGACTTCCTCAGATGTTTAACATTTTGTTTGTGTAAAGGAATTTAGGCTTTATATATGCTGGAGTGTTTCCACACCAGAATTGGATCAGAATGACACATTTTTAAAGAAAGGTTTCGTATCCTACTGTATAAGGTTTACAGATGAAATGAGGGGAGTAGCTGTGCTGTACCCTGTAGTGTGAACAATTGGTTACCGTATCCAATGTTTTTAACTGGAACAGGAAAATTTAGCTCATGTAGTGGGTTTTATATTAGAGTGTAACAATGCAGACAGGTTTTTAGATGGTCTTCAGCGTGTACAGAATTTTAAGTGCGTCATGCGGTGTTTCTTTGCGTCATGGTTGTAGACGAAGCTAAATGGTGGCAGACAGAAAAGAAAAGTGGCAAGGATTCTGCACTACATGTACACAAACTGGATGACAGGAAACAAGTTTCTGCAGATTATGCATCCAAGAAGGAGATGCGCTGTAGCTGACAGAAGGCCGGTGTACGTCAACATACCACTGCGCGTGTGACCAGAATCTGTGAAGAGCTGTCGTGTTTTACAACGCCGCGGGCGGAAACACTGTGCCCTGGGGGGGGGGGGGGGGGGGGGGGGTGCGCGCGCCGTATTAGCATGCGCTGCCCGGCGCACATCCGTCTCCCCCGGACAGCCTCTTCATCTGCCGTCCGTCACGGAGGTCTCTCCCCTCCTCTTCCGAAATTACTTTATCCTCGCAAAGTACTCTATCTGCACTCGTAATCACATCACGTCGTAATACGGTCGCTTCCGGCCCGGGCGCGCGCATATTCTCGCAGAGACAGACGGAGCCAGATCTGCCTAAAGGTGCCCCATCCATCATCGGGGCCCGGGTTTTAATTACGGCCCGTCGCAGTGACGCTTTTCTCGCGTCGCCGGCCGACGTGCTGGCAGGCGGAAAAGCTGATGCGATCGTCGGGTCGCGGCAGGACGGACGCGGTAATCGGTGCTGGATGTGAGCCGTCCGTTACTAGGAATTTAACGTGCTGACCGATAGGGGGTTGATAGCTTTCCAATAGCTCACTGGATAAATTTCAGGATGATGCAGTGAAACACAATATCTATGTGCACTAATTCATATTCGCTGCTCCTTCTCCCTACCACCACCCACTTTCTTTGTTCATCATTATCTCCTTTATTCCATTTAAATAGACTTTGTTGTTGTTGTGGTGGTCTTCAGTCCTGAGACTGGTTCGATGCACCTCTCCATGCTGCTCTATCCAGTGCAAGCTGCTTCATCTCCCAGTACGTACTGCACCCTACATCCTTCTGAATCTACTTAGTGTATTCATCTCTTGGTCTGCCTCCACTATTTTTACACTCCACGCTGCACTCCAGTACTAAATTGGTGATCCCTTGATGCCTCAGAATATGTCCTACCAACCGATCACTTCTTCTAGCCAAGTTGTGCCACAAACTCCTCTTCTCCCCAATCCTATTTAGTACCTCCCCATCAGTTATGTGATCTACCCACCTAATCTTCAGCATTCTTCTGTAGCACCACATTTCGAAAGCTTCTATTCTCTTCTTGTTTAAACTATTTATCCTCCATGTTTCACTTCCATTCGTGGCTACACTCCATACAAATACTTTCAGAAGCGACTTCCTGACACTTAAATCTATACTCGAAGTTAACTAATTTCTCTTCTTTAGAAATTCTTTCCTTGCCATTGCCAGTCTACATTTTATATCTTTTCAACTTCGACCATCATCAGTTATTTTGCTCCCCAAATAGCAAAACTCCTTTACTACCTGAGGTGTCTCATTTCCTAATCAAATTCCCTCTGCATCACCCAACTTAATTCTACTATATTCCATTATCCTCGTTTTGCTTTTGCTGATGTTGATATTCTATCCTCCTTTCAAGACACTGTCCATTCCGTTCAACTGGTCTTCTAAGTCCTTTTGCTGTCTCTGACAGAATTACAATGTCATCAGCGAACCTCAAAGTTTTTATTTCTTCTCCATGGATTTTAATACCTACTCCAAATTTTTCTTTTGTTTCCTTTACTGCTTGCTCAATATACAGATTGAATAACATCGGGGAGAGGCTGCAACCCTGCCTTACTCCCTTCCCAACCACTGCTTCCCTTTCATGTCCCTCGACTCTTAAAACTGCCATCTGGTTTCTGTACAAATTGTAAATAGCCTTTCGCTCCCTGTATTTTACCCCTGCCACCTTTAGAATTTGAAAGAGAGTATTCCAGTCAACATTGTCAATAGCTTTCGCTATGTCTACAAATGCAAGAAACGTAGGTTTGCCTTTCTTAATCTAGCTTCTAAAATAAGTCGTAGGGTTACTATTGCCTCACGTGTTCCCATATTTCTACGGAATCCAAACTGATCTTCCCCGAGGTCTGCATTTACCAGTTTTTCCATCCGTCTGAAAATAATTCGCGTTAGTATTTTGCAGTCGTGACTTATGAAGATAAATAATACGTTTTAGTGCACTTACACTGACAGTAAAAAAATCGCAACAGCAAAAAATAATTAATGTAGAGTAATGAAATTTCGAGAATACATTCTTATACGTAATATAAGTTTAAGGTGATTAACATTGCAAGATCACACGTTACTGTAAGTGCGAGATGAGCCACTGAAATGCTGGTACATTAATAACCGGTTGAGCCGTGGGTGGCTCATGCTATTCGCTGAGTTAAACCTTCATTGCGATTCTGGCTTTAGTCTCTCGTGGTTATCGCGATTCTGCTGTTATCCTCTCCTTCCACGGATGGCAGCAGCGTGTGTATCGATATTCTCACGTTCGACTATATTTTACCTGGCGCTTATAGTTTTCGACTGGACGGTGTCCGAGGAGTCGGTCGGTTGGCGTGGAGCAGTGAGGAATTCTCGGCGGAGCGTAGTTTGTCCGGGGCCCGCTGGCGGTCTCTACGCGGTGTCGGAGAATGTGGTGCTCTTCCCATTGCTACGAGGTCCGTGGCTCACCCAACCCGGACACGAAAGTTTACTTTTGATTTAACCTACCAGCAAGTCAAGACTGTTCATATTGTGTCGCTTGGAGTTCTTTGTCGGTTGTTGAGATATAGCCGCGAGCAACAACGTGGTTTTCCAGTTGGATAATTCTAGACACCCTTTGGTGGATTTCACTGTATTTGGTTATTTGAATTGAAGTGCACCAGCAGAATCTTGTGCATTGTGGCCGTTAACGTTCCGGTTACCTGCCCTGGGCGTTGACGTAAATTTCAGTCAGTGTAGTTTCCTCATCTTGTTGTTGCTGTACAGCACGGGGTGTAATTTGACAGCTACGTGTATGTTTGGTTGTGGACGCCAATATCTTCTACGTTGCTCCGTTTGACTCCCTGTTGTGCCCTTGTCGGGTGAAGTGGAAGTTATCTTGTCGGTGGGTCCGCTGACTGTCTATCGGTTGGGTTGTAGTGGCATCGTGAATGGTTGGCCCGAATGCCTGTCTCACCTAAGCGAGCGTTAGTGTTTGAATTACAGGCCAGCCCTCGAACATCTCGGCGCCCTTGTGTGTACTGCCTTTTTTTTTTTTTTAAAAAAAGTTCTTGTTGTTGGAGCTTGTATGGCTTCTAGACGGTTTTGTGTTTTAAAGTAGAGTTGTTTTACTCTTAAGGCCTTCAGCCTAGTTTAAAGTACTGTTTCACGTATTTTAAATTTTTTTTAAATTTTTAAGTCTTCCGCTTTCAGCCTAAATTAAAGAACTGTTTCACGTAAAGAATTAGGTATTTAAAAAAATAATGTTTTTGAGTTTTAAGTGTTCGGCCTTCAGCCGATTTGAATGTAACTTGTTTATTTCAGCATAATTAAAGAACTGGTTTAAGATAAGGGTTGCCTTTTAAATTCCTGATTACGCTTGCGGTTTAAGTTATTCACCTTCAGCCGTTTTTAAATTAAATTGGCTTTCAGGCGGTAATTGAGTCCCAAAGATTAAAGCTGT
The DNA here is from genome assembly GCF_023897955.1 of Schistocerca gregaria. Lineage (NCBI taxonomy): Eukaryota > Metazoa > Arthropoda > Insecta > Orthoptera > Acrididae > Schistocerca > Schistocerca gregaria. The sequence goes on from NC_064920.1 coordinate 1,121,463,696, forward strand.
ATGTTTAAAACATTTTTGGGGCTCTGTAATGTTTGATCAAATAATAAAGTTGTATGGTCGAATGTAACTGATAGAATAAGTTGTGGAAAGGGGCTGTCCTGTCCTGCGGGCTATGAAGGGCATTTCACCGGTGTAACCGCCATAATGTTGACTGTAAGCATCTAAACGTTGCATGCACTGAGTTGTACAGCTGCCGGTTGTCAATTTGTGGGATGTAGTTCCATGTCTGTTGCACTTGGGTGGCCAATTAAGTACGGATAGTGCTGGTTGTGGATGATAGTAGAGAAGTCGTCCGAAGCTGATCCATATGTGCTCGACTGCACACAGATCTGGTGATAGAGCAGCCCCCGGCAACATATCAACTTTCTGTAGAGCATGTGGAGTTACAGCAACGGTATGTGGGCGAGCGTTATCCAGTTGGAAAACAACCCCTGCAGTGTTGTTCATGAATGGTAGCACATCTTGCCAAGTCATCAGACTAACGAAAAGATATCCAGGTAGGGTGCTAGGGATAACCACAAGCGTACTGCTGTCGTCATACGAAATCGAATACTCGACCATAACTCCAGGTGTGGATCCATTGTGTGTAGCATAGAGGTAGGTTGGTTGCAAGCCCACAGCTGGCCGCCTCCAAACCAAGACACGGCCATCTCTGGCACCCAGGCAGAATCAGCTTTCATCAGAAAACACAACAGTCTCCACTCTGCCCTCCAACGAGTTTTCTTTTGCCACAATTGATGTCGCAGATGGCGATGCTTCAGGGTTAGTAGCCTGTACGCTACAAGGATTTTGCCTCGCCGCTATCCTTGAAGTAACTGAACAGTAACAGGCCTCTGAGTCGCTGTTGTGGCAACTGCTGCTCAGACTGCTGCTGCAGGTGCAGTACAATGCCCCAGAATCATACACCGAAAACGATGGTCTTCGCTCTTGGCACAGCCACGTGGCCATCCAGAGCCGCTCTTCTGCGACCGTACATTCTCGTACATCTACATCTACATGACTACATGACTACTCTGCAATTCACATTTAAGTGCTTGGCAGAGGGTTCATCGAACCACAATCATACTATCTCTCTACTATTCCACTCCCGAACAGCGAGCGGGAAAAACGAACACCTAAACCTTTCTGTTCGAGCTCTGATTTCTCTTATTTTATTTTGATGATCATTCCTACCTATGTAGGTTGGGCTCAACAAAATATTTTCGCATTCGGAAGAGAAAGTTGGTGACTGAAATTTCGTAAAAAGGTCTCGCCGCGACGAAAAACGTCTATGCTGTAATGACTTCCATCCCAACTCGTGTATCATATCTGCCACACTCTCTCCCCTATAACGCGATAATACAAAACGAGCTGCCCTTCTTTGCACCCTCTCGATGTCCTCCGTCAATCCCACCTGGTAAGGATCCCACACCGCGCAGCAATATTCTAACAGAGGACGAACGAGTGTAGTGTAAGCTGTCTCTTTAGTGGACTTGTTGCATCTTCTAAGTGTCCTGCCAATGAAACGCAACCTTTGGCTCGCCTTCCCGACAATATTATCTATGTGGTCCTTCCAACTGAAGTTGTTTGTAATTTTAACACCCAGGTACTTAGTTGAATTGACAGCCTTGAGAATTGTACTATTTATCGAGTAATCGAATTCCAACGGATTTCTTTTGGAACTCATGTGGATCATCTCACACTTTTCGTTATTTAGCGTCAACTGCCACCTGACACACCATACAGCAATCTTTTCTAAATCGCTTTGCAGCTGATACTGGTCTTCGGATGACTTTACTAGACGGTAAATTACAGCATCATCTGCGAACAACCTAAGAGAACTGCTCAGATTGTCACCCAGGTCATTTATATAGATCAGGAACAGTAGAGGTCCCAGGACGCTTCCCTGGGGAACACCTGATATCACTTCAGTTTTACTCGATGATTTGCCGTCTATTACTACGAACTGCGACCTTCCTGACAGGAAATCACGAATCCAGTCGCACAACTGAGACGATACCCCATAGCTCCGCAGCTTGATTAGAAGTCGCTTGTGAGGAACGGTGTCAAAAGCTTTCCGGAAATCTAGAAATACGGAATCAACTTGAGATCCCCTGTCGATAGCGGCCATTACTTCGTGCGAATAAAGAGCTAGCTGCGTTGCACAAGAGCGATGTTTTCTGAAGCCATGCTGATTACGTGTCAATAGATCGTTCCCTTCGAGGTGATTCATAATGTTTGAATACAGTATATGCTCCAAAACCCTACTGCAAACCGACGTCAATGATATAGGTCTGTAGTTAAATGGATTACTCCTACTACCCTTCTTGAACACTGGTGCGACCTGCGCAATTTTCCAATCTGTAGGTACAGATCTATCGGTGAGCGAGCGGTTGTATATGAGTGCTAAGTAGGGAGCTATAGTATCAGCGTAATCTGAAAGGAACCTAATCGGTATACAATCTGGACCTGAAGACTTGCCCGTATCAAGCGATTTGAGTTGCTTCGCAACCCCTAAGGTATCTACTTCTAAGAAACTCATGCTAGCAGATGTTCGTGTTTCAAATTCTGGAATATTCCATTCGTCTTCCCTGGTGAAGGAATTTCGGAAAACTGCGTTCAATAACTCCGCTTTAGCGGCGCAGTCGTCGATAACAGTACCATTGGCACTGCGCAGCGAAGGTATTGACTGCGTCTTGCCGCTTGTGTACTTTACATACGACCAGAATTTCTTCGGATTTTCTACCAAATTTCGAGACAATGTTTCGTTGTGGAACCTATTAAAGGCATCTCGCATCGAAGTACGTGCCAAATTTCGCGCGTCTGTAAATTTTTGCCCATCTTCAGGATTTCGCGTTCTTCTGAACTTCGCATGCTTTTTCCGTTGCCTCTGCAACAGCGTTCGGACCTTTTTCGTGTACCACGGGGGATCCGTTCCATCTCTTACCAATTTATGAGGTATGAATATCTCAATTGCTGTTGCTACTATATCTTTGAATTTGAGCCACATCTCGTCTACATTCGCATAGTCAGTTCGGAAGGAATGGAAATTGTCTTTTAGGAAGGCTTCTAGTGGTACTTTATCCGCTTTTTTAAATAAAATTATTTTGCGTTTGTTTCTGATGGATTTGGAAGAAATGGTATTGAGCCTAGCTACAATGACCTTGTGATCACTAATCCCTGTATCAGTCATGATGCTCTCTATCAGCTCTGGATTGTTTGTGGCCAAGAGGTCAAGTGTGTTTTCGCAACCATTTACAATTCGCGTGGGTTCGTGGACTAACTGCTCGAAATAATTTTCGGAGAATGCATTTAGGACAATCTCGGAAGACGTTTTCTGCCTACCACCGGTTTTGAACAAGTATTTTTGCCAACATACCGAGGGTAGGTTGAAGTCCCCACCAACTATAACCGTATGAGTGGGGTATTTATTTGTTACGAGACTCAAACTTTCTCTGAACTGTTCCGCAACTGTATCATCGGAGTCTGGAGGTCGGTAGAAGGAGCCAATTATTAACTTAATTCGGCTGTTAAGTATAACCTCCACCCACACCAATTCGCACAGAGTATCTACTTCGACTTCACTACAAGATAAACCACTACTGACAGACACCAACACTCCACCACCAATTCTGCCTAATCTATCTTTCCTGAACACCGTCTGAGACTTCGTAAAAATTTCTGCAGAACTTATTTCAGGCTTTAGCCAGCTTTCTGTACCTATAACGATATCCGCTTCTGTGCTTTCTATTAGCGCTTGAAGCTCAGGGACTTTTCCAGCGCAACTACAACAGTTTACAACTATAATTCCGACTGTTCCTTGATCCAAGCACGTCCTGTAATTGCCAAGCACCCTTTGACATTGCAGCCCATCCCGCACTTTCCCGAGGCCTTCTAACCTAAAAAACCGCCCAGTCCACGCCACACAGCCTCCGCTACCCGTGTAGCCGCCAGCTGAGTGTAGTGAACTCCTGACCTATTCAGCGGAACCCGAAACCCCACCACCCTATGGCGCAAGTCAAGGAATCTGCAGCCAATACGGTCGCAAAACCGTCTGAGCCTCTGATTCAGACCCTCCACCCGGCTCTGCACCAAAGGTCCGCAGTCGGTTCTGTCAACGATGCTGCAGATGGTGAGCTCTGCCTTCATCTCATAAGCAAGACCGGCAGCCTTCACCAAATCAGATAGCCGCTGGAATCCAGAGAGAATTTCCTCAGATCCAAAGCGACACACGTCATTAGTGCCGACATGTGCCACCACCTGCAGCTGGCTGCACCCTGTGCTCTTCATGGCATCCGGAAGGACCCTTTCCACATCAGGAATGACTCCTCCCGGAATGCACACGGAGTGCACACTGGATTTCTTCCCCTCCTTAGCCGCCATATCCCTAAGGGGCCCCATTACGCGCCTAACATTGGAGCTCCCAACTACCAGTAAGCCCAACCTCTGCGATTGCCCGGACCTTGAAGGCTGAGAATGATCCTCTGAAACAGGGCAGGCAGCTGCATCTGGCTCAGCCAGAGACAGTGCCTGAAACCGGTTTGTCAGACGCACCGGGGAGGCTTTCTGGTCAGCTTCCGGGGACGCCTTTCGCTGCCTGCCACGCCTTGGAACGACCTCCCAATCAACCACAGGTGAGGGCTCAGCTCCACTGCGGGCAGCAACCGGGGCAACCACAGCGGCAGACCGATCTGGGGACAGACGGGATGAGGTTGACATCCCCGTGATACCCGAGTCCGGCTCCCCACAGTGGTGCCCATTGGCAACAGCCTCAAGCTGCGCGACCGAAGTCAGCGCCGATTGCAGCTGTGAGCGAAGGGATGCCAAGTCAGCCCTCATCCGAACACAGCAATCGCAGTCCCTGTCCATTCTAATCGATGTTTAACAACAGTTACTGAAACACGAGTCGGTGCCTAGATAACGCAAGCGGAACACGCAAAGAATGTATCAACTAACCTGTACAAATGCCTAACGACTGCGCTACAATCTGCTGAATTTACGATTACAGTAACTAAAACTCGAAACTGCACCTCCTATACGAAACTCACACGCAATTTAAATAAGAATCTACGAAGTAAACACTAAAGCGCGATGCTACAACTGTCAAATACTATAATACTACGTAACCACCGATGCCAGAAATTCTTGTACAGTGACTACATTCCTGCCATGTGTTTCTGCAATATTTCAGAAGGAACATCCAGCTTCTCGTAGCCCTACTACGTAATCTCCTTCAAAGTCATTAAGGAGCTGACAGTGATGTCGTCTCAAATGCGTTCTTGACTACCATCAACCCACCAAGGTAACTAACGCTCACCCCCGTTGCAGCGTGTATATAAAGCAAATATGATCTGCAACGTCAAACTAGCGACACTCTTATGAAACTGTCGTGAAATTTAGATAGCTATATAATTTAGTTGTAGAAAAAGGCCTACCAAATTCCGTTTATGTCGCACAACACCTTCCTGGTGCTGCATTTTTTTTCATCAACTTATATACACAAGACAGTTGACTGTTCTCATGTTACTGATCTCTTAATGCTACACTACGTTTAAATATCAAACTGTACAAAGCCACCATTTGAATTAATTAAATAATGCTCACCTATGTTACCATAACTGTTTCTTGTTTTCAATTTTAAAAATCGTCAGTGTAAATTATTGAATTAAATATAATTGTAATTTTGGTTTGCTGCTAGTTTTACAAATACACTCCTGGAAATTGAAATAAGAACACCGTGAATTCACTGTCCCAGGAAGGGGAAACTTTATTGACACATTCCTGGGGTCAGATACATCACAAGATCACACTGACAGAACCACAGGCACATAGACACAGGCAACAGAGCATGCACAATGTCGGCACTAGTACAGTGTATATCCACCTTTCGCAGCAATGCAGGCTGCTATTCTCCCATGGAGACGATCGTAGAGATGTTGGATGTAGTCCTGTGGAACGGCTTGCCATGCCATTCCCACCTGGCGCCTCAGTTGAACCAGCGTTCGTGCTGGACGTGCAGACCGCGTGAGACGACGCTTCATCCAGTCCCAAACATGCTCAATGGGAGACAGATCCGGAGATCTTGCTGGCCAGGGTAGTTGACTTACACCTTCTAGAGCACGTTGGGTGGCACGGGATACATGCGGACGTGCATTGTCCTGTTGGAACAGCAAGTTCCCTTGCCGGTCTAGGAATGGTAGAACGATGGGTTCGATGACGGTTTGGATGTACCGTGCACTATTCAGTGTCCCCTCGACGATCACCAGAGGTGTACGGCCAGTGTAGGAGATCGCTCCCCACACCATGACGCCGGGTGTTGGCCCTGTGTGCCTCGGTCGTATGCAGTCCTGATTGTGGTGCTCACCTGCACGGCGCCAAACACGCATATGACCATCATTGGCACCAAGGCAGAAGCGACTCTCATCGCTGAAGACGACACGTCTCCATTCGTCCCTCCATTCACGCCTGTCGTGACACCACTGGAGGCGGGCTGCACGATGTTGGGGCGTGAGCGAAAGACGGCCTGACGGTGTGCGCGACCGTAGCCCAGCTTCATGGAGACGGTTGCGAATGGTCCTCGCCGATACCGCAGGAGCAACAGTGTCCCTAATTTGCTGGGAAGTGGCGGTGCGGTCCCCTACGGCACTGCGTAGGATCCTACGGTCTTGGCGTGCATCCGTGCGTCGCTGTGGGCACGTGCACCTTCCGCCGACCACTGGCGACAACATCGATGTGCTGTGGAGACTTCACGCCCCACGTGATGAGCAATTCGGCGGTACGTCCACCCGGCCTCCCGCATGCCCACTATACGCCCTCGCTCAAAGTCCGTCATCTGCACATTCGGTTCACGTCCACGCTGTCGCGGCATGCTACCAGTGTTAAAGACTGCGATGGAGCTCTGTATGCCACAGCAAACTGGCTGACACTGACGGCGGCGGTGCACAAATGATGCGCAGCTAGCGCCATTCGACTGCCAACACCGCGGTTCCTGGTGTGTCCGCTGTGCCGTGCGTGTGATCATTGCTTGTACAGCCCTCTCGCAGTGTGCGGAGCAAGTGTGGTGGGTCTGACACACCGGTGTCAATGTGTTCTTTTTTTGCATTTCCAGGAGTGTAGTTCATTACGAACGCATTGATCTGTGCTCAAAACTAAAATTCTTGTCCGCTGGCGCAATTTGTATTTATTCCGGAGTTTGCCACGGGTTGTGCGACTAATTTCACATTGACTTCCGGCATTATACATTTCAAAACGTAAAACACGAACAAATAATAGATGTTCAGTGTTTGTTTATATTTTCTTGACAAAACGTATGCCTATATGATTTGTGTCTGTAGAGTTTCAATGAATTGATGCAAAATAGATCGCAGCACCAGGAAGGGTTTGTGCGATATAAACGAAATTTTGTAGGCATTTTACTACATCTGAAATATATCTATCTAAATTTCACGCCAGTTGCATATGAGTTGTGCTAGTAACGCCAGTCTGTGGTAGCAGGTCATAATTGCTTTATATACTCGCTGTAACGGTGTGAGCGTTAGTTACCTCGGGGGGTTGATGTTAGTCAAGAATACCTTTAAGGTGACGAGTACATGACTGTCAGTTAATTACGTTTAGTAAAGACCATGGCAAAAAATTAGTCACTGACAACTATACTATCTCTGACTAATAAAATATTTATCCCGAACTGTTACACTGAAGATTCCTAAGACCAAAATAGGTACACATCAAAATAATTCTGTGTTACAAACCAATAACTAAACTCACTTGGCTCACCAGTTGCGCAAACCTTACTACACAAATTTGCCCGCCAAAACACGAATATCTAAACGATAAGAAAGACGCTCTGGTGACCTTTTTAAATTTCTCTCACATGACCAACCGTTAAAGCCAAGTGAGCATCTTGGAACCAGACCACCATTACCATGACTGTATGTTTTATCATCTTCACATATTTCAGGCATATATAACATATATTTTTAAACAATTTGCAGACAAATATTAAGTAATTACACACTAAACATTTTAGAATAATGAACTTTCATTTACACTTCATATATTATAGACATTGTGGCAAAAGGTAGTCAAACCCATCTCTTACTTCATCTACTCACTACCGTTTTATGCTACCTAGTCAGACAGCCTCAAACGTTAATTTACGAAATCTAACTAAACATAAACATATTTTAATAACAATACAAACCATTCATGTTGATGCTAATCTGTAGTGTAACTATGGAACATAGTATTTTTCATAAATACTAAATGATTCATGCATAATAATTTAGATACCTGTTCAACAATATTATAAATATGGTACTTTATAATTTATACTAGTCCCTATACAACGTAGCTCCTGCTAGTGTTATTATAGACGATTTCACACACTGATATGTATAATACTATCAGTTTACTATTGACTGTTGTACACAGCGTACGTCTTGTGTGAGATGCGATCTCAAGAAATTAATCAGGTGGACATTTTCAAGGCTCATTATCAAGTGGGCGGACGCGTGAATGGAAATCTGAATTTATTTGCAGTGAGGCGGGAGGCCTGCTAGCGTAGTCCCTGTAACTGTGCAAAACTACTGTGCCAGGATGGTGTAGTCGTTAGCGCGTCTGTCCACTGAGCAAGAGACCTGTGTTCGAATCTCAGCCTATGCACAAATATTAATTCGTAGCTTCAGTGTACATATACATATTATAGACTTTTGAGACTTGCAAAAATCTCTAACCATATAAATTTATGTGATTAAAGACAGAGTGCCCCTTTTTGTTCGATGTTTAGGTCAATATTCAGCTTGTTTCCTGTGTTGTTTCTCCTCCCTTCTCTTTCTCACACTTCTTATTCTTACTTCTTTGGTTCCCAACACTGATTTTTCTGCTTCAAAGAATCTCATTCTGTCAATGCCTATTACAGCTCTATGCGAATTTACTTCACCAGGGAATTCCATCAGTTCCATAACATTAGATCTTCACACTGCATATGGCACACCTATTTTCTAAGTATTTAGTGCTACTAGAACAGTTCTTGGTGTCTATTCCCAATTACAGTTGCTGAAACTTTCATTTGGAGTTTGAGTCCTACCATGTAAACATTTCTCTAAGAATCTTGTGTCACTAACACCCCTATTTATAGGTTTAATTACTTCCATTATAGCAAAAGGCAAAGAATGTTTATGGTTGTAGGTGTCACCTTGAGTAACAGCTTTATGGTAGCCACAACATGAATCCCTGCCAGGAAGGCAGATTGCACGACATGGGTCATGAGTGGAAGATTTATGAAAGAAGGTAGCCCATTCTGCCTTCTTCATTCCCTCAAGGTATTTTTGTATTTTCTTATGGTTTGCCCATAATAATACTGCAACCTGTCTATTTCTTCGTCTGTAAGCCGACCACTTCCAGTCATGCACTTGACATCAGGTAATTTCTTTTTTTTCAAAAGCAAAAGATAAGCAACCATAAAGTTTTCAGGTTACAACTTCAGGCATTACAAAGTCATAAAACGAAACAACTGAGAGTAAAACTTTATTTTTAACAGAGCTAACTGTGTGCCACGTGGATGCCGTGATGCATGCAGCCACTTTTAAATTCCTCTAATTTTGGTACTTCCTGTGGTTCATTCTTCTGCTAATAACCTTTTCCTCGTTCACAAAACTACAGAGAATTTCTTAAGAAAAGTTAAAAAATCTATTTTTTGACAGCTGTTCCCTTAATAGTCCAACTATTAAAATAAACTCGCAATATATTTATTTTATCAATTGGACTAGTACAGGAATAGCTGCCAAAAATGTTCTTATTGATACTAAGTTGTTATTAATTACATCAAATTATTTACACTGATGATCATTACATTTGAAGTAATATGAGTGCAGGGCTCAACAAAGTGCTGAAATACTATTAGCAACTAAGGAGCTGGTAGTCTTATGGTGCCATATCACAAGAACATAATATTTGAGCAAATGCAAGCAAATGGTCAATACAAGTTTAAATTTACAAATTGATTAATTTTGCTTGAGGTATGAAGCCATTACGATGGTTTCTTTCAACAAGAATCAAATAAAGTTCATTATGAACTGAAATAGAAAAAATTTTCAATTAAGAAGTGATGTATATACGCAGACTGAAGCGACGAACAGAAATCGGTACCAAGGCCATGACTGGAACCAGATCTCCTGCTAACTAGGCAGACGCGCTAGCCACTACGCCACCATGACGTATCTTAGCACAATTTCCTCCTCGTTCCAAACTCTTATTCACCCCTCAGTACCCAGGGCATTTTAGAGTGTCTACATCTGTCTTGGAATCTTGGAATAGCATCTCAGTATCACCCAAAAGGGGGCATCCTGCCTGAAAACCAGGTATTGTTGCTTTAATCATATGAAATTACATGATTCCAGAAATCTGTTCAGGTCTGACACATCTGTGATGTGTATATGCAGGAGTCCCAGGTTCAAATCCCAGCGTTGGTACCGTGACTTTCTGTCTGAAGTCAGAACGGGGTCCTTAGTCTGTGGCACCGTTAATTGAAAAGCAGTTTACTATGGAGCAGTTCACTAAGGATGTATTCTAAACAGGATATGTCGTGTGTGAGGTCTGGTCTCAAGAAATTAATCGAATTGAACTAAATGGTTCGAGATACCGTTTCAGATCTCAATATTAAGTGGGTTAACGCGTGAACTGAGGACGAAGGCATGCTATCGTAGACCCTGTAGTGGAGCATATCCACTGTGACAGTCTCTCATAGCGGTTGGAAGATCTGCCTGTTGAGTGAGACACGTGTGTTCGAATCTTAGTGCATGTAAAATACTTCATTCGTCGCTTCAAGGTGCGTGTTGGCGTCATAGGTGTTTGAGATTTCAAAAGTTTTCAGGAACTATATAGTTTATTTCATTTTAGAAGTGGTTCGAATGATTAATCAACCATGAATGAACATTTCGTTGTCAGACCAAAGACGGCAATCAGCCACTTTTAAAATACTGTGAAACCAAATTTGTAACGATAGAAGATACATAAATAAAATTTAGAGAACAGTGCCCAGGTGGCTTCAACATCAAATAGTTAATATAACCCTGAATTCTAAAGCCAGCATAAATAATATTGGTAAATTACAAACCGATCTTGAACTTAATAGGAATATCTGTGAGACAAACAAACGTTTAGCAATGTATATAGTTTGATTTTAAATTGACGCTACTGTGGTCAGTTCCATGAATGAGTGTCTAAATAAAATTTAAAAGAGAATGCACACATGGCATCAGTTAAGACACGAAAACTGACCTAGAATTTATGATGAGTATACATTTCAGAGGCAACATATGTAATATTCATAATCAGCAGGGTTCGAGTCCAATAGATTGCAAAAAATTGTTAAAAATTGCAGTTATAAGTAAGCACGACCAGTAAAATTCTTTTAAATAACACCGAGGTTAACTTAAAACTAAAACGCAGGGTATAGTTATCTCGTACAGCAGATGGCTCCAGACAGCAGAGTGTATAGTCTAAGCAGTGAGATGCTCACCATACAACTCTGTACACCCCAGACATTCCGCTTTGCCTGTGATTTCTTTAGTTACAAGACAGCACACGAAGTACCAATGCCTTCTTCCATCAAATCTGAACTACGTGTTTCTTAGACGTGTAAACTGTTAGATTAGCGACACTTTCTCGCTCCAGCAGTTGCTTGTAGTGCATATGTCACAAATAACTGTCAGCGATTTCCGTTGGATAGCCATCCTCCAGTTATCGGTGATCAATGACCGAGTGTGAGTTGATGATGTCAGCCATTAACTTGACATAACCGAGAGAGCTCATGCCCCGTAGTGGAAAGGGAAGGAATTGGTTCCAGGCAAACTGTCGAATTGATATCGAAACATCACATGGGTTATGTGCACTGAAACAGAGCTACTGCTTTTGACATTATGATAGTGGAGCCGTGGTTATACTGGATCAGCAACTAGTGTGTAGATGTGGGGTGCCAGTGGGTTCACTGTCACCTCTTGTTGAACAGCTAGCAGTATCTGGTATAGCAATACATATCACAAAAGTAGCTGTGAATTATACTTTCTGTTCGGAGGAAAATAGACTGACGAAAAAGAAAACAGCAACACACGAAAGTAAATGACGTAGAGCAGTAAAATTTCGGGAAATGATCTGCCTAGGTCACGTACTTAAATGATTAACATTGCAAGATCACAGGTTAATGTAAGTGTGAGATACGCCATTGCAAATGAGATACCGTATGGACCACTCTGAAATTGCCCATCTGTATGGAGTTTTACTTGTGTGGTGATGTCACTGGCGTTGAGGAACCAGTGGAAACACTATGGACAGTGTAACAATTGAGATAGTGACGCCTCCATGAGGCCCCACTGCTCTTCCCTCTGTGGTGGCGGAGGCGCCAGTGTGCTGGTCTCTACCAGCTCGTCTAGGACCGGCTAAGGATGATAGCTGGCACTGTGACACTGAATCCCTGCCTGGGCCTCAGCGTCGGCGCAACAGGCATGGATAGCAGGCCAGCGGAGCTGCGGCACCAAGTCCTTTGGAGGACAAAGTGCGGTCGGAGTCACAGCCTGGTCTCAAACCGGAGGCTGCTGTTGGCACTGCCCAATCGTCTCGCAGTCCGACAACGATCCGGCATTGTGGTGCACCCAGTGACAAAGGACCAAGTCCCAGAATCTAATGACGCACTGTCAACAAATTCAGCCTCACTTATATTGCCCATTTAATTTTCTAAAACCTGCTGTCCAGTCACGTCACTCATAACAAAGAGACTCGCCTGAGTGTGATGGTAACAACCCGCTTGTTCGCTTATTACCTCGTTCTTTGTTCCCGCGTCAGTTTGCTGCAGCGCTATCCTACTCATTGATTAGCCTGTTATTGTGCCCTACATGTCGGCATAGAGTGTCTGATGGTCAGCGTTGTTACCGCAGTGCTCCATGGTAACCCACGTGCTACTTTCACTTACACTAAAGGTTTAACACTTTTAGCTAAAATACTGGGTAGTGCCACTAACCCGCTAGGGTAGCCAAGAGCGCCAATGTGCTGCTTCCTGGCGCGCCAGCCCCAGATCGAATCCACCCGGAGGATTAACGACGGGCCCGTAAGCTTACAAGCTTGGATGTGGTTTTCAGGCGGTTTACCACATCCAACTAGGTGAATACTGGGCTCGTCCCCACGTTCCGCCTCAGTTACACGACTCGCAGACATTTGAAAACGTTTGCACTGTTCCATGACTTACACTAGACGCAAACAGTTGCGGTACATTAATTCTGTCCCGTGGGGTGGCGGCAGGAAGGGCACCCTCTGCAACCAGTATTGCCAAATCAATAGTAACACGGCCAACCCCGTGTTCAAACGGGACTAAGGCCCCTAGAAAGAAAGAAAGAAACTGGGTAGTGATACTAAAAAATTCTAACACATTAAAAAAGGGTGTATTGGCCAGAATGTTGAATGTAGCCATGCAAACGTGCATGCATTGTGCTGTGCCGGTACCGGATGTCAGTTTGTGGGAAGGAATTCCATGCATGCCGCGCTGGTCGATCAATACAGGGATGATTAATACTGTGTCTGGGCGGTTCTGGAGTTGTCGTCCAGTGATGTCCCATATGTGAGTGATTAGAGACATATCTGGTGTTCTATCGATATGTGGGCGAGCGTTATTCTGTTGGAAAACATGCCCCAGATGCTGTTCATGAACGGCAGCACAACAGGCCGAATGACCGGACTGACGTACAGATTTGTCGTCAGATGCGTGGGTTAACCACGAGAGTGCCCCCGCTGTTATACGAAATTGCACGTCACACCATAACTCCAGGGTAGGCCCAGCACATGGACAAGTTGGATGCACGCCCTCAATTCGCTTCCTTCTAACCAACACACTACCGTCATTGGCACGAAAGCAGATCTACCTTTCATAAAAAAACACAAGACATCATGCACCCTGCCCTCCAACGAGCTTTCGCTTCATGCTACTTAAGTAATAAACGGCAGTGGTTTCAAGGCAGTATAATGCATGCTGCAGGGCGTCTGTCTCGGAACTGTCCTTGAAGTGACAGAATTTTAACAGTTCTTTTTGTCATTATTGTTCCAGCTGCTGCTCAGAGTGCAGCTGCAGATGTAGTGCGATGCGCAACAGCCATATTCCGAGCACAAGGGTCTTCCCTGTCGGCCATGCCACGCGGCTCTCCGGAGTCCATTCTTCCTGCGACCGTACATTGCCATGACCAACATCGGCAGCAACCATGTTCAGTGGCTACATTCCTGCCAAGCCTTCCTGCAATATCGTGCCAAGAACATCTGGTTTCTCGTAGTCCTATTACATGGCCTCGTTCAAACTCGATGCCGTATTATACGATCTCGTTCAGGCTCATCGAGGTCTTGATATTGGCGTCTTTGTCGCCTTAACGGTATTCTTGACTAACATCAACTCATCACGTCCAATCTCCTATGTATCTAATGCTGACGACCGTTGCAGCGTGTCCTTAAAGCAAACATACTTTCGCTATCATAGTGACGCCTTAGCAAACACTCTTAAGCGATTAATGAGAAATTTAAACAGACATAATCTTTGAGATGTAGAAAAAGCTTACCAATATTCACTTAAGTCGCCCAACTCCTTTCGGGATTTCCCAGTTGTAGCCGGCCGGAGTGACCGAGCGGTTCTAGGCGCTACAGTCTGGAACTGCGAGACCGCTATGGCCGCAGTTTCGAATCCTGCCTAGGGCATGAATGTGTGTGATGTCGTTAGGTTAGTGCTCAGAGCCATTTGAACCTTTTTTGAAACCAGTTGTTGAAAATTAGGTGTACTGATAAGGTAAGGAATCAAGAGGTTCTGAGCAGAATCGGAGAGGAAAGGAATATGTGAAAAAACACTGATAAGGAGGAGGAACAGGACGATGGGACATCTGTTAAGACGTCAGAGAATAACTTCCATGGTACTAAAAGGCGCTGTAGACACAAAAACTGTAGAAGAAGACAGTGACTGAAATACATCCACCAAATAATTGAGGACGTAGTTGCAAGCGAAGTGCTACTCTGTCATGAAGAGGTTGTCACAGCAAAGGGAATTCGTCGCTCATCAAGCCAGTCGGATGACATGACTAAAAAAAAAGGCATCCGATGCATACAGTACCCATAGAGCTCATCACAAGTTAGCCCGTCTTTTGCACATTAAGCTTAAAGAATCTTCTCTATTTGAGAGAGGTTTTTCGGTGAAAAATTGTGAAGACTTGATTAGAAGATTAACTAATATTAAATTGTCTCCTCTGACGGAATTAGTTTCCTTCGATGTCGTTAGCTTATACACTAACGTCCCAGTAGACGCAACTCAGAAAATAGCAGAGCAGAATTCGCTAACTCACAAGAAAATGATACCGGAAATTATAGAACTCGTGTCTCTGCTATTTTAAATGAAAAAATGAAATAATTGTTTTGCATTGTTGGCCGTCCAGGGACATTCGCCCGCCAAGTGCAAGTCGACGCCCCTTGGGCGACTTGGGTGCCGTTAATGGGGATGAAATGATGATGAGGACAACACAACACCTAGTCCACGAGCGGAGAAAATCTCCAACAAGGCCGGAAATTGAACCTGGGCCAGCTGCATGGTACGCAAGCACGTTACAACTCGTCTAAGCAAACGTACATGTTAAATGAAATGCCGAAATGTTGAATAACATTAGTTTCTATGCACGATACGTCGATAACATACTTTTCATTGCTGGAGACACAAGCGATTAATTAGATCAACTGTTTCCCAACTTCAGTTTCATGAAAAAAAATTTGTTTATAGAAGAACTGGAAAACAGTAGCAGAGAACTGAATTACCTGGATCTTATATTACGGTTACGTGATGACAAAATAGACTTCAATATTTTCTGTAAGAAAATTTTTTCTAATAACGTCATGACATCTAACTCAGTGTACCACCAAGATGATAAACTGACCTTCTTCCATTCTAGTATCCATTAAGCACTGATTATTCCAGTGACACCAGAGAGCTTGCAAGATGAAATTAAATTAAATCTTTAGCCACAAATAGCGGTTATAATCCCTCAGTAGCCCACAGAATTTTGGATGGGAAGACCTCTAACAAATGTTCCACTTCAGGTGATAGTACACAGCAGTATGTGACTGAGAAAAGATTCTTTATTTCCACAGCTTTTCTAGGTAATATTTCGTAGGAAGTTAAACGATTTCTTCCCAAGAAACGTAGTTGTTTTTTCATCTAATAAGAACTTGAGAGGAGAGTTAATACACGACTTATAACGTATAGAAAATCCATTTTCACAGTCGGGGTTTATAAGCTAAAATGTAATGAATGCCCACTTTCTATAGGTCAGATGGGAAAGGCATTTAAAACTATTACAAGGCACATTTACTGGACAAAGGGCATATTAATATTCAAGGGTCCGTATACGCTGAACATATCCTTCAATTAGTCCTGTGCTGGAATTAACGTAGCTGTTACATGCGGATAGTATACAGTTTTCTAAATGCCAAACGCCTCATAAGCGTTCCCAGTAAAGTGTTGTATAATCACGTCACTCTTAATTTAATTTTCTTAGGCTTAATTGTTGTATTACAACTATTTTTTATGCTTTCTGTCAAATGGATGGTTCAAATGGCTCTGAGCACTATCGGACTTAACATCTATGGTCATCAGTCCCCAAAAACGTGGAACTACTTAAACCTAACTAACCTAAGGACAGAACACAACACCCAGTCATCACGAGGCAGAGAAAATCCCTGGCCCGCTGGGAATCGAACCCGGGAACCTGGGCGCGGGAAGCGAGAACGCTATCATGCTTTCTGTCACTCACTGTCTTCAGAATTTTTGTTAAAAAATGTTTCGATTCCAGATTGTGGTACAGTTACATAAGTTGTTTGCTGCGGCTACAGACCTCAGGGTGTATCAGCACCATCTAGGTTCAGTTTTCTCAGTTTCTGTTCACACATGTATGTTTCTCGGCCAGTTGCGTGTTTACCCGGTACTCGTCACACACGTCGAATCTAATAGGTATATTTTTTATGTAACACAAAGCCAGGTGTCTCTTTTTACGATCGTAAATTTTAATTATGACAACGCCTATTGGAGCACATCATTATCAGCATATAAAACGTAAGTTGAGGCTTATTTTAATAATTAAAAACGTTTCACCTTTTTGAAATGTATCAGTGTGCATGTTAGGCACTTGACTAGGCGGTCACCCTGCTGTGTTTTGCAAGGGCCATTCAGCTTGCATTTATCATAACAAGTGGACGTGTTTTGATTGCTTATTGTAATATCCTCTACAGTAAGTATGCTGTGCTTTTAAAATACCTAATTCTTTGAAAGTTGTATTTATCCGTAAATACTTATTTCTAGATAATAGGACTTCTGAAGAAAGCCCATTTATGTGGGTTGAAACTTAGGTGAATAGATTTTAACTAATACCTTCCGCAACCGGTGGCTCTTTCTATTCCATGTATTTTATTCGATTAAGGCACCTACACCTGGGTTTCAAGCAGGATCCCCTGTTTCGTTTGATGCTGAGGTGCTATTCCGATAGCCTCAGCGGTGAAGACAAGGCCATGGTTAGCTGCGACAGTGGCATACACTGGCCGAGCATCATGCCAGACAGCGTCCCTGTTGCTCTTCGCTCGGCTGTGGCAGAGGCAGCTGGCGCGGGTCACGACACGCATTCCTCAGACAGGCACAAGAGGATGGCTAGTATTGTGACGCCAAGTGCCTTCCTAGGCCTCAGCAATGGGAGCTGAAGACACGGACAGCAAGCTGGCGGGGCTATGGCACCAAGTTCAGTGAGGGGCCAGTGCAACTGCAGAGGCAGCTTGGTCTCGAACCAGAGGCTCCTGCTGGCGCGGCCTTGTCGTTCCCAGTATGGTGGTGCTTCAGCGTCAAGATATCACGCCACGGTACCAAACCCCATGAAGGGCACAGTGCAGCTGCAGACGCAGCTTGGTCTCAAACCAGAGGCTGCTGTTGGCGCTGCCCAATCATTCCTGGTGTAGCAGTGCTCCAGTGTTGTGATGTTGAGCTGTGACGCTAAACCCTTGACAGGGGCCCAGTGCAATGGTAGACGCTGCCTGGTCTCGAACTAGAGGCTGCTGCTGGCACTGCCCAGTCGTTCCCAGTCCAGCAATGCTACAGCCTCAAGATATCAGGCTATGGCATCCAACCCCATGAAGGGCTCAGTGCAGCTGAAGCCACAACTTGGTCTCAAACCAGAGATTGCTCATGGCAGTGCCTCGTTCCCGGTCTAGTGATGTTCGAGCATCGTGATGTCGAGCTGTGGTGCCAAACCCTGTGAAGGGCCCGTTGTTGGTGCAGTGCAGCTTGGTCTCAAACTGCCTAGTTGTTCCCAGTCTGTTGGTGCTCCAGCATCATGATATTTTGCTGTGGCACCAAACACTGTATAGAGCTCAGTACAGCTGCAGGAGCAGCTTGGTCACCAAATGGAGAGTGCTGCTGGCGCTGCCCAGTCATTTCCAGTGTGACAGAGTTGCAGCATTGTGATGTCAGGCTGCGGCACCAAACCCCATGATGGGCTCAGTTCAGCTGCAGACGCAGCTTGGTCTCAAAATAGAGGCTGCTGGTGGTGCTGCTCCGTCGTTCCCAGTCTGGTGGTGCTCCATTGTCATGGTTCGATTACTCAGCATTGAACAAGTCTTCGAATCGAATGACATCCTGTACCCAAATTCAGTCTCATTTATACTCAGTTTTTCCCTATTTGTTTCTCTAAAACCTGGTGTCGAATCACTTCACCCACAATAAGGGGACTCGTCAGAGTGTGGTGGCAATGACTCTCTTATTATATCATTCTTTGCTGCGTGAGGCTGTTGACTGCTGCCTCATCTATTCACATAGCGTAGTTGATGGCTAACGCTGTTGCTGCAATACTCCATGGCGGCCTCCATGCTCCTTTTAGACACTTGCACTAAAGATTTAATACTTTTACCTACAATATTGGATAGCGCCACTACACTGCCTCCCTACATGGAGAACACCCAACCGCTCAGGCCTTACTCTAACCCATTACACTACATTGATTACAATTATACTCCTTACACCAACTTGTCCACTCGTATATATTGTATAAGTACTGTATCAACTAAGTCAATATAGCTGCTGTCTTTTGCTCTTCGAATCCATTCTACTGGGATCTGTATTATCCCTGAATTGGGTTTCCTCATACTACAAAAAATATAGTCAGAGAAAAATCAAAATCACTAAGATGCTTGGAACTGAGACACTTTAAAAATAAACTCAACAAACGTAACTATTTTCTTGATCTTTATTTACTAACAAGTCTGAGGAATCTGGACTTTTCTCTCCCATTGCTCATCATTTCGCTTTTTCCTCTTAATATCCTTCCTTGCCTTTATTAGCATTTCTCGTAGAATTGCCTCTATCGCACCCTTGATTGGTCGCAGACGTCCCACATCCACAGTCGTTATACTTGTTGGCGATTCCAGCTTCACAATAACCGGTGACTTAGTTTCAGATACTTCGTACAGGTCCTAGTAATGTGTTAAAAACTTCTTTGTATTTCCGTTTCCATATAAGGACTCGGTAATTATTACCCATTGGCCCAACCTGCACTGCGGTAATGTATTCACACGCCTCTATACCTCTTTCTGTTTGGCCTTCGTGTTTGCCCTTTCTACACCTTTCCACACCTCCTTTACTTTTCTCACAAAATTGTGGACTGCATCTCTCTTTCTATCACTCTACTGGTCAATCATGTCTAAAGGAGACGGAATATTTTTTCCATACACTACCTCAGATGGTGATAACCCACTGCTAGTATATACTTCACAGTTATACAGTTTATGACAAAAGCTAAATATGTATCCCAGTTAGAATTATATGAATCTAAGTAATAACTAAGCATTTTTCCAATGGTTCTATGAACTCTACCTGTCTTTCCATTTACTTGTGGATATAGTGGGCTAGTACCCAACTCCTTCATTCTCAACAACCGACTCAGCTCCTTCATCAGGTCTGTGGCACCCTGAACTTCAGTATCTACCTAGTAACTAATGCCTATGCGACTGATTGTCTGCCGGTAAGGTATTAGCACCATCTCGATGTAACAAGAAAAATAACCTATTGTGGTCAACACCAAACGATTACCTGCTTGTTTTCCCTTCAATGGTCCTAACACGTCTATCCCAATGAAACTAAATGGCAATGTTGGTTCTGGCAATCTTTGCAGCAATGTCAACTCCTGATTCAAATTGTCCTTCTATGGCATATCACGCCACATCATCCTATCTTGCTTTCAACCAATATTTCTCCGCCACCCATCTGTTCATCACCCTCCATCCACCATGACCTGGCCAAATGTGATCATGCATCTCGCATAACGCTTCCAATTTTATCTTGTCCAGCACCACCGCTTGTGGTCCCAATTCTTTCTCTTTTTACAGTAATCCGTCATGCATACGAAACTGATGTCATTTCTCATACTGTCTACATTCCTTGTCCATTTTCTGTGTTGCTCACCATTCTGCAACATCTTACTGCTTAGCCCAACTTCTTTTCCATTTTTCCTTTCTGGCTTATGGATTACTTCGTAATCAAATTCACTGAGTTCTACTGCCCATCTCGTTAATATACGAGACAGGTCCTTGAAGCCTACTGGCTACTTTAAAGCTGCATGATCTGTTATCATCTTAAACTTGCTCCTGTACAAATAACATTCAAAGTACGTCATTCTGTACACCAAACTACGCTTCTCTCTCTCTGATGTAGAGTAATTTCTTTCTGTGGGGTTTCTTGATGGAAAGGCAACAGAAAGTTCTTGACCACTGACCTCCTGGCTTATAACATGGCAAAGGGCATAGTTTGAAATATCAGATGTCAATACAAATTCTTTCTGAAAGTATGAAAACATCAAAAGTCGACTATATGTCAACACATTCTTTAAGGAATCAAATGTTTCCAGAAATTCCTCTGAAAGCACAAACTTAACCCCTTACTTCAACAATTGAATAAGTGGTCTTACAATATCTGTAAATCCCCTCATGAACCTCCTATAATAATTCTTGAGATCGAGGAAAGTTTTAACTCCCTAATAGTTTGTGGTACTGGAAAATCTTTACTAATGGCATGGCCAAAATAGTTAATTCCTTCCGGAGAAAAGTGATATTTTTCAGTGTTGAGTGTGAGATGAGCTGTCTCTAATCTGCTGAATACTTCTTTTAGACATTGCTTAAGTTTCTGTATATCGCTTGAATAAACAAATACGTCATGAAGATCTAATGAACACTGGCTTGGTTTTTTGAAACCCAAACGGCATCCCCTATAGTGGTCGTGTACCCCATTTTCGGAAAAAGCCGTTGTTGGTCTATCTTCAGGGGTCATTTCTAACTGATGATATCCACTCTTTAAGTCCAACGTCAAGAAATACTTGCTTTTGCTGATATTCGGAATATGGTATGCACCTATTGTAGTCTTGCAGTTCAAATAGCGATAATTGCAAGAAAACCTATACTTCTCTGAACTGTCTGTAGATTTCACAGGTCTGATACGAATCCCTGTCCTCCATGTACTGTTACTCTCTTCTATTATTGCATCAGCTAATTGTTGATCTATGATCTCTTCTCTGCCTGCAACGACTGTGGCATATTGCGTGGTCCTCGGTATACCATTACTTCACTTCCTTCCGGAACCCTTCTTTGTGTTACTGACGTGGCAGGTAATGGCCCTATCGAGATACAGATCCTGAAATTCTACCAACATGATCTCCAACAGAGCTCTTTCTGCTCCTTTCAGATGCTTCAAATTCTCACGAAACGTAGGCCTAGCAGCGTCCTGTACCTCCTGAATGGTGATCTTCCTCAATTGGAATCTCTAGTGTAGCTAATAACGTTTCCTTCAATAACATTAATATTCAGTTCCAAGAATCTCGACATTTATTGGTATCACTTCTCCTCTGTCCCTTTCCTGTACACATGCAGTACTACATTTCACGAAACAACACACTAAGTCTAATGTTACATTACCCTCCAAAGGTTCTATTACACATATCTACTGGTAAGTTCTGTTCTACAATCACTCATAGTGACTTTCTGGTGCCTCTCGACACACAGTCACAAGAATCAAGCTTAGGATCATGCTGTACCCCTCGATTATATGTTTACATGAGATACCACTTCACACTCTCTCTAAACTTGGTTGTCCCAACCGAAAAATTCAGCATTATTAACCCCAACAGTCTTACACCATTATCCTGTACCATATTTTAATTCCTATAGTGATAGATTCCACTGACTCCTACCCACTAATTCTCTCTAGGCTAAGGCTACTGACAGATACACTTCTCTGTCCAATACTACTTCATACTCTATTCCAACCACAACACCCATTACGGAACATTCAACCTCTGCATTCGTTCTAACTGAATTTCTTCTTAAGTGGGAACTAAACCATTCATGAAGATCCTTCATGAAGCTCCAGTGTCAAGAAAGTTAACATAAAGCATCGATCACTCGTTTCTCGTCTTTTTGCAGAATCACTTCCTTTATCTCCTAGTTTAATGAGCTCGGATTTGTTAACGCTCGTTTTTTTTAATTCTATCCACAAAGTTTTGTACTGCCTCTTTGTCTCTTGGATACCACCCCCAACTGTTCACGAGAGAAAACCAGGTACTAGTGTGCGTCCTGTATTGTTCCAACACTTGTCACAGCTGGTCAACAGTTCTTGCATTTTGCAGTGCTTCTGAGCACCTCAGCAATAATTCAACATTTCCCTCGACAGTAACTTTGCGACCTGCTACAACTGTTTACCATACGAGTCCCTTGCGTCAGTAGATGATTTAAGATCCTCCATAAATGTCAATACATCCTCAGACGCTCTACCAGAGAAAGGAGAAACAAGATTCGCTACAGTCGGATCTACTCATAGAGTCTGAGACTTCAACACATCTACACTCCTGGATATGGAAAAAAGAACACATTGACACCGGTGTGTCAGATCCACCATACTTGCTCCGGACACTGCGAGAGGGCTGTACAAGCAATGATCACATGCACTGCACATCGGACACGCTAGGAACCGCGGTGTTGGCCGTCGAATGGCGCTAGCTGCGCAGCATTTGTGCACCGCCGCCGTCAGTGTCAGCCAGTTTGCCGTGGCATACGGAGCTCCATCGCAGTCTTTAACACTGGTAGCATGCCGCGACAGCGTGGACGTGAACCGTATGTGCAGCTGATGGACTTTGAGCGAGGGCGTATAGTGGACATGTGGGAGGCCAGGTGGACGTACCGCCGAATTGCTTAACACGTGGGGCGTGAGGTCTCCACAGTATATCGATGTTGTCGCCAGTCGTCGGCGGAAGGTGCACGTGCCCGTCGACCTGGGACCGGATCGCAGCGACGCACGGATGCACGCCAAGACCGTAGGATCCTACGCAGTGCCGTAGGGGACTGCACCGCCACTTCCCAGCAAATTAGGGACACTGTTGCTCCTGGGGTATCGGCGAGGACCATTCGCAACCGTCTCCATGAAGCTGGGCTATGGTCCCGCACACCGTTAGGCCGTCTTCCGCTCACGCCCCAACATCGTGCAGCCCGCCTCCAGTTGTGTCGCGACAGGCGTGAATGGAGGGACGAACGGAGACGTGTCATCTTCAGCGATGAGAGTCGCTTCTGCCTTGGTGCCAATGATGGCCGTATGCGTGTTTGGCGCCGTGCAGGTGAGCGCCACAATCAGGACTGCATACGACCGAGGCACACAGGGCCAACACCCGGCATCATGGTGTGGGGAGCGATCTCCTACACTGGCCGTATACCTCTGGTGATCGTCGAGGGGACACTGAATAGTGCACGGTACATCCAAACCGTCATCGAACCCATCGTTCTACCATTCCTAGACCGGCAAGGGAACTTGCTGTTCCAACAGGACAATGCACGTCCGCATGTATCCCGTGCCACCCAACGTGCTCTAGAACGTGTAAGTCAACTACCCTGGCCAGCAATATCTCCGGATCTGTCCCCCATTGAGCATGTTTGGGACTGGATGAAGCGTCGTCTGACGCGGTCTGCACGTCCAGCACGAACGCTGGTCCAACTGAGGCGCCGGGTGGAAATGGCATGGCAAGCCGTTCCACAGTACTACATCCAGCACCTCTACGATCGTCTCCATGGGAGAATAGCACCCTGCATTGCTGCGAAAGGTGGATATATACTGTACTAGTGCCGACATTGTGCATGCTCTGTTGCCTGTGTCTATGTGCCTGTGGTTCTGTCAGTGTGATCATGTGATGTATCTGACCCCAGGAATGTGTCAATAAAGTTTCCCCTTCCTGGGACAATGAATTCACGGTGTTCTTATTTCAATTTCCAGGAGTGTATTTCGAGCCACGCGGAGTGGCCGCGCAGTTTGAGGCGCCGTGTCACAAACTGCACGGCCCCTTCCGCCGAGATTAGAGTCCCCCCTCTCAGGCACGGGTGTGTGTGTGTGTGTGTGTGTGTGTGTGTGTGTGTGTGTGTGTGTGTGTTGTCCTTAGCAGAAGTTAGTTCAATGGGACTGTGGTGTCACCGCCAGACACCACACTTGCTAGGTGGTAGCCTTTAAATCGGCCGCAGTCCGGTAGTATACGTCGGACCCGCGTGTCGCCACTATCAGTGATTGCAGACCGAGCGCCGCCACACGACAGGTATAGAGAGACTTCCTAGCACTCGCCCCAGTTGTACAGCCTACTTTGCTAGCGATGGTTCACTACCTACTTACGTTCTCATTTGCCAAGAAGATAGTTTAGCATAGCCTTCAGCCACGTTATTTGCTACGACCTAGCAAGTCGCCATTATCAGTTACTATTGATATTGTGAACTATGTACCGTCAAGAGCGACGTTCATCCTTAATGGATTAAAGTTAAGTATTCCACCAGCTACGTCCGTTGTTTCTAAATTCTAATTTCCTTGTCCTGTTCCAGACCTCACGCCAGCCTGCGTGAGCTAAATCGCGTGCCTTTCGGCTTCCTCTAGTAACACGGAGTTGGCTCTCCTGCCAACCACAAAAGGGACATTGTACGTGAAATTCATTGAAATTTGATATTTTCTGTTTTCTACTCGATAATATACTTTCGATTTTCCTGGACAATTTGGTTTATAATACATTGAAATCAGACAGTTGTTAGACCTTCAAGTAATATTTTGAATATTGACGTGTCACTGTCAAATTTCGTGGCTACGTGTATACTGCCACAGTTGAGCAGTCATATCTTGGGAACTACATTGTCTATAAGGCTGTGAATTGCTTAGTTTTGTGCTTACTGCTAAGTCTCAGAAGTTGGCATTACTAATAAATAAATCAGTCTTTGTTTCTGATATTAGTTTGCGTTGAAAGCAGTGTGATTATCTGCTATTTTTGTAGTAAACTGACTTCTATTTCTTTTTATGCGTGAATAAAATGACTAAGTTTAAAACTAACTTCAAAAAACACAAATTTGCGGGTAACAGATGTGAGGCCTTCATTTTCTTGTGAAGTACTTGAATATACTTGTGCTAGCAGTGAAGGAAACCATCTCAGGCTTTGTGCCAACTTCCCTCAAACACTTGGTGTAAATGTAGGCCAGCTGACTTTGTGACACCCTGCTATGATTTACACATAAGCATTGTCTTCCTTTGGCAGTAATGCGGGCAATGATTTCCGTCATTGTCGATGAAGTAAGCTTTTACCTTATCTTAGTCCATGTCAGACTCAAACTCGTTAATTGCTTTCTCCCTATTATCTATAGCGTATTCTTGCTCCTCTTTGACCTTTGACCCATTTTTCCATAGTATAAAAAATTCTGTGAGCTATGTTATGAGAGTGGTTTAAGACATCACTGGTACTATATGTTCTTATTTCATCATCCCTGTTTTCTCTTTGTGTGTTTTGGCTGACTGTGGTCTGTGTTTTTGTTACTGGCTGTGTTACTATTACCGCCTTGTGAGGGCCAGTTTCCTGATAGACGGGATTTAGTTTCCCTCACGTTGGCTGTTATGTTCATTTGTTACAGCATCAGATAGAGAAGCATTTTGCTCTCTGTCTTGTCTCAATGGTTCAGTATTTACATTTCTGCTTTCGTCATAATAACTCTTACGAAAGCGTGTTGACTGCCTACCACGTCTTCCACCACGGCCTTGATTATGATAATTAGACCTAGTATTCCGAACCTCCACACTTCAAACATTCACGTTCCCACTGTTATTATTTCTGTTGTTTACTTGGTTGTTAGAAGATTTGTTGTTATTTTGCATCTGCTCCTCAAAAGCAGCTAATCTTTCTACTCGCTCTAAATCTTCAATGAACCTATTCGTATTGTCTCTAGGTGCTGAAATTATTCTTTTCGGCCAGTACCAAAGCAGCGTGCCTTCTAGACCTATAATAATAATTTCTGGTTTAATTTTTGCTGTCAGATGTGACAGCCGTGATACTCACTTTCTAGAGAACTCTTTTACTGACTCCCGCCCTGGACTAAAGTTTTTACCACTCCAAAACTCTCAAGACATCGTTTTGTTTTTTTGTGTGACCAGCACTTGTTAAGAAACGCAGATTTAAATCCATAAAGATTTTTGAATATTAGCATTACGTGAGCTGACCACCGCAAAGCATCTCCTGACTGTTGACTTCTTGTAACAGAAATTTTGTCTCGTGCTCAAACCATGCATCAGGTAAAACACCCTCAAAATCATTCCAGAATTCTAATGAGTGAGTTTGTTTGTCTGGATCAAAACGTAAAAATCGACGATATCCGATGACAACAAAGTTTGGATTCATCGCCTTTTTCATCTGACGACAACCCTTCCAGAAGTTCATCCGCGCCCTTGAAATCTTTGCTAACTTTGTCAATTTAGCTTTTGAAAGTAATGCAGATTATTTAACTATTGCTCTACTTTGATTTGCAGATCATGATCATTAGCATCAATATTATAATTTGAACTATTCAGTTTTGAGGTCATTTCATCCCTTAATGCTTTATTACTACCCTTTAACTCTTTACTGCTAGATTCCGTTACACTGCTTAGTTCTTTATCGTGCGGTTCAAGTTTAGCAAACAGTAATTACATCCGATTTTGAACTTCTCCATTGCCACTTGGCATTTCTACTGATTTTAACGGAATTTTTCGCATTTCCTGCCGTAGCTGATTTTCAGACATATTGAACTCAGTTTCATGATCTTATATTATTATTAATTCTATCCTCTCCTTCTTGGCCCTTGTTTCATTTAATTCGTCATCAGAAAATGGTTCTAACTTTGAAGTATCTTTGAAATTCAAATCAGATTCTACTTTTGACAAACCACACTATACTTTTCGATTTATTGGTTCGATGGAACCATCTTCATTAAATTCAGTTTCTGATTATGAGAATTCATTGTCAGAGACTGGTTCCATCTTAAGTTCCACATAGTTCTCCATTTTTAGTACCCCGTTAGCAGCAACTAACAAATACTTAAAATATTCTAGACCTAACTTAATTGCTTGTCATCGACGAATGGTGCCGCCTCGGTGTACCAGCAAACGTGATGCGACGCGTCACGACGTAATGCGGTCAGCAGCAGCACCTGTGGGGGTGAGGATGGCCGCGGGTATCGCCTACTGCAGTAGCTCCAGGACGGGGGCTGGGCACCGGCTGGAGCACGCAGCAGCTTGCAGGTGTTTGGCAGGTCCACGCAGCTCCGTGATGACGCACCGTCTTCTGCTAACCTCAGCGCCGGTAACAGTCGCGATCTGTTGTCGCCTTCTTCCCTCATTCCGTCAAGGTCAATGTTACTGTGGCTAACATTCACAGTTTATTTACCACACTCGTGAGTAAATCTTAGCACTGTTCTCGCACTGGTTTCTGCCTGTTTCACTTCGGTATCCTGTTAATGTCTACCGAGTTAGTTATTTGCTACCGATTACTTTCACTCTTCAATTTTCCCGGACGATATACACCATGTGTGGGGCGGCAGGTTAATGAGAATAATGATTACCATTGGTCATCGGAGGTAATTGGAATTGTAAATATTATTCGCCGGCTTTTACGAGGGCCTGTCGACTATTTCTGTGGTCAGCCAGAAAGCGATGGGGAACATAATGACCATAGTTTCCAGTCTGCAAGTCCACATTCTTACCCACCCCACTGAAAGAAATGTTTCTATTCTCTCTTTGCTCAGCGGGATCAGGACTATGATTATAAATGAAAATTCTGAGTTCTAATTCATACATATATTTTTGGTAAAGTTTCACAAGCAAAACATCTACATCTACATCATACTCCGAAAGCCACCTAATGGTGTGTTATAATATTCATTATGTTCATATTGACAGTAAACCTGTCTGTGCTAAACAGCACTATGAGCAGTACAGAGGTGACCTCTGTGCTAAGTTCCTACTAAATTGTCCTTCGCCCTCACTATTGATAAAATAAATGCTAGCCACAAGAACGGAAAAATAATTCTCATCATTTGCCACGCAGATTTGTTAACATTACAGGCGGCACGATAACTACTTTTGGGAAATCTAAGCGATCCAGGTCTGCGCAAAGTCCTCACGAATTCACTTCCTATTATTAGTGGAAATAAGCGTTTTGTAACAGCCTGTTTCTGAGGTCATCCGAGGCAGCGCGCACTCCGGTGTTTGACTTACTCTGGGCTTATGGTGGCTAGGTGCGAAGTGTAGCTTAAATTTACTTCTCAGGCTGTATTTATGTATGTGGCACAGCGGACGGCCAAGGCTGTCATCTGCCCTATGCAAATGGTAGCAGTCTCTAAACGGCCGCTTTCTCGGACACACAGTGTTTAATAACAATGTCATTAATTAATTTAGAATTTTCGTAATTTTTGCATGCAATTAGGTAAGTTGCTAAAATCACAGAAGAAGTTTTAGCTCGCCTCCATTAAAACATTCCCTTCTGGAATTTTTAGAACGGAACTGACAGTAGAACATGACCTCTGAACTACAACTTTAAGAGACCTTGTATTGGTTGTTATTAACATCAAAATCCTAAATCTTGTTGTAGCTGTATTACTTAATAGGGTTCATCACGTGTTGTAACCAAAACTTCCTAGTATTAATATAACGGATACTTAACATACCACAAATAAGAAAATTTTTGTTCCGAATTTAGTTTTAAGTATATTACTCATACAGATTTTCTAATATTTAGCACCTTCAATTTTTCTTAAACACATGGATTCTGACCAAAATATTGCACTAATCACCTTGAGACTTGTACCAGTTAATTTTGGCATATATCTGCACCTTATGACCAATTTCTGGCATCCTAGCTTATTATTTCGCACCATTTATTTTTTCTTAAGACGACGTATTTAGGTAAAATATTGACCTATCAATCTGACACTTGACAGTTTAAACATTATTACACTAGACAAATTTTGAAATAGCAACTTTAAATTTAGTTTCATTCTTAATTATGGTGCAACATGGATGTACTAGGCACAGACGCGTTACGGTGACGTATCGCTAATAACAGTGGACTGGGGTAAGTCCTGGCACACTCGCTCGCCTTTGTTTCTCTCAACGATACAGAGCTTGTTTCGCAGTAAGTTCACAAGCTGTGACATGGCTGCGAATTAACATTGACCTGAAAGTGTAATACATTTCCGTTACTTCACTGTGGCTCCAGTATATTAGGACTTTGTTTTATAAAACAGATCTGAAGATGGTCACTGTACACTGGAACCAGTAGTCTGAGGACATAAATAATTTGTGACCATAGACGTGAAGTAAAGGAAATTTCAGTATAGTTCATCAGTGTCTAAGTTATGAAAATTATGGATGTATCCGAGGGTCACAGTGTACGTCGAAAATAAGTGTACACTGGTTACTGACTATCTAAAACCCTTGAACCATCACCATCCACCATGAAGAAATTCGGTGCCAGGGACTATAGTCCACAGAGCTCGAACAGAGACAGGGAGAGTCTCGCCAAAGAATTACAGAACTTACCAATAGGATTCCGGAAGAATCGGTACATCAAACTGAGAGGGCCTAGGAGTCCAAATGAACGCTTGAGAATGAGCTTAACATGGAAATATTAGATTTATTAATATCTCGCCGGCCACGGAATCTGCCAGACCTGGGAAACGATCAGAGAATGTCCATTTGACGGATTAACACTGCGCACTCTGTAGAACAAAAGAACATCAACGGACTTAGTCGGTATTGTGGGACGAACTCAGATACAAATAGTGGTGCGAGACCAACAATAGTTTAGTGTAGTTGCAGTCCAGGCAGTCAGTACACGTAACATCAAAAGTTGCATCTGAACGACTGGGCGAACGTTTAAATACAGTTTATGAAATGGAAAGAACAGCTCGGATGAATACCCGGAAGCACACCAGTAAGCGTAGCAAATAACATCCCATGGTCCCCCACTTATTAGCATGATAACTCTTTCCTGTTCCTTCTTCAAGTTCCACGTTGAACTTTACTGCCTCCTTAACCAACCTAAATTCTTAACTGCCGCCGTTTGTCGAACACGGCACTTCCTTCTGCCAGGAAACGTGCTTCAATCGGACTTTCTTCCACAACTCCCCCCTCCCAAATCTCACTTTCCCCTTCGCCCTCTCGATAGCAGCCTGGGAATCTCGCAGCAGTGATTGCGTGACAGCGCCTGGCAGACAGGCAACCCGCGGCCCGAGTGCCACGTGACCCCCATAGAGATGTTCTCCTGCAATTCGAAGCCCAGTGAACGATAGCTGCCTCCCAATAGACCTCGCGAGCAGCAATTTACCTCAGTTTTTCTCCTTATTCACTGAAATCCCTGTTCGGCTTAATTCAACACAATGGATTAACGGGTTAGAAAAATAGTGTTAAGTGTCAGAGCTGCTGATATTTTTAATTCAGTTAAGATTTTTCTTCAGTCTTTCGACCAGTTGTAACTCGTATCTCTTTGATACCCATCATATGTGTCCAGTGTTACACGTTTCTGCAACACATTTCTACTAATGGATAAACACGTGCGTCCTAAAGTGATGATGCTCTCGTATTTTAGAAGAATATGAAGCACTGCACTTAAAGGTTGAGTTGAAGGTTACTTTATAGGTACTAAGCCCTTTCACTCATTTATTTTATCGTAAGTTAATTTATGGACCAGAAGTGTTTGCCAATGAGTTTATTAATTTCACTTAACGATGACGATCTTCAGGCATGAGTAGATTTAGAGTCCTAAACATATCGTGTTATTACATATATGGGTGGTATATATGTAATGACACTACATGTGTAGTGCACTGCACCTGTTCAGCTCTGAAGATAATCATCACTGAGTGAAATTAATAACCTGATCGATAAACGTTTGTGGTTTGTACTTGTAAGGAAATAAATACTTCTCGGATCACTGGAATACCGTGACTGTCTCGCAACCTGCGAACCTTTCACACACAAAATTTAACTATCGGAAAATCCGCTGACACGCCGTCGTAAGAGCACTAAGGATTTGACGTGTTCAAGGCATGCGATTAATATTATTTGATTAGGACCTTTCATAAACACAATACTGCAAATAATAAACCGAAATAAATGCTAGCAGTCGAGTTCTCTTTTAACGGAGGTAAACACGATGAACATTAATATTTTCTTTGGTTCTCTTGGCAGATCCTTTACATCCGTATAATTTCAATATTTCCACTACGATTACTCGGAAAGTCATCTACGTCACTACTTGTATCACTACTGTACAAATGTTTTGATTAATGTTACTTGATACATGATTGCGTTATACGACTAACGTAAAATAATTTGCCATTGTACTCAGCTGTAGTTATTAGTGGTTTCAATGATAGTAATACCATTATTTAGAGATACTAACATTACAAAAGTATTTACTACAAACTTATCATCATCATTATTTTATAGAGTAAGCTGCACTTCACCATACAACTAATGTTAATTTTTTATGTTCTTCCGTTTTCAATTAGAATGAAAATCCTTCTCTAAATCTTTCTGCTACGTGATCAGGAGTATGAAAGTGGGATAAAAATTTAAACTTTTTGAAAATAGAGTACATATCACAGAAAAGTTCAGAAAAAAATAAATTGCCAAGTCTGAATTCCTCTTCAGTCTGTGACTAATATTTTGCTGTAAAGAGTGAGATATTCAAAAGTAGGTACAAAAGAAATAAAAAAGTGTGTGCACGAATAACACTGTATGACTGATTTTGACATTTTGTTTAATCATGTGGAGTGATGTTGTATACGGCAGTCTGCATCACCGCTGTAATAGTTGACCAGTTTACCGTCTGAGGGCAGCACTAGACAGCGAGGGGAGAAACGCAGTTTTCGCCCCTTTCCGCAAACTATGCTGTATGTTACAAAAATGACGGAGCATTGTATGGTGACGCTTATCGCAATTGATTTCAAACGTGGAAATAATGCGCGGAAAAACATAATCAATTTCAGTAATAGGGAGGATATTAAAAGGAAAGGACTCGGTGATGTTGGATTGTAATATAAATAACAAAAACGAAAGGTAGCTGCATAACAGCCTGCATCGCTTGTGAGTGGAGTTTTGTAAAAACGCGTATGTAAATTTTTATTTTATTTTATAGTCTTCTGAACGGTTTGATGCTGCCTGCGAAGAATTTCTCTCCTGTGCCAACCTCTTCATCTCAGAGTAGCACTTTCAGTCTACGTCCTTTATTATCTGATGGATGTATTCCTATCTGTGTTTAGCTCCCTCTAGTACCATGGAAGTCATTCCTTCAGTGTCTTAAGAGGTGTCCTATCATCATGTCTCTTCTCCTTGCCAGTGTTTCCCACACCTTCCTTTCCTTTCCGATTCTGCGTACAACCTCCTCATTCCTCACCTTATCAGTCCACCTAACTTTCAACATTCGTCTACAGCACCATATCTCAAATGTTTCGATTCTCTTCTATTCCGGTTTTCCCACAGTCCATGTTTCACTACAACACAATGCTGTGTTCCAAAGGTACATTCTCAGAATCTCTATCTTAAATTAAGGCCTGTGTTTGATAACAGTAGATTTTTCTCGGCCTAGAGTGCCCTTTCCGCCAGCTCTAGTCCGCTTTAGATGTCCTAATTACTCCGTCCGTCATTGATTATTTTGCTGCCTAGGTGGTAGAATGCTTTACCTTTGTGACCATCAGCCCTGACGTTAAGATTCTCGCTGTTCTCATTTCTGCTAATTCTGCTACTTCTGATTACTTCCGTCTCTCGACGATTTAGTCTCATTCCCTATTATTTACTTATTAGAATGTTCATTCCCTTCAGCAAATCATGGAACTTCATTATCCTGTATATTATTCTTGTAAGGAACTTGGATGCATGTGCTGTTAAGCTCCTTCGTTGATAAGTCTCGTACTTGTCAGCTATTGCAGTCTTTAGAATTATGTGAATGATGCCCTACTGACCATTAAAATTGATACACAAAGAAGAAATGCAGATGATAATCGGGTATTCATTGGACGAATATATTATACTAGAACTGACCTGTAATTACATTTTCACGCAATTTTGGTGCATAAATTCTCAGAAATCACTACCCAGAACAACCACCTCTGACCGTAATAACGGCCTTGATACGGGGCATTGAGTCAAACAGAGCTTGGATGGCGTGTACAGGTACAGCTACCCATGAAGCATCAACATAATACCGCGGTTCATCGAGAGTAGTGATTGACGTATTGTGACGAGCCACTTGCTCGGCAACCATTGACCAGACGTTTTCAGTTGGTGAGACATCTGGAGAATGTGCTAGCCAGGGCAGCACTCGAACATTTTCTGTTTCCAGAAAGGCCGTACAGGACCTGCAACATGCGGTCGTGCATTATCCTGCTGAAATTTACGGTTTCACAGGGATCGAATAAAGGGTAGAGCCACTGGTCGTAACATATTTGAAATGTAACGTCCATTGTTCAAAGTGCCGCCAATGAGAACAAGAGGTGACAGAGACGTGTAACCAATGGCATCCCATATCATCACGCAGGTTTATACGCCAGTATGGCTATGACGAAAACACGCTTCCAATGTGCGTTCACCACGATGTCGCTAAACACGGATGCGACCATCATGATGCTGTAAACAGAACCTGGATTCATCCGAAAAAATGACGTTTTTTCATTCGTACACTCAGGTTCGTCGTTGAGTACACCATCGCAGGTGCTCCACTGTGTGATGCAGCATCAAGAGTAGCCGCTGCCATGGTCTCCTAGCTGATAGTCCATGCTGCTGCAAACGTCGTCGAACTGTTCGTGCAGATGGTTGTTGTCTTGCAAACGTCCCTATCTATTGACTCAGGGATCGAGACGTGTATGCACGATCCGTTACAGGCATGCGGATAAGATGCCTGTCATCTCGACTGCAAGTGATACGAGGACGTTGGGATCGAGAACGTCGTTCCGTATTACCCTCCTGAACCCACCGATTTCATATTCTGCTAACAGTCATTGGATCTCGATCAACGCAAGCAGCAATGCCGCGAAACGATAAACCGCAATCCTGATAGGCTAGATTCCGACCGTTATCAAAGTCGGAAACGTGATGTTACGCATGTCTCCTCCTTACACGAGGCACCACAACAACATTTCACCAGTCTACGCCGGTCAACTGCTGTTTGTGTATGAGAAATCGGTTGGAAGCCTTCCTCAAGTCAGCACGTTGTAGGTGTCGCCACCGGCGCAAACCCTGTGTGAATGCTCTGAAAAGCTAATAATTTGCATATCACAGCATCTTCTTCCTGTCGGTTAAATTTCGCGTCTGTAGCACGTCATCTTCGTGGTGCAGTAATTTTAATGGCCAGTAGTGTATTTTTCGGAAAGTCAGATGTAATTCGCTAGACATCAGCGAATCGTATTATTGATACTCTTTCACCTTCAATTTTAATTCCACTCCTGAAACTGTCTAAAGGGTAGCATATGTGTCCCTTACAGCGTCGTAATTCCCTGTAACGCACGTGCCTCTAACGACGTTATGTGCATCTTCTGAAAGCCTATAGTAAAACAGATAAATACAATTAACTACAATTCTGCCGTTATTATGGGCGGAAAAATGTAATGCACATTCTGAGCACTGCTATATTGTTAAAAGAGAATGAGAATATATTAATTCACTTAATATTGCGTTTTAATATTGACTGAACGATTCAGGATTATGTACGCAACGCTGAAATATGTTCGAAAGAAGAATGCAAACACACAAACTTGGAAACTAAATTAAAGCTGACGAAGAATATCATTCCTTGACGCCCGATGAGCAGTCTATTTACTTGATAAAGTCCGTGGAAATACGCATGCCAGCTAGACGAAAGGAAAAAAGATACTACCCTATACTTCGTGGAAACAAGTGAGTCATAAACATTGTTGCAAATACTATGCATCACCCAGCGACGAATACGAACTCTTCAACGCAAACTGAAAGATGGAATGACCACTCCTAAATACGGTACAGGAAAACATTTGAACACGCCACGTATCATATCAAACGACGACACAGCTCTGATTCTGGAAGGCTTTTCTGGTTTCCCGAAGTAGATAAGCCATTACAGCACGAATTAAATCTTAAAAGAATGTCTGTACCCAGATCTCAATCTATGCAGGATGTGTCGATTGTTAATGATTTCAGCTTCAGACGAAATAGAAATGCAGAACATAGAACTTGAGAGTAAGTTGCCTCATGCAAAAGCGGACCAAGTATGCGAGATGCTAGGAAGCGATATGGAAATGAGTGAAAGGAATAACAGGTTACATGTTACATGTGTTCACCTACAACAGGTTTTACTTTGTTCTTCATTGACGTATTGTACGGTATTCTTTCAGAGACAGCTGTCGTCATATAATTTCACGGTCCATGAAGTTGGTACTGGAGACAACACAGTAAATTGTGGGATGAATTCACCGCAAGGTGAGGATCAGCCAAAATAGTTTTGTAACGCTTGAAGAACGTATCGAACGCAAATTGTTGTATGATCTAAGCGTTGTGTTTGGCAGAAGAATAACTGGAGAGATTTTGCGCTTTATTTCTTTACTTTACTTTACTTTGCTTTACTTTACAGAAATATATTAAAACAATTTACGTTCGAGTCATAGTTTCCTATTTTGTGATAGGAACTTAGCAATGATCAAGATAAGAAAGAAAGTGTCAAAAGTTTTGGTTCCTTTAGAATCAAAGCATATCATTGGTTAGGCATTTGTCGATCCTTCAAAACTGACCATTCAAGGGATGGTGACCAAAGATTTCAAGAGCACAGGATCCTTTGAGCTGGTTTTCATAACTAAGCCTGCGTTGAAAATTACCGGTGTGCTTTGGTTGGAGCTGTATAGTGACGTTCCTCGAGTCATAAACGTGTGTCGTGAGACGTCCTTTGAAACGACAAATAAAAAATAAAAAAATCTGTTGCCTTCAGGTTTTCGGTTGCTCTACAATAGGGCACTCGAACTTCATAAGCAGAAGAAAAGCGATCTATTGAACATGACGAAATATATGGAGCCAAAGTAGCGGTACTTTTTCGAAAACCTGAAATTTGCCAACTGAGATTAATGTACTAGGTTTCTGTCTCAATTTGACAGGAAACTCATATTCTATAACGTTTTTAAGATCAAAGTAATCAGTTTAGAATAAATATTAATTTGTATCTTGTTATTGCATTGCTGATTTTCCAAAAGCTGCTAAATATGACATACAACATTATTCGCGCACACGCTTATAGTTAGTGATTTCTTCAGATGGGCAGAACTATCGATGGAATTAAACACAAAAAAGTATGACGTGACATTACCGCTTTTACGGTGATGGCTATAGGAGATCTGAGAAGAGGAATATTAGAGAACTACTGATTCTGACTTACAGGGTGTCCCAGGAAAATGGTCCATATTCACTGGTATGACAAGAACGATCACGCTAAGCGATAATGTCTAAATGCATACCTTGACCCTTTCAGATCTGAATGTTTTTCTAGAGGAAGAAACATTTTTCTTTATGTGGTAATGTTCTTACCTGTTATTTTAAATGATTCTAAATGCAAGATTTATACAAAAATATGTATTTCCAAAACATACTTTATAGACTTGCTTCATTTTATGGACTCGAATAATTAATTACGAAATATTCTCTATTGTAATAAATAATAAAATGATCATACATTAATTAACAAGCAAAATAACAAAATATTTAGTTATGCAACGGAATATGGCGAACCAACCATATCCCAGTGGACAGGGGCTGATTTGACCTGCTACAGTGCCTTGCTGGTATTTTCATAGTGATGCCGAACAGCTGGCAATTCTTGCGCGTGATGAAAAGGTTGAATATTCCCAAATGTTTATCACACGTTTCGATTGAGAGAGAATAGTTCTGTTGTAGCTAAGAGGCAATAAAAGTTAACACAGCTGCAGCCAGAAGAACTGCAGGGGTGTTTCTTCTTTCGGACATGTCCAAAACAACAGGTATCACTTTTGATCCAACATCTATTTTTAATTAAGACACACAGGAATTACAGACCATGCAGTTTCGCTGACCATTGTGTCCAGATGGCTAGGTCTGAGCATCTGCGCAGTAAGCAAAAAAAACCGGTTTCGAGTCCCGGTCTGGCAAAAATTTTTAACTTTACCCACTGATTTCAGTCAAAGCCCTTTCGCAGTCAAGTTGTGTAATTCCTTTGTGTTATACACAAGAGCTATGTTGATTTTGTTTTCGGTGTTGTAAAACCCTCTCTTCAACTTCAAGCTCATTGCTTACCAAATTTTGAGGGTTGGTTTATGGATCTAAATAAGAAAAGTACATGTATAGCTAGCATTGGCTCTAGAGCATACATTATGAGCTATGAGCAGTTTTTGATCTTCTATCGCCCAAGTAGAAGTATGGTATTCGTTTTAGAGCCCGTATTTACTGGGAAACTGTTTCTTGTGTTTGTCCGTACTACTTCCTCCTCAAGTATGGAAAGCAAACAGCTTGCAGTAGAAGAGATTTATTTCACAGTATGAAAGGGTAAGTCCTCATAGTTCTTAAGGTATGCATTTTGTTCCCCATGTTAACTAGACTTTGCTTCAATTGCACGTTTCTCTCATGTCCCTGAATACTGACCATTCGTCCTGGAACACCCTGAATAAATTATGATACCTAGCACCAAAGGTGATTCTTTTCTCATCTTATAGATACAGCGACGTATGTCTATAATCATTGGAATCTGAAGATTTGTTTTTCCTTGAGTTGCCTACAATGAACTATATCACAGATGAGCTTTAGAGCGCAACATGTAGTTATGTGTAACAAGCATTTGAATGACTGTTTAGTAAAATCTTTATTCCATCCACCTCGTCATGTACATAATGGAGCCCGAGATATGCAATTTAGATGCAGATAGCCTCCGTCTCGGCGTTTGTTGTGCACCATTCGCTTTAACGTCACCACTTACGCCTCCATTATAGCCCAATGCCCAACAATACTGACAATGCTTACACACGACAAGTTTAGAGCTTCCAGCGTATCCTGACTGTTCTCTTTCCTATTTTGCACGGGATTACATTTCGATCTACTACAGTTGCAATCCTCCTCTCAAAATTTTTTCATTGGAATCTGGGTTTTTATAGTTTTCATTTTTAAATCTGTAATATCAGTTTACCATATCTCAGAAATTATTTGAGCAGAAACGAATGTTTTACTGTGACAACAGTACGCCTCTGTTAAACAATGTGACGTTTTCTGATGGAGGCGACATCCTTATGTAAGTATAACAGTTGTTGCTTAATTATTTCAGACAGTTCTATGCATGATACACCTTACATTTACATTATCTTATAATAAATTGTAAATATCCGTTGCACAATGTAACGAAGCACAAACTCGATTAATATATCTCAAAACACGTATGACAATCTTGGTAGCAGTTCCAGTGTACGCAAAATCATTCTATAGTGAAACCATAATCACCAGACAGAACTTATCGGAAGACGCTACGCTCGTATGTGACAAACTGCAAAAATTATGGATATGCCACTATCTGTAGGCCTGGAAAAAGTACACCCATGTTCAGGAAAAACAGAACACTTTGCACGACTACACATAGGACATACTTATTCATAGGACATGTACGTTAGTATGATCTGCAGAAATGATTAGCATTTCAGTCATCTCGATTAAGCATGCTTCCTGTTGCCTAGTAGGCAAGGTGTCCGCCCTGGACCCTTATAACTTATTCCATTCGCGATGGCATCAACGCTTATGAGGCGTGTATGGCGTCATGTGGTATAGCCATCCATGGTGCATTCACCTGGCTCAGACGTTCATCTGTGGTGGCTGGCATTGGGTCACAGTGTTACACCTGTCGTTTCACGATATCCCACACATTTTCGATCGGTGGAAAGTCTGTTGATCTGGCGGGCCAGAGCAAAAGGCTGACATCCTTTGACACCAAGAGGGCACGTTCAGAAACATATGGTTGTGCGTTGCCTTGCTGGAAATTGGTGTGTGGGGTGTTGTGTAGAAACTGGGCTACGAGTAGGAGGATGACTTTCACGTAGGTCATATTTGTCCCAGTGTTCCGGACACGCACCAAATTCAGTCTTGTGGTTGCACCCAACAGCACCCTACATCGTAAGGTCTGAGTCGGCGCTGTATGTCCTGTGCGAATGCATTAACTATGGTGCCGTTCCCCTGTCTGCAGCGAACCAAAAATGCGGCATCATTTTCAAACAAAAAGAAACTCGATTCATTGGAAAACACAATCCGGAACTATTTTTGTTCCCACTGACGTAGTTCTATACACCATTCCGTCTAGCATGTTTGCACACATTCGTCGAAAGTAGATGGAGAAGTGAACGACACGCACGTAACCCACACCGTAATAAACGGCGACGGACTGTTACCCATGACAGCGAAAGATGTTACATATTTCCACTGTTGCCCCAGAGCCGAGAAGGCCACGAATCTGTCGTGCAATGGCATTTGGATGAGGTGCCGATCTGCTCGGGAAGTGGTCTGGGTGGTGCGATCTGTTTTATCTCGTTGAGTTCAATAATGCAACTTCTTTCAAACTCACTGATTCGACAGTGTGGTTTGCGCCTATGCCTGCGAGGTATCCTACACGTGTACTCAAGTCACACTCATCCGTTAACTTCGGTTAATAGTGACAACGAGAGCCGCAGAAACATTCTACCGGTAGGTGGTGTTGCACCGCGATGTCGATGTTGACCTTGAACCCATGGACCGACATGGTTTAAAAGCTAAACATTTCTGCAGAACATATTAATGTATAAGTCCTTGCTGTCCGCTGTGGCCGAGAGATTCTAGGTGCTTCAGTCCGGAACCGCGCTGCTGTTACGGTCGCAGGTTCGAATCCTGCCTCTGGCATGGATGTGTGTGATGTCCTTAGGTTAGTTAGGTTTAAGTAGTTTTAAGTCTAGGGGACTGAGGACCTCAGATTGTAAGTCCCATAGTGCTTAGAGCCATTTGAACCATTTATATGTCCTTTCTCTAGTCGTTCAAAGTATTCTATTTTTTTCTGATCATGAATGTAATTTACGATAAATACGTGGCTATATTGGATAATACCTTCTGGGTCAGACATCATTCTCAAGCTTTGCTTCCCTTAGAACGTACAGCTGTCTTCAGATCGATGGCAGCTTTGCTAGGCATAGGTTCTCCATAATGTCCCTGAATGTTTCGGAGAGAAACATAACCCTCCCACATCAGACGCTGCCTCCTTACCTTTTGAATTAATCTGAAGGCCGATGGCGCTCCTTACTTGTCAGTGCTGAGCATCTTCGTCCCGTCCTCAAGTATTGTAATCCGTCAGTCTGCTCTTTGGCCTACCGATCTGCGTTGTTATAGTGCAGAAGCGGCTTGGGTATTCTGCTGTCTTCCATTCTTGTTACAGTTATTTGACTTTTTTTTTGGTACTTCTCTGATTCGTACTTCAGATTATACAGGGTGAGTCACCTAACGTTACCGCTGGATATATTTCGTAAAGCACATCAAATACTGACGAACCGATTCCACAGATCGAACGTGAGGAGAGAGGCTAGTTGTAATTGTTTAATATAAACCATACAAAAATGCACGGAAGTATGTTTTTTAACACAAATGGAACCACGTTAGTTTTGTTAGCGCATCTTAACATATAAACAAATACGTAATCAGTGTCGTTTGTTGAATTGTAAAATGTTAATTACATCCGGAGATATTGTAACCTGAAGTTGACGCTTGAAACCTCCGACGCTCAGTTGCGTGTTGTAACAAACACGGGCCACGGTCGGCGAGCAGCATCTGCAGGCATGTTTACCATGACGACGGTGTTTACGAATGTGGCTGTAGTGCACTGTTGTGGTTTGGTCTAGCTGTCGCAGTGTCAGCATGTAGCGCTTGCTGCTATTGTTATTCTGCATTCGTCTCCGCACGCAGACCAACTGAAGTACACCGTGTTACCAGACGTCTGTGATAGTGTAGTGTTGTAGAAACTGAGACCATCGTGTATTCGAACTCTGAAAAGGCGGAGATGCTACTCATCAATGGCGAGTGTCGACGAAATGCAGCTGAAGCCTGCAGGGTGTATGCAGAAAGGTACCCGGACAGAGAGCATCCAACGTGCCGCACATTGCAAAACATCTACCGCCAACTGTATGCAACAGGTATGGTCGTAGCACGCAAACGGGTCCGTAACAGGCCCGTCACAGGAGAAGCGGATTCAGTTGGTGTATTAACTGCTGTTGCCATGAACCCACACATGAGTACACGGGACATTGCGAGAGCCGGTGGACTGAGTCAGAGTAGTGTCATGCACATACTGCATCGTCACCGCTTTCACCCGTTTCATGTGTCTCTACATCAGCAATTACATGGTGATGACTTTAATCATCGAGTGCAATTCTGTCAATGGGCATTAACAGAAAATGCGTTGCAGTTCTACCTGTTTACCGATGAAGCGGGTTTCACAAACCACGGGGCAATGAATCTACGGAGCATGCATTACTGGTCCGTGGACAATCCTCGATGGCTCAGACAGGTAGAGCGACAGCGACCGTGGACTGTATATGTATGGTGCGGAATCATTGGCGACCACCTCATTGGTCCTCACTTCATTGCAGGGGCCAGCTGCAACATACATCGCGTTTCTACAGAATGATCTGCCTACGTTGCTCTAAAATGTCCCACTGGAAACTCGTCGACGTATGTGGTATCAGCATGATGGTGTACCTGCACATTCCGCAATTAACACTAGGCTGACCCTTGACAGGATGTTCGACGGGCGTTTCATAGGACGTGGACGACGCATAAATTGGCCAGCCCGTTCTCCTGATGTTACACATCTGGACGTCTTTCTGTGGGGTACGTTAAAGGAGAATGTGTACCGTGATGTGCCTACAACTCCAGAGGATATGAAACAACGTATTGTGGGAGCCTGCGGCGACATTACACCAGATGTACTGCGGCATGTACGACATTCATTACGCCAGAGATTGCTATTGTGTGCAGCAAATGATGGCCACCACATTGAACATCTGTTGGCCTGACATGTCGGGACACACTCTATTCCACTCCGTAATTGAAAACGGAAATTACGTGTGTACGCGTACCTCACCACTCATGGTAATGTACATGTGCGTCAGTGAAAAAGACCAATAAAAAGGTGTCAGCATGTGGACGTAATGTGCTGTACCAGTCTCTTCTGTACCTAAGGTCCATCACCGTTCCCTTTGGATCCCTACGTAATTCTGTGCTCTCCGATACACACGATCGAACAGCGGAAGAGTGGTACTCAAGCGTCAACTTTAGATTACAATATCTCCGGATGTAATTAACATGTTACAATGCAAGAAACGGCACTGATTACGTATTTGTTTATATGTTCAGAGCGCTGACAAAACTAACGGGGTTCCATTTAAAAAAACGTAGGTTTGTGTTAAGAAACATACTTCCGTGCATTTTTTTATGGATTGTTTTAACTAATTACACTAGCCCCTCACTTCACGTTCGGTCTGTAGAATCGATTCATCAGTATTTGATGTGGTTTACGAAATATATCCAGCGGTAATGTTATGTGACTCACCCTATATATTTTCGACACAA
Source organism: Schistocerca gregaria (assembly GCF_023897955.1). NCBI lineage: Eukaryota > Metazoa > Arthropoda > Insecta > Orthoptera > Acrididae > Schistocerca > Schistocerca gregaria. The sequence goes on from NC_064920.1 coordinate 1,121,506,687, forward strand.
TTCATGGGTATTCCTGTCAAATGATGCCACCTGTTGCTCTCAGAAATCTCCTCTCCTTTCAGGTCTTCTGATTTGCCGTCGAGTTCGAAGGTTGGGCGAACACATGGAAAGTAAGTGAAAATGTTAGCACAACCTGCAGGTTCTGCTGTTGTGTTTTAACTACGAACTGGACGTCTGCTACGTCCTCAACGCCGTGCAAGTATTGGTCGTGGTCAGCAGAGTGGTTTCTCTGGTTGTGACTGCATTGTGTCGCAACTAAGTGAATTCTAAAGTGGGCCAACTGTTGGTGCTCCTATTGTGCGTGCTTCCGCAACAAAGGAAAACGAAGTGATCGAAGTTTCAGGGGGAACCGTATCGAATATTTACACCGCACACAGGGAAGACGGAAGAATATCATCCACTAAGTCATTAAGTGTGTGCTGAGCGACTGTGACGGACTCTCATTGAAGCGCATTGTGAAGAAAAATAAGAGGTCGACACTGCAGAGCTGTATGTCTCACTTACGAACCCCGTCAGCACCATAACAAGCTCCAGAAACAGGCAGTTCCTAGTCGAAGTGGATTTCCAAAATCCACTCATAAGTGATGCTAATGCTCGTAACATGAGGGTTGCACGTTTCCAGCTTGTTGCCGAGTTTGCGTCAGAAGAGTAAATGTGGCGTGGGGACGGTGAGAACTGGGGTAGCCATATCGTTCCATTTCCAGCGGACCAATGGTTTACCTGCAAGATCTAGTTACTGTCAAGGAATAAGGGCAATTTACGGCTAACAGTTCCATCCAAGGTACACGATTTGCTCGTCAGTGGTGGTGGTGCGTCCCAAGACGGCAGGGCCCCTATTTACACAGCTCGCATCGTCTTGTTATGTGGATACTAGTGACTAATAATTATTGCACTATTCTATGAAGTTATCACACTTTCCTAAATTTCAACATACGATTGCGCAGCGTGTAGTGCGCAGAATATTAACTTTCTATGGATTGGCGTCGTTTCAAAATACTGTTCACTCGGTTTTACAGAAAGGATTGAACCCCAGAAGCGGTTTACTTTCACAAAGGAGTATTATTCGTGTTGTAAAAGCTCACTTATTTTTCTGTAAATTGGTTACATACATTACATGACCACACTTAATACATCTAAGGCAAAAATTATTAATATTTTCTCTATGATGTTTGAATACTCACATCATGAGTGAAACATGATATCTGCTTTATTTTGAGTAAAACTACTTTGCTGCATTATTTATTTGTTTAATCATATGATACAACATACACGGCGCTCGTTTCGGTGTTTTACAATTATACCACTGGCCATTGAAATTTCTACACCAAGAAGAAATGCAGATGATAATCGGGTATTCATTGGACGAATATATTATACTAGAACTGACCTGTAATTACATTTTCACGCAATTTTGGTGCATAAAATCTGAGAAATCACTACCCAGAACAACCACCTCTGGCCGTAATAACGGCCTTGATACGGGGCATTGAGTCAAACAGAGCTTGGATGGCGTGTACAGGTACAGCTGCCCATGAAGCATCAACATAATACCGCGGTTCATCGAGAGTAGTGATTGACGTATTGTGACGAGCCACTTGCTCGGCAACCATTGACCAGACGTTTTCAGTTGGAGAACAAGAGGTGACCGAGACGTGTAACCAATGGCATCCCATACCATCACGGCGGGTGATACGCCAGCATGGCTATGACGAATACACGCTTCCAATGTCCGCTCACCACGATGTCGCCAAACGCGGATGCGACCATCATGATGCTGTAAACAGAAGCTGGATTCATCCGAAAAAATGACGTTTTGCCATTCGTACACCCAGGTTCGTCGTTGAGTACACCATCGCAGGTGCTCCACTGTGTGATGCAGCATCAAGAGTAACCGGTGCCATGGTCTCCTAGCTGATATTCCATGCTGCTGCAGACGTCGTCGAACTGTTCGTGCAGATGGTTGTTGTCTTGCAAACGTCCCTATCTTTTGACTCAGGGATGTAGACGTGGCTGCACGATCCGTTAAAGTCATGCGGATAAGATGCCTGTCATCTCGACTGCTAGGGATACGAGGCCGTTCGGATTTAGCACGGCGTTCCGTATTACCCTCCTGAACCCACGGATTCCTTGCTAACAGTAATTGGATCTCGACCAACGCAAGAAGCAATGTCGCTATACGATTAACCGCAGTCGCGATAGACTACAATCCGACCTTTATCAAAGTCGGAAACGTGATGGTAATCATTTCTCCTCCTTACACGAGGCATCACAACAACGTTTCACCAGGCAACGCCTGTTAACCCCTGTTTGTGTATGAGAAATCGGTTGGAAACTTTCCTCATGTCAGTACGTTGTAGGTGTCGCCACCGGCGCCAACCTTGTGTGAATGCTCTGAAAAGCTAATCATTTGCATATGACAGCGTCTTCTTCCTCTCCGGTACATTTTGCGTCTGTAGAACGTCAGCTTAGTGGTGTAGCAGTTTCAATGGCCAGTAGTGTATCAAACGTATCTGTGAGTGTGGTATATTAGGTATAATAACGTTCGTTACGTCTATGCAAGTCTGTCTCTACATGCGGCACCTTATGCTTACGTTTGAGCTCGTATGGTGTTTTCCATATGGATCTTGGGACTTAAATACCAGTTATCTTTATGTTATGACACGATCATCTTATTTATACGTTTACGTTTTTTTTTGCATGATCTTACAAGGTTATTTTTAACAGCTTTTTTGACACCTTCAGATCCAGTGATGCTATATGTCTACAACGGAATTTATATTTCACAGATGATTACGTTCAATTTTCTGAGAGAGCGTATAGTGTCTTTTATGTAAAAGAAAAGTGTTCTGCTATTTTGCGTTTATAGCTATGGTTTACCATTTTTATTTTATAATGTCAAATTTTGGAGGTATATTTTATATTAAAAATCTGTTTGTTCGTTGAGTTCTGCTTCTGGGTATTTTTCTGTATGAGTGTACATTTTCATTTTCACCAAAATGTTCATTGCATGTTCTTTATGTACGCTGTGTAAAATTTGTAAGGCTTTTTCAATACTTTCTGCATTTTGACCATGGCTTTTTAAATGCAAGTAAAATGTGGATTGGCTGTGCCCAGAGTTTCGTGTGCGTTCTTTAAACGTGATTCCGAAATGTTTGCCTGTATGTCCTACGTAAAATTTATTGCAGACTATACAAGAAAGTATATCGACGGCTGCATTTCAAAAAGTGGAGATGTTTGTTATTGATCGTGTTGTGGCATTTGTTATTTGTACGAAATACTAATTTTATTTTTGTTTTGTTAAACAAGTAAACAAGTGGTGGCCTATGTATGGCATTGTGACAGAGTTTTATTTGTGATTTCTTGTTCTTTTCTTAATGTTATTTCTGGACGTACCCCAAATGTTTTGGTTTTATATGCTGTTCGTCTAACTTAATCAATATTTTGTGATGTCATTTCTTTGTGGTAAATCTACTAGAGATTCTCTTTTGTTTTGTATCTCATTAATATCGAGAGGCCGGCCGCGGTGGTCTCGCGGTTCTAGGCGCGCAGTCCGGAACCGTGCGACTGCTACGGTCGCAGGTTCGAATCCTGCCTCGGGCATGGATGTGTGTGATGTCCTTAGGTTAGTTAGGTTTAAGTAGTTCTAAGTTCTAGGGGACTGATGACCACAGCAGTTGAGTCCCATAGTGCTCAGAGCCATTTGAACCAATATCGAGAGATAACTTCAAAGTTCTGTTGACCATTGATTACAAATATGTATGTTTATCCCAATTTGGGTGACAAGAATTTTTATGTATCATACAGCAGCTTTTCTATATATTTCAAATTGGTGGAGCTTGACGATTAATTTTACGCGTAGGTCTAAAAAGTTTATGAATTTTTTGTTTTATTTCTATTGTATATTTAATGTTAAGGCGCAGTGTTTGGATTTGGAAATTAGCCACTGACTTTCCTTGAAACATAAATTCCATTGTAAACGCATTGCATCTTGGGTAAAAAGTTGTCAAAATTAACTTTACAAGAACATTCAAATAAAACGTATACATGTAAATAAAATGATATAACAAAAGCATAACCGACATTTACTCTCCAAGACGTCATGTGAAACGAGCTAACACGTTAGCGTAAGGTGCCATTTAAAGACGCAGACGTAAGGAACATATTTATACTTTATATACCATCATTACAGGTACACATGATAATGGCAAATCGTTTAAACGAGTTTGTCATGTTACTTGTATTTATACCTGTGAATGAATAAGTAGTGCAGCAAGAAAAATTTATTTGAAATAAGATGTTCTTGGATCTCATACAATCTGCGGGCCCACTGGAAAGGAAATGATGATTACTATTGACTCTAGCTACTATTATATAATCATATGGCGGTCTCGCAGGTGAACATTTACCTAATGTTGAACTGTGACTGTGCGGTTGGTTGATTTGGTGGAAGAGACCAAACAGCGTGGTCAACGGTCTCATGGGGATAGGGAAGGGTGGAGAAGAAAGTGGTGCCCTTTCACGTGATCCATCCCGGCATTTGTCTAAAGCGATTTAGGGAAAACACGGAAAACCTTGTGACTGTATGGTCCACGGGGCATATAGATAGTACTTAATTACGTCTCATGGTGTTTCAAAACGTTGATTACTTACTTTTATAGTACAGGTTCGTTTCTAACCCTATAAATGGCTGTTGTTCATAAAGAGCCATATACATTCTCCTACTGAAATTTAAATATAAATTAGTTACCAGCGGTATATACTGACACTAACACAAGTAAAATATAAACTGTTATTTGTTAAATACTTTGTCTGTGACTATAAACAATTGTAATTTGATGCAGAATCACGCTTATGTACAAAACCTGTAGTTATTATCTTGTAGTTGGTACGTAATACTTGTAACATATAGTAAATGAAAAATGCTATTATGCACGGATGTCATGCAGTTTATGCAAAATGCAACTATGTGAACAGCCGCATCTGAAGATCGGACTACCACTTCTAAAACCGAACGTTCGTTAAAGAAAATGAGCACCTTTTGTGCATTCACATTGATTTATTCACAACTCCAAACGACTGCATTAGTATATTCTTAGTCCTATAGACAGCAACATACGTTGTAAAAAATCAGTTCATCAAACAGCTTGATTACTATCATCGAAGCGGCACAGGTAATTAAATTAAAAAGAATCGGTGGATGTCTGTTTTGCTTTACGTTAGTCACAATGAGTTTTAGGGGTACACTACATCTGTTTGTGAAGTTCGAATCAAAATTAAATTACTGACAGTGATTAATTATCATAAAGTCAGTAATTTTATTACTTAAATGCAACGAGCTACCAGTGTCGTGTTAATGGGGATCAACCAGATGAAACAGACTAGCATTTGTACTAATGACATAACAGGCATCAAAGAGGAGGGTTTACAGAAAAGAGAACTGGACCATTTAAAGATATAGTTAAATGCCTTTTAAACAAAAAGTCCTGTTTTATCATTTTAACTGGAACAGAGTGGCACAGTAGCCTGGAATCCGCTTATACTTGTATGATAATTATGTAGCCCATTACGCTGTATTTTTTTACGTTTTATCAATAATCCTTCATTTATCGAGACAAGCTTTGCTTTACGCAGATTTTAGGAAGTGCACCAAATTAGTATTTTACTTTCAATTTTAATCATATTTTGTATTATGGGGAGTACTGATATTTTACAATCACAGTAAATATTGCTTATGCCCTCCTAAACCCTAATTAGTGGCCTGATTGATAAAAATCTGACATCCTACTGTTGAAATAATTTTCAGTATGTGGCAAAAGTCCTGCTTATTGTCGAGTGGTGACTTATACTCTGAATTTTATGCTGGGATATTTTGTTGTTGAAATATGGTTTTAAAGTTCCTTTGCTAAGCTTATTCCGAGCTTCAATATGGCGTACAGAAGAATATCGATGCCATTAATGTTTGATCTTACTTTGCGGCAGTTATGGTTTGGACGAATTTCGCATCGATGCTTCAGTAGCTATAGACAGTGGAACGTTTTGCACTGACGTGCATAAGTGCACAATATAAAATAACTGTATTTTACAGTCTTGAACATTACCAAAACTATCAAGTAAATTGCTAGGCAGTACACTACTGACGTGAAGGTTGCACAGATGTTATATAACTTACGGTAGAGTTGCTACAGAGCAATGGAAATGATCACGACACTCGCTAATATATTTTGAGAAATACTCACTAAGCACAAAATTAGTGTGTGGCTCGAAAATGTTAAGCACTGGGGAAACGAATGTTTGTTATTAGAAACACTGCCAATTTATCTTCTATTTCGTAGCTAATTTTATGTTTTCTGTTGTTTCAGGTAAGCCACAACGGATGATCCATTTAACGGGCTACATCGTTAACGTACTGTGGTGTCATCCTGATCTGGAGATTGCTCAGGATTTCGACACGTTCTGGCACAGGTCAGCGCCATTTTCTATTTATTTTGTTCTCTGTTTCGTTTCAGTAATATCATTTGTTGCGTCTCACAGCTGTGAATGGTGAGGCTAGGCTACTGTATACAATTAGTGGGAGAAGTTTCTAACGTTATCAACTAGCTGCTGTGTATGGAAAAAGTGATTACCGCTGGCCGACAGGAGTTGCCCTTAAGGCTGCAGAGGGAGAGCCCCGATCTGTAACTCGCAAATTCTGTAGTGCGTACCTTCGTGCACGTCGAAGAACGTACATACACTCCTGGAAATGGAAAAAAGAACACATTGACACCGGTGTGTCAGACCCACCATACTTGCTCCGGACACTGCGAGAGGGCTGTACAAGCAATGATCACACGCACGGCACAGCGGACACACCAGGAACCGCGGTGTTGGCCGTCGAATGGCGCCAGCTGCGCAGCATTTGTGCACCGCCGCCGTCAGTGTCAGCCAGTTTGCCGTGGCATAGGGAGCTCCATCGCAGTCTTTAACACTGGTAGCATGCCGCGAGAGCGTGGACGTGGACCGTATGTGCAGTTGACGGACTTTGAGCGAGGGCGTATAGTGGGCATGCGGGAGGCCGAATTGCTCAACACGTGGGTCGTGAGGTCTCCACAGGACATCGATGTTGTCGCCAGTGGTCGGCGGAAGGTGCACGTGCCCGTCGACCTGGGACCGGACCGCAGCGACGCACGGATGCACGCCAAGACCGTAGGATCCTACGCAGTGCCGTAGGGGACCGCACCGCCACTTCCCAGCAAATTAGGGACACTGTTGCTCCTGGGGTATCGGCGAGGACCATTCGCAACCGTCTCCATGAAGCTGGGCTACGGTCCCGCACACCGTTAGGCCGTCATCCGCTCACGCCCCAACATCGTGCAGCCCGCCTCCAGTTGTGTCGCGACAGGCGTGAATGGAGGGACGAATGGAGACGTGTCGTCTTCAGCCATGAGAGTCGCTTCTGCCTTGGTGCCAATGATGGTCGTATGCGTGTTTGGCGCCGTGCAGGTGAGCGCCACAATTAGGACTGCATACGACCGAGGCACACAGGGCCAACACCCGGCATCATGGTGTGGGGAGCGATCTCCTACACTGGCCGTACACCTCTGGTGATCGTCGAGGGGACACTGAATAGTTCACGGTACATCCAAACCGTCATCGAACCCATCGTTCTACCATTCCTAGACCGGCAAGGGAACTTGCTGTTCCAACAGGACAATGCACGTCCGCATGTATCCCGTGCCACCCAACGTGCTCTAGAAGGTGTAAATCAACTACCCTGGCCAGCAGGATCTCCGGATTTGTCCCCCATTGAGCATGTTTGGGACAGGATGAAGCGTCGTCTCACGCAGTCTGCATGTCCAGCACGAACGCTGGTCCAACTGAGGCGCCAGGTGGAAATGGCATGGCAAGCCGTTCCACAGGACTACATCCAGCATCTCTACGATCGTCTCCATGGGAGAATAGCAGCCTTATTGCTGCGAAAGGTGGATATACACTGTAGTAGTGCCGACATTGTGCATGCTCTGTTGCCTGTGTCTATGTGCCTGTGGTTCTGTCAGTGTGATCATGTGATGTATCTGACCCCAGGAATGTGTCAAAATTTCCCCTTCCTGGGACAATGAATTCACGGTGTTCTTATTTCAATTTCGAGTGTATAACGTGAGTAAAAATAGTGCACCAGGTCTTCGCAGGACGACGCCTTGCTTACTTGCATCACAGGAATCTCTGGAGAACTAATTCCCTGCATGTTTTCTGTAAAAACGAAAAATTGAAGATCGATTTATATGATTTCGAGAAACTGTAATCGGACGTAGTCAATAAGGAATTTCATTTATTTAGTAAGTCGGTAATGACTATTTTGAGGTAGGCAATGGTGGCAATGAATAGGAAGGCATTAGCTCTAGGGAGAGGAGTGCCTGATACGAGATTAGATCAATGATTAAAGACAAAATACAGCTTGTGAAATGGCGAAATAAAAACGATTGTGCTCCCATTTAAGTGCTACTGTTATAGAATTGTTCTTTTTTCGTACAAGACCAAGATGGACTGTACTGTCAAAATTTTGCTCACTCTACAAGAAATACAGTTTTTGTATCGTACTGAATAAAAGTATTTATTGAACATGTCAGTGCAGTGTTGCCAAATGCCGTTCACTGATGTGTTTCCCACTGAAAATAATCACAGATCGAAATGTTGTAGATCATTTTTGTATTGTTAGTATGCAAGGAAATGCCGTGCGAAGTCAGAGTGTGGAAATTTTTGTTCCCTCTGTATCGCACATATGGAAGTTCCAAGAGAAAACGTTTCGTAAGACATGTTCAGTTGAAGACCAACATTTTAACAAGATTTTATACTCTCCAGGATGCTAATATGCGTAAAACACAAGTTGTATAGAGGACTTCCTTACCGTAAACTTTATTTACCGAAGTCGAAAGCGTTATCAAAGCAAAATTTTCCTTTTCCTTTCCTTCTGTGACAGTAGACAATTCAGCAGAATAGCCAGCGCGTTGTGTTACGATGAGTCTGGCTTAGTGAGGCTTATAATTCGGGCATTGCGTCCGCGGGATAATTCTGTTTCGCGATAGTTGGGGTATCGCCAGGTGCCACCACAGCGTTGCGAGTTGATCTGAACAATTACGAATTCATTACACGTGTGTGTGCGCGGGTAAATTCAGTTACGTTGAATGCCGGTGATTGGATTTCGCGACAGCAAACACTAATTTTCCAATGAATGACGTGCTGCTCTGATTATGTTGAAAAGCTTCCATTCATTAATTAACATTTTACACGTGTGGATGGAACAGCCTAATTCGCTATTTTGTGTCGTGATTTAATATCGTTCCGCGTTGTCGACTGCGACTGCAGATGCGTAAAACTCTTACATAGCCGTTCCTGTGATTACGTTGGAGTTTACGACGCTCACATTTATTCTCTGGTATATTGATTCGTTTGTTTCATGACCATGTATCAAGGATTATATTTGAGTTCGTGGATGTTTTATACATGACAGTAGTTACGGGTTTTTATCAAGAAAAAAGTAAATTTTTGTATCCCATGAAATATTAGTAAATGACTAAGTACAACATTTTAATTTACTAATTGTACTTTGCATTTTTCGGACAGACTTGGCCCGGTTTATCACGAGGTTAGGGGATACGTAAATACTTTATTGAAACGACAGGCTAATGACAGTTAGTTTGGGCCGACGGGTAGTATAAGCCATTTCACGTTTTTAGAATTTTCCACAAAACAGAGGACGCATGCAGTGCTTAGAGTAAAGCGCAGGCGTCACTCCATTTGCTAGAAAGTGAGTGATTTAGCTGCTGAGTTTGTATCACAAGAAAATTTTATTTGAATGTCGAAGCTGGCGATAGGTATTATCATACTATTATTAATATTTGAGTACTCCTATGTATATTGTATCTTAATAAAATATCGCTCATTCAAGCCGGTTTCTGCTTCCACTACGTTTTAATGCTCATTGTTAGTCGGATAGTATGGGCCATACCAAAGTGGGATGGCATGGGCCATAAAAGGAAATTTTCTATATTTGGGCTCGGTGTCATGGTTGAAGAATATCCGTACAGGTGCGGGGCGAGGGTAACGGTCTGCGACTGCAGTGAAGCAAGCGATTTAAAATATTTTGAGAGTCGAAATTACCGAAAGAGCTTCTGCCGATCACTGAATGTTCCTAGAACTACCGAAAAGCAGATTAAAATCGTTTTCGTAAAACATCTGACATCTCTGACATCTCAGATGGGGTTTATTAAAAAACATTTGGAGAACATTACGGAGGATTTCAAGCAGCACACATGAGATTTTCCAGGTTAATGCCGTTAGCTAAGACTGCGTTTCCTAATCTGACTTACAATTCCACAGAAAATTTAAAACTGCCTTATAGAGGAAAGAGAGAAAATAAAAAGGAAGATAAAGATTTCTATTAAAATGTGACATCCAGAACTTACAGATAACGTGAGTCCCCAAGTCGAAATGTTTGTTTGTAAAAAGGAATTATGTTTTACTTTAGGTGCACAAACAGAATAATTTGTTTGTAAACCACAAATATACGTTTTTAGGGTCTTTAAAAAGATAACCTTCCTGGATCACTTCCATGTTTGTCCGACTGTTAAAAACCCTTTTTCTGAGGAATAGGTTGACGTGTCCAGTTAAAATTTATGCCGCATATTAAGGTCTACGGTCTCTTGGAGGTGTACAAAATTGAAGCTCCTACGTAAATTCAGTCAAAAGATAGGACTATGTAAGTCAGATATTTTCATACTCACAAACACACCCACAAAAAAAAAAACATGATGGTTGACGGAGGCTTTGATGAACGGAGAAAGCGCTACGACTATTCTTAATAGAAAAAACCGGTGTGCTCCAAGAGAAATGTTCTCAAAAATTATTCACTCACAAAAACCGATGAGGTATTTCCTGCTGATTTCGAATTTTTAAATTTGGCAATAAACAAAGTTTCACAGTACAAGTTAAGGAAAATAAGTCAGGAAATTGTTAGCTTTTAATTATAGGAGACAAAATAGATATTTATTCTGTCACTTGTTTCCCAATTTCAAACTTAAGATATTGTCGAAAATCTTGAAATTTTGGGGACCGATATTTTACCGATATTAATGTCTGTAATAGACAGAAATCTTAGAGGATTTCGATTCCTGTGATAGAAGTATGTATATACACAACTGCGTTTGCACGGAAGCCTCATATTTAAAAATCTGTATTTTCTTTTACGTTCCATACTACCAGACAATTCTTGTCATCGAGAATTGTAAGTATTAGAAAATCTGTTTGTGGTATGTTTATTTTTGCTTTGAAACCTGTTCTTCATCATTTAAACAAAGCTAAACGTTCAAGTAAATATTTCATGCAGTTCTGCCTTACTTCAAAACAACAGTAAAATGTTCTGTATTAGTTTTGGCTTAAGTGGCCCATACGAGCCACCGTTCCCATTGCTGACAAGTTTCGCAAGAGAGTGTTTCATTGCTGTAATATGTTTAATGATAGCCATATTTAAATTGATACTCAATCAGATGATATAAGAAAAATTTATAAACAGACTATTTCCAGCCTATGTGGACCATCTTCCGGCACTGGTCAAGAATTCGTTACAGTATATCTCGTTCTGTGGCATTATACATATCGCGAAGATCGTTAGTGACATTTAAAATATATTCTGCGGCTGGTGTACTCAAATCAGTGTCAAGGGAATGATGTTTAATACACCTGAAGGTAAAATGCAGTAACCAATTTGTTACCAGTGTCAGAAGAGGGTCCGTATTTTGTGAAGTAATGGAAATTTGAAAGAGTTAATACTGCGCCTCTAGCTCATGTCATCAGCATCCTCATCATCTACATTCATGGATTAGGCTCGAGGAACTTATTCCGGCATTATCTTCTTAGCTCCATTGTTTCCTGGTACAGTTTACGTCTGTTACAGCTTTAGGTATACAGGGTACCCATAATTACAGTTCTAGTTCCGAAACACTGAAGGAAGAGAGCCATTACTCAAGATGGCATGGGGCAACGTCATGGAAAAGAATTAACGAAATTTTTAGAAATAGATGGTGCTGTAAGTGTCAAAATGTGTACACCAAGGGATGCGCAGCACGCAATTGTTCCTCAGTTTGCGTCCGATACACTAAGCATGACTGTATGTATGTTACAAAATTCTAAAACAAAGGTCCTTCGAAGTTCAATTGGCTCAGGGAAGAAAGCAGTTGATTCGACTACTGTCGAAGATGTGGCCACAGCATTCGAGGAGGGGTGAGCGGTAGCGTGAATTCATGCACTGCACGGCAGTGCCCGACCGTTGAACATGCCTTCAGGTACGGTGCATAAAATCATACGAAACATATTGCATTACTATCCATATAAAATTCCCATATTCAGTAGTTGCCTCCTGCTCATCTCCCAGCAAGACAGACCTCCGCTCTCCAATTTCTTGCTCTCATAGAAATGGACTGTGAATGGCAAAGCAGCAGAAGAAATGTGTTCTGAGAAAGCGGATTTCTTTAATTCTGTCGGCCACTCGCCGAGAACAGTTGCTTGAAGTTTGATAATATTGACAACAACAATGGGTAAACAATTAACAAGGCAAAGGAATTCGAGTGGTTTCCCTTGCCTCTTGACGAGTCGACAGACGGTATAGATACTAATTAGCGGTTGCTGTTTATTCGAGGAGTAACTTTTGGCTTTGAAGTGGCTGAAGAACTGGCTTGCATGAGTAATCTATCTATAACAACTACAGGCGACAACATTACCAAAGAGGTTGAGAAGGCGTTAACGAAATGCAACATGAAATGGAATCAGCTACGATGTGTCATAACTGATGGTGATAAAAACTTTTTTGGAACGGTCAATGGCTTAGTTGCTTAGTTGTACGAATTTACAACCCTTGCGAAAATAAAGTATGTTCAGAGCCTGTTTTTGTTCATTATATTATTCATCAGCAGGTATTCTGTCGCAAATATCCGAATCTATCATGTGTTTTAGAACTAATTCTGTCAACAGCGAACTTCATTCGATCACTTGGAGAGAACCAGCGTCAGTTCCGTGACTTTCTGTCGGAAGTAGAAGCTGAATTTCCTGGCTTGCCCTTCTATACATCAGTTCTATGGCTTAGCAGTGGTTACGTTTTGTTGAGATTTTTTAACTCAGGGCAGACATTGATATTTTTCTACGTGCGAAGAACGATATTGAGCTACTATTATTGAGTACAGAGTGGCTTTGGAAATTAGCTTTTGCTGCCTACATCATAGAATTTCTTAACAGATTCAGTTTGAAATTAAATGGCAAACTAGTTCTTCTAAATGAAACCTAAACTGCGATAAAATCTTTTCGGTGACAACTGGATTTGATTGAGTCACAAATCACACCAAGGTGTGCATCTTCATATTTTCATGGTTCAATGATTGCTCTATAAAATTTGCGGAGTGCAGCAGCATAAACTTTTCTTCTGATATTTCGTGTTTATACCGTCCAGCTATCTGAGAGTCAGCCGGATGATTGACGCTCCAGCTCTTGCTCCGTTCTTTTGAACCTGCAGACCGCACCACTGCGCGTTTGGCCACAGATACACAACCTGTCAGTGACGTTACTCGGCGTCCTATGCATGAAATTAGACCTGTAGCTGCACAGTCGATCGACGGTGATATCGTTGTATCACAGCGAGCGGCACCACTCTAACGTCTTTGTGAGTTTATTACAGTTGCTTCGTGCAGAGTGCTGTTAAAAACTGGAAGAAGTAAAATCTCCATTCCCTCACAAATTTCCAAGTGACATATTTTCTGAGTTCTAGCAACAGTCTCAGCAACGACAGCAACGAGTTTTCGATTTTGATGCAAGTGCAGAAATCATTCCTGTATTTGAAAATCCATTTCACAGTATCGCTGAGAAACTTCCGTTGGGACTTAGCAATCTTCAGTGAAACAACATGATAACGGCAAATTTCAAGGAAAGAATCTAACAGAATTCCGTAAGTGGATTTCAAGTGATGAATGTGGTGGACTAAGATCAGATACTCTCGGCTTGATCTCTGAGTTTGGTAGTGCCTATTTGTGCGAAAAACCAGTTTCAGAGATTAAATATGTAAAATCTTGTCATAGTTGAGCATTAATAGTTGTACATTTGATATCAATTACGATGATAGAGAGCACTAACTTTGATGATCAATTTATTGAAATATTACTTGGAAGAAAAAAGCAGTTTCATCCACCTCATCAGAAAAGTATTTTCTCAAAGAACGACACTTCACTGTGAGTATTTTTATTTCAATCAGTTTTGATGATGGGAGCATTAACTTTGAACTTAAATTTATTGAGACATTATCTAAGAAAATCAGTTCATGAAAGACATTAGTAAAATTATTTCAATCAACAAATGCGTCTACTGACTTTTTTGCTGCATTACTTTTTTATCAATACAGCTGTAAATACTTGTTTTTTCAGTTTTTGGTAAACCTACCCAAAAAACTAGAGTATGGCCTGGAGAGTATAAAATTTCTAATGTTGCAACATTTACAAATTTACAAGTAATGTTTGCCGACATCTGCTTTAATTGTTCTAGGAATTTTATTTCGGTTGTCACTACTCGATGCCTGTCTTCATTGTTCGTTATCTAAGCTTCAGATTCGTAAAATAGCAGTGGAAAAGCTTTTGTCTGACTGAATTTCAGTTGTGATTTTTTGTCTTTTTGTATAATGTTTTTTGTATTGTTCCACAAACAGCCTCAAATCGTCTTATCTAATTCTTTGTATACTTATCATAGCCGACTGGGTGACTGCATTGTCCTAATAATTTCATCGCATCATTTCAGTTCATAATTATAAATAATGATGCATCACACGTGGCTAAAGTGAATACCGTGTTTTGTTTTCGGTCACCATGTTTTAAGGCATGTGCTATCTACCTTCTAAAATTCTCATCTTCCATATTCTATAACTGAAAATCGATGTTATTCGCCTCTTCGGTGCAACCGATTCCGAACATAAGTAAATGAACCCTGGCATATACTGGATTTGGAGAAAAAAAAGCTAACACCAAATACAGGACGTACCACTATGCCTAAACCCTTGTAGGAAAACCGTTGCTTTTGAAAACAGCTTCCAGTCGTCTGGGAATGGAAAACTGCAGGTCATTTCGTTTCCAGTGGAATCTTATACCATTCTTCCTGCAAAATAGTAGCACTCCTAGGTAACAATGATGGAGGTGGACGGTGAACACGCACCCTTCTCTCTCAAAGTAGGCCACAAAGGCTCAATAATAGCGTTCTCGCTTCCCACGCCCGGGTTCCCGGGTTCGATTCCCGGCGGGGTCTGGGATTCTCTGCCTCGTGATGGCTGAGTGTTGTGTGATGTCGTTAGGTTAGTTAGGTTTAAGTAGGTCTAAGTTCTAGGGGACTGATGACCTAAGATGTTAAGTCCCATAGTGCTCAGAGCCATTTGAACCATTAGACTGTCGTGGGCAAGAGACATATGTCAGTTCATCCTCACATTGACAAAGATGGTCCTGGACGATGCGATGTGTGTGGACAAAAGTCCAGCCGTCTGGCAACACAACGCCAAGATCAACGTTGGGGGACAAACGTTGTACCGTGGGATGAACCTGATCAGCAAATTGGTTATGTAATGCTTTTCAGCAATGCGACCTTGCAGAGTGACCATGGTTCCCGTGTGATATCACGGCATGGCTGCCCAATTAATCACCGAACCCGTGTCATGTTCCCCTATTGTTACGTAGGCGCGACCAGAATTTGGAAACTTAAACAACAAGACTCATCCGACCAAATGACTACGTTCTTTTGCACTATAGTCCAGGTGTTCTTTGGTAACTGCACCACGTCTTCTTTGACGAGCACCGTGTAATTCCTTGCTAATGAAGCTTCCTTCGTGTTGTTTTGGTTCTAACAGAGTTCTCGAGGGCCACAGTCAGTTCTGCATTTTTTTGTAGCTGTCGTCCTCTCCAGCTGTCGTCCTCTCCAGCTGAGGATCTGCAACCAACCGTTCTGCATGCCAGACACACTGGAATTACGGTCTGGAGTGTGAATTCCTATTACAGTTGGAGTACTCCAGTGCTTATCCAATGCGCCTTGACTGCAAATGTTTACTTCAGGCTGATGATTTGACCTAAGCGCTTCCATGTATGAATAACATTAGATGTGTTTGCCAACAGGATAACGCTCGCCTAAATATTGCTATTCTACTCAACATTCTCTACTGCGCGTCAACATGTTACCTGGTCCTGTTCGAACACAACATCTTGTCTCCAATCAAGGACACATGGGACATCATCGGATGACAACTTCCTTGTTTTACCGGATTCCTCATATTCACGGTATACGCGTGAAACCGTCGTACGGAAAATCTCCACTTCATTGCTTCTTCCAAGATGCTGTGTCCAATCGCTTGTGCGACAAATGTAACACCACGTTCAAACTCTCTTAAATCTTGATAACCTGCAATTGTAGCAGCACTAACTGAAGTAACAAATGCGCCAGTCACTTGATGTCTTATGTAGGCGTTGCCGACTGTAGCGCCGTATTCTCCATGTTTACATATCTCTGTATTTGAATACGCATGCCTGTACCAGTTTCTTTGGTTTCTCAGTGTATTATATCGGAGGACAATACGTGGAATGGTGGCAGGAACCTTGCACATTTTCCCCTATTGGACCCATAATGTGGAGAATTTGGATCCAAAACATCACTCCCACCCTCCCCCTCCCCGAAGATTTTGATGGTTTTTTGTTTTACCCTGATTTCTTCAAATCTCTCCTGTAAAACAGTAGAAGGAAATTTTCCTTACCACTGATCTGGTCAGTATTAGGTCTTCGTCAGCGATAACCTCTATAAGCAATCGACACTAAGATCTAGAACAACGCTTTCGTATGTTGATTCAATTAAATATATGGGGCTGCTCCTCCATACCAACAACCGTTTGGTACTGCATCACATAGAGGAGCAAAAAGATTCACTAATGCTACAGCGTTTTCATGCTCTTTGAAAGAAAAACACTACCCTCTCCCAAAATGAGTGTTTAATCTCATATTCGTTCCAACGTACACGTCAACTCAGCAACAATTATGATGGAAATTCTACATTGTTAGCTGATCGAACCCAAGAAGAGACTTTTTTGTAGCTATATCAGTGCCACCGCCATGTCTGCATTTAACACATGTGTGTGGCAATACACCATACGAGATGCCGATTACGTGTGGCTTAAACCGCTATAAAAACGGAACTCGTTCTGAAGAACGAATGTCAACGGTTCGTGGACTATCGAGCAACTCGGATACGTGTACCTGTAAAAATGAGGGTATTGGAGTCATAGTGAGAAATGGAAGCTGGTGTGATGTCATTTGCATAGGCACATCCCACCTCTCGTTAACCGCACAGTGTGCGAGGATTCCTGCTGCTCTTGTAACATCGGAAAATTCCGATCCCCTTGATTAAGGACTGCAATCTGACAGAAGGGCCAGGAAATTGTCCAGGGGTTCCTACCGTTACCAGTGTCACCAGTCGGCAACGAAGTCGCTGGTGTCGTGTCAGGTAATAGCGGTTTAACGTTTCATTGATAGACGGCTTTAGCGACGAATCTTTCGAATAGACACCGGCACTAGGCAACGAATGGCTTTTTGTTCACTCTATGGCCTGTGGCTTTGTCCCCATTAAACCGTATGAATGTTATCATAACTATAAACCAAATTTCCTCCACTGTACAGATTTGTACGTTCTATGCAGTGCGTTAAGCTGCAGAATCGTCTAGTAACCATCGACAATTCAGAATATCCACAACTCAGCGATGAAATCTGATTACTGACAGAGAAGCTAACATATTTATGTACTATATACATTGGAATGATGTTTTCTTTATTACTCTTTCAAATAATTTGATACCATACAGAATCCCTTAAATCGTGAAAAATATTTAGTCTTGCTACACCCCCGATAATACAAAATATTTTAAATACCCTAATTATTCCCTACAAATTTTTACGTCTTCTGGGTCCATTTGCAAATTCGAAGCTGTTTAGCACATGCCATACTAATATGCGACTTTTTCTGATAGGTATTCTTCACATTTACAGCCTGTCTAGTGCCTCTAGAAGTCATTGTTTATCCAGTTCCTTTCTAACATTTTTCTTCAATGGTACACTTCAAATTACTTCCGCTCGAAATGACTATTCACTCTAACTGCATGAATCACTATGCCACACTTTTGCTAACGGCTTCGGGTTCATACGAATCACTTCTCTACATTAAATTGTCCTTGGCGTTCGCTTTCAAGAACGAAATTAAAACGAAGATGATGTAGTAGTAATGTGTGAGGATGGAGACAGAGTAATACGAAACGATGTTTTGAAATTGTTAACAAATGTCTTCGAGGAAAGACAATTCCTCATATCAGCAACATGACTATTTCACAACAAAGGGGACACACAGGGAATAAAAAGCTATAGGCCCATCGGCCTCCTTTCTGTACCGAGATTATAATCTGGCAAAGGAACAAGCAGAAGCTGGCATGCACTATTTCAAAGTGGTGACCACAGAGTATAAATTACCACTGTATCTGTGCAGAAATATTTCATCTCATTTTCCAACAAATCTTTACTAACAGTCTTCCGGAGACATGGCATTGTTAAGCACGTTGATATACTAACAAATATGTCAATTTTGCAGCATCCAATGGGATTAACAGCATAGGAGAAACCCAAAACTGAAATAGGAGTCTCATAACAGGTATTCTATATCACTGAAATTATTCTCAAGAAACCTGGGAAAGTTTATCAGAGTCATAAATTCATTTTTATTGTTATTTTTATATTCAAGAGAACCTGTGATCATAGACAAGTGTTCTAATTAATAGAAGAGAAAGTTGTTTGACGATCATGATTTTTATAAGGTCTATGAAGTGTTGGACCGATGTTTGAGGTGTTATTTCATTTCGCATTTTTTTTATTTCACGTTTTCTTGAGGACGTTGCGTTTACTTGCGCTGTGTGATATATCTGTATCTTTTCTCTGTAACATTCCTCTGTTTCACGTTACAAATCAACAAATTTCGAGTAACACGTGAATTAAACGATGACGTTTTCAATTTTGCTACGAATACTGTAGGAAGAAAACTCTGTAGAATAAAAATGTTCTGTAGGTTACATGGTCCTTTATATACCCACACGCAGTGTCTAGACGATACATCACTTCCTGTTTCTAGGGGAATTCAGTAAGCCACTGATGGCATTTGCGCACAAAACGATCGAAATGAGGTAACTCCCGAAGGTATGCAATACGACTAACATACTGGAAACGCGCTTATTGTGGTAACTGAACGAAGCTACCGTAGGCTAAACCTACGATAGTCTACGGTGGTCTACGGAACTTTTACAGCTCTTAAGTTCCAATAATTACATACTATGGCAGGATTTGAGATATGAGGGGAGCCTCTGTATGGAAAATGCTGAATTGAAGAAGAGACCGGATGATTTTATATTTGTTAAGGGAGCAGAAAATAGGTGGCATTGTACTAGACAACTATAGGGGAAAGAAACTGTGGACCAAGACAGATACTGGTAATTCTATGTTTGTTGCAAGTGAACTTCGCAGTAATTTGTAAGGTGTCAGGCAAATCCAACGTCTTCAATGAAAACCCTAACATGATAAGCAAATCCTGTAGTATGTCACATCGCTCCGAATAAATCGTGACATTAAATTAACCAAAGTAATAAGAGTAACGAGTGAGCAAATGTAATACCACAGACTAACGCAAGAATGCCTAAATGCATGTCATACCTTCCCACCGTGAAACAGGCGTAGTTCCGAGGCGAGAAACGAGAACAGAAGCCGAGAGCAGAACCGTGTTAAGCTAGAAGGCCCTACGATAAGGGACGGACTGGACATCCACGCCGCCAGCTAACCGCTAAGACCACACCACCCGCAAGTTCTAGCGTGAGACTTTTTCGCGTCTCTGTTACGTCAACGACCACCCCCCAGCGCATGTTAGAAGCTACAGCACTCCAGAAAAACAGTATAGATCTTACGATAACACAAAAAAGGCCACACCACCCGCAAGTTTTAGAGTGAGACTTTTTAGCGTCTCTGTTACGTTAGGACCACCCCCCAGCCCATGTTAAAAGATAGAGCCCTCCAGAATAGTACTGATCTTACGATAGCGCTAAAAGGACCACACCAGCTGCAAGTTTTTAGCGCGAGACTTTTTCGCGTCTCTGTTACGTTGCAAACTTTAAAAACATTGCCCCACCACGAAAAGTAAAACGTTTCTCATTGGATAGACAGAATTTTTTTAGGCGGAGCTTAAGGTTAACATTGAAACCTTGATTGGTCAGATGAAAACACAGCCAGATAGTTTTTTTTAAACCAACTTCGGTAAACTGTAGTAAGGAGAAGTTAGAAGAGTTAGTTCCGAGACGGCGAGCTGGATGGCTGCTGCGCCGGCCGCCGCCCCCCTGATGAACACCGACAAGGTAATGAACGCACGCGATGCCGCATAACAGCGCATAAAGCTTCACTCAGAACTGCAGAAGTCTCATCTGTTACACCCCATTTTTGCGTAATACTAGTGTCGATCGTAAATTAAAGCTCGTGGTGTTTACATTTGCCACTTGAAGTAAAGATCTGAAACGCGATGATTTTTCTGTTATATAGTTATTGAGAAACCACATCAGCCACTGTAATTTACGACAAGTTAGATAAGTAATTAAAGATAATTGAGGATAACTGTAGACAATTTTTATAGTTTTCTCTTTTGTGAAACTTAATGTAAAGCTAGATTTTAGATGTGATATGGCATAGGTCATCCTTCGATCCATTGTAGAACTTGGAAACCCATTCAGGGAATATTCGTTCACATTTTTGTTGAACGCAGTTGGTTTTTACCATCTTGTAGTAAAACACTTCCTTTTATCAATAGTGCAATTTATAAACAATGTTTTGTGAGTAGAATAAAATTTCCAATGGTAAACTTAACTGCTTTTTCGACGTTATTTCACCAGCTAACTAAAAATAGGAAAGCCTTGAACCCCTTCTACTAATTTAGTTAGTATTAAGATTCTTTTACAGGGAGTGTAGTGGAGCTGACGTTGAGATCATTAAGTATTTGGTTATATCATCGCTAGTCTCACTGAACCCTTCTGAATTCTACATGTCATGTGTGGTCTGGCGTCTCCTTACCAGCAACAGGTCCCAGGTTCAAACTAGTCAATTCCCTAAAAAACACGCTCAGAGCGTCTTTGCGTGAAAGTGGTAGGGAGACACGATATAGAACAAACAGACACCACCATGAATGTTAGAAATTTCTCACGGAAAACAGCGGTCTGCTAAAAGTAAAAATAGTCACAAAAGCGTTTATTTCAATGGCAACAGGTTTCCGTGAATGTTGTACCAAAACCGGTTACCATCAACCGCTCATGTCCATGATTGATGACCTTCCCAGTACTGCAGTTCCAATGACCATCCTTTATCGTACAGCGGATATCATATGGTTGTTGATGATGATAAACTTATATTCTGCAGAAGGACAATGAGTACGTGGGTAGCGCTTGCCCGGTTGAGGATTTAGGGCGCTGCTCCAGTATCGCTGCAGTGCTCTCTCGGGCACTGCTTCTGCCCTGACAGCGGCGCACAGAGCAGAACGGCTCTGCGAGCCGTCTGGAGCGGCTCTGGCCTGGCCGCAATCCAAACGCGTCCACACAACACCCACCCCAGCCAACACACACCCACACACAGTGCGCGTCTAGCCACGCTCGTTTGCATTTAAAGGACAGTGGCGTGGAAGTGGGATACGGCGGCAACAGCGCCACAGTGCCGAGCTTTGCGCCGCCCCTACATCTCTCGGCCTTCGTGGCCGCCTTAAGACAGTGCGGACTCGGCGATGCAGTCGCGAGGTTAGCAACTGCTCCCAAGGCGGAGTTCCGTAAAGAGCGAGGCGGCCAACTTTAGCGCCAGTTTACCTATGATTTCTGAGTAATTCTGTGGCGTCGAGGGCCATCAAGTATCAAACCCTTATTTTTATTTACTACGCTTCACTAGAAACTTACATGTGCACAGCAGCTGGTGAAAACTGAAACAGTCACAGGGAACAATCCGAATCACTCTAAAATTGGATAGTGTGTAGAACAGAGGACACACTACTTTGTGGGGGAACATAACAACCTACGTTTCATCAGCCTCTCAACAGCCTATATGAAAACAAAGGCCACACCTGAAATGGAGAACAACGGCTAGATTGTTTTTCTCCAGCGGCAGACGCGTTAAAGTGCGCAGGGTTTCTATTACAGACTGGTAGATGTCGTAGAACCGATTTAGCAGATAAACTCGCGAAATGTAAGGTTTGAATGTAAAATAAGCTATGCCGATGCCAACCAGAAAGTGACTCCGCTCTAACGTCTTCGCAAGTTTCCAGGTGATTGAAAGTGTCTGCGGAGAAGGGATAAAAGGTAACCCGCAATCCCTGCTTTGGCCACGGCCATGCAAATGTCACTATTGCGTGTGATTTGTTGAACTCTGACAATATAAAGAGGATTTTCATGATTGCACTGACACTGAAAATTCAAAGAACCACTGTGCGCACCATTATGAGAGACCACCTGAGCATGCTTCTCGACAAAGCGTTGATGGTCGAGGAAAACGCAATCGAGTGACGATTGTCAATTAACTTTCAGAACGTGTTCGAAGTATGCCTAATTTTTCACACAATTTTATTTTAAGGGAAAAACAAGTGCGTTTTGAGCATAGTTCTTAATTTTACACAGCAGCGCACTCCGAACAAAAATGCCAATTGTAACAGGTCATAAATCAAAACAATGCTTGCTACATTACTCGAGACAAAGAGTCTACAAAGAACATGTACCTTCTAACAACCCTACCACAACAAAGGTAAAAAATTAATTATTACTGTAGTGTTGCTCAGGCTGCTAAATATTGCATTTTCGGGCAACAGCAAAGTTATATAATGTGGCAGGTGTCATTAGTGCACACTTAATAAAGTCATTTCTTGAAATAATGGATAAAGTAGGCACTCATCTTTTCGTGTTTCCCACGCTGGTCTCGTTGTGAACGCATGGCTCAATCGTCGAAAATCTAGCTAGTGATGATTCCGAGCTCGGATGCAAAGAGACGTAGGTGTTATCCCGCGATATTCAAAAGTTTTATAGATGCGTTTCATAAACCATTCTTGAAGATTAAACTTTTGCAAGTTAGTAAAATGGTGATGTAAAAAAGTAATCACCACTCCGAATTTAAGTTACACTTCTTTTTTATTACTTTTGTTGCAATATTATGTAACTCGTTCCAAAACATCACTGCACAGTATAAAACATACTTGAAAATAACTTCCTCAGTGTTAAAGTTCACATTTAATAAAATAACTACAATTTGCGTCTTTTTAACGTGACGACCAAAGCTTGATTCTCTAATACCCGCTTACGCGCCCAGAAATTAGAGTTACAAGTACGTCAAAGATCATAGTGACAAAAGAAAGAATACACATAAGAATAATATCATTGCAATATATACATATCGATGTACCGAAGTACCACTACATTAATGAAATCAAATCTGAATGTTGTCACAGAAATATGTTAACTATTTTACAGAAACACTGTAGAATATTGCTGGTATCGAGAGGTTGAGGTAATGAATACGTAATTCAGGTACCATTACGACCTCCACGACAGACCGTCTGTAATGGGGATGTTCCCGAAAGACAGAATAGAGGCCTTTCGCGCGCAATGGAATACCACCGCTACCTTAGACTTCCATCATGATAAAGCCCATGATACGTCGCCCCAGCAAGATTACCCTCCCAATTTGGCTCCGTCAGATATTTTTGCTCCTGAGATTTAGGACTGCACCCAAAGGCCACCTTCAAGACGGTGCTGAGAAGTGTACATGGTCCCAGGCCACAATAACAGAATACATAGTAGGCTGAGGCGTGAATGTGAATTTGGACTGAGTACGGAAGCATGCTAGGGTAGTCCGTGCAGTTGTGCAAAGCCACTGTGCCAGGGTGTCGTTGTGGTTAGCACATCTATCTGGTCAAAAAAGACCCGCATTTTAATCCTGGCATTGGCACAAATTTTCATTCGACTGTTCAATCTGCATTCATACATTTGCCATTGTAATTATACAGTTAACGAGAAAAATGTAATACTATTTTGAACACAGTACTCTTGTCCTTCCCGGAGTGTGCCCTGGTATGTCTTTCTATTCAACCTGTATACCTAACAATGGCTCAAGTTGATCAACCAAGACGCTTTCAAATCGCCGTCTTGGCTCTTTGTTAACTCGACCTGTACTGCCATATTGAGCAATTAACGAATCTGATTCCTGTCTTCGTCTCTTGGTTTCTCTCCGCAAGTTCCACCGCTAAACTTCTTCACAATACTAACTGGACGATTCTTTGATGTCTCAGATTGCGTCGTATCAACCGATCTCTTGCTTCAGTCATGTTGCCACAAATTTCTTTACTCCCGAACTCTATACAGTACCACCTCATTATTTACGCCATCTACCGACATAATCTTTAACGTTCTTCTGAAGCTCCACATTTCGAAAGCTATTGTTCTCTTCTTGTCAGAATTGTTCATCGTTTCGCTTCAATCCACGGCTCCACTCCAAACAAATACCTTCAGAAAAACTTCCTGACAAGCAAATTTATAATCGGTGTCAACAAATGTTTTCTTCAGAAACGATTTTCTTGTCATTGCCAGTCTGCAAATTATATCTCCACTATTTCGGCCCTTATCAGTTATTTTACTGTTCAAATACCAAACGTTTTCTGCTATGTGTCTCATTTTCTAATATAGTTTCTCCGGCATCCGTTGATTTAATTCGACTGCTACCCTTGTTTTGCTATTGTTAATGACCGTAAACGACAGAAAAACTTCGTGCAAAATGCGCGTTTGAACCTTCAGCTATTTTTATTTTACACCCAATCATCTACCTGCTGTACTGCTCTGTATAAATTTAGTATTCGTATATTTGTTTATAAAGTACTGTATCATATATATATATATATTAATGACTAATGCAACATTGTTGCTTAAACCATTTTAACGTTTCATCCGTCGGTCCAGGACGGACACCGGTAGATGTATGGGTGTAAGATAAAAACAGCTGATTGTCGAAATATGCATTTTGTGCATCGCCTCACTGCTGTTAGCATAACCTTCCAAAAATGTTTAAGAGAAGTTCCGCTCGTAGTGTTGGCTTGACGCTGGAGTAGAGCAACGGATGTGGAAAAGTCTTCCTCGTGACCGGACACCACCAACGTCTCACACTGACGTGGGCACATAAACATTGTCGCTACCGTGCTGAGTGCCAGAGAGTAGTGCTTCCGCAAAAGTCTGGTCTCACCGTGTCTTACAATATTGGCTCTGCACGAATTAGACGGTACCGTAGTGGTGGCGCAACGGCCTTGCCGCAGTGGATACACCAGTTCCCGTGAGATCACCGAAGTTAAGCTCTGTCGGGAGTAGTCGGCTCTTGGATGGGTGACCATCCAGGCCGCCCTGCACTGTTGCCATTTTTAGGGGTGCGCTCAGTCTCGTGATGCCAATTGAGGAGCTACTCGACCGAATAGTAGCGGCGTCGGTCAAGAATATCATGATAACGGCCGGGAGAGCGGTGTGCTGACCCCACGCCCCTCCTATCCGCGTCCTGACACGGCGGTCGGATGGTCCCGGTTGGCCACTCGTGGCCTGAAGACGGAGTGTGGTGATGGCACTCGGGTAGATTGAACTGTTGAGCGACATGTCGGAGAGACACCAAGTGCCATAATTTGAGACGCCACTGACTACAAGGTGTGATCTAGTCACTGACGTATTGTGGAAGATCTGCAAAGAAACAGCTGCATCAGCAAGCTTTTACAATACTATGCACAGCCCCTCCTGTATGCAGTCCCTCATGCCACATTTCAGCAGAAGATTGTCCAGCCATTTGTGGTGAGGAATGTTCGAGCTTTCTTTGAAGAACGACGTGTACCACTGCATCCCTTGCCTGCATCTTCGCCTGAGATCTTGCCCAATGAATTCGCCTGCGATATCGTCGGTCGGCAATTTACTCGTTCTGGTACTCCTGCAAGTACTGTCTATGTCTTGTGGACGCGCCAAAAAACCGTGTTTTGCCTCAATGATTCCATTATGCGACGTCAAGCGCAGCACATGGTGGCTTTGCACAGTAGTGAAGTCTCGAGTTCAAAAAAATTGCTCTGAGCACTATGGGACTCAACTGCTGTGGTCATTAGTCCCCTAGAACTTAGAACTACTTACACCTAACTAACCTAAGGACATCACACACATCCATGACGAGGCAGGATTCGAACCTGCGACCGTAGCAGTCGCGCGGTTCCGGACTGCGCACCTAGAACCGCGAGACCACCGCGGCCCGCGAAGTCTCGCGTCACAGCTCATATACAGTTCTGTAATTCTAATCGGTCGTATATTGTGATGTTTCTAGTCTGTTGAGAAGATTTCATTGCAATCAGGCGCATCGATCTTGGTGTTGCAATTTTCAATAACGGCTGTGAAGTACAAACGTCGTTACTAGTAAACTTATGAACGTCACTGTATACATTAATCCACTTACATAGACACCATTAGCACTTACTTTTGCACGTATAACGACAACGAACACGTAATAGTTTATCCACTGAAAAGATATTGATGCCTTTCGCGTATAAGTCCGGCTTCGGAAGATATCAGAGTCTTTTATGTCAAAACAAGAGGGGGATGTATACGTTGCCGAGCAGAGCTGCCGTTTATGTTCACATAGACAACGTGAAATGAGACAAATGTAACCTATATTTCACCATTCATCACTTTCATATTACTGAAAGCAATATCAAATTTGCAACAAGGGAACACAGCTGGGTCTTTGAATTTTTGCTCGTACTGAACACCAGGAGCAAATTTCAGTACCATATATTTGTTCGTAAATGGTAGGACGGCAGCGATAAACACGATGAATACGACGTAAAAGCATATCGAGAGCTGGCTACGAATATTAATGTTGTCCGGAGCTACGTGGACCTATTCAGTAAAAATACGCATATCAGCATTCGTTTATGTATGTAAATCACTATGTACCGCTACATCCAGTCCACCAGCTCGCGCTACACCTGCCTTGTTCACAGAGGTAATGCATTTTAACAAAAGAAGACACACAACATTCGGTCAGTGTGCGCGTGGATGTCTCCCCGTAAATTCTTCTGGATTTGTTGCGCAGAAGGGCGCAACATCCTAACATCAACAGGACGTAACATTTATAAAATCAACAGGACGAAACATTACAATCGCCATTTGCTTGTCATCTTCAGATGGGAAACTATTCCCTAACACCCAGGCAAAATCCTATTAGTTTCCCGCCACAACTGTGATACTGTCGTGTCGAAACCACAATCAGTCCAAATCCGACGGAGTCAGTATCGTAAATAAAGTACACTTAGAACTGGAAACATGTTAATTACTGATGTAAAGAGCGAGAACGGAACAGACTCTCAGAACGGAGAGTGCAGCTATTTCTACAAACATCGAATATTCTACAATCAATCAATCAAATCGACGACAGAGGACCCTTAGATCATGCGCCGACCTGACAACTCTCCTCCTTAGACGGCGACCTTATGCACTTTGGATCCACTTGCCACGGACTCATAGTTGGCAGATGTCTTTCTGTAGCTCACCCTCCCATCGCTTCCCGGGTCTCCCGATTGGATCGGTACCATCAGGTATTCCCATAACTACGGTTTTTGCCCGAGAGGTGTCCTGTCTTCTAGCAATGTGACCCGCCAAGCTTATTCTCCACGCTTTTAGTTTTTTCACGATGTTTGGTTGCCTCATCAGCCTATAAAATTCTTGTTTATTTCTACAGGCTCCCTTCCTCGATAGGTCTAAAGAGTCTTGTCATAATTTTTCTCTCAAAAACCAAAAATTTTTCTTTGTCCTTCTTTGTTGTACTTAGGCTTTCTGTGCCATTCAACAATACTGGCACTATCACGACATTTTATGCTTTACGTTTCGTCTTAATTGGCAGATTCTTGGATGACATTTTCTGATTTAGACTGAAATAAGTTTTAGCCGCGTTCACAATGCTAGTCTTTATAAAAAAAACATAAAATATTTATGAATATACAAATCCTACAAATGAATGATATTTCAAGAAATTTCCAGAAATGACAAGTAATAAATAAGCAAACAATTGCTGGTGGTGGGGTTTGAACTGAGAACCAAGAGGACGCTAACCACTGCGCTAAACTGTGTGTCCAAGTGCAGGTCCATTAATCCTTTTCCTGGAGAAACAGCACCCTGGATACAGTTCTTCACATGGTCATTACGTCGTTACCTGTCACTTTACGTCTAAAAAAGTTATGTTCTCAAGCCCCATAATTATATGAATGACTTTCCTTTGGAAAATATCGTTTAACTGAATATTCCATAAACAATCCCTTTTATCTACACACCGTCATCTGAATGGCAGCGCTGGTGGATCCTCGCATTCTGGACTACGTCGAGCGTCGAAGATAGCCCCTGCAGCTGATACTGCCCGAACGTCGACTGAGTCTTCAGGTTTCTTGAACTCTCATCGTCGATTTGTGCGTCTGGACTGTAGTAGGACTTCATACGGACGGCATGGACGATCGCGTTGTGCTACCGGCTTTTTGATGAAACGTCATAATGTTCGACTTAATACGTGACGTCAGGCGAGCGACGGAGGATACGGTCCAAAGAAATGATTTAGTAACATTTCCGTTGGTCCATATTTCGCACAGTCGTCCGGACTGTATCTCAACGGCTGATATTTAGCGTTACAGTACTTTCGGTCTTACTCCAGGGCGTCAAGGGTTGCTCAAGGCACTGGATCAAAAAGGAACAATGTGGAACCTGGAGTGCCTTGCTTCACTGTTACGCGAATGTCACGACGGGCAGTGTTGTACTTCAATCTCTCTGTTCGACCTTAAAGTATGTCGAGAGTATATCTCTGGACAGTTCTCTTCCTGTTGGCAATCAACGTGATGATATTCCTGACAACAATCTCTACTGGAAAAAGTTTACACGATCAGGAATCATCGGACTTAGTCTACAAGGTGTTTTGGCATTTCCCGAACTAGCACAGTTGGCACTGCTACGGTAGCAGCATAATGGGTGAGATGACCAGTGCATTCCCTTATCTATCGATTCTAGTCTGTTGACTCCGGGGATCTCCCGCAAGAGGTAGATTCTAATTTAGTGAAATCGCGCTGCAGCAGGCAGAATTCGTACCACTCGCTACGGAGGTAATTGCGTCACCTAGTGTTTCACAGATCGATAGACTGGTCAGTGATGCCTCTGTCTTATTCGGTCTGGAGTCTTCATGAAACACTGTTGACCAAATGCTTCAGCGTTGTAGGAAATACTTCATGATCTCTCGCCGCAAATGAGCGGGGAAGACGAGTAACCATTTCTGCCCCATCTGATCATAGTTCTTCTTATACAATGTTCCGCTTGTTATTGAAATCAGCCTTCGGTCGGGTTACATCATTCTTCAAAGTTTATCAGGTTCCCAACAATACTGGATCTTCTGTCTGGTCAGCAGCAAAGTCATTTAAGGTATCGACGACTGAGTTTTCGTCCACGCTGTTCCATCAGAGGATTCCATAAAAGACTGGATACTTGTGTATGTGTCCGTTTCTGTATACCACTGTCATAATCCTGAAACCACGCTGTCTATCCCTCCACTCCACCAGACGGACCCTTGAAGTTAGTCAGAATACAGAATTCGAATGATTTGGCAAATACCTACGAATGAAACATTTCCCAAAAAACTACAAGGCACCTTTTCTCTGTTTTAGAGTAGTTCTTTTCCGTTCTAGAGTAAACTCTAATACATCAACTATACTCTTCCCATTATCTTCCTGAATTTCAACTGGAAATGATCCTCCTCATCTCCTCCCGCAAAGTCGCTAGCATCGACGTGAAGTTCTGACTAGTCATTCTCGTAATGCAATGCTAGAATTAGAGAAGATATTAGCGCCTCCTTAAGGACAAGGAAAGCTGTTTGTTTCTTGCGCCTCGTTCCAGGAACGTTTGGTGTCTATCTGCAGCAGTTCTTTCAAGGGACGCGTTGCTGTCATTCACGCAACTAAAGTGTTAAGAGCAAACCACTAAGTTTTTATTGTTCTGCCTGTAATCTCCTTTCCAAATTCCCTCGTTTCGTTTACTGTTTAGTCAGTATTAAAAATGAATAACAAGGGAGATGAGTGAGAACATTGCCCCATTCTTTTCTTAATTACCGCCTCCGTTTCAGGTTCTTCCACTTTTATAAGCATAGTGTTGTTTATGTGGAAGTTCTAAATAGCCATAAGAAGTAAATAAAGCCATCCTCTAATGTGTTCTCCTTATTTGTTACTAAGGGTATTTATGACTGTAGAAATGTGGCGTATTGATACCTGCTGGTGGTACATTATGGGATTACGAAGCCTGTCTGTCTTTAGCTGCTGAACTATCGATTAGAACGGTAGCCCGTGCACAGTTGAAGCGCAAATGAGGCCAGCGCCTACGGAGCAGGCAACCCACCAGGCAGCAGTGTGGAGCGAGCGGTATGCCGTACAGGCGCGAGAGATCAGCGCAGCCGCACGTAATTGCAGGCGGGTCTGATTTGTGGATCCTGCTGCTGGGCGGCCGACTTAGCTCGCCCTGCTAAATTAAGCACTGCTGCCTTTCAGCACCGTTACCGCCGCTGGATTAAGGCTATTACAGTGTAGAGAACAGGTAGTGGAATGGCTACGATGAAGTTCCCCAGAGACCGTGATATTACGCGCCCTCAGAGGAAGGTGTGCAGAACTATCGGTGAAACACTTTATTTCTATTTATGAAGAAGACGATACCACCAATGTCTGCTTCCATATGCACTTTATCTAATGAAGGCACTGATTAATGTTATTCCAAAATTATTAATACCTGCAGGTAACGATGAAAAGATGGTATGCATTAGGCGAAACTATCGCAGACAAGTGGACGTTAAGAAGTAAACGTCTAAGATTTTCTTCATAAATATAGAAATTGTGTAAAACTCTTGTAATCGTAAAGTTGCTGGTTCGAATTTTATTAGTACCAACTGTTTTCAACATTTATTTACACTCAATACTTAGAATTGTAAAATACATGCGGCATCACAATTTTATAAATAAAATAAATTTTTTTTATTTCACCTACACACTTAGTCGTATGAAAATGTGTTAAAATTTGATACAGATATGCCTTACTGCTAAACGGCAATAATCAGATAAATCAATAACATTGCGTTCAGACTCTATAAATGAGAGTTTTTCATTTATTTGATGTTTGGCCTTCTTGTACCAAATTTTAATTTACATTGAATGCTTGCATTTTCATATTATTAGTACATAAAAGGAAACGGAAATTAGGGATCTATGTTTGTTAATTAATATTTCCACTTTTTAATGAAAATTGACTTAAACCAAAGTAAAAAAACGTTTCTAGAGACTCGATCAGTTACCTTACGAAGACGCTTACGTACTCAGCTACCCGCAACTACATTAACATTTGAGACATTTCATACTGAACATCGCTCAGACATCGAGTCTTCATAGGCGAATACTGCGAATTTGGGAACAGCAACATATTACTGCCAGTAACTGCAGTCCAGGTGCTCACCCGCAAATCCTTTTTTCCTTTATGTTGACATTTTGCCAGTTGGAAGTATGCTAACTTTATGATGTAGAATAAATTAATACTTCAACGATTACTTAGATATGAAAAAATATTCCCATTACTGGTTTCGATAAATATCTTCTACCTTCAGATGCGCTTAATCCGCGATAATCTTTGTACAGTTAATAAATATAGATAGACACTTTGCGCATAATAAAGTGATTTAACATTACAATGAAGGTACATATGGTCTTAGGACAATGGACTAAAATTAGGATATAGTCTTGAAATTGTCATGTAGGGATATGGAAGATAGGGGGGTAACAGAGGGAGGGGAGAAGCATAGAAGTTTTAGGAAACAGTGTGCGGTACAAATACATATGATTTCTGTGGGTAATCAAGTAAACCTGATATTAGTTTAAAAATGCGAAGAATCAAAATTAAACATTAAAAACTTATACAAATTAATGCGACACTTTAAAAACATATGCACGTATCAGCGACAATCAGATCTCAAAATCGTATAAAATTTAGAGACTTTTCTGGCCCAATAAAAAATAGCTCATTCTCCTTATATGAGGACTTTCATAAAGGGCGAAAGATGAGCAAAATTGGTTAAACCCTTATCATTAAGCTCCTTATGTAAATGACAGATTTCTTAAACCTCTTAAGAGTTACATAAACACTGAATACTACTGGTATTTCAGACAAGATAAACTGCAAAATAATTATTTAGGCTTACATACAGCACAAAAGCAAAAATAGTCAAGTCTAGCCATGCTTGCAATTAGACGTTCCCTTCTTTGTACCAAAAGTTACAACCAAACGTGACGCATGTAATGACCATTATATAATAATTCTATAGATATCGTAGCTACACCAGTTTATCCCAGTTTTTTACGACTGTTTTATCAATAAATAAAGTTGTTTATACATCACTTGCGCTTGCCACCATATTACGACTCTAAAGTGCTGACTCTAGCGACACCAGTGACACTATACGTTATCTCCAGTGTACTAATGTATGTCTGTTATTGACAGTTCCATGTATTATTCCTATATGTCGTCAGTTCAACACAAGATGAATGGGACGAATATATAAATTCGTTTACGAAACTTCAAAAAGGAAACGAAGGACTTCTAACAGAGAAACACAAATTTCTGTGATGATCCTTAGAGGACGAGGCAAAGAAGTTGATTGAAGGTATTTCCATCATTGCAAATTCGTAGGAGGAAATGAAACGTACATACGTTTCTCAAAACAAAAACCGTATAATTCAGGCTCGTCTAGATTATCTTGAAACTATGAAACCGATTCCACTTGCGTCGACACATATTTTGAACTCTACAGATATCGGCTGTTATAGAGGCATGCAAGACCAATGATCCTTGGGGGAATACGTAGACGAACATGACGGCTTGCTGCACCCCAAATTCGGTGTGCTGTTCAGGAAGATAAAGTTAGACGTTGATTTATTCACGCTATTAGAGAAGATTGCTGAAAGCCATCACGAGGGTGTTGGAATTTTTGAATGATAAGTTAGGAGCTATGACTGCATACAGAAGTAGAGGTGCTGTAGTAGCATTTTAGACAAATTCACACCCCCACTTGCGATTCAATAGATAAATACAAAGGGGTGGAATCGAGACAGGATTGTTTTCATTTATCTAACTTTGTCCATAGAAGGTTTCTTATCAAATTGGAGGGGATACTAGGGCGTTATATTAATTGTAAAATTCCAGTACTATTTCACAGTAGGTGTAATACATTTATTAAATAATGTGTGTGTTTGGTATTTTCAGGCGTAAAATCTTTTTAAAGTCTCATATTTTTATATTTCATGCTCATTTCAGTTTTTGTACACAGAAGTAACGAACACCATGAGCAACACCCGAAGGGGGGTTAGTACAGTAACATTTGTTCGTCCGAATCTCACTCGGGAAAGAAACGTCGTCAACACTGCTGAAGATTTCATGTGTTAGCAACAACTTCTTGACAAACCACACAGTACGAATCATTTTACCGAAAATGGGCCCTAGTAATTAATTATGAGTCATGGTGCCCACTGAAATAATTTCAAATAATCTTCTCATTTTTTAAATTTATTTGTCTGACCTACAAGTAGTAGACGAATCAGAATAGCGTTTTCTCAATATTTACCGGAAAACACTTGTTTAGTAAACTTCTGCAGACACAGGTACATATCCAAAAATTACAATGTGATAATCGGGTTTCGCACATAGGTGCAAAATTAAGAAACCGCGAAAGTAACCACCCAGGCACCATTCCCATCTGAGCATATCACACGATAAAAGGCACATACCATACCTCCATAACATCTGGAAACTTTGCCGTTGTTTTATCAGATCCTTTAACGAGGGCAGAGGTTTTATGTCGTTACGAAAAAACTTTTCTACTAACGTTCATGTACAAGGAAATAATAGGAGTTCTAAAGAGGAGAATTGTTTCTGATGCTTCGTCACAATCAAATCATTCACTCCCACACCTACCGACAGTCTAGAGTGAGGACTCAATTGGTTACTTAAATAATGTCAACTTTAATTTGCTTCAGCGTGTATCAAAAGAAAACTGTAGGAGATGGTAATCAGGAACTATTACAAATATCACGTTATGAGAGGGACAGAGTTTTAAAACGATTCTTGCAGTTTTGTGTCGAGAAATTTAACACACGACGAAACGACGTCATTATTTACAGATTTATATGTTTACCATTTGGCCTCATACTTAGCCCATTTCTCCTTAGTGGAACGTTGCTTGTATTGGCTACAAGGTTTATATGTTTACCATTTGGCCTCATACTTAGCCCATTTCTCCTTAGTGGAACGTTGCTTGTATTGGCTACAAGGTTTAGAGGCCGATATCCTATTGTAGTAGAACATCTACATAACAGCACACTCTCGTGCGACTTACACGCCAGCTGCGAGGATGGCAATACGGTCACATCTGTAAGGTGACAGGTGTATTGTGTAAGTAAAACTTCAAACGATGAAATGGACTACGAATTCTAATATACTAATGAGCCTGTGGAAAACGGAAGGCTGAGCAGCTAAAAAACATACCATAGTCTTAGGTATCGACCGGAAAACGGAATCAAATCCATCCTTCTTGTATCACTGTCTCATTATCAATAAACTACAAAATGGCGCCGAAACTAAATGCTAGTTGCCGGCCGGTGTGGCCGAGCGGTTCTAGGCGCTACAGTCTGGAACCGCGCGACCACTACGGTCACAGGTTCGAATCCTGCCGTGGGCATGGATGTCTGTGATGTCCTTAGGTTAGTTAGATTTAAGTAGTTCTAAGTTGTAGAGGACTAATGACTTCAGAAGTTAAGTCCCATAGTGCTCCGAGCCATTTGAACCATTTTTTCAAATGCCAGTTACTGATCGCAACAGCGAGATTTCACTATCCTCTTTACAATAAGAAACACCCGTTGTCAAGGTACTTGGTGTAAAACACTGGGATAAGATCTTGCCTCCAAATTTAGCACCTTGTTGGGGATTTTGTACTTCTCAATTTACTCATATGTTACCATTTAGTTTATCAAGACGAATAGGACTGCACTGTCAAAAACGGCCAATTTTTGAAGTTCACATATTTTAACCTTAGCGTTGTGACCAAATGTAGCTACTTTCATGCGGCTATAACTGTGGGTTCCTTGATTGCTCAAACTACAACCCATCAAACTGCTACACATGAAATATTACACATGAATTAGGACATAAATGAATAATAGTTTTACTAAACTTCGACACACTTCTTTCCCACTGCAGTACTGTAAGACTTACAACTGACATTGACTATGAAAGCATCACTTGATGAAGTAAACAACCAACAGTTCTCTTGAGGGACGGTATTCGACACTTTACAGCAGTACAAGTTCATCGGAAACTTAAACAACTCGTTGGTCCTACAGTATGAAGCCGACTGCTGTAGCTGACTCCTCGCACTGGGGTGAGCTTATGCGAGGGGCTGCTGTACTGAGAGGGGCCCGTGGTTTTCAGGAGCAACTCCCATATGTCGTTGTGCATTGCAGCCTTATGTCTGTGGTATCGATTCGCATTTCCGACTTTGGCTTGGCACCGTGACCTCTGGACCATATCCACACTGAGAAACTGCATACGGGGCAGTGCCGTACATAAGAAAACATGAGACTAAATATACATTTGTCCGTTTGGTTGTCCGTTTGGTTGTTAGTATAAATAAGAGTTTCTCCTATCAAAAGCTTACCATCATCTACGTCTAGATCTACGTGGTCACTCTGCAATTCACACTTAAGTGCCTGGCAGATGGTTCATGGAACCATTTTCATACTACTTCTCTACCATTCCACTCTCGAAAGGCGCGTCGAAAAATGGAACACCTAAATCTTTCCGTTAGAGCTCTCATTTCTCTTATTTTATTATGATGATCATTTCTTCCTACGTATGTAGGTGTCAACAAAATATTTTCGTATTCGGAAGAGAAAGTTGGTGACTGAAATTTTGTAAATCGATCTCGCCGCAAAGAAAACCGCCTTTGTTTCACTGACTGCCAACCCAGCTCGCGTATCATATCAGTGACACTCTCACCCCTATGCACGATATCACGAAGCGAGCTGCCCTTCGTTGCACTTTTTCGATGTCCTCCGTCGATCCTACCTGGTGAAGACCCACACCGCGCAGAAATATTCCAGCAGATGATGGACAAGTGTAATGTAGGCTGTCTCTTTAGTGGGTTTCTCTCATTTTCTAAGTGTTCTGCCAACAAAGCGCAGTCTTTGTTTCGCCTTCCCCACAATATTATCGGTGTGGTCTTTCCAATTTAAGTTGCTCGTAATTGTAGTTCCTAGGTATTTAGTCGAATTGACAGCCCTTAGATTTGTGTAATTTGTCGTATACTCAAAATTTATCGGATTTCTTTTAGTACCCATGTGGATGACCTCACACGTTTCTTTGTTTAGTGCCAATTGCCACTTTTCGCCCCATACAGAAATTCTCTCTAGACTATTTTGTAATTGGAATTTATCGTGTGATGATTTTACTAGACGGCTAATTACAGCGTCATCTGCAAAAAAATCTAAAGGTGCTGCTCAGATTATCACCTAGATCATTTATGTAAATCAGGAACGGCAGAGGGCCTATGACACTACCTTGCGGAACGCCTTATATCACTTCTGTTCTACTCGATGATTTAACGTCTATCGATACGAACTGTGACCTCTCTGAGAAGTAATCACGAATCCAGTCACACAACTGAGACGATACTCCATACTCACACAATTTGATTAACAGTCAGTTGTGAGGAACGGTATCAAAAGCCTTCTGAAAATCTAAGAATATGGAATCGAGCTGAGCTCCCTTGTCGACAGCACACATTACTTTCTGAGAATAAAGAGCTATATGCGTTGCACAAGAACGATATTTTCTGAATCCGTGTTGGTTATGTATCAATAAGTCATTTTCTTCAAGGTGATTCATAATGTTAGAGTGCAGTATATGCTCCAAAATCCTACGACAAATTGAGATCAGTGATGTGGGTCAGCAATTCAATGGGTTACTCCTATTTCCTTTCTTGAATATTGGCGTGACCTGTGCTACTTTCCAGTCTTTAGGAACATACATACCTCTTACATGGTTTGAGTTACTAGCTGCCTTAATCGATTCATGACTTCTGAAATATTTCTGCCAGTCTCTTGTATTTTCCATCGCAAACACGATAATGCGGAATGATTCCAGCATGGAACTGTGCTGTACAGAGGCGATTCCAAACGGTGGATTATGTTCATTGCTAATAGAGTAACTGAAATGGTCACTTCTAGCTGTATAACTGTTCGAGTCGTACTACAGTGTTTGAGGTGCATGATAGAAAACTTACTTTTGTGTCTTGACCACCAGTTTCGCCTGTTCTGAAGCCTATGGAACACGTCTGGGAGCGTTATCAGATGCTAGTTCCATAGTTCATAATCCACCAGCCCGTAATACACTTAAGTTGTGTAACCTCTGCGTAGTAGTCTCGTTCCATACACCTCTGGAAACCTACCAAGGACTTGTAAAATTATTGCACTCAGATACGGTGCCCTTTTGATTCCAAAGTGCACTACATGCTGTTCGTCTGTACTTTCCTCTCGTAATGATTCCGCTTATCAGTGTATAAGATATGACATAATTTATTTTTGCTCACACTCCGTTGGCCATCCATCTGCAGGTGTAAGTAGGTATATGGTCTCATTGTGAAGAGTTTGACATCGTGTCGGCGCTTCGTCAGTATTAAAGTTAACCTCTCATTCTGACGTAGACTTCTCCAGCCGCATAACGACGGCTGCTTACGCTGTGTCCTGGGAAACGTGGTCTGCCCCTTCCTGTTTATCCGGGACACAAATCCCGCAACCGTCCGGCCACTCCGCAGGAGGTGTTGATTTGCATGACAAGTACCGGCATCTGACACACACGCATACACACACTCCCAAACACGTGCGCACACATTGCACGTCGCCTCCGTGCTTTCTCACTCGAGCTGTCGCATATGGTGTGTGGAGCGGGAGAGCGCATTTTAAATTCAAATCCGGCGTGCCCAGGCTGCGCGTCAAATATCACGCTCGAGGTGCAGAGGCGGAATACCACTTTCGTCGAGATGCAAAACACAACGTGCAGCCGAAGAGAAAGAAATGCCTTACATATGAAAGAGCTTAATAGCCGTAAGACATTCTACCGGGAGAACCAAAGCCCGATAACGTCATGATTTCTTAGTACCGAGTCTCCCAGTGGCGCTTGTTAAATTTGTAAGGACTTTTACTTGGACAGCTAAATACAGGCAGTTTTCCTGTTACTGAGCCTCTCAGAAATCATCGTTTGTTAAGACTATCACGAATTAAAACTATCTTCTGAGTGTCCCTAAGTTTTTGTACGTGAGACTACCCTCTGTTAATGAGTTCATATATAAGCTGTATTTATGGATTTCTTAACTCAGTAAGTTACGTTTTAACCAGCGGTAAGAAGTTTAATACTTCTTACTATCATCGTAGTTTCCGGAAAATAAACAGAACTTGAGTGATTGGGCTATGCATGCAGAACTCGTTCATAGTGTTCCTGTGTAATTCTTCGAGCACTTATGTGTCCTATTATTAACAATAATCGTCGTTATGTTGATCGTCAGACACAATTCTCACACTCATCAAATGGAATGTGGCTGTACATTCGTACCTCAGGCTTGAATCAGTGAGTAACCTCTATACAAACGGGCACCTGGATTTTTGCAACGGATCCTGAGTGTGCAAAACGGTTCCTGTTGAACTACAACGATAGGCACATAATGGATGTCTTGACAAACTGTAAGTTGGCTTCTCTCATCATACTGATTCCTTTGAACGAAGATTTAGAAAACTCTTCAGTGGTCTCCTTTTACTAATTTATTACATAGTAAAATAATCGAATACCAGTAGCAGGTTTACACCGTAATTGCTATTCTCTATATATTCACGAAAGTTTTCTAGACGCCCTTTCTTTAGCATAAGCGATCGTTCTCCATTACTGATAATTTTTATATAAATCTTTTCTTAAACCTCGTGTTAACGCCGATTTGTAGTTATACAACAGGTCTTGTTCTCAGAAAGACTCGTACATGGATCATTAAATGAGAGCATTGTATAAATTGAAGGTGGAGGGGAGATACAGGAAATGAAAGGAAAGGGAAGGAAGTAATAACATCCGCAGAGTCGGGAATTTGTGCGGAATCAGCGGAGAAGAGCAGAAATGTGTGCCCGATCAGTACTCAAAGCCGGTCTCCCCTGCTTACTACGCATCTAGAATTATTAGCACGAGGTCCCAGGTTCGAGTCCCCATGTGGGACACATTTTCACTTGTCGCCGCTGATTCCACATAAAGCACCGATAGAGCCACCACGCTTCCAACTCTGCGGATTTCGCGTGGTGTTTGTTCTTTAGGAAAAGTCGGGAAGAACTAAATGAGACGCAGTTTGGATCAGAAGAGACGCAAAACAGCTGCACTACTAAAGACTTATTTGTATGTCGGATTCGAGATATAGTTCGTAATCAATGGTTCAGAAACAAATCTTGTGTTAATTTAGCTCATAATATGAATTATGCTTTATGACTCCACAAATAGAAACTAATGGACATGAAGTATCTACAAAAATATGCTTAATATTTTGTAGGAATTTTAAACTACGTTCATAAGACAAAATGCAGCGCAAGTGAGTACCCAACAGGTGTCGGTCTGAACGGAAAGTTTTTCATTGAGCCATTGTCAGTTCAAAATAGTTTTATAAACTGGTAATTCTAGAAATATATACTAATATGCCGCTTAATACAACATTTAGTATCATATCCAATTTTCGCCAGAATTTAATTTCGAATACAGAAGTTATAATCGGACAACTGCGTAGTGAAGCAGTCAGGCGCAGTTGTTGGAGCTTA
Organism: Schistocerca gregaria; assembly: GCF_023897955.1. Lineage (NCBI taxonomy): Eukaryota > Metazoa > Arthropoda > Insecta > Orthoptera > Acrididae > Schistocerca > Schistocerca gregaria. The sequence continues at coordinate 1,121,546,767 of NC_064920.1, forward strand.
CATTTCTTTACATGTAAAGGCACTTGTTCGTGCAACGAGTGACAAGTTCTTTTGTGTTATTATTATTTTAGTTCGATTACAGTGTGTTTCTATCCACTGGTGCTTATCATCGGGCAAAAAATTTGCGTAAATAACTTTTGTGCTAATAGCACGCAATCAGTTAAACAGATTTCTACGTTTCTTAGATTATGTCAATGGCACAATATCACCACGAAATGTGTGTATCAGTGCATCAGAAAGACTTATTACTAAGCATGGTCCTATACGTGATTTCCATTTCGATGTATGGAGACGTACGATCCGAGATTCCAACTAAGGCATTCTTAAAATAGTATCGTTTGTAATTAAGTCGATATTGTTTTGTTAAATAAAGAGTACTTAAAATTTTTGTTTGAAAACCTAGTGAGAAGCACCAATGGCTTGAAACACGTTGGGTGCAAACTAATGTAGACTATAAAATAGAAAATTACGCTTGATGCGCTAAACATTTTCCAACATTCTCTATTTGATCAAAACACTACAAAAGTTTTACATATTCATAAAAACTAATTGAATGGGTTGCTTACTTCGCATCATAATCCGAAACACATGCCTCCACTGAAGTGGACATTGTTAGATTAATAGTGAAACATTTCTTGTAACGAAAGTTTCTGCTTAACTTTGGTTGTAGATTAACAGATCCTAATGTCTCAGTCCGTAATAACCCGACACACTTTTCCTACAACTTTTCACTAATTTTTGGGCAGGTGCAAGGCTGAGTTATGAATATTGTCACAGCTCTGTTTACAGTGCCAACCAATACACAAATTCCAATGCACATATTGAGCACAGTAAAAACTGCTTATATGTCCCCTCAGTCCACCGATTTATAAAAATATGTTAGCGTATTATCACACACAATTATTTAAACTGCTTACAGTCGTACTGCTACTTTACATCAATTTTATAGCATATGTAGGAGATTCTCCTTTCCCACGTTTTTCTTTTTAAATCTATGTCTTTGTAATAAAAATGCTGAATAATACTGACATTTGCATTTATGACATCACTTTCAATTTTCTCTAATATTATGTATTTTGGAATTTCCTGGCAGATCAAAACAGTGTGCTGGACCGAGACTCGAACTCGGGACCTTTGCCTTTCACAGGCGAGTTCCCTACCATCTGACCTACCCATGCACGATTCAGGGCCCGTACACACAACTTCACTTCTGCCAGTAACTCGTCTCCTACCTTCCAAACCCCATAGAAAATCTCCTGCGAACCTTGCAGGTCCCGAGTTCGAGTCTCGGCCCGGCACTCTGTTTTGATCTACCAGGAAGTTCCATATCAGCGCACACTCCGCTGTAGATTGAAAATCTCATTCTGGATTATGTACTTTTTTAAATATCTTCCTCGTTCAGCCGTCCACAAGATTTCATCTTTTCAATATCGAATTTAACATGAAATTAATTTTGCTTTTCAGTTTACAGTTGTAGTTTATGGTAAATATGAAATTAACCTAACGTAAACAATCTACTCTCCAATTCCACTTACAAATATGTGAGACACTTTAATTTTAGTCGGCTGGAACATCCATGTTTCCGTGAAGAAAAAATCTCTGAAAAATAATAAAAATTTTGAAATATCTTTGAAAAATTAAAAGGTAATACGACGACTGAGGAGATAAATGAATCATATGAAATATACATATCGAGATGTGTGTTAGCTTAGTGTATCGCGTTCTACCATACTACAAGACATCGAACTTTACATTACAATACACAGCCTTATATAGGTCTGCAAACCTTACTCGTCATTGTCATCGACGGTAATATCTTCTACCTGACAGATCATAGCTGTAAACCTCTACCCACCCTTTCCGGTGTCCTCCAGAGCCATTTTTTGTCGTCCACGAGTGGCTGAACACAAACGGAGAAGCAGGGCGTAGACGTATACGAAGCAGCCTGGTCGACCAACTTTTATAGGCTTCATAATGTCACTGTCACCGATAAACAACGTCACCAATAAGTAAAATAATTATTGCCTTCAGTGTATTGGAAACTACTTCCTAAGATTCCTTGAGTAGTTCCATCGATTCCCTTACATAGTGATATCATTTGTAGCTCTGTCTCAAGTTATAACAAACTGGTTATCAACAGGAAAATTTTGGAAAGAAAAGTTTCTAAGTGGAAATAAAATACTGTATGCAACCAGTTCAGCTTAATTCAGTGAACTGACACGCCCAACACTTAGGTTTCAACGTAACGTCTGTTGCAGAGAGTTCGACTCTGAAAATCGCCGGTATATTCAGACACTGTCTCTAAAATTTCTTATCATCTATTGGACGAATTCTCTCAAAGGTAGCTGATTTGCTGCCACGCACGCAACAACATATGCAACCACCAAACTCCTGCCTACAAATGGGAAAGCAGAATTTCTAAAATTTTGGTGCATTGCAAGGTTTGAAAATGGATCAGAATTAAAAGGACTTATAGTAGACGAGATTGAACAAAGCAGATAATAGTAAGAAAGATTTATAAAGTTAAAAAAGTTATAAAATGCTATAAGCTGATTTCGGGCCTCAGCTTCTGTTTGAAGTATGGTAAACATTTAGGTACTCATTAAGTCTGTGGATAGGTGCAGCACACACACACACACACACACACACACACACACACACACACACACAAACACACACACACACACACACACACACACACACACACACACACATACATACGTCAAAAAAGTTTTGCAACACCCCACTTCCCAGAACTACTGAAGATAGAAGTCGACTGTGGGTATTGTATCACACAAATAGTCCCTTTCACTGTTCAAAGATGTCACTAAACCCGCCCAAAGATGTAAACAAACATGCATGAGCAGCGTCTATTAGACAGAGGGGGTCCGACAGCCGAACACTTCCAGTCCTTCCACCAGGAAGGAGGAACACGGCTCGTGTTGTCTGTCGTTCAACAATGCCTAGATGGTCAATACCGCGGTTCAATCGGGTCCTCATTGTTACTTTGTGGCAGGAAAGGCTTTTAACAAGGGAAGTGTTCAGGCGTCTCGGAGTGAACCAAAGATTTGGTTTTCGGACGTGGAGGAGATACAGAGAGACAGGAACTGTTGATGACATGCCTCACTCAGGCCGCCCAAGGGCTACTGCTGTAGTGGATGACCGCTACCTACGGATTATGTCTAGGTAAATGCAATATTTTTCGATTCTGCGAAAACCATTTGACCTATTACCACATATATGATTATCACAAAAGGTAAGATAGTATGGAGTATCATGCGAATTTTGTAACCAGATTGAGGTTTCTAGGTTGGGATGGCGCAGCAAGTAATCTTGGACGGAGAGTCCTCGACCTATGTAGACGCAAGTTCGAGTGCGGCCCATGAATGAGTGTTGTGATTCTTGATATTCATGTTGTTTGTTAATGAACCTGAGGGCAGTTTCAATACCTTTCGCAGATAATGCTGTTTTCTATAATGATGTACTGTCTGTAAGAAGTTGCGCAAGTATTCAGTCAGGTCTTGATAAGCTTTCAAAGTGGTGCAGAGATTAGCAACTTGCTTTAAATATTTAGAAATGTAAAATAGTGCACTTCACAAGTGGAAATAAATGTTACATCTTATGAATGTAATATCAGCGAGTCGCAGCTGAAATCGATCAACTCACACCTGAATGTGATACTTTATTAAACTGAAAGATCACAAAAGCTAAGTCGTGGGTAAAGCAGGCTGTAGATTTGGGCTGATTGGCAGGGGGCTCAGGAAATGCAGTCACTCTACAAAAGCGACTTCTTACAAATCTCTCGTGCGACCCCTATTTCTCGAGGGTGTGGGACATATACCAGATAGGGATAAGAGGGGACATTGAATACATACAGAGAGGGCTGCACGAATAGTCTCCGGGTTTTTTTGACCTGTGGACAACTTTCACAGAAATTCTAAAGAAATTGGACGTTCAGACTCTTGAAGATAAACGTACAGTATCACGAGAAGGCCTTCTTACGAAATTTCAGGAACTGGCTTCAAATCACAGCTATAGAACTGCACTACAATCCCCAAGTAGCGCTCCTCTATGCAATGTGAGGACAATATTAAAATAATTACATCGTTCTTCTCGGGGTCCAGACGTGAATGGAACGAGAAAAATCATAATAACTGGTACAATGGGACGTACCTTCTGAAATGCACTTCACAGTAATTTTAATATAGATTTAGATGTTGATGCAGATGTGGACATTGTGTGTAACAAATACAGGTTCATGTTACATTAATGTATGTTATGACTGTGCTGGAGTCACGCATTGCTGTACCTGCAAATGATATGATACGAATGAAAGTCATGAGACACAGTTGGAAATATACCTACCACGAGGTGCAACATAAATGATCATAGGTTTCTTTGGTCTGCAGGATAATGTCACTGCAATGCTCGAAGTAGTGGGCCGACAGATGCCTGAAGATAGAAGCAGACAACCCAGTGAAACCTAATTAGAAATATTTATTCTGTTATTGTAGGAGCACGTCATGTAGTCACAAAGCTCTTAGATATGTAATGTCGATAACAGAGCAACATAAAACCTTTCGTGACCTACTCTATAGTTGCGTGATCTTTCGCATTAAGTCATATTTATTATTGAGTACAGCGATAATTATGCGTCCTATAGTTCTATAACACATCGTTGCAGGTTTTCCCATTCATTGAAAACTGTCTGACTGGCCTTATAGACGGATGTAAATTTGAGTTTCTTTCATCACGTCCATGAGTTCCCCTTTCTGTAACTCATGCAGTATTTGAACTGATTTACAAATATTAGATACTTTGCAGTTGGTATCTCTTAACTATGCGCCAAACTCGGATGGAGTACTGTCACTTATTGTCTTGTGTTCTTCAAATCTTGCTCTTACCTTCCTCCCTGTTTGTCCAATACGAAATTTTGAGTATTCTTTACAGTGTATATTATTGATTGCGAAATCTAGGACTACTACAACCCCCTACATATCGCTCCCATAGTGATCGCAAAGGCATGATTAGACCGATTACACTACACACAGAGCCTTTAAGCAATGATTCTTTCAACGATCTATATGTGAAGGGAAAGGCTGAAAGCTGATATAGTGGGACACACTCTCTCTCATGTACTTAGCAGTGGACACGAGTAGATATAGACGCAAATGTAGGTAAAGTTGGTTAAGATGATGAAGAAAATCCCATAAAATAAATGCCGTACGAAAATATTTTGATGTTTTCTGATTAACTGTATCCCATTATTAATTTTGTGTTAGTTGAACTCTGAACACTGGCAGTTCCCTGAATCAACAATTTCCAGTACTTAAGAAGCTGTGCGCTTGTGCTCTTGTTACGACTATGTGTAAGGAATCATAATATAGGTACCCTTCCAAATCTCTTTACAAAAATGTTGTAATACATGCCAGGTACCGCCAACTGAAACATTAACGACGTTCTGTACAGTTTTTGAGGTCAGCGCATGACAATTCGTACTCGTTCTGAAACTTCTACCATGGGTGTAGTATGGAGCATCCATTTCTATAACAAATTTGGTACTTCGACTCTATTTTCGTTAAAATACTTCAAGTTCACCCCTTTTTATTTATTTCTTATTTTCCTCTGTACATTCCATTATCTATCTACTAATTTCCCCATACTGCTGCGATACCGCTTTATAGAATGCCGTGGGATCAAGTCCACTAAACATTTAATATTTCACCAGCATCCTTTCGTCGAATTTTATTGCCATGACAAGAAATATGTCAATATGTACAGCTTTCCTTGGACATTACTGCGTGTTCCCATAATGGGACACTTCGTAAAATAATAATATCCTCCTAATTTACAGTAAACCACGTAATACCAAGCACATAGATACATACGCATACATTAATACTTGTTCCCTAAATCATGAATACGAAATTTCGTAATTATGGGGAACGTGTCATTTTAACATAAGTTTCTTTTACACAAAATAATAAATTAACTAATTTTTTATATTAACTGCTTCATACAAAAAAAATCATCTACTGAGTAGAAGGAGTTGCCATTCAGAAATACTTTTAATTAGTTTTTAAATGTTGGTTGGCTATCTGTCAGAATTTTAATGCTATATGGCAAATGACGAAATATTTTTGTGGCAGCATAATTCACCGCTTTCTGTGCCAAAGTCAGATTTAACCCAGAACAATTAAGATTATCCTAACTTTTAGTGCTGTAGTTATACACTTTGCTGTTGTTTTTGAATTGGGATGGGTTGTTAAAAAACAATTTTCATAAGTGAATATATGTATTTGTAAAGGTACTGTGAATATCAATAGTTCGTTAAATAAATATCTGCAAGGTGATATTGGGTGGACTCCAGCTGTTATTCGGATTACACACTTTTGTGCAATGAATACCTTTTCTCTTCGTGATGAATTACCGCAAAATATGATGCCATATGAAAGCAGTGAATAAAAACAGGCGAAATAGGTTGATTTACTGATATGCTTATCACCAAAATTTGCAATAACTCTAATAGTGTAAGTAGCTGAACCTAACCATTTCAGCAGATCGACTGTGTGTTTATTGCAATTCAGTTTCTCATCATTGTACACCTGCAGAAATTTAGAATATTCTGCTTTACCAACAGACTTAATAGTCTACATTTATCAATGATGTTATGCCATTTATTGTGCAGAACTGTATATACTGTGTTTTCTTAAAATTTAGTGGGAGTCCACTTACAGAGAACCACTTAATTCTCTGAAAGACATTATTTACAATTTCTGCAGCTGATATTGATTGTTGGGTGTGATTACTATACTTGTATTATCAGAAAAAAGAACTACCTTTGCATCTTCATGAATATAGTGACAAGTCATTAACATATATTAAGGGCAGTAAGAGACCCAAGACTCTGTGGGACACTGTTCTTGATACCTCCCCAGTTAGAGAACTCTGCAGATTTTTTTCAGACTGTGTGTAATGTTAATTTCAATCTTCTGCATTCTTCCAGTTAAATACGAACCGAACCATTTGTGCACTGTCCCACTTATACCACAATACTTAAGCATACCTATAAGAATTTCATGACTCACACAATCAAAAGCCTTTGCGAGATCACCAAATATCCCGATAGGTGACGTTCAGTTATATAGTGCATTTAATATTTGATCAGCGAAAGCATATACAGCAATTTCTATTGAAAAATATTTCTGAAAACCAAATTGACATTTTGTAAGTACTTCATTTTTCAAATAAGTGTTGCTACTCAGAAGTGAGATTGGGTGGTAGTTGTTAGTATCAGATCTATGCCCATTTTTATGCAAAGGGTTAACAATAGTGTATTTCAGTCTATCTGAAAAATGCTCTGCTTCACTGAGGTACTACATATGTGGCTGAGAATCCTACTTATCTGTTGAAAAGAAGCTTTGGGTACTTTGTTGGAAATTCCATTAATTAAACGTGAGCTTTTACGTTTTAATGAATTTATTATTTCCCTAACTTCAGTAGGAGTAGTGGGTTGAATTTCAATTTTATCAAATCACATAGGTATTGTCTCTTCCATTTATTGTCTTGCATTTTCTAATGAATAGCTCGCTCCTATTTTCTTTACAACACTTAAAAAATTATTATTGAAAGTGTTTACTACCTCTGATTTCTTGTTAACAAACTTTTCATTGAGTTTTATAGAAATACAGTCTTCCTGTACTCTCGTTTGCCCTCTTTCCCTTTTAACACCATTCCAAATTGTTTTCATTTTATTATCAGATATTCTAGTCTCAGATATAACGCACATATTTCCGGATTTTTTAATAACTTTCCTTAATACAGTGCAGCAGATTTTACAATGTTTCACTGTTTTGTATCATTACTCCTCCTAGTTATAAGATACATTTCCCTTTTCCGTTTACAAGATATTTTTGTTCCTACAGTAAGCCATGGCTTTTTAGGTGGTTTCTTACAATTATATTTCAAATATACTCACGAAGGTACCACAGCCATACATCTTGTGGCAACTGTTTCATATCCTCCTCAGCCCTTACCAACCATATATGATACACCCAAATTTTAGTTTTTTCTGACTCACAGAGTAAATTAATATGGCTAAATGTGGGAAATATTTTACACTAAATACTTCCTGTGCTTGTTGTTTTTGTTTCTGCACCTAACTACCAAGTGACAGCAATTGTTTGAAGTAAGCTGTTTATCGCAGTATCAGAAATAAAAGTGATTTCTGTTTGGTTTTAGTAATGTAGCATTAGAATGAGTTTAGCATATGCTGTAACATGCAAATTCACTTTACTCTCTTGAATAAGCAATTGTTTGCTGCATCACCTGAACTCTGCGGTATACGTTTTTCGATGTATCAATGGGTCTGCATCTGCCAACGACCTATATTTGAACAGCCTAATGGCACTATTTTCGTAATGGTTAGATATTTAATTTTGAGTTTATAGTGTACTGCATATATTTACATTAATTTCTAAAACAAGTATATTCACTTTGAAGATGTAAAAACTTTCTTGAATCAAAACAATTTTTAGAATATTAATTAGAATATTTTTTATTAATTAGAGTATTGTTTAGAATAGTAGTTCGAATATTAATCTTCTTTTGCTCCAGAGCAGTGCATTTATCACCAATATAGATTTTTCATTCGTAAAATATAACCACAGAACTGAGGATGTTATTCATAAATGCCTGTGAAAAAAATATTAATGCATTTCTCAGTTATCAAGGGACGAAGCAATTTTTTTTAAAGTCATGTTAATGAACACTGCACAACGTTACTTTTTATAAACGTCTATAATGAAGCTTCCTTTATCTTATAAATTTAATATTCAGAATAATAACGTTGCCTTTCACAGCCATATTTCTGCATTCGGATCCGCTCAGACGATACGATAATCTGATCTCCGCGGGAGACAGTGAGACAATAACCGAAGCTATAATGAGTTTCTTTGTATCCTTAGGATTGAGGAAGATATTTTACATAATATCGTCGTCCCGAATGCGTCAGCTGCTGATTTAATTTTCCATACAATGGGGAAATATTTAAGTCGGTGCAGTGCACGTCTGCTCATTCAGACGGCTACATTTCGATTCCACCACTCTAAACTATGGTTGTACATGTTTTTCTTTCATTATGCATAAAAAAACCTCCCGTTATTGTGTCTATTAGTTTCCTCCTGTAATGGCCAAGCCGAACGCTCAGGATGCAGCATCGAGGTTACTGTACAAGGTACAGGGATATTACCTTTACAAAATTAACAAGTTGATACGTCAATGGTGGATTAGAACAGTCACGTTCGTAGACGGAAATTAATTGAAACACGTCAGTGAAATAATAACAACGTTAACTAATCTGTATAGTTCATCGTTCAAAATGAGTAGTTTATCATTGCCTTACACATTACAAGATCTTGTATCTACCCGACAACTGTTTTTACATCTAGCCTCTTTTAACTCTCAAATACAAAATGGACACTTCTCTCGGATAAAATTTACGCTTATATTTTTCATAGTGGAGCGAAAAAAAGGAAGACTGACAAAGATTCAAACACCTCAGCCGTGCGTCTATGGATTATTGTAATCGATACGGCAGAGATTATTACTATCGCTAGATTCCGAAATTCTTCTCGGGTGATATTACAAGCAGGTATGTGTTAGAAGTGAGGGAATAGCCTTCCTGGTTGCAGAGGATAAAAATTATTAGAGACCGACAGACATTTGGAAAAGTTCATCAAAGAATTGAGGAAGTTTGGGGGGAGTTTTGATGATTGACACAACCGAAGGAAGCATTGCAGAAAACATGCAGCCAGTTACAAGATTCATCACCCAAAACCTAAAATCGGAAAAGGCGTAACTGCCTACAGCCACATTATTATTATTAATATTACTTTTCAAATGGTTCAAATGGCTGTGAGCACTATGGGACTTAACATCTGAGAACTTAGAACTACTTAAACCTAACTAACCTAAGGACATCACACACACCCATGCCAGAGGCAGGATTCGAACCTGTGACAGTAGAGGTCGCGTGGTTCCAGACTGAAGCGCCTAGAACGACTCGGCCACAGCAGCCGGCTTACTGTTACTATTGATATTATTATTTTCAAATTTCACAATTTGTGGAAAGCCTTCGTTGCTACTGTGACAAAGCTTGCCAGCTAGTTCTGTCTTGGCATTTAATTTTCGTGTTCATCGCATTTAAGATTTTCGTCCCTTCTTGGATGTTTTTTCTTGCGGATCCTCTGTATATACTTGAAACATTTTGGAATTCTAAGTTTGTGTTCCATTCAACGAAATCTTCTAGCTTCAGTTTTGGGTAGAATATCTCATTCTCCACGTAGCGGCGAGATCTTTTCACAATTTTTCTGCGCCGCGGGATTAGGCGAGCGGTCTGGGCGCTGCAATCATGGACTGCGTGGCTGGTCCCAGAAGAGGTTCGAGTCCTCCCTCGGGCATGGGTGTGTGTGTGTGTTTGTCCTTAGGATAATTTAGGTTCAGTAGCGTGTAAGCTTAGGGACTTATGACCTTAGCAGTTAAGTCCCATAAGATTTCACACACATTACAAAGTTTCTATCTGCAACGTTCTCCTCCGAAAGCGAAAATATTTTATTGACACCCAACTAAATAGGAGGAAATGATCATTGCAATAAAATAAGACAAATCAGATCTCGCACGGAAGTATTTATGTGTTCGTTTTCCTCCACGCTGTTCGAGATTCGAACGGTAGAGCTATCAAATTCTGAAATATTTTATTGAATGGTAATTGAACGTATTACATCGTTACCGACATTAATCTCACTCGTTGCATTACATAGGTGCAGTCACGACAATAATGAAGCAGCAACCGATCCACCCCCAGTGACATGGTTTTCAGTGATCTGCAATACCAAACCGTCCATGGAGATAAAACCGTGAACATCGTTCATAGTAGGCTCTAATACGATGTTTATTTAATCATGCGATTAGCAAATTTCGACTAAAGGCCATTATCAAGTACATATGTAACATTTATATTTCATGTCATTTTCAAATCACTCTTAATTACAAGTGAATTAAGACTGATTTGAAAATGAGATGAAATACAGGTGTTACAAATGTGCTTTACAACGATGCATAGTAGAAATTAGCTAATCTCACAACTAAGTAAACAAAGCATTACGGCCTACTACGGACCATGTTTACGTTTAATAAGCAAATGGAGGCTAGGGATCCCCACAAAATTTTAATGTCTATGGAGAAGTTCTCTAAGCTGTACGAGCAACTAATTTGAGCCCAAACAAAGGTGGCAGACTGTCTTCGACACCATATTTCTTTTCCTGGTGATCATAAAATTGTTACTACAGATACCTTCCATTCCACATACAATAGGGAACGCTCAGCGGCTGTAGCAGATACCGCCAGAAGATGAGTTATTTCAGGCGTACGGCGAACAAGGCAGTCCCTGCCGAAGGAAGGTAGGCAGCGGCGGAGTGGAGTGTGAGAGATGGCGGCGGTTGCGTGCATGCCGATACATAAATCCCGAGATGAAAGTTTGATGGTGCGTGCGGCGAGGGCCTCGTCTCGCCGCGCTACGCCTGCTAGCTGCCCACCGCAAGCCAACCACTGGCGGACTCGCGAGGGAGGGAGGAAGACGAGGACGACTCGATTTATGGACTGCTACCTGTTTACACGGGAGCGAAAGGCAGCGTGCGCCGTCGTACGCACTTGCTTGACTGATACGGCACGACATTGTTCCTTCCAAAACACAGTGGACTATCAGGTGTCTTAGGCGCATCCGTCCTGGAAACTTCATCAGTAGACTAACAGTTGGAGGAGTGGTAATGTTAATTGCTCTGTGTTATGTAAATGTGGTCTGCATGCGATTTTTCTGACATTTCTAATGCCTAGTTATATGCAAGGTGCTTCTTTTAACTTAGAACAACGAAATACCAGGAAAAATATGCATTGTGCGAAGAAAATTGTTCCAGATATAAGTTAATATTTGTAAAGTTAACATATGTCTGCGCTAAAACTGGCCATCTTCTCCTGCTCTCCTCTCCTCCCCCCCCCCCCCTTGTGGGTGTCAAATTTTTATTCTCAAGTGGAAAACCTCAAATTTAATTTCATATTTGAATGCTGCACCAAACTATACCTAGTATTTACAAACAAGTTTTTTTTTCATTCTTGATAGACGGCACTTTAATTGACAAAATACAATTTTGCAGGTCTTTGCAACTAAGAAAAGAGGTATAAATATTTTTTGTTCTGAATAGTTGATATTACTGCTCAAAATTTAATTTAATGTTGCAAATTAGATTGTACAGTGGACTTTTATACATTTCCAAGTCTGGCAAATAAGCAACCTTTAATTATTAGCATTTATAGAACAAAATATCAGGTTAAGATGACAATGATTTCGTAACTTATTGCACGACCTGTCTCGAATCCTAAGGCTTCATCTTCAGGTGCCTCCAAATAACTATTATGTAGCTGTCTGTCCAGTAGGTCATGGCGGTCACGGTAGCAAACAAACCCAGAGCAGCGCTTGACCAACATATACAGCACCGGCCTGGTCAGCTCAACGCTGCTCCGAAGTCTCCCGTGCAATAAATTAAGAAGAAAACTGGCAACAGAAGCGGATATTTTATTTTTTAAATATATTGTTCCACAACGGACGTTCCTCTGATCAATTTTTTTTCACTTGTGTACTTATGGAGTAGATACGTCGTACACGCTTAATAACAAACCGGCTTTTATTGCGAAGTAAGTCTTTAAATCTTTGATCGTCGACAACAGAGCTAGAATTTGTAAGCTTCCAGGAGCAGAAGCGGAGGGGGGGGGGGGGGGGGGAGGAATAAAATGTCCCATTTATTGCCCATACAAACGCAGAAACTGTTCAGATTTCTACATGAGCTCATGGTTCGGAACATTCAACACTCATACTCCCAGATCGTCCATCTCTGTACCTTAGTAGACAGCGTGTCTGGTTCTCTGCAGAGCATACAGATTCGAGGTACTGCCAGGCGTTTTTCTTTTGAGGAGGACTGGAATGCAGTGCACGCAGTATCGTGCGAGGAGCTGCTTGAGTGAGAAGTAGTGGCACTAAGGTGTAGAAAGCCGGCAACGACCGAGAGAGCGCTGTGCTGATCCCATGGTCTCCCAACCGCATCTCGATGACGCCATCGACAGATGACGACTCGGCGGTCGGTGGGTCCCGTTTTACCAGTCTGGCCCGGAACACGGAACTTCGCTTGGCTTGTTTTGTGCCTATACCAATCGTACCCCCCCTGCCCCCCCTACGCCCCCCCCCCCCGTCACTGGTTTCCTCTTTGGTATCTCCACGAACTATAAATGAAGTTCCGTAATTGTTTAATTAACTGTAGAGTAGAGGGGCAAGCACTTAATGATGACCTCAAATACTGTTTAGCAAACGGAAAGTAGCACTTCGGCCACAGTGGTTTACTTACACTATCTTGCAACCCTTTGTCGACCTGTCACATTGTTCCTCTTGACAGACGCAACAGTTTGTTGTAATTAGTACTGGTTAATATCAATCGACGATGGCGATCACTTTCACGAATGTTCACGTAACCAGTCAGGAGAGTTAATTTGGAGTTGGAACGGCTACTTGGATCTGGTGCAGGGTCACACATTGGTGTGGTTCCTGTTGATTCACTCTGTAGGTGGGACTATACTAGACATGGCCTACACCTCAACAGGAAAGGGAAGGGTAAACTGGCTGGGCTGATAGCAGGAAATTTAAAGGGGGGAGGAACTACATCTCATGGTGGAAACTCTTTTTTAGTGTAAGATCAGTGTCCAGTGGGAAACTCAGCCAGGCAAGTACTAAAGATGTTAAAAAAGTTCAAGATACTCACAAAAGTAAAGTGAAAAATAATGTTAGTATATTTCATCAAAATATTGGGGGATTGAAGAATAAAAGTACTAAAGATGTTAAAAAAGTTCAAGATACTCACAAAAGTAAAGTGAAAAATACTGTTAGTATATTTCATCAAAATATTGGGGGCTTGAAGAATAAAATTGATGAGCTTCTGCTTTGTTTAGAAGATATAGAAACCAAGAAAGTAATAGATATACTATGCCTGTCTGAGCATCACATTGTCACTGATATGCAAAAGGTTAGCATCAATGGGTACAAATTAGCTGCACATGTAAGTAGAGATAATATGATGAGAGGAGGAGTTGCCATATATGTCAAAAGCTTCCACAGTGCAAAAAATTTAGAAACTAAAAAATTTTGTGTAGAGCAACATATGGAAGCATGTGCCACTGAACTTAAACTAAAGGATGGCACTTTCATAATTGTAACAGTGTATAGGTCCCCCTCAGGGAATTTCCAGCTATTTCTGGAAAACTTGGATGCTTTGTTGTGCTATCTGTCAGACAGGGGGAAGCAAATTATCATTTGTGGGGATTTCAATGTTGATTCCCTGAAAGAGTGTAATAGGAAGAATGACCTTTTAGTATTACTCAGTTCTTTCAATTTGAGCTCCGTCATTGATTTTCCTACTCGGATAACAAAGAACAGCAGTACATTGATAGATAACTTTTTTATAGACCAAGATAAGTTTAAGGACATAAATGCTTATCCTGTTGAGAATGGTCTTTCAGATCATAGTGCACAGCTTGTTACAGTACATGACATAGCTCCATGCAGTATAATAAATCAGACTTTCAAAGCAGTGCGTTCAATTAACAATATAAATATTGCAAACTTTAGGGAAAGCCTACAGCAGCTAGACTGGGATGAAGTGTATAAGGAACCCGATGCAAACTTGAAATATAACTTATTTCACAATACATTTTTAAGGGTATTTGAAAATTGTTTTCCCAAGAAAATAGTTAAACATAATTCCAAGAAAACATATAAAAAACCTTGGCTAACTAAAGGAATAAGAATATCTTGCAACCGCAAAAGAGAACTGTATCTAACAGCAAGATGGAGTACTGACCCCGAAATTGTTCAATATTATAAAAACTATTGTGCGGTACTAAGAAAAGTTATTAAAAAGTCCAGAAGCATGTGTATCATGTCTGAGATCAGTAACTCTGATAATAAAATTAAAGCAATTTGGAATATTATTGAAAGGGAAACAGGGCAACCAAGAGCACAGAAAGACTTTAGTGCAATAAAATTGCATGACAAGTGCACTAACAAACAATCAGAAATTGAAAATATTTTGAATAATCATTTTTTAAATGTTGTGGAGAAAATAGGATCTAGATCTTCACTAGAAGAGGCAAGGCTATTAATAGAAGAGGCCATACCTGCACAGTTTGAAACAGCTGTAATTCCACCAACCTCTCCCTCTGAAATCAGTAAAATAATAAACTCACTGAAAAGTAAAAGCTCTTACGGAATTGATGGCATTTCCAGCAAAGTACTTAAAGCTTGTTCCCCACAGATAAGTAGAATTCTCAGCCACGTATGTAATAGCTCTTTGGAGCAGGGTGTTTTCCCTGATAGACTGAAATATGCCATTGTAAAACCATTGCATAAAAAGGGGGATATGTCGGATGTCAACAACTACCGCCCAATCTCTCTTCTGACAGCTCTATCAAAAATTTTTGAGAAAGTAATGTATTCAAGAGTAACCTCCCATATTTGTAAAAATAAAGTACTAACAAAATGTCAGTTTGGTTTTCAGAAAGGCTTTTCAACAGAAAATGCTATATATGCTTTCACTCATCAAATATTAAATGCTCTGAATAACCGGACATCACCCATTGGTATTTTTTGTGATCTCTCAAAGGCCTTTGATTGTGTAAATCATGGAATTCTTTTAGATAAGCTAAATCATTATGGTTTGAGTGGGGCAGTGCACAAATGGTTTAATTCATACTTAACTGGAAGAATGCAGAAAGTTGAAATAAGTGGTTCGTGTAATGTTAAAACAGCTGATTCCTCAAACTGGGGTGCTATCAAGCACGGGGTCCCACAGGGTTCGGTCTTTGGTCCTTTACTGTTCTTGATATACATTAATGACTTACCATTCCACATTGATGAAGATGCAAAGTTAGTTCTTTTTGCTGATGATACAAGTATAGTAATAACATCCAAAAACCAAGAACTAAGTGATGTAATTGTAAATGATGTTTTTCACAAAATTATTAAGTGGTTCTCAGCAAACGGACTCTCTTTAAATTTTGATAAAACACAGTATATACAGTTCCGTACAGTAAATGGCAAAACTCCAGTAATAAATATAGAATTTGAACAGAAGTCTGTAGCTAAGGTAGAATTTTCAAAATTTTTAGGTGTGTCCATTGATGAGAGGTTAAACTGGAAGCAACACATTGATGGTCTGCTGAAACGTCTGAGTTCAGCTACGTATGCTATTAGGGTTATTGCAAATTTTGGTGATAAGAATCTCAGTAAATTAGCTTACTATGCCTACTTTCATTCACTGCTTTCGTATGGCATCATATTCTGGGGTAATTCATCGTTGAGTAGAAAAGTATTCATTGCACAAAAACGTGTAATCAGAATAATTGCTGGAGCCCACCCACGGTCATCCTGCAGACATCTATTTAAGGATCTAGGGATCCTCACAGTAACCTCACAGTATATATATTCCCTTATGAAATTTGTTGATAATAATCCAACCCAATTCAAAAGGAATAGCAGTGTGCATACCTATAACACCAGGAGAAAGGATGATCTTCACTATGCAGGGTTAAATCTGACTTTGGCACAGAAAGGGGTAAATTATGCTGCCACAAAAGTCTTTGGGCACCTACCAAACAGCATCAAAAGCCTGACAGATAGCCAACTAACATTTAAAAATAAATTAAAAGAATATCTAGATGACAACTCATTCTACTCATTGGCTGAATTTTTAGATATAAAGTAAGTAAAAAAAAAAAAAAAAATCCTTAATCATTAGTGTCATGCAATATTTTGTGTAATGTAATTTCTTGTACAGACATCTTTTATTAACCTGACACGTTCCACATCATTACGAAGTGTCGTATTCATGATCTATGGAACAAGTATTAATCTAATCTAATCTAATCTAATCCAGTTTGCGACGTGGCTGGCTGTTGATCTCGCGAAGCTATATACGAAAAAAATTGCCTTCGCCCGTGAAATCTAGTTACACACAGAGTTTATAGGTTCCTCTCAAGTACAATATTCACCTAATTGTGTTAAAATCTATGGTTATTGTTACCGTAATCGGGGTGTCTTATTGTTACCTTGACTACAGGACTACAGTTAATAGAAGTTTGCAGATGCTTTCTCTCATCAACACTGATATAAAACATACAATTTCTACAGAGAATGTTTCAGGGGTAACACAAGAGCGGAAAGTTTTGTTAGCCATGCACCGGCAATAGTCGTTGCGTCCACAACGAAAGTCGACTAACAGCTCTCTGACAATCACTTTCCACGTTCTCTAGAGAGTTCGCTATCAACTCCAGGGCGGCCAGCGATACTATACTACCATTACAAGATTAGAGTGATCCAGGGGATAAATTCTCACAGTGACTTTTGTACGCTTAACTTGAATAATTGGTATACTGTTAATGCCGAAAGGAATGGGAACGTCATGTTGGATTTGTCATGCAAAACCTTGTTTTTGAAGCTATGGAAAATACTCTGTAGTTCGCAAACGACAAGTCCGCAGGAGATTATACTAGTTTGTATAGAAATGTAGTGTCTCATGATAGCTTGGATGTACGACTGACCAGTTAAAAGAAGGTTCCTTTAAGCCATCAATTAATCCAGAGCCTACCTAATCAACCTACAAACAATCGAGAGTGAGTAACTAATAACATTTAAATCAAGGTTGTCAGATTCGCTGAGGTTTAGAATTATATAGTTTTACAGTAAACGGATAAAACTCCTGCCTCCCTTAAAACAATTAGTTGAGCAAAAAATGCAAACTTTAAGAAAAGTAACTGGATAAAAAATACAAGGATAAGTAACATTGTATCAACAATATTGCCTTCAAGAAATAATAGGGACACTGGGCCCGTGAAAGTATTACACAACACGGTAACAGACAATATGGTAGAACATCAAACAGTGCAGTAAGAAACTCCTTGGAAAATGAAAAACAAATAAGTTTCAGTTATCATATGAAATTTTAACGGCGCATGGCCAGTTTCCAACCAGAATGGACAACAATTTCAGTTTGCCAGTTAGTTACGTGGACTAGCTGCAACAGGCGCAATACACAGATGGAGTCCCTCTGGAATGGTTACGCACAACCAGGTGTGTTGCTTGATGTCTAGATATCCTTCCGGATCGCAGATATGCGGACTGGCCACTGCGACACTCTTAGCGATTCCAAAGTGAAAGAGCAAGTGGACGCAAGCAAGGCAGCTCCACACGAGTAAGTGCATTAACAACTAGGATGTGAGGCAGACTTATGATTCTAAGATTTATTACTCGAGTTGGGAAACACGCGTTTAGCAAGAACCTGGGTCCAGGCCATCATGCTTACGGCTGACACGGATTTAAATAACCACCCGAAGTATCTAGAGCTTGCTGCCATGAAACGTCGATTGCATAAACAAGCTTACAAACACGATAAAATGCAATGAAATTCTGGCTACGCAGCACAATAAATTTATAAAAATCTTAAATATACAAGCTAGGTCACAAATTTACATCAGCAAGACCTTGAGTTCCGAGCAACACGCTACACGTAAAATTGCAGAACTTAAAACAATCCAAATTAAACCTCAGTACCTTACAGTACACCACATTCCAGCAGTGAGCCACAACTAACAGGAAGTACACACCCAGCGGGATAGCCGTCTAGTAACGTAACAGTAGTTTAAACCTAGCAGTCCACGTGGGCAGTACTAGAACACACCAGCATTCCTATAAATGTTAAACACAAATAAATGGATGAATTTAAAACAAATTGCTTTCGTGGAAAATTAAAAGCTGTCACAATACGCATAATCGGAGCCAAAGCACGTGAAGGCAGTCATTTAAAATACAATCTCAAACCAGCTCTCAGCCTCGCTGACAGTACATGTGCGGAAGGAAACAAAGATAGGCGCGGGAAAACGAGGTAACAATCAAATGTAAAAGCTTAGAGGTAAGTGTTGCCATCGGTTGCTGGGTACGGGAACTATCAAAATTTACTATGATCTGACCTCTAAATTTCACTTAGGAGTGAGACCAGTGTCAATTTTGATAGTTCCCGTACCCAGAAACCGATGGCAACACTTACCTCCATGCTTTTACATTTGAGGGTTATCTCTTTTTTCGGCGCGTGTCTTCAGTAACTATGTTTGGATCCAGAGTCCGTAACAGTAATAACTTCGCTTCCAGAATATCGGCTTTGTTCTCCCCAAACTTGGCTTTAATGGACGAAAGGAAGGCCCCAAAAATCAGTTCTGCGCGTCGGGCAACGTGCAATCAAAAGTACAGCACCATCACCGCGACACTGAACCCTTCAAAATGCTGCCAGCCCCCAAAGCCCGTGTGGCTACCAGCTGCGCGCAGAGTGCCCAACAACTCACACTTTCTCATTAAGGTCTTGCCAGGCTCGGCACACACTCGTCACTGCCGCTAAGCAAACTACTACTCGCTTAGGTTACCCCCTCACAGGAGCTCCACTTAGCCACAAGTGGCGACAGCCATCCAAAGACACGCAAGCAGCGATGCATAGACTCGAAACCAGCCACAAAGCGTCACTTCTATCATATGACGGTATGACCTACAGCCAGAAACGTTTCAACTTATCACCAAAGCTCACCACTGTGCTCTCAAACCACAGTAGGTAGCACTTACGGCAGTCGTCTATAGTACGAACGCCGCGCGTATAGAGGCGCCATGTCACGGATTGCGCGGCCCCTCCCGCCGGAGGTTTGAGTCCTCCCTCGGGCATGGGCGTGTGTCTTGCTCTTAGCATAAGTTAGTTTAAGTTGTATGTACGTCTAGGGACAGATCACCTCAGCAGTTTGGTCCCTTAGGAATTTACACACTTTTGAACATTTTTTATCGTATCAACCAGTGAAGTCACTAAAAATTTATGCGAAAATAAATTCCTCTCCTCACAGCTATACTGAAGCTAGGGCACTAACTAACAAATTCTCTTTTCAAGAGATAAAAGATACCCCTGATACGAAACACTAGGAACTGACACAAATTTGTAGATGACCCAAACTCTTATATATGCATCATTTTATATTTATGTACAGTGTTTTTCCGTAACACCATGCAAAAATTTAGCAGGACATAAAGGATGCTCTACTGAACAATTCATGGTGCGGAACATGGGTCGGAGAAGACAGCTCAAGGAGAGAATAGGAATAAAATCACATTACTGTGTACTTTTCAATTTACATTAGTTACCGTTAAGGGAAAATACCGTTATTGACACAATGAACGTACCATTTGCTCTTCCTCTTACAAAACATGCGGAAATTGACGCTATCAACCTCAATGGAAGAATGACTAGAAAATAATTTCTGGCCCATCCTGATAAGTATCCCTGGTGTTTTTCGAATCAAATCATAGACAGCTTCAATTCTGGCGGCTAATTCCATCTCCTTATTCACTGCGCGACCGCTACTATCGCTGGTTCGAAACATGACTCGGGCATGGATGTCTGTGATGTCGGTAGGTTAGTTAGGTTTAGGTAGTTCTAAGTTCTACGGGACTGATGACCTCAGATGTGAAGTCCCATAGTGATCAAAACCATCACACACATCCATACCCGAGGTAATATTCGAACCTGCGACCGTAGTTGTCTTGCGGTTCCAGACTGAAGCGCCTAGAACCTCTCGGCCACCCCGGCCGGCTCAGTACATGTTAATTTTAACAAAAGAAAATGCTGTGAAAGAGTAGTTCCCGTAAATTTACTTTGGGGAAGGCTTAAAACACCCTGTCCTCAGCGACAAAGTGTTTGAAACCGCGTTTGTTAATAAATTGTTGTTATAAAAGTCAAATGGCTTTCACTCCAGTACCTTGTGTCCCAGCGTACCAGCTCTAAGGTACTTCCATCTTTTTACCCTGCGTGCAGAGGTAGTATCGGACGCCACACTGAATGCGACTCGTAGTTTTCAAATGTCAGGAGGATCATGTGACATCTCACAGAGTGAATTACACTGGAAAGGAAGTGGTACTTTTCATTTGTGCGTACGCTTTTTTAAGTATGTTATATTTTGCACAGAACAAAGCTCGCCCTTGTTTCCTTAATTACTTCTTTTGAGAGAGTCTGCAGAGCTCATGGTCGTGTAGCAGTAGACGGCATGGCTCGCACTAACGGGGAATAGATAGACTGTGCAAGTGGAGAGCCCCGAGTTTCCCCCTGACTGGGTGCCACAATGTGTGGCGGATGTGGCTGCCTCGCGTCAACGGGAGACGCTACAGTGGCAAGTCGCGAGTGCGCACCCCTTCCTCTCGCAGAAGGGACGTCTGACGAGGCTACAGAGGCCTCTTGACACCAGGCGCGGCCGGTCGGGCTGCCACACGGCGCTAATCTGCACGCCCGAGGCGGCGGTCCCGCCATTCAGGGAGACTAAGTGTGGCTATTACTGCAGCCCACAATGGACGGCGCCCTCTCCGGCCGGCCATTCGCGGACGCTCTGACGCCTTCCAGAAGGCAACGCCCGCTGAATGCCCCATCAGCCGCCGCTGCGCCACCTGCATTGCTCGGCCGCTATCCATTAGCACAATAGGCCATCCAACTTGCCGGTAATTACCTACCGTCGTCAGTGAAAGGGGTGGTCACAGTCGGAATCAATTACTTACTTAGCCTTATTCATTAGAGACCTAGTGCACATACAGTACTGGCCATTAAAATTGCTATCCCACGAAGATGACGTGCTACAGATGCGAAATTTAACCGACAGGAAGAAGATGCTGTGATATCCAAATGAGCTTTTCAGAGCATTCACACAAGGTTGGCGTCGGTGGCCAACCTACAACGTGATGACATGGGGAAAGTTTCAAACCGATTTCTCATAGACAAACAGCAGTTGACCGGCGAAGCCTGGTGAAACTCTGTTGTAATCCATCGTGTAAGGAGGAGAAATACGTACCATCACGTTTCCGATTTTCATAAAGGTCTGATTGTAGCATATCGCGATTGCGGTTTATCGTATCTCGACATTGCTGCCCGCGTAGGTCGATATCCGAAGACTGTTAGCAGAATATGGAATCGGTGGGTTCAGGAGGGTATTACAGAACGCCGTGCTGGATCCCAGCGGCCTCGTATCACTGGCAGTCGAGATGACAGGCATCTTATCCGCATGGCTGTAATGGATCGTGCAGCCACGTCTTGATCCCTGAGTCAACATATGGGGACGTGTGCATCAACACCCATCTGCACGAACAGTTCGACGACGTTTGCAACAGCTCGGGGACCAAGGCTGCGGTTACCCTTGACGGTGCATCACAGACAGGAGCGCCTGCGATGGTGTACTCAACGACGAACCTGAGTGTAAGAACGGCAAAACGTCATTTTTTCGGATGAATCTAGGTTCTGTTTACAGCAACATGATGTTCTCAACCGTGTTTGGCGACATCACTGTGAAAGCACATTGGAAGCGTGTATTCGTCATTGGCATACTAGCGTATCACCCGGCGTGATAGTATTTGATGCCATTGGTTACACGTCTCGGTCACCTCTTGTTCGCATTGACGGCACATTGAGCAGTGGACGTTACATTTCAGATGTGTTACGACCCGTAGCTCTACCCTACATTCGATCCCTGCGAAACCCTACATTTCAGAAGGATAATGCACTACCGCATTTTGCAGGTCCTGTATGTGCCTTTCTGAATACAGAAAATGTTCGACTGCTGCCCTGGCCAGCACATTCTCCAGATCTCTCACAAACTGAAAACGTCTGGTCAGTGGTGGCCGAGCAACTGGCTCATCACAATACGCCAGTCACTACTCTTAATGAACTGTGGTATCGTGTTGAAACTGCATGGGCAGCTGTACATGTACATGCCATCCAAGCTCTGTTTGACTCAATGTCCAGGCGTATCAAGGCCCTTATTGCGGACAGAGTTGGTTGTTCTGGGTACTGATTTCTCAGGATCTATACACCCAAATTGCGTGAAAATATAATCACATGTCAGTTCTTGTATATTACATTTGTCCAATAAGTACCCATTTATCATCTGCATTTCTTTTTGGTGTAGCAGTTTTAACGGCCAGTAGTTTATTTCGCCTAGTGCACGTATTTCTATACACATATACACATTGATGAGCGAGCACGGTATGAACACTGTGACCCTGTATACGGCCTGGTGAAGTTGCAGGCACCTGACACTGTATGGAAACCACACTGGTGTTCGAAACTTAAGGAGGACAGAAATTTTCGCATGGTGTGTCACTTCCTGATAGGACTTAAGAATGGAAAAGGGCCAAGGCTACCTTGTTGTTGTTGTGGTCTTCAGTCCTGAAACTGGTTTGATGCAGCTCTGCATCCTACTCTATCCTGTGCAAGCTTCTTCATCTCCTAGTACCTACTGCAGCCTACATCCTTCTGAATCTGCTTAGCGTATTCATCTCTTGGTCTCCCTCTACGATTTTTACCCTCCTCGCTGCCCTCCAATGCTAAATTGGTGATCCCTTGATGCCTCACAACATGTCCTACCAACCGATCCCTTCTTCTAGTCAGGTTGTGCCACAAACTCCTCTTCTCCCCAATTCGATTCAACATCTCATTAGTTATGTGATCTCCCCATCTAATCTTCAGTATTCTTCTGTAGCAACACATTTCTTGTCCAAACTATTTATCATCCACGTTTCACTTCCATACATGCCTACACTCCATGGAAATACTTTTAGAAACGACTTCCTGACACTTAAATCTATACTCGATATTAACAAATTTCTCTTCGTCACAAACGCTTTCCTAGATATTACCAATCTACATTTTATATCCTCTCTACTTCGACCATCATCAGTTATTTTGCTCCCCAAATAGCAGAACTCCTTTACTACTTTAAGTGTCTCGTTTTCTAATCTAATTCCCTCAGTATCACCCGACTTAATTCGACTACATTCCGTTATCCTCGTTTTGCTTTTGTTGATGTTCATCTTATATCCTCCTTTCAAGACAGTGTCCATTCCGTTCAACTGCTCTTCCAAGTCCTTTGCCGTCTCTGACAGAATTACAATGTCATCGGCGAACCTCAAAGTTTTTACTTCGTCTCCATGAATTTTAATACCTATTCCGAATTTTTCTTTTCTTTCCTTTACTGCTTGCTCAATATACAGACTGAACAACATCGGGGACAGGCTACAACCCTGTCTCACTCCCTTCCCAACCACTGCTTCCCTTTCATGTCCATCGACGCTTATAACTGCCATCTGGTTTCTGGACGAATTGTAAACAGCCTTTCGCCCCCTGTATTTTACCCCTGCCACCTTCAGTATTTGAAAGATAGTATTCCAGTCACCATTGTCAAAAGCTTTCTCTAAGTCTACAAATGCTAGAAACGCTGACCTGTAAAATGGAAATGGAAATGAGCGTTTGGCGTCATTGGCCGGGAGGCCACTTACAGGGCAGGTCTGGCCGCTCTGGTGCAGGGCGACATGGGCAGCCTGCGTGCCGGATGGAGATGAAATAATGAAGACAACACCCAGGCCCTGATCGGAGAAAATCCCCGACCCAGCGGGGATTCGAACCCGGTCGCATAGGATGGCAATCCGTCACGTTGACCACTCAGATATCGGGGCGGACGTTGACCTGTAAGTGTGCTGTGCTCAAATGTGCAAAGATATGGAGCTCAGTACGCCCATGCAACATTAGTCCGCCCACACCATAACACCTGGACGACCAAACCCATCGTGTTCAACAACGTCCCTGGGTGCATTACTTGTTCGCACCTTTCAGCGTATGAGTCTACGTCCAGAATCACTAGTCAGGCTGAATCTACTTTCATCCGCAAGCGTCGCAAGGCCTTGTTGGTCCAGTACCTATGCCTTTTTGGCACCATCGCAAACGGTGCCGATGATGTGCGGGTGTCAAACGAACTCAACGTACTGGTCGTAGGTCAGTGAGATCAACCCCCGTACTTGCCGTGTAACAATGGAGCGTGGGGCTGCGTGCCTTGCGGGCCTGTTGAAAGTAGTTGCAATTGTCCAGTGGTACCCCTTATTTCAGATGGGTCCCATCTTCTCAGTTCCACAACTAGCGGCCATCTGCTTCTGTAATTCACCGTGGTCGACCACCATCTCTCCTTCGGGCAGTAGTGCTTGTGACACGGAACGTCCTCCATGGAAAATGGAAATTTGTGGTAAGGTCTTACGGGACCAAACTGTTGAAGTCATCGGTCCCTAAACTTAAGCACTACTTAATCTAACTTAAGATAACTTACTCTAAGGACAACACATACACCCATGCCCGAGGGAGGACTCAAACCTCCAACAGGGGGAGCCGCGCGGACCGTGACAAGGCGCCTGAGGCGGTGCGGCTATGCCGCGCGGCCGCCCTCCATGCACGTGAATCAATGCTGCGAGGAACCTTGCCCTGTAAAGTCATCTAAATGTTGTCACCCAGCCACGTTATAGTGAAACACCCCAGGTAAGTGCAGCGTAACCGCTCGCTGTCGATACACAGTTGTTTCCTGCTCCTTAAACTGCCTCATGTTGTGGGCCCAGCCCCGTTTATCGCTCACGCCGTGTGGCGCCCAACTCTCTATGCACGACTAGGAGACGCCTGGGAACATGTTGCCGAAGTTCCTTTCATTTGCAATTGTCAGTCTTGTGTCACTTTAGTAGCAAGTCTGTAGGTTGTTTCGAGCGATGTATATAGACGGAACGTGAAATAAGTCAAGCAACTACGATAAACGGTAGATTGTTATGGTAAACCGTCTGGGAACGAGATCCTCGGAAATCCGAAGGCTGGTGGGCTACTCGCACGCTGAAAATCTGCGGTAGGTGTTTGATAAACTGTGAAACCACGGTAGACGATGTGTTAGACGTTCAAACCTCATCACAGAACGTGAAGGTTGAAGGCTTTCCTGCTCTGTAAAGTATGAAAGGTGGTGGTCTGTATCAGATCGCCGAACGGGGTAGCCGAACGGTCTGAGGCGTCTTGTCGCTGTCTGCGAGGTTCCTTCCGTATAAGGTTCGAGTCCTCCCTCAGGCATGGGTATGTGTGTCGTCATTGGCTTAAGTCAGTTTAAGTTAGAATAAGTAGTTTGTAAGCTAAGGAACCGATGAGCTCAGCAGTTTGTACCCATAAGACCTTACCATAAATTTCCAAAATTGTATCAGATCTGACGACAGAGTATGATGCAGACACGAGTGCCACTTTGTGAGTTGTGTATCACTGGTACAGCCTCGTCACAGTTCATTAGTAAGATAAGATATACATATGTCAGAGTTGAAGTGGTTAGTCACAATGTCATTCCTAGACTACATGACAGATGTGAAGCACTAAATGGTTTCAATGTTGCTTCTATGGAGAAGTCATTTGAGACGTGGCACAAGCTCATATTGTAGGAGAAGGGGGAACGAAATCGGTTGTTCCGTCCTTTGCAGTAAGCTACTGTGGGAAAACCACACAATATATAAATCTGAGTGGTGAGGTGGGATAAACAGCCTTCCCCTACCGATCACGAGTCGTGTTATTTGAGCACAATAATGAGCAGGAGTACAGAAGATATGCACACCAAAATAATTTATAGAAGATTGGAAAAACTAACAGAAGACGACCACATGAAAGATTAGTTTGAGCTAACATGAAATACAGGGAGACGTTGGGCAGTAATAATCGTGTGGCATATGTTAGGAATCAGCTTTGTAGATTTTGGAAACCTGACGATGTAGGTTGGTTGCCTGTTGGTTTCTGTTTCTTCGGCCGACGTTTGTTTGACGATTTTTCTGACGTTTCGCCAGTACAAGTTGCTGGCATTGTCAAATCTTTACCTTCTGGTGTTGGTGGGGGCTGGAGAGTGAAGCTTTGACAATCCCAGCCACATGTGCCGGAAAAAAAAGTCGGCCGAACAAACCGAGACAGAAGCCAACAGGAAATTTACCAAAAAAATGGCCACGAAATTCTTAACAATTCTGTATTGTGGAGTAGACTATCCTTTTTGAAATTCTGTAGGAAGTAAGGTTAAAATAAAGGCAGCGAAATATTCGCAACTTATACAGAAATCAGACTATATAGTTATAAGAGTCTGAGGGGCTGAAAGGGAAGCAGTGTGGATCACGGATTGAGACAGATTTGTTACCTATCCCAAAGTTTATTCATTCTGTGCACTGACTGAGCTGTAAAGAAAACCAAGGAGAAATCTTGTAAGAGAGTTAATTATCAGAGAAAGGAAATCTAAACCTATAAGTTTGCCTATGACATAGCAGTGCTGTCACAGACTCTAAAGAGAAGCTGAACGGAATGGATATTGTCATAGGACAAGGTGTAAGATGCAAACGAAGAAAAGCAATACAAGTGTAATGGAGTCTATTCGATTTAAATTATTGGATTCTGAGAGAGTTAGGTTAGGAAATGAGACACTCATAATATTAATAATAATAATTTCGTGTGGCACAACGCCGGCGCTACAGTGTGGAACCGCGCGACCGCTAGGGTCGCAGGTTCGAATCCTGCCTCGGGCATGGACGTGTGATGTCCTTAGGTTAGTTAGGTTTAAGTGATGATGGTTAGTGTTTAGCGTCCCGTCGACAACGAGGTCATTAGAGGCGGAGCGCAAGCTCGGGTTAGCGAAGGATTGGGAAGGAAATCGGCCGTGCCCTTTCAAAGGAACCATTCCGGCATTTTCCTGAAACGATTTAGGGAAATCACGGAAAACCTAAATCAGAATGGCTGGAGACGGGATTGAACCGTCGTCCTCCCGAATGCGAGTCCAGTGTGCTAACCACTGCGCCACCTCGCTCGGTAGGTTTAAGTAGTTGTAAGTTCTAGGGCACTGGTGACCTTAGACGTCAAGTCCCATAGTGCTTAGAGCCACGGCCTAGTGGAAATCGTTCAAATAGAAGCGAATTTGGTGACTTCTGTATCCCCTAACCTACCAGTCATGCAACCGGGAATGGGAAACATACCGCTTAACGTGGAATCCAAAACAAATGTTATTTCTGGATAATCACCATATCGGTGAGAGGTGAATACGAGGGTGAAAGGCAGACTTAAAAATCAGTGGTCCGATCGGGATTCGATTGCACGATCTGTGGCTTTCCGAGCACGCACTTTACCGGGTGCGACAATTTGAACCAACACTTGTCGAAGAGTACAAGATGATGGACGAAGTAGAGAGGATAAAAAAGGCAGACTGCTAGTAACAATAAAATAATGAGTGAATAAGAGGAATTAGTTAACATCAAATACCAATTAAATTTTGTTTGGCGTGTAGGTTATTTCGGAAGAGAAACGTGTACGAAACTAGTTGAAACAAGAGATGAATGGAAGCTTCTGGGACGTGGTACTAAAGAAGAATGCTGCATATTGGATGGGAACTACTGAACCAGACTGGGGAAAAATGAATGTATGGTAAAACTTTAGTAATAGACGGAGCAGTTGACAGTACATGTCCTTAACCAAGAAGAAGTCTCCACTTTCCTAATCGAGGTAAACGTTGGGGGTAAAAATTACAGAGAGGAACTTCGAATACAGTAAGTGGTTTTTGTGGTATATATATTTTTTGGAGGCATGCACAGGATAGACTTCCATAGAAGGTTACCATAACAACAACGTGAATAACACCCCTAGACACAGTAGCAGACGCATATTAAAAATCCAACGTAACTAAGTTTTCTATGCAGTTCAATGCAGAAGAACTCGTCTGCATTCGTGACATGTAATTCAGCAAATATATCACAGCTGTCAATGTCGCCCAACTAAGAAATTAATTGTGAAAATAAATTTTCTGTTCACTTTGCAGCTTTATCAATCACCAGTAGTATCGGAAAAATGTCTAGGACAGAACTCTTTTCCGGTCTCTCCTGTAAAATTACAGTAAAGTAAGTCGAGGAGGGGAAAGCTCTCCGGAACAGGCAGCCTCCCCCCACCCTCGCCAACCCCCGTCCAAGGCCGAGAGGTGGACGAGTATACGGTGAGCCCACTTCCTCCAAGTTGCTGGAGGCAGAGCCAGGTCTGTTCGGGTCAGGAACTAATCAGCTCTTTCTTTTGGAGAAAGTGTAATGAATGGGGGCCTTGGCGGGGCTCCAGCGGGTCGTTCTCCTGCGCGGTCTTGTTCCAGGTCGGACAGGATAGGGGAGGGGTGGGGGTGGAGGAGGAGGTGTGGGCGTGGCTGCGTCCGGAACATCTGTGGGCGGCTACCGGCCACCACCGGAAACGCGTCGTCCGTCAGTGCAGTCACACTCCACTGACCAAATGTGACACATTTCACCCGTTTAAATGTCCAACTGCTTCATAAAGACCTACTCTTTACATTCTGTTGGTCTTCCTTTCATTGTTGTGAGCCGTCTGCCTTTTCAGTAGATCAAATAAAGACCTTGGACTAATTATGTCCTTTGCTAGCCAGCGATATACCGTGGTTATAAGACCACGGCTGTTCACAAATAGCGTAGACAGTGTTTCAAAGACTTTGTGACAATAGACCACTTCATTGAGAACAAAATGTTTGCTGACACTTCCTAGTGATGTTATGAGTCTTTAACATTGGAGGAGTGAGAATGATGTAATACAAAAAACATAAACATATAAATTTTTCTAGGCATCCAACAGAAGTATTTCATTTTTCGAATTTTTTTTAATATACAGTGTTTGTACAATTATTTTCTGAAGCGAGTTACATATTATTGGTAAAAAAATCATAGCTGGCTGTCTCGCACTAAGAGAAGAGAAAGTTTACTAGATTAGGAACATCAACTAGAAAGGGAGGAAAAACACTTGTAGGAACATGTGTCCGAAAATGAATCGGTGCCACAGTAGATGCCGAATAAAAGATCCTCTGACCACGTGCCACGTCTGTGGATGACGATTATACAGACTGATGTCAGAGCCGGACGGAGTGGCCGTGCGGTTCTAGGCGCTACAGTCTGGAACCGAGCGACCGCTACGGTCGCAGGTTCGAATCCTGCCTCGGGCATGGATGTGTGTAATGTCCTTAGGTTAGTTAGGTTTAATTAGTTCTACGTTCTAGGCGACTGATAACCTGAGAAGTTAAGTCGCATAGTGTTCAGACCCATTTGAACCATTTTTTGAACTGATGTCAGTTCTGGTAAATGTTGCTTTGTCGGTAAACAGGAATAATGACAGAAATACCATAATTGTGATGGTCTGGTGCAAAAACCACTGACAAAATCTTTCCTGTAGAGCGAAATCCGGTGCTGATGGGGACAGTAGCGCTCGTCATGTATGGTACGCATAACCGTAATTGCCTTTCACTATGTTGATAGGCCACTTGCCTGGAACTTTTATTAGAGTTCGTCTCAGTATCGTATTGGACCCTGTCCTGTATATCTGGTGTACGCAAACTCCACCGCCTCGACACACATTCATCTCCTTGAAAGGACCGCCGGCCAGGGTGGCCGAGCGGTTCTAGGCGCTACCGTCTGGACCCGCACGGCCGCTACGGGGCAGGTTTGAATCCTACATCGGTCATGGCTGTGTGTGATGTCTTTAGGTTACTTAGGTTTAAGTAGTTCTAAGTTCTAGGGGACTGATGACCTCAGATGTTCAGTCCCATAGTGCTCAGAGCCATTTTTGAAAGGACCAATCACCGCAAAAAAGCCAAAAAAGGGCTTGAAATGTTGTCGTATCTTCGGTGTCTGTGAGGATATTTGTTTTGTTATAGCCATGATCCCTCTCGACCCTTTCCGTCTGCTTGGCCGTACACAGATACCATCTCGACTTGTTCCCGACATGCATACCGGACCATTCGGCTGCCAACAGTACGTTGCATCAATCACACACCCCTAACACACTAGGAACACACGGTATGTAGTCAAAGCATCCGTCGTTTTTCAGCGCCGTCTACCATCTCAACTATGAATTTCCGGACACGTGTTCACAGGACCTTTTTTTCTGCATTTCTTGTCAGGAATCTGTGACTGCAGTTTGTTTGCTTTATTATTGTTCATCCCGTATTCGAAACTAATGACATAACATCTTCCAATTTTTTTCTCTCAAATTGGAATGAGTTTTAAGTATTTCCTTGATAGCTGGAATGGATTACGTGATCATTCTTTTCTACTGATATTATATTTCTGAATTCCTCTAAATCAGTGTATTGATACTTCACTTTTAAATATGATGGCATTCCTTCATCAAAACGAAAAGATGTCGTTTCCAAAAATCGGAACATAGATCCAACATAATGTTTTTCCTTCTTTACAATATTTATCTGTAAAGTTGTCAGATCTATAAAGTTTACTTGCTTCAGTTTAGCAACTGAAAATACTTCATTTGGCAGGAATCTTTAATGACTGTAATCCAGTCACCAGTGATGTACACCGAGTGTTTTCTGTTTAACGTGCTTCTCAGTTCGATCGAAATCTTGGTCACAGGTCAATCTAGTGGCAAAAAACCGACTAAAATTTTCCTGATTAGACTAGTGTTCTCTCTATTGCCACACCTACCCAGTTTTTACCATGCCCTCTGCAATTACCACTAATCATGTGAATAATGGTTCTCGAGACTGTTCTATTTCTAGGAATTTTATGTGGCAGCTTCCTCTCTCATCAGATCCACGCTATTCATCATCTTCGCTCAGCATGAACTTTCCAGATACACAATCTTGAATACTTTAATTGTAAGTCGATAATTTGTTCTTATAGAATGCAGGCCCGGACATAAGTGGGGTTTTCTTTAAGTCTGTTGTACATCAAAGGTTATTGCGAGATGTTCTTCGCGATTTTCTATACCTCACTTAGAAAGCTGGGGATATTTTGTCCTGCCGATGCTTTAGGGCGATGTAGGTCCCCTTCAATATGTAATCTTCAAATCATATCTTCAGAGTTGATCAATTGTGCATTTTCAATTTGAATTTGAAATTCATCTTATGCATGCTGTGTGTCCGAACAAGGCAATCAATATTAGAATCGAGGTTGAACATATCTAGAAATTTTTAACTTTCACTTTTGGCAGATTATGTTCCTCACAATATTTCGAATGGTGTTCATGATATAATGAAGATATTGACAAGTCACGGTCGAGTTCAAGTTTATTATGGTTCTGTAGGCGACTTATTCATGCAATTTTGAACTTTCTCAACTGCTTCTGTTGAAATATTTGTTCATGGATTCCTCGATAATTAAATGAGCGTAATATAACATAATTATGGATTTTCGCGGAAGCACCGTTAATTTAATCTTTGGAAACCTCTTCCGTCTTTTGGAGCAGTTCATTGCAGAAAGTTTTTATGATGTCCTTCATTATTATGGAATTCATTCACACATAAAAATCCCTTCTACTCTACATCTACATCTACATCCATACTCCGCAAGCCACCTGACGGTGTATGGCGGAGGGTACCCTGAGTACCTCAATCGGTTCTCCTTTCTATTCCAGTCTCGTATTGTTCGTGGAAAGAAGGATTGTCGGTATGCTTCTGTGTGGGCTCTAATCTCTCTGATTTTATCCTCATGGTCTCTTCGCGAGATATACGTAGGAGGGAGCAATACACTGCTTGACTCTTCGGTGAAGGTATGTTCTCGAAAATTTAACAAAAGCCCCTACCGAGCTACTGAGCGTCTCTCTGCTGGAGTTTATCTATCATCTCCGTAAGGCTTTCGCGATTACTAAATGATCCTGTAACGAAGCGCGCTGCTCTCCGTTGGATCTTCTCTATCTCTTCTACCAACCCATCTGGTGCGGATCCCACACTGCTGAGCAGTATTCAAGCAGCGGGCGAACAAGCGTACTGTAACCTACTTCCTTTGTTGTCGGACTGCATTTCCTTAGGATTCTTCCAATGAATCTCAGTCTGGCATCTGCCTTACCGACGATCAACTTTATATGATCATTCCATTTTAAATCACTCCTAATGAGTACTCCCAGATAATTTATGGAATTAACTGCTTCCAGTTGCTGACCTGCTATTTTGTAGCTAAATTATAAGGGACCTATCTTTCTATGTATTCGCATCACATTACACTTGTCTACATTGAGATTCAATTGCCATTCCCTACACCATGCGTCAATTCGCTGCAGATTCTCCTGCATTTCAGTACAATTTCGCATTTTTACAACCTCTCGATACACCACAGCATCATCTGCAAAAAGCCTCAGTGAACTTCCGATGTCATCCACCAGATCATTTATGTATATTGTGAATAGCAACGGTCCTATGACACTCCCCTGCGGCACACCTGAAATCACTCTTACTTCGGAAGACTTCTCGCCATTGAGAATGACATGCTGCGTTCTGTTATTTAGGAACTCCTCAATCCAATCACATTATTGGTCTGATAGTCCATATGCTCTTACTTTGTTCATTAAACGACTGTGGGGAACTGTATCGAACGCCTTGGGGAAGTCAAGAAACACGGCATCTACCTGTGAACCCATGTCTATGGCCCTCTGAGTCTCGTGGACGAATAGCGCGAGCTGGGTTTTACGCGACCGTCTTTTTCGAAACCCATGCTGATTCCT
Organism: Schistocerca gregaria; assembly: GCF_023897955.1. Lineage (NCBI taxonomy): Eukaryota > Metazoa > Arthropoda > Insecta > Orthoptera > Acrididae > Schistocerca > Schistocerca gregaria. The sequence goes on from NC_064920.1 coordinate 1,121,580,279, forward strand.
ACAGAGTAGATTTCTAGTCTCCAGAAAAGTCATTATACTCGAACATTATACGTGTACCAAAATTCTACAACTGATCGACGTTAGAGATATAGGTCTATAGTTCTGCACATCTGTTCGACGTCCCTTCTTGAAAACGGGAATGACCTGTGCCCTTTTCCAATCCTTTGGAACGCTACGCTCTTCTAGAGACCTACGGTACACCGATTCAAGAAGGGGGGCAAGTTCCTTCGCGTACTCTGTGTAAAATTGAACTGGTATCCTATCAGGTCCATCGGCCTTTTCTCTTTTAAGCGATTTTAATTGTTTCTCTATCCCTCTGTCGTCTATTTCGATATCTACCATTTTGTCATCTGTGCGACAATCTAGAGAAGGAATTGCAGTGCAGTCTTCCTCTGTGAAACAGCTTTGGAAGAAGACATTTAGTATTTCGGCCTTTAATCTGTCATCCTCTGTTTTAGTACCATTTTGGTCACAGAGTGTCTGTACATTTTGTTTTGATCCACCTACCGCTTTGACATAAGACCAAAATTTCTTAGGATTTTCTGCCAAGTCAGTACATAGAACTTTCCTTTCGAATTCATTGAACGCCTCTCTCATAGCCCTCCTCACACTACATTTCGCTTCGCGTAATTTTTGTTTGTCTGCAAGGCTTTGGCTACGTTTATGTTTGCTGTGAAGTTCCCTTTGCTCGACAGCAGTTTTCTAACTCGGTTGTTGTACCACGGTGGCTCTTTTCCATCTCTTACGATCTTCCTTGGCACATACTCTTCTAACGCCTATTGTACGATGGTTTTGAGCTTTGTCCACTGATCGTCAGCACTATCTGTACATGAGACAAAACCTTTGTTTTGAGCCGTCAGGTACTCTGTAATCTGCTTTTTGTCACTTTTGCTAAACAGATAAACCTTCCTACCTTGTTTAATATTTCTATTTACGGCTAAAATCATCGATGCAGTAACCGCTTTATGATCACTGATTCCCTGTTCTGCATTAACTGTTTCGAATAGTTCGGGTCTGTTTGTCACCAAAAGGTCTAATATGTTATCGCCACGAGTCGGTTCTTTATTTAACTGCTCAAGGTAGTTTTCAGATAAAGCACTTACAAAAATTTCACTGGATTCTTTGTCCCTGCCACCCGTTATGAACGTTTGAGTCTCCTAGTCTATATCCGGCAAAATTAAAATCTCCACCCAGAACTATAACATGGTGGGGAAATCTACTGGAAATATTTTCCAAATTATTCTTCAGCTGCTCAGCCTCAACAGCTGCTGAGCCCGGCGGCCTAAAGAGACATCCAATTACCATGTCTGAGCCTGCTTTAAGCGTACCTTCACCCAAATCATTTCACCATTTCGGATCTCCGTCAATTTCCTTCGATGCTATTGCACTTCTTATCCCTATAAACACGCCTCCCCCTTCACTGTCAAGCCTGTCTCTGCGGTATACATTTCAATCTGAGTTTAGGATTTCATTACTGTTTAGTTTGGTTTCAGCCAACGTTTAGTCCCTAGTACTATATGGGCGTTGTGACAGTTTATTAATGAGAGCAGTTCTGGGACCTTCCTATAGACGCTCCTGCAGTTTACTATTAGCACATTGATATTGTTATTCCCTGTTGCATTTTGCCTACTCCTACCTTGCTGCGTCTCAGGAGGCGTCTTGTCGGGCCTAGGGAGGGAATTCTCTAACCTAAAAAACCCCCATGTGCACGCCACACGTACTCCGCTACCCTTGTAGCCGCTTCCGGCGTGTAGTGCACGCCTGACCTATTCAGGGGGACCCTACATTTCTCCACCCGATAGCGGAGGTCGAGAAATTTGCACCTCAGCTCTCCGCAGAATCGCCTGAGCCTCTGGTTTAAGCCTTCCACTCGGCTCCAAACCAGAGGACCACGATCGGTTCTGGGAACGATACCACAAACAGTTAGCTCTGATTCCACCCCGCGAGGGAGGCTTTCCGCCTTCACCAATTTCGCCAACCGCCTGTACGAACTGAGGATGACCTCTGAATCCAGACGGCAGGAGTCATTGGTGCCGACATGAGCAACAATTTGCAGTCTGGTGCACCCAGGGCTCTCTATCGCCGCCGGTAGGGCCTCCTCCACATCTCGGATGAGACCCCTCGGAAAGCAGACAGAGTGGACACTGGCCTTCTTCTCCGACCTTTCCGCTATTTCCCTAAGGGGCTCCATCACCCGTCTAACGTTGGAGCTCCCAATAACTAATAAACCCCTCCCCCCGTGTGCCGGCTCGGACCTTGCTGAAGGAGCAGCCACATGTCCACTCACAGGCAGAGCGGGCGATGCCACACGGCCAGCCTCCACATTGACCCTCCGCCTCGTGCGCCGCGAACGCCGCTGAACCCGCCACTCCCCTTGGGGAGAGGGTGGCCCAACCGCGCCCGGTACCCGCGAAGATGTCTCGACAGCAGGGACAGTGGGTGAAGCATCTAACACCTGGGGTGCACCATGCGACGCACCAGACTCCCCACTGCCGCTACACTCCGAGGAAGCATCCTGAAGACGGCTGACCGCGGCCATCAACACGCTCAGCTGTTGGCGAAGAGTGGCCAGCTCCTCCTGCGTCCGTACACAGCAGTCACACATCCTATCCATCCTAAGGAATCAATTTACTGAAGAGACTTAATCAACTCTTAGCTAGACTGCTAATTTACTAAAGGCGGCTGATTACTGACTAAACTGTGATTGCTAGCCACTTCTTGTAGAAAACAATGAAAATAGCACTACCTGTCTCTGACCTGTATTGAAAAAAAACACTAGCACTACTGGCACTATGGTTAAGTAAAGGGACTCTCTCTGACTTACGAAATCTATGGAACACTATTAGTAGCACTCGACAATTAAATCTTTCTAAAAGCAAAAACACACGGAAGAAGAAGTGACAAGTAAGAAAAATACAGTTAATACTGTCACACGCATGGCACAGCGGACACACCATGAACCGCGGTGTTGGCCGTCGAATGGCGCTAGCTGCGCAGCATTTGTGCACCGCCGCCGTCAGTGTCAGCCAGTTTTCCGTGGCATACGGAGCTCCATCGCAGTCTTTAACACTGGTAGCATGCCGCGACAGCGTGGACGTGAACCGTATGTGCAGTTGACGGACTTTGAGCGAGGGCGTATAGTGGGCATGCGGGAGGCCGGGTGGACGTACCGCCGAATTGATCAACACGTGGGGCGTGAGGTCCCCACAGTACATCGATGTTGTCGCCAGTGGTCGGCGGAAGGTGCACGTGCCCGTCGACCTGGGACCGGACCGCAGCGACGCACGGATGCACGCCAAGACCGCAGGATCCTACGCAGTGCCGTAGGGGACCGCACCGCCACTTCCCAGCAAATTAGGGACAGTGTTGCTCCTGGGGTATCGGCGAGGACCATTCGCAAGAGTCTCCATGAAGCTGGGCTACGGTCCCGCACACCGTTCGGCCGTCTTCCGCTCACGCCCCAACATCGTGCAGCCCGCCTCCAGTGGTGTCGCGACAGGCGTGAATGGAGGGACGAATGGAGACGTGTCGTCTTCAGCGATGAGACTCGCTTGTGCCTTGGTGCCAATGATGGTCGTATGCGTGTTTGGCGCCGTGCAGGTGAGCGCCACAATCAGGACTGCATACGACCGAGGCACACAGGGCCAACACCCGGCATCATGGTGTGGGGAGCGATCTCCTACACTGGCCGTACACCTCAGGTGATCGTCGAGGACACACTGAATAGTGCACGGTACATCCAAACCGTCATCGAACCCATCGTTCTACCATTCCTAGACCGGCAAGGGAACTTGCTGTTCCATCAGGACAATGCACATCTGCATGTATCCCGTGCCACCCAACGTGCTCTAGATGGTGTAAGTCAACTACTCTGGCCAGCTAGATCTCCGGATCTGTCCCCCATTGAGCATGTTTGGGACTGGATGAAGCGACGTCTCACGCGGTCTGCACGTCCAGCACGAACGCTGGTCCAACTGAGGCGCCAGGTGGAAATGGCATGGCAAGCCGTTCCACTGGACTACATCCAGCATCTCTACGATCGTCTCCATGGGAAGTCGTCCATATCTCAGAAAGACAGAAAGAATGGAGTATTTGCTCTACACATTCATGTACTTTGCTCCAACAGTTTTTTCTAAATGTACATTCAGGACTAAGAATTTTAGCAGCAACAGTTTGTCCTGTTTTATCAAACATGTACTCTCTGCCAAAATTTTTACGAGGTTTACATTTCACTCTTTTCGAGATAGGATGTAGCAGAGCCAATTTAACATATATAACATAGATTAATATACTACACAACTAGCCTTGTAATATTAAATTATTACCAATAATGCAGTAATTAATAGGAGAAGTATAATGTGTCTATAATACGCACTAACGCGTGTACATAATGGTTAGAATTACACAGTAACATTGTAGAGTGATACAGACCTAAGCCTCAGTGTTTTTATTGTTCAAAATATTAAGTTTTTCCGACTTACCATGTCTGTTTCGGGTGAATATTCTTCAGGATAAAGACTGCTATCACTAGATAAACAATCTGCCCATTTCTTTCTTAGTGTCTTCTTTTCGGTTACTCAAGGAAATAATCTCTTCTTTGCAAGTGCCATTTTACAGTGACCTTGGGTTGTTTGGCACATAAAAAAGGCTAGTTCCTCAATGTATGAGAACAATAAGTGGGAACTGATCTTCCGTCCAGTAAGTGAAAGTTAACATATATCAGCAGTAGCTTCCCCTGTAGAACAGAACTAACACAAAAATATGTTTTGAGAAAAGTGTGGCTTTCTCACCCCTTCAATTGATTGTATCTATGAGAGACATCAAGGCTTAGGCACTCTGCAGTGATGGATTGAAATGAGTGTGGCCTGTCAGCCACTCGTCTGCCATATGTGAAAGGCCTCAGGTTAAGGTTCTAACAAACATTTCTGTTCCTAGGGACGCTTTTCTCGAGGTTTAATTGTTGAAAATCGCGCTGTCAGTTTACCAAGACCGGTGGTATAACGGAAATAAAAGAATGTTTCAATAGTGGGATTAAAATTCAGGGTGAAAAGTACTTTGGTAAGATTCATTCGTGAAATTGCTGTCCTCAGTGAAAATGAAGAAGAATTACTGAATCATTTGAATGTAATGATCAATCTATTGAGTGCAGAATATGGACTGATAAAAGGAATGAGAAGTAGCGGAAATTGCAATAGTGAGGAACTTAACATCAGAGTTGGTGAACATGAAGTAGATCAAGTTATCGACTTCTTCTGCCTTGGAAGCAAAATAACCAGCGACAGACGCAGCTTGGAGGACACAAATAGCAGACCAGCACAGGCAAAGGGGCGTTCCTGGCAAGTATACTAGTATCAAACATAGTTCTTATTTTGAGGAAGAAATTTCTGAGAATGGACGTTTGGAGCACAGCATCCTATGGGATTGAATTGTGGATTGTGGGAAAATCGAAGAAGAAAATCTAAGTCTTTGGAATGTTGTATTACAGAAAAATGTCGAAAACTTGGTGGACTGGTAAGTTAAGGAATGAGGATGTTCTCCATAGAATCGGCGAGGGAGGAATAAATGGAAAACACTGACAAGAACAAGGGACGGGATGGTAGGACATTAGGGAATAACTTTCGGGGTACTAGAGGGAAATGTAGAGGGCAAAATCTTCAGACGGAAACAAATTGGAATACATCCACAGCAAATAATTGAGGACGTAGGATGCAAGAGATACTCCGAGATAAAGACGTTAGCGCAGGACAGGAATTTGTGGCAGGCTGCATCAAAAAGGTGGTGTACACATGCAACATTTGTCTATCGCGTCCTGCTGGTTCGGGACAGGAGAATTAAAAATAATAATAATAATAATAAAAACATCACCTGGTGCGAAAATTATGTCTCAAACAAAAGTTGTTCTCTGTGCAGTGATCTGTCACCGCTGGATGTTTATCGTAAAGACTTGGCTGTGTAAATGGTTAAAAAGCGTTAGAAGCTTCATAAGGCTCTTATTGGTTCCATACGGTAGATAATGGAATGATGAATGGCAGCTATCTCTAAATATGAAAAAAGCACGTTCATGGGGATGAATGGGAAAAAAACCATAATGGTCGGATACAACATTAGTAGTATCCGACTTGACACAGTCACGTCATCTAAATATTTGGGCCTAACGCTGCAAACCGATTTCTAATGGAAGGAGCAAGTGAAGACTGCGGTAGGAAAGACAAGTAGTCGACTTCCGCTTGTTGGGAGAATCGTAGGAAATTGTGGTTCTTCTGTAAATGAGACAGCATGTAGGACGCTGGTGCGTTTATTATTGAGTACTGAGGGAGTGTTTGGGATGCGCACTAGGTCGGATTAATGAAAAACATCGAATCAACTCAGAGGCGGGCTGATAGATTTGTTACCGGCAGGTCTGCCAACACACAGATTCTACGGAGGTACGTCGGTAACTTAAATAGGAGTCCCTGGAAGGAAACTATTGAGAAAAGTTAGGGAACCGGGGTTTAAAGCTGACTCCAGAGCGATCCTACTGCCACACATTTCGCGTAAGGACCACGAAGATAAGATACTAGGAATTAGGTCTCACACAGACGCATGTAGACTGACGGCTTTCGCTCACTCTATGTTCCGAATATAGCAGGAAAGGGGAAGACTAGTAGTCGTGCAGGGTACCCTCCGCCATGCACCGTACGGTGGCTTGAGGAGTGTGTACTTAGATGTAGATACCAGTTTTATTACTCGGCAAAGCGAAATGCTGAGTGGTGGTTGCAGGAACTAACTTGGTCACGTTTCTAAGTCCATCAGGTTCAAGCTCACAGCAGTGCGCGTCGTGACCTCGTTCTGAGAACACGGGAAGAGATTGAGGAAAATGCTGAGACTGTTTGCTGTAAATGTTGTTAAATATTTCGGCAGCGAGAAGGAATAGGAAATAATCCAGTTAGAACAGGTAGCGAAATGTGCAAACAAAAGGTTAAAGTTTGAGGGAGTTAACTGTGTGTAAATAGCTTCGGGTAACTCAAATGGGAATACCTGGAGGGAATACGGCGTTCTTTTCGAGGAACACTATTGAGAAAATTTAGAGAACCGGCGTTTGACGCTGACTGCAGAACTACTCTGTTGCCTTGACCATACAATGCGCGTAACTGCTAGGATAAGAAACGAGAAATTAGGCAGAAAGACAGTCATTTTTCCCTCTTTCTGTTTGCGAATGGAACAGGAAAGGAAACGAGTATTAGTAGTAGGGGTGCCTCACGCCACACACCGTAAGGTGTACTGCGGAGTGTCAATGTAGATGTAAATGTAAATTACGCAGGAGGAACATGAGGTTGGAATCAGGAAAAACATTTTACTCCCAAAAATATGTAACAGTGTGCACATCATAAATATGCTATTGACTATACGGATAAAACGTTATTAGACTGAAATTTGTGCTATATCATTGATAAAACAATGGAATACCAACTTTAAGTGGACTTCGGAGGTAATGTCTCCCACAAATGTATTTCAAGGGTAGCGGAGGAATTCTGACAGGAGAACGGTGCGGTGGTGGGATTGAATGGTGGTAGGGTTAAGAGGCTATAATAGATTTGTCACCCTCGGAAAGCGGACGACAGGACTTTACAAACCATTAAAGTAACGCTGAACAGAGAAACTGTGAGGTAGCGTGTAATGCCTCGATAGTATACGCTAATGAGCTAGGCAACATTGCTGACACCATACATGCTCAGCTATGTCTCCCATGCGGACAATATTCATTGTAACCTCAGACTTTTCAAAGATGATGTAGAGTACTATAATGAAGCATTGTCTGACGCTGTATTGTCAGATCGTGCTAAGATTGCCAATTTTGCACTTGTTGGCAATATGCTCTAAACGTTCACAAAACGAGAAAACTTAAATGTTTTTGAAGAAGACGGTGTCCAAACTATACAGCTTGTATTTCTGTACTGCAGAGAAAAGTGTTCGAAACTTAGTATCCTATAGCTATAATATCAGTGAGTCACAGATCGAATTGATCAGCTCTCAAATACCTGAGTGTAACATTTGGAAGGATATGAATTAGAATGATCACATAGGCTAAGTCATGAACAAAATGAGTGGCGAACTTCGTTTTAATGGTAGAACACTAGGGAAATGTAATGAGCCCCAAAAGAAAGATGCTACTTACAAATCACTCGTGTGACCCATCCTAGAGTGATAACAGATCGTTTGCAAACACAAGGTCAGTGCCTCACCTCTGACGACCCATAACACAAATTTTTGTAATACTAAACATATATTTACATTGCACGCAACGTCTACGTCTACATCTAGATCTACATCTCTACTGTGCAAATCACTGCGAAGTGTGTGACAGAGGGTACGTCTGGCAGCACGAATTAGTAGGGTTTTCTCCCATTCCCGGAATATAACGAGCTCACAACTCCAACATCGGTCAGCCAATAATCCACTAGCGTATCAACATACCAGATGAGCAAAAAGTCAGTATAAATTTGAGAACTGAATAAATCACGTAATAATGTAGATAGAGAGGTAAAAATTGACTACATGCTTGGAATGACATGGGGTTTTATTAGAACCAAAATAATGCAAAAGTTCAGAAAATGTCCGACAGATGGTGCTTCATCTGATCAGAATAGCAACAATTAGCATAACAAAGTAAGACAAAGCAAAGATGATGTTTTGTACAGGAAATGCTCAATATGTCCACCATCATTCCTTAACAATAGCTGTAGCCGAGGAATAATATTGTGAACAGCACTGTAAAGCATGTCCGGAGTTACGGTGAGACATTGGCGTCGGATGTTGTCTTTCAGCATCCCTAGGGATGACGGTCGATCACCATACACTTGCGACTTCAGGTGACCCCAAGGCCAATAATCTCACGGACTGAGGTCTGGGGACCTGGGAGGCGAAGCATGATGAAAGTGGCGGCTGAGCAAACGATCATCACCAAACGAGCGCCCAAGAGATCTTTCACGCGTCTAGCAACATGGGGTGGAGCGCCATCCTGCATAAATATCGTACTTTCCAGCAGGTGTTTATCAGCTAGACTGGGGATGATGCGATTCTCTAACATATCGGCGTACCTCTCAGCCGTCACGGAAGCAGTTACAAAACCAGAATCACGCATTTCCTCGAAGAAAATAGGCCAGATAACTTTTGTTCTAATAAAACACCTTGTCATTCCAAACATGTGTGTAAATTTTTACCTACCTTTCTACATTATTCACTGGTTTATTAAGTTATCAAATTTATACTGACATTTTGATCACCCGCTGTAAAAAAACTGTGTAACAGATAACATTAGCTGAAGCATTTCCAGAATGTATTCAAGTCTGTTCGTTACTTGTGGAATGTCTGACTTGAACGAAACGCTTTCGAGTGACTTTCTCACCTTCACCAAGTTGTGAAGGCTCTCGCAGTTTATTCGCAGTGCATCGCATGTGATGTTTAGCCACATGGCCCAACTATTGGCCGGTCTATGTGGCCGAGCGGTTCTAGGCGTTTCAGTCTGGAGACGCGCGACCGCTACGGTCGCAGGTTCGAATCCTGCCTCGGGCTTGGATGTGTTTGATGTCCTTAGGTTAGTTAGGTTTCAGTAGTTCTAAGTTCTAGGGGACTGATGACAACAGATGTTAAGTCCCATAGTGCTCAGAGCCATTTGAACCATTTTTGAACCCAACTATCGGAATCGGTTTACTGGTGTACCAGCACGTACAGGAAACCACAAACCACGCACGTTTTCAAGCATACAGGGCGCTCACAAGGTATGTTGAAGGAATTAGATTAAAAACGACAACTAGAGTAGCAAACGAGTCAAAGAGCAGTATACGAGTTTTGCTATTGGGTATCAAAATAGATGCCGAAGGCAGAAATGTGCAGGATATAAAATGCAGACTAGGAATAAAATGAGGAATATTCCAATATCATAAATTTACGATTTAAGAAGGCGTTTTACTTTCGAAGCGTAACATGGAAGCGAAAAATGGAAGATAAAGAGCACTGGCAAGAAAAGGGTAAAAGGTTTTCAAATCTGGTGCTACAGTAAAGCTATTAGGAATATTTGGGCAATTTAGAAAAAGAATGAAGAAGTACTGAAGCGAAATTGCGAGTGACGAGATAGGCGGCATAACTCAACCAAAAAAAGGGATAGTCTGATTGGACACATCTTGAGGAATCGAGGAATTGTTTATAAGGTGATGGCCGAAAATGTGTGACAGATTTTGAAGAGAAAGAAATGCTTGACTACTGTAGAAAAGCGGATGTCAATTATCTTCTTTCTGTGTGGGTGCACAACCCCGACGTAAATGCTAAAATCACTTTAAAGTATACTTAGGCCGTCAGATTTTTGTAATATGCAGACAATACTAGGGAACCGAAAAATGCTTCGTAATTGCTAAAGAAAACTGAGAATTCTTTATAGTCTTAATCGCCTTCTCCCCCTCATTCTGTCCATCTCCTCCTCTACTTTGCCTGCCTCCTTCTCTTCTTCCTGTTTTATCCGTCTACTTCTCCTCCTCCTCCTCCCACTTCTCACTGTCCATTTCCTCCACCCCTTCCCAATCTCTTTCCACCCCTCTTCACGCCTTCCTTTGTCCATGTTGTAACCGCTCAATGTCATTCGATACGAACACGAAGACACCCCCCGATCGACGTTAGCACTCGCAATCATACATGGCAGTGCACGTTTGAAAATTCGTGACGCTAGCTCAATGGTCGTCAATTGATTTAAATGTTATTCCCGGCTGACTCTCAACTCAATTACTGCCTAGGGGGTGTGAAAAAAGAACACATCCTGGTTATACCAGCATTATTCGTATTTAGATGTTCGATTAATCTGAATGGTTTGCAATGTTCCAGCGATTCTATTCGAACTCTATGCTGATGTACCGACAAGGACCATTTTCGCAGATAAACATGCAAGTACGTAATGCATGTTCAGTTTCTCAATATACTTCATCGCACTCAAACATTATACATCCGCTCTAAGAACAATTTCATGCATTTACATGTCTCTTGTCCCACAATATTGGTTGGCTAACTATCATGACGACACGTTGTATACAACTTCCACAGATAATGTTTATCATGTAGTCAAGACTACGTAATGAAGCCAAAATCGTGGATAAAATTTAAATGTAGTCTGTTTATTAACACTTTTCACGAACTAAATATGAAATATGAGGTGATGATCCTATCCTTCTTTTCAGTATTAGAATGGCTGATTTCGTGTTCTGAATAACGCGTGTCATATAATGTCCAAATTTCGACACGACCGAGGCTCTCAATTCGGCACTTAAATGTCTATTCTTCGCTCTCTAAATGTTCGATGAGATTGTCTTTCACACGCAGGGTTCAATTTAACGGTATATGCTCTGTTTTTTAGTATTTTAGGTACCCGTTAATTAATATCTGGTAGTTAATAAGCGAACTACTTTTATGCTTGGCGATATGTTTGTTTCAGTAACCCCCGCAACCATCCAAGGATAAATTTTCTTATTACTCCGCGCACACGCGTTTTCACAATTTTTTAAACTGCAGAATTACGTAAACTATAGCTTTCCGTTGCGTACAACTTTCGTGGGTTCCACAACCATAATAGTTTCCCAAGAGTATTTTTCCCAGCTAACACAAAGTTCGAATTATGTTGTCGGAATCATTTTCACTTCACCCGACAATAAACGACTCTGATCACTTCGTCACACGTAATGTACTTTAAACGTGCTTCAAGAATCTTTAAATAATCTCCATAACGAATTTCGAAGTCGCGTACCACTTTTTCATCGACTAGCCCGATCGCGATAACTGAAGGGAGAGTGCTCAATAATGTGGTACATGTTCTTTTATATGTATTAAAAAAACAAACGCGCCCCTATATCCTTCTGTCCTGCTTGGTCTTTGCTACTTTCCTTTTTATTACATTTCATTATATTGCTTCTTAGTAATACTGTGCAGTTATTGAAGTTTCGTATTACTTTCCCCTTTTTTAATTCTTCCAAAATAAAGTCTATTTATATCCGATTTTAATTAATATGATGCTAATTGACACGCCTGCCCGCGAAGTACCGTTGTAATGTCCTCCTACCCCCTCTCTTCAATGACAGTTTTTCTCATAGAATTCGTCTGTGAATGGGTAACACTGCAAACTTTTTAGTGATTCGACTGCATGCTAATCATAAATCGGTAAATCATCAATACAACACTCTTTTTTCCTCTTAAAACTGACTGCGACGACAAAAAAAGAAATATATATTTCTTTTTTGTCTAATGTTCAGACGGACACAGGCTACACAAAAACACACACACACACACACACACACACACACACACACACACACACACACACTCTCTCTCTCTCTCACTCTCACTCTCTCTCTCTCTCTCTCTCTCTCTCTCTCTCTCTCTCTCTCTCTCTCGCGCGCGCGCGTGTGTGTGTGTGTGTGTGTGTGTGTGTGTGGTGTGTGTGTGTGTATGTATGTATGTGTGTCTGAATATTTATTAGGGTATCGTGAAATTTTGATGTAAGCTGGCCAAATACTTAACGATGCTTTTTGCTAACAAGTTTAATAAATGACTTGTCATTATACAGCATGTGTATGTCCAAATATTTATTAGTGCATCAAGTTAAAGTATGAAGTTGTCAAGAAATTTTCGAAATTTCTTCTGTAACGTTGTATTCCCCTAATCGATATTATACATTCGAAACCCAACCGAATGTTTACTGGAACATCGTGTAAATATTTGAAGTAAATCGAGCAAGAACTCTCCGAGATTTTTGTAAATTTTATGTAAGTTGTTATGGGACCAAACTGCTTAGGTCATCGGTCCTAAGCTTACACACTACTTAATCTAATTTTAACTTAGGTTATAGGGGCCTGAAATTTTTGGTAACAGCAACACTGTAGTAGAATAGCATTATGTAACGTATGTCTGAAATATACAGCTCATGGCTGTTTGCACATTTATTTTAGTATCGTGCAAAATTCTGCGGTAAGTTATTCAAGACAGAGAAATTTCATTCCCTTGTGAATTACTAAATAGTTTTTAAATAAAACATACATTTCACAGACGCAACTGCGCTGTAAAATATCTGAGACCTTTATGACATTATGTTGTGGAAGTATGCTGTCATTCCATGATTATGCTAACCATTTCACGCTTAGTACGTAACAAGTCCGCCGTAAATGACGTTATCGCGAAGAGGCCAGTTCCGCGTGTCGCGGGCAGCCTAACCACAAGCGCCCGCTGCGTGTTGCACAAACCCCTGGAGCCCCTGAATTAGGCCACAGCAAACAGATCAAGTGGCCCCAGCAGGGCGCCCTACCACCGCAACAAGGTCACAGTGCTGGTAGCGCGAGGGAAGCGACAGGAATGACGTCACACACAACCATATGCATCACGCGTAAGGTGGCGTCTCATAAAGCGACTTAGTTTTGTAATACACTAACTAAATTTCTGCAATCTAGAGATTACCAGCTTCACAGCCAAAATGGATTACTATTTCTTACACGATATTTTCATAGCTTCCAAAATTATCTTCCTTAAGGTAATTAGCTACACGGTCAACAGACTATGATTCAGATCTATATTAATTAAAGAATTATTTTTCAGTCCTATCATGCAACTCTTTTTTTTGCAAGGTTTTAAACAAAAATTAGTCGACGGAATGGAAGGGATTGTTCAGGAGATATGAATTTAAATTACATTTGCATCTTAATTCCTTAACTTTATTGAAAAAATGTCCAGAAAGCTTACTTGATTTGTATTTATTTATTTCTGAACAACTGGCAGCTTTAAGAGTGGGTAACATAGGTTTTCCTAAAGGTATGGATATCACAATTCTTCTTATGTTGTGCTGGTTTTTTATGAAGAATTTCATTAGCGACTATATGCGTTTTGACGGTTCAGTTAAAATGCCAAACTTCTTGAAGAGGTATCTACGTGACGATCTAGGGAGAACATCACATTAATCTTAGTGCTCGCATTTGGGCAATAGATAATTTCTTTCTAGGGGATGACTTCCCCAAAAAAAAATTATTCCGTAAGACACTATTACGTCCAAACTTGCAAAAGTCAGTCTGGCGGGATTAGCCGAGCGGTCTAAGTCGCTGCAGTCATGGCCTGTGCGACTGATACCGGCGGAGGTTCGAGTCCTCCCTCTGGCATGGGTGTGTGTGTGTGTTTCACTTTAGGATAATTTAGATTAAGTAATGTGTAAGCTTAGGGACTGGTGACCTTAGCAGTTAAGTCCCATAAGATTTCACACACATTTGAACTTTTTTCTTTTCTTTTTTTGCAAAAGTCAGGAGGTTGAATCATTAGTTCAGAGAAGTAGCAATTACACGAAGAGCAACATTTCAGTAATATGCATCTTCCAGTTCAAGGTCTCATCAATATCTACACCCAAAAATATGGATCATTCTACCCCGTTTACTGATTTTATGATTCTCAATGACATACAGCAATGAATACATTCCTTTATCTCCAAATTAACGAAGATTCTATTTTCAGACAAAAATCATTAAAAATTTCTTCTTTTGTTTTCCTCTGATTGGATTTATAACCACACTAATACCGTCTGAAAAATGTACAATTTTTGCTTCACGAATGTTAAGTGCAAGATCGTTCTCATCTGCAAGGAATAAAATCGAAATCCATGCGTCACGGTGATTTCTGTAAAACGAAAACTTTCACGGCTGGGAGTGTCACAGTTAATAAAATATTTCAGACTGTTATAACGTGGTCGAATGGATTTCACTTTAAAACATCACGTTTCTTCCCCATTTGCGGGGGACATTTGCAAAGAGGATCGTAGCTTTGTTGTGTGTGTGTGTGTGAAATCTTATGAGACTTCACTGCTAAGGTCTTCAGTCCCTAACCTCACACTACTTAACCTAAATTATCCTAAGGCCAAACACACACACCGATGCCCGACGGAGGACTCGAACCTCCGCCGGGACCAGCCGCACAGTCCATGACTGCAGCGACACACACCGCTCGACTAATCCCGCGCTGCGTTGCTTTGTTGAATGTTGGATTCACACCCTGGCTCGCTACTGACTACAGCAAAATACCGCTTCCGTGAGCCTCCGCGCTGAGGTGTGACGTCACGTGTTGTGAATACGCGAGCGTAATTCGCCGGTGTCAACTGCCGTCGTCCGCTATTATAATCATCCCATGATGGAAGACTGGTACACTTTTTCATCACTGGAATCCAGATTTTATTTAATTTCATGCCCTCCTCCTTCCTACTGAAATTTCTAGGGTGTTTCACAAACTCTGTGCATCATTTCGTGGTATTCGCTTGTGACATCCAGTAGTTGAGTCCTATCAAAATAAATATGGTGTTCCCTTGGCTGTGAAGCATGTTCCGCAACGTCTGGGCTGTCAATCTCCTCCCTTCCGCAGTATCCCTTGTGCTCTTCGAGTAGTTTTTTTATAGTTCGTTTTGTAGTACCCACGTGCGCCTCCCCAGAACTATGTGGAATCATGTAAGATCCAGCTGCTTCCAGCGGTTGGCGAACATGCTTGGTCGATTTGACGTGATCTTCTATGTTCCGTGTGGGTGAGTAATTTCCCAAGACGTTACGCTTTTTCATGGTTTTTCCTATGCGGTCGGTCACGTACTTAATGAATAGCAAGGAAACCTAAGATTTCAGCTGCTCTTGAGCATCGCTATGATTTCTACGCTCTTTCACCAAAGCGAACGAATAACCATTATTGAGCAATGCATTGCTGAGATATTTTAATTCTGCCCCAAGCATGTCTGGTTCAAAAAATGGCTCTGAGCACTATGGGACTCAACTGCTATGGTCATCAGTCCCCTAGAACTTAGAACTACTTAAACCTAACTAACCTAAGGACATCACACACACCCATGCCCGATGCAGGATTCGAACCTGCGACCATAGCAGCAGCGCGGCTCCGGACTTGAGCCCCTAGAACCGCACGACCACGGCGGCCGTCAAGCATGTCTGGTTCGTAGATTTTCCTTGCTCGAGACTCGAACTCGGGACCTTTGCCTTTCTCAGGCAAGTGCTCTACCAAGTGAGCTACGCAAGCACGACTCACGACCCGTTCGGAGGAGAACTTCTGTAAAGTTTGGAAGGTAGGAGACAAGGTACTGGCGGAAGTAAAGCTGTGAGGAACGGGGCGTGAGTCGTACTTGGGTAGTTCAGTTGGTAGACCACTTGCCCGCGAAAGGCAAAGGTCCCGAGTTCGAGTCTCGGTCCCTCACACAGTTTTAATCTGCCAGGAAGTTTCGTATCAGCGCACACTCCGCTGCAGAGTGAAAATCTGATTCTGGTACCATCTTCTTTCTTGAAATATAGCACATCAAGAAAATTTAATCTTCTACCTGCCTCCTTCCGTCGGAGGTTCGAGTGCTGCCTCTCGCATGTGTGTGTGTTTGTGTGTGTTGCCCTTATTATAAGTTAGATTGTTGTTGTTGTTGTGGTCTTCAGTCCTGAGACTGGTTTGATGCAGCTCTCCATGCTACTCTATCCTGTGCAAGCTCCTTCATCTCCCAGTACCTACTGCAACCTACATCCTTCTGAATCTGCTTACTGTATTCATCTCTTGGTCTCCCTCTACGATTTTTGCCCGCCACGCTGCCCTCCAATACTAAATTGGTGATCCCTTGACGCCTCAGAACATGTCCTACCAACCGATCCCTTCTTCTGGTCAAGTTGTGCCACAAACTTCTCTTCTCTCCAATCCTATTCAATACTTCCTCATTAGTTATGTGATCTACCCTTTTAATCTTCAGCATTCTTCTGTAGCACCACATTTCGAAAGCTTCTCTTCTCTTCTTGTCCAAACTATTTATCGTCCATGTTTCACTTCCATACATGGCTACACTCCATACAAATACTTTCAGAAATGACTTCCTGATACTTAAATCTATACTCGATGTTGACAAATTTCTCTTCTTCAGAAACGCTTTCCTTGCCATTGCCAGTCTACATTTTATATCCTCTCTACTTCGACCTCATCAGTTATTTTGCTCCCCAAATAGCAAAACTCCTTTACTACTTTAAGTGTCTCATTTCCTAATCTAGTTCCTTCAGCATCACCCGACTTAATTCGACTACATTCCATTATCCTCGTTTTGCTTTTGTTGATGTTCATTTTATATCCACCTTTCAAGACACTATCCATTCCATTCAACTGCTCTTCCAAGTCCTTTGCTGTCTCTGACAGAATTACGATGTCATCAGCGAACCTCAAAGTTTTTATTTCTTCTCCATTGATTGTAATATCTACTCCAAATTTTTCTTTTGTTTCCTTTACTCCTTGCTCAATATACAGATTGAATAACATCGGGGAGAGGCTACAACCCTGTCTCACTCCATTCCCAATCGCTGCTTCCCTATCATGCCCCTCGACTCTTATAACTGCCACCTGATTTCTGTACAAATTGTAAATAGC
The DNA here is from genome assembly GCF_023897955.1 of Schistocerca gregaria. Classification (NCBI taxonomy): domain Eukaryota; kingdom Metazoa; phylum Arthropoda; class Insecta; order Orthoptera; family Acrididae; genus Schistocerca; species Schistocerca gregaria. The sequence continues at coordinate 1,121,597,700 of NC_064920.1, forward strand.
CTTTCGCTCTCTGTATTTTACCCCTGCCACCTTCAGAATTTGAAAGACAGTATTCCAGTCAACATTGTCTAAAGCTTTCTCTAAGTCTACAAATGCTAGAAACGTAGGTTTGCCTTTCCTTAATCTTTCTTCTAAGATAAGTCGTAATGTCAGTATTGCCTCACGTGTTCCAACATTTCTACGGAAGCCAAACTGATCTTCCCCGAGGTCGGTTTCTACTAGTTTTTCCATTCGTCTGTAAAGAATTCATGTTAGTATTTTACAGCTGTGACTTATTAAACTGATAGTTCGGTAATTTTCACATCTGTCAACACCTGCTTTCTTTGGGATTGGAATTAGTATATTCTTCTTGAAGTCTGAGGGTATTTCGCCTGTCTCATACATCTTGCTCACCAGATGGTAGAGTTTTGTAAGGACTGGCTCTCCCGAGGCCGTCCGTAGTTCCAATGGAATGTTGTCTACTCCAGGGGCCTTGTTTCGACTCAGGTCTTTCAGTGCTCTGTCAAACTCTACACGCAGTATCGTATCTCCTATTTCATCTTAATCTACATCCTCTTCCAATTCCGTAATATTGCCCTCAAGTACATCGCCCCTGTATAGACCCTCTATATACTCGTTCCACCTTTCTGCTTTCTCTTCTTTGCTTAGAACTGGGTTTCCATCTGAGCTCTTGATGTTGATACAAGTGGTTCTCTTATCTCCAAAGGTCTCTTTAATTCTCCTGTAGGCAGTATCTATCTTACCCCTAGTGAGATAAGTTAGATTAAGTAGTGCGTAAGCCTAGGCTGATGACCTCAGCACTTTGGTCCTATAGTCCTTACCACAAATTTCCAATTTCCTGCCTCCTCCTCCATGGTAAACTGAATATTCCGGGTTGATTCTGTTTAGATGTTTGTGAAAAAGATAGTTCCTCCCCGTCATGCCGCCACAAAACAAACGTGTCATCAATATCTACAACCAAAAATTGGGAGCATTCTACTGTGTTTACTGATTTTACTGTCATTAATGGAATCAAATATTCGGTTTCTTTTTCGCAGTTCCCAATGCCTGTTACTCGAATTGTCCACAAAGAGTTCGCTATAAGGGATATATGTAGTTGTGAGGCAATTTTTAAACAATTCTGCAACATCAGGTGTAAAAATCCTATTCAGCTGTTGCAACACTTCATTGAGTGGGACCATAGTGAATAGTGACATCACATCAAAATTAACTAATATGTCCTCCGGCTGTACCACTATGACGTTTAATTTCCTAATTCTTTATATACTAATTCGATCGGCCCACGTATGGTCGTAACAATGTTTTCAAGTACTTGGCAGTCGCAAAGGTGGGCGAACCAATAGCACTGAATATAGGCCGTAGAGGAACATGTTCCTTGTGCTCCTTTCGCGATCCATAACGTCTTGGTGGTAGCGCAACTGAATGGCACAGACTTTTATGAACGTTTTGTTCGATGGAGGATTTCTTCATCCACCGGCTAACAGTTCTAAGTTAGGGATCCAATAAGTGGTTAATCTTACTGTAACAGTCTGTCACATTCAAAACAACCGTTGCAATTCCATTGTCAGCGGGGAGAATGATAACACTATAGTTCTCATTCAGGCGTTTGAAGGATTCCTCTCACCCACAGTTAAACTACTTTTTGCAGGCTCTGCGCAAGACAATACTCTTACAGCTTCTATACGGATTTCTTCAGCCGTAACCTTGTCCACGCTACGAATGCCTACTTCTACACTGACTTTTATTTCTTCCGTGGGATCCATTCTCACGAATGTTTATTCGTTCGTTGAGATGAAAAGAGCGTTAAGAGCACCACCTAGAAATCACAGCGCCGCTGAAATCTGGAGTTTCCCTGACATTCATAAAGGACGTGATTGATGAGATAGGTAAAACCTTGAAAAAGCAGAACGTCTTGGGAAATTACACACCTACACGGAACATACAAGATCACCTCATATCGACCAAGAATGTTCGTCAACTACTGGAGAATTCTGGAATTTATATGATTCCGTATAGCTGTGGGGAGGTGCACGTGTGTACTACAGAAAGAGCTGTCATAACAACGACTCGAAGAGCACAAGAGGAAGACTGACAGACAAGATATTGCGGAACATGCTTTACGGCCAGGACACCACCACATTCATTCTGATAGGACTCAAGTACTTGCAGCCACAAGCTGATACCACGAGAGGCTAGACACAGAGACGATAGAGGTTGTTAAACACACCAGGCACTTAAATAGAAAGGAGGAGGGCGAGTAATTGAACGAAATTCGGATTCTGGTGCTAAAGATAATGTGTACCAGTCTACCACCATGGGATGATATTAACAGCGGACAACGGCAGTCCACAACGGCCAATTGTGCTCACGTATTCAGAACATGTTAAGTCAAGCCACTGCGGCGCATTGGTAGCACACTGGACTCGCATTCGGGAGGACGACGGTTCAATCCCGCGTCCGGCCATCCTGATTTAGGTTTTCCGTGATTTCCCTAAATCGCTCCAGGCAAATGCTGCGAAGGTTCCTTTGAAAGGGCACGGCAGACTTCCTTACCTAATACGATGAGACCGATGACCACACTGTTTGGTCTCTTCCCACAAACAATCCAATCCGATCCACTGCGCGGGAGCTCGCGGAAACGGAATTTTGCTGCAATCAGTTGCGAGCCAATGTGTGAATCGGACATCCGACAAAGCTACGTAGGATTTTTAAGTGAAATCCATTCGAACACAACACAGTAGCCCGCAACTAATCGGTCATTCCTACCCAGTTACGGACATATTGTCTCGTTTCAACATTGACTTATTCGGTACAATTTTTTGCATTCTTCTTCGGAAAGCATTTGCTTGTAAAAGTTGCAGTTACCTAAATCTTAACTTTTTCTAAAAGACTAAGTGGTATAATAATCCAACGCCTTTGAAACATAACAAATGCTAACCGGCAATATATAACAGTTAATTCCATATAAAGTAGCTCCAGATTGCTCACAGTCATGTCAGCAGTTTTTTTCGTTGCCCACCCAAAAGGATACGGCGAGCTGTGACATAGTTCGATTCTTATCGATAGTTCCCAGCGATATGATGATAGATCTAAATGGCTCCTAAATGAGAACATTCGGGAGGAGATCTCTAGTTGTTGGAATAACTTTTAATCAAGTGAAACGTTACGAAAACCTGTGAACTACTTTTAATTTACTTCTAAGATAAAAATAAGTTGTATATGGTAGATTTCGATCCTTACTGATGCTAAACCCACTACTACTATTTATTACATTTTTCGACAATCTAATCTAGAACTTCTTGTTGATTAAAGTGATTCAGATGATCAGTTCCCACAACACTAAGCGTCTCTCTCTCTCTCTCTCTCTCTGATTACGTTGGGCAAGCCACACGGCACAAGGTGTGAGACACCCATAATACTGGAAATAACATTTCCGTCGTAAAGGAGATGTCTTTGACTGACAGTGACAATTACTGTTTCCTCTTGTAATAAGAAGGATGCCCGTGATGAACGGAAACTGCAATTTGCGTTTTATATTTTATGATATCACACAAGACAATAAGCCATTTTTAAAAAGAATGGTACTGTTTCCAGTGGCTTAGGTAATACTCAACACACCACAGAAGATCTAGTTTCGTCGGAGGGGAATATAAAAGTTAAGAACCACATTTTCTAAGATTTACATATTTTTCTGTAGGCAGCTGACTTTTCATTTTCTGTTCAAACGATTTTTCGGGAAACTTTCCTAGTCACCTTCGTCAACTGTCGAACGCAGATTTTATCGCTCGCTGTCTGGACTCCAACCATACTGTGAATGGCTCACGTGGCATCTTGTCCAGGCCATTGCTTTCCGTTGCCGTTTAACACCAAAACACAAAATCCATCATTTAAATCCTCTGAAATAGGTGTTTATCTAAGAGCGGAGGGAGAGCATTGAAATCTTTTCCGATGTAGTTTAAGCAGAGTACCGGAACCCACTTTTTAAATTGACACCTACATCTACATCCATGCTCTACAAACCATTGTGAAGTGCATGGCAGAAGGTACTTCACACTGTACCAGTTACTATGGCTTCTTCATATTGCGTTTACTAATGGACCGTGGAATGAATAATTCTTTCAACGCCTCTGTGCCACAATAGCTGAATGGTCAGCGCTTTGGAATGGCGCACACGGGGGACCGGATTCAATTCCTGGCTGGGGCTGGAGATTCTCTCCCCTCAGGGACTGGGTGTTGTGCTGTCCTCATCACCATTTCTTCCCCACTGCCGACGTGCAAGTCGACCAATGTGGCATCGCACTCAATAAGACTTGCACTTGGCGGCCGAATTTCCTGACTGGGAACTCCCGGCCACCACGATATACGATCATTTCCATTTCCGACGCCTCTGTGCTTGCTGTACTTTGTCTAATATAGTCCTCGCGTCATTCAATCTCACACAAAGCAAGCAACAATATGCACAAAATTGCTCACGTCACAACAGCTAACTAAACTGTGCGGACCTCTTCCGAAGCCATGTTCGTGTCCATCGTATGCTACGCATCAAGTGTCTGGGCTTACAGATATCAGTGCGAGGAGCAGGGATATCCTGCGACCTACACACTAGGGTATGCCACTCCGACTCACAGAGGCCTTTGAAATCATTCCAGGGTATGTTTTATTAGAGATCCTCAGAATCAGCCAAGTAGACATTTCGATAAAATGTCCTGCAGCCTCCATCTGCTTACGTAAAGGGGATCTGACAAAAGTTCAACAAACCTTAGACCAAACGGTAACAGATAAGGCCCAACTCCTGAGCTGGAAAGTACATACATGAAATAACAGCCGGGTAACAGTGACACTGGCCAGAGTGTCCAGCAACATTTTCCGTGCATTCGGGACGCCTAGCTCTTGGCCACGTAAACACAGTACATTACCTAACTAGACGTAGCCCATTTCCGTTTACCTGCAGAGGTTCGACAGGAAAGACATATGCCAGTCAGGTCATATGGGAACACCGATCACATTACCTTAACTCTGCACTTATAATGGAATTAATGAACTAACAGAGATGATGTAACCGCAGTACTAACTTTTAAAACCTTACGAATAGTGGACAATAACAGAAAATGTTGCAAACTCCGTTTCCCGGCAGGAAAGACAAATTCGCCTGAATACGACAATTGCAATATCTCCCCCAAAGTATCACAAGAGACGTGCGAATGTGATTAAAGAACTGCTACTAAGTGCTTACAGTGATATGGAAGTTGTGATTGTGAGTGTTGCTTACAGAACGTCCGTGTACGACCAAGATCACAGTGCCACACGAGGCAGAATCCGCAGTACCCCGTCAACCCATAGTTGGCACAACATCCAGACTAACCTCGGCGACGATAACGAGAAGATTCGCGTCAGATGGAGGAGCATAGCACGTGAAGTGTACTGCAATACCGTAAAGTGAAGTATATCACAGTACCATAAACTGTTCCTATATTTTTCCGAGACTGTTTACAAACACACAAAAATATAGAAAAATAATAAGGTGGTTGTGTGGCAGCCATAGAACAGTAACGTGCCGTGTTGCCATTACAGAGGATACACACATTTATATGTAAATCCAGTAATATTTTTATAAGAAGACAACATACATTCTGTTTCTCTGTGCCTATAGCCCCTTATTTAGGATAGTGTAAAGTGGCTCCTACTGTTAAATATTGTCTGTCAAGTGTTCATACTTTGTAATTAACCAAAAGACGTAAGAACTTCAAAAAATGCGAACACGCGGCCTTTTATGTAAGCAGAGAGAATACATCTAAGGAAGTTATAAAATAAATAAATCGCAATGTAAATAGATAATACAATCAGCACAACGAAATTAGACCGAATTTCTGATATAAGAGCACAGTGAAAAGTTTTATGCCTGGAAATTGAGGGACTACAGGATGAACACCTGCATTTTGGTTTGAGCGGAGCGGAAAGTAAAGTGTGGAGAACGAGTTTCTCAGTAGTATGGACAGATGTTCCAAGCCAGGGAAAGGGGGGCTAGGAAGCTTCTGATTATAATAACAACATAAAACACCCAGTTCAATAATCATTTAAAATGTGATAAAAATTATAACAATTACAATAACCAAGAATGATGAGTTTCCAAAACCCGCATTGCTGTATGGAGGTACTCTATTCGCAACTACCCGTTTCATGTCTGTATAGACGCGTCTTCATGTTTGTTGTTGTTGTGTTCTTCAGTCCAAGGACTTACAATGGCTATATTTACGTAATGTAGATGGGCTATTGCGGAGGATCAGGATTACGTAAGTTATCCTCATTAAGAGTGAAAACACATTGGTGGGTTGACATAAAAATATTGCTATGTGGCTTTTGGAAACGCCTTATCATTCTTGACTTGTTTGGCTGTTGTAATCTTTATAATAACTTAAATGATTATTGAGTACTGAGTATTTTTGTTGTATTCACAATATCTGTAAGCTGTGATTGCCCTCCCTAGATAATTGTTTCTTCCTACTTGTAATTGCAATGTGTGACAAAGTTGAGACGATGAATGCTGAAGAGAAAGCGACTGAATAGGGATTTCCCTCAATTCATGCCTAAAAAACATAACTATTGCACGCAAAACTGGATTATACTATTTTAAGAACCTCAGTATGAATACTTAATATCAAAAATATACGTCTTACATTCGAAAAAAAGGCACTCATGTTCACTTTATTTCGTGAGAAGTTAGCCATCTCACGGATATAGTATATGAAGTCATACTGATCAGCTTTCGAGCGCTATGTATTATGAAATTCAATTACTTTAGGCAAATTAGTTCTAAAATTGTATAAAATGTAAAATGACGCACGTTACTCGGATGGACGGATATTATAGGGAACAGATAATAGCGGCAGCTAATAGAAGGCAAACTAAAAGGAGTAATGGAAGCAACGCATAGTAAGCTGAACTTGAACGTCAAGAGGAGAGATTGATTTTAAGTTTAGCGTCTAAAGGATGAGGCGCTTTGACTACAGAAAGTTATTTTTTAAAAATTTATGTGACTGAATTTTAAGCACCAAGTGACCGCGTAGTGCATCTTTCGGGAGTATAAATTGTCAGAAAGCTATGTCATATTTGTTGAATAATGACGAAAACAAACGGAAAACTTTATTTTCATTTATCTTGGGATTTATTGAGAAACGATTCCATTTACTTCATGACCCCGGATGTCATTCTAGATGTTATGTCAGAATAATGTCACTTTCCCTAAATGGAACATCAATTACATTTAATTAGGTCTAGGGGGAAATATGCAAAAAATATGAGCGCGACACGCGACAAAAGAAACCAAGCAAACCAGCTGTCGCGTGGAATACAAAAATGAAGTAAAATATGATAACAGTGACTCGATGTAGACGTAAGGTTTGGGGACAGCCTAATTAAGAAGTCAATCGAAAAAAGAAACTTAAAAACTTAATGAAACGGAGCGGATGTATCAATTTAAGCAAGTGTTGGGTTCGGCACTCGGTTTCTTAGCATTTCGCCGGCCATCACGTCGACCAGATTGGTAAACGCGAAGACAAAGGGCTTTCCACAGGGTACCAATCCGGGCGATGAAAAACAAGATCATAAAAGGATGATGTGGACGCCGGGAGTCTATAAACAGCCGTGCGAGACCAGCAATAGTTCAGAGTCTGATTAGCGCCCTGGCAGATAGGAAAGCAAACAGAAGATTCGTAGATATCCAGACATCAGTAACACTCGTGTCACATTTTCGTCAGCATTTCTGGAATTAGCCTAACAGCTGTTCTTGCGACTTGTCCGGAATTGTTGAATAAGGATTAACGTAAGAGTCGTCCAAAAATCAAGAAAAGGTTCCTGTTCGTAATATAGGGCTATACTGGATTGCCGTGAAGTAGCTAGTGCCCCCATCCAAAGGACCGGCTGGAGTTGTAGTGCCCTAATCCCGACCAAAGGTATCTTGTTCCACCATAAAGATTTCCCTTCCTTCTCCTCTCGCAAATGGATTGAGGGAAATGCGCTTTCTATATGCTTCCATAACAGCCGTAGTTTTTGCGGTCTTTTAGCAAAATGTACGTTTGCAGCAGCAGAAACGTTCCTCAGTTAGCTGAAAGTGCTTGTTCTGTAAACTTTGTCGATAGCGTTTAGTGAAAAGAACGCCGTCTTTCTTCCAGTGATACGCATTTGATTCGAGAAGCTTCTCCGTAACAAATGCATTTCGGTTGAACCCAGCGGTAAGAAATCCAGCAGCACATCTCGAAATTGTTTCTGTCGCTTCCTTTAACCTTTCCTGGTGGGGATCCCGGCCGATCGATCAGTACTCAAGAATGAGTCGCAAATATATTCTATAAGCGGTCTTCTTTGTAGACGAGCTTCACTTCCCTAACATTCTCCTAATAAGTCCATATCAAACATTCGCTTCTCCTACTTCTGTCCTTATGTGCTCGTGCCATTTCATACCACTTTGCAAAGTTACGTCTAGTTGTTTAATTGACGAGACTGTGTGAACTAGCACACCATTAATACTGTATTCGAGCATAACTAGCATTGTTTTGCCACTTATCTGTATTAAATTAAAGTTTTGTATATTTGGAGCAAGCTTCCAACCATCACACCAAACGGAAACTTTGTCATCCTACATCCTCCTACAGTCATTCAAAGACGATGCTTTCCAATACACTATGGCGTCATCAGCAAATAGTCACACATGCCTTATACAGGTAACAAGAGCTGTCCTAGAACATTTCTTTGGGGCATTCCTGGTGATACCAGTGTCCCTGTTGAAGGCTCGCCGTCGTTGACATTGTTCTGGGTTACGTTACTGAAGAATTCTTCGCCATTCTCATGTCTGGAAACCTATTCCGCATGCTTGGGCCTTCGTTAATAGTCTGCAGTGGGGCACCATATCAAGCTGCAACCTCCCTCTCCTAGGTCTCTTGGAATGCTATACAAATGACCATGACCGCGTATGTCTAATGACATTTTATAGTGCGTAAGGCTATCGTTACCGAAGGAAAATAATGCCGGTTGGTAGGAGGAAAGGGTACAACAAACACTTCTTAATTTGGAAGGTGTCGAATATAGTGAAATCGCTCGCGAAACCACAAGGGGGAATTGGGTACCACGTAGTATTTTTAATACAAAAATGCTGATAATACAATAAGTACTGATTAGCAAAATGGGGACAATTAAAAGGTCGCCAGCCCACTATGGCAATGCGTATCCAGAATCTTAGGAAAAGCAATGGAAAAGAAAATTAAGAAAATAGCCACTGGCGTGCCAACAGAAGGCTGTCATACTTTTCCACAACACTGCAGTTCACAAGCAAATAAATGAATCAGAATGCACTAAATTTACAGTTACTTATTCGTAATATTAAATTTTGAAAACGAAGTTAAATGAAGTTGCTGGTTCAATAAATGAGTAACTAACTGAAAATCTGTTATGTAAAAATAGGAGTTTCTGTAACGTCAACATAACGTAATGCAAAATTTATAAAAAGGCAAGCAATTTACTGTAGATTATTGAGCTATTGGACTGAATTCACTCTAAGCAAATGAGAAATTGATTTAATTTTAACATGAGAACAATAACATTTGTACCAGGCCAGCAGAAGTCACACGCTAAGCTAAATACAGAATAAATGGAACTTCACACTCTTCATTTGTGCTCTAATTTTAGTTTAAGTGGGTGAAGTTAATACTCATATTTGCAAATTAGTTGAGCCTCTGTTATGCAATACAAGAACGAACAGTTACTGTGTCAGGAAAATGTGGACTGAAACTGTTCATTGGCAAGCAAACAAAAATGGCAGTAAATAGTTAACCAATTTTCATATTTTTACGACAGTAATTGATTGCGTGGAAAGGAAAGCACACTGCTTAATGATAATGTCTGAGGATAATGACGACACACTATGCTATCACTTTTAGGTATTTCAGTTTATTATTTAAGAAAGTTATTAAAGTTTGTGAAAGAAATTCCACTAGGTAATGACCGTACAATATTAGTTATACTTTGCAGTTAATAGTTTACGATGTTGTAGCTGTGTGGACGACGAAGAATGTAGCCGACGGCAACGCTGAGCTGCCGCTGGTTGTAAATTATGAATCGTTCGCAGAGCCACGAATAATTATAAAACAGGCAATACTTAGAATTGCAGGTTCCTCCGCCTATCCACTCCTAACGTGCTCTCAATACTCGCAGGTTGACGAATCAGGCGTGCCTACACTGGAGCGAACATAGCTGCACACCGCATCTGCAGTAGTGCCCAATAAACACTTCTACACTCTTTCAACACTCCAGTTACTCTGCCTCGTCTTTCCTCACACCGCGACGGAGATTCTACATAAGCAATGATAAACAACAGCACAGCTGCTGCCATTTCGTCATTGCTATCGATACGTTTAAATAAAGTTTCCTAGGCTATTACCCTGCAATTTAAAATATTAACATTGTATTAACAATCAGTTACACACATTCACAAATAAAGACAATATTACTTGCATTACGTGTTAAATATAGTTTCTACAACTAAGCTTACAGCCTCAGAGTTAGCAGCATACTACAATTTACCACTATATATATATAGGTGAAAATTTTGGATGGTACAGAAGGTATTTTTTTTTTAATTTTCGGTATTGCAAAACGCTTTCGGAAATCTGGGAATATGGAATCTGCCTGCCTACCTACCTGTATCCATGGTTCTCAGGAAATTACGCGACAAAATGAAAGTTGAGTTTTGCATGTGCGATGTTCTCTGAACCGTTGCTGATTTTTGGATAGAAGCTTTGGTGTCTCAGTGTGGTGGAAAGGAGTCCTGTACGGGTAACAACGTGAACGGGAAACCTAAAATTAAAGTCAAGACAAACCTTCTGTTCCAATGCGCACGTCAAAATTCACCCTGAGTTTCTACCTCCATTAATGTAGAATTTGTCTTACAAAATCGGATGCTTCTCGTGGATCACCTTCAACAATATTGGTATCAGAACATTAGTGATTCAGTCATGCTCTAGTGACTGCCACTTTCTACATTCGAGGACCTGTCAACCTTGCAGGAAGATGACACGTTTAGAAGACAGAAAATTTCCACAGAAGCAAAAATAGATCTTTCAAAGTCACTGCCTTCCAGAAAGACATCAAACCTCAGGAGCAAACCGTTCTCAGCTGTATGTGTAAAGAATGTCCATTGTAAGAGAAATTGTACATTTCTGTTTTCTGGAGAACTTCAACCGATAAGTGATTCAGGAATGTACAGTGACATTTTACTGCACTAAACTCAACATTATGGAGAAAGAAAACTGTTTAATAGCTCAAATATTGCCGCATTTGCGGAAAAAAATTAAATGTTTTACGTGTTCATGCAATCGCTAATTTCCCAATCTATTATGTGCAGCTTACATTTCCAACAGTATCACGCTAAAGAGTAATAAAATGTGTCAGCTATGTAATGTGTGTCTGTCATTAGCAGCTCGCATTAAAAGTGAAACAGCGTCGTCCGTTTTAATTACGCGGGCTTTACATCATGTAATATATTATTATTACAACAAAAACTCAAATTTGTAATGAGCTGCACTCATAAAGCGACTGCCGTGATACACGACCTCGGGGGGTTATCATTCTGCAAATGAGGCCGTCATCAACACAGCGTGCCTCTGACAATCGCTGGCGAAAGTAATTAGCGGCGCAGCCATGCTGTATTCTGCCAAACGTGGATGCAGTCAAACATTCTGTAAAATTCTTAGTAACTAGTGTAAAAAGCTATCGGTTTTCATTACGATACTTACGCCTGGCGCACCATCACTTCAAGAGGTGGAGGAATGTTGTGTACAGAGGTGTTATTGTCTAATGCGTAACGTACGCGCAAACTGAAGACTTGTACATAACCATCTAATAACTGAGGCAAATATACTGCATACCACAGGGGATTTGAAATCAACAGAACGCATCATGCAGAAGATGAACATAAGGAAATACATAGGAGAATTTCTAAGAAATAAACATGAGTAATTAGAAATTAATAGATAGGACAATAAAAGATGTCAGCCTCTCCTACAACCAGATGCGTATGACCAAGAGCGAGGAATGTAGTTCCTTATCAAGCAGAGATGGAGAAAGAAGAAAAAAAACTGTGATTTAAAAGAGGCTGTGGAAGATAGATGCGAAAACCTAAGAAAGAACTGTTCCGTAGCGATGGCACAATAACAGAAGAAATAAAATTCAATAGGTGAAAATTAGAACCACATTTGAGCAGTTTCAATACAGACCGAGAGACGAAAAGAGTATGAGAAGGGTCAGCTGAGACCAGACAAATTACCAGGCTTGATCCGCCAGGAAAGATAGACACAGATATAACTTTTAGTGTGTGTGAGCACTTTGCTTGCCTTATCTAAATATCTATGATATTCTCATCAATGATCAAATATTATGGACACCCCTTCGGAGATGCCCAGGTTTTCAGATCTCGCCACGCACTGAATTTCAACGCTAAGACCATAGTTAAGCAGCTAACGACAAGGTTTGATGTTATACCAGATCTACGACATTTTGAAAATAAAATTTGTTTGGATATTTCCTCTAGGAATATAGACCGTGCATGCGATTTTTTGTTGCTGACACTGTTTATATTCACGAACTGGAAAGTCCGATTCGTTTTGGTTTATTTTGCTGTGTAGGCGAATGATTGAAGCACATTTTAGGAAGGCACAGTGGACCATCCGTGCTACGTCCTGTTATATTTGAAGGTAATTGGATTTAATCTTTAGGGGAGAATCAGAACAAAATAGATTGATTTTCATCGAGAACAAATAACTGTCCCAACCCTAATCAACATAATACTGTCAACAAACTGCCTGTACTGGTACTGCATCTTCCATCCTTCTATCGTCCACCCTTTGACTCATACTTGTAACGCTGCTGCTCCAACATACGAACTCCGACGATGAATTTGTCTACAACAGTAGCACTCTAGAGAGGATGGTACTAATGTAAATGAATAGCAAACAAATCTGTTAAAAGCTTTAGATAACGTTGAGGCGAGTGTTCTCCAGTTTGTAGGTGACCGTTGGCCACATCGATTGCACGAAGTTGCAAGTGAGTTAGAGTTCAAGGAACCCACGTGACCGTAAATATTTCCAATCAACAAGGTGTTACCGGCGCGAAAGAAGGAGATATGCACCTGTGTATTTCCGAAACTAACCCACCACAACGGTGCTATAATGTGCAGCTCTCTGCCATCAGAGACTTAAAGCAACAAAGGCAAGGTGGTTCTGGATCTGCCCCGCAGTTTACAACCCTGTACTCTTCAGGATTACAATCATAATCTAATCCCATCGTTGGAACCAAGAGGTCTTCATCAACAGTACAGCGAGATGACAAAATCTATGTAATACCTTCTAATATCCTGTTGGATCACCTTTTTCCTGGCGTAGTGCAGCAACTCAACAAGGCGTTGGATGCCCTCTGCAGAAATGTCGAGCAAAACAGTTGCCGGTGGAGGATTTTGTGCTTGAACCGACCTCTCGATTTTGTCCTGTAAATGTTCGACGGGATTCACGTCCGGCGATCTGGCTGCCCAAATCATTCCCTCGAATTGTCGAGAGTGTCTGCCGAACCAGTCGAGAACAAAAGTGGGCTGGTGACACGGCACATTGTCATCCATAAAAACACTGGTATCGGCGTGGATATTCAGACTACGAAAACCGTATATTAGGGGGTAAACGTCTTTTAAATAAAAGGTAACAATAAAGTGAGAAACAGCAACTGATAATATATATTTAATTTATACTTTGGAGCCAGGTGGAGGTCAGATATAACACCCAATAACTAAAAGCGTAAATTCTTAAGAAAAACATAACATGTATATATGAATATCTCAGTGTAAAACAAAATCGCTCTTGTAACATGAACAAATAGGCACGGCTAGTGAAATTATACCTCAACTGGAATTAAACTTCAACTTTAAAAGTATCGCAATTCCTTTAGAAAAGCAATTATTACAAGGATACTAGCAATCCCTTGCCAAGCGGACTTAAAACATGAAATACCGGAGATAGTGCGTGATGCCTGAGGACACGATATAGACACATGCAAACCTAACCGCCCACTGACAGCAGTGGCTTCCACTGAGGACGCTGACAATCCCAGTTCCGCTACGCCAACGTGGCCTTGTCGTGGCAACCCATTCAGCGGTGTCGCTCCGCCGCCTCGCGCCTTAACAACAGCCGTCCTGCAGTGCTCCAGGGCGGTCTGATCGGTGCGGCCGTAAATGTCTTGTGGCTAGGGCTTCCCGTCTGGTAGACCGTTCGCCGGGTGCTAGTCTTTCGATTTGGCGCCACGTCGGCGGCTTGCACGTCGATGGGGATGAAATGATGATTAGGACAACACAACACCCAGTCCCTGAGCGGGCCCTTAGGACTGACATCCTGTCGCGCTGACTACTCAGCTACTGGAGGCGGAAACCGCCATAGGTATGCCACGCACGGTACACGAGATTTCAGCCTTTTCCCAAACGTGACCGTAACTCCCTCCAACCTCACTGGAAACGCGACCTGTCAACCCAGCTTACGTGGCTCCTTTCAAACATCACGCGGCCAGTCACGCCACGGCAAACCTATCTAAGACGAGGAGCCGACACACTGCTGGCGCCAGAGATAAAATCATCTTGGGCACCAAAATGTGCTGTGAGGCACAAGAAGATGCACCACGAAGGAAGTCGGTAGAAGTGATGTCCATGTGCAGAGAAAGAAATTGTTGTAACGGTGACTTCAACAGTCGCGGGGTTGAAGTGACGGAAAACGCGGCGGGACCCGCGGAGCGTCCCGCGAACAACACAACGGAGAGGACTGACACGACCAACCAAAGACCTCACGATAACAACAAGAACGAGACAACAGAGTCAAAAAAACCCAACTGCACAACAACGTCAACACGTAAACAAAACACGAAAGTAAAGAAGCTGTCTAAGGCGAGGCGATATGTCCTGAGACGTACGTAAGGTTAGGGTGAGCGAGAGTATTCTATCGGGGACGCCGCTATTGGCCGGTGCAAGCACGTGTTCCACTGTGGCGCCCTGACGCTAAATGCGGGCCAGGAGGTGCGCGCCACCACAGGTTACGGCGGGATGGTGCAGAGACCTCTAGGGGTCTTCGACGTCTATGACGTCTGGCGGAGATTCAAGTTCCAAGGCACGCGGTACCAGACAAATGACTACAGTTTCAGAAAAACTGGATGACTTATTGTAAAATAACAGACCTTCTCGAAATAAGGAAGCCTATAACTTGTTAGCGCTTATGAAGGCCGTTATTGGGCTTGGCATTGATAGAGTTGTTGACTTGTCCTTCTGAGGTATACCATGCCAAATTCTGTCCAATTGGCAGGTTACATCGTCGAACTCCAGAGTTGGTTGGAGGACCCTGCCCATAACGCTCCAATCATTCTAGACCTAGGAGGGATCCACTGACCTTGCTGTCCAAGGTAGGGTTTGACAAGCACGAAGACAAGCAGCAGGAACCTCGCCGTGTGCGGACAGGCATTATATTGCTGAAACGTAGGCGCACTATGGCTTGCCATGAAGAATAACAAAACGGGGCGTAGAATGTCGTCAACGTAGCACAGAGCTGTAAGGGTGCCGCGTATGACAGCCGACAAGATCGTGCTATGAAAAGAAATGTCACCACAGACCATCACTCCTGGTTGTCCTGCGTTAGGGCTGGTGACAGTCAGGTTGGTATCCCGCCACTGTCCGATGTGTCTCCAGATACGTCTTCGGCCTGGAATCTCATTGACTGGGATGGATCTGTCTTCAGCGACGAGTCCCGCTTCGAAATGAATCCTGACGACCAGCAAAGAATATCAGTGCATTATAATGAAGTCGAACAATGTATTATTTCCTCACATATTCATCTCGGAAACTCATCATGTAGCTAAAAACAGGCGATAGTTGAGGCTTGCTGAGTCAATTTCCCCCTTACAGTGATCACTAACGGAACTGTAGAATGGGATTATGATTGCTGAACACAACAGTGCCTCTGCTACCCTTACAGTCGTAAGTATAAATACTCGATGGATTTATGTGTAAGGCTGGCTAGATGATGCAACCTATCGACAGTACCATCATCTTAGTTCCCACTCATGCAGCACATGTCCTGGCTAGACATCTAGTGTACCTTCTTTTCCGGTGGACTATATGTTGTCGACTTGAGCGTCTACTGCGTATATTCGACAAACTTCCTTACGTTCTACGCCGTCACATGGATGCACCGTTCGTCGGTCTAGTGTATACGGAACTGTTAGATAGTATTCTTTTGACGAACAACTTGAGATTTAATCCAGAGCTCGATTCACGATGGAAACTGCCTTGGAAGACATTACAAACACGCTGCAGATGGGGAAATGGAACTACATTTTGACACCATTGTTCGTATTAAAAACGGTATCAAGTAACGAGTAATTAAGCCATTGCATTTGTTTTCTTCTGTTACACTGGCAACTGAACTATGGGAATGACATGTATTCTGTCCCATGTTCATTAAATGCGGACAAAGTCTGACGCTGCATGAGGGGCACCGTGGATAAAGAGTTGTGGCACAGTATGGGGAGCCATTGTCCGTTTAGTAATGCCTTGAGTAAGCACCGCAGCCCATATCGACGCTCTGCACGCCAGCAACAGAAAAGTGGCAAGTGTGGTAAGTGCCAGCCATGGAACATGTCCAGTTTTTCGATGCATGTTGTACCCGTTTAATCCTGTATGGAAACTTTAAGTACAGATGTTAGAGGCGCACTAATTTTTGTCTGGGGGACTTCGATAGCCCCATATCGTAAGTACGCGAGTCTACAAGATGATATAGCAAAATCACAAATCATGGTTCAACTGTCGAACAGTGGTGTTTGCTGTACTATCTCATTACTGACACATTGCATCTTCCCAACAATTTAATATTTTCTGTACTGAATTGAACGAATTTAGATAGAGTGGGTTGCAAAATCATATATGTATCCAGACTGCTAATGTAATCCAAAATCTCCTTGTGGTTGATGATGATTAGTAACGACTGAAGCCGGTACCAATGATAAAAATTTTCATTGCTTCTGATAGTGGTACAACATGATTTTCACCACATCATCCCATAAATGAGTACAAAGAAAACACCGTGGTAGTGAGACAAGAAACAATACCTTACATACACATACTGAGGTTCTCCAAAGACGTTTTTCTGTCGAAATATATTTGACAAACGCTACAACTGCTGCAACGTCAATCGTTACGTCAAAGACGCTACTTATCCTCTGCTCCGTAGCGTTATACTGGGTAAAATATGACCAGGTTCACTGTTATAGAATTACTCGATTACTGACTCTCACATCACTAATTTTTAGAAAGAAGGTTACTTTCATGCGCATTTATTTCTTACGCAAAAAAACACCTTCGCAGCACAGGCTGACGTGGCTCACATGTAGGGAACAAATAAGTATTAAGAAAAATAATCTACACATGCTTTTAGCACAACAGCGGTTCATATGTAACCGCAACAGCAACTTTCTCTTCATACTAAAGCGATATAGTTTAAAGGTAACACTATCTACGTGATCAAAGGCATAGCAAAAGGCATTTCCACTAATATTATTGTTAGAAAAATACCAAATTCAAATATAAAATGACTAATTTTCAAATGGTACCCCAAGCAGAATGGCATCTACTTTGCTTTGCGGACGCCATTTATAGTGAAGGCAATTTAAGCATTTAAAACTAAAGACAATTACTTTTTCTTTACATCATGAAATTGTAGAAATAATTCGCAGATGGATGAAATTATTAGCACGTAGTTTAGTTGTCCTCTGTCTTTCATACAACTGTTTGGTGTATAAGATACGCTTCGCAAATATTAAATTAGATATGGCATTTTACTTGCTTTCAGTTACCCGTGCCGATATAATTTGACACCTTGCGTCGTCTGCAATTACGGAACCACTCTGATGTGTGATGTAACGTGGCCCATATAAATCAGTGCATATCAGCTGTGATGCATCACTGAAAGGAAGAATCGAAGCTAACCCTAACTAACGTAGTCCTCAGATGGATGAAACGAAAAAGGGAAGAAGAAGAAACGTTAGTTTAACTTAGCTTTTACACAAGACTCGGAAATGGACGTGTAACTTGGACTCACTCAAACGTATATACGCTAGTAGACGTGTTTAGTGAATCTGGCATCAAAGAATTCGGTAATGAGGAGCAAACTTAAGGGTTTATCAGATTCATGTTCAGTGCTATTAAATGAAATATTGCATGAATTTAAGTTACGAAATTAGGACACTCCAGTCTGTGCGGGTCAGTTATAGATCAAGCACATGCCGTTAATATATGAAGCGTGAAATAATTGCAATCATAACGACGGTAGTCAGACCACTGTCGAAAGTGTAGGCGCCGTTCCTAGAGTGTTGGATTTCTGAAAGCTTGGTGAGAAATTAAGCATAAGAAGACTGTGTATCGTAGCAATAAAACACAAAATTATCCGAAAGAAATTTAAATGTTTAACCAGTTCTCTATTGATCACATTTCTATTCAACACCTGCAAACACTAACTAGGGAGCTATCGACTATGGCGACTTATTTGCTAATAGTTGAATAGATTGTGAATGCTTACCTGTATATGGCAAGAAACGTAAGCCCTGTGATTATACCCTTCATGACCATGGTGCCAAGTGGCATATTCCAGAAAAATAATGCAACACACCACACTGAAATTCACCTCGAATCATATTACGGAATATACGGATACTGGATTAGCCTGCCCGGTCCCCTTATTCGTCACCCACAATGCAAGAGTCGTCCACGGCGGCAATACCTATAGATTCATACCAATCGTCAGACAGTAATTTCATAAACTGACGAAGCACATGTTTCAGGCATGGTAAGAAATTGATCAGGATGACCATCGGCAGGTGTGTGTTCCACACCACAAAGAACACAAATTATTTATGCCCAGGAGGCACACCTCAAGTTGTTGGTGGACAGAAGTTTTTTAGGGAATGGAAGTTTAATCATTCAATACCCGTTAGGTGATGAGCATTCCCACAAAGTTTGGATCATATAGAACATGTACTTCGTGGTATAACATATTCCACAGTGTGTAAAGTGTCAGTGATATCAGTGAGAGTGGTCGTGTAAGCGAGAAACGTGCAAGATACCAAGTGTTATGTGAGAAGTCCCAGAGGCAGCGTGACTTTCTACAAAGATCTGATGGCCTTTGCGTCGCTCAGGGGAGCTCTCGGACATGTCTTTGATGTTGGCCGGCGGCCGAGATCCGGCCCTTGCCTCATTACGGGCAGGCGCGCAGTGCAGCTCAGGGATAAGCCGAATCTGTTCACCTTGATTACCCGGCTGCAGCGTGCACCCCGAGGGGCACTTCCCAGGATATTGCGCTATTGGCTCAGGAAGCGCAGTTGTTGACCGGCGCAGGCTTAGCAGAAATGTGCTCTGGGACTTCAGAGACGTCGCAAAAGACGTCTATCTACAACCTAACGCGCTGCTCTTTTCGCTTCTATTCTGTCCGCAAAGTATGAATCTTAGTTCATTGCCGATGATGAGTTTGCAATTTCGGAGCACACTTTTTATAGTTTCAAATATTAGAAAGTTGTGACGCAGGTATAGACGTGCACAGAAGCGAACATAAGAAATGTTAGGTTGACAACTGGAGTCAACAGGAATTTAATAACGTACATGGTGAATCCGAACTCGACAGACAATACGTTTAGACATTTCGGGGCATGTTCCGAGTATTTTGGTATAAGAGACTCCTGATCACGAACAGCTCATTGCTCGTTCAATACTGCCTGATGGTGCTCTGTGGATATGACACTGTTAGGAGAATGAAGCAAAGAGGAATGAGAAAACGTTCCACCAACGGTATGGGAGTCTGAAGGGGAAATTGCTGCACCGCTGCGCCTCTGCATATGCGGCCACCATATTTACAGATATGCTTCACGTACCAACTACGGCCCTTGCTTCAGCTTATTGGTTATTGATAGAAGAGACAGTGAGTTGTTAACTGGGGAGGATCTTGCTGCGGCCACAGCGTCTGGGAGCGCAAGCTGCACCGATACGTACGGTTTGGTTCCGGAACAAAGTGCTTCAATCGTAGGCATCTATTCGCGTCCCCGAAGTCAAGTGACGCCGCTTATGTAGTCTTCCGTGGACGCATACGTAATGAAGAGGGCACGAAAAGTGCCATAATCCGATCTCCAGAAACTTCGCTCAATGGAAAAGGGGTCAAAATAAACGAACATGTTTTTCTGCTAACCCGGAGATACTCGACCTTTTCTAAGAAAACGACAGTCCAATTTTTCAACGGAATGTAGATACCAGCACAGTGCCGAAAGTCGTTGCACTTCTGTTTCACCTTCTGTGTTCGAAACAAGAATATTGCTTCTGTTTTTTCCATTGACAACGTTGCTTCACTATACATCGGAAAACATTCGTGTAGTAACCTTCTACGACCGTGGGTAGATGTATGAAAAACAAAAACAAAAAATTTTGAACATGGCGGCGTTTCAGACTTGGTTGGAGATCTATAAAGGGAGCCAAAGACGCCAACTAGTTGTAACAAAAGACTGTTTTATTCATTCTTATACCACGGTTTCGACAGATGTAAACCCTTCTTCTTCAGAAATTCATGTAACCTGAAGACAATGCAACAGTAATAAATACAAACCCGGAAAGGGGTGGGAACATCACATATACCACAAAACATGACCAAAAGAATAAAAAGTAGTACTTACTAAAAGCTTCATGTTGAAGGAACAACAAACTGTAGTGAATACTAGTTATTATTCCTTTGCTTATGTTCCATGATACATATTATATTCCTGCTCCATTGTGCCTGTCTACTCTCTGTGCAGCGCGTAATTTTCGAACGGATGTTTTTGAGTTTGTAGTCATTGGTATCAGATTGACTTCAGAGTACACGTTTTTTTTTTTTGGGGGGGGGGGGGTTGATTATCATCTCAGTGTAGCACTTGTAACCAACATCATGAATTATTTGCTGGATGTTTCCAATCTCTGTCAGTTTTTGCCCTTTACAGCTCCCTCAAGTACCATGGAAATTATTCTGTGATCTACCAACCTGTCCCTTCTTCTTATCAGTTTTCCGTATGGCCCTTTGTTCGCCCGTTTCTGTGGAGAACCTCATTTCATACCTTATTAGTGACCCAATTTTCAATATTCTTCTGCAGCAACACATCTCAAATCCGATTCTCCTCTTTCCCAGTTTTCCTATAATCCATGTTTCACTACCAAACAATTCTGTGCTTCAAACGTACACTCGCAGATATTTTTTTCTCAAGTTACGATTACGTTCGATAGCAGCAGACTTCCTTTGCCCAGGAATGCCCTTTTTTACAGTGCTGTGCTGCTTTTAATGTCCTTACTCCGAACATTATGAATTAATTTGCTGCGTGAGTTGCGAGGTCCTTAATTTCATCTACTTCGTGATCCCCAATCCTGATATTAAGTTCGTCATATCTATTACTTCTCCTTACTTTCATCATTTTTCGATTTACTCTCAGTCCATATTCTGCACTGAATTGTTCAGTCCATTCGAGAGGTCCTGTAATTCTTCTTTACTTTAACTGAGCAATCTCGTTAGCCAGTCTTGATATCCTTTCACCCTGAATTTAAACACCACTCTTCAATCTTTCTTTAATTACTGTCATTGCATCTTCGATGTATGGATGAAACAGTAGGGGCAAAAGACTACGTTCCTGTCTTGTACCCTTTTAAATGCGAATACTTCGTTCTTAGTCTCCCCTCTTATTGTTCCCTATTGCTACTTGTACTTGCTGTACATTACATCTGTTTATCTCCGTATTTCGAACCTCTTAATTAAAATTGGTACAAATGGCTCTGAGCACTATGGGGCTTAACATCTGAGGTCATCAGTCCCCTGAAACTTAGAACTACTTAAACCTAACTAACCTAAGGATGACACACACATCCGTGCCCGAGGCAGGATTCGAACCTGTGCCCGTAGAGGTCACGCGGTTCCAGACTGAAGCGCCTAGAAACGCTCGGCCACAACGGGCGGCCATCTTAATTAGGTCGCCTCTCCAAGTCGGCTTGGGCATTCTGCAAACTGCACCAAAAGCCGTGGCCTCATTTGTCGCCGTCACCGTAAATGTAGGTGAGCGTCCAACCTTTTACCTCGAGAATGGCGATGAATTTGGTAGTTGCGAAGTATATGACCTTAGGAGAAATTTATGTCTGAGGTTCAACAGTGGTTGGGGGAATGCGGAGAAAGCAGGTCACCAACCTGCGGATCAGCTCCCAAACGTCAAGGGTTGATGGGCATGTGAGATGTCCCCACCGATGCGTTGGCAGCAGCACACAGTCGGGTGGCAGCTAATCCAGTTGCATGTAAATTATGTCGCAATTTTGCCGTTGGTAATCAAGTACCATGTTCCTCTAACTCATGTGGGTAGGTAAACTTGGCGGATGTGGCGCCGTGCAGTTGAACAACAGCTCACAGAATACTTCTGTTCGAAAATGTTGTGTGACACTCGACGTAGCAGGGTGAGATCTACACCTATGTGATAACTCTGCTATTCACAATAAAGTGCCTGGAAGAGGTTTCAGTGAACCATCTTCAATCTGTCTCTCTACCGCTCCACTCTCGCACGGCACGCGGGAAATGTGACGACTTAAATTTTTCTGTGCGATCCCTGTTTGTCTCTTATTTTATCGTGATGATCATTTCTCCCTATGTAGATGGGTTCCATCAGAATGTTTTCACAATCGGAGGAGAAAACTAGTGATTGACATTTCATGAGAAGATCCCGTCGCAACGAAAAACGCCTTTGTTTTAATGCTTGCCACTCCAATTCACGTATCGTGTCTATGGCACTATCTCCCCTACTTCGCGATAATACAAAACAAGCTGCCCTTCTTTGTACTTTGTCGATGTCATCCGCCAGTCCCACCCAATGCGGATCCCACACCGCTCAGCAAGACTCGAGAATAGGGCGGACAAGCGTGGTGTAAGCAGTCACTTTAGCAGACCTGTTGCACCTTCTAAGTATTCTGCCAATGACTCGCATTCTTTGTTTGGCTCTACCCAAAACATTGTCTATGTGATCGTTAAAATTTACACTATTTGTAATTGTAATCTATAAGTATTTAATTGAATTTACAGCCTTCATATTTGTGTGACTTATCGCGTAATAGAAATTTAGCGGATTTCTTTTAGTACTCATGTGAATAACTTCACACTTTTATTTATTCAGGGTCAATTGCCACTTTTCACACCATACAGATACCTTATCTAAATCATATTGCAATTTGTTTTGGTCATCTGTTGACTTTACAAAACGGTAAATGACGGCATCATCTGCAAACAATCTAAGACAGCTACTGAGATTCTTTCCTATGTCGTTAATATAGATCAGGACCGATAGATGGCCTACAACACTTCCTTGGGGAACGCCGGATATTAGTTCTATTTTACTCGATGACTTTCCGTCTATTACTACGAACAGTGATCTTTATGACAGGAAATCACGAATCCAGTCGCACACCTGAGGCGATATTCCATAATCACGCAGTTTGTATAGAAGACGCTTGTTAGTAACGCTGTCGAAAGCCTTTTGGAAATCTAAAAATATGGAATCAATGTGGCATCCCCTGTCGATAGCACTCATTACTTCATGAGTATAAAGAGCTAGTTGTGTTTCACGTGAACGATGTTTCCCGAATCCGTGCTGACTATGTGTCAATAAATCGTTTTCTTGTAAGTAATTCATAGTGTTCGATCTGAGTATATGTTCCAAAATCCTACTGCAAACCGACGTTAGTGAAATGCGCCTGTAAATCAGCGGATTAGTCCTGTTTCCCTTTTTTTATATTGGTGTGACTTGAGCAATTTTCCAGTGTTTAGGTACTGAACTTTATGTGAGTGAGCGGTTGTATACAAATGCTAAATATGGAGCTATTGCATCAGCATACTCTGAAAGAAACGTGACTGGTATAAAATCTGGACCGGAAGCCTTTCCTATATTAAGTGATTGAAGCTTCTTTGCTAAACCGAAAATGGAACGTGTTCTGGAATATGGGATGCCTATAACTATAGGCAACAATAAAGGTCGCAGTATCTGATAATGAGGCGCTGGGTGAAGCTTGGACACCAGCAAGACGACTCCACCAGACTGAGTGTAATGGATTCTCCGGGTCTAGTATATTGTTTCCATATCGTTTTCTTATAAAAAGCACCTGCCCTGTGCTGTTTGTTGAGCAGAGAATCGTTGCGGAGAACCGAGCACATGTATTCACTGTAGTCTGTGAAAGCCAGTGGCCGCAGTTAAGCGTCTTGGACATCAGATAGCTAGTCCCCGGGAGACGTAAATTCTATCAAGGCGACTTTCCAAATGGCTGGTTTGGCATGAAGGGCCATGGGCATTGCCAAACTTTTCTTCCCGTGTGTCGCTAAGCCGGAGTCTCGGACAATCATGTGGAGTTCTTGACAGGTGTTAAAGTGAGACGCCTGATGTTTCCGTTACAAGACACAATTGACGTTACCTCCAAGTACGCAACTACTATAACAACGAGACACTGTTTTCGGAGTAGAATGTGGCTCTCTCCTGTCTGAAGGAGGAGCTTGATGGGGGGAGCTCATGTTGGTGATACGGTGGCCATAATGGTGAAGGCCATGCTCCGTGCTGCTGGCAAAACGTGAGATTCGTAACGGGGATTCCATCACGAACGGATGCAGATATGCCCCTGACAAGGGGATCACCAGCAGAGGTGTAATGTATGTTTCCGGAAACGTGAGGCTGAGTTGCCAGTTGTGCTTCCTGCAGGAATGCAATCTCAAGGTCAGATTCCCACATCACGTCTCGTAACAAAGATAGTTGGGGCGAGCTGATGTGGTTGGTATTGAACATTACAGTCCTTCACGATTGGCGGCGCAGTAAGAGGACGTTCTGTATATCGTTGAAGGTATTCGAAGACGAACATGGCCGTCCCGTCCAACCTCCTAGGTTGCAGCCAAGATATGTTAAGGTCGTTGACGCCGCAGGCGACGCCGTCGATCATGTGTCAGATTCGATGTCGTCGCTCCATGGGTAAGTCTGGAGTCCCGGCGAATCATCTACTCGCTCCGGTGATGGAATAAGCGTCCAAAGTGATCGACGGGACCTCCGGTTCGACCACCATTTGTCATGTTGTCAGGGCTGCGTGCTCTTCGTTCTTGAATGTAGGGGTTACATTTTTGTCCGCGACTTCAGTCAACTCGTGGTCGTCGCTCAAAGGAACTGCAAGCCAGGTGCCGTCAGGAGGCGAGGTATGGCGATCGGGGACAGTGCAATGTCTGTATTTACGGCGCTTAGGTGACCACTGCTTCTGTAACAAGCCTTCCGTGGTGGAAGTCCGGAGTGAATTGCGTCGCTCCGGCACAAAGATTGTCGAGGATACTATCGTTGAAGTAAACTCCGTCGAGTCGTCTAAGGGATGATTGGCTTATGCAGATGGTATCGCAATGGCTGTCTCTTTCTGTGGAGGTTGTGGAACGGTGGTATAGGTGGCCTCGGATACAGGCGGTGGTAGGGCAAGAGCCGTCGAGTAGGAGACTGGAAGGGACGTCAGTCGTGGTGCTCGCGTGGCCGGCAGTTGTGTAATACGACGCTGAAGATATTTCGATAGGACGTGCCGTACGGACGAAAGGCGTCCATGATATCTTCAGCCGGGAATTCGAATGGTAGATCAGAGGCCAATCCCGCGTAAACGAACGTCACCGGACCGACGTAATCGTCGGCGCGTCAGAAACGTAGCCATTGTTGGTTGCTCCGAAAGATCTTATAGCAAGTCGCGTCATCAGTGTCTTTAAAATACACTGTACTGGTCATTATTGATGAGGGAATGCCCAATATGTCGTTTGCTGATATTTTGGCTACATCACGAAGAAAGCGCTCTACCTCGCTCATCTTTGGTCTTGAATAATCATTACAGAACATGAAACGGGGTGTTCATTTGTGTAATCTGTTCTCTATTGCTCTGGCGTACTGTACGGCGCGCGAGTAAAGACCGCAGAAGGCAAACAAAACTAGCGCGCGCGCACCGCAGGCGGAAATACGGGATTATCGCATTGCTCGGCTGCTAAAGCCAGACTGTACCACAGATCAAGCGCTTGCATCCGTTGTAAACATGGTTAAATGTTGGATCAAGCCTCATTTGTAGCAACTGCTTGGCTTCTTTGAATTCATTTACAAGAAATAAAAATAATATTCGGGTTTCGAACACGAGACGCAAAAGTGTGAAGCCCCGACGTAAGCCGGAATACCAGCGCTTCGGTAGAACTCTTACTCTTCTAATGGCACATATAGTACCTCGAAAACTTTGACGGTCGCTCTCTCACAAATTGTCGAGTAGCTACTGATAAGCCGAGGCACATGGTCACTTATTTTGACTCCTCTTGCATTCAGCTAAGTTTTTAGGAAGTCCTGTTATGGCACTAGCCGTGTACTCTTGCTCAGTTCGCCGCTCCGCCCTTTGAGAACCAGCTACGATCTGCGTTCTGACCGGTCATCAGCTGCCAACTCCCACTGCTGTTGCTACCTGTCAAGGTATCTTCTTACCCTCGCTGTGAGCCCATTATGACGCTGGCCTTTTGTCACCCGCTCCAGAGGACACTGCTCCATAAGATTTGCTTCGCTTCTTGGAACGGTGTCGTTACGGCACCTTATTGCTGCCCTCGCGCTCCCAGCCTCGTGGGACCGAGTCGTTGATTATCCTCCCTGTTCTTCGCCACTTCGGCGTTCATGGACTTAGTCCTAGTGAACACCTGTTAGGTTTCGTCAAAGATCGGCATTTAATATGTTGTCAAGTCGTATGAACATCGTCCTCAGAAGCTGGAATTAATTCGTGTTAAAAGGAAGCAACCAGTTGTTATTGTTAAGTATGTATTTCAATACTGTCTGCTACACCACTCGGTAAAGAAACTTCTGACATAAGCAATTTCGAAGACAGGCATGATAAAACAAGATAGGCGACTATATGTAGCTGACGCGACGACAGGGTATAACGCTGGATTTTAGAGCCCACAGCGCAGCTGACATAGGTGAACATGGGGCTACACTACAGGCGACCCTTATATTTTGCCATCCTCAATTAAGTTTGCACCTGATTCGATAAATCACATTTCTTGTTACATCAGGTCTATTCATCGTACACATGAAAGCTGTCAGTCAGGAGAAAGAAAGGAAGATTAGGATTTAAAGTCACTGGAGACGGAGCCTAAGATCGGATTGTCGCCGAACGTGCTCTTCGTTTGGTTTCCTCAGACCTAACAAATGTACTTTTGTTCACGTAACTTAAATTTATCACTTGCGAAAAAGGCGTATTGTAACTGGTAATGATGGTCTGTGCAATTCGTAACACAGATGTCTGTACACTGCCCCGTCTTAGCGCTTGAGCTCACGTGCGCAAAGAACTGATTGGCTGACTTCGATGCTAAATAACTCGGAATCTGCACAACGTATCGAATTTTTTCTCAACAATTATTTCTCAACGCAGCTTCTATTGCAACATTCAGGCTTTGCAGGTTGTTTCTGACAGTATTGCAGATAATCATCGTCGTCAATGTTAAGGGCAGTAGGATCAATGAATGCGTAAGCTTTGCTCACTACACTTTATTCACTAGCGCCGTAAATATTGTCACCGTTAGATTATATTCTAAAAATACCATTTGAAAGTACTGAGTTGTCGACGGTATGTATTCCGACTTCATTAACATAAAATGAACTAGTTCATACCTTATTACGCTATTGAGCTGGAACTTCCGTCTGACACAGGCGCTGTCTCATCCAACACCTGACCTGTTCTTCTCTACACAATGACCTCCCACCACCATTTACAACTTTGTCGACTATTCTGACAACAGACAAGCCATATTCCTAATATTTTCCATTTTAATGATGTGATATCTTAATTTGGTTCCTCTAGGTAAGACTTTTTCAGAACACTACTTGAATTAATTTTTCCTTCGCGTTAACTCTAAATAACCTAATTTTTGGATTGACTAATTTCCCTTTCCGGATCTTCACAACCTGGGATGGGTGGACGTGCTCGTTGCTAAGAGGTGTCTGCTGCCGAAAACTGTATGATTTTCAGTTCTTTGCCCTTCGCATTTATACTCCAGCTCTTTAGAAACGACAGCTGCGAAAGTCATTGCATAACTGAATGTTACACTAGCCTGTAAGCACCAAAACGAAAAGAAGGGAGCTCCATACGGTGGACACTGCAGACCGAGTTAAATTCCAGAATCAGCGGTCAGTTATGGTAATGCCCGCAAAAGGAAAAGTTAATGTCAAAGCTGTGAAACCTGGACAATGGAGCAATGGAAGAAAGTCATCTGGTCGAGGACTCTTGTTTCACATTGCTTTCAAATTCTGGCCGAGTTTACGTCCTAAGAGTGAAACATAGTAAGGGTTCCGTGAGGCTGTGGGCAGCCGTATCTAACTATTCCGTGGGCCCCATGATTACTGTGGAAGGCTGATCGGGTCCTCACAATGGTGCAATGTTTGTTCCCCAATGCTGATTATGTGTTCCAGAACGACGGGTGCCTGTTCCCATCGTCGAGGACTGTTTTTGTGAAGTGAGGACGAACTGTCGTATCTTCCCTGGCCACCAGACCTCAAAATTATCGAGTCTTTGTGTTCTACTTTGGAGAGAGGTGCTGGGCCGCTATCCACCTATACTACCGTTACCGGAACTTGCGATTGTTTTGGAGGAATAATGGTATAAGATTCCCTCAGAAACAATGCAGTACCTGAATCTATCAATTTCGAGACAACTTGCACAAACTTACTTCCTTCTGCATAAGACTCTTCTGTTCTTTTAGGCAGCTGGCTCCGAAACTGGCTGAAAGATGTTAGTTCTACCAATAGTATACAGCAATTTGTGGTCGACACCAGAGGCAGCGTACCGACAACCGTCGGGACACCTGCAATCCAGGGACATCGAGACGCTGCTGTCGATGCGCGGGCACCTCTTCATCGGCGGCGACCTCAATGCTAAACACCCGGAGTGGAACTCCAGGGTCACCACCATCAGCGGCAGACGACTACTCCGGGTCGCAAACCTCCACGACGCCATAGTGCTGGGTCCCTTCGACCCCACGCACTACCCGAAGCGTGGCCGTCCCGATGTTCTAGACATCGCGATCGTGAAAGGGGCAGCTCACAACGCGATCGCGACCACGCGCTGTGCCCTGTCCTCAGATCACCTGCCAGTGATCTTTGACATGGACACAGACGGGATGGCCCCACCTGAGCACCGCAGCGCCCGCCTCAACACCAATTGGGCGCACTTCCAACAGCACCTAGCAGAGACGGTCACCGCCACACCCGATCCGGACGTGGAGGGGGTGGACGCCGCGCTAGCTGCGTTCACCCACTACACACTCGCGGCGGCAGATGCGGCGGCGCCACAGCGACCAAGGAAGCCGATGGATAAATCCAAGCAGCTTCCGCCGGATATCTTGATGTCCATCCGTGAGAAGAACCGGGTCTTCCGTGAGTGGCAGATCACGAGAAGCCCCGCCACCAAACGCCTGCTAAATCGCCTGCGCCGCGAGATATCGGCGGCCGTCAGCCACCACCGAAATCGGGACTGGGCTGGCAAAATAGCCACGCTCAGAATCGATGACGGAAGTGCCTGGGCCGTAAATAAGAGCTTCCTGAGGAAGGGCCACCGCATCCCGCCGCTGCAAGTTGGCAGAGACGTCGTCGTGGAACCAGATGCAAAGGCGAGCGTCCTTGCGGACGCCTTCGCGGAAAACTTTACACCGGTGGACGACGTCGTCGATGACGACATGATCCGCGAGGTGGACGAGCGCCTCCCACTGTACCTGACCCAGCAGGAAGAGGACGACATCCTCACAGAGACAACAGAAGAAGAGGTCCAACATCACCTCAACTTCCTGCAGCCCAGGAAGGCAGGGGGATGTGACAAGATGGGTAACGCACTGCTGAAGAAGCTGCCGCCGGAAGCAGTGCGTGTCGTCACAGCGATATTCAACGCCATTCTTCGCACTGGCGTCTACCCTGCTGCGTGGAAACACGCAGAGGTGGTCGCCATCCCGAAGGCTGGCAAAGATCCTAGGCTGGCGCAAAGCTATCGCCCAATAAGCCTCCTGCCTTCCCTCTCGAAAACCTTCGAGAGGATTTACTCGATCCGACTGCAGCGCCACGTCAGTGAAGAAGGCCTGCTTCCTGACGAGCAGTTCGGATTCCGCCGCGGTCATGCTACGCAGCATCAGCTACTACGACTGGTGGAGCAGGCAATGGGGGCCCTGGAACATCGCGAGTACCTCGGGGCGGTTTTCCTTGATGTTTCTAGGGCCTTCGATAGCGTGTGGCACGACGGCCTCCTGTACAAGCTGCTGGTACAGGGGGTTCCTGTGTCGCACGTCCGCCTTCTCCAGTCGTACCTGCGCGGGCGCACCTTCCATGTGCGCGCTGACGGTGGCGTGTCAACGGCGCGCCACATCCGAGCAGGAGTACCGCAGGAGTCCGTGCTTGGCCCACTGCTGTACTCTCTGTACACCGCCGACGTGCCAAAGACGACGCCGAGGGTGCACCTGGCGCTCTACGCGGACGACACCGCCATCTACACTCGCAGCAAGGACGCGCAGCTAATGCGCCGCCGGCTGCAGCTCTCCTGCAACGAGATTGGAGCCTGGGCCACCAAATGGCGGCTCAAGTTCAACGCCGGGAAAAGCCAGGCGGTGATATTCACGCGCCGCCGCATTCCCGACGCGCTGCTGCAAGTGCGGATCATGGGAGGCCCCATCCCGTGGTCGCGCACAGGAAAATACCTCGGCGTCACCCTCGATCGACGCCTGACGTGGGGTCCACACATCCGGGAGCTGAGGGGCCGAGCGCTCGGCAGGTTGCGCCTGCTGTACCCGCTCCTCAACCCAACGACGACACTGCCCCCCCACTGCGGCCTCTCGCTGTACCTAGCACTCATCAGGCCAGTGCTAGAGTACGCGGCCGTCGTGTGGGGAAACGCGGCAGAAATGCACATCCAGACGCTGCAGCGTGTGCAGAATAAAGCCCTTCGGCTGGCTCTACACCTGCCGAGGGACTACGGCACACGCAGGCTGCACGACGCCGCTGGAGTCCAGATGTTGGAGCGCCGCTTCCGCGCGCTCGCTACACCATTTTATGAGTTGACGAGGACCTCCGAAAACCCGCTGGTCAGGGGGCTGGGAAACCAACCCCACTGGCGCCCAGCGACCAGATGGCCAGACCTGCTGCTGGAGTAATCCAAGCAGCAAGAGAAGAAAAATTACGAAGCGTGAAGACGTGAAGACGAACAAAACGTGAGGACCACAACGACAAATTGCGATCTCTGATGCAGGAACAGCAGGCCCTGCTTAACCTGCCCAAAACGTGCAGTGAATGCACGAGTTGTCACGCACGACGACGACGACGACGACACCAGAGGTAAATTTAAAACACTTCAGTAACACCCTTCGTGTTAAGTATTCATAGATATAGCCAGTTTCGAATCTCACATGTTGATGCTGTTGTTGTTGTAGTCTTCAGTCCAGAGACTGGTGTGATGGAGCTCTCCATGCTACTCTGTCCTGTGGAAGCTTCTTCGTCTCCCAGTAACTACTGCACCGTATATCCTTCTGATTCTGCTTGGTGTATTCATCTCTTGATCTCCCTCTACGTTTCTTACCCTCGACGTTGCCCTCCAATACTAAATTGGTGATCCCTCGATACCTCAGAACATGTCTTACTAACAGATCCAATCTTCCAAGTTGTGCCACAAATGCCTCTTCCCCCATTTCTATTCATTAGCTCCCCATTAGTTACATGACCTGCCCATCTAATCTTCAGCATTCTTCTGTGGCACCCCTTTTCGAAGGCTTTATTATCTTCTTGTCTAAATTATTTATCGTCCATGTTTCACTTCATTCATGGCTACATTGTATACAAATACTTTCAGAAAGGACTACCTGACACTTAAATCTATACTCGATGTTAACAAATTTCTCTTCTTCAGAAACGCTTTTCTTCCCATCGCCAGCCTACATCTTATATCATCCCTACGTCGACCATTATCAGTTATTGTGCTCCCCTAACAGCAATACTCATCTACTACTTTCAGTGCCTCATTTTCTAGTCTACTTTTCTCAGCATCATCTGATTTAATTCGATTACATTCCATTATCCCCGTTTTGCTTTTCTTGATGTTCATCCTATATCCTCCTTTCAACACACTGTCCATTCCATTCAATAACTCTTCCAAGTCCTCTGCTGTTCCTGACACAATTACAATGTCCCTGGCAAACCTCAAAGTTTTTATTTCTTCTCTATGGATTTTAACACCTAATGCAAATTTTTCTTTTGCTTTCTTTACTGCTTGCTCAACATACAGATTGAATAACATAGTGGATAGGCTACAATCCTGTCTCACTCCCTTCCCAACCACTGCTTCCCTTTCATGCCCCTCGACTCTTATACCAGCTATCTGGTTTATGTTCAAATTGTAAATAGGCTTTCGATCCCTGGATTTGACCCTGCTACCTTCAGAATTTGAAAGAGAGTATTCATCATTGTCAAAAGCATTTCTCTAAGTCTAAAAATGCTAGAAAGGCAGGTTTGCCTTTCCTTAATGTTTGAAGTCAGGGGTATTTGGCCTGTCTCGTACATCTTGCTCACCAGATGGTAAAGTTTTGTCAGGGCTGGCTCACCCAAGGCTATCAGTAGTTCTAAAGGAATGTTATCTACTCCCACGGCCTTATTTCGACTTAGATCTTTCAATGTTCTGTCAAATTCTTCACGAAGTATCATATCTCCCATTTCATCTCCATCTATGTCCTCTTCGATTTCCATAATATTGCCGTCAAGTACGTCGCCATTGTATAGACCCTCTAAATACTCCTTCCACCTTTCTTCTTTCCCTTCTTTGCTTAGAACTGATTTTCCATCTGAGTTCTTGATATTTGTACAAGTGGCACTCTTTCCTCGAAAGGTCTCTTTAATTTTCCTGTAAGTACCTCTAGTGATATTGCCTCTACATTCTTACATTTTTCCTCTAGAAATCCCTGCTTAGTGACTTAGCTCTTCCTGTCGATCTCATTTTTGAGAAGTTTGTATTCCTTTTTGCCTGCTTCATTTACTGCATTTATATATTTTCTCCTTTCATCAAATAAATCCAATATCTCTTTTGTTACCCAAGGATTTCTACTAGCCGTCCTCTTTTTACCTACTTGAACCTCTGCTGCCTTCACTATTTCATCTCAAAAAGCTACCCTTTCTTCATATACTGTATTTCTTTCCCCCATTCTTGTCAATTGTTCCCTAACGCTCTCTCTGAAGCTCTGTACAACCTCTGTTTCTCTCAGTTTATCCAGGTCCCATCTCCTTAAATTCCCACCTTTTTTCTGTTTCTTCGATTTTAATTTATAATTTATAACCAATTCACTGTGGTCAGAGTCCACATCTGCCCTTGGAAATGTCTTACAATTTAAAACATGGTCCCTAAATCTTTTTCTTACCATTATATAATTTATCTGAAATCTTCCAATGCCTCTAGGCCTCTTTCGAGTATACAAACTTCTGTCGTGATTCTTAAACCAAGTGTTAGCTATTATTAAGCGATGCTCTGTGCAGAATTCTACCAGACGCTTTCCTCTTTCATTCCTTACCCCCATTTCATATTCACCTACTACTTTTCCTTGTCTCCCTCTTCATATTCTGGAATTCCAGTCGCCAACGACTATTAAATTTACTTTTATCTCATAAATTTCTTCAGTCTCTTCATCATCTGCGGAGCTAGTTGGCATATAAACTTGTACTATGGTGGTAGACAGAGCTTCGATCTATCTTTTCTACAACCATGCTTTCACTACGCCGTTCGTAGTAGCTTACCCGAGCACCTATCTTTTATTCATTATTAAACCTACTCCTGCATAACCCCTATTTGATTTTGTATTAATAGCCCTGTATTCACCTGACCAGGAAGCTGGACGGTGTAAGTGCTGCAGTCTAATCCTAAATGTTCTGGTGGAGTTCTTGGACTAGGAGGGCTGTTGCGATATACCTTAGACTTGTGGCCTCCCCGCACAAAGTAATCGCACACTGACAGATGAGGTGACCTGCTTGGCTAGTTAGGGCCTCGGCCAGACTGCTAACAACTCTGTCAAGCGTAGAGATTGCGTAAATATCGCCCAACGTTCGGCAGTCTGTATTGGCAGTTGCTCCATTCCGTTGGAAGTAATTGTAAATCTTTCCCTTCTCCATTAGTGCATACATTCATGTTAATGTACACATTCACGTCGATTCGTATCCACTCGTCCGGGCCTCGATTACTTGCCCCAACCTGTACTATCTAATGAGCAATAAAATTCGATGAGACTAAGCTTATTTACGGATCTAAAATTACTATGATTCACCTCAAATTGGAAGCTGTTTCGAAAGTCAACGGTTTTCGTACTCTGTATTTAGTATGGTAATGTACTGCACCTTTTGTGCCTCAAAAGTGTTCTCCAGCTCTTGCATATCACCATACAAAGTTCAGTAAAACTGAAATGTTGAAACAAACACAGCGACACTATAATGGGGTGCATGGTGTCCCAACAATGATGATAAAGAAACACAAAACATCCGAAACAAGTTGACCCTGCTAATGGATATGTCTCTACGTGTGCTAAATTCAATTTGAATCTCAAATAGTGCTGCCTCCTCTCAGAAATTTCTGAAACGAAAATAAGTGGGAAGAACAGTAGCCCATTATAGTGTTCCGATGTCAAAGGTTGAGCTCTCAATTTTAAGCCAAGTACGTTGGCCCACGTAAATATTTTGTTTTCTTTTTTAAAGTTTAATAAATCAGTTTTGAACTATTGTTAAATATCGGGTGATCAAAAAGTCAGTATAGATTTGAAAGCTTAATAAACCACGGAATAATGTAGATAGAGAGGTGAAAATTGACACACATGCTTGGAATGGCACGAGGTTTTATTAGAACAAAAAAAACAAAGTTCACGAAATGTTCGACAGATGGCGCTTTACAGCAAAACCTCAGTCAATGCGCATGACAATCGAGTATAAAAGGAGGTGTAATGTGAGAAAGGATCAGATGCGCCAGCAGTCGCAGCATGTTGACGTTACCTGAAAAGGCGCTTTTAGAGAAGCTGTATTATCAGAATGGGGAATGTGCTAGTTCAGCGTTACGATCCTATTGCCACAGGAAGGGGAATCGAACGGGTAAAAAGGTCCGTTGACAAATGCAGCTGTGGCGAGAAGGATTTCGAAGTTCGAAGCCACGGGGTGTTTTGACGATAGACCCCGTAGTGGCCGACCGACCACAAGGCGTAATGCTGTTGAGACAGTTCAGGAAGAAATGGAGACTGTAGCGGGCTCGTCTACGCTCGGGGAAGTCAGCGCTCGCGCAGTCACACGTCGCACCGGCATTCCATACACTACTGTATGGTTGGCACTTAGGCGTACCCTCCGATACTATCCTTACAAAACCCATCGGCATCATGATCTGTTACCTGGCGATTTAGTCAAGCGGAGGGCATTTGTGGTGAGGGCGTTTCAAAAGATGGCGGAAGATGACGATTGGTTGAGTAACGTGGTGTGGACCGACGAAGCTCATTTCACGCTCCGAGGGTCTGTAAACCCTCACAACTGCAGAAACTGGGCTACCGAAAATCCTACAACTGTCGTGGAAACTCCATTGCACGACGAGAAAGTCACGGTATGGGTTGGATTTACCACATCTACCGTTATCGGGCCTTTTTTCTCCGAGGAAATGCGTGATTGTGGTTTTGTAACCGCTACCGTGACGTGTGAGAGGTACGCTGATATGTTACAGAATCGCACCATCCCCAGCCTGGCTGATAAGCAGCTGCTGGAACGTACGATGTTTATGCAGAATGGCGCTCCACCCCATGTTGCTAGACGCGTGAAAGATCTCTTCCGCACGTCGTTTGGTGATAATCGTGTGCTCAGCCGCCACTTTCGTCGTGCTTGGCCTCCCAGGTCCCCAGGCCTCAGTCCGTGCGATTATTGGCTTTGGGGTTGCCAGAAGTCGTAAGTGTGTCGTGATCGACCGACATCTCTAGGGATGCTGAAAGACAACATCCGACGCCAATGCCTCACCATGACTCTGGACATGCTTTACAGAGCTGTTCACAACATTATTCCTGGACTAAAGCTATTGTTGAGGAATGGTGGTAGACATATTGAGTATTTCCTGCAAAGAACATCATCTTTGCTTTGTCTTACTTTGTTATGCTAATTATTGCTATTCTAATCAGATGAAGCGCCGTCTGTCAGCCATTTTTTTAATTTTTTTTGTTCTAATAAAACTCCATGTCATTTCAAGCATTTGTGTCAATTTGTACCTGTCTATCTACATTATTCCGTGATTTATTCACTTTTCAAATTTATACTGACTTTTTGATCACCCAGCATATAACAGGACAATTCTTCCACACACTTTCTGCTCGGTAACACCGGCGTACGTACACAAAAATCGGACATTTTATCCACAGTAACATAGCGCAAACCGCACTTTGACATATTTACTCCTCCTGTGTATTGGTGGTGGCCTGCGTGAGCTCACCCTCTATAATGTAATCCCAGTGCTGTGCTCCGATGTTTAGGCCCTCGCATGCTCCGTAATTCCGCAGCCGGACGGCGAGGGAGACAGAGTGTTTGCGGTTACCTGACCACCCGGCAGGGCGGCGGGCAGTCGCAAACACAGAGTGCCGGGTCGCTCGCCGTGTTTGGGGAGCGGGGGCGGCCAGCCTCGTTACCGTAAAGCAGGATCAGCCCGTCAGCGGCAGCGCAGCCGCCATCGTTACTCGGGCCGCCTGCAGAATGCGCCACCGTCGCGCCGGCCGTCGATCCCCCCCCCCCCCCCCCCCCCCCCTTCCAACCCTTCTCATGGATGTCTCAGGCGCGCCACTGTGTGTAAGTCAGCGGCACTCGTCTGCCGACATGTTTATCAGAAGTCGGGGGCGGGTGTCGCGGGCCGCCCGCTGAATAACGTCTTCCGCAGACGGGGCTGTTTGCCAGCAACCCGCCGCTGCGGATCTTTTATACCTGCTCGTAAAGACGGAAGTCGCCCCAGCACCTGCCAATAACAGTTACATCTCTATCTACTTGCAGTTCGTCCCACGGAATATATTTTCGGATATGCCTTATCGGAACTTTGGTTCAGAAGTACTACTCTTACTCAACAGACATCTTCCGTTTCTTTTAACCTTTTTAACATGGAAACATTTATTTCGACATTTTCAACACATTATGATCCCTAATACAAACAGCTGAAGTTCCCCATTTGTGTAACGATTACTCTTGCATCAGTAGCCTGCAATTCACTGTGAACAGCAAGGCGGAGGGTACTTCTCATAGCACTACACACTATATCAGATCAACACTATGGACACACCTGTTAGAGGACGTGGTCTCAATACTTTTTGCCTCTACGATGGCTTCAATTGTGATGGCGACACTGTAAATGAGGCTTATGAATGTATTAGGAAGACTAGTTGCCCATTAATCCTTAGGAAGCGAAATCATATAAGGTAGTGCTGTAGGACGCTGGCATCTCATTCGTCCCACAGCTGGTCCATTAGGTTCAAGTAGCGACTGTTTTCTTTTCTTTTTTTTGGGGGGGGGGGGGGAGGGCGGGGGGTTGTCGATACAATAGAAATGTTTACATCCACACACCATTGTAGAAGTAGAAAGAAGGGCAGGTCTAAGACGTTACCCTCACGATCTGGTTCTCTATCTGCTCAAGGCAATTTTCGGATAAGACATCCAGAACAATGTCACACGATTCCCTGTCTCTGGCACCAGTTTTCATGGCATAACACTCCCAATCTGTACCTGGAAAGTTGAAGTCACCCCCTATTACGATTCCCTGTCTCTGGCACCAGTTTTGATGGCATCACACTCCCAATCTGTACCTGGAAAGTTGAAGTCACCCTCTATTACGACGGCGTGATCAGGAAAATTGTTAATGATATTCTACAAGTTCTGTCTGAAGCGCCCTACAACTACAGATTCTGACCCAAGTGGTCTATAAAAGCACCCGATTACCATTTTCGACCGTTCTTTTATACTCAATTCACATTCACATTCGGAATCCGTGATAACCTCTCTAGATTTTATCGAAATTTTTACTAGAGAACAAGCGAGCCACTTGTAGTTAGTGATAACTATTATCTTGATTCGTGTCATTAATTTCCTGTACTGAGAAGTGCTGCCGCAGAGTCCTTCTGAAAGGAAAGCACGACCTCTCTCAGTTAATTGGTCAACAAAATGTATTGCAAAATGCTTTCTACATACCTCTCACTGTTATTGTTCATTGGGGGGAAAATATATCCTATTATTTATTCTCTTGCCACTAATACAGCACCAAACCCGTTTTTTGATCATGCAGGGTTTCCTCGTATATTATTCTATGCTTTTCAGAACTCCAACAATTTTTTGTGAAATAACATACCCACTAAGGTGGAGCCTCGACCTCCTAGAAAAGATGAAACGCGTCAAGCATTTCGCATGCCAGTTTCATCAATAATTATAATATATTTATCATTCTGAGGATGACAGAAGGGAAAACCGGTACAAAATTGTTATTGATATTATAATATATGGTGGCTGGCAGTAGGGTGCCCTCCGTAACTTGCATATCTGTCTTTATTAATGAAGTAAGAATGATTCCTAGGTTATGACCCTACCGTCTGCTACTGCTATACCATAACCTTAAAGTTGAAGGCAGGTCGTGAAATACAACTATCTTGATAAAGCAATTACGGTGTAAAGCAACAGACCAGTGTTACCCTCTGAAAGGAATTTTGTTATGTTGACCGTGTTGTACCTAACGGGTGTGGCTTATCCGACGTGAAAGTCAAAATTACGTGAATATTTAAACAGTAATAAACAATATTTTACTTATGCACAGCGTCCAAATGATAATAAAGAAAACCGTCTCCAGCCTAATTAGGCATGAGAATGATTAACATTCTTCTTCAAGAAAATAGGTGTGAGTAACTTTAACGGACAAACACAACCTATACTTTATCATATGAGAGTGCAATGAAATCGGTACTAGCAGATGTTGACGTTAAAAAAATTGTTAACAGTTTTAGGAGGAATAAGACTATTTGCATAAGAACAATAGGTAACGAAACACACTATTAACTTGAGGACTTAGTCAAACTGGATGGTCTCACTAATGTTACTATTAATATTCACTGCAGAATCGAAAATTGGACATGGGCTCAATATTATTTTTCAAACATATTCCTATCCGACATGAAATATGGATATGGTTCACAGCAAAATTAGTTATTGTGCATAGATTAAGTCTCTCAATACTAAACACCTTTCTAGTTATAATGAAAATTAAATACAGCTCAATAACAGATTACTTCTCACTGTCTTTTGAATAAAGAACTATTGTTTTCATAGTTAGTGGTCTTTCTATTAATCGTTATCTAGCATGAGCACAATAGACGAACTGTTGATCCTGTTACACCATTAATATGCACTTTTAATACACAAGAGGAACCCAATATTGCGCAGAAATTCTCTTGAATAGAAAGAGTAATTGAATCTTTCTATAATAAAGTAACTTTGTGTATTTGAAATACTTTCAATGGAAGGGCTCCTTAATCTTGATCACTGTAACAGAGCAAATTAAACACACTTTCAATACACTACAGAAACAAGCCCTTATTAAGCATGAACATGTAACTTTCAACAGTAATCGTTCTCAACTTTTACTGCAGTAGAACACAACTTGACGTGGTTATAAGACAATATCTCACCTTTGGTTGATTTTCAATCGGCTGCACTGTGATCATTTAATCTGCTAAACTCTATAAGACCAAATTTTGAGAACATTCACTTTAGAAGTTGGCAACAAAATATTAATAAACAGTTTTAATAGAAAGATTTTTTTCAACAAACTTCATTTACTATATTACTCAGCTCCGCTATATAAACTTGAACTTTCTTTTTACTATGTTTAAATGGCATTAATTAGTAAAGCACTGGGATTTCCTACTTTCACAATATGGACTCTCGGTAAGCATTTTTGATATGGGAAGGACTCTAAGTGGTTGTGTGACTAGGGATAAAAAGTCAACGTAGGTATAAGAGTTCGAGTATAAGTTACCATATATTTGCGCACACTAAAACATACAATGAGTTGATCCTTCACATTACATATTGACAATTCCTTGGTTCCTTTTTCAGTGATTGCGCAACGTGGTGGCGAGTGCATGTCGGTAGGTGGATTAGCAGGCGAAAATGCTAGACCCTGTCATTTCTTGGTGGCGATAATAGATACCAATTCCAGATTAGTTCCAGCTCTTTATCCGTCCATCTGAGACATTGGAAAGTGGCACGAAAACCCTCTCTCAGCACCAGCACATTACACAACTTTTGCATGAGCAGTTGACAGTTTGGTAGCTCGCCCCCAACTGACTCTCAGTTCCACCTTTTCTACCTCGGCCAACCACAATTTTTGCTCGCTGCATGCTTCCGTTCCCGAGGGGAACCACAACACCTTTTACGTACAAAATAACTGAGAATTCTAAGTGAGGATCAGTAGTTACATAACAACAGCCAAACATATTAATTAAAACAGAACAATCCAACAACATTTATAGAAACTCAACGACGTAACATTAAATAAAACAATAAGGCAAAATAAATGAGTAGAACATTAGATCTAAGATGTTACAAGGTGTGTGCGAAGATGCAGAGCAGGGGATTTCAGAATAGATAAAGCTCCGAGCAGACAGGTCTGTGACTGCTGGATGAGACCAAAGCTGGGATGGTGTAAGACTCTTGGAGATGATGTTGGCCCAGAACCCACAAGTGGCGGCAAGCATTGTCCTCTCACACGACTACTTTCGGCAAAGCCTGGTCATGGGTGGTACGGCGCCGTGTGCAACAGCCAGGAGTGCATTCCCATGTCTTATGGCTTCTGTAGAAAATTAGCATCTGCCGCTTGTAGAAAGTGCAGGCCACAGGAAACAGCTCTAGCCTCGCAGCGGTCCTCTCTGAATTTCTTGAACCCACCCGTGAGGCCGTGAACATTGGTGGGAGAGACAACATTGCGGTTACAGATAATCTGCCAAAACCAGTTATTGATGTTGGCCTCTATTACATCATGATGTTAACCCTCTTGGCATCATCTAAGGCCTGAAGACGGTGCGCTGAAGCACAAACTGGTAGCCTTACAATAAATGACATCATAATGGCGGCTGTAGGTGTTTCATTTTCTTACATTGATGGGAGAATATGCGGTAGGCGTAAAGATGTGTGGCGTCAGATTGCGGAAGTGAAATGAATGCCTTTTTGTTGTCATTGGGGGCTGGAAATCTGATACCACGCGCTGCGGATTTGGAACACGCGCCAGTCGGCATGGACGACGAAGACCTCTAGAGGCCTCTGCACCATCGCGACGTAAGCCGTGACGGCACGCGCCTCCTGGCCCACGTTTAATGTGAGGGCGCTACAGGAACACGTAGTCCCAGCGGCCAATAGCAGCGGCTCGATCATGTATTTAAGCGCCTGCCTCTCGCTCAGCCAGTCGTACCCTCCAAACCAACCTTGACCAATTCACTGCTTCGTGCAACCAGTGGTTTCTCCGTATCAACCTCTCCTAAACCCAGGCGGTCGTCATAGGCCGCACCACCCACTCTTTCCGTCTCCATGACTACTACCTCACCATTTATGGTGGTCCTATCCACCTCCCTCCTACCCTCAAATACCTTGGCCTCACCCTCGACCGCCACCTCAGCCAGCCTCCCCATTTACTTATTATCCAACACAAAGCTGACAACAGACTCTGCCTCCTAAAACTCCAGTCCAGCTGGATATGGGGTCTGAGTCCTTCCACCATCCTTCGCACCTACAAATCCCTGATATGCCCCACCCTCTGTTATGCCATTGTTGCTTAGATTTCCGCCCCTCCCAGGTTCTATAAATCACTACAAATCCTCAAACGCCATGCACTCCGCCTCACCTTCTGTCCCTACACACATCCTCTACGACCTCATCCCATTCCCCCACATTCTCCTTTTCCTTGAACACATCCGCACACTATATATTGTCCGCCGCCTTGACCCCCCTCACCCCTGGTGTCTCCCTTCCTATCCATCCTCAGCCCATTGCAGCACCTTTACCGTTGTATCCCCCCTCTCTCCATCTCCACCCCCTCTGCCTCCTCTTCCAATGTAACTTCCACATTCTACCCCTCCCAGATGATGAGCTTCGCCGTGACACCAACCCATCCAACTAACTCTAGCCCCATCTTCCTCCTGCCTCCTCATCAGGGCTCCCTCTCCTCCCCTTCCCTTCTCCCGAGCGGGTTTCCCCTCCTACTCCCCCTCTCTCTCTTGTGCCCCCCTTCAGTGCCTCTGCACTCCCTCCTGCCTTGTCTTCCCTCTTCATCTCATGCCCCACCTGCCTCCTGTCTCTTGGTGCACCTGCTGACGCCCCTACACTTTTCATCCGGCTCCCTCCCCTGCTGCACATTGCTCTCCCCTCCTTTTCATTCTCTCACTCGGCAGGTCCCACCTGGTAGTTTCTTTCTTCATTGTGTGTGCTCCAAGTGGGTTTAAAGTGAGTTGTTCTGGAGTGTTTTGAATACTGTGGTCAAGTTTTAACCTGTGTGTGTGACTTCAGTGTCTGTTTGTGTTCTACAAATCACCACTTGTGTTTTTTAACTTCATGTCGACTTTTTTAATTGTCTCCCCATGAACGTCTCCATTAACTCCCCATACTCTGTTTTATGTCCCCCTTTTTCTTCGCCTTATATGTAACATTTTATTGTTCTATTAGTTGTAAAGTCACTCGGCTGAAGAGCGGCGGATAATACCGCTCACAGCTCTCCCTTGCCCATGGGGCAGGGGAATGAAATCACAATAAAGGAAAAAGAAATATTCAGCCAGTGAGTCTAACCGTTTCATGCAGCTTGTTTACCGTTCTTTGTTTTCATTACTAGTGGACGTCTTGGCTTTGCTTGGTTTGTCTCTTGTCACCCCGTTGTTTCTTGCGTGTAGTCGTCGTAAGAGCTCTCTCGATCGTACGTCGTTGTTCTGTATATCTGTCCTTTCCGTTTTCTCCCGCCGCGCTTTCTTGGCCATCCGGCGACCGTTCCGGTCGCGGTTACAACAATAAAAAAGACGTTTTTTTGGCAGGATTCTCTGTTGTAGGGGTCCTCGTGATTG
This sequence comes from Schistocerca gregaria, assembly GCF_023897955.1. Taxonomy (NCBI): domain Eukaryota; kingdom Metazoa; phylum Arthropoda; class Insecta; order Orthoptera; family Acrididae; genus Schistocerca; species Schistocerca gregaria. Next base: position 1,121,640,959 of record NC_064920.1, read on the forward strand.
GGCCGCAAATTTGGATAGATAGAATTTCACAGTTTTGTGATTATTCACCTTCTATGATGATCCCATAGTTTTTTATTAACTAACAGGGATACTGAATTTAATCATTGTTTATATTCGACTCCACCCGTTTTCAGTTGTAGTCCTATAATCTGTGTCCAGGAAGGTGCTAGCAATCGGTTAAAACCATAATCAATATATTACTCCGTTCAGACAGCGTTAGTCAGAGTGACATACACTCCTGGAAATGGAAAAAAGAACACATTGACACCGGTGTGTCAGACCCACCATACTTGCTCCGGACACTGCGAGACGGCTGTACAAGCAATGATCACACGCACGGCACAGCGGACACACCAGGAACCGCGGTGTTGGCCGTCGAATGGCGCTAGCTGCGCACCATTTGTGCACCGCCGCCGTCAGTGTCAGCCAGTTTGCAGTGGCATACGCAGCTCTATCGTAGTCTTTAACACTGGTAGCATGCCGCGACAGCGTGGACGTGAACCGTATGTGCAGTTGACGGACTTTGAGCGAGGGCGTATAGTGGGCATGCGGGAGGCCGGGTGGACGTACCGCCGAATTGCTTAACACGTGGGGCGTGAGGTCTCCACAGTATATCGATGTTGTCGCAAGTGGTCGGTGGAAGGTGCACGTGCCCGTCGACCTGGGACCGGACCGCAGCGACGCACGGATGCACGCCAAGACCGTAGGATCCTACGCAATGCAGTAGGGGACCGCACCGCCACTTCCCAGCAAATTAGGGACACTGTTGCTCCTGGGGTATCGGCGAGGACCATTCGTAACCGTCTCCATGAAGCTGGGCTACGGTCCCGTACACCGTTAGGCCGTCTTCCGCTCACGCCCCAACATCGTGCAGCCCGCCTCCAGTGGTGTCGCGACAGGCGTGAATGGAGGGACGAATGGAGATGTGTCGTCTTCAGCGATGAGAGTCGCTTCTGCCTTGGTGCCAGTTATGGTCGTATGCGTGTTTGGAGCAGTGCAGGTGCACGTCCAGCACGAACGCTGGTCCACCTGAGGCGCCAGGTGGAAATGGCATGGCAAGCCATTCCACAGGACTACATCCAGCATCTCTACGATCGCCTCCATGGGAGAATAGCAGCCTGCATTGCTGCGAAAGGTGGATATACACTGTACTAGTGCCGACATTGTGCATGCTCTGTTGCCTGTGTCTATGTGCCTGTGGTTCTGTCAGTGTGATCATGTGATGTATCTGACCCCAGGAATGTGTCAATAAAGTTTCCCCTTCCTGGGACAATGAATTCACGGTGTTCTTATTTCAATTTCCAGGAGTGTATTTGTTTAGCAGTTTCCCTACTTTAAGAGCTATGCGTAGGGAAATGCTACGCTGTGGAGTTTTCCAAATAAACGAGAGGTCTCTGTCACGCTCCCCATTCAAAATTCATTCACAAAACAGTTCCTCAATTGCAGTTATTTTATAGGGCTGTAACATAAGTAACTTCATATCGTTTTAAACAGAGCGACAGCAAATTCCCATATCCTGAGAAAGACATCGAATTGATTTTCTAAGAGAACATTCCAAAGCATGCCAAATGTTATCCAGAGTGTTTTGTGTGAGTACTGCACATGGTGGTTTACAGTTCCTATCAAGAGCACCTTCCGTTTCACAGAAGTTATTTACCAGTCGATGAATCGTACTCTATATTGTAATCAGATCAGGATTTTTTAAATTATCCTTTTACTGCACACGCTGACTCTTAATATGCTTTGACTAATAAAATATTTGTATTTCCCTATTTAGTTTCAAACAGTGAAAGGTTACAATACCGCCCAACATTCTTCGTTATTTATTTATTTATTTATGCATTTATTTTACCTGGCAAGATTAGGGCCTTCAGGCCCTCTCTTACACCTAACCAGGCATACTCAGATTGAACGTGTTACAGTTTCTACATAACATTAAGGACATATAGCCTATTATGCAGTATTGATGTTAAAGAAAAAAATAGATAATATAACAGTAGTACAATGATAATTATAACAATAAAAAATAATTATAAAAATGAAGAATAATAATGATGATAATAATAATAATAATAATAATAATGACTATGTACGTATATGAAAGTAAACATACTTTTCTTTTGTGAATGCCAGTCCCATTGTTAGTTGGGAATTTTCTCGTTATGCTCTTGCAGCTTGTGAGTTATTCACATCGAGCAGAGACATAAGACGATAGAATGGGGTGAAAGAGATATATAAGAGGTAGATAGGTTAGAGGAAGAGAAATAGAATGGTAAAATTCGAAGCTGTGATGGAGAGGAGAAAGTAAGAGATGGGTGGGGCACAACAATGGTGGCTATACCTTGCCTAATATGTAAGTTTTGAGTTCCCTCTTGAATGTTGAGTAGTTCTGAATAAGATGCAGATCACAGGGGAGCGCGTTCCATAGTCATATGGCTGAGATGGAGAATGACATAGAGAAAGATTTTGTGTTATGTAAAGGTACAGCCAAGATGATAGACGTATCCGATCTGGTATTGCGATTGTGGAATGATGATAGGTGTTTAATGTGAGAAGATAAGTATTGGGGGCACCAGTGGCTAAGAAATCGATGAAGTAAGCACATCGTGTGGAGATCGCGTGCCTTATGTGTGCGTATCCCACCTAGCTGGGAGTATGACGGACTGATATGATCATACAACCGAATATTGCACACGTATCTAACGTAAGCATTCATCACTAGCTCGAGGCATCTAGAATTTTCACTATTTGTACCGTGTTGAACTACATCGCAGTAGTAAAGATTAGGCGAAACTAGTGTTTGGACTAATTTTGTTTAACATGGGTTGGAAATATTTTTGTAAATTTTTGAATTGCATGTAGGGAAGAGAGCGATTTCCGGCAAGCTGTGACTGTTTGTTCTTCCCAGTTTAGGTGTTCATCCAAGATTATTCCAAGGTCTATTACTGTTTTTTGGTATGGTAGTTGGGTACCATTGAGGAGTATTTTAGGGACTTTTCGCGAAAGTACCGGCTGATTAACTTTCGATGTGATATAAGTATGACCAGGAATTTCTTGGGGTTTAGTTTCAGACCTAGGTTCTGTGCCCATCGAGAAACAGAGCTAAGATCTGCGTTCATACTCGCTACTGCATCAGCAATGTTTTTGGGGCTTGCACTTATGTACAATTGGATGTCGTCGGCATATAGATGGTAGTTGCAAGAGTGAATCACTGAAGAAATATCATTAATGTACAGTGAGAAGATTAGTGGACCAAGGACGGAGCCTTGGGGAACTCCAGAGCGCACGTTTTTCCGACCCACAAATGACTTTTTGACTTCTGTTTTTGAGGTAGCTGTCGAACCAGTGTATTGCGCTGTTAGAGAAATTCAGCTGTTTCATTTTAATTAGTAATATATCGAAGTCAACTGTGTCAAAAGCCTTGCTAAAGTCAAGCAGTGTTAGGATAGTAGCTTCACGTCTGTCTATAGCATGTCATAAGTTACTTTGATTAATGCAGTTGCTGTACTATGGTGCGTTCGAAAGCCTGACTGATATTCGTCATGGATGTTATGAGTTTTGAGGTAATCCGTCAGCTGTTCATGGACGATGTATTCTAAGGCTTTAGATATTGCAGGTAGTATGCTGATCGGCCTAAGTCACCTGGCGACTTAAGGTTGTCAGTCTTAGGTACAGGTTGAATTAAACTTTGCTTCCACTCAGTAGGATATGTACTACTGACAAGAGACAGGTTGAAGATGTCTGTGATAACTGGAATAATAGTGTCTACGACGTTCTTAATCATGCCAATGCTCACTCCATCATTTCCTACTGCCTTGGAAGAGAATCTCATAATTGCCTTGGGTACTGTGCCGGTAGTGACATGTTTTAGGAAAAACTTGTCTCTCGAGTGATTGATATCTTGGGGCTGGTAATTTGTCGCTGCTTGGCAGTTTACAGCTGTTGAGAAGAAATCGTTTAATTCTTCTGAAGACGCTTGATAAACAGCGTCAGATCTTCGCTTCCCTATACCGAAACTGCGCAGCTTTTTCCACAGTGCAGGTTTTGATATGCCGCATACGACATAGCGGGCATGTCTGATTTTGGCATTCCTCACGCTTTGCTTGGTTCTGTTTCGGAGTTTCCTATAAGCTTCGTACGCCTCGGGAGTTGGGTTACGCTTGAAGGCCCTATGTAGAGCATCACGTTTATTCATTAACTGGCGTAATACAGTGGTGAGCCACGGAGCGGGAGCTCTCTTTACCTTGACAGTGCGTTGAGGAGCATGTTTATCATACAGTGCAATAATTTTGCGAAATAATTGCCTAATTTTTCCGTCTAAAGTCGGTTCATTTCTTATATCATGCCAAAGGATGTCTGAGCAATCCTTTTGAAGAGCGTCATGGTTAACATTTTTTAAGTTTCTGTAGGTTACCAGGTGAGATTTTTCTTTGGTAGTATGCATTGATTAATTTAAGAATTTCACGTCATAAGCAGAGAGTCCCGGAGCGGATGTCTGATTGGCGTGGATTATTTTATCTGGTCGCTTTGCTGCTATTATATCTATGAGTGTGTGGCGATGTGACGTGTGATGAGTTGGGTCCAGCGGTGTTAAACTCATATCATTGGAGTGGAACAGTCGCCTTAGTTTTTCGGCACAGGGAGATTTTAACTGTAAGTCGATGTTTGTGTCGCCCATAATGATTATGTGTTCATACTGTGTCACAAGTGAGGACAGGGCAGACTGAAAGGAGGACATGGCACCGACGTTTGGAGGTTTATAGGTTACTCCAATTAGCAGTTTCTTATTTGACGTATTTCTTTCGAAAAACAAGAACTCTGCTTCTCCTTCGCCCTTTGCATCCGATGTGCATAGTATAGTAGGTGTCAGATCAGAGCGAACATAGGCACCCACACCACCCCCGCGTCGTATTTCACGATCTGCCCTTAGGAGAGAGTAACCAGCGATTCGGATAGCGTCGGAAGAAATGTTTGGTTTCAACCAAGTTTCAGAGACGAGGATAATGTGGAACAGTTATTGGCAGAACAGGTCACAGAACTCGTCGAAGTGAGCCGTTAGCGACTGCGCGTTCGCGTGGGCCACAAAGAGCCCGCCGCCGGAACCGGTCCGTCCCATTGTGGCCGCCTGTAGGACCGAGCGCGCTCCGTTTACATGTTGGCCGGAAGAGGGACAAAAGCTGGATTTCGCGGGGGAAGACATATTTACAGGTGTGTCCGAGGTCGTGACTGACTCAAGCGTCTGTGGACTAAAGGTGAAGAACACGCTGGAAGTATCGGAGAAGGGAGCGAAAAGAAAGATGGAAAGTGGCAGTAGTGGTTACGAAAAAGATAATAGTAGTAGTAGTGGTAGTGGCGAAGATGAAAATAACAGATATAGAAAGGCGGTTGTAAGGAGATTCCTGTTAATGGAGAATGTTAATTCCCATTTGACTGACAATATGAATATACATGAGCACTTTTGATAGACTTATTCTTGTCAGACCAACATATTTTTTTGTAATAACAACTCAATTTCACTTAATACACCGAAGCCGGATGGCAGTGTAGGAAAGAATGACAATTTATTTATTTAATGGGTCATATGTGCACTCCCACAAAATAAATCCCAACATCCAATTTGGTGAGATCTGTGTAATGAATGGATGTATGGTCGTCTGTTAACCACAGATAGTGAATGTGCAATATATGATCATCTTTAAGACAGTCCTTTGGTCACCTTTGGTGGAACCAAAGAAATGATATTTACCTGAGCTTTGAGCGCCTGAAATGTGGCTGACCAATATGGTAGTATGGTGGTGTCCCACCTCGCCAGAGGTGCGAGATGACCTGAAGAACGGCCATGTTTCAACACTCTGGCGCTGGATCTTGTGTTGTTAAGACCTGTCTTAGGTGTGCTCTGTGAAGACAAAAGAGTGGAGAAAATGGTATGCCTGTGAAAGACTTAAGAGTAGTTTGGAATAATTATTTCCCTGTTTCAGGAACTTTTGGAGGGGAGAATTAAATGACAGGCAGGTAATATTAAGGGGATCGTAGTAACCTTGCAAGTGACCAATGGTCACAGTGAAACAACGTGTAGCAATAAGTTGGAATACTTGCGAGTGCTAGTACTAAGTTGAAATACTTCCGAGTGCTTAAGTTAAGCTGAATTACTGGCGTGTGTACAAGTTCGAAATATTTAAGAAATGGCGTGTGCAGGGCTTGAAATTAGAGACGAGTACTTCCACGTGGAGAGTACTGTGTGAGTCTCAATCTGTCTATGAGGCAAAGGATAAAGAGATGTACTCGTCCATGGTATCAGTTGAGCACTCGCGTGTGTTAATATTACTTTGTGTTTTATGTTTCCGTGTGACGCTGGATTCAAATTCTAATACTCTGAGAGAGAAGCAAGGTGAGTCATCCGTCTATCCAGCAACTGGTTTGCACTGCACAGTGTCATGTGAAACTGGGATAAATACTAATTCAAGTGGGAAAGCTGAAAGAGAAGTGACTCTAGCATTGTGACTGCTCTTTGTGATATATGTTGCGAGTGTGATGTATTTCATGTAATTTAAGTATGTGTGGTTTGCATGGGAGAGTAGCAAGATAGGTTCAGAGGCAGTGGGTTATGCATTTTCCTTTTTGTACCACTCGGTATGGAGTAAATTTTCGTGATGATGGGTGTGAGAGTCGAAGTGTGAGATATAGGAAAAGATCCACCATCCTATCCAGAAAGTGCACTGTAGCGTTAGATAATTAGGAGACTATACTGTAGAGTATCACCAATGTAAAGTCATGCCCACTGAGCAGAGTTTCTCTTGTGTAATTGTTGTGTAAAATGTAATGGTGTGCTTAGGTTATCTTTGAATCATAATAGAATTTATCGGAATAAAAGAGATAGTGGAAAGAAAGAGATTATTGGCCTTGTAATTCGAATAGTGCGTAGTCATGATAGCCAGAATTTATCAAGTGTGCGCCATTCATATGCAGTGCGATGGCCACGTGTTGATCAAAGTCGTTGAGTAAGAAAGAAAATGTGGTATTGCCAGAGCGTGTGTAAATTTCTAATAGCCAAATGTGCGTTATCCGTTTCCGTTGCGTAATGTTCAAACAGAAGAACAATTTGTAGCTTAATTGTGGGTACTAGAGCTCATAATCAGTCACTGATATTACACGAGAAATAACAACAAATCCACTTGCTTGGCAGACCACTCATCTTGCAGGCCTGACTGCTTGATGCCACAGTATGAGCAAAGCATGTGGGTGCTTCTCAACAGTATGACTCAATACACTGTTTTTCATCGCATGACAAATAAGCGCTATTTATGCAAAATTTCTACTCATGAAGGCCTTGTAGCGAAAGTGAAGTATACTCCTTACTTGTTACGCTGCCACATGGCCGCCGGAAAGGAAAAAAAAAAGTTGCTAGACGGTTGCATGACAGACTGATCACCTGCTACTCGTTATGCGCAAAACAGAGCTGCCCAGATAATGTTTAGAGGAAAGTAGCCTAACTCGTACAACTTTTGAGATTTTATTCATTATAGCGTAAATAGAAAGGTAAAAAATTGTTTAAACAATGTCATATTTAATTGCAGGAAATTGTTGTTGGTATCTGATTAAAAAACTAAATATTCTAAGAAAAATAAATACAGTATTGATTCTCAAATTTTTCCCATTGTAAACAGCATCTCATGGACTTTCGGATTACAGCTGACAGCTGGATGATGCTGATATCTTGGCACGATATTTCGGCTGACAACTATTCAGCGATTATCAGGTGCGTGTTTTAGACCGGAGATTGCTGGTGTATGTCGGTCATTTTATACCAACAATTGGCGCGGAGCCTCATGCGCAGTCGGACCCACTATATGAGCGCCATTGTCGAATGTAGTACCCTCTTAGAATATTGCTCCATCTATAGTGCACAGCCGCACTCGTAATTGTGATGCTACTGACGAGCTCTCGTCTGAATACGGGCTCGTGAAGCGGAAATTCAGATGTCAGATTAATGAAATTAACTGTCTGATGCAACAGAGAGCGCTGAAACATGAAGCTATTTTATGCATCCGCCGAACACATAGAATGACATTCATACTCCAAGGCCGTCATTTAAGCGATAGCATGACGACACTCAGTCAGTTGTCGGTGTCATCACTAAATCATCGACCAGCAGTCGCCAGCAAGTCAGTCCACCGTTCTCTACGGTTGCCTTCAATTTATCTCCACTACCAATCAGTCTAGCCTTCCTGCAGTATATGCAGAGTATCAAACAGTCTTTAAGTATTTACTTATTGAGAGACCGAACTTGAACCTTGTAAACTTCCGTTAGACAATTTGGTGGTGGTGGTGGGTAGTGCTTAACGTCTCGTCGCCAACGAGCGCAAGTTCGGCTTAGGGAAGGAGTGGGGAGGAAATCGGCCGCGCCCTTTCGAAGGAACCACCCCGGCATTTACCAGACACGATTTAGGGAAATCACGGAAAACCTAAATCACGATGGCTGGAGACGGGACTGAACCGTCGTCCTCCCGAATGCGAGTCCACTGTGCTAACCACTGCGCCACCTCGCTCGGTAGACAATTTGGAATCAACTATAGCGTTAGGTTATATTAGGTCCATCAGTGCCACGCATTCTCCCAACGCAAAAGAGTATTTTGTGATGTTGTAAGAGGTCCATGATTAAAGAATTTGTTGCTAGTGCAGTCGAGCAGATGTAATTTCGAAGGATTGCTCACGCACTGCCTGCGATATGTAAACTAGAAGAGAATCTAAGACCAAAGAGCAGTATTGACTGCAGTAGGAACTTGTGTAGCAGTAGGAGTAAGTTGTTGCTAGCGAGCAGTCTGGTGTATCGTGTTGGCTGGGCCGGTCGTGTGCAGCGATAGCGGAGCCTGAGCGTTGTAGGATAAGGTAAAAGCAGCCTCGCGCATATGTAGTATTGTTACATCAAGTCCCATGTAAATGTTTAAAAAAATCTGTTAATAATAATCTTTCTCATAAAAAGTAACTTTTGACATTCATCTCAATTTAAAGAATTCACTAATTTCTCCAATCCTTGCCCATCCCAATTACTGAAAAGAAAAATCAGTTCTTTCCTTTTATATAAGACAAATCTATCGGCCAGCATTGCACTTAGCTGCGCCAGGAAAATCTCTTATAGGAGCAGATATATACGCGTTATCCGGCAATCTAATTAAGGTAAGATTTTTCAGTTCATTCAGAATGATGTATCAGGGCCATTACGCAGCATTGCTGACGTCCAAAAATTACCAGGTTAAATTGACAGTCAATTATTGAAAGGTTATAAGTGAGTAGCATTTTTTATTGAGAGATTAATCACATTTTATTATTGATAGGTTACGCAATTTATTTTTGTGGGGAGGTTACACTAAATGTGAATATTATTCATATTATTTTATTTTGTGGGGAGGTTACAATGCATATGGTTCAAATGGCTCTGAGCACTATGGGACTTAACATCTTGGGTGGTCAGTCCCCTAGAACTTAGAACCACTTAAATCTAACCAACCTAAGGACATCACACACATCCATGCCCGAGGCAGGATTCGAACCTGCGGCCTTAGCAGTCGCGCGGTTCTGGACTGAAGCGCCTAGAACCTCTCGGCCACCAAGGCCGGCTGTGATGTATATATTTCCCATAATTGATTTGTTGTACTCATGTGTTGCCACTAGTGGCTCAGTTTTGGGGTTATCGTCTTGTGAAGAGAGTGAAGCTGGTGTGCCTGTAGGTCAATTATATATATATATATATATATATATATATATATATATATATATATATATATATATATATATATATATATATATATATATATGGGTTCAGTTCCTGTTTCCTATATGATGGATACCTACCTCATATGTACAGAACAGGTACTATTTGCAAAACACCGTATAGACGTTTGGACTAAAAGAACTATATAACAAATATTGTTATATTCCATATGTAGAGGACAACTACCATTTACAAAACACCGTATAGACGTTTGGAATAAAAGAACAATATAACAAATATTATTAAAATCCTCCCGAACAGGTATTGAAGGCCCAACGGTACCGACCTACCGTCACGTCATCCTCAGCCCACAGGCTTCACTGGATGCGGATGTGGAGAAGCATGAGGTCAGCACACAAGTCTCTCCTCCGTTGTCAGTTTCCGAGATCGAAGCCGCTACTTCTCACTCAATTACCTCCTCAGTTGGCCTTCCAAGGGCTGAGTAGTTTCCTTGTGCATTAACAAGGGTAACTTCAGTGTCAGCCTTATAAATATTTCCCGGCGCAATTTTATTTTGTCCCCTCTGTATTCGGAGTGACATGTGTCAACAGTCCCGCCCTGTGCATTTATTGGCAGTTCCAGAAAAAATAAAAGAAAACCACAAGTTGCTATGAAGAAGTTAGGGCCTAAAATGGCCCATGTGGGTTCTGAGTGTCACAAGGAGATGGGGGAGTCGCTCGAAAGTGAGAAGGTCGCCAGCGCCTAGCGCCTCCTCCCGCCGCGCCGTCTGCATTGGAATTCCGCGCCAGGCGCCGTCATTGTCTGCGTTCGCCGCAATAACCCGGCCAGCAGCTGCCATCGGATTCCTCACGTTGAGGCCCCACCTTCGAACTGGTTCGCCGAGGCAGCCAGCGTTTGACCGCCGCGCAATTCGCATTCATTTTTCTTTCATACTGTCTTTCTAGTCAACAGTTTCCTTACTGGACTGACACTATTGCCATCGTGCATTAGGTCTTTGCTATCTGTTCGGTTCCGTCAGGCATCACCTTTATTTTGTCTTCATAATCCACTAATGCTCTAAAGACACAGTCACGCTGGTGGCCTGCGATCATAATATTGTCGCATGCGTACGTTGTACAGAACAGTAAAACAGGTAAAATTTACAAAGTCCCAGAGCGAAGTTATCTCGCTACACTACGGGAATGGCGACACAATATGGAAGCAATGAAAACAATTCACCACGGAGGCTGGCTCAGCATTTCGGTCGAACCAAGCGGCAAATATCAGCAGAATGAAGTGTGTCAGAGCAGCAAACTGGGTCACGTCACCTTCATTATACGACAAAAGAAAGGCTAAGGCGCATGCTCTTACGAACGAGTTATATACTATAAGAAACTCGTTAAGTGAGCATCGCAGACGGAAAACCGCCGATACCTTCTGTCATAGCAAGCTCTACGCGGTCATCGCGAATGACATCGGGTAAACATTAGCCACTACTTCGCTCGGCAGTTTAGTTCATAAGGCAGTCGGTCAGACGGATCGATGGAGTACATGACCGTCGCACTCTAGTCTGTTGTAGATTCTTGCACGCCGCGGACAACAACATCAGCTACTGGGAAAGATGGCTACCTCACCATAACCACCTGTCGCAGAGTTCAGCAGGTGGGAGAACCTGGAGGTCTTTTCTTGTCACCAGGATCAGGATACCAGCGATCCTGACATTCCGACAGTCTGAATATGGCCTACAAGACCGCCAGGCCAATATCGTCGAACATCATGGCTACACGGCAAGCGTCATCGCAGTACGTTGGATGACGAAGAAGGGTGGTGGAGGGGCACAGCATCTCTCAAATCGGCCTTTGGAAATTCAATACAAGCGTCGCGGTACAGCCGGTGCAGGGATGACCGAAAGCGGCGAACAACAGGTCCAGCAGCCGGCTGGAACGAAGTGTGCGGTGTCAGCTGCCTTGAGCGGGCTGAAGGCCACTTACGACGTGATTCCTCAGCGGACATTGACAGACGATTCTGAATCTTCTTTGACTGATACTACTGGCGGCCACATATCACTACCACCCTTCCAAGGAAAACCCAAGGAGCGAACTTGTAAAGTGCCTCCTGATACAGAACCAATAATCACCTCTTGCAGTGTGACTAATTACCACACCTTCATTACAGCGTGATTTTTTCTCTAATAACAACAGTTCACTTGTGTCCTCATAGTGCTTCGCAGTGGCATTCCTTCATAAACTCTCCTCGGTTAACAAGTTACATCTGATAGTAAAGTTGTTCCGTATCCCCTTAACGACAGCTTGGGTATTGTGTTGTGTATTAAACCGGTGACCTAGAAACGACTGAAACGTTTCGTCCCGCCGTAGCCCTCAGTGGTTCACAACCCCACAACAGGTCACAGCAGTCCACCCACCCTACAGCCGCCCCACACCGAACCCAGTGTTATTGTGCGGTTGGGCCCCCAATGGCCCCTTCCGGGAACGACTCACACCAGATGAGTGTAACCCCTAAAGTTTGCATGGTAGAGTAATCATGGTGTACGTGTACATGGAGACAGTTTTTGTGCATCAATCGCCGACATTAGTGTAACTGAGGTGGACTAAGGGGAACCAACGTGAAATTGTGAGGAAGCACCGAGGAATAAATAACATTGGGAAACACAGAACAATAATGGGGCGAGGTCCCGTGCAAGCTTTCGTTGATTATTATTTTAATCACAGATGGAAGTGGGACTGGAACGTTATATTCAAGGATTGAAATTTGAATGCCGTATAATAAGAGAAGATCCAAAAAAAAACATTTCCACAATTCTGGTTCCGTTCGCGTACGTCCTCCCTGAAATCTTACGTTTTGATTTAATGAAATCGTACCACGCCCCTCGCCGTGTGCTGCGACACGCTGTGTTACGAACCTATTGCCAGACTGAAAATGGGGCCGGCCAATAGAGCCACAATGTTCCGCGGCATTCACGGTAGAAAGTACAAGATGTTTGGTGGATTGAATTTGGATAAATGGAGGCGGCTACCGAATCCCGTCTTTATGGTTGTCGAGCACTCGTGCTGGACGACTAATAGGCTCGTGGAAACTACTGTATTTGTTGAGGCTACAGCGCTACATTTTCAAAACGGTGATCATCGACCAGTTTACCCTTACTTGATTTCTTCTCTTCTCCGCGAGGCAGCTGGTTGAAACTGGTGCTCTTAAAGTCGACAGTGTTACGCTTTAACCGTAATGTGCTGTTAGGAAGTTACTTCCATGTAATGTTATGGCAGCCTGTTGTGCTGCTTGTGCGGCGTTGTTGGTTTTGAAAGCAAAAATATTATTCTTTTGTAATTGTAATGTAGCAGTGGCAAGCTGGATACAGCTTTATTTCCTTGTTATTAATTTAAAACATTTAATGCCTCATTTAATTCGCAACTGTGTCTCCTCGTAATTTTTTTGAGAACAAAGAGAATAAAGTTACTGTAACTACATAAAATTTTAGATCTAAGCCGTCAATTTTAATTGCTGTGCTCACTGGCCTACTTTAAATTTTCATTATTTATGGGGTAAAAGTTACGTATAGCCTGGTGCCAGGTGGTGTTTTTTTTTTAAGGGCGTTTTATATTAAATCGCGACTAGAAACATTTCTTGAGTGCAGTGTTGTAATGATTGATTTTCACGAGTTTCAGTTTTTAATTAATCTTGTAAATGCTTCACATAATATCCTTTTCGAATACAATTTTCGTTCCCTCTAGGTGGTGTGTTTAAGCAGTCTACAGAGCCTGAGCGTTTATTTCTGTGGTCCTTTTGTGAGTAACTCTGTGCTTCTGCTTATGTGTTTCCTCTTCGCGTCAAACAATTTTGTTGTGTTTGTGATTAATTAAAGTAAATAAGTAGTTCGAGTATTGTAATCAAAGGACAGCGTAAGGTGATTCTGAAGCCAGAAGTAAACTGACCACAGCTCAGAGCCTACTGTTTAACACTTATTTGCTGATGCGTCGTTCCTTTCGAGACATCGAAATTAAACACATAACCAGTTTCCAGCTGCCAAACACTTCTTTATTACAAACACATGCTGTTCATGAAACCAAGAGTAACACGACTATAATAAAATTTCTCAAGCAATTTTCACATATTAAAACAATTTTCATAAAACACCATTAATAAAATTTAACTGACATAACTGAATGCTTCATGACTTACAAAGGAACTGGCTTCCATATCAAATTCTAAAACTACTTCTATGGACAGATTTTAATCGTTTGTAACATATTAAGAGAATTATCAGATTAATGCACTCCACTAAGCTTCTCTTTAGTATTACTCACAGGTACGCATTTTATTTACATTTCATGGCCAGCATATAATAATAGGATATTAAGTAGTCTTAACATGCAGCCGTTACAATTTTTACATTGAAAACTAGTGATGGACGCGAGCAGACCGAAAGGTGGTACCAGACAGAGGATATTCACGGACGATAAGGTAAAATGGGACTATACTCAACTTTTTGCTACAATTAAACTTCCAGAAAACCGCAAAACCCCAACGCTCCACTGGAATGATGGAATTGCAGGACACTAACAATGTAACCACAGACACCGATCCAGGTCCTTAAATTTCCCTCTCCCACCATGATACCCCGATCGGAGGTTGCGCGCGTCGACCACTGCCAGTTATCTGAAACATAAACACATCAGCGGCAGACAACATTCTGGCACATCACATAGACAAACATATCTGCCCAATTGGTTATAAATAAACTTTAGTTATACATGGCACCAATGAACTCAAGTCTGACTAACCAAGTAGAGCATTTGCCTAGTAACAGTTCTTAAAATTTGATTACTGAATGCTCTAGAAAAAAGAAATAAAATAGTAACACAGGAACAAGAAATAGGAAAGTTATTTGGGCCCACTCTTGAATGTCAGGCACAGACGTACGTACAATTTGGCATGACCTCAGGCTACGCATTAAGCACGGCTTCATGTATATTTGTTGTGGGTAGCTAGCACTCCCTCACCATCAACATACAAATAACTGAAACAACCAAGATAGTTTCCAGTAACTCGGGTATTCAATTAACGTGAACAGAACCCACCAAGCAACAATTCGACGAATCCAGTTTTCACTTTGAGCAACATGTAACAGACGCGAAGGAATTCTGTCCTTCAAATCTTCAAGAAATCCCAATCACCATCGGCAGCGGGTCTGCATTCAAACGGCGAAACATGCCGCAGCTGCCCACGGCCATTCGTCGTACTGACCCGTTCACTCGCCACCGCCACTCGCCACTGTTGCTCACACAGCTGATTCCCGAACTCAAGCCCCTGCAGAGCGAGCGCGCCGCAGTTATATAGCCATCCGCCAAAGATGCGAAGAAGACAAGCAGTCATCGAAAATCGACTCATAGTGATCGGGATGACAATCGAGAGAGACTGGCGCCAGCAACACACAATCTCATTTGCAAAACGAATTTCCGCAAAATACTCAAAGACAGTAAATCAGAGAATCAGTTGTGCTTTGTATTTGGAATGGATTTGTCGTAAAAGAGCATTTACAACAGTATTCGAGCGTTGCAATATTTATCCCGGTAGGTTCATGGTTCGTATTCATTGCTTCGTAATAGCCGGCTTATGATAACGTTTGTGAACAACTAAGTAAAACATAGGTATTAATGGGTGTTTGAGAACAAAGACCCACTTTTACACTGCACAATACCTTCGTAACCACTCATCACCGAAAAATTGTATATTAATCTACGAAAAGCCAATCTCTTAATGTAACAGTAGTAGTCTATTTTCAGAACTTAAAGACGATTTCCAGCAACTGTTGTATGACATGGATAAACCAAACAAATTACGTTGTGAACAATTCCAAACTGTTTTCATTGAGAGTTTTTAAAAATTAAGTAACTTATTAAATACTAAATACTTCCCAAATGATTTAAAGTGCGGGAAATATTCATAAAGTACCTAGTTCCTAGCAGGGCGTGGTGCTGCTGTGGTGATATTTGGAATCAATTTTCGGGAAGGTGAAAGGGCTCAGCCACGTTCGTCCATCTAGATTCAGATTCTCAGTGATTGCCCTGACTCGCTTAAGGTTGCCTGATGGGTCATTGATTTGGGGGAGGGGACCAAACAGCGAGGTCTGCGGTCCCATAGGATTAGGGAACAATGGGGTGGGAAATCGGCCGTGCCCTTTCAAAGGAACCATCCCGAAATTTGACAGAAGTGATTTGGGAGAAGCACGGCAAACCTACATTTGGATGGCAGGAGGCCGGTTTGAACCTTAGTCCTCCGGAATGCGAATCCAGTGTGACAACCACTGTGCCACCTAGTTCGGTTCAATCCCGTAAGGAAAATGCCATGGCAGTTCTACTGAAGGGGCAACGTCGATTTTCGTCCGCATCCTTTGCAAGTTTGTGCCTGTCCCTCGTCGTTGACGGTAGTTTAATCCATTATCTACCTTCCTTCGCAGTTGTGAGCAGTCGTTACACGACCAGCTTTTTCCTCTGCGTCTGTCTCGTAATGTAGCTTAAATCGTCCCCTTAGAAAAATTATACAAGACTGTGCGTAAGCTGACACACAACATTTTTTAGCGCAACGCAATCTGACTTTCAATAATCCCTACAAACGAATGGCCCTATACCTTTCACAAATCACTTACCTCACAAAAATCTTCGTTACTCGAACTACTGCTATACAGCGAGCGCCACTACTGCCAGCTAAATAAAAGATTCAAACTACTGAAGGCACTAAGTACTGATAGGCACAGTTAGCAAATGAAAGATTTTAATAGAGGACAAACAATTATTTACCTCGATAGTGTTCAAAAGTCATTATGTATATAGCAGTTCATGACATCCAGTCTTACAAATTTCAAAACTCCGCCATCTCTCTCCCCACATCCACCACCGCTGGCGGCTCACCTCCAAATGCGCAACGCTACGCACTGTTAACATCCAGCTGCCCAACACTACAATGTCGAGTATTACAACAATGCCAAACAGCCACTGGCTGCACACAGCACAGCCAGTAATTTTCATACAGAGCGCTACGTGGCGTTACCAATATAAAAAACCTAAACAGCCTACTTACATAGCCCCCATGCTCCCCACAAAAATTTTACAAATTGTTTTGGGCAGTGGCCAATACAGATTTGAAAAAAAAATTCATAATCATAATTACAATAACAAAGAAATCAAATGCACACACTTATTGATACAATGTTCGTCAAAAGCTTCAATTTTGTCACAGTCCATAAAGACAGTCCTGATCATTCATCACAGTAAAATTGCAGTGTTGTTTTTTTTTTCTCAAAGTCTGAGCAGTAAAAGAGAATGTACACGGAAGTAGTGGATTTCCATGCAGTCTCGGAGAAGTAGTGTTGTCCTTCCAACAGGAAGACAGTGCTGACTCTTGACATGCAGACAGGTAATGGGCCACAACAGAGCAAACCCACAGCAGAATCAGTCGAAGTTGAAGACTATTGGTAGAGGTTATGGCATTAGTGGGCCACCAGAGGTGCAGACCCACTGCAGTCCTTGTAGGAATAATGGTATTGGTGGGCCATCGAAGGTGCAGACCCACTTCAGTCCTTGTAGAGATGGCCAGCAGCCATCTGTTGCGACTGTGCAGGTGCACAATCACCATCGAAGAGTCTTGCGGAGAATATAGCAAGTCCATCAACCACCATTTGTGCACGCACAAAGTTTTTGGAATTGTCCTTAGAACCAGCAATGCTGTTAACCAGTCCCTTGCTGAATTATCAACACACATGCAAACACTAACAGTCCCTACTTTTCACATATTGTCCATATACTATGACCAACAGAAACGTGTTCAGTGAAATGTGACCTACAAGTTACTTAATATGATGAACTTAAGTCAATTACAATTTTATAACATAAGAATATAATAACAAAGGTACAAAATACATCATTAAAGAACATAACAATACAGATAACATTTGTAGTAATAGGGGCTTTAAAAAAGAATAGAAATAAGCATATACATCAATGTTACAGGAATTATGACGTAAGTAAATACGTAAACTAATGAGAGTAGTTTTGGAAACATTAATTTCACACATGAGCATTAAAACAGAACAGAATAAATAATGTCTAAACATCTTCACAAAGGAAATAACATATTATCAGAAAAATTCCACAACATAAATCTTCTTAGCTAAACACATACAGACAGGAAAAACACAAATTCATATAGTGTAATAACACAAAAATACAGGACAGGGTTTGTTTTCAGTGCAACATTTGGTACTGCAGTCCAACCCAAAACTTCATTCCATAGATCTTTCGGCTTATTTCAACATTTGTTTCCACAAAAAAAAATCTTATCCAAGCATGCTTTCTGTATTTATATGTTCACATATTTCTTACCTCATTATTTATTTTCCATTATTGAGAAGTTACTGAACTATGCACCATTAGAAAAATAATTGTAAAAAGATACAGTTTGTGAGAGGAAAATGTAAATATGTGGTATTTGTCGTGTGAAATGTTGAGACAATAATGGCGTATGAAAAACGTAATACTAGGCTCCAAAGTAAACTGAGAAATGACAGTGAAGACGAAAGCAGTGTGTTAGCGCCACCATATAATGAATCAACTAATGTTCAAAGTAGTAATTTGGTAATTGTGCATAGGGAAATTGAACGGGCTGCAAATAATGGCATAGGCAGTGAAAAAATTAGTGAACAGGAAGCATTATCGATCGATCGGTCGGCAACAGCTCGCCTCAGGATTCCGAAATGACAGGACACAATCTTGCAAATACTGTAGATTCAGGCTTTGCGTCCTCACCGTTTTCTCAAATAAATCAAGACACATTTTCTGCTTTTAAAAAAGGCGAATATTGCCGGTTCAAATGCAGTGCCGAATAGCACTGAGGAACATGTTTCAGACACCAGTGCACTGTTATTACAGTTAATGAAACATATGGGACAAAGGCTACAAAGCTTGAACAAAATCAGAAACAAATGGGACAAAATCTTCAACAGTTAGACACAATGGAACAACACCAGAGACAAACACAGCAACAGTTAGACACAATAGAACAAAATCAGAGACAAACACAGCAAAAGCTTCAAGCGTTAGACACAATGGAAGAACATCAAAGACAAACACAGCAAAAGCTTCAAACGCGAGAAACAATGGAACAAAATCTTCGAAAGTTAGACACCACGCTAGAACAAACACGTGAAGATTTAACTACTGAGTTACATAAAATTGAATAGAAATGTCAGAAAGTCTGTAATGACGTAAAAACACAAACTAGTGAGCATTTTCAACCTATTTTTTTGCGGCGTAAAAATGCGTTACTGAATCACGAAGAAGCCATAAAAGAACTGCAAACTATTGTTCATAGAAATCATGAGACCTTGCAAGCTAAAATTCACTCAATTGCATCTACCGATTCGGTTACGCAACTAGAAGGCTCTCTGTTTCCACTTGGCGCGATCTTGTATTTGGTCAAGCTAGATACGCGCTATCTTCAGTCTTCCAGCAGACCAAGGCCACAGTTGACTGCATACGTCCGTTGTTGTTGTTGTTGTTGTTGTTGTTGTGGTCTTCAGTCCAGAGACTGGTTTGATGCAGCTCTCCATGCAAAATCTATCCTGTGCAAGCTTCATCATCTCCGAGTAACTACTACAACCTACATCCTTCTGAATCCGCTTAGTGTATTCATTTCTTGGTCCTCCTGTACGATTATTACCCTCCAGCTTCCCTCAATCACTAAATTGGCAATCCCTTGATGCCGTAGAACATGTTCCACTAACTGATCCCTTCTTCTAGTCAAGTTGGGATACAAATACCTCTTCTCCCCGATTCTATTCGGTACCTCCTCATCAGTTAGGTGATCTACCCATCTAATCTTCTGCATTCTTCTGTAGCACCACGTTTTCGAAAGTTTCTGCTCTCTTCTTGTCTATGCTATTTGTTGTCCATCTTTCACACCCATACATCGCTATACTCCATACAAAAACGTTTAGAAAAGACTTCCTGACACTTAAATCTATACTCTATGTTAACAAATTTCTCTTCTTCAGAAATGCTTTTCTTGCCATTGCTGGTCTACATTTTATATCCTCTCTACTTCGACCATCATCAGTTAGTTTTCTCCCCAAATAGCAGAACCCATCTACTAATTTAAGTGTCTCATTTCCTAATCTGATTCCCTCATTATCACCCGATATAATTTGACGACATTCCATCATCCTCGTTTTGCTTTTGTTGACATTCATCTTATATCGTCCATTCAAGACACTGTCCATTCCGTTCAACTGCTCTTACAGGTCCTTTGCTGTCTTTGACAGAATTACAATGTCATCGGCAAACCTGAAGGTTTTTATTTCTTGTCAGTGGATTTTAATTCCTAATCCAAATTTTTCTTTAGTTTCCTTTACGCTTGTTCATCATACAGATTGAATAACATCGGGGATAGGCTACTACCCTGTATCACCCAAGCGCCGCTTCCCTTTCATGCCACTCGATTCTTATAACTACCATCTGGTTCTTGTACATCTACATCTACATATATATCCATACTCAGCAAGCCACCTGACGGTGTGTGGCGGAGGGTACCTGTAGTATCTCTATCGGTTCTCCCTTCTATTCCAGTCTGGTATTGTTCGTGGAAAGAAGGATTGTCGGTATGCTTCTGTGTGGGCTCTAATCTCTCTGATTTTATCCTCATGGTCTCTTCGCGAGATATACTTAGGAGGGAGCAATATACTGCTTGACTCTTCGGTGAAGTTATGTTCTCGAAACTTCAACAATAGCCCGTACCGAGCTACTGAGCGTCTCTCCTGCAGAGCCTTCCATTGGAGTTTATCATCTCCGTAACGCTTTCGCGATTACTAAATGGTCCTGTAACGAAGCGCTCTGCTCTCGGTTGGATCTTCTCTCTCTGTTCTATCAACCCTATCTGTTACGGATCCTACACTGCTGAGCAGTATTCACGCAGTGAGCGACAAGCGTACTGTAACCTACTTCCTTTGTTTTCGGACTGCATTTTCTTATGATTCCTCCAATGAATCTCAGTCTGGCATCTGCTTTACCAACGATCAACTTTATATGATCATTCCATTTTAAATCACTCCTAATGCGTACTCCCAGATAATTTATGGAATTAACTGCTTTCAGTTGCTGATCTGCTATATTGTAGCTAAATGATATTGATAATTAGCCTTCCCCTCCCTGTATTTGCCCCTGCCACCTTCATAATTTGAAAGAGAGCATTCCAGTCAACATTGTCGAAACCTTTCTCCAAGCTTACAAATGCTAAAAACGTAGGTTTGCCTTTCCTTAACCTGTCGCCTAAGGTAAGCCGTAGTGTCAGTATTGCCTCACTTGTTCCAACATTTCTACGGAATCCGAACTGATCTTCCCCAAGGTCAGCTTCCACCAGTTTTTTGATTCGTCTGCAAACAATTTTTGTAAGTGTTTTGCAGCCGTGACTTATTAAACTGATAGTTCGGTAATTTTCACACCAGCAACCATACAGTAATGCAGCATGCCATCGGGAAAACTTATGGCTGTAGTTTCCCCTTGCTTTCAGCCGGTCGCAGTTCCAGCACAGCAAGGCCGTTTTGGCTAGTGTTGCAAGGCCAGATCAGTCGATCACCCAGACTCTTGTCCCTGCGATTACTGAAAAGGCTGCTGCCCCTCTTCAGGAACCACACGTTTGTCTGGTCTCTCAGCAGATACCCCTACGTTGTGGTTGCACCTTCGGTTCAGCTATCTGTATCACAGAGGCACGCAAGTCTCCCCACCAACGGTATGGCCAAAATAGCGATTCTCCACCCTGACCAAGCACGAGATCTGAGACTGAAGTCTGAGAGGGCGTCTCCGCCACATTATACAGCAAAAGATATACTGCCAGGAAAGAAATGTAACACCCTCAAGGAGAAGGCTATTTTATTGGCAAGTGAGCTGATAGACAGTTCATCTTTGTAGGTGCATATAATAATAAAGGCCAGACATTCTAATCAGTACAACTGTCCCCCTCTCCCTCACCATACGGTGGTGAAGTATGTGTGTATACTCGTCGCATGCGATTATGAAGGTGTCGAAGGGCACTCTGCTATAGATAGTTACAAACATTTTCCGCCTTTTGTTGAAATTCAGCAATCGTCTCCCCCCGCCCTGGAGAACGAGTAAATTCCCGATTCATCCTGTCCCATAC
The DNA here is from genome assembly GCF_023897955.1 of Schistocerca gregaria. Taxonomy (NCBI): domain Eukaryota; kingdom Metazoa; phylum Arthropoda; class Insecta; order Orthoptera; family Acrididae; genus Schistocerca; species Schistocerca gregaria. The sequence continues at coordinate 1,121,662,869 of NC_064920.1, forward strand.
ATGTTCAATAGGTGTGCGATCTGGTGATATAGCTGACCAGGACAGGACCGTTTAACATCACGAACAGAACGTCGCGTAATAGCATCTGTATTTTCCTGCTGAATAAAGAACTTCACCTTCCCGTCGAAGATATGGCAGTGGCACGGGAATAACAACGTTTCAGTGTGGCGTGCACTGGTTACTTTACCCTTAATAAACAGCCAACGTGATCGCGAGTTTTAAACGACGCCCCCCTCCCCTCTCCATCGCCCTCCCACTGTGATGTAACCTGTATTTCGTGGGCGAATGCACTACGGAATAGACATCTCACGATATCAACGCCAGACAACAGAGGCCATGCCACTCTCCTGTCAACTCTTCCACGACACCAGAGTAGCCGTGCTTGCCGGTGTCATGGTATCTCTCGCACTCTGGCGAGAGGCACACTTAATCTTAATCTCACTGCAAGTATTCGGTTCCCAAATGCCCCTTATGACAATCAGGTTCAACGTGTGCCCGAATTTAGTCCCGGGATTGTTTACGGTTGGCCACCGCTGCTCGTACAATGCGTAGATCTTGATGTGCGTCTGCACTACACAGACGTCCAGAACCCGGTCTACAGATGTGAGAATATTTCAAAGACCACTACTGACGGCTGCGACACGCCACCTATACTTCGTGACCAACATGTGCATTAATCGATCGATACGTCCTTTCTAGCCCACAATGTGACTCAGTACAAATGGGTAAAGCTGTTCAACAGAACATATTCGTCGTTGGGGCATGATTGTGTCCCACAATGAATGTTACAGTGATCACCACAAAATTCAGGGCAGATAATGCCAGCACAATCAAAACACAGGGTGTACAGGCAACTCTCCAGAGAGCTACCGGATTGCCAATGGCCGGCCGCTGTGGCCGAGCGGTTGTAGGTGCTTCAGTCCGGAACTGCCCGACCGCTACGGTCTCAGGTTCGAATCCTGCCTCGGATATGAATGTGTGTGATGTTGTTAGGTTATTTAGGTTTAAGTAGTTCTAAGTTCTAGGGGACTAATGGCCTCAGATGTTAAGTCCCATAGTGCACAGAGCCATTTGAACCATTTTTTAGATTGCCGATGATTGTGACGAACGAATTATCAACAGTATAAACCCGCAGTAAGCACTTATTACATTCAGGTGATACTAAGCATACTTCTTGCTGCTACCTTTTTCCGGCAGAGTAGTAAATGTAAATGGCTCTGAGCACTATGGGAATTAACATCTGAGGTCATCAGTCCCCTAGACTTAGATCTACTTAAACTTAACTAACACACACATCCATGCCCGAGGCAGGATTCGAACCTGCGACCGTAGCAGCAGTGTGGTTCCGGACTGTAGCGCCTAGAACCGCTCGACCACAACGGCCGGCCACAGTGTAGTCACCATGAAATTGGTTTACCACACAAGGTATTCTTGTGCACAAAACTGTTATATCAGTCCTGCTGAATGTCGAATCTGAAGGAGACTATCGTGGTTCACACTCCACCTGTCACCGAGCGAGGTGGAGCAGTGGTTAGACACTGAACTCGTATTCGGGAGAACGACGGTTTAATCCCGCGTCCGGCCATCCTGGTTTAGGTTTTCCGTGATTTCCGTAAGTCACTCCAGGCATATGCCGGGCTGCTTCCTCTGAAAGGGCATGACCGACTTCCTTCCCCATCCTTCCCTAATCCGATAAGACCGATGACCACGCTGTCTGGTCTCCTTCTCCAAACCAACCACCCAACTCCACCCGCTTTCGATAATCGAGGTACGGAAATTCTTGCCTCTCTCCGAAACTATTTTATATCTATATAATCATCTGCACTTACTGCACTTGTGCTTGACTTCTGAGGTCGTTAAGAAACAACAGGTTAGGCACACTAAATTTAACGTGCTACCGATATTCGCGCAGAGTCTGATTGCCAGTATCTCAGTACAGAGCGCCTGTCTCAGAAACTTGATTTATTTAGACGTTTCGGTAACATCCCATTGTTAGGAACATCATAATTAATGTTTTCAGTGTTGACACTGCTGCAAGTTTTATGTTCTGGAGAAACTAGACATTTGTGATAAGGTCTTATGTTACCAAACTACTTAGGTCATCCGTCCCCAAGCCTACACACTACTTAATCTAACTTAAACTTACGCTATGGACAACACACACACCCATACCCGAGGGAGGACACGAACCTCCGACGGGGGGAGCCGTACGGACCGTGACAAGGCGCCTCATACCACGTGGCTATCCAGCGCGGCTTTATGTTCTGATAACGCATTATACGCGAACCGATGAAATAAATAAGTCGTTAATAACATGTGCATTGTTGTCGTTCGTGGCCGAAAAGCCGGCCGCCGTGGCCGAGCGGTTCTAGGCGCCTCAGTCCGGAATCGCACTGCTGCTACGGTCGCAGGTTCGAATCCTGCCTCGGGCATGGATGTGTGTGATGTCGTTAGGTTTTTAGTTTTAAGTAGTTCTACGTCTAGGGTACTGATGACCTCAGGTGTTAAGTCCCGTAGTGCTTAGATCAATTTGAACCATTTGAGGGCGAAAAGCTGTGATATAGGCACTCACAGAAAATGCACTCAGAGAAACACTAAGTCGTTTCGCACCCTACGATAACTCAGGTCATTTGAGTCTTACCGAAGTGTAACGTAAGTGGGCGGGTCAAAAGCAGCTATTTTCCGGTATTAGCCTTTATTTCCGAACGTCCGTCCGTGTCAGGTGGGCGCTTGCTGGTGGGCGTCCTCAAAAAATGGTTCAAATGGCTCTGAGCACTATGGGACTTAACATCTGTGGTCATCAGTCCCCTAGAACGTAGAACTACTTAAACCTAACTAACCTAATGACATCACACACATCCATGCCTGAGACAGGATTCGAACCTGCGACCGTAGCGGTCCCACGGTTCCGGACTGGGCGTCCTCAGTAGAGGTCACTATGAGCTCCGTACGCTCGCTTTAAACTCACAAGTAGGTGGCGTAACAGACTTTAAGAACCAGCCGTCTCCGTATTGCCCGCAGACTCGATAAGCCACAGTTGCTTATTTACGAAGTCTTATCACTTCAGTCTGTCGTAGCGTACAAGTGTACCACACCCCCAACTACGTGCCATTCCCGCTATAAATACAACGGTTAGCTATGAGGCTTATCCATGCATATTATGAAAGTCCCCGTCGCGTTTTTCTGTCTGTATGCAAAGGCTAATATCACGAGTAGCTGAACGGATTTAGATACGATCGTCCGGCCGCAGACAGTGCAACCTGCCCTAATTTGGGCTGAGTCTTCAGCTATTTAGTAGTACTGATTGGGTAGCAATGTCTATTTGTACTTGGTTGTGTATGGGTGACGCAAGTCACGAAATAGCTATACGCACATAAACTGATGGCGGTAGTATCGTGTATATAAGTTACAAAGCAGTGGATGGGCGGACTTGTCATCTGTACCCAGGTGATTCACACGAAGAGGTTTCTATAAATCAATCAATATGGTCACGAGCCCAGGTGAGGCACTGCTGGCGATGTCGTGCTCTTAGCGAAGGCACTCGCGCAGTTTTTCTGGTGCCATACCCATTTAACGCCAAATTTCGCCGCTTTGTCCTAATGGATACCTTTAACCTACGTCCCACGTTGATTTCTGCAGTTATTTGACGCTGTTTTGCTTGTCTGTTAGCACTGACAGCATTATGCAAACGCCGCTATAAACATGTATATACAGGGCCACTTTCAATAAGTAAAAAACACGTTTTTTTCCGAAAGCAGGTCGGCTATATTTTGCATAAAATTACAACATTTTATTCTCCACTCTTTTGCCTACAAAACTGTATTTTTCAACATAATCTTTGTTCAAATGCGACGGCCGTACGCCACCTTATCAGGGAGGACCTCCATGTTACCACTCTACGGACTGACGTTGGAGCCAACGTCTTCCTGCTTTAATAACCTCCACATCGTCCACGTATTGCTCCCTATGATACGCATCCTTCACTGGGTAAAACAGGTGGAAGTCAAAAGGTGGGAGATACGGGAACACACCTTTCAGTACCCCAGCTGGCGGACGTCCAGTTGAGCAGCAAGGTGGTTGGTTGTGATCTGTCGATCACTTCGAATTCGAGTGTTCGCATGTCATAACACTGAAGGAGTCATATCCTTGAGTGGCCAGCCGCCACTCAGGATGTCAGATTGGTGCGAAATTGTTGCAATGATAACAGAAGGCCTTGCTAATGACACATCAAGCTTTCGTTCAGTGCCAGGTCTCCATAGACATTCTGCAACGCCGATAGACATTTGCGGTGTTCTGGTTCTCCGACAAAAGAAATTCAGTGATAGTCTCTGCTTGGATTGCTCCTCCATTATAGAAGAAACCATTCTGAAGGCTACACGCAGTTCTGCAACCTATGGGAACTTCGTGAAACTCTAGGAGCTGAAGCGGGAAATTGCCACGATTCCCACAACACATTCTGTATATTTGCACCCGAATTTGGTAGAGAAAAGGAAGTGTTACATTTCTTATTGACCACTTCTCGTATACAAGAAAAATAAGTCGAATAAACACGAGTCCGGAAACGAATACCTTCCAAGATAAACACGTGGTTGCGGATGTTAGCAGTTCCATTGCATTGGCGCTCCGTCATATGTGTCGGCAGTGTTTCATAATGTTTCACTCACAGCACTCTACCTACTTGCAATCACTTGCGTGGTTAGAGTTGTGTTGTAAGCAAAGTTAGTTGTTCAATTGTGGCTGTCATTGGGAGATATATATGTATAAGAAAAAAATGATGCGGCTCGAAATACAAGGTGATTGTCAAACGGTAGTGTTCTACAATTTACTAATCTTAGATGCAATAAACGCATTTTGCGTTTATAAATTCAGTAAAAGTGAAGGTAAAGCAGTGAGGAGAATTACTTTTTAATCTATCTTGCATCGGAGCTTATGAAGCCCCAGATAGAAGGGAGGCGTCGAGCACCATAGGTTCCGAAGCAGATAAGGGGACTTGGACTTTCATAGCTTGAGATAGAAGAGACTGTAGACAGGCTGGAAGATGAAAGAAAGGGAAAAGCGGAAGATGTTACGAGTGTGGTAGGTCACAGGACAAATCAACTAGGATGCGGTGTGTTAGGTTCAATACGTGGACCTGCCCTGACCTCTTGAAGGAAGTTTATATCAATTGTTGGGAGAGTTCAGACTGAAATAATACCATTGTTAGAAAGCAGTTCTGGAAATTTTGCTGTTACTGTTGTACTAGTGAGATCCAGACATCGGTATTGCAGTGTACGGTTCACAATCCACACTTACTCGCTTTGTTCATATTTAATGAAATATAAATTTACTTTAGCTGGTTTTCGTTCAAATCGTTTATATGTGGCTGTTACAGTACATATTCAAGTGCGGAGACGAGTAATTAATTGAATCCACTATAATTACGCAAGTATATATATCCTATTTTGTTTCATTGTTGTTAAAAAAGACATAGGAAACAATGGTGGATGACAGCTGTCACCCAAGCGAGCACCAATGTAGCAGAAGTCCACTCGACTAAAATTAAATTTTGTTTATGCATGTTTTATAGAACTAGCAGCAGTTACTTGCATTCTACTTAAAGAATTCAAATACTACTTGCCTACTTTGCCTAAAGGTTTTATTTTAAACAGTTTTATAGTTGCTAAACGATTGTTTTGCTCTGCCATGCTTATAGATGTCAATAGTGTTTACTGAATGTTTAGTGAAGCTTCTTTTGATACTCGTGTGAAATGAAATCTTTTTTTTTTTTTTTGTGTTCCAGCAGTGCTTGAACTCATTTTGCATGAAACGTAGTCGCAGTTGCGAATGGAAAGACAATAGTAGAAATCTGTGCCAGATCAGGACTCCAACCCGGATTTCACGCTTATCGCAAACGGCCGCCTCATCATGAGGCTATCCGATCACGACTAACGGTTAGACCCAAAGTCCATAGATTTGTCTACAACCTGCGCTCTTACGTCCATTATGTATATTGCTTACCCGATTTTGGCAGATAAACACGATATTGCAATGCCTATGTTGTTTCTTAGTACGATGCAATATTGCTTTGGACATGCATGCATGTCCGAAGGAAAATGCTCTGCGGCGACTACAGCCACTATGAAACCCATGAAATGTATTCACAGCTGCGAATAAGTAGAACCATCAGCTGTCTAAGGGAGTAACAACAATCAAAGTTTGTGCCGGACCGTAACTCATATCACTTTCATTGTCGTCATTCCATCATAGAAGTGATGGTTGTACTTATTCGCAGGTGGGAATACATTTCATGCGTTTCATAGTCGCTGTAGTAGCCACAGCACATGCATCTACGAAGGAATAATGCATCGTACTACGGAACAACACAGGCAGTACAATATCGGATGGAATTCATATACGTAGTGCTTAAATGAATTCATTTTAAGGCTGAAGCTCTAAGGAAAGCCGTATTGAAAATATCTCGAATTTTCAGATGTCTTCTGGAACACTTTTTGTTTGACAAGAGTTAAAGAAAAGATACAACGATAAGTAGTTTTGACAGGTTAAATGGCCATCTGCGACCACATACCAGGAAGCAGAGTCTACATTGGCTATTAAAGCTAGAAGCTTTGTCACAACTATGTTTACGTTTCCAAACCAATGCAGACACTGTTTTCTGAAGATGTCCATTTAACTGGTCAAAACTAATAATCTTTGTATCCCTTTTTCCACTGTAACACTATATTAAAGACCGCCTCCTGCAAGATTGACAATGTCAGGTAGTCATGTTATCGTATGAGATTTTTAAATTCCACGCCATCGTAAATACATTTGTCTTCTTCTGGGTGAAGTTTTATTTTATTTATTTATTTATTTGATCTTACCACTCCCGGCTCTTCGCTTGCTAAATAATCCTAATAAACCTAAAGGTTTTCGCGCCAAATACATTCAGTTTCAAAATCAGAACAGATAAACCAAGTATCCCTGTTACACTGAAGCTTTAGAAACGACGGGGCCGATCTCCTTTACTGTAGGACTGCTGTAATTTGTTAGGGCGGGGCTCCCTTTTACATGTTCCGGTGGATCTTGCGAGGATTTTGGCGACGTCGGACGGGCGTCATTGACAAATAGAGCTCGGCGTGGGGCGGTCGCTGACGCCAATAATTTTCGGCGAGGAACCATTAGTCATTTCGGGCGATAGCGTGGGGGCGCATCCACGCGGCGGCAATCCTCGCGCGCCCCTACGTGATTCGTTTAACATACTGTGACCCTCCCAGAGCGGAGAACACGTCGACGCTGAAATATGCCGTGGGAGCTCGGGCGAACCGCTCTCAGCGGCGGAAGATCGCCGCAGGCCAAAAAATTACTTCCCTTTCCATCTCAGGTAGACAACATACGCCACGTCAGTTTTGAATTTGAGGAAAATCTGATGTGTTATCGAAAATGATGTCCAGGAGTGACAAGCAGTTTCAATAATTTTTTTAAAGTATAAATGCTTTTGCGTTTTCAGCGCTGTTAGGCACCGATGATTAATAGTTGCGTGCTGAGCCTAGAACAGCAAGCTGCTTGCTGTAGCTCACGTTCCCACTATCAGCGCCAACGAATAACTATATACATAAAAAAGTCATTAAATGATGCTTGATATACGGGTGATCTGTAAAGTCTTGTAATGATCGAAACGAATTAGTTGTGAAAACACAAAGCAATAAACTTGTTGAATCGTTTCAATCTATTGACCAAAATACCTCAGTATCACCGCACACATGACGTCGACAGCAAGTTCTATTAATGTAACAGTTCTTGAGCGACATTTCCAAAATCACGGACTGAAATTAATATATCTGTACTTTTTTTTATTGTAAGAGGGGAACATACGACGACAACATACATGTTACACTTAATATTCACTCGCGTAAAATATGCTTCCTCAGACATAAACTAGTTACCGTGCGGAGTTTAAGTATCTAAATATTGTGTTAGTTTCCGTAGCTATAGCCGAAGCCGACAAAATACTGAAAGACAGGACAATGTAAATACAATGACGGAGAAGAAATCGAAACACAAAGAAGGAGTTGTGCGACATTAAAGAATTTTGGAGCGAGTGTTTCTCGATTTGAAAGATGATGTCAGTCGCAGAAGATTGGCGCTGGTAAGTTTGCTTTACACTTCTGTACCCACTGTTGTGTGCATTAGTTACCTTTGAATGAGTTGGCGCTAATCCATAATTCTTATAAGGCGACAAAGAAGCCATTATCAATACCTCATTGACTTTGAACGACGTCATGTAATATGGCTAGAGTAGATGGAAGTTCCTTCTCCTACACTGTGGGAAGACTTTGCAGGAAAGGAGCCACTGTGCTATCGACAGGGGATGTCAAATTGATTCCATATTTTTAGATTTACAGAAGGCTTCGACACCGTTCCTCAGATGGTTCAAACGGCTCTGAGCACTATGGGACTTAACTTCTGAGGTCATCTGTCCTCTAGAACTTAGAACTACTTAAGCCTAACTGACCTGAGGACATCACACACATACCCATGCCCGAGGCAGGATTCGAACCTGCGGCCGGACACCCCGGCCGGCACCGTTCCTCACAAGCGTCTTCTAATCAAACTACATGCCTACGGAGTATCGCCTCAGTTGTGTGACTGGATTCGTGATTTCCTGTCAGAAAGGTCACAGTTCGTAGTAATAGACGGAAAGTCATCAAGTAAAACAGAAGTAATATCCGGCGTTCCCCAAGGAAGTGTTCGATGCCCTCTATTGTTCCTCATTTATATTAACGACTCAGGAGACAATCTGAGTAGCCGTCTTAGATTGTTTGGAGATGATGCTGCCATTTACCATCTTGTAAAGTCATCAGATGATCAAAACGACTTGCGCACAGATTTAGATAAGATGTCTGTATGGTGCGAAAAGTGGCAATTGACCCTGAATAAAGAAAAGTTCGATGTTATTCACATGAGTACTAATAGAAATCATGGAAATTCCGATAACGCGTTAAGTCAAACAAATCTGAGGGCTGTAAATTCAGCTAAATACTTAGGGATTACAATTACAAATAACATAAATTGGAACGATCATATAGATAATAACGTGGGTAGAGCAAACCAAAGACTGCGATTCATTGGCAGAACACTTAGAAGGTGCAACACGTCTACCAAAGAGACTGCTTACACTACGCTTGTCCGCCCTATTCTGAAGTATTCACAATATACATAAATGATCTGGTGGATGACATCGGAAGTTGTAACAATGGAAAATTGTACTGAAATGCAGGAGGATCTGCAGCGAATTGACTCATGGTGCAGGGAATGGCAACTGAATCTCAATGTAGACAAGTGTAATGTGCTGCGAATACATAGAAAAATAGATCCCTTATCATTCAGCTACAAAGTAGCAGGTCAGCAACTGGAAGCAGTTAATTCCACAAATTATCTGGAGGTACGCATTAGGAGTGATTTAAAATGGAATGATCATATAAAGTATATCGTCCGTAAAGCAGATTCCAGACTGAGATTCATTGGAAGGATCATAAGGAAATGCAATCCGAAAACAAAGGAAGTAGGTTACAGTACGCTTGTTCGACCACTGCTTGAATACTGCTCAGCAGTGTGGGATCCGTAACAGATAGGATTGATAGAAGAGATAGAGAAGATCCAACGGAGAGCAGAGCTCTTCATTACAGGATCACTTAGTAATCGCGAAAGCGTTACGGAGATGATAGATGAACTCCAGTGGAAGACTCTGCTGGAGAGACGCTCAGTAGCTCGGTACGGGCTTTTGTTGAAGTTCCGAGAACATACCTTCACCGAAGAGTCAAGAAGTATATTGCTCTCTCCTACGTATATCTCGCGAAGAGACCATGACGACAAAATCAGCAAGATTAGAGCCCACACAGAAGCATACTGACCATCCTTCTTTCCACGAACTATACGAGACTGGAATAGAAGGGAGAACCGATAGAGGTACTCAGGGTACCCTCCGCCACACACCGTCAGGTGGCTTCCGGAGTATGGATGTATATGTAGATGAAGTACTGCTGTGCGGTGTGGGATCCGCATCAGATGAGACTGACGGATGACATCGAAAAAGTACAAAGAAGGGCAGCTAGTTTTGTATTATGGCGAAGTAGGGGAAATAATGTCTCAGACATGATACGAGAATTGCTGTGGCAATCATTAAAAAAAAGGCATTTTTCGTTTCGAAGGGATCTTCTCCAGAAATTTCAATCGCATGTTTTTCTCCTCCGATTGCGATAACGTTCTGTTGGCACCCACCTATATAGGGAGAAATGATCATCATGATAAAATACGAGAAATCATGGCTCGCACGGAAAAATTTAAGTGCTCGTTTTTCCCGCGTGCTGTTCGAGAGTGGAACGGTAGAGAGACAGCATGAAAGTGGTTCATTTAAATCTCTGCCAAGCACTTTACTATGAATAGCAGAGTAATCACGTAGATGTAGATGTAGATTGTACATGGCAGCGTTGGTTACGAAAATACACAGTCCCTAGAAGATCGGTCTCTGGACGGCCCCATGGCATTACCGACAGGGAAAACCATCGATTTTAGCTTCTGGCTCCGATACATCGCAATGCATCTGCAGCAGCAACCTGAGCAGCAGTCGGCACCACAGCGACGCAAAGAACTGTTACAAATCGATTACTCCAATGACAAAAATGGTTCAAATTGCTCTGAGCTCTATGGGACGTAACTTCTGAAGTCATCAGTCCCCTAGAACTTAGAATTACTTAAACCTAACTAACCTAAGGACACAACACACACCCTTGCCCGAGGCAGGATTAGAACCTGCGACCGTAGCGGTCGCGCGGTTCCAGACTGTAGATCCTAGAACCGCTCGGTCACACCGACCGGCACTACAATGACAGCTCCGTGCCAGATGTCCTCTAGCGTGGTTTCAATTCACCCCAAACCACCGCCATTTGCGACTTTGTTTGTATCAAGGGACAGTTCGTTGGAGGGCAGTGTGGAGGTCGATTGTGTTTCCAGATGATAGCTGGTTCAGCCTTAGTGCCAGTCATGACCGTATGTTGGTTAGAAGGAAGCCATTTGAGAGACTTCAACGAACCTGTCGGCGTGTTAGATACACTGGACCTGCACTAGGAGTTTCGTATGACAGCAGCAGTACTCTCGTGGTTATCCCACGCGTCCTGAATGCAAATTTGTACCTCGATCTGGTGATTCAACCTGTTGTGCTGCGGCTTATAACAGCATTCCAACGGGGGTTTCCCAACAGGATAACGCTCGCCCACATTCCGCTGTTCTAACCCAACATGCTCTAGACTGTGTCGACATGTTGCCTTGGCCTTCTCGATCTCGAGATCTGTTTCCAATCGGGCAAATATGGGACATTATCGGACGACCAATCTAGCATCATCCAGGAACTTCATTAACCACCCCTATATTGATCGTCTAAGTGCAACAGGCATGGAACTCCATCCCATGAACTGCCATCTGCCATCTGTACAATACAATTCAACCACGTCTGCATCTTTGCACTCAACATTCTGGCGCTAGCACGATAATTATTGTAGCATAATTTGACATAGTCTGTGATCTTGAACTGTTAATGACTTAAATAAATTACCTGTTGTCGTTGTTCTAGTCTTCAGTCCAAAGCATGGTTTTATGCAGCTCTCCATGCTACTCTATACTGTGCATGATTCTTCATCTCCCAGTACCTTCAGCAACCTACGTCCTTCTCAATCTGCATAGTGTATTTATCTCTTGCCGTCCCTCTACGATGTTTAGCCCCCATGCTGCCTACCAATACTAAATTGGTGGACCCATGATGCCTCAGAACATGTCCTACCAATCTATCCCTTCTTCTAGTCAAGTTCTGCCACAAATTATCTTCTCCCCAATTCTATTCAATACCTCCTCATTAGTTATGTAATCTACGCATCTAATCTTCAGCATTCTTCTGTGGCATCACTTTTCGAAAGCTTCTGTTCTTATCCAAACTATTTATTGTCCATGTTTCACTTCCATACAAGGCTACACTCCATAGAATTACCTTCACAAAGGACTTCCTGACAGTTAAATCTGTACGCCATCTTAACAAATTTCTCTTCTTCAGAAACGTTTTTCCTTTCCATGGCCGGTTTGAATTTTATATACTCTCTACTTCTACCATCATCAGTTATTTTGCTCCCCATATAGCAAAACTCCTTTACTACTGTACGTGTCTCATTTCCTAAGCAAATTCCCTTGGTATCACTTGATTTAATTAGACTACATTACATTATTCTCGTTTTGCTTTTGTTGGTGTTTCTCTTATATCCCCCTTTCAAGACACTGTCCATTCCGTTCAACTGCTCTTCCAAGTCCTTTGCTGTCTCACAGAATTACAATGTCGTCGGCGAACCTCATAGTTTTTATTTCTTCTCCATGGATTTTAATTCCTACTCCGAATTTTTCTTTAGTTTCCTTTACTGCTAGGTCAATATATAGATTGACTATCTCCGGGGTTAGGCTACTACCGTGTCTCACTCCCTTCCCAACCACTGCTTCCCTTTCATACCCCTCGACTCTTATAACTGCCATCTGCTTTCTGTACAAGTTGTAAATAGCCTTTCGCTCCCTGTATTTTACCCCTCCCACCCTCAGAATTTGAAAGAGTTACCTAGACAAATTTATCCCCAAAATTTCATTATTCGATATTAATTATTTTTTGGTGTTACGATTGTCAGTCTTTCAGAAAACGCCATACGCTCGCTCGTCTGCTTTCGGTCACAGCGCTAACACACACACTGTTTTCGTGATATCCATAATATTTTGCAGGGATGGTGAAGCTTAAATGTGTCCTTGTGGGATAGGAAACTCTGGTCCGTAAATCACAGAGTAGACAGTTCTAAGCGGAATTGAGAATATTTGGCAACAACGCTTGAGCTACTGGCCGTGACAAAAATCTCAGTAGACTTATTATTTTTATAAATTTATTTCCTGTACGTCCTCTACAAAGTGATGTATTCAGAATAACTGCTACGACTACGTGGACCGTATTCGCGTAGAGCGGCTTCGAATAACCGTGGTGTTGATCAAGCAATGTGATAGGCAACGAGAATTCTTGGCAAAAAAAAAATGCTCTTGTCTTTCGGAAAACGCCACGTGCAAATAAGGGAAACATTGAGTTCACAATAGCGCTGCGATGTAGGAGTATGTTGCCAGAATTAATGAATCTTCGGTTGACGTACTTTCCTAAAATTTTGATTCCATAGAAAACGTGATTTAGTCTGTAGTCTACATCTACACCTGCATCTACATTTATACTCCGCAAGCCACCCAACGGCGTGTGGCGGGGGGCACTTTACCTGCCACTGTCATTGCCTCCCTTTCCTGTCCCAGTCGCGGATGGTTCGCGGGAAGAACGACTGCCGGAAAGCCACCGTGCGCGCTCGAATCGCTCTAATTATACATTCGTGATCTCCTCGGGACATATAAGTAGGGGGAAGCAATATATTCGATACCTCATAAAGAAATGCACCATCTCGAAACCTGGACAGGAACCTATACCGCGATGCAGAGCGCCTCACTTGCAGTGTCTGCCACTCGAGTTTGCTAAACATCTCCGTAACGTTATCACGCTTACAAAATAACCCTGTCTGTAGTAGATATAAAAAAAAATATTAAAAAAAAACAAGAAAGTATCACAAATCGATTGGACAAAAATGTGGAAACATTGCAAGAAATTCATGCTTGAACATTCAAATTACACCCAAGCCAGTGGATTGCGCTGATCTATTCTCCCACGAACGGCACGCATGTCCTGAGTGCGTTACAAGTGCCAGTCGATGTCTGAATAGTGTACTGCGTAGCTGTCAGGGCAATGTGTCGGAGCTGAATGCATTCGAACGTAGGGAAATAATTGGTGCCAGTATGGTTGGTGCTACTTTAACCGGGTTAGCCGTAGTGTTTGGTATTTCAAGAGGAGCCCCTTCGAAGATTTACCCCCCCATACAGAGAAAACTGAACTAAGTCACAAAGTGAAATAAAATGTATGTTGCATAATCGTGACAGACGGTCAATGAAGACGAATGTGATGAAAAATAAGCAGACGACAGGTGCAAAAGTAATTACTGAACTGAAATTCGCATTCGTAAACACTGTCAGCATAAAAGCAACACGAAGAGATCTCCATAAGCTTTGGAGTGCAGGGCGACCTGTAATTCCAGATCTATTCATCAGTGATACAAAGGCGCTTACCAGGGAAAGATGGTGCCAAAGCCTTAAAACCTGGGCTATGGAGTAACTAAAGGAAATCCCTTGGTCGGCTGAGTCTTGTTTCACTGCGTTTCAACTTCTGGGCGGCGTCACTTCGCAGGAGTGAAACATGGCGGAAATCTAGTGATGATTTCGGCAGCCATTTCGTGGTCTTCCATGGGCTTGAAGATTTTTCTGCGATCTCCCATCACTGTCAAGTATTATGTGACTATTTTTTGTTATCAAGTGCAAACCAGTTTGGTTCCTAATGACTTCGTTGTGTTCCAAGACGACGAGACCCCTGTTCGCATAACTCTCATCGTCTTGAGCACGGTGATGAATTGTCACATCACTGGCGACCGCAGTCTCCAGATCGAAATACCGTTGGGCCTTCGTAGTCTCAACTTTGGGACCGAGCGAGGTGGCGCAGTGGTTAGCACAATGGACTCGCATTCGGGAGGCCGACGGTTCAGTCCCGCGTACGGACATCCCGATTTAGGTTTACCGTGATTTCCCTAAATCGCTCCAAGCAAATTCCGGGATGGTTCCTTTGAAAGGGCACGGCCGACTTCCCTCCCCGCCCTTCCCTAACCCCATGAGACCGATGACCTCGTAGTTTGGTCTCTTCCCCCAAAGAACCCAACCCCATCTACTTTGGAGCGAAGTGTGCGTGACCGCTATCCTCCTCCATCATCGTCACCTCAACTTTCCACAATTTTGCAGGAAGATTAGTATAAGATTCCTGAATGAAACTTTCACTCTGCAGCGGAGTGTGCTCTCATATGAAACTTCCTGGCAGGCTGAAACTGTGTGCCAGACGGAGACTCGAACTCAGTAACTTTGCCTTTCTCGAGCAAGTGCTTTCCCATCTGAGCCACCCAAGAACGACTCACGCCCCGTCCTCACAGCTTCACTTCCGCCGGTATCTCGTCTTCTACCTTCCAGAGTTCACAGAAGCTCTCCTGTGAACCTTGCAGAACTAGCACTCCTGAAATAAACGATATTGCGGACACATCGCTTAGCCACAGTCTGAGAAATGTTTCCAGAATGAGATTTTCACTCTGCAGCGGAGTATGGGCTGATATGAAACTTCCTGGAAGATTGATACTGTGTGCCAGACCGAGACTCGAACTCTGGATTTGCCTTTCGCGAGCAAGTGCTCTTCCATTTCAGCTACCCAAGCACGATTCACGACGCCTCCTCACAGTTTCACTTCCACCGGTACCACGTCTTCTACGTACCAGACATCACAGAAGCTCTCCTGCGAACCTTGCAGAACTGTCACTCCTGGGAGAAAATATATTGCGGAAATATGGGTTTGCCACAGCCTGGGGATGTTCCCAGAATGAAATTTTCACTCTGCAGCGGAGTGTACGCTGACATGGAACTTCCTGGCAAATTAAAACTGTGTGCCAGACCGAGACCCGAGTCTCCGTCCGACACACAGTTTTTATCTGCCAGGAAGTTTCTTATTGTAAGATTCCCTTCAACCCCTTTCAAGCATTGTATTTATGCATTCTGAGACGATTTGAACCTATTTTGAATGCCTCCACGTTTTCTTCACTGTATTGGAAATGGCAACATGTTGTGTTTTTGGTGTTTCTATATTTCTGTCCATTTCACCCCCCTCCCCACCCCTCCCCCACGCCCCACCCATGCGTGTGCTGCAACTAAAAGCTAACAGATGAAAAACTACCCCAGATTGTATACATGGGGCACCACGAAGTGACATGAATATCTATCGACTTTTGCGTTAGTGAATGAACAAGAAAAATATCTTTACGATGAATTGTGCTCATAGTACTACAACACAAGGAAAAGAAGAAGAAGAAGAAGAAGAAGAAGAAGAAAAGAAGAAAATTGTAGTAATGAATGAACTGGCACAGTCTGAATCACCATTTACGTCTTTTACTGACTGCAGTTCTATCTTCTCAGTGGATCTAAGATGAGAAAAGAAAAAGAGAGGCGACAATTCAAAAATTCAGATCTGAAGATGGTTTACTGGGCAGATGTAAACAGGCAATCAGTAACAGACGAAACTTTGATCCAGACGGTATTTACTCATTCGTTTTAACAACGGTAATCACATTGTGTGAATTATAAAAAATCTAATCTCAAAAACAAATTTTAGACCTATTAACTGTTCGATATAATAACGAAACGGAAAAGTGCAATAAAATAAATTCCATAATATGAATGGTGACTACTTGCAAAAATTTTTCCACAGTAGATATTAGCTCTATAGCAGTCAAAGCAGTTTTATCTTCTGGTATTATATTTCAAGATCTATTGCACCGATGTCGGCTACGAAATGGGCACTTTAGAGAGTAATACACGTCTGAGCCAGAAAGTGCGATCGACAGATTGTGCAATTCACATAGATATGTGTATTCTGCAACTAAACTATTTGGCATGTGTCGTTATGTTACAATAATGAGAGTTTTGAGCTGTATAACATGACTCACAATATAAAATCATATCGAGTTGACCCTGACGATTTGACTCTATACCAGAATCGATCTGTTAGCTTTCCTGGCGTTTACATGCACATTGCACCGTATTGCAAATTATAAGCTCTTTCAATTCCAAAATACAATGGCCTGGAAAATGAATGCTATTGAGACCACCTCTGCTCATTGCTATCCCCCGCTCCCCTCCGCCCTCTCCACTCCTATCCACAAGGCCTCTGTCCAAAACGATACAAAACGAACACAGTAATTGTAATCTTGATTGCGTATTTGTTGCTCATCGTTTTAATTTCTTCATTTAAAGAAAATGCTCCGGATAAATAACATTGTTTGAGGTATTACATCACAAAATCCCGACTAAGACAATAGGCTTCGAAAGTACAGGCTGCTTAAATGAAATTTGACGTAACCCATCTTAGTCATAATGGCAATTTTCAACATTCAGGAACATCGATTTTAATTCTGTTTGACCCTATTCTACGACCATGACAATCATAATAACGCAGAATACAGTTTAAAAAAAACCTACATTAAATAAATAAGAATTTTGATAAACACTGCTACTACAAGAGCTGTAAAACGGAATGATGAATAATTGTTTTGCTTCATTAATAAGTATGTTTGGATACGTATTTGTTGCACTTTCTACGGTGCAGTCTCGTCTCCTTTAGTCTAAAACTAGATCTAGAAATTTTCACCATATCGTCAAAATTTTATGTGGTGCTGTAAACAGTGTTTAAGACCTTTAAATTGAAAGCAGTAACATAAATCATACCACTTTACCTCCCATCATCTTGGTATCAGGCAGGAAACAGCTCCTCAATTTCTTATTAAAATTAAGTAGCCACAGCAGCAAAATGTTTCAAGGTTTTACACATACGATTTAAAGAATTATACGTTTGAAAAGTTGGTATACACCTTAAAAAAAGTGCTTAATGAGTCTAGTGTAGTCGCGGTAATAAAAGAGCTCTCAGAATGTTTGGGGGGCAGACGTGTTTCTTAACACTTCCAGATGCTTTGGCTACAATTGTGTACATTAACTTTTACTGTGTCTTAGCTACAAAGGAAGTATTTTTTGCAAATCGGAACCTGAGGTACACATTTATGAATGTTCAACCTTTTCATCATGTGCAAGTGGTGCTAACTGTTTGGCACCGCTATGAAAACACCAGAAAGTCATTGTAGCAGTGCGTAGCAGCTCGTGACTACCAGAAAATAAGGATGTAGTTCGACTATCTAACTGGGTATTGATATTGTTATTTTTCTTGGTAATTATCGAATTATTATTTCACTATTTATTACGATAGTGAATGTTTCAAATTAGTTATTTTAATCTGTAACCTGAATACAGATGTACAAAGTAAGATTTGAAAACGGGTACGTATTTGTGTATAGATCTTGCATCTAATATCATTAAAAAATCGTCTAAGAGCATGACCACGAAAAGAAACATTTTTCTTGCTTTAGAAAAAAAATCTGGTCTGGAAGGGTTAAGACAGCGGGGATTCGGAGACCATGTATGGCTTTTGTTTCCACCACGCACCAATTTTAAGTTGTAGAAATGACATCGTGTAACATCAAAGCTGCTCTTCAATTTATTTTTCCTCTGTTACCGGCTTCGTTAGGAAATAATCATCCAGTACACCATTCTACTAACAGTAAGAGCTACATACGTACATAAAAGACACAGTGTCAAAAATATCTCATAAATTATTTTTACTTATGCAGAGGTAGATCCATTATGTCAATTGGAGACAATTACAATATCAAGTTCGTAGCGCTGAGAAAGCTACTGATATCGAGCAGTTGCCCATCATTTGCTGATAATTTGATGGCTAAGGATTGGTCTACTAAAGAGTGTTTCAGATGAAGACGTACTGAACAAATTAAACAATGAACATAAACTGAAATGAAACATTAATTTTGTATAAAACTGATTCATTAAGCGTGGATGAAAATATCCCTCGTTATAAAGAGGTGCCATTGTGATTATTACTTACGACAAAAGGAACGACCAACATTACAGCTAGTAGGTCGAAAATGCTGTTGCACTATTTTACAGTAGTTAAAAGAGGAAAACATTAAACCCTTTAACAGCATTCTCTAACAAGTCCGTTACCGTGTTAGTTAAACATATAGCATTTAACGCCGGTCAGTAGGTAGCTGTAAGCTGTTCGTTCCTTACTTTAGTGGACAAAACGGGTTACTTGAGATCTCAGACCAATAAAAAAGGCGAACCAAATCTCAGCGACATACGGCTGATGTGCCGGGGCGGGGTTCGTTTCTCTTCGTATTGTTAACGCTTTCACACAGTTCAATCCACCTACATCGATAGGCTTCTTGTCATCTTGTTCACCCGTCATTCTGTCGTAGCAGGTATTATGGGGGTGGTGCATAGCAGCGTTAAAGAAATCACCACCTAATATCTACTAGTTAAAGGCTGCAAAAATATATTTAGAAAACAGTTCCTGAAAGTTCACGATAAATATCGGGCACTTGGGTTTACCTTCTCATAGCAAGAAGTTTGTACTTCTCGTCCTCTGTTCCAAGTGGTAGTTTGAGATTCGGTCTGTTATAGAGATTCTTTTCTTTACTGGAACACACAGGCCGAGCTAGTAGTTGGACAGTAGGGGGTGTTATTAGTCTGGTATTAACTTTACAAACACACATATATATTTTTTACACCTTTTGTTCACTTTTCGTGAGAGCAGGATAGGCATTCGTAGGTATTTTTATTCCAATTCCGGAATACTTAATATTTGAGGAGTGGGAGTGGGATGAGAATTACCAGGTCACGTACTCCCGTGATAACGAAATAAGACCTCCAGAATACCTTGGTCATAAATAGAGGGTATATCGCAATTTCATCTTTATGGGTCAGGTCTCATGGAGTCTTCCACTGCTGCTCTTGTCCGGAACCAAACATTTAAAAACGTGTTCCAGGAACTTACCGATGGTGAAAATTACTAAAAAAAAACGGGTGAGTAAGCATTATTTCAGTCCCTTTCTTTTATGACAAGAAAGAGAGCAGGATTTCACACATAATTTAAGCAAAACACTCCATCTCTATTTAGGAGGTTACATGCTGATTTAAATTCAACTGCTTCCTTAGTAACCCTGTTCCAATAGCTGTAAATGCATGCCAGAATCGTCATAGAATGACAGATGCCCAGACAATGTTCTGCAATTGCCGATTTGCTCGGCTGTTGAAAGGGTATGTCACGCTTATGATCAGTACACCGATCCTCCATTATCTATCTGACCAATATATGACACGTCACAATTGCAAGGAATACGATAGACACTTGAGTTATTTAAACGAAGATCATCCTTAACGAAACCTAAACATGCCTTAATCTTAGATGGGGGTCGAAAAACACATTTCACTTCATATTTCTGCAAGATACGATCAGTCTTCTCGAAGGCAGACGTTGGTACCCACTTGTTATTATCATCACTCACCCGGTGCACGGTTGGTCGATAGCGTAACGGACTTCTGATCTGTCTTTCACTGTACCCATTATGACGAAAAGTACCCTCAAGATAGGTTAACTCTGCTGACGAACTCTCACGGTCTGAAATGACATGGATCCTATGAACCAAGATACGAAGTACCCCTTCACGCTGAGCGGGATGGTGACGACCATCAGCCAATAGACACAAATCAATGTGAGCACGCTTCCTGCAGACAGACAGTCCCAACGAACCATCAACCTTCCTCCTGACTAACAAATCGAGGAAGGGAAGGTAGTCATCCTTGACCGTCTCCATTATGTAACGAATATTCGGTTTATTGAATTCAGGTGTTCTAAAAAGTCATTCATATTATGTCATGCCATGAGGATGAACAACTAAAGTATCGTCTAAATATATATGAAAAACACGCAGGTGTCAAAGTCACTGATTTTAAGGCACGTTCCTTCAAAGTATTACATAAATGTATTTGCAATAAAAGATGACAACGAGCTTCACATCGCGTCTCTATCTGTATGCTCTTAGTATTGGTCAATAAATAAAAAGTAAGTGGAAATCAACACATCTAGAAATAGGCTGGTTAATTCAATACCAAACCTAACCTCAATTAACCGTAATGAATCAAACAATGGAACACGAATAAAGAGGAAGACCACATCAAATCTTATTACAATGTCAGAGTTATTCCAACGCATTCCATGTTATCGACGTTAGTATTCCGCCGAGTTCTTAATGTGGTGCTCACGCCGACCAACTAGCGGGCTCAATAGAGTAGCAAGTTGTCTTGATAGACAATATACTGCAGCTCCAGTGCTACTCACAGTCTGACTAAGAGGCTTTTGCTGTAATTTAATCACCAAGTAACCTTTTAAATGTAGATGTATGTTCCTGTGCTTGGTAATGCGTACAATCCTGCTTTCTCCCTTGAAAAAACAAAGTCGACGTAAGATGTTTGAACATTTTATACGCCGACGGAAAAACGGATCTCACACTGAAATACATATATACAGGATGATTCCTTGATGGTGTTAAAGACTCTTAGCGACGATCAGGAATGGTAAATGTATCACTTTGGGTTGACGAACCCTCGTCTGGAAGCGTCTGAATCGAAAGTTATAAGCGAAAATCGTTCTGTTGCCTCTGACAGTGGAATACATGCTGCGAACTTCGGACCTGGTGTCGAGTTC
This sequence comes from Schistocerca gregaria, assembly GCF_023897955.1. NCBI lineage: Eukaryota > Metazoa > Arthropoda > Insecta > Orthoptera > Acrididae > Schistocerca > Schistocerca gregaria. Next base: position 1,121,684,200 of record NC_064920.1, read on the forward strand.
AACCAATACCTGCTGCAGCATCTTACAGTAGATGTTCACTTTCCTGTATATGTCCTTTTCACGGATTAAGCCTCTATCAGTTGAAACTGAATGCTAGAAAATTACAGCATCATGTTTGGACCGATGAGAATCCCCACGCTAGAATTTTGAAGAGCCGTCTAAACAGAATATCAGTCAGTTTGTGGTCAGGCATAGTCTTCTTTCAATCCGCTTAAATGGTCCTGTGCAGATAGTGTTCGTCAGAGACATACATTCCATGTTCCTGGAACATATCGCATTTGTTAATCGTTAACGGATATGGTTCCAACGTGACTGAGCCCCACTTCACTTTGGACTGACAGTTCGTGCAGATTTGGATCAGACATTACGTGTTTTGTATCCAGCACTTTCATTTGATCTGACTTCTTCTTGTGGGATCTTGTAAAATTTTTTTGATTATGAGACGCTTGTTGAGACTGAAAAGGATCTCCTTGCAAGAATTCCCTCCGCCCACGACACTGTTCATACGACACCGGGGGTATTAGAACGCGTACGTTGCTAGCTGCGTTGACACTGAGGAAAGCAATCTCAACTACTGTTTTACATATAGCATCTTGAAAACACATACACGTAAATGGAATTCATTATTATTGTACAGCAGACTCAGGATTTTCGGTCACTCTGATATCTTGCTCATGAATCGTTACTTATTCATCAGCAGGTAAAGTTATCTGAAGGTATTGGTGGCTATTTAGCAGGAATTCTCTACGTCAGGATTGTCGATTTTATAATATGGTCGCTAATCTCAAATTGATAGATTTACCCTTCTTACGAATGTCGTTTGCATGTGTATGTGTGTGGGGTGGGGACCATGTATTGTAGGACAGGAAGATGGGAGAAAAATTTTATCGTCGTATTATCATATTCCCATCCCTGTAATCAGGTATTCTCTTAAACGGGAGACACAACAAGAAAGTTACTGTACATGGAAGTGATTATCACCATGTTAGTTAAGAAGTCTGGTATTTCCTCCAGCATAATGCTACGAGGGTGGTTTAAAAAGTTCTCTGAATCACCACGAGAGGTCAGCGCTAGCGCAACGAGTTACTTAGGTGATCAGAATTAAATTTTTACTCTGTAGTGGAGTGTGGGCTGATATGAAACTTCCTGGCAGATTAAAACTGTGTGTCGGACCGAGACTCGAACTCTAGACTAGTTGTTAGAGCACTTATCCGCGAAAGGCGAAGGTCCCGAGTTCGAGTCTCAGTCGGACACACAGTTTTAATATGCCAGGAAGTTCATATCAGCGCACACTGTGCTGCACAGTGAAAACTCATTCTAACACACCCCAGGCTGCGGATAAGCCATGTCTCCGCAATATCCTTTCTTCCAGGAGTGCTGGTTCTGCAAGGTTGGCAGGAGAGCTTCTGTAAAATTTGGAAAGTAGGAGACGAGATACTGGCGGAAGTAATGGTGTGATTACGGGACGTGCGTCGTGCGTGGGTAGCTCAGTTGGTAGAGTACTTGCTCGCGAAAGGCAAAGGTCCCGAGTTCGAGCCTCGGTAGCGCACACAGCTTTAATCTGCGCGGAAGTTTCTTATTTACGTGACATTCATTGGACTGTTGCCTGTAAACACGTGCCTCGTCAAAGCTCTTGGAAGAGAGCTGTAGCGCTGACGTGGCTCTTTTGTAGTTCACTCGTAGTGTTTTGCGAAGATGGAAAAAAAAGATTCGAGCAGTGAATAAGTACTTCGTAAAGAATGGTATGAAAGCAAAGAACATTCATGCTGATTTCCAGAATACACTGGGGGACATGGCTCCTACATATTCAACTGCTGCAGAGTGGATGAATGAATTTAAATTTGGTCTTGAGAGCTTAGATGGTGAACCGCGCAGTGGTCGGCCAAGATGTGTCACTGCAAAAGTGCACAAAATGGTCACGGAGGATCGCCGATTGAAAGTGCGTGAAATTTATCACCATTACCAAATGTCATCTGAAAAGTTACATTTTAACTGAAGATTATAAATGAAAAAATTATCAGCAAGATGGGTGCTGCAACTCTTTACGCTGCATCAAAAACGCATGTGCCGTAGCTATGGCAAAGGGCTGAAGGGACGAACTAAGGTATGAATTGTACCCACACCCGCCTTATTCACCTGATGTGGCTCCGCCAGTCTTCCATCTCTTCCCAAAACTGAAAATTTTGCTCCGTTGACGAAGATTCACTTCAATCGAACAATTGATAGCCGGAGTTGACAACTATTTTGCAGGCCTGCAAGAAATTCATTTTGGACGTGGGATCAAGGCACTGGACATCGTTGAACCAAGTGCATTAATCTAAAAGGAGAAAAAGTTTCAGTGATTTAAGTACTTTTTTTATTCCGTTCCGTAAACTCTTCAAACCACCCTCGTACATAGTTACTTCAACTGTGAAACTTCATAAGCCCCCTCTTTTTCAAAGGGATGGCAACAATCATCTTTCGAACGTACAATCCACGAATCGAACTGGAAGGGACTTTTGTGTCCTCTGCCAGAAACCATACAAATATTGATAAGTCTAACCGTTTCTGTTATTGGCTTGTCCATTAAGTGGTGTCATTGATGGCATTTACTTTACAGGATCGATTTCGAAATTGTGAGTTACGAAAATTAATTACCATCAATAAACAACTAAATCGATTACGCAGAGACAGTATATGAATTAAATACATCCGAATGGGTCTCTCGGTTCCCTCGTGAAATATAAATTATACCAAAAAACACGTTTCTCCTCTCAGTAAAAACACGAGGGTTTATTTGGTAATCGTTTCTACCACCAATTGTAAGACAACAGGCTTGAGAAAAAAAAAATCATTGCCAGTGATTCGAATCCTCAGAAGTGAACTTGATAGATGTATAAACCGCAGAGTTCGTAAAACGTGAGCGAAGTATGTTCTATTTCATGTGACAGAGGACGTTGTTTCACAACGAACTGCAACGTAACCATGGACGTCATCTTCATGGATTAAGCCATCTGACTTTTTCCAGTTTAAGTGTCCATCTCAACCTGGGAAATCCTACACTGCATTGTGTTGGAGAAAATAATAGAATAATTTCCGGTACGCGAGATTCATCCATATCTAAGCGATTTATTTTGATAGTGCTTTTCTGATAGTTTCGTTTCTTAGGTGACCTCTTTCGTAGCAGTTCTTAACTGCAATTACAATTATATATCTCGGGTCCTAATCTTGAATTTGGCATTCGTCCCTAATTTTCTTAGTTCATACGACAGAGCAATGAGTCGGAGGCTTGTAGATTTTTCTTTGTTCCTTTTCTAGTGTAACGTTCCTTTATCGTGAGTATTGTGCCATATATTTTTCAATAAAACGCCAACTTGTGTTGAGTGTGTCAGCCATTCCTCCAAGAACTTGCACCCAAGGTATCTGCAGCCTTTGACCTGTTCTAACATATTTCTGATACTGATTTTTGATTCGAGTTTTTCCTTCGGATTTCGGTACTCTTGGCCTTTGCTATCGCGATTATGAAAATGTATGTTTCTGAGTACCCTTTTACAGGCCTGTAAAAGGGTACTCAATTAGTTACGTTGATTTGCCTGAATTACAAATGATACGTTTGCTATCGGAGCACGAATCAAATCGTTAATGCATATAGTGGTCATTTCTTTTCTACATCCTTGCTCTATTACTTTTATACAGGGTGTTTCAAAAATGACCGGTATATTTGAAACGGTAATACAAACTAAACGAGCAGCGATAGAAATACACCGTTTGTTGCAATATGCTTGGGACAACAGTACATTTTCAGGCAGACAAACTTTCGAAATTACAGTAGTTACAATTGTCAACAACAGATGGCGCTGCGGTCTGCGAAACTCTATAGTACGATATTTTCCACATATCCACCATGCGTAGCTATAATATGGCGTAGTCTCTGAATGAAATTACCCGAAACCTTTGACAACGTGTCTGGCGGAATGGCTTCACATGCAGATGAGATGTACTGCTTCAGCTGTTCAATTGTTTCTGGATTCTGGCGGTACACCTGGTCTTTCAAGTGTCCCCACAGAAAGAAGTCACAGGGGTTCATGTCTGGCGAATAGGGAGGCCAATCCACGCCGCCTCCTGTATGTTTCGAATAGCCCAAAGCAATCACACGATCATCGAAATATTCATTCAGGAAATTAAAGACGTCGGCCGTGCGATGTGGCCGGGCACCATCTTGCATAAACCACGAGGTGTTCGCAGTGTCGTCTAAGGCAGTTTGCACCGCCACAAATTCACGAAGAATGTCCAGATAGCGTGATGCAGTAATCGTTTCGGATCTGAAAAATGGGCCAATGATTCCTTTGGAAGAAATGGCGGCCCAGACCAGTACTTTTTGAGGATGCAGGGACGATGGAACTGCAACATGGGGCTTTTCGGTTCCCCATATGCGCCAGTTCTGTTTATTGACGAAGCCGTCCAGGTAAAAATAAGCTTCGTCAGTAAACCAAATGCTGCCCACATGCATATCGCCGTCATCAATCCTGTGCACTATATCGTTAGCGAATGTCTCTCGTGCAGTAATGGTAGCGGCGCTCAGGGGGTTGCCGCGTTTGAATTTTGTGTGGATAGAGGTGTAAACTCTGGCGCATGAGACGATACGTGGAGGTTGGCGTCATTTGGACTGCAGCTGCAACACGGCGAACGGAAACCCGAGGCCGTTGTTGGATCACCTGCTGCACTAGCTGCGCGTTGCCCTCTGTGGTTGCCGTACGCGGTCGCCCTACCTTTCCAGCACGTTCATCCGTCACGTTCCCAGTCCGTTGAAATTTTTCAAACATATCATTTATTGTATCGCTTTTCGGTCCTTTGGTTACATTAAACTTCCGTTGAAAACTTCGTCTTGTTGCAACAACACTGTGTTCTAGGCGGTGGAATTCCAACACCAGAAAAATCCTCTGTTGTAAGGAATAAACCATGTTGTCCACAGCACACTTGCACGTTGTGAACAGCACACGCTTACAGCAGAAGGACGTACAGAATGGCGCACCCACAGACTGCGTTGTCTTCTGTATCTTCCAAATCACCTGCAGCGCCATCTGTTGTTGAAAATTGTAACTACTGTAATTTCGCAAGTTTGTCCACCTGAAAATGTACTGTTGTCCCAAGCGTATTGCAACAAACGGTGTATTTCTATCGCTTCTCGTTTAGCTTTTATTGCCGTTTCAAATATACCGGTCATTTTTGAAACACCCTGTAGTTTTACTAACTACATCGACAATGTTCGTTACGCATTAAAATAGCGGTGCGTTATTACATCTGCTTATTACTTTCATAGCACGGCTTGAAAAGCCGACGTCAAAAAGTATTTCCCACAGTGTCTTGTATGATTGATGAATGCAAAAATATATATTGATAACATATTTTCGTTACTTCTTGATTATCTCTTCACAGTGAATACAGCGTCGATACGTGAAGGACCTTTGCAAAGTAAATTTTGGACTTAACAATAGAGAGCATCTCCAATTCTTCCTCAAGTTTGCATTCTTATATTCTGTCATCCTCATTAGTTTTTCCCATAGAAAGCTAACGCTCATAACCACTTTTTACTCTGTCGATCCGTAAATGAAATTCTGTCATCATCTCTAACTTAACCGCCCTTCTGAATCCTTCTGGAACATTATAACTGCGTACCGGACCGAGACTTCAGCTCGAGACCTTTGCCTTTCCGGGCAAGTGCTCTACTAAACAAGCTACCAATGCACGACTCACGGCCCGTCCTCACAGCTTTAATTCCACCATTACCTCGTCTCCTACCTTTAAAACTTCATATAAGCTCTCCTGTAGACCTTCCAGAACTGGCACTCCTGGAAGAAAGGAGACTGCGGAGACATGGCTTAGCCACAGCCCAGGGGATGTTCCCAAAATGCAGTTTTCACTCTGCAGCGAAGTGTGCGCTGATATGAAATTTACTGGCAAATTCAAACTGTTTGCCTGACCGAGACTCAAACACGGGACTTTTGCACTTTGCGGGCAAGTCCTCTAACAACTAAGTTTCATATGAACGCACTCCACTGCTGAGTGAAAATTTCGTTCTGGAAACATCCCCCAGGCTTCGGATAATCCATATCTCCCCAAAATCTTTTCTTCAAGGATTGCTAGCTCTGCAAGCCCTGCAGCTGATATTGTGTGAGCCGTCCGCTGTGGCCGAGCCGTTCTAGGCGCTTCAGTGCGGAACCACGCAGCTACTACGGTCGCAGATTCGAATCCTGCCTCGCGCATGGGTGTGTGTGATGTCCTTAGGTTAGTTAAGTTTAAGTAGTTCTAAGTTCTAGGGGACTGATGACCTCAGATGTTAAGTCCCATAGTGCTCAGAGCTATTTGAACCATTTGAACCTAAGAAGTTAAGTCCCATAGTGCTCAGAGCTATCTGAATTTGATGTTGTGTGAAGTTTGGAAGGTAGGAGTCGAAGTACTGGCAGAAAAGCTGTGAGAACGGGCTTGGGTAGCTCAGTTGGTAGAGGACTTGCTCGCGAAAGGCAGAGGTCTGTAGTTCAAGTCACTGTCCTGCACACAGTTTTAATCTATTAGGAATTTTCTTATCAGTGCGCCCTTCGCTGCAGAATGAAAATTACATTCTGTAACCCTCTTTCTGTTTATATTTCTCATTTAGTGACACGATTATCTTTCTCCCTATCCTAATTACCCATATTTTATCCTATTTCTGTCACTCTTTATCCATTCTCTCATGCTTCTAGTGCTCAGAAAGTTATCCTACTTGCTTGGTATAGCTACTTTGTTAGTCAAATAGTAATTTCTAAATTATGGGGTCTATATTAAGGGTAACTTATCACATGGTTATAATGAATCTAACGAAAAATATCCATAATGCCTTATTAGATGTAAGAAAGCTCATGATGGCCTCAATATTCCCAGAAGAGGTAATTCATGTCAATGAATGACGTAAAATCATTACGGAGTTTTCCTTTTCAAACATCAATGATAAAGAAATAAGTAAATAAAAGGCTACCATATTTTAGGTATCGTAGAGGAAGCAGGACAGTCTACGCAAAAAAAAAAAAAAATTAAAAAAATCATTCAACGTGCTGTAGAGCTACATATCTTTCTGGGTCCGATGACCGTAGCAGTCTGGTCCCTTCAATCCCACAAACCAACCAAACATATCTATCTTTACAATAACAGTGACTGTACGAGCCCCGAAAGGAATTGCATTAATGTGTGGAAAATAGCGCTGTCTCCTGGTTTTCGGGGACTACGTGACCCGGAGTGCGGCCAGCATTGTCGGAATGACAAGTAAGTGGCACGCTGGCCATTATGTTGATGGCCGGGATAAGGGGCGCAGAAGTTGAGGGAGCGTCGAACGCTCGGCGGGGGATTCTCCGCTGCTGCTGCTTTGCATGAATTCTTAACTTTCAGACTTGCTAACTTGTTGGAGCTATGGGGATTTTAAAAGTTGCCTCCGAAGACTCCAACAGCGCAAGGTGACTGCCGCAAACAAACAGTGTAAAGGGAAGTATTTTTAACGACTCGAAACGACCGTAAATTCTTATGACAGTAACCGCATCTGAATAAGAAATGTGCAAATAGTATCATATTATAACTCTCCAATCCATGGTACAATTAACTCCATACATTTTATACACCAGACTAAACGTACAACACTACTCGAAAACGAAAAGAGCGTGTATTAACGAATATCTCTAGTCCATTGTACATTCTACCCTGAATCACGGAAGCAAAAACAAATAAATTTAAAAAGATATAAAACATTAATACAAATTTCATATTAATGTCAACTAATTTCACACGTTTCTTTCTCTGGGGATGCACTTTTCGTGCCATAATATTATCAGCTACTGATTCAGTTAAATATAGTATCAGGGTCCTTCTTAGCAATATTCTGCAGCGAAATGTTCTCCTATGACGTAACATAAATATAAAACATTTTAAACATAGCTGCACAACAGCAACGGTTTCGCGTAGTAAAATTATAAACAGCTGACCAGTTGCAATGGATTAAGAGATTATTCAAGATCCATCAGCTATTTTATATTAACGTGACAAACCCTAATTCTAGGGCTACATTTTATTTAACGTGACAAACCATAATTCTAGGGCTATATTTTATTTTTGACACATGGATCTATGCCGACAACTGTAAAAACGGCGACGGTATACTAGTCCTTACTAATGTAAAATTGTAAGTACCAGTTGTCGTTATCATACTTCTGTAATTCAAGAGTTCTCTAGCTTGTCTTAAAATTTATTCTTGACTTATAAGTTTCATACTTCTGTAATGTAAGCTATGATGTTCATTGCTCTTAGGTTACCTTCTGAAGAAGTCAAATTAATATTTGTCGAAACCTAGGTAAACAATTTCTTTATCCATTGCAAATGGTCAGCTGTTTATAATTTTATTATAAATATAAAATGGATACTGCGAGCTACGTTTCGTATGATATGGGGAATGGATCCTTTTGAAACAGTATTCAGCAGGCGGAGGAAAGAAAAAGAGAATTTCCCTCTTTCAACCCTTCAGTCCTCGGACGGCTTTTCTAATCGTAATTTTAAAAAGTCTTATTTCTTCTACATCGTTTCTCACGTTTGCCACATTCTGAAAGCCTGCAAAAATTTCGCAGTCATCTTGCTATGTACACTTCCTTTAAAAAATCAGTGATAAAATTAGAAGTTAACGCCTCATGCGCAGTTAAGTAATTATAGACAGTGTTGTAGCTCATTTGTACATGAATGGCAAAGGAAAGAATCTCGGCAAATCTGTAAATGCGTTTCCTAAACTTTTACTTCGGCGGTGTGCTGCATTTCAGGGCTGTCAATTTACTTCAGAAGCTTGGAATATAAGAAGGTGCAAAATTTGATAGATATGTATATAATTTTCTTTAATTTTTTATTTTTTTGTAAGCGTTGAGTTAACAATACCAACACGACATGTGAACGTAAGAGGTTTAGTTGCAATTTCCACGACAATGCTGTGAGACTAAAGGGCCATTAGGACTCAGTTAAATAACTTTTCTTATTTATTGACCTCCCTTTTATTATTTCGAGAAACACCTTACGCGTTTCGACATTCCGTCATTTTCAAAGGCTACAAAACAGAACAGAAAAATGGTGTAGGAAGATATAAGAATATGTTACATTTCACCACTGGTAAGAGACGTAGTACAACGACTGGACTATGGCTTTTTATGCATTTCGTGTCTCTCTGCTACGCCCATTGTCAGTTCGTTGCTCGTAACAAGCAGAACTAGTTTACTTACTTTTGGTGACTCGTTTAATAATTTGATCCCCCCGTCCCGCATCAGCTGACTTAATTCGACTGCATTCCCTTATCCTTCAGTTTATGTCCATCTCATAAAGCCATTTCATGATATTAACCATTCATTCAACTGACTTTGCAGATCCTTTGCTGTCTCGGGCTTAATTATACTGCCACCGCCAAACATCAAACCCTTTTTATTTCCTCTCTTGAAATTACATTCCTTTCCTAAATTCCTTTTTATTTACTTTACTGGTTGCTAAGAATTCAGATCGAATAGCGTTGGACATAGGCTTCAAATCTGTCTGAATTCGTATTAACTGCTGCCTCCCTTCTATGTTCTGTCTTTTACAGTTGCCATATTTGTTTCCGTACAAGCTGTAGGTAACCTCCTGCACCCTGTATTTCATCACTACTATGCTCCTACATAATTTCAAAGCGTGTATTCCAGTCTACATTGTCAGAAACTAGCTCTAAATCTGAATACAGTTAAGGTCTCCCTTTCTTCATAGTGTCTTCTGTCAGAGGTCGCAGAATCACTATTGTCTAAGCGAAAAGTAAATCAACTGATGATTAGAGATATTGACACGTTAATACAGGATAGAAAATATAGTCTCTTACTATATAATATTGGCAGTGAGGGCGCCAAAGTTGTCGCAATACCCTCCACTGTAATTGTATTTATTGTTAACAAATTATGCAGTTACACATGGTTGATGGTGGGCCCGGGAGCGGGGGTGGGAGGTCACCCAGGTATTTCTTTAATTATTCTGGCATTATCCAGATGTGAGAAGCGAGAATCCAGGCCATTCAGTGTACTTTGCGTTGTCCGTCTGTCTTACTTTTACTTCATAATAACGAATATCTCAGACCCATACACTATCTGTCCTTTCTGTCCTGTTTGCTGTATTTCGGCATCTTTTAAATATTTATGGTCAGTTTCTACACAATTCTGTGTAAAGTGAGAAACCGATAACAGTGCTTCGGAAATGAGATGCGTATGCACAGACACTATGTGATTAAAGCATACATTTTTCATATTAGGTGCAGTGTGCTAACACATACCGCCAGGTGCTGCATACAGCGAACTCAGTAGTAATTAGACATCGTGAGAGAGCAGAATGGGGCGCACCGCGGAACTCACGGACTTCGAACGTGGTTAGGTGATTGGGTGTCACTTGCGTCATATGTCTGAAAGCGAAATTTCCACACTCCTAAACATCCCTAGGTCCACTGTTTCCGATGTGGTAGTGAACTGGAAACGGGAAGGGACACATACAGCAGAAAAGTATTCAGGCCGACCTCGTCTGTTGACTGACAGAGGCCGCGCGACAGCTTAAGTGGATCGTTATGTATAATAAGCAGACATCTATCCAGATCATCACACAGGAATTCCAAACTGCATCAGGAGCCACTGCAAGTATTATGACAGTTAGGCGGTGGTGAGAAAACTTGGATTTCATGGTCGAGCGGCTGCTTATATGCCACACATCACGCCTGTAAATTCCAACCGATGCCTCTCTAGGTGTAAGGAGCGTAAACAATGTACGACTTAACAGTGAAAAAACGTTGTGTGGAGTGACGAATCACGGTACACATTGTGGCAATCCGATGGCCGGGTATGGGTAAGGTGAATACCCGGTGATCGTCATCTGCCAGTGTGCGTAGTGCCAACAGTAAATTTCGGAAGCGGTGATGTTGTGGTGTGGTCGTGTTTTTCATGAAGGGGGCTTGCACCTCTTGTTGTTTTACGTGGCACTATCACAGTAGAGGCCTACACTATTGTTTTAAGCAGTTTCTTGCTTCCCACTGTCGAAGAGCAATTCGGGGATGGCGATTGCATGTTTTAACACGATCGAGCACCTGTTCATAATGCACGGCCTATGGCGGAGTAGATACAAGACAATAACATCCCTGTAATGGACTGGCCTGCACAGAGTCCTGATCTGAATCCAACAGGACACCTTTGGGATGTTTTGGAATGCCGACGTCGTGACAGGCCTCACCGACCGTCATCCATACCTCTCCTCAGTGCAGCCCTCTGTGAAGAATGGACTGCCATTCTCCCAGAATCCTTCCAGCACCTGATTGAACGTGTGCTTGCAGAAGTGGATGCTGTCATCAAGGCTAAGGCTGGGCCAACACAATTGAATTCGAGCACTGCTGATGGAGGGCGCCATGAACATTAAAGTCATTTTCAGATAGGTATCCGGATATTTTTGATCACATAGAGTATTTGTTTATCTGTACTGACGGACCTATCAGTTAAATTACCTATTCGTCATACATTTTATTTCAAAATAAGTTAGACGTTTTTCTCATTATTTCATAGAGTACTTAGTACACATCAGGTGGTCTACGACAGACTGAATCCATCTACACTCGTTTCCTCTAATATCTAGCAACGACCAATACTGATTTATCCCTATAAACTACCGTACACTTAATCTTACGGAAGAAAACTAATAGAAATGTTCAGAAAGAACTAATAATTAAAACTGAGGGACATAAAAAATAGGAGGAAGAATAGCAAGGAGGAAGAAAGGAAGGGGAAGGAACTGTGACACTGTTTGAGTAACCCTAAATAATTTCGTTGGGTAAGGACAAAAGGTGGACACTTCCTGTTCCTCTTAAGCATCAGTAAGCTCTGTGTTTCTGAACTCGTTGGTCGGGCTGCAGCTTGGAATCTCGATTGCAAAGCTCAGGTGCTGTGCATCATTGCTAGTGTAAGTATCCAGTGGTCTTTTTGAGATATAAAGGTATTAGACAACTATAAGACGAGGCGTTAGTTCTGGCTGGTTCCAATGACACGGCTCTTAGCACTCAAAGTATTCAGTGCTATTCTTCCGCGTTGGCTGGTCGTACATTCGGTGGGGCAGGCAAGTAATATTCCAGTAACTATTCAGACATTTGTCTAGCGCACATGATGGAATGTATCGAGAAGCACACCGTGATTTATTTATTTTATTTATTTATTCATGCATTTATTTTACCTGGCAAGATAATTCGGCGAGAACATATATTACAGCAAGCACTGGGTTTTCGTTTCGTTTCAGACGCCCTCTTGTTTACCGTTTTATCAGATTTATTATTTCATATGCTAAATGCTGATTTTCGACTTAGAATTTATTATCCAACATGTGTAATCCGAAATCTGCTTCGGTGACAAGCATCGTGAGCTGCAAGTGACTTGTGCACTCTCATCTCACTTTGAATGATGTATTCATCCCATGTGCCACATTATTTTCTGTGATGTTCTGTTCAGCAGACATTTAAAACTAGTTCATTTCAGCGTATCAGCACAACTACCAGGGCTGAATTGTAAGTTTGATTTTGGTTTTCAATTGTGGTTTCGGGCAATTTCAATTTGCTACAAGTAATAATAAATTTCATTTCCCAGTTTCCTTTAATAAACTGACATACGGCCGAAAGAGCAGTGTGCTCACCATATACCCCTCCATACCCGCATCCAGTGACGCCTATGGGCTGAGGGTGATGCGGCAGCCGGTCAGAACCGTTGGGCCTTCATGGCCTGTTCGGGAGGAATTTAGTTTAGTTTTAGTTTCCATGTATAACTTGCCATGTGTTATGAGACGGATGTTAGAAATTTGAATAAAAATCTTCAACTGGCTCATAATATCCGCAGAGGCTGGTATTTCAGGGACACATTGCACTACCGTGCTCCCATGAAACTTTTTGCAAATGTTTTTCATAACTGATAATGATATATGAAGGTAGCATCTGTTCCCGAAAGAATAGTTACCGTTGATGACAATGAGCTTCGCTAGAATGAAATGATAATTAAATGGGTACCCTAGCTGCAAACAGGCATTGATATACTTCATTGGGAACGTTGAAAATGTGTGCCCTGACCGGAGCTCGAACCCGGGATCTCCTGCTTACATGGCAGACACTATCCATCTGACCCAGCGAGGGGACAGAGGATAATGAGGCTGCAGGGACTTACCCCTTTCACGCTCCCCGTGAGACCCAAATTCACAAAATGTCCACACCATTACACTAAACGTCTATTAGGCAAACTAAACATCTATTTGCTGCACTACAAGTGTAGTGGTGTGGACATTTAGTGAATGTGAGGCTGACGGGGAGCGTGCAAGGCATAAGTAACTGCAGGCGCACTATCCTCTGTGCCCTCGGCGGCCCAGATGGATAGAGCGTCTGCCATATGAGCAGGAGATCCCGGGTTCGAGTCTCGGTCGGGGCACACATTTTCAACATGTCCCCAGTGAAGTATATCAACGCCTGTTTGCAGCTATGGTGTCCATTTAATTATCAGTTCGTATCTGATAATTAAATTTTTCCTGAGACAAATGAGTAAACTTTATCTATGATAATAACAGAAGCTGAAGAAATTAATTAAAATTTGGGACATTGCTAGGGCTTGAACCCAGCTCACCTTCTTTATTAGACAGGTATGCTAATCATTACACCACAGAGGCAGAGTAATTAACACAGCTGGCATGTGACCATAAGCAAGGAGACCTGAGTTCAAGTCCCAACTGTGGTGTAAATTATAATTCACTTCTTCAGCTTCTGTCATTAGAGTAGATTTTCAGATCGTGCAGTAAGCCTAAAGCGGATGCAGTTTTCTCCAATATTTTCGAACGGGGTAGTCAAACAACTTGCACTTATCAATACTAACCAAATGACAAAGATTTGAGCCGGCCGGTGTGGCCGTGTGGTTCTAGGCGCTTCAGTCTGGAACCGCGTGACCGCTACGATGTTCGAATCCTCCCTCGGGCGTCGATGTGTGTGATGTCCTTAGGTTAAATTAGTTCTAAGTTCTATAGGACTGATGACCACAGACGTTAAGTCCCATAGTGCTCAGAGCCATTTTTTGACAGAGATCTGTAAGTTATGAACAGTAATGAATCCTTCTCTGCAGCTGGACAGTCAATGTAGTTGACTACAAAATGGAGGGCGAGGCCTGCCAGGAATTTTGCCGTGGTGGGAGGTTTGGTGTGGGTTTCACTCAGCCTCGAGATGATAATTGAGAAGCTACCTGAATCGGAATGTGCAAAACTAACAACGACAGAGAGGGGGGTGTACTAGTCTCACACCTCTCCATTCTGCATCCAAATAACGCCAGTGGCATGGCAGTCGGTCTGTCATGAATGGCCCGTCTGTGTTCAGAAAGGTGAAGCAAACAGTAATGAATAGCTGCTGTTATGGAACATTTTGGAATTTAGAGAATGAGCTTAGATGTTTTGAAATAATGAAACTAGAAGCTCACAATTACGTTTAATGTTCAGTAATGTATCTCGATTGAATGATCTTCTCACTGTTTGTTGTTCTCGTGTGTTAGCGTGCCATCACTATCACAGACAAAGTTAGCCTTTAAAACTGTTTCTTACAGGATGACCCAAAAGACTGCTAATATTTGAAAATGCACTAATTTACAGAATAATGAGTTATAAAACTCGATACATATGCCTAAACTACAGGGAGTTATATTGACACCAAAAAAGAGTGCGAAGACTGGTCGACAGATGGCACTGGACTGCAATATGTCAATGTCGTCCCATGAGAACCCCATAAATGCAGAATTTGGGCTACTGAAAACCATAGGACAATTGCGGAACCCCACTGCGTGACGAAAAACCCATGATGTGGCGAGTATTTATCATATTCATATCAGTCGCGATCGCTCCCGTTTATGGAATTAAAATCCATGGAGAAGAAATAAAAACTTTGAGGTTCGCCGATGACATTGTAATTCTGTCAGAGACAGCAAAGGACCTGGAAGGGCAGCTGAACGGAATGGACAGTGTCTTGAAAGCAGGATATAAGATGAACATCAACAACAGCAAAACGAGGATAATGGAATGTAGTCGAATTAAATCGGGTGATGCTGCGGGAGTTAGATAAGGAAATGAGACGCTTAAAGTAGTAAATGAATTTTGTTATTTGGGGAGCAAAATAACTCATGACGGTCGAAGTAGGGAGGATATCAAATGTAGACTGGCAATGGCGAGGAAAGCGTTTGTGAAAAAGATACATTTGTTAATATCGAGTATAGATTTAAGTGTGAGAAATTCGTTTGTGTAAGTATTTGTATGGAGTGTAGCCATGTATGGAAGTGATACGTGGACGATAAAAATTTTAGACAGGAAGAGAATAGATACTTTCGAAATGTCGTGCTACAGAAGAATGCTAAAGATTGGATGGGTAGGTCACATAACTAATGAGGAGGCATTGTATAGAATTGGGGAGAAGAGAAATTTGTGGCACAACTTGACAAGATGAAGGGATCGGTTGGCAGGATATTATCTGAGGCATGAAGGGATCACCAATTTAGTATTAGAGGGCAGCGTGGAGGGTAAAAATCCTAGAGGGAGACCAAAAGATGAATGCACTAAACAGATTCAGAACGATGTAGGTTGCAGTAGGTACTGGGAGATGAAGAAGCTTGCACAGGATAGAGTACCATGGAGAGCTGGACTGAAGACCACAACAGAAAAGGCCTGTAACGTCATGAAATAATCCAAATACCAACAGAGAACGTCAATTAAAGATGACAATCAGTAAATAAACCCACGGCAGCGTTAATAAGTACACGTAAAAGAAAAACGCTACGAACTTATACAGTGACTTAATGTAAAAGATCAATGTAACGGTGCAGCACTTACTAAGTTTTGGCTCGAAATTTGTCTCAAGAAGAGGCCGAAAACGCGTTAAACGTGAAGACCAACAGTGCCAGCACAGCTCAGATTCAGCGCAGTACATTCTGAAATATATTAAGTGACGTTGTCTACAGCAAGTGGCTCTGGGAGTAGGGGGGGGGGGGGGAGGGCGAAGCGCACTAAGCGCCAGTCGTGTCCGGCGGCGGAAGCCGGAAGCCCGCCCCTGCGTGGTATACAGTCCCGCCAGACGCGGCCGCCTTCCGCTTTAATGATTGATGTCCGGGCCGGCCGGAGTCCAGCGTGGACTCTGTCCCGACTCTCACGACCGGCGCGTTTTAAGCGACGGTGCGATCGCCGCCGCGAGCAGCCCGCACGTCTCAGACCACAGCCACGGGTCGATATTGATCTCTGGCTATCGACACTGGCTGCCGGCTGAATACCAAATCCCACCGTGCCACCCCATACCCCTCCAACACGCTGTCCCGCTGCTAGGCCGATTCAGGTTCGGCACTGCGGCGTTCCCGTTGTGTAGTCTGCCTCTGACAGACGGCGACAAAGCGTCCCATTGACTCACAAAGTACATTAACGTTTTTGTGCAAATCCCACTCGTACAAGAATACCAGTGAAGTGGGCTTTACACCACCGGTTAGGTCCACACCCTCCTTTCTTCGAATAGGCGTCCTCGGGATAGTTTGCATCTATCTTCAAGTCTGAGCCGGGTCCGTTTCTTCAGCATATCCGTCAAAACCTCCCACGGATCAGACAAACCTGTTTATTCGTGTTGCCGTTTCTGTGCACGTTCATGCTCCCTTATTAGAGCTGTTTGGCAGTACCCTTAATGGGTCATACGTGTGTTTCATAAGCAATCTTCGGTATTTGACGAAAGAATCGAAGTCTATCACTTGATTTACCTACTTCTAAGCCTATGTGATTGTTCCATTTCTCAACACTGGTGATTGCAAAGCGGAGTTGTTTGTATGACCGGTTCCAGTTGTCAATCTTTGAGATTGTAGTCACAGGACACGTCACTTTTTTTTTTCGTTTTACGTTTCTGTACATTTAAAGCAAGAGTGCAAGGTGTCAATCTTTGCACTAGTTTGAAATCTTATCAATAACCGACTGAACATATGTGCAACTTTTTCCAGACAGTACTTCATTAAAGATAACTTCATCATCTGCAAAAAGTCTGAGGTTACTTTATACTATTATCTGCAAGATTGTTAAATATACATCAAGGACAGTAATGGACCCCACAATGCCCTGGTGGTCTTCTCAGTTCACATCTACGGCCGTCAATGACACTCTATAACAGCAGACAAAGTGTCTACTGGCTTAGTTTATTAATGTATGTCTACAGGCTATCGTGGACGTTGTCACTGAAGTTAAAATCTTTTGGGTTATTAGGCCGCGTCATGTTTCTTCTAAAATGTTCGATGTTTCGACCCCTCTTCTGGGATCTTCCTCAGGACCTTTTGGTGTCCTCTACTGCCAGAACATTGACAGTGTTAGTTTATTAATCTTCAAACAGTGGAACACGCTTTGCTGTATCATCCTCATTTACACTGATATAATTTATAATTCACAAACAGTATAATACAGAGGAGTTACCATTTGCTCATGTTGATTTAGTTCGAATCTGGTTATAAGAATAGTAAGATCATCTATACCACGGCGAATCGGTATGAAATGAGCATTTTTTTGTGAAAATGAAACACTACTTTTGAATTGAAAAGTAAAAACATTTTATTCAAAGTACTGACCATTGCTTTCTATACATTTTGAGCACCTTTCTGGCAATTTGTGGACACCACGCCAATAGAAATGTTCGTCTTTTGAAGCAAACCAATTAGACACCCTATTTCCGACTACTTCGTAGGAATCGAAGTGTTCCTCAGCCAATGTGTGTCCCAGTGATGAAAACAAATGGTAGTCGGTATGGGCCAAGTCTGGTGAATACGGCGGGTGGGGTAGCAGCTCCCAGCCAGGTGCTTTGATTGTATCCTGAACCAGTTTGGCTTTGTGTGCAGATGCGTTGTCGTGTAAAAACATTACTTTGCCATGTCTTCCAGTCCTTTCTGGTCTTTTTTCGATCAATGCATAGTTCTAATGGATCATTTGTTGTCTGTTGCCAGTAACAATTCGATGCAAAACTGACTTTCTTTCATGTCTTTGAAACAAAACTTTACAAATGGTTTTTCGGTTTTCCATCTGTCTTTCATTCAAATCATGTGGCACTCATTTTCCACACGTTTGGATCTTTCCCATAGCTTTCAAACGTTCAGAAATTGTTTGTTGTGCAGCATTTAGCATTGCTGCCATTTGCTTCTGCCTCAAAGTATCATCTTCATCCAATATTGTTTGCAATTCTGCGTCATCGAACTTTTTTGGTGGTCTTCCACGTTCTTCATTTCATACATCAAAATCATTATTTCTGAACCGTTGAAACCATCTTTTGGATGTTGCTTCTCATAGAGCATGATCACCATATGCCTCGACAGTCATTCGATGCGACCCTGCAGCGCTTCTTTTCAATTGAAAACAAAAAATTAATGCTTTCTGCAAATCATCACTTTTTGGAACAAAATTCGACATTGTTAACACGATGAAAACATATGATGTTGTTTGTTCCTTGAGTTGATGTATAATAAATATCTTTGACAGATGTCATACCAAGCAAAAAAAAAAAAAAATTTAAAGCTTGTTCACAACAAATGTTCCCAATCGACACATTTGTATCTTAACGCTCATTTCATACCGATACACCTGATATTCGTGGTGATATTTATGTAACTCCAACATTTTGCTGCTAAAAGGACCACCACATTAATGATCATAATTATTTATTCATGCTTCTGTCACAGTTGTGTACAATTTCTTGATGGCGACCAGTTCCGAACGTTTAATGCTCATTCTCAAATCCTCTCCTCCATTTCAAGTTTTGATAGAGCATAATTCCACTGACACACTTGTATAAGATCAACATAAAAATGTTGTATGAGCGTAATTCAGAAGTGCTACAATCAGCAGACTAGTTATACTGAAGATCAGTGGTGACAGTGTCAGATTCCTTCAGTGCACATGAAGTTGCGCAGAGGTTTTGATTTAACGCAGAGTGTTGGAGCCACCCGTGGTGGTGTAGCAGTACATGCCAGGGCTACTTCTTGTCTTTCCGGCCAGTGTCAATGAAAAACTTCTTCCACGTTCAGTCCGAATACCTCTGAGTCGAGTGCCACCACACGTGACTTCGTCTACGGGATGGACACGTTAGTAACATGTATGCATCTGTGATTGTAGCACATGTTGGGGACACTTCCGAATGGATACCCTTTATTTATCCACCACGCCAGCTCGAGTATATAATCTTCCATTGCGGTTTGAGGTATTTGTGGTTTCGGATGAATGGACAGCTTCGGTAGACGGCATCGAACCCTCGACGCAGACAGGTTCACATCAGTTGCAATTCTGTAGAACCGGGCCACCTACGAGAACGAATCTGTGTGAATCGTTGTACACATGTCGAGAAGACGGCCACTCTGTACTCTGAAGATTACACACACGGACCACTGTTGTAGTAGCAAGGGAAGAAGAGTTTATACTACAGCAGCACTGCTTCAAGTACTCATCATTCCGATGCAGGTGTGGGGTTTGGCTGCCGTTTTCTGCAATTAGAGACATGTTACGTGTGTGCTGTTACTGATTTATCCTTCCCCTTCACCGTGTACCACTCTGTAATCTTCACAGATCCTATGTGGAGCCCTATCATCCCACATCTTTTAGCTCAATCGTATCTTATAGTAAGTCCTTTAAAGGCGCTAAGAGGTACGACCACCTCAAGTTTCTACTTCATTTGACGAACTTTCAGGGCTTGACATTGCCCTAACACCATTGTCCCAACCACGAAAATGAGGGTGCAACAATGTTCAACATGTGCACCATCCCTCTGAGATTTTAATGTTTATTTGCTGCTACACGTCCCTGCTCATCTGATTAGAGCTTTTTCAGTTCATTCTTTAGAGGTGATGGAATTTTCAACAAAGGAGACGTATGTGTGAAACACCACTTTTTTGGGTCATGGTCTTCGCTCATTCTTCGTGTTAACTGCTTATATGTTCAAAGGAATCGTCAAGTCAGTACGAAACTACTGATGCTGTTAATTGAGGGAGTTCGGTGAAATAATACTTCAGCAGTTAAGATTACTTCATCTGGATCAGAGCTACTTTGTTAGTCAGTAGTTAACTAATTACGTCTTCCTTAGTTCTCCTTTCGAAATGATGTGTAACGAGTCACTTTAAAGGTGCAGATGGTTAGTGTTAACATAAATGAAACTATTATTTTTTAGTTCTACACATGCAGTTACACTTAAAAACTAGGTTGTCTTAACAGGCTAGCGGATTTTAAATAACATCTACTTTAAGAAATAGAGCAAGTTGTCCAGGAGAAATGATTTTGTGTTAGGTTTCAAACTTTCCTTGTTACACGTCACATTTTTTACGTTACTGGACAAACGATCGAAAGTTTATTTTTACGCATATTGACTTCCTTTCTTAAACGCTGACAATTTCCGTAATGGGAAAACGCCATTTTTCCTTTAGCATTATACGTATGGACATCACTATTGTTTTTTAAATTGTGATAGATTATTTATGACGAATTTCAGTCGCCGATATACCTACCGTAATTCTGCAGTTAAAATACTTAAAGTCCTAAAGAGGTACTTACGTGACGACGGCGAGTGAGCGTCACATGTTATTTTCAATGGTTCTGTGGAATCAATACATTTATTCTATGTGATGAGTTACCCATTGAAGTGTTTCGTAAGATAGCGCCAAGTGGATATATGCAGATTTCGAGTGTGTCAAAAGGTTGATGGGTTTGCTTCAAAGACAATTATTAGAAGATCAAAAGTACCAGAACTGTCTGAGTAGGCAGTTATTTGCTTCTTCCAACTTGAGTTTTCATCAGCATGCACACCCAAAAATTTGGACATAGCTACAATGGAAACTTACAGCGAGTGTACATTTGGTAATGACAGTAGAAATAAACTGCAGCATGAAGAAATCTATACTATCACTTCCCTGTACCAACAAAATCATGGTGCTACCAAAAAAAAAATTCGAGAAGTCACGTTACACGAATTAACCGAACAAGATTACTGCACGTTCATTGAACACATGTGGAAGACGGTGGAGGTCTGAGTCATGTCACAAGAAAGTACTTAATATTCTCCATAGCAATATAAACTTTTGGAGAATTTCGCAAAAATGAGGATTCTTTTGCCAAAGACAGCAAAATTTTAGTAAGTCGGAATATTCTAGAAAGTACTGGAATAATAGCACGTTACCTACAAAAAACCGGACATAAATCCCTGCCGTTTCCAAATTTATACGTGGAATAATTGTACTCTTAATATACAGCAGCTTGTACTTGCTTTTTTGTCTACAGAAACCCGATAACAATTATATAAAAATTGAAATAAAATAATTTCGAATTCTCTATACGTAGAACAGGAAAGCTGTTAAGTACCAAAAAAGTATGAGAGTAGCTAAGTTGAAAACACATTTATTTCAGTAATGTGGCCAATGATGTGGCATCCGTTCGATGCCAAAAAAGTTGTTCCGTTGCTATTTGACCACTGTGATCATATATGTGACTTTAAAAATGGTCTTAAATATATTTACTGCCGACCTGTCTGGATTCCGAATGACGGTTACCACTCCGAAAACCAGCACAACGCTTCAGTCCAGTCAGCGCTCCGTTATAGTTTCCTCTTGACGTTCTGAATGCACAATCAGCGGAAGGATTTGTTTTCTGTTAGGAAAGTCAGTGATCACTGTTTCACCCTCATACACGAATATTTCCCTCTCCGCATTGTCATCAAACATACTTTTACCTTTTCGCTCCAGTTTAGTCGACGCACTGGATCCTGCCGGCAGAACCAACATTGTTAGCATCACTGCTCACATCCCATGCAAATTCCGCCTCAGTATCGGATTCCTCTTGCGTTCCACGCGGCTCAGCGTCGGTGCCTAACTTACAAGTTTGTCAACCGCGTTTTTGATTAAACGGTACTCCTCCCTGTTTCGCTGAACGGTGTAGAGAGAACGTAAGCAAGATTTACTGCCAAGGGAAGCGCAGACCTGAACGTTGAATGTATTTGCTCAGCCTTGTCACGGTTGCACTACATACTTACGCATAATTGTGACACGATGCGCTTCTCATTCGAGACGATACGAGAGCGTCAACCATCGGGGAACAATGTTACGGAAAAAGGATAATACGGCTGACTGAAAGTGTATTGCTGCAGCAGCGGAAGGCTACGATTACTTTTCCCTAATCTGCCTCCAAATCTCGCATCACTAAAGCAAAATATTTTGCTTTTTAAAGGAACAATAATAATGGTAAACACTGTTGTAGCTTAACACCTAGATAAAATGAAGGTATAATAACGAATAATGCAGAATAAACATTTATTTTCGATACTTTCATGTGCATCGTGATTCATACTTGGTAGTTCCGTGCCGTGGTACAGATTTGTTCACGACTTGCAAGTGGCTTTGTGTACTAAGCTATTGAAAACAGGATAGTCGAAGCTCAAACTCTGCTACACCGCAGAAGTAAACTGTAGTGCAAAACGTAATGAAGAACGAACATTTCGTATAATGTGACGTTAGAAGTAACACAGCTCGATGAAACTAGTACCATAGATAGGAGGAACTACTAAAGGATAGAACAGAAAATAACTGAAAGAAATGCTTAATGAGACGAAGAGAAATGACGTTTTTTATTCAAAGGCAATAGTTACACTGCAGTCACCGCACTTCATGATGGTCCCCTGGACATTGCATACGGCGGTAAGTAGTTCTTAATAGGGTTAATAGGGTGGATGATCACCACACGAGGCACTGCGTGCCCTGCAAACCGGTCCCATGCTGGTCACACGGTTGGTAAGGAGTGCCTGTGGTAGGGCGTTCCATTTCTCCACAAGCGCGCTTGAAAACTGCTCTATGGTCGATTGTGGATGTGGGAGTACGTCTTCCTAACGCAACCCACACATGCTCGATGGGGAGTCCAGATATTATGGTGCAAATTAATAATATAAGTGTAGACCAGATGTCGCTTCAATTCCAAGAAATAGTATCGGCAGCAACTAAGAGATTTATACCAAATAAATTAACAAATGACGGAGCTGATCCTCCTTGGTACATAAAATGGGTTAGAACACTGTTGCAAAAACAACGAAACAAACACGCCAAATATAAACAGACGCAAAATCCCCAAGATTGTCGGTCTTTTATAGAAGCTCGAAATTTAGCGCTGACTTCAACGCGAGATGCCTACAACAAATTCCATAACGAAACGTTGTCTCGAAACCTGGCAGAAAATTCAAAAAGATCCTGGTAGCATGTGAAGTATTTTAACGACAAGCAACAATTAATGCCTTCTCTGCGCGATAGCAATGGAGATACTAACGAAGACAGTGATGCCAAAGCAGAGTTACTAAACACAGTCTTCCGAAATGCCTTCACAAAAGAAGACGAAGTAAATATTCCAGAATTCGAAACGAGAACACCTGCCAACATGAGTAACGTAGATGTAAATATTCTCCCAGTAGTAAAGCAAGTTAAATCACTTAATAAAAGCAAGTCTTCTGGTCCACACTGTATACCGATTAGGCTCCTTTCGGAGTATCTGATACATTAGCTACATACTTAAAAATCATATATAACCGTTCGCTCGACCAAAGATCCGTACCCAAAGACTGGAAAGTTGCACAGCTCACCCCAATATTCAAGAAAGGTAGTAAGAGTAATCAATTAAATTACAGGCCCATTTCGTTAACGTCGATATGTAGCAGGATTGTAGAACATATTTTGTGTTCGAACATCATGAATTACCTCGAAGAAAACGGTCTATTGACACACAGTCAACATGGGTTTAGAAAACATTGCTCATGTGAAACACAAAAAGCTCTTTATTCACATGAAGTGTTGAGAGCTATTGACAAGGGATTTCAATCGATTCCGTATTTATGGATTTCCCGAAATCTTTTGACACTGTACCACACAAGTGGCTCATATTGAAACTACGTGCCGGGCGCGGTGGTCTAGCGGTTCTAGGCGCTCAGTCCGGAACCGCGCGACTGCTACGGTCGCAGGTTCGAATCCTGCCTCTGGCATGGATATGTGTGATGTCCTTAGGTTAGTAAGGTTTAATTAGTTCTGAGTTCTAGGGGACTGATGATCACAGCAGTCCCATAGCGCTCAGAGCCATTTGAACCATTTTTTGAAACTACGTGCTAATGGAATATCGTGTCAGATATGTGACTGCATTTGTTATATACTGTCAGAGAGGTCACAGTTCGTAGTAACTGACGGAAAGTCATCGAGTAAAACAGAAGTGATTTCTGGTGTTCCCCAAGGTAGTGTTATAGGCACTTTGCTGCTCCTTATCTATATAAACAATTTGAGAGACAATCTGAGCAGCCGTCTTCTGTTGTTTTTGCAGATGACGTTGTCGTTTAACGGCTGATAGAGTCATCAGAAGAACAGAACAAACAGCAAAACGATTTAGAAAAAAATATCTGAATGGTGCGAAAAGTGGCAGTTGAACCTGAATAACGAAAAGTGTGAGGTCATCCACATGAGTGCAAAAATGAACTCGTTAAACTTCGGTTACACGATAAATCAGTCTAATCTAAATCAGTAAATTCAACTAAATACCTAGGTATTACAATTACGAACAACTTAAATTTGAAGGAGCACATAGAAAATTTTGTGGGTAATGCTAACCAAAGACAACGTCTTATTGACAGGACACTTAGAAAATGTAACAGACGTACTAAGAAGACTGCCTACACTTCGCTTATCCGTCCTCTTTTAGAATACTGCTGCGCGGTGTGGGATCCTTACCAGATAGGACTGACGTAGTACATCGAAAAAGTTCAAAGAAAGGCAGCACTTTTTGTATTATCGCTAAATATGGAAGGAAGGCAGCACTTTTTATATTAACGCTAAATATGGGAGTGAGTGTCACAGAAATGATACAGATTTGGGCTGGACATCATTTAAAGAAAGGTGTTTTTCGTTGCAACGAAATCTTCTCACGAAATTTCAATCATCAGCTTTCGCCTCCAAATGTGAAAATATTTTGTTGAGACCGACCTACATAGGGAGGAACGATCACCACGATGAAATAAAGAAAATCAGAACTCGTCCCGAAAGATATAGGTGTCCATTCTTTCCGCGTGCTACACGGGATTGGAATAATAGACAATTGTGAAGGTGGTTCGTTGAACCGTCAGCCAGGCTCTTAAAATGTGATTTGCGTAGTGTCCATGTAGATGTAGATGCAGATGCAGATGGAGTGTGAACCAAGATAGTCGCCTTCATTTTCGACATTCAGCATGACTGATCTTGGAAATAGAGGCCATTCGGCGAATGGAGTAGCAGTACTGTTCCCCCGTCTTAAACCAAAAAAAGTGGTTCAAATGGCCTCGAGCACTATGGGGCTTAACTTCTAAGGTCATCAGTCCCCAAGAACGTTGAACAACTTAAACCTAACTAAGGACATCACATACATC
The DNA here is from genome assembly GCF_023897955.1 of Schistocerca gregaria. Taxonomy (NCBI): domain Eukaryota; kingdom Metazoa; phylum Arthropoda; class Insecta; order Orthoptera; family Acrididae; genus Schistocerca; species Schistocerca gregaria. The sequence continues at coordinate 1,121,709,680 of NC_064920.1, forward strand.
CATGCCCTAGGCAGGATTCGAACCTGCGTCGGTAGCGGTCGCACGGTTCCAGATTGTAGCGCCTAGAACCGCCCAGCCACACCGGCCGGCTTAAATCCCATCGAGTATGTTTGCGATGCGTTCGGGAGGCGTCTTGTAGAATGTCCACGTGGACCAACGATCATCCAGCCGTTGGAAGAGCAGAACGAGATACCACAAAGACTCCTTACCAGTTGTAATGGTACTTGAATTACTCAACCATTACGGCACCTCATCTGAACCTCTCGATACCTCACCTGAACCTCTCGATACCAGTAATAATTATACTGTGCGCTGCAAAGTAGTTGACATATTTCTCAGACAACATTCAGATTTGATTTCATTTGTGATACATCGATATGTTTATAATGCAATGATATTATTCCTATGTGTATTCTTTCTTTTGTCACTATGATCTTTGACGTACTTGTACCTCTGATTTTTGGCGACGTAAGCGATTATTAGTTAGTTGTTAGAGAGTCGGACCTTGAAAAAAGTTAAGTCGCGGACGTCATGTTGGAAAGACGCATCAGGTAGCCAGTTTATAAAATGTGAACTTTAACAGTGAGGAAGATGTTTTCGAGTATGTTTTGTATTGTGAAGTGATGTTTTTTTTGTTACGTGATATCGCAGCAAAAGTAATAATAAAGAAGAGGAACTTAAATTCGGAGTGCTGATTACTTTTTTACATCACCATTGTCCTGCAAAATTGTAATCTTCAAGAATGGTTTGTGAAATTCATCTATAAAACTTTTGAATAGAGCAGAACAAAACCTAGGCCTCTTTTCATCCGAGCTTGGAATCGTCACCACCCAGATTTTCACGATTGAGCCATGATTTTACAACGAGACCAGCGTTGGAAACACGAAAAGATGAGTGCCTATTTTATTCATAATTACATGAAATTACTTTAATAACTGTACTCTAATGACACCTGCCACATAATAACTTTGTTGTTGCCCGAAAATGCAGTATTTAGCAGCGTGAGCAACACCACAATCATTATTAAATTTTGACATTTGTTGTGGTAGGGTTGTTAGACAGTCCTTTGGCCAGCATGGTAGCATTTTGTAGAACATACATTGCAATCCGAGATGACCAGACACCCTATTGAGAACAATGTCCCACCATTTGTAATGTCCAGGAGACCAACATGTTGTACACAACTTACTTCGAATTTCCTTCAGTTAAATTCAGGTACATTGTAACACTTACATTTATATATCGCCCAAGTTGCATCGATCTACACTACTAGCAATTAAAATTACTGCACCACGAAGATGACGTGCTACAGATGCGAAATTTAACCGACAGGAAGAACATGATGTACTATGCAAATGATTAGCTTTTCAGAGCATTCACACAAGGTCGGCGCCGGTGACGACACATACAAGGTGCTGACATGAGGAAAGTTTCCAACCGATTTATCATACACAAACAGCAGTTGACCGGCGTTTCCTGGTGAAACGTTGTTGCGATGCCTCTTGTAAGGAGGAGAAATGCGTACCATCACGTTTCCGACTTTGATAAAGGTCGGATTGTAGCCTATCGCGATTGCTGTTTATCGTATCGCGACATTTCTGCTCCCGTTGATCAATATCCAATGAATGTTAGCAGAATATGGAATCGGTGGGCTCAGGAGGGTAATACGGAACGCCGTGCTGGATCCTAACGGCCTCGTATCACTAGCAGTCGAGATGAGAGGCATCTTATCCGCATGGCTGTAACGTATCGTGCAGCCACGTCTCGATCCCAACAGATGGGGACGTTTGCAAGACAACAACCATCTGCACGAACAGTTCGACGCCGTTTGTAGCAGCATGGACTATCAGCTCGGAGACCATGGCTGCAGTTACCCTTGACGCTGAATCACAGGGAGGAGCGCCTGCGATGGTGTACTCTACCACGAACCTGGGTGACCGAATGGCGAAACGTCATTTTCTTCGGATGAATCCTGGTGTTGTTTACAGCATCGTGATGGTTGCATCCGTGTTTTCGACATCGCTGTGAATGCACATTGTAAGAGTGTATTCGTCATCCCCATACTGGCATATCACCCGGCGTGATGGTACGGGGTGCCATTGGTTACAAGTCGCGGTCACCTCTTGTTCGCATTGAATGCACTTTGAATAGTGGACATTACATTTCAGATGTGTTGCGACCCGTGGCTCTACCCTTCATTCGATCCCTGCGAAACCGTACATTTCAGCAGGATAATGCACGACCGCATGTTGCAGGTCCTGTACGGGCCTTCCTGGATAGAGAAAATGTTCGACTGCTGCCCTGGCGAGCACATTCTCCGAATCTCTCCCCAATTGAAAACTTCTGGTCAATTGTGGCCGACAAACTGGTTGGTCACAATACACCCTTCACTACTCTTGATGAAGTGTGGTTTCGTGTTGAAGCTGCATGGGCAGCTGTAACTGTACACGCCATCCAAGCTCTGTTTGACTCCATGCCCAGCCGTATCAAGGCCGTTATTACGGCCAGAGGTGGATGTTCTGGGTACAGATTTCTCAGGATGTATTCACCAAAATTGGAGCAGCAATTTTAATGGCCAGTAGTGTGTTTCTTGGCAGTGACACATCATGCGAAAGTCACTTAAGTTTTGCAGACCAGTGAATAAAGAAGGTCTTCTCACCTGATTTCGTGACATAACAGCCGTCCTACGATTGATCTGGATAACAACACTGAGAAGACCACGCAGTATTTTCTCCTTTGGAACTATGTAGGATCTGTGTTTCACTGCGTCCTTTGGAGAAATGAATAACAACACTTCAAAAGATACAACAATTAGAAACTAAGATTTACATAAAACTAACGAAACCTTTGAAGGTAGAATATTCTATTACTCGAGTTTCTGGATATATGTGTGACATTTTGTAGTCGCTCTTGAATCCACAAAAATCGATACTCGGTGAAGTATACGGGTAGCGTAAGAATTTAGTTAGGATCGTACAACATAGCGATATCAAAAAGGGAATAATACGTTATCGTGGCCGGTCGTGGCTTCTATTGAATGTTGCACTACACTTCCAAACGACAAAAATACATGGCACTATTTTTTAATATATTCATCAATTAAAAATCTTCTTAAAACAAGGCTCGAAATGTTCTACCAGTCATTCAATTCCTCCATGATAGGATCCGCTCCTAGACCACGGAGTCAGTCGAGAACTGATGTGTGAACGCCCTCATCGTTGTATATATTTACATGTATTTCTCCCCATACGTTCCTTCCTAGTCAAAGAGCGTCAATTCACTACGGCTGGACGCTATTTCGCATATCGCCAGAATTCACAGCGAATCCGTGTGCACCTTAACCGTTTTGTAAACAAAACTATTACTGCCCGACGTACTTCACCCTATAGTATGTTTGCAGTAACTGCGACATTTAAGTTGCACATTGTAGTGTACCTGTTGTCCACACCGCAGCAGAACCGGGCTTTCAGAACAACCGGAACACGTATTCTCTTCCAATAAAGCGCCACTTTTGTTGCTTGACGTTCTTGGTGAGGGACGACGTGTGTAGCTTCTGACGTCCCTACCTGATGTTAAAATGATCAAAATCTTAATGAACTATGGCTGTATGAGGTAATACACAATCACTGTAAAGCATAAGCAACAAATCAACGATAACAAGATGAAGTTGCTGCATCTCAGAACAGGCTTTTCAGCGCTATGTTTATGAAGAGACTAAAATAATATTGGCCCTAAAGCTGCGCTCCAAACGCTAGCTTTAACATTATTTAAAAGCCCTTGTACGTCACGATTTTCTAATGCATAGTTGGGAATTTTCTCTCAGTTCACGTACTCGAATCATGGCGTCACCTGAAAAAACTGAGGCCAAATTTTCTAATACCACTTCATTCGCAAACCACTAGCAGACCAGAACAAACGCTTGTTGGTCTGGTAGCTGCAACTCATGCACCAAAGAGTGGTGTGTATGAAATCTTATAGGAATTAACTGCTAAGGTCATCAGTCCCTAAGCTTACACACTACTTAACCTAAGTTATCCCAAGGACAAACACACATACCCATGCCCGATGGAGGACTCGAACCTCTGCCGGGTCCAGCCGCACACTCTATGACTGCAGCCCCTTAGACCCCTCGGCTAATACAGCGCGGCATGCACCAAACCTAGGCGCAAACCTAGGCCGGCATACGTTATTTCCACCTCACTTATACTTATACTCGGGACCTTTGCCTTTCGCGGAAAAGTGCTCTATCAACTGAGCTACCTAAGCACGACATAGACAGATATGAAAATGTCTTTCTGGATAACTCTCCCAGGCTGTGGCTAAGCAATGTCTCCGCGATATCCTTTCTTCCAGTAGAGCTAGTCCTGCAAGTTTCGCAGGAGAACTTCTGTGAAGTCTGGAAGGTAGGAGACGAAGTACTGGTGGAAGTAAAATTGTGAGGACGGGTCGTGAGTCGTGCTTGGGTAGCTCAGTTGGTAGAGCACTTGTCCGCGAAAGGCAAAGGTCCCGAGTATAAGTGAGGTGGAAATAACGGATGCCGGCCTAGGTTTGCGCACCGTATGCAAGTGCAAAGATGCAGGAAATTTTTGATTATGTTCTTGCACTTGTACAGCGAACTAACGTTGCTATTTTGTAAGATTTCTCTTGCATGCTGTTCTTCACTTGAGCAGTACTTTCTAGTTCTCCACCTCGCTTCCGGAAATTTTTTAATAATTTATTTGCTTTCCTTTGCTCGTGTGGCAGCAAGCTACAAGGTAGATGTTTCTAACCTCGCGGTTCATCTTCCATTTTCTAATTTTTCTTCTTTCCTTCTTCGATTCTTTCTACCTTTTCTTAACATTTTTATTTGATAGCAGATCTCAAATAGACCCCTTACATTAGTGCAGAAATTTCTTCAAGTCGCAATGACTAAGAATCAGAACATTTTCAAAAATATTACTATACCTTTGTAGTAATAATAGAAATAATCATACAAAGTTTTCTTATTTAGCAAAAGCGGGCAGAATAAAATACGAAAGTAAGTTACAACAGAATTCTACTGCATTGCTTCCTCACTTTTTAAGGCTTGTCCATCGTAACTCTTCAGCAACAATATTACGCCTCCGTCTGAATCCAGTTCTTTGAGGTCGAGGGCGTGCTCAAAACACTTTGACGGAACGAAATAAACAGCATGAAACGAAACACGTGAAACAAGGATTCCTCAAGTGGAGTATCGCCTTACAGATCGAGTTAAACACTGCAGTAAACCAAAACTCATATGTTAAGCGCGTATCACATCACACTACTTCACATTATGCCGTGTCCACTGACAAAGTCTCTGTAGCATGATATTAATGCTGAACCGCAATAATTTAGAGGTAGTGGAATGTGACGCGAATATCGGAAAATCGTGAAGTGCCTTCCTGTGGAAGCTTCCCTACTCTCTCATAATGGTCACCCTACAGCTTCCTAATTAATCTTGAAATGAGAGATGCAATTTTTATTTCCTTTGTTTATTACCCTGTCGGCCAGTTTCAAGTTGTATTGGAAAGCAGTTATTCTCATTCATCGTATGTTGTAAATTCATTTAAATTTTTGTCACATAGTCTCGAAAATTTTTCCTGCAATCCAGGAAAATACGTGCTTTATTACAGTTCCAGTCCTTGGACCGCAATGTTTCTTTGTAGTCAGATTATTAATTTCAGTCGGTAATGGCCATCTTCAGACATGAATAAAATCACTTTGCACTGCACCATCACATGGAATAACTTGATATGTGTAATGCGAGATGCCTTTACTCAAGTCTGATGGGCGTTAACGAACGAAATTAATAACCTAATTACAGATAAACACTGTAATATTTAACTGGATATACATCGTGAAATGCATTATCCCGTGCCAGGGGACTCGTGCAAAGCTTTCTCACTTTTATAGTTGCAAATAATAACAGTATTTTGAATAAGTGTAGCCGTTGGGATAAGAGTAATTGTGGGAATGAAAACGTCTTTAAAATTAACTGAATGATTTGAAATAATAATCATGAATTTATGATACATACTTGTGTATCCATTTCCATGCATTATTACTTGTAATTTCTAGCTTTCAACCGTAATATTTACATTTACCTATTGTTGAAGAGAAGTTTAATGAGAAATACGAATATAAAATCAAAGAAGTAATTAAATGCGAAATGTGAAGGTAGGACCGCAATGTTCCCTTCTTAACTGGAATATTACTAAGGCCTAACTAGAGGTTATTGAACCTCTAACTGTATTTTCAGATTTTAATTGCTCCTCGCACTTTACGAAAGTGAGGTAGGCCGTAGTAGCACGTTTAGAAAAGTCTGCTTGTACTATGGGCAGAGATAAAGGACTACCTCAGTGGTTACGGTTAATAAGTATTTTAAAACAGAGAATATAATATTTGTAATAAGATAATATGAAAATGGAGTCTCTTATTCGCGAAGAATAAGTTAGCTTCGTAAAATATAGTTATGAAGTTGGACATCCACGATACTCTTTTGCCTGTGATAGTTAAAGGCATTGTTAAAAATTTCCATGTCGAGAAAAATGTATGTTGACGTGACACATAATATATATGATTCAACCTACAATCTCAACTCTCGGAATTATTATATTTACTGCAGTCATGTGAGAAAGAATAATTACAAATCTAGGAATCATATTTTGAGCTAACATAAGCGTCATTAAGTTTATCTGAATTACATTTCATTACACTGTAAAATCTACATTACCTCTACATATCCTACTATAGTAAAATACGAGGGCATTAGCGTATGCCAAGTTATAGTCGTTGTTTTGGCGCCCTTAAACGATGCAGATTCCTATTTGAGCCTTGTAGAGCGGGAAAGAAAATTGAGGAAATACGATCAGAAGATATATAGAAGAAGCACGTATTACCTAAATTTATTAAAAGGAGATCTGAATGGTTACATGGCGTAATGTTGATCATAATATGAAAATAAAAAAAAAATCTATCAAAGGACCATGCGGGGGAAATAGAGCGTGAAATCCTACCATCAGTGCCCACCATCGATTGGAATCTCGGAACATCTTAGAGCATCGATTGCGAGGATGTCATGCCACTTCAGTAGAAAAGCTTACTCTATGAGGAAAATTATGTATCTAGGTGTGACTGCGTAGGCAATTCCGGTGTAATACTACGTGATATGTTTGTCGGGTGTTCATCCGGATCCTCAGGTCAGTCTGACATAAAATGTCGTGGTCTGATTGGTCGCAATCTTCTGACGGGTATCTGAATAGTTCACGCATATCTGAGGATATAGCTGCAAACTGGACTTCCATAAAACATTGTACTAAGTGTTTAAGAGCAGTTACATTGCTACGCTCTCAATCACTACATATTAGATTTGATCTACGACTGAATTAAGTAACTGGAACCTGCATTCTGCCGGCCGGGGTGGCCGAGCGGTTCAAGGCGCTACAGTCTGGAATCGCGTGACCGCTACGGTCGCAGGTTTGAATCCTGCCTCGGGCACGGATGTGTGTGATGTCCTTAGGTTAATTAGGTTTAAGTAGTTCTACGTTCTAGGGGACTAATGACCTCAGCAGTTAAGTCCCATAGTGCTCAGTCATTTGAACCATTTTTGAACCTGCATTCTGGTAACAATCACGTCACATGGTTTTGATCTACTTCTACCTCTACTGCAGACTTAAAATGCCTTCTCTGTACAAATGACGGACACGAACAAATCTACTTTACACCTAGAATTATTATATGTATTTTCTATGCTTATAAATTATCCGATCAAAAGTATCCGATGAATGCAACCTTCACCTTTGTCACGGCTTGAACTCTACTGGGCCGGCCGCGGTGGTCTAGCGGTTCTAGGCGCTCAGTCCGGAACCGCGCGACTGCTACGGTCGCAGGTTCGAATCCTGCCTCGGACATGGATGTGTGTGATGTCCTTAGGTTAGTTAGGTTTAAGTAGTTCTAAGTTCCACGGGACTGATGACCACAGATGTTAAGTCCCATAGTGCTCAGAGTCATTTGAACCATTTTGAACTCTACTGGAGACACTTTCAGGAAATTGTCTGCACGTCTGTGGAGGAATGGCAGCTCAGTTTTCCTCAAGAGTCGAAACCGGACAGTGTTGTGATGTTGGACGTTCTAGTCTGCAGAGAAATCGAGAAGTCGACGTTTTAACTCAGTCCGAGTTTGATGTATGTGGCTTAGGTCTAACCTATGTGCACGCCAGTCTATTTCAGGAAGGTTTTGCCCACAAATCATTGCCTCATAGATGCTACTCTATGACAGGGTGAATTTTCATACTGATACAGACAATAATCGTCTCCCAGCTGTTTCTCTACTGTTCGCAGAACACAATGCTGTAAAGTGTATTCATGTCTTTCCGAATTTACCATTTTCGTAAGCACTATTTCGGGACTATATCCTCATCACGAAAAGCACTTCCATATTGTGCTTTGTCGTTGGCTCTACCCACGATGGCAGGTAACGTACTACAGGCATTGGCCATATCCTATCCCTTCCACTGGCTCTCTGTGCCAGTCTGTTGGTCAGATGAAAACATGCAACTACTGTTTTATTTGTGTTAGATTATAACCTCCATTTACGGATATATTGCCTTAAAATGTCTAGAGTAGAAGTTAGTATTTCTTCAGTTCGTTTGAGAAGCGCAGCTTTCGAGAAGCTCAGACAGCCTCATAATCTGAAAAATCTCCTGGCTGAAACGAGTTCGTCACGAGACACAGTCGAACTTATCTCGGTAAACGAGCTACGTGACGATGTGGAGCAAACAAAAGTGAGGGGAAACGTCAGATATCTCTTGAGGGATGGAGGAGGGACCACAAATTTGAAGTTTGGCACATGGCAGTTACCACCACTGGCCACAAGTCTCAATGGAAGCAATAACAACGCAATTGGATGCAAAAAATATGTTGGGTCAATGAATGTCGATCCACATTGGCGCACTCCGAACAACTTAACAAAGAACCTGTCAGAAGACTGCGATTTTTGTCGGTCAAACATATATTAAACATTTTACAATCTTCTGTTTCATTTGTGTCTTTTATTGTTTATATTTTTATTTTATAATAATTATTCCCTATGCAAATATATAATTCCGAATAAACCAGTTCGTATGAAATTTCTGTGAAGTCATCTATGTAAGCCTGGAATTTTTCGGCTTAATCTTCACAGAAATTTAGAGATAATAATTTTTACACAAGTTTCTTGCATGTTTTGTCAGAAAATATTACTTTCTGTTTATATGTGTAAAGCATCCTTCTGTCTCTCTATAGATAGTTCCGCTCCCATATTCGTGACGTAGAATCAGGATTGGCAGTTCGTATTATGTGATCCAGGCTTACAGTCGCATCAAGCAATGTTTTAATGATACCGATCGGATGTTATCCATCCCTTCTGCCTTATTTTATCTCAAGACTTTCAGAGTTTTCAATTCTGAATCAATTACTGAATCCTTTGTCTTTCTTATCGACTCCATTTTCTTCTTCTAAGCACCTCATATCCGTGCTTTCTGGTTCCTGCTTTCTCATCTGTAGTTCAGTTAGGGTCCAACCTTCATTTCCATTAAGCTACTGATGAAAGTGTCTTCCATCTGGTATTCTGGATGTTCCTCTTCAGTGTGTTACATAGGAACTGAAACTCTTGTAGTTTTGGAGCGATACCATGATTTGATGCATGTGTTGCATCTAAATAGAATTTGTTGACATTTTCCAGTGTTTCGTTTTCGTAACTATCAGTTCCTGGGTTAGTTCTGAGCTTTACGACTCGATATTTGTTACAGAGAACATCAAATAACTCGTATATTTCTGTGTTTCTTTGATGACTTTATTTTTGATTTTTAATTGAATGTAAACTTTCCTGCGTAACATAAAAATTTATTGTTTTCCACTTTTTGTATCTTCTATAGATGTGTGAGTAAATCAGTGGAAACCTCATGTCATTCTATTTATATTTCTGACGTTCAGTTGAACCTGACGATGGCCAAACATCGTTAGCTGCATTCAATCCCGGAGTGGTGTGGGAATTGGGCTAGTGATTAATGGACAGCCATCTGACAATTCATAAACATCCTGTTCCAGCCGTCACTATCCCCCAGTAATCCAAAGTCGGTTCATTAAAATAACTTTAAATTTGAGCGGCTGGTCACAATTTCATAGCTCTTGACTCGCTGAGAAAGAGGTAGCAAAGGTTCAATTCCACATTCTAGATTCTCAAATGTAACTTTACATGCTGGCCTAAAGGGTGCTCGGCTTTATTTTCTTAAATAATATTAACACTGGTGCAGTTTCTGTCGTTGAGTAGATACATTTTGAGTCATTTCAATTTACAATGCTTGGTAGACCAACTTCCATGCTAACTCAACACACACATAACTCGTATTCCATACTCACACTCCCCATTCATACCGAACAAGAGAAAAAACTTACCTTTAAAAACATGTATCGATCTATTCATACAAAATTATCTCTGAAACATACATTTCACAAACAAAGTACAAATAATTGTTTACATTTTATATCTTTTAAAGTGTGCACTAATCACAGTAATTACATATAAGTGCTTATATACGTTGACGTTAATACATTTTCGTATAGCTGTACGGTAGTGGATTTCTTGGTTTTGAATCTTCATCTTAGGAATCTGTCATTTCCTATGATACAAGGTCTGTTAATAGATTTATCTTAGCATAACCAGTTTTATTACACTGTGCAGAATGTTCTTTGAACAGAAACGTGTTTCACTAGGAAATCTTCTCCAGAATGAAGAACCACTAATTTGTTGGCAATTTATTTGTGTGTAATAAATACCATATGTTTCTTTAAATTTTTAATACGATTTATTTTCTGCTCATCATCAGATAGACGAGTTAGGTCCAGGCATCGTTTGTGATGGTCAGCATGCACTGTATAAGGGTTCCCTGATCGGTGTCGTTACCAGCAAGCTATCAGTCAGCACGTTCTGGCTGGCTAGTCTTAACTTTCAGAATGATTGAGTGCCGATGATGAGAATGATATGATGATGATGAGGACAACACAACATCCAGTCCTCGAGCGGAGAAAAATCTCCAGTCCGACCGGGAATCAAACCGGACCCACTGCATGGGAGGCAAGCACGTTACCATCCGGCTAATTTGGTGGACAGCTTTCAGAAAATTCTTTTGTTTCATGCCTTTCTCGTGGAGGTGGGATGGGGTTGGGGAGAGCAGGGGATTGTTGTGTCCCGCCGACAGCGCAAGGCCTTAGGTCATCAGTGGGTTGGGGCAGCTCGGGCGAGAATCTGGGTGTATCAGCTCGGCGACAGAAATACGATACATTAAGGAAATTGACTTGAAAAGGACAACGACCGACAAAAGAAAAAAATAAGTTTTGGGCTATGACTGACATATCTGCAATTATCTTCCACTAAAATTAATATAATGATCATAAACGTTATGCTCCAAGAAATATGGTGTTCATTTACTAAGTCTGTTGAACTTTCTGTAGTACATGACTAACTGTATCCCCGACATACACATTGAAGACCTTCCTCCTTAAACATCCGATATCCGAGCCCTTAGAAGCACGGTAATTTCAATTACGATTTCTAAGGAAGAGTTGAAATTTGCTTGAAAGCTAGCTAATGGTGCAAAAGATAAATCGTACCTAATATTCGAAAGGGAGGGTGGTTGCAAATGGATCGTCATTTTAAATTAGAGTTGGATTCGATATCCATAAAGCATACAATGAATTTGCCAGTAATTTTATCCCCAGTATCTCTGTTAACTCCTGGCTGCCTCCTCTCCATAGGGTCTGACTGTGATGGTGTGATATATGATACCATTAATGAATGATGTGGGAGAAATGCCAAAAATTTTTCGACTGGATTTTATTACTCTATACACAGTGTCCTTCGCAGATGACAAGTAATTTTAGTGGTCTCAGAGGATGAAATCCATCCAGGGCTGCATACGTTTATGAAATTATCACAGAAGTATGACCTTGACTTCTCTACAATAAAAATGAAATCGATGGGACTAGGAAAATGCGAACTTAAACGTTGGAAGATACAAACAACAAGAATGACAACAAATTCTCTGTAGGTGGCAGTACTATTAACGTATAAAATCATGGTATCTCTCGAAAGCTGAAAAAGGTGCGGGTCCCATATAACAACATAAGGAAGAGGAACCTCCAGAATAGCAGATTAATAGATGTGAATGTTGGACACTAACAAACTGTAGACCAAGAAAGCAGAAGGCAGAGAAACGAGACTCTAAAAAGGTGGTGGGATGTAGCTTTACTAGAGGGGAAGCTGTCAGACGAGAGCTAAAGGTATTCAGCTATAAGGAAGAAGTTATAAAAGACAGAAATAAATCGAGAGAACATGCGACAAGAATATATATTTTGCTATACTACAAGCCGATGTGCTATGGAGGATCCAAGTGCAGTACGAATGAAACAACAGATAAGGAAGTAAATATAATATTATTATTTTCAAGGACGTGAGGTAGGAGTTTTTATATTTTGACAGTAATAAATGGTAGCTTTCAGCCGTTTTATGACCTACACACGACTCAACAACGCTTTTCGAAGGACAACGATTACATGATGAGTGTCCAGGCTCTCGAAAGGCGTTGTTGCGTGCTACGTACGACATAAAACGGTTGAATGTTGCCAAATATTATTGTTAACCAAGGAAATGTTTAATTAGTGATATTTAATGTGGTCGACCAAAAGCTGGCACCATACCACTGTGGGAATTTAATTTCGTCTGTTTAACCGCTCCATCTGGTTCACTCTGAAAGCCTCTACATAACCGAGACTTATTTTTTTTTTTTTTTCAAAACCGCATAATTCCCAAGAATTCTCACCTGACATTTCACAGTCCTCTTGCTTCTCGAATAGCAGAAGTGCTCCGTTAACCTTTCTGTTGTGTGCCTCTAATCCCCCCCCCCCCCCTCCATCCACACACACACACACACACGCATACACACACACAGCAGTATAATGTGTAAGAAATAACAATTTAAAAAGTACTAAAAGGCTATTCGATGAAATTCTGGCGAATCACGACAATCTTCTTCGTGTCAAAATTTTGTATCAGCAGTTCCTTTACTTGGTCACAATTATTTGGCAATATTTCACTCCCTTTCATTGTAGACTCGGAGTAATAGTGACATCAATGCTTCCTCTCTGTTATACCCTCCTCCATTTTTTTCCTTGAAGATGTTCTATGCTACAGTTTCTCTATTGTTTTTATTTCCCTATTGTTGTTGTTTCTCCATTGTTGTTGTTGTTTTATTTAGTTCGAAGTCTAGTTTGTGCAGCCCTGTTTGCTAGTCTATCGTGCGCCAGCCATGGCATTTCTGATTTATTACTGCAACCTGTATTATAGTTTATATTGCAATCTGCCATTTGTAGTCTAGCCTTTTGTGCCCTCAACAATTTTTGCCCTCAAACTTCCCGCCTCTACGAAAATGAGGATTCCTTGAAGCCACTGAATATTTCCCGTCAACCTTTTCCTTTTTTTTGCTCACGTTCTGCCTTAAAATTCATTTCTTGCCGATTCAATGCAGTAGCTCTGTTTTAGTTATCTGATGTATCCATCTGCTTCAGCATTCTTCTATAGAACCAGACTTAAGATTCTTTCAGTCTCTTCTTACCTACCAATGAAACACTTCCTTAAGATGCTACATTCCATGTTTTCAGAAAAATAATTCATAAGACTTAATTTTCTTCCGAAACGTACGTTTATATTAGAAGTTAAAATATTTCTACTCTCCAGAAAAACATTCATTGTCATACCACACAAGTCATTTTTCACACATCATAGAAAATTTGAATCACCCTGGTTCCCACAACCCCTGAAGATAGACGTTGACTGTGGATATTGTATCACAGGCACAGTCTCTTTGACTGTTCAGAGATGTCACTAAACCCATCCAAAGATATAAACAACCATGCATGAGCAGCTCCTATTAGAGGAGGGGGTCCGACAACCGATCAGTTCCAGTCATTCCACCAGGAAGGAAGTGCACGGCCCGCGTTGTTTGTAGTTAAACCGTGCCTAGACGGTCAATACAGCGGCTCGATCGCATCCGCATTGTTACTTTATGCCAGGAAGGCCTCTCAAAAAGACAAGTGGACATGAGTCTCGGGGTGAACTAAGGCGATGTTCCTCGGACATGGAGGAGATACAGAGAGACAGAATCTGTCGATGACATTCCTCGCGCAGACCATCCAGAGGCTACGACTCAAGTGGACGAGTGCCACCTACGGTTTATCGCTCGGAGGAACTCTGACAGCAACGCCACCATGGTCAATAATCCTCTCCGCGCAGCCACAGGACGTCGTGCTACGACTCAAACCATGCGCAATTGACTGCTTGATGCTCAACTTTACTCCCAACGTCTATGGCGAGGGCCTTCTTTCCAACCAGGACACCATGTATCGCGGTACACATGGGCCCAACGACATGCCGAGTGGACCTCTCAGGATTGGCATTACATTCGCATCACTGATGAGCATATACCTTCAACCAGACATGTCTGGAGGCCACCTGGTCTGGCTAAACGTCTTAGACAAACTGTCCAGCAAGTGCAGTAAGCTGTAGGTTCCCTGCTGTTTTGGGATTCCATTATGTGGAGCCGACGGACGCCGTTGGTGGTCACGGAAGGTGCTGTAAAGGTTATACAATACGTGAATGGCATCATAGGACCGACAGTGCGACGATATCGGCAGCATATTGGCGGGGCATTCGTCTTCACGGACGGCAACTCGCACCCACATCGTGCACATCTTATGAATGACTTCCTTCAGGATAACGACATCGCTCGATTATAGTAACCAGGTGTTCTCCAGGCATGAACCCTATCGAACATTCCTGGGGTTGACTGAAAAGAGCTGTTTATAGACGAAGTGACCCAACAATTACTCTGAGCTCTGAGGGATCTACTCCGAATCGCAGTTGAGGAGCGGGACAATCTGGGCCAACAGTGCCTTGATGTGGATAGTATGCCATGACGAATACAGGTATGCATCAATGCAAGAGAACCTGCTACTGGGTATTAGAGGTACCGGTGTGTACAACAATCTTGACCACCACCTCTGACTGTCCCGATGTATGGTGGTACAACATGCAATATGTGGTTTTCATGAGCAATAAAAAGGGCGGAAACGATGTTTATGTTGATCTCTATTCCAATTTCCTATACAGGTTCCGGAACTTTCTGAACCGAGGTGATGCAGAATTATTTTTTTTTTTTTTACGTGTACATATCCTCACTACTTCCCTAATCGTGAGTAATACTGCTTCCCAAATATCAGAACTCATGTGCTTCATTCAGTGTATCGTTTCAATATCTTATTTACATCCATACATCCGTGTCTGCAAGCCACTGAACAGTGGACGAGGGAATTCAGTTATATTCTATTGGCCTTGTTTAGCTTTTGTTGATGGTTATCTTAAATCCTGTTGTCAGTAAAGTCTGCATTGCTATCTACTGATAATCCAAGCCCGAACTAATTTTTAGCTCTATTTCTTCGGCCTGAAATATAATTCATTTACAAAATTCCGCCTTGATTTCGGTTGCAACTTGCTTGATGCGCAGACTGAATAGCATTGGGTATTCGCTGCAGCCCTGTCTCATTACCCTCTCAACTGCCGCCTCGACATCTTTCGATGACCGCGGTCTGGGTTCTTTGCATTTTATCCCTGCTGCCATCCCTATTGCCTTTTTTCCAATAACTATCGCACTTAATGTGGTGCTGCAGCCCTACCCGTTCGACAGAACTATAAAGAGCAAAGGCAATGTGTTTGTTTTTGCAGCGTTGTGAGTCCACTTCTTTTGTCTTCTGGAGACTGCAATCCGAGCGGCAGGCGAGAGAAGGCCGTGGTGTCTGTGTTACCAGAATCTTTCATCTCCCGTTCCTTTCTTCCGCTGCGGAATGAAACCCGGAGTTAGACACTGGGTGGTCAGTGCCTTGTAAAAATCTGGCCATTGCGGCCAACGACAGCTTACTGCTATTGCTAGACCTAATCCTCCGATATGAGGTGCGCTACCAGCGAAGCGTACGGACAGAACTGCTAACAGAGGTCGCGCACCCTCTCTCTCTCTCTCTCTCTCTCTCTCTCTCTCTCTCTCTGCTTGCAGTCCACTTCCAGGATTTTTCTGAATTCTCTCCTACGGCCAGTTTCCTGATCCGTGGATAGCAGTTCTCTTCGAACAGAGAGAGAATAAGGATGTAAAATAATGAGAAGACCCATGATGTAACGGCTGTTATAATGTCACGTGCGAACAAAGAGCTCGCGTCTGAAGCGTTTACGTGGACGATTCACACAATGAAGACAGTTCAGCTGAGCGACGACTGCGAGATGCGGGAAATCTTTAATCACCTTAATGAATGCCAGGGGCTTAAAGTGAAATATTTCGCGTGGCGTAATTGGGATTCTATATTGCCCCTGCGATTTATGGGGGATGCGTTCTGGGATTTCAAGGCTTCAATTTATCACTCCAGTCCAGCGAAGAATTTTTCTCTGCGGGTAAAATTTACATCACGTAGCTATATCATGGCCAGCTATCATCCTCTATGTCACTTCACATTTTAACGTAAGTAATATTCGCCCATAATTAATCTAATTCTTACGCAAGCGTAATTGATGAATTTCATATTAAAGTTAAAATGTTAATAACCCACAAAGTACTGCTTTACCTCAGTGTCCACGTGAATAAAAGGATCTGATTGTTATTACCTGTTTCATAGTTTACTTTTGGAATTGTTTAGCCTGACCAACCGACATAAATCACCGGAGACGATAGCTTCATTTTTCTACCCATCATTTCAGGTAGAACATTCCCGTGGCGTCCCATCGAACTCCATTATGATATCTCCTAAATTATTATCCCGATTTATTTCCTGCTCTTCGTATAGAGTTTGTACCTTGTCTCTAATGGCCCCATCGTTCACGGCACGTGAATCATTAATCTTAATTCCGTTCTGTCTTCCAATGACAACATCGTTGAAGGTACGTTAAATCGTTATCTGGCTTCCTTCTTTATATCTGCGAGGAAGCGTAACTGTAAATAGAGACTTCGTGTTTTAATACTATCAGTATTAACTAACAACTTTACATTTAGCTGTTACTTAAATTTGTATTCGTAAATTGTAACCAATAGAATGACACATTATTGTAACCATCAGAGTAAACTCTTGCAAAAGAAGACTCTCTGAATGAAGATTATTGTAGCATCTCTCAACGGAGAGAGACATTTCAATATAATCCTTTTGGTTTTTTAGGTTACGTCATTATGAGACACAAAAACATAATAATGCAGTCTAAAAAACAAAATGTTTTTGTTCGTGTTGACTGTGGTCATAGACATTTATGCACTTATAAAAGGCAGAGCTATCTCTTGGTAAAGGCTTTTTCAATTGAAATACACAAGTAACTGTAATAAGTCTTTTATTGCCTTCGTCAAAAGATTCAGAGGAAAATATCTCCATTATCAAGTGGTATTATTTAAATTAACGCATGATTTTCTGGACTACCTATGTCACTGTCTTTCAGTCGCCATAGGCAGATTTGCTAATCAAGGTTCCATAACTCGTCATACAGTGACGTAAATTGAGATTATGTACTGACAGTTAACAATTGCAAATGATTTCATTCCACATTCGTTACATCCTAGAACACAGGTTGTGATCATGTCAATTCAGAACGCGTGGAGAATGCTAAGCAATGTGCTATCGCGGTGGTGGCTAAACTCACCCGAATACTCGACTTGTTCGTGGCGGTTCTGGGGAGCATGAATGCCACTTAGAGATCATCCATGTAATAAGTTTATGGTGATGGAGCACAGAATTAATTTTCAAAAAGAAACAAAGATCCTCGCCCACACCACTTCATACTAGGGTTCTGAAGAAAAAGAAATGACAAAAATGCAATTCAGCGTAAAAGAGTGCAACAGGATGATAATAGTCTTAGGTGTTATTAACTTTAATATTGTGTGACATGAAATACACGAACAGCTGTTTGCTGACCGTAGGAATAGTTACAGTAAATCATCAAAAAGCACCAGTACATACTCGCTAATGAGAGTTCGGGGTGCAGTGGGTCAATCTCGCCGGGCCGTTCCGGAGAATGTCCTAAAGGGGACGGGTGATCAGTGCTTTTCTCCGACATGTTACTAAGTGCCACGTATTTCAATGTGTTATTTTGCTTCATGCTTCAGTGTTTGAATTTTTATACAGAATTCAATGTTAAAAGACTGCGTTTTATTGGCAGGACACTTAGAAAATGTAACAGACCTACTAAGAAGATTGCCTACACTTCGCTTGTCCGTCCTGTTTTAGAATATTGCTGCACGGGGTGGGATCCTTACCAGATGGGACTGACGGAGTACATCGAAAAAGTTCAGAGAAAGGCAGCACGTTTTGTATTATCGCGAAATATGGGAGAGACTGTTGCAGAAATGATACAGGATTTGGGCTAGACATCATTAAAAGAAAGGCGTTTTTCGTTGCGACGGAATCTTCTCACTAAATTCCAATCACCAACTTTCTCCTCCGAATGCGAAAATATTTTGTTGACACTGAACTACATAGGGAGGAACTACCACCAAGATAAAATAAGGGAAATCACAGCTGGTACGGAAACATATAGCTGTTCATTCTTTCCACGCGCTGTATGAGATTGGAGAATTGTGAAGGTGGTTCGATGGACCCTCTGCCATGCACTTAAATGTGATTTGCAGAGTATCCATGTAGATGTAGATAAGAGGGAGAGTATGAAATCCGTACCCTATACATATAGTAAGTTTAGCTGGAGCTACCGGATTAAATGAGTCGTGCTATCATGAGATACTTCTCGATATTTGAAACGTAATCCAGTAAATTAGAAAGTTGTCGTGTAAAAATCTTACCCATCCACTCCACCTCCTATGGTAATGTCAATTTCGTACTCTATCAGTACACCAACAAGTCTGCTCCGCGTCAACGAAATATGTGGTTATTTATTTTGTAGTCATACGTCGTCAGACTAGCGACCAAATAGAAGCCTGTGTTACCCGGATTGAAGAACAAATTATGATTAGTTCATAAGATGAAAGCATATTCAATTACACTAAGGTCCTAGCGCGAGATACTCTAGTTGACACACGCAACCCTGACAGAAACATAAGATACTGTTATGATCCGAGTGCGAAATATTGCTTATGTTTCCAGCCAAAATCCAATGCTATACCCGAGCTTTCGTCAGGTTCCACTCATTGTGACATGTCCTTAAATTTTGAAGGTCGGGTAAACAAGGAGAGCTGTCTTTCATGCAGCGACATTGGACTATGTTCACCTTGTAAGCTCTTCACAGCTAGAAGCCCTAACGCAAGGTACCGGAGGTAGGTGGTTCGAGTCCAGTACCGCGAAGAAGCTTTTATCCATAGCCTTTGATCGACAAGATCAGAACCTATCGTGACGTACAGTTCCGATCACAATACGGCAGAATAGCCTTCGCAACGTTCCCTTGGGTTACTAAATTATCAATATTTATTTTTTAAGTTAACTTTTTCTACATAATTTATCTGTATTCAAAAACTTGAAGACACTCTCATACCACAGAATTACGGTGCTCACATCATCACTTTCATAAATAATGTGAGAAACAAGAAAATAAATAATTTGCTAAGAAGGTTCTAGGTTTCATACCAGGGAATAACTGGTCCCAGATGCCAAAAAGGATGTTCTTGTTTCAAGTAACACAAATAATGAGAAAATACGTTTATATGTATTCCCAGCATTAATGATTTAACTGTAGGAACTTTGTCAACAAAAACAAATTCATAAATACTTTAACATATTTTGAAAGAGAATAACCAAAATTTAATACAATAAAACATTTCTCAGTCTTGACTACTATCCCTTCTTGAGATAGGATTTTCCAAAGTTTTCTGTAAAACTCCATGTGGTGTTGAGGAAGAAATGAATTTTCATAATATTTTCAGGACACACATTGTTTTGTCTGTTCACTTCCCCAACTATTTTACTATTTTTTTTTTTAAACTGAAGTGTCTCCATCTATTACGAAGATGTGTCACTGATAGAGAAAAAACCATATAATCACTCTGCTTACCACTCAAATTATGTATCAACTAAAGAGCGGCGTGACATTGCTTGGCACTTGAAACACTTGAAAAAAGTCTAGAGACATGCAGCAGAGTACCTAGAACAGATAATACCTCTGAAAAGATGTTTTGTGAAATAATGGATTTTAGAAAGTTTGACATTTGCTCTCTCCAATTATTCGATCAAATCAAACTGCAGAGGTACGTAGGATACCGTAAAACTCTCTCAGACCATCCGCAAATACCACTGAAGATGGAGCTTTCGAGACGGGGTATAATAAGAGGGGCACTGCACAAAGGTACGTTTGTTGCTGGAAAGTATAAAATTATGGAAAAAGGTGTCCTTTCAGTGCGCTAATGAAGTGATGATTGAAGGAACAACAAGATACCTTGTAGCGTCTACGGACAGCTTAATGTGAGACGAGATGTACAAAGTACGGAGATAAGCGAGAATATAGTAAATAAGAACACAGTTATTCCAAAAATTGTCTTCGAAACACAGAAACCAAGAGTAGTACTGAGAAAGACGAGCTCGTGACGAAAATACTAAGAGGGAGATTTTCGGTTGATTCCTGTGTTTTATGTGTATGACACAGTAGCAGTATAACATGCTGTATATAAGCAAAAATTATGCAGCCAGATTGTCATTCATAGCATAGAATGTCGCTTGTTTGTGAGAAGGTGCATAACATGTGGATGTCGTTTGTTTCTGTGAGGGTCGTGTTATACCTCGTGTAAGAAAGATTATCATCCTCAACTATCTGTCCAAAAAGGATAAACGTCCACAACTATACATCGAATTTAGATGTTGGTGATCGCATTAGTTGGGCTCCCAAAATCATGGGAACATAGAATCAACGAGTTTCGGAGGCCCACACCAAACATCATGCAGGATCTCAGTGGCACCACGATACTAAATCCGAGAGGCCAGACAGATGCATTTACTATCTTGTCTGGAGATGTATTTGTTGTTCGTTCTCACAGGGTGGTTCATCCAGTCAGGAAATGGGCTTGAATCGTAATGCCGGACTGTCTGCACGGCGGCTGCTGTTGCGGCATCACTTATTGTTGCTCTCAACAACAGCACGGAACATTCGAGTGGTACAGCACTGTCTGCTCCGACGACTTAAGGTTCTGCATCCACCTTCCCTAAGGACATAATCTAAGAGTTGCTTATTTGATTAGTAATCAAAAAGTCCTCGTCACGGGCTCAAACCCAACTAAAACTTAAATTTTGAATAAAAATCATCATCAATTGCGTCCGAAGACTTCCGGCGTAAGAAGACACCTATCGCGGTACTCGGGATTGGTAGTTTTGTAAAATTCTATATTTACAGTGATTAATCAAAAATAAATAAATACTGAATATGACGATATTATTTACTGTGTTAAATATTTTGGGCTAGCATAAGACTCTGAAATAACCCAATACCACGATAACATACGTACGGACATCGGCTATTTCGAAGTGAGCGCTGCTACTATGGAGAGAAAACATGCGTGCTCTTACGCAAACTATAATGATTAATTTGGTTCTCAGGGGCTACAAGTCATTTATGTACCAACTTTCACAAAGAACCTGAGATATCTTTAATGCTTATTAAATGGAATATTTTCTGTATTTACTATTCGTTATCTGCAAGGCAAAAACTGAGGAGAATCTCTTCTGCTGTTAAGCGGCCAATCTTAAACATACTGAACTCATTCAGTACGAAAACATTAATGAATGGAATATGTCTTTACTTTACTATCTATGAAACTATTAGAAGATCAAAATAGAGAAGTCTCCCGCATTTACATTTAATATTACCGACTGAATTTCTAACTAAACAATATCGTCAGCGTAATTGCCGACCAAATGCCGCTAGGGAAAGAGAGCTCCCCGAAATTCGAAATTCTGAAATAGAGTTATTAATTAGAATTAATGAAGGCTATTATGGGAGGTTCTCACAACTTCAATAACCAACACTTTCTAATAACAATTGGACATATATTCTGATAACTTACAGGCAGACTTACATTAAATATAGGACTTGGTACAATGGCGGCCTTCCGCTACATGAAAAACAAGTTACGAGAAAAAAATCTAACCCAAAAAAACATTATCTCTTTTCTCCTTCACCTATATTACACAGAGACTACGAGGTGCATTCAAGTTCTAAGGCCTCCGATTTTTTTCTCCGGACTGGAAAGAGATAGAAACATGCGCATTGTTTTAAAATGAGGCCACGTTCATTGTCAATACGTCTCAGAGATGGCAGCACCGTATGGCAGATGGAATTTTACCGCCAGCGGCGAGAATGAGAACTGTTTTAAATACTTAAAATGATGACGTTTTCCTTACTTGAAAATCGTGCAATCATTCGTTTTCTGAATTTGCGTGGTGTGAAACTAATTGAAATTCATCGACAGTTGAAGGAGACATGTGGTGATGGAGTTATGTATGTGTCAAAAGTGCGTTCTTGGATGCAACATTTTAATGAAGGCAGAACATCATGTGACAACAAAACGAAACAACCTCGGGCTCGCACAAACCGGTCAGACGACATGATCGAGAAAGTGGAGAGAATTGTTTTGGGGGATCGCCGAATGACTGTTGAACAGATCCCCTCCAGAGTTGGCATTTCTGTGGGTTCTGTGCACACAATCCTGCATGACGACCTGAAAATACGAAAAGTGTCATCTAGGTGGGTGCCACGAATGCTAACGGACGACCACATGGCTGCCCTTGTGACATGTTGCCAAGCAATGTTAACACGCAACTGCAGCATGAATGGGACTTTCTTTTCGTCGGTTGTGACAATGGATGAGATGTGGATGCTATTTTTCAATCCAGAAACAAAGCGCCAGTCAGCTCAATGGAAGCACACAGATTCACCACCACCAAAATTTTCGGGTAACTGCCAGTGCTGAAGAAATGATGGTGTCCATGTTCTGAGATAGCGAGGGCGTAATCCTTACCCATTGGGTTCCAAAGGGCACTACGGTAACAGGTGCATCCTACGAAAATGTTTTGAAGAACAAATTCCTTCCTGCACTGCAACGCACCAAGACAACGCACCCGCACATCGAGCTAACGTTACGCATCAGTTTCTTCGTGATGACAACTTTGAAGTGATTCCTCATGCTCCCTACTCACCTCACCTGGCTCCTGGTGACTTTTGGCTTTTTCCAACAATGAAAGACACTTTCCGTGGCCGCACATTCACCAGCTGTGCTGCTATTGCCTCAGCGGTTTTCCAGTGGTCAAAACAGACTCCTAAAGAAGCCTTCGCCGCTGCCATGGAATCATGGCGTCAGCTTTGTGAAAAATGTGCACGTCTGCAGGGCGATTACGTCGAGAAGTAATGCCAGTTTCATCGATTTCGGGTGAGTAGTTAATTAGAAAAAAAAATCGGAGGCCTTAGAACTTGAATGCACCGCGTATATACAAAAAGGCTATTTGTCAAACGCATCCCCGTTTGCGAGCTTTACAGATATTAAACCATACCTTTTAATATTTGATATTCATAGCGCACACGGACGTAGTCCTTCATGTTTTTAACACACAAAAGGCCCTTTTAATTTTTCTCGGAATGTCAATCTATGTGACGTTCCGTCAGACACCCTTATTCTCCCAAAGGCATTCTCAAAGAGGGTGAAGCAACAGACAGAGGTTCAGTGCACTCTCTTGCATTTAGGGTGGGAAACTGCCCGCAAAGAGTCGGAAGAATCAGCAAGGATCAACGGCATGAGAATGTAGAAGGCAATGGAAGTTACTGCATTACAGATAGATAGTGTGTAACCAAGGGACAGGCAAACAACAATGAAAGGATAACGTTCAACGAGTCGTGGCGCGGAATGTCAGAAGTTTAAACGTGGTAGGAAAGCTGTAAAATCTGAAAAGTGAGATGCTAGGGCTCAATGTAGATATAGTGGGCGCCAGTGAAGAGATATGAAAAGACGAAGGATTTCTGATCAGATGAGTGTAGCCTAATGTCAACAGTAGCGCAAAATGGTATCATGGGAATGAGATTATTCATGAATAACGTAGGAAGGTAGAGCAGAGAGTGAGTTACTGTTAACAGACCAGCGACAGGGTTTTTCTCATCAAAATCTACAGCAAAGCATCATCGGTAACGATCAGGTATACATGACGACGTCGTAAACCAAAGATAAATACATAGAAAGTAAATGAGGATATTTACCCGGTAATCAAGTGTGTAAAGAGAGATGAAAACCTAATAGTCACGGGGGACTGACGTGCAGTTTTATGGGAAGGAGTAGGAAAAGGGGGGGGGGGGGGGTAAGAGATAATATAGGTTGGTTCTAGGAATGAGAGAGAAGAATGATTAACTGAGCTCTGCAATAAATTTCACAAGGTAACAACAAATATTCTGTTCAAGAATGACAAGAGGAGCAGCATACACGAAAAAAATGGAGAAATATGGCAAGATATGAGTCAGATTACATCGTGATCAGGCAGAGATTACGAAATCAGATAGTGGATTTTAAGGCTTACTCAGGAGCAGATAAGGACTCAGATCACAATATATAGGCGATGAAGAGCAGGCTAAGCATAATACTCAGGAAGCGTCAATGGGAAAAGGAGTGGTATATTGATGTAGTAAGGAATGAAGAGATACGCTTGAAATTCTCTGAGATCATAAAGGAAGAGCTCAGTGGGCAGTTCAGTTGAAGAGGAATGGACGTCTCTAACAACGGCAGTCACAAATGTTGGAAAGGGAAACATTGATACAAAGAAGGCAACAGGATAAACCACTGGCATAAAAATAAATACTTCTACTGATCGATGAAAGAAGGAAGTACACGAATGTTCAGGTAAATTAAGGAAAACAGAAATGCAGGTCACTTAGTAATAAATTAAATAAGAACTGCAAGGAAGATAATGCGCAAATGTGAAGAAATCGAAAAGGAAATGAATGTCAGAAGAACTGACTCGGCGTATAGCAAAGTGAAAATAAAACCATGAGTTATAATATTAAGAGAGGAAGGGGACTTCCACTGTTAGAGCTTGTAGGTGGAATAGGTACACTGGTGGCCTCTACATGGGGGAAGACTTGTCTGATGTGACAGAAGAAGAAACAGAAATCGACGCAATGAGAATTTAAAAGAACTTTGGTAGACTTGGGATAAAATACGGCAGTGATTGGAATTAGCAACAAAACAAATATTCATGTTGGTGTGTAGAATGTATGAATGTGGCTATATACCATCAGATTTTCGGAAAAACATCATCCACACAATTCCGCAGATTGCGAGAGCAGACAATTGTGAGACCTAACGCACTAGCAGCTTAACAGTTCGTGCATCCAAGCCGCTGACAAGAATAATAAACAGAAGAATGGAAAAGAAACCTGAAGATGTGTTAGATAACGATGAGTTTGGCTGTAGAAAAAGAATGGACATATCTCTTTGAGGAGGTTGTGTTATGAACGTTCGTCACCTGCCTGCTTTCATCCACATATGGGCCCAGAATCTGGAGTAGTGATATGGGCAGTCATTGGGTATACAATTAATAGAACTACATATATTTAAAAATGCAGCACAAAAAAACAACCTCATGTTTCATAACAACAAAAACAGAAGAAAGTGCCGGAAACTGCCTATGGCTCTGTCTGCAGTACCCCCACCTTCATGTGATTTTAAATTCGGTCTCTAGATTCTAACACCGACCTGCAAAGGTCAAGTTCTACTTCGTACACTGTCCTCCCTTACATTTTCAACGACATCTAGAGAGATTTAACCTAGCAAGTAAAGGAACAATATAGGAGAAAATTTATATAACAGTACTAAAATGCGACAAAAGGTCATTTCTGGTTTTATACTGTTTATAGACGGAAAGAACGTAAAGTAGATGATGGTTTGCATGGTACCGATCATGAAATTCCTAAAGAAAGGAGTGTAAATAGACCATGCTGGGATACTGTTCCACGTAAAAGCATTAATAAGTAAAAGGGATCTTGAAAAACGACGAACATTTTATCACTTTATGGACCTCACTGAGTAAGAGTTTTAAAATACCTAAAATCTACGTCTCACCTGACTAATTACGAAGGTCGAAATAATACTATTCTGGTCTGTATTTGAAACTGTTTTGTAGTCGTTTCTTGGGTCTTGTTTCCTGTTACGACAGGAGCGGGTATACAATGTAAAAGGCATATTACTATATACTTAACTAGGTCCAGATTGGGTCTTATCATCTATTCCACAATGCCAGGTCTTGTAAGCGATGTCATCTCGGTCAGTGACTGATTCCAATCCAGGTAGAGAGGCATTCTCACATAGGATGATAGCGAGAGTAAACCACCCACTTCCATGACTCCCTGTGGCAACGTCAAGACTGAAATTAACTCGACATCCACGGCCAGCGGAACCATTTCGCTGTGAGGTCAATCGGCAACAGCATTGAAGCACTATGCCCCGTCGACGTGTGTATCGTCAACGTCGCCATCGCATGCCAGTCTACAAACACTTAAGAAGCCTGGAGAATAAACTTGGCACAAATGGAACCGCACAAAGTGTCATATTGAATGGACTGATTTTTTTCCGTGTATGACGAGTTAATTTCAGTCTTGACGTTGCCACAGGGAATAATGAAAGTGGATGGTTTACTCTCGCTTTCGTCCGATGTGAGAATGCCTCTCTACCTGGATTGGAATGATTCCCTGACCGAGATGTCATCGCTTACAAGACCTGGCATTGTGGAATGGATGCTAAGACCCAATCTAGACCTAGTTATGTATATAGTAATATGCCTTTTAAATTGTATACCCGCTCCTGTCGTAAAGTAAGTAATGAAGAAAAAATACATGTATGGATTAAAGGACTTGGTGTGCTTGCTGGTGATTTAACACTGTGTTATAATTATTAATAAAGTGTGATATGTGGCGTTATCCATTAACTGGTGAGCGTACATCGCGAACCGGGGGCTCAAGGATGCAACAATTTGAAAAAATCATCAAAGCATTCCGATCACTAAGAGTATGTTGATGACTGGTTTATATTTTGGAGACGTGTGTCTTTGAAATATTTATGTTTGTTTTAGTAGTAACTGAAATCATTGTGTGCTTTATTGAATTTGTATAATGTATGAACCCCTTGGCTGAGGTCAAGGTTTACGTATGTCATCGTTTCTTTTTCCACCTTGAAATTCAAATATTAAATATTTTTGGGTGATTCCTTTCAGTCATCTGAGCACTTTATTTCACCTTTTCTCATTTCTTTTTACAATCGTATTGAACAACTAGGATCAAGTTAACAATTTCGGTTCCTCTTCTTCGTTTGTTTTTGTTTCCTATTTTTCCAGCATTCCCTTATTTTCTCCCCTTGAAGTGTCTTCTTTTCTTCTGTCCATGTTGTTCCCGATTTTTTTATTTTTTCTGCTTTGAAAGCCTTCCAAATTTAGTATTTTGTTTTTAAAACGGATTCACTCTGATATTTCTGATTCTTTGAGGTTGTTTCTTTCAACTTTTTTCTTACTTCTGTAACCCATGCTACTGTCGATTTCTTCTTCCAGAAATATAGGGAGTATTTGTTTTGTTAGTCTATTTCCATCCATTCGGTAGAGATGTCAAAACAGGTTAATCTTCGTTTGGCCATTACTTCAGATATTTTCTCTTCTTATTTTCCAACCATCTGCAGTTTTCATTGCACCCATTATTTTTCTAATAATCCTTCTTTCCAGTACCACTAGTCTGTCATCTTATAGTTCATAGTTAGGCATTCAGATCCTTATAAACATTCTGGTCGTACCACTGTGGTGTAGTGTTTTAGTTTTGTTTTTCTAGATATACATTTCTTGTTGTAAGTATTTTTGGTCAAACTATATGCTCTTTCCATTTTGTTAATTCTTAAATCTATTGCAGATTTTTCTAGTCCATTCTGTTGCATAGTTTCTCCAAGATATTTAAATTTATTTACTTGCTCTATTTTACCTATTTGTGTTTCTATGTGTTTTGGTGCACTTTTTATATTTTTCATTTATTTGATTCTGTTTATATATACTGGCTCACTCCGGTTCTGAACCTACTGTAGTTCAGTGTGATAAACGACGAAAAGGTGAATCACCTGGAAGAACACGAGCCGAGCAGTGGAACATCTCCCTTGCGAACTCACAGTTTCATACTTGCTCCATCTCGTTACGTATACAGCCACAATTTCGGCACTTCTATCTGAGTCTTCCACCGGGCTGAGGATAACACACACTCTCTCTTGTTGAGTCTGGAGGTGCAAGAGAGACTTCTTACTTTCGGCAGGGCACATTCCTCCGCCTCGACTCTGAAGTATATATCTGCCAAAGACATTACTCGCTGCGTGGGAGGGGGAGGGGTGAAGGAATGGGGACAGAGTGGGGGGGGGGGGGGCGTAACGTGACAAACGTCGCGGCAGCCACCTGTAAAGCGGAGGCGCTTCTTTCAGCGCCGCGGGCCATTTATTCTGTGGGCGTTATCACGGCTAAGCCGCGCTTGTAGCGGCCGCATATACTGAAATATGGGCCGTCCTCAACGCCGCAGACAGCATAGCGCGCGCCTACAAAGAAGGGGAGATCTACTCGCAGCGGTTTTGCTGCGCCTGCGCGCCTGCTGGTTGAGATACGGCCTATCTGTGAGCCCGCGGGGAGGCACCTATCTTTATGACACAGGGACACCGAGCCTCGAACACCAGCCGCTCTGCCCACTCTCGTGGCCAGAGACACTATCTTACTGTTTCCCACCCCCGCCACGATTACCCGCGCTTATACTGGTCTTCATGTCGAAGCTTAATTTTAAGTTTTTCGCTGAGATGGTCACTGCCGTAAATGCTTGCTGCTCCGGTAAGAAACCAGGCCCCAGTCGCAGATGTTACTAGTTCCCTCTTTAAACACTATAGAAGTCGAGGAGCTGGCAGCGGTAGTTTTCAAATCCAGTAATATAGCACTTCAACGAGGAAAGACCATTAAAATATATTTTCTCCAAATAGTATTTATTTCCTCAAGAAATAACGTCTGAGAATTGTGGCGTTTGCTGTCTTTATTCAGTGGTTTGGTATTTTACTAATTTGTAAATGAAAATGATAATCTTATTTCATTACATTGAGTAATTACTAAATAATTTTTCTCCCGAGTAAAGATTTGATCAAGTAGCTAAAGAACTCCAAGTTAACGTCGTGTTAAAGTGTTGTCTGTAAGTTGTGTAAGTGTCACTAAATCACAGTTCATACAACAAGTTCAGTACAACTATTGATTAAGACGGAAGCAGTTATCTTCAGCAAAATGAGCATTAAAACCACCGAATATCAGCCGCGCACAACACTGACGTATGTTACCTGAAACAATATTCTTCGCAATTCGTGCGTAATTAATTTCGCCTCCATACATCAGCTAGAAAAGTTTCTTAATGAACCAATCTGATTCGAATCATTTTCATTAAAATGAGTTTGGGACCACCGGTGCTCATTTATTTTTACACATTTGTATTACCTTTGGCATTTATTCTGCATAATTGCGTAATTTAAATTTAAATTTGCCGCTGAGATAATTGTTAAGATAGCGGCAGACAATTGATAGAGACTTTCTATTGTTATAGCAAATAAGTAAATATTTACAATGCTTATTAAACGCTATAAAATCTACTTTCGTATTGTGCACTATTTAGACTGCATGAAGCAAACATTTGATTTGTTTCTAAGGAAAACACAGACAAAAACGAGATACAAATCGCTATCACCAATGGCTGCGCTCCTTGTAGCGGAAAGAAATAATTAACACAGATAATGCTTACTGAGAGAGGAATTAAAGTTACAAATAATTATTCACCCATGTTTATAATAATAATGAACTCTATTTTCAAGTAATAATTAACAAATAATTACAATTTCTTAACAGACCTCAGTTCGATATGCGTCCGCAACCTACAAAAGCCAATCAACAAAAGGTAAAAACAAAGGAAAACAAACGAAGATCATAAAAGGAATCTACAATTATCATTGTCTTTGTATAATACACATCGATATGTCCAATTACATCATAGAATATTATATAAATAATTAATATTGATCGTTTGCATTATTTTTTTATATTTCGAATGATAATGTTTATAACTGTTACAGGCAAAATTTCCTCTCGTCGCACTGTACCTAAAATTTATCTCGTGGATGTTACAGAACCTCAAATGAATCCTTGCAAATCAACAGTATATTCTTATAAATAGAAACGGAGCAAGTTAGCAAGAGGTAGCAAATCGTAGAATTTCGCTCCAACCGTGTATTTTGTTTCAGGGTAAGATAATTGATGTAATATATGAATTCAGGTTTTACTGAAACAGACAGAAAAAATGTTTCAGTTAAGAAACTTTCCATAACAGTAAATCCAACATTAATAAGCATTATCAGATCAGAAGAGGCAGTGAGCCACTATAAAAACACTTCCAAATAAATGAACAAAATCTTTTTTCAGAGAAAGGCCAAGAGAACTGTAGGGAACCACCCTGAAAATATTTAATATCTGAATTTTAAGTTGCAATAGAAGCGTTGATATATTACACCTTGACCTCAGCCAGGTGGTTCTTAGCAAGCACTCCGTCTTCAGGCCACAAGTGGCCCATCGGTACCATCCGACCACCGTGTCATCCTCTGCTGAGGATGCGGATGGTAGGGGCGTGTGGTCAGCACACCGGTCTACAGTCGTTGCCATGGTTTTCTTTGATCGGAGCCGCTACTATTCGGTCGAGTAGCTCCTCAATTGGCATTACGAGGCTGAGTGCACAACGAAAAGTGGTTGTTCCACTACGTAAATTCAATAAAGCATAGAATTAATTCAGTTACTACTACAACAGACAAAATCTTTTCAATTGATACATGTCCCGAAAGTATACAACAAGAAAACACTTAATGAACGGTTCAGTTAACACCCGCACAGGCACGAAATCAGAAAAGACAGAAAACGACTCTAAAACAATTTGAAATATACACCAGAGAAATATTATTTCAAAACTAGTACATAATCAAGTAAAACCCAAATCTCAGTCAGTTTAAACTTAGATTACTCAGGATAGTTCCATAAAATAATACATCATTCCTTATTCTGTAACTTACCTTTTAGTTAATTATGCTTTTCGTCGGACACTATTCTAATAAGGCGTATTTACACTTTTTATGCGGCACAGTCGATTTTTAATATTGAATATAACGATACAATATTTCTAAACTGGTTGGCCAAATGAATACGTATAGTAGCTTAATGACAAATTTAGTTTTATTTTTGAATTATCAATCTTCTGATTGATTTGATTGCTCCCCCCCCCCCCCTTCCACGAATTCCTCATATGTGTCAATCTTCTCATCTCAGTTATCTGCTGGACGTATTCCAGTCTCTGTTTTACTCTACAGTTTTTACCATGTACAGTTCCCTTTAGTACCATGGAAGCTACTCGCTTACTCGCTTAGCTACTCGCTGATGTCTTAGAAGATGTCCTGGCATCCTGTCCTTCTTCTCACTGTTTCCCTGCTGTCTTAGCAAATGTTTTATCATATTCCTTTCCTCGCCGATTCTTCGGAGAACCTCCTCATATTTTGCCTGATCTGTTCAACTAATTTTCTGTATTCTTATGCAACACTACATCTCAAATGCTTCGATTCTCTTCTGTTCCGATTTTCGCACAGTCGGTGTTTCACCACCATACTAGGCTGTGCTCCAAACGTACGTTCTCAGAAATTCTTCCTTGTACTACGATCTGCGTTTGAAAATAGTAGATTTGTCTTGGACAGGGACGCCTATTTCCAGTATTACTTGGGACTTTATATCATCCTTGCTCTGTCATTCGCTATTTCTCTGCCTTGGTTTCAGAATTCGTTAACTTCATGTGATCACCAATTCTGATATTACGTTTCTCGCCGTTCCCATTACTGCTACTTCTTGTTACTTTTGCCTTTCTTCGATTTACTTTCAAAATGGTTCAAATGGCTCTAAGGACTTCGGGACTTAACATCTGAGGTCATCAGTCCACTAGGCTTAGAACTACTTAAACCTAACTAACCTAAGGACATCACACACATCCATGCCCGAAGCAGGATTCGAACCTGCGCCCGTAGCGCCTAGAACCTCTCGGCCACCTCGGCCGGCGATTTACTTTCAAACCATATTCCACACCCCAGCGAGTTTTATCATTGATATCATTTCACCCTCAACTTTAATTCCACTCTTGAACCTTTATTTCATTTCGGTCATTCCTTCTTCAATGCACAGATTGAATACTAGGGTCGAAGGATTACGTTCCTGTCTTACACTCATTTAATGCGCGCTCTTCGTTCTTCGTCTTCCAGTTTTAATATTCCCTATTGGCTCTTGTACGTATTGTACATTACCCATCTTTCCCTATAGCTTACCCCATTTTTCTACGAATTTCAAAAATCTTGTCCCACTCGATATTGTCGAACGCTTTTTATAGGTCTACATATCTTATGAACGTGTTTTGATTTTGCTTCAATCTTGCCTCCGTTGTCAACTGCATCATCAGAACTGCTCCTCTGCTGCCTTTACCTTTCATGAAGCGAAACTGATCGTCATCCAACAGGTTCTTAATTTTCGTTTCCAATCATCTAATTAAACTGCCTTTTGCTGCTGCTATTTAGTTTATTTCTCCCATACGCGTTTCGCCTTTTCTTGTTTTAAGGCATCATCAGTGGGATCTACAAAGATACATTTTTGTTTAGTTTTAGATTATTAAACAGTTCACGTCGCGATTTTTGTAAAAAAGTAGTTACTTACAAAAATCGCGACGTGAACTGTTTAATAATCTAAAACTAAACAAAAATGTATCTTTGTAGATCCCACTGATGATGCCTTAAAACAAGAAAAGGCGAAACGCGTATGGGAGAAATAAACTAAATAGCAGCAGCAAAAGGCAGTTTAATTTACAAAACAAGTATTTATATGCTTGCTGCGGAAGATGGCCACGCAAACAAACTTGTTATCTGTATACTATTTTTGTCAACAACTTGGATACTTGAGTTGGCAAACTTTCCTTATATAAAAGATAATCACACATGTGGACCTTTATTTTATTAATTTCATATGATATTCATCACATTCTCTACCTTAAAGTTTGTGACGTCTTAAACTGTGTATACGTGGGGTCCATAACTGGATTAAATAACATTACTTCAGATTTCGCAGAGGAAAACCAAAGTATCCTTTCCCTGGACTAAGTTATTTATTCTGCACACTTCATTTAGGTTGTGTGTGCTAAGGGGCATTTTCTTGTCTGTTTCTCACCACATTCAAGTGTATACTATCTTCACCACTTACACTACATTACATCAGTTTGTCGTTCATCGTCTCTTCGTAAAGAGATAGGGCGTTCTTCAGGCTTTGTCAGGAATACAATTGTGCATTGTGTGAAGCTATGCTTTGATCTCATTGTAAGTGGTTGTTAGGAACTGAGGAAGTGGTAAGGCCGTTATTGTGCGATATCTGTTTCTTGTTCTCCTTCTCTCCTGCTGCCTAGGGCCTTGTGCGACGCCAGACGTGAAGTGAAACTTGTGAATCGATAGTATTTACTTTTTTTCTTTATAGTGAACAAATAGGGTAACGTAACAACTTCATTTACGTTTCTTTCTTACTTGTTTGATATTTTACCAATCGTTTGTGCTTCCCCTGTTATCTTTTCCATTCTTTATCCATATTGTTTCCGATTTCTTATTCCTTCTGCCTTGAAATAATTCTAAGTTTAGTATTTTATCCTTAGAAACGTTTGTTTCTGTTATTTTCGATTCTTTGATGTACGTACTTTCTAGTTTTTTTTTTTATTTGTTTTATCCGCTCTGTTACGATTTATTTCTCCAAAAGTACAGGAATATTGTTTTGTTTGCCTGTTCTCCTTCACTTGATAGAGATGTCCAAATAAGATTAATATCTACTTTGTCAATAATTCATGCTTTCTGCATATTTTCATAGATCTTCCCGTTAGTTCTCATTTTGTGACCATCTTTAGTCTGTATGTCACCCTTTATTGTTCTAATAATCAATCTTTAAAGTATCTGTATTCTGTCCAGATTGTAGTTCGTCATTAAATATTCATAGGCATATAAACATTTTGGTCTTGCCACTGTGATATTGGGTTTAACTATTGTTTTTCCAGATTTGCATTTGTTACTGTAGTTTATTTTTTGTCAAATCGTATGTTGGTTCAGTTTTATTCACCTTCTCAACTACTGCATTTTTTTATAGTTCAGTCTGCTGTGTGGTTACTCCCACATATTTAAATACATTAATTCTCCCACCTTTATCTGTTAATATTTCAGTTATTGTGGTGCGTTTTTTATATTTGTCGTAAATTTTAGTTTTCAGTTGGAATTACGAGGTCAGTTTTATTCGCTACTCTTTTCGGAATATTTATTTGAGTAAATTCTTCTGCCAGCTTTTCTAAAACTATAGCAAAATCGTTTGTACAAGCCAGACAGCTTACCTTAATTGTAATAATCAATTCCTTCTCAGAATCATTTGTTCAATTTACGTATTTCTTAGCTCCAAATCACAGATTTAATCTTTTTTTCTTGAATACAGGCTGATAAGGTGTTAACCCTTGTCCTTGTCTAAGGCCAGCTATTAAATGAAATGATTTGCATACTTCTCCCGTAAATTTCTCTATAGCTACCGTATTTGATACAGTTCCAGGAAACATGAGTGTTAATTTTGTTTATTAATAAATATTGAATTATTTTATGGACATCAAGAGATTGTGAACGGAACCTTGTTCTGTAACTCTGTATCCCATTGTCTGCCGCAAATACGAGAACACGGAGTGGCCAAAACTTGTGCGACAGCACTGGACGTGTCGCCCTCTACGAGCACTCAGAATTTCAGAAAATTGTCGAGGCACGGACAGCAGGATGTGACGGAGTCGTTCTGGAGATATATTGATTCACTCACCTTGATTTGTTATAAATGTTGCTCCTGTGTGCTTGGTGTTGGGTTTATACTACGTAACCAAAGTATCGACGCCATCCCGTAAATACACGAATGGGTTAATGCCATAGTCGTGAATATCGTAGAGTGTTTATGAAGCCATCAGCATGCACCGAAGAAGCGTTGTCATGATGCAAAGTGTCATCACCTTCATGAAACTTCACTGACAAAACGGACGCAAACTGTCTGGAAGCATGTCCACATATGGTGCACCAGTTCTTGGTCCCTGGAGCTGGACACTGGGTCCTAAGTGCTACCATGGCAACATACTGTGCATTTATTTCGCACCTACTGTCTAAGAACGGCATCTGCGCTCAGTTCATTAATTGTTTCAACAGGTGATTAGTAATCGTGGTACCGTCAAAGTACATAAGCTTCATTCCTCTCGAATTAAAACACATGAGCAAGTAAGCAATTTATTTTCTGTTTAAATATTGCGCGAATGGTAGGTAAATCAAGTATGATTTTTGCTGAAATATTGTCCTGTACGTAAATCCTTGTATGCCTCTAGGATTTCCATGTTGCACTCATCATATTTTACGTGTGCACTGGGTGGTATATGTAATGTGGCCATCGAAAAATAAAAAAATGGCTCTGAGCACTATGCGACTTAACTTCTGAGGTCATCAGCCGCCTAGAACTAAGAAATAATTAAATCTAACCAACCTAAGGCCATCACACACATCCATGCCCGAGGCAAGATTCGAACCTGCGACCGTAGCGGTCGCTCGGTTCCAGACTGTAGCGCCAACAACCGCATGGCCACTCCGGCCGGCATCGAAAAATACTTCCAGATGCTGCTAACTGATTCATATCGACAGGACGTGTAGAGCACGACTATAACATAAGTAAAGAGGAAGACATAACTTTCAACCGTATTCGAAAAAATAGAGTTTGAAAATTATAGGCGTGTTCATAAATGTTGAATGGTCACCACACTCAACATGGCCACATCCGAGCGTGTTAACCGGTTAGTTTCAGGAGCGAGAGTACTCTAGTGAGACAGCACTTCCTTTTCTTCTTCCCACGTAATTATTATAACTGTGCAAACTGTCATTACTGATTGATTCATTTGTCATTCCCATAATCTGCATCCTGAGAAAAGAAGAAAACAAGTTTCGTAATGAAACTGGAAAAAATGGATACACAATAACTTTCAATTAAATCGGTGCAGTCATTTTATTTACGTTTTTTATGTACATGTATGGCAAGTATAATGCGTAAACTTTGGAGCGCTGTACAAATCGCGATGATACTGAACACAGAAAGGTGATAAATAATAATTATTGCGACATGCACCACTTGTAATGAACGCCGAATCTTTGAATGTGGGTGATTTTTTCGATGTGGCTATTGCAAAACAAACTTGGCTTACGTTCGTAAATGATGCCCGGTCATCATACAATTTCGCCGCGCACCACGTATATCTGTTGTTAAAATTAAGTGGGAATGATAACTAACGACCATACGAAGTACATAAGCACATGGAAGATGGTCAAACTCGATTTTATCGATAACGGTTGTGAGTTGCGTCTTGCTATTTACAAATGCTGAAGTCTTTGGCGTTCCTGTCATTATGAATTAAATCGGTGATGGGAATTTTGTACGGTCCCCTTGTAAGCTGAAAACAAAATACGTTTATTTTAACAACATTTGAAAGTGTACGCAAATACAGACACAATTAAAAGTGGAACACAAAGACCACGTCCTAATATTTACAGTTCTTACAAATAAAAATATATTAACTAACCCTATTCCTTAAACTCGGAATAACATGTTTTACAGCAATCTTTTGGAAAATTCCTTTCCACTACTGTGCTCTACGGATGAACGGTGTCGGGCTTATTATTTACTCCACCTAATAGGTGGTTCTTTAATTTTTTGTTAACTTGCAATGACAATTACTTGAAAACATAAATGAAAAACGTTCTTCAGAAATGAGAGCTTTGATGGAGTCGTTATGTATGAGAAAAAGGTACAATCGTGCAAAAAACACCACACAGCTGCATCAAAATAAAAGGTATTGTTCTATCGCGCTTTTCTGTATGATGCTATTAGAGATGTTGAATCCTATGGTTTCATCTGCGACTCAACCCATTCTATTCTCCGCATCTAATTTTGGAGGAAGGTGTAACTGAATTTGGAACCCGTTACCCAGTGTACATTTCTCCTTGTGTAATGAATGACATTGGTGAACTTGGCTGAGACTCAAGAAGCAGCCTGTTAGAGATGGCTTACCTGGATTCCTTCTAACAAGCCTGACACGTTATTCGTTTTATTAAGACAGACTCTGTTACATCGCTTTCAGGCACCGAGAAACAGGAAGAAGCAGTTCTTGAATGAAACTGAAGGGGATTATTACGAAGAATATCATATTACAGTAACGCTGAAGTAGAAAGCACGAAACATTGTGAAGTATCTGTTTATGTAGGAACAATCTGGAAACAGCTTCACAAACTCGAATCCCAGTATACGCTGCTTTATCAGGTAAGACAAAGCGCTATTGTACTGGCGCACGGGAGAAAGCAAAAGGATTGATGTTGAATAGTAAAATATCGCAATTAAGAAATGTAGCTTCCCAGACGAAAACAAAGAATAAGAATGAATTGTTCCACTGCTACTTTTTACTGTGCTTTTCCCATTAAATGAGACATATAGAACACTTTCAGTTTTTAAAAATTTGCTTCATGGTCTTTGTTCAGTTTAAATTCTCTTTAATATTGTTTTATGCTGGATGTGAGAGCACATATTAACGTAAGACACAGTTGGGAGATTATCACACTCTGTGCAGTGCACGATATTATTGCAAGCTAGGGTCAGCAATGATACATGTTGCATTTTTATTTAAATATTATTCCTGAAAACCGTTCCCAGGCTGTTTTCCTAAGTTTCAGGTCCTCTATTGCATGACCATGGACCAGCTAGAATTTCAGGCCGTACATGCTGTTTCGATTTTCATATAAGGACTTTGAACCACGATTAAGGAAACGACATAATGAAATGTTATAGGATTAATTCCTCATCTCCAGACAAAGAAAGTATGTAGCATGTTACAGGTGCATATACAGTAGAATTCTTGAGTTCAAAACTTGACGATAAGGTAACGCAAGAATATGTCTGCTCGAAACCATAGCTATATAGCTATCTGAGAAGTACTTAAAATTACAACACTTTTGTTTCTTGATACAAAAGCTGCTGAACAAAAGAGTGGTAGCAGATACAGAAAGAGCAATGCGATTATTCAGCTAATTACACCACTGGCCATTAAAATTGCTACACCACGAAGATGACGTGCTACAGACGCGAAGTTTAACCGACAGGAAGAAGATTCTGTGATATGCAAGTGATTAGCTTTTCATAGCATTCACACAAGTTTGGCGCCGATGGCTACACCTACAAGGTGCTACGTGAGGAAAGTTTCCAACCAATATCCACACACAAACAGCAGTTGACCGGCGTTGCCTGTTGAAACGTTGTCGTGAAGCCTTGTGTAAGGAGGAAAAATGCGTACCAACACGTTTCCGACTTTGATAAATGTCGGATTGTAGCCTATCGCGATAGCGGTTTATCGTATCGCGAAATTTCTGCTCGCGTTGGTCGAGATCCAATGACTGTTAGCAGAATACGGAATCAGTGGGTAGAGGAGGGTAACACGGAACGCCGTGCTGGATCCCAACGGCCTCGTATCACTAGCAGTCGAGATGACATCATCTTATCCGCATGGCTGTAAGGAATGATGCAGCCACGTCTCGATCCCTCAGTCAACACATGGGGACGTTATCAAGACAACAACCATCAACACGAACATTTCAACGATGTTTGCAGCAGCATGGAATACCAGCTCGCAGACCATGGCTGCGGTTACCCTTGACGCTGCATCACAAACAGCAGGGCCTGCAATGATGTACTCAACGACGAACGTGGGTGCACGAATGACAAAACGTCATTTTTTCGGATAAATCCTGGTTCTGTTTACAGCATCATGATAGTCGCATCGTTGTTTGGCGACATCGCGCTGAACGCACATTGGGACCGCATCTCGTGGTCGTGCGGTAGCGTTCTCGCTTCCCACGCCCGGGTTCCCGGGTTAGATTCCCGGCTGGGTCAGGGATTTTCTCTGCATCGTGATGGCTGCGTGTTGTGTGATCTCCTTAGGTTAGTTAGGTAAAAGTAGTTCTAGGGTACTGATGACCATAGATGTTAAGTCCCATAGTGCTCAGAGCCGTCTGAACCATTTGAGCACAATGGGAGCGTGTATTCCTCATACCGGCATGATGGTATGGGGTGCCATTGTTTACATGTCTCGGTCACCTCTTGTTCACATTGACGGCACTTTGAACAGTGGACGTTACATTTCGGATGTTTTACGACCCGTGACTCTCATTCATTCGAAACCTGTAATATCCTACGTTTCAGCAGGATAATGCACGACCACATGTTGCATTTCCTGCACGGGCCGTTCTGAATACAGAAAATGTTCGACTGATGCACTGGCCAGCACATTCTCCAGATCTCTCACTAATTGAAAATGTCTGGTCAATGGTGGCCGAGCAGCTGTCTCATAACAATACGCCAGTCACTACTCTTGATGGGCTGTGTTATTGTGTTGAAGTTGCATGGGCAGCTGTACCTGTACACGCCATCCAAGCTCTGTTTGACTCAACTCCCAGGTGTATCAAGGCCACTATTACGGCCAGAGGTGGTTTTTCTGGATACTGGTTTCTGACGATCTATGCATCCAAATCGCGTGAAAATGTAATCACATGTCCGTTCTAGTATAA
Source organism: Schistocerca gregaria (assembly GCF_023897955.1). Classification (NCBI taxonomy): domain Eukaryota; kingdom Metazoa; phylum Arthropoda; class Insecta; order Orthoptera; family Acrididae; genus Schistocerca; species Schistocerca gregaria. Next base: position 1,121,749,506 of record NC_064920.1, read on the forward strand.
TATACACTCCTGCAAATTGAAATAAGAACACCGTGAATTTATTGTCCCAGGAAGGGGAAACTTTATTGACACATTCCTGGGGTCAGATACATCACATGATCACACTGACAGAACCACAGGCACATAGACACAGGCAACAGAGCATGCACAATGTTGGCACTAGTACAGTGTAAATCCACCTTTCGCAGCAATGCAGGCTGCTTTTCTCCCATGGAGACGATCGTAGAGATGCTGAATGTAGTCCTGTGGAACGGCTTGCCATGCCATTTCCACCTGGCGCCTCAGTTGGACCAGCGTTCGTGCTGGACGTGCAGACCGCGTGAGACGACGCTTCATCCAGTCCCAAACATGCTCAATGGGGGACAGATCCGGAGACCTTGCTGGCCAGGGTAGTTGACTTACACCTTCTAGAGCACGTTGGGTGGCACGGGATACATGCGGGCGTGCATTGTCCTGTTGGAACAGCAAGTTCCCTTGCCGGTCTAGGAATGGTAGAACGATGGTTTCGATGACGGTTTGGATGTACTGTGCACTATTCAGTGACCCCTCGACGATCACCAGAGTTGTACGGGCAGTGTAGGAGATCGCTCCCCACACCATGATGCCAGGTGTTGCCCATGTGTGCCTCGGTCGTTGTCATCGCTGAAGACGACACCTCTCCACTCGTCCCTCCATTAACGCCTGTCGCGACACCACTGGAGGCGGGCTGCACGATGTTGGGGCGTGAGCGGAAGACGGCCTAACGGTGTGCGGGACCGTAGTCCAGCTTCATGGAGACGGTTGCGAATGGTCCTCGCCGATACCCCAGGAGCAACAGTATCCCTAAGTTGCTGAGAAGTGGAGGTGCGGTCCCCTACGGCACTGCGTACGATCCTACGGTCTTGGCATGCATCCGTGCGTCGCTGGGGTCCGGTCACAGGTCGACGGGCACGTGTACCTTCCGCCGACCACTGGCGACAACATCGATGTACTGTGGAGACCTCACGCGCCACGTGTTGAGCAATTCGGCGGTACGTCCACCCGGCCTCCCGCATGCCCACTATACGCCCTCGCTCAAAGTCCGTCAACTGCACATACGGTTCACGTCCACGCTGTCGCGGCATGCTACTAGTGTTAAAGACTGCGATGGAGCTGCGTATGCCACGGCAAACTGGCTGACACTGACGGCGGTGGTGCAGAAATGCTGCGCAGCTAGCGCCATTCGACGGCCAACACCGCGGTTCCTGGTGTGTCCGCTGTGCCGTGCGTGTGATCATTGCTTGTACAGCCCTCTCGCAGTGTCCGGAGCAAGTATGGTGGGTCTGACACACCGGTGTCAATGTGTTCTTTTTTCTATTTCCAGGAGTGTATTTGTCCAATGAATACCCGTTTATCATCTGCATTTCTTCTTGGTGTTGCAATTTTAATGGCAAGTAGTGTAATAAGTACTCTGACCAGCACCAAACACATAAATTACTGTCATGAGACATTAAAGAGTCCGTAAGGCGAGCAGGAATCTTAAAGGACCTAATGTACGTGGTAGCTACCATTCTTTGGCTACAACCTTTAGTCTGAAGGCCAGACACTTTTCCCTGAATGTTAAATGCGTTTTTATGATCGTATGATAGTAAGCTGTATGAATAAAATTCACCTTAAGGATAGAATAAGGGTCATAGGTTTCAGTTACTTCCTCTTCTTTCACAAAGCCCACATATATGTGTTTTTCAAGTTTATTCTACACGTCAGTAAGTAAAGTCTATTACTGAATAATGTTTCAGCAATACAGTCTGATTATTACGTTGTGTGTTGATGAGTAGGTATCTATTACATTATAGTATATGTTCTGAATTGTTGCTGCAATCAAGCTGAACAATCACAGCCCTTTAGCGATATGTATTTTGGTACTCTGTTTACATTATTTGGCTACGAATACTTTCCCTAGATAGAATTACTCTTGCTTCTGGTTCTCATTTTCACACCTTAACATCCAGTGCAACCATGGATCATATTGTCTCTTTTTTTCTCTATTACGGTAAGTATCGAGGAAAGCTAACGAAAAACTCCGAGAGAATCCTTCAGCCTTGGGTAACATCATTTTAGATTAGTTGGACTGAAGTTTAGTTTCAATTCTAGTACACATTTAAATTGTTTTACACGGAACATGTTAAGTTCGTTTTCATATTGTTGCAATTAATGGTTAAGGTAATAAGTACAAGTATTACTGCAATGAGTTATACAGTAGATTTGATTAAAGTTTCTTGGGCTGGATGTGTGCAAGAAGATATTTTGCTAAACCAGTATCATTTGCAAGGAACAGTAACACGTGAAACAAGTACATTCCTGTGATCGAGTGTCGGTGTTCAAGTGTGTGTGAAATCTTATTGGACGTAACTGCTAAGGGCATCAGTCCCTAACCTTACACACCACTTAACCAAAATTATCCCAAGAACAAACACACACACACACACACCCATTTCCGAGGGGGGACTCGAACCTCCGCCGGGACCAGATCGCGTATCGGATTGTAATCGTGAGTTCATCGTGATTTCAGCAAAGATGACGGAAGGGATGGCGGTGGAGAAAGCGGATGGTCATTAATCTCTTCATTTATATCAGATAGGAGGTGAGTAGTTAGGGCACACCAATGCCCTCAGGATGGTGGAAGGATAGGATTCGCAAGGCGCCACTCAGCTATCGCTGGAAAACGTATATGTAACATTTTACCATCGAGCATAAGCAGTAAAAGTCAACATGAAATTTTCTGGAAATGAAGAGATCAATGTAGGTTACACGAAATTAACGATCATGACGGGAGACACATCTCTTCTATCCCTATTGGAATCGTTAGGTATTTAGGAGTAGCAGTTATGAATGTCAACACCATATCACCAGCACCACATGAAAATATGCTTGCAAGGCTTGCCCACACTGTCCTCTAGTTGCAGTGAGGGTGATCACACAACGGGCAGGAATGCACAATCCATAAAAGCAAACGTTATATTTATTTAAATGGCACATGTATTTCTGTTTTCAGAAATAAAACTAGAGTTTTCCTTTATTGATAAGACGTGGTTATATTGTCCCAAACCCAATTATTAATGGCTCCTAGCCACAAAAAACTGAAAGTTTGTGCATGACATCCAGTGCGGCAAACGCACTCACCTCCGATGGACATGCATTACCTCAACAAATGTTCTGAGTGCCCACTGTGGAGACGATGAACACGTGAACGTTTCACAGATTGTACAGTTTCCACAGATACTGCCACACGCTGAGCGAGAATACGTTGTTGCGTATCCTCAGGTGGTACATGCACTCTTCACTGTGCCCCAGCGAATGAAGTCTAATTTTGTCACGTGGGGGGACTGGGATGAGTATCTCACAGGACTCTAGCATATTTAAAAAATGCAGCACCTGAATGGCAACGGAGCAACAGACAGAACGAATAAGTTTTCTAGAAAGTACTCAGAGTACAAAGGAGACGTCCCCGGAAGGGCGTTACTTTGGCGTTGGCTGGAAATGTTACTTAGTCTCACGAGGCATCACGTCGGCTCACATGTCGAGCCACGAGGACCATATATGGTCGTACTGGAGACCTCGCAGGGCAGGTCCGGAAGTGCCAACGTGGAACGGTCATCGTGAATTGCTGCACGGTGTAAAGACAGAGATGGCGCAGCCCCTGGGAGGGTTCAGTACAGACAGCAGTCCAAGTGGGACGTCTGTGTACATCAGGCCAGGAGTCTGGACTTGTAATATTCGCTCCTGCTCTTATCTCCGTCATACATAGCCGCGTACCTCCCTCCATGGAATTCTGCAATCAGGAGTTGTGTGCTTTCATTCAGTCATTATTCATTTCTGGCTCAGACAAGCAATTAATAATTGGTGCACCAGGTATAGCATTCCCACGAATAAACAATATAAGTTTTTGACCACTACTAACATCGTAGTTATTCAAGTCGTTCCCCTGTTCGATTGTTTCCCGACCGAGTCCCACAACTCTTTCAAATTTACATCTCCACGTCCTCTGACTGGACGGACCAGCTCCTGTCTCCATTGTCACTGAGCATCCAGACTGCTCTCCGGACACGATAGGACCTCCTGTCGTAATCAATGTATCAGTGCATCCACAGCTTCCCTGAAAACATGTCCATACGCTACAGTCTGGAGCCTGGCGCTCGCTACGGTCGCAGGTTCGAATCCTGCCTCGGGCATGGATGTGTGTGATGTCCTTAGTTTAGTTAGGTTTAATTAGTTCTAAGTTCTAGGCGACTGATGACCTCAGAAGTTAAGTCGCATAGTGCTAAGAGCCAACCAAAACATGTCCATAACGTGCGGTGCATCCATCATGCCGGAACCACAATGACCTAAGCGTTTCCAATCTCACATTCTCCATGAGAAACGGTAGAGTGCCTGATAGAAATGACTCATACCGCCGTCCAGTTAATGTTTCCCTATGAAAATAGGCACTTACAACATGGGATACCAATGACGCCACACCGAACATTTGACACCCAACCGTCAGTGATGAACAATTGCACAAAGCCAGTGGTGACTTTCACTGACCAGTACTGCATGTTCCACAGATTCAAGTGATAACCGTTTATAAACAAAGCTTTATCCGTAAACATCTCATCACGCAGGAAGTCTGCATGACTTTTTCTTGGTGGAGTGAGGTGTGATACAGATAAAATGTATGCATATGCCAGATGGTCCACACACTATTGTGGTGTACTTCAGAAGTGTCTGCAATCTGTCGCACACTCACGTCATTAGTATGCGCTACAGCAGGGCTTCCCAACGTGTGGTCCGAGGACCCCTTAGGAGTCCGCCGGCTCTTTATAGGGGGTCCGCGGCCACGTTTTACCAAATCGTGTAAAATAATGAGTAAAATTATTGAATAGAAATGTGAAAATCAATTTCATCACTATTTTTTTCGTGTGAAAAACATGTGTACTTCAGGTCATATTCCCAAGCAGCCTTTGCGGTTCCTAATTGATAACGCTTACACAGTTTAGTGCCGGAGAATGCTGCTTCTCTGATCGACTGTTTCGCAACAATACGGCAATACGGGGTCGCTTGTGCGCCGGCTCACGGCGCTAGATGCGCTGAAACCTTTTACTCATGCGCAGAGCAAGCTTGGTTGACCAATCACAGCGCTCACTGGCACATATGCAGCCCCAGGCATCATTAAATGTTAAACTTGCTTTGTAGGTGCACTATCTATTTCGTAAGTTGATTTTTGACCAGTTTATTACTTCTAACATGGATCGGTGGCTGAAGTGAGGATCATTGAAGGAAGGGCGTAGTTTCTCCATCGCCTTCACAACAAGAGATGTTTCCAGTTGAAATGAATGGGGAGGGAGGATGACCAAAGAACGAATTATCACACGAAGCTCCACAGCCAGATTTATTGTGTGATAACGCTGCAAGTACTCCATTGATTGCGATATCCTGTGGAAGTGGAATAACCAAGAAGGGGAAGTACAATGAAAGCTATTTAGAAATGAGTTTTATGGAGACAAAGGAGGGTAAAGCTCAGTGTGTAATTTGTACGTGAGTCCTTCCAAACAGTTCATATTGAAGGTACTCACCCTGAGTTCCAGACTAAAGACATCGATTTTTTCAAAAGAAAGAGTGCTGAACCAGCTGGTTCTGAGCATTGCATGAAAACTCATGCAAAAACTATTAATGAAAATTCGTTAAAAGCCTCTTTCCTGGGTAGTTATCGAGTGACAAAAACAGGTAAAACTCAGAAAATCTCATAAAGCCGTGTGTTAATGATATTGTTTCTTGCATGCTAGACGAAAAGGCAGTAAAGCTTGTATCTTTGGTGCCATTACCATACAATGCTGTCAAGAAATATATTGTTGACATGTCAAATTATGTGAAAGACACTCTTGTTTCTTGCATCGAACATAATTCATTTTCTCTGCAGATAGATGAATCCACTGATGTTACAGGACTAGCGATTTTATTGGCTTTTGTCCTGTGTGAATACTCTGGATGTTTTGAGGTGGACCTCTTATTGTGCAGACCACTACCTGCCAACACAACAGGTGCTTAAATATTCCGTCTATTGGATGATTTTTTAAGGACTAACGAAGTTTCATGGTCTAATTGCATAGCTGTGTGCACAGATGGTGCAAAAGCTATGATGGGTCCTACAGTCAGAGCAGTAACGAAAATAAAAGAAAACGCCAAGAATTGCAGCAGTAGTCATTGTGCTCTCCACAGATACGCTTTAGCTACGAAACAAATGCCTGTTTCATTCAAGAAAGTTTTAGACAAATCGATTCAAACCATTAACTACATAAAATCAAGGCCGTTGAAGTCAAGACGTTTCACATACTGTGTGAAGATATCGGAAGCCTTCATCGTTCCCTACTTCTCCACACAGAAGTGAGGTGGCTCTCACATGGGAATGCACTCTATCGGTTGTACGAATTAAGATTGGAAGTCTTATCTTACCTTTTGTAGCATAACACCAAATTAGCATACCTTATTAATGACCGAAATTTTCTCCAAAATGAACGAAATGAATGTTTCACTCCAAGGAGAAAGTGAAACAAAGGTCACTGTTCTCGACAAAGTTCGAGCATTCAAGAGGAAAACCAAACCTTGGCGCTTGCGAGGAATTTGTTTCGTCAAATCCTGGAGCATCTCCGAAGCTTGAAGTCATTGTTGGAGCATTATTTTGCAACAGCTGAAGAGGAGAAGCTGCAGAAATACAAATGGGTGGTCAACTCATTCACTTCATCTAAAAAGCCGAACATTGTATCACCAAATGAATATGAGTTGTTGATAGAAGTTGCCACAGACCCTACCTTGAAATTAAGTTTTGACATTTTATTCACACTTTTGGATCCGTTTGGATAACAAGAAATACTATCCCCTTGTTGAAAAGGCAAAATGTGTACTTCTTCCGTTTGCCACAACACACATATGTGAATCTGGATTCTCGGTCTATGCTGCCCACAAAATTACGTACCGAAGCTGTCTAGATGTGGAACCAGACATCCGTCTACAGTGGTCAAGAACTGAACCCGACTTATCAAAATTGTGGCAGCAGAAGTACCATCACATTACGTATTAAATTATTATTCCTACAGACTCATCTATAGTAAGGAAGAAAACATTTTTCTTCGTAGATGCTCAGTGAACGTACCTGAACTATAAATCTGTAGGAATTTTGTTTCTGTCTTCTATAATTTACAAAATAATTATTAATTGCATTCTGTTGACATTGATATTTCTTTTACGAAAATTAAAATGACCTCTAAAGCTAATATCTTTTCTCTATAATATTATCCGTCCTCTCAGTTAAAGATATCGCATGCCTATACCTCAATTCCCCCCCCCCCCCCCTCCATGAACCATGGACCTTTCCGTTGGTGGGGAGGCTTGGTGCCTCAGCGATTCAGATAGCCGTACCGTAGGTGCAACCAAAACGGAGGGGTATCTGTTGAGAGGCCAGACAAACGTGTGGTTTCTGAATAGGGGCAGCAGCCTTTTCAGTAGTTCCAAGGGCAACAGTCTGGATGATTGACTGACCTGGCCTTGTAACAATAACCAAAACGGCCTTGCTGTGCTGGTACTGCGAACGGCTGAAAGCAAGTGGAAACTACGGCCGTAATCTTTCCCGAGGGCATGCAGCTGTACTGTATGATTAAATGATGATGGCGTCCTCATGGGTAAAATGTTCCGGAGGTAAAATAATCCCCCATTCGGATCTCCGGGCGGGAACTACTCAAGAGGATGTCGTTATCAGGAGAAAGAAAACTGGCGTTCTACCGATCGGAGCGTGGAATGTCAGATCCCTTAATCGGGCAGCTAGGTTAGAAAATTTAAAAAGGGAAATGGATAGGTTAAAGTTACATATAGTGGCAATTAGTGAAGTTAGGTGGCAGGAGGAACAAGACTTCTGGTCAGGTGACTACAGGGTTATAAATACAAAATCAAATAGGGGTGATGCAGGATTAGGTTTAATAATGAATAGGAAAAGAGGAATGTGGGTAAGGTACTACAAACAGCATAGTGAACGCATTATTGTGGCCAAGATAGACATGAAGCCCACACATACTACAGTAGTACAAGTTTATATGCCAACTAGCTCTGCAGATGACGAAGAAATTGAAGAAATGTATGATCAAATAAAAGAAATTATGCAGATAGTGAAGGGTGATGAAAATTTAATAGTCATGGGTGACTGGAATTCGGTAGTAGGAAAAGGGAGAGAAGGAAACGTAGTAGGTGAATATGGACTGGGGCAAAGGAATGAAAGAGGAAGCCGCCTTGTAGAATTTTGCACTGAGCACAACTTAGTCATAGCTAACACTTGGTTCAAGAACCATAAAAGAAGGCTGTATACATGGAAGAAGCTTGGAGATACTGACAGGTTTCAGATAGATTATATAATGGTAAGACAGAGATTTAGGAACCAGGTTTTAAGTTGTAAGACATTTCCAGGGGCAGATGTGGACTCTGACCACAATCTATTGGCTATGACCTGTAGATTAAAACTAAAGAAACTGCAAAAAGGTGGAAATTTAAGGAGATGGGACCTGGATAAACTAAAAGAACCAGAGGTTATACAGAGTTTCAGGGAGAGCATAAGGGAACAATTGACAGTAATGGGGGAAAGCAATACTGTAGAAGAAAAATGAATAGCTTTGAGGGATGAAGTAATGAGGCAGCAGAGGATCAAGTGGGTAAAAAGACGAAGGCTAGTAGAAATCCTTGGGTAACAGAAGAAATATTGAATTTAATTGATGAAAGGAGAAAATATAAAAACGCAGTAAATGAAGTAGGCAAAAAGGAAAACAGACGTCTCAAAAATGAGAACGACAGGAAGTGCAAAATGGTTAAGTAGGGATGGCTAGAGGACAAATGTAAGGATGTAGAGGCTTATCTCACGAGGGGTAAGATAGATACTGCCTGCAGAAAAATTAAAGAGACGTTTGGAGATAAGAGAACCACCTGTATGAACATCAAGAACTCAGATGGAAACCCAGTTCTAAGCCAAGAAGGGAAAGCAAAAAGGTGGAAGGAGTATATAGAGGGTCTATACAAGGGCGATGTACTTGAGGACAATATAATGGAAGTGGTAGTGGATGTAGATGAAGATGAAATGGGAGATACGACACTGCGTGAAGAGTTTGACAGAGCACTGAAAGACCTGAGGCCCCCGGAGTAGACAATATTCCATTGGAACTACTGACGGCCTTGGGAGAGCCAGCCCTGACAAAACTCTACCATCTGGTGAGCAAGATGTATCAGACAGGCAAATACCCTCAGACTTCAAGAAGAAAATAATAATTCCAATCCTGAAGAAAGCAGGTGTTGACAGATGTGAAAAATACCGAACTATCAGTTTAATAAGTCACAGCTGCAAAATACTAACGCAAATTCTTTACAGACGAATGGAAAAACAAGTAGAAGCCGACCTCGGGGATGATCAGTTTGGATTCCGTAGAAATGTTGGAACACGTGAGGCAATACTGTCCCTACGACTTATCTTAGAAGCTAGATTAAGGAAGGGCAAACCTACGTTTCTAGCATTTGTAGACATAGAGAAAGCTTTTGACAATGTCGATTGGAACACTCTCTTTCAAATTCTGAAGGTAGCAGGGGTAAAAGGCAGGGAGCGAAAGGCTATTTACAATTTGTACAGAAACCAGATGGCACTTATAAGAGTCGAGGGGCATGAAAGGGAAGCAGTGGTTGGGAAGGGAGTGAGACTGGGTTGTAGTCTCTCCCCGAAGTTATTCAATCTGTATATTGAGTAAGCAGTGAAGGAAACAAAAGAAAAATTCGGAGTAGTTATTAAAATCCATGGAGAAGAAATAAAAATGTTGAGGTTCGCCGATGACATCGTAATTCTGCCAGAGACAGCAAAGGACTTGGAAGAGCAGTTGAACGGAATGGATAGTGTCTTGAAAGTCGGATATAAGATGAACATTAACAAAAGCAAAACGAGGATAATGGAATGTAGTCGAATAAAGTCGGGTGATGCTGAGGGCATTAGATTAGGAAATGAGACACTTAAAGTAGTAAAGGAGTTTTGCTGTTTGGGGAGCAAAATAAGTGATGATGGTCGAGGTAGAGAGGATATAAAAGGTAGATTGGCAATGGCATGGAAAGCGTTTCTGAGGAAGAGAAATTTGTTAACATCGTGTATAGATTTAAGTGTCAGGAAGTCATTTTTGAAAGTATTTGTATGGAGCGTAGCCATGTATGGAAGTGAATCATGGACGATAAATAGTTTGGACAAGAAGAGAATAGAAGCTTTCGAAATGTGGTGCTACAGACGAATGCTGAAGATTAGATGGGTAGATCACATAACTAATGAGGAAGTATTGAATCGGATTGGGGAGAAGAGAAGTTCGTGGCACAACGTGTCCAGAAGAAGGGATCGGTTGGTAGGACATGTTCTGAGGCATCAAGGGATCACATATTTCGTATTAGAGGGCAGTGTGGAGGGTAAAAATCGTAGAGGGAGACCAAGAGATGACTACACTAAGCAAATTCAGAAGGATGTAGGTTACAGTAGGTATTGGGAGATGAAGAAGCTTGCACAGGATAGAGTAGCATGGAGAGCTGCATCAAACCAGTCTCAGGACTGAATACCACAACAACAACAACACATCTGAAAGTGTAGGTGTACCTATCTCTCCAGTTACATACTGCGAACCCTTGAAGCTGTGTGCTCACGTTCAAAGATCGTAAATGTGCAGACAAGCTTGCAGATAATCATAGGAACAATAGCTACAGGATGTACTGTCATAGTTGCACAGGATTATTTGTGAACTGTGTAACTGGTTCTGATTTTCTAAGAGAAAAGAATAAAAGAATTGAGTTTTTCTTGTGCATGTGCCTTTTTACTGTGAATGCTGTCCACATTTCATTGCTCTCGTTAAATTGATCACGTGTCCATGGAAAACAATGCCAGGGCCTTAAATTAACTGGATGGCACACTGAGGACTGAACAGCAAGGAAGCTGCCGCTTAAGCCTACAAAAGTACTTGATACCACGGAAGAAATAGTATCTAAAACTAATGAATCAGATGACTTGACAGGAGCTCAATAGTAGGAGAAATTTAACTTCTGGTTTAAATATACAGGTATTTCTAAGGAGAAGCCTGGAGCGATCTCTTGATACATGTGCCATCCTGAAGTAGTATCCATAAAAGGGTTTGCCATTGTTGCTACTCAATTCCGAGGTCAAAGAGAACAGGAAGATGAGCTAATGTTGTCGTCAAGGTACCATTGAAAAGAAAACCTGATGGGGCGAGTATTTAGAGAGCTAAACAGATTTACTCGAACATATTCCCACCACTGGCACACTATAGGCTCGATTATCTGAAGTCATTCAAGGCAATTGTGAACAAGCTACCTCAATCTTCGATAGATTACCCTTCTGCAGAATTAATGTTTAAAAGGGTAGAGAGGAATTAAGCATATCAATGAAGTCCCTGAAGTACTCCAGACGGTGCCGATCTTTGTGAGGAGAAAGACTGCCAGATTTTAGTGCTAATTAGTCATATAAGTCTATGTGTGTTATTTACTGAGTTTTCAGTTATTTATTAGTTTTGAATAAAATTGGCTAAACACCAGTATATTATATAGTTATGGCATAAGATGTGTATATTATTGTGTGTGAATGTACAGGGTTTCCTCCTTAACTTTGCTACCTCATATATTCATGAAAAGAAACAAAATGTGAAAATGTGATTGACCAGGCATGCACCTATGTCAGGGGCTCATACAAGAAGTAGAATTCATAATCCGTAAGGTCAACGAACATCTCTTTCTACATAAAGTTAGTATTTTTTTTAAATGGCACATGTATGAAAGCTTGGAAACTTAAAGGTCTGTGTTAGAGTCCTTTCATTCTATTTAGCTCGATTTATTGTTGTTTGCGTCATACATTAGCACCTCTAAATGTACTGTGGGATTTCTAAATTTATCCGGGAGGAGAATGAGTAGTGGAATATGTTGTATTCACATATAAAGAAGAACAACTTGTCATACAACACTTTAAAACACATTTTTTACGTAAATCTTATCATACAGAGTTCCCTATGAAATCCACATCCACTTCCTTTACGTAGTGTACACGATGTCTTTAATATATTGTCTTCTCTTTCCCTTCTGGTGTGAAAGGACGAATGAGTGTGAGTGTGAGTGTTTGTAGTTGCATGCCCGGTGGTAGCAGAGATATTCTGCCAGCTAGAGAACAGATGGAACAAAGTCTGAGTAGGTAGATACGATTTCTAAGGTAAAGAGGTTTATCTCCTTGGTGTGGTCCTGTCCGTCCCTTGTCAAGTTGGTAAAGGAAACTGGTCACTTCCTGTTGTATCTGTGAGATACTCTCCGACGGGGCCCACGCTAGTCAGTCTGTTGGCAGTTTCTCAAGTAGTAACATCTCCAGGTAAGCGCTTGTTTGGCTAGTCCGAAGGACAATGGAATTCTTAAGTTTTCAGCCTAACTCAAATATTAATTACTTTTCTTACGGATCTATATCTCAAATATTTTCTTATTTTAAATCGGGATGCAAGGAGATTTCTGTGTTGGTTTCGGAGTGTATTGCGGTAGTTGCTTTGTTTCCAATCCAATAAAGGAAAGTGGAAGCAAGTTAATTCATGAGGCGAAATTCTGATTAAAATCATCGCTCTTTAGTGTGAATGTGCTTATAAGTGTTTTCTCTCGTTGAAATTCTTCAAATTAATAATTTCTCTGTGTGTTCAACGGACGTGGTGTGTGCTTTGTAGTAGCAGTACCACGTGCCCGTAAAATTTTTTGAGCCATCAGGTCAATACTATGCCGTTCGGAAGTTTCTTTTGTAACTAATGTGTTTGTATTTGATTTAGTCATTAAAATCGTTGTGGAATTACACATTTTCTGTAAATGTACTTCTGCACTTGCAACATGAACTGTAGTAACAAAACTAGCTCTCAACTGCTCTCCTGCGTAATATGTCACGTATTCAAACCTAATTAATCGGTGTCGTGAGCAGTTTTCGTGTTTCACAATTTCTAGAAAGATTTTTATAGAGCATTTTGATAATATTGTGGATATATCGAACCACGCGATCTTTGTCTAAACTTCCAATACCAGTCTGTGGTTATCCTTTGGGAACACTACTACGCTAGGACCGGAATTTCCTTGTCTTAAATGGAAAGGATTGGTGATGGCTCATTTCCTTTTTTGTGTACTCTTGTAATATCTTTGTGTGCTTGTTTGAATGCGGTATCTCATCCTGTTTCCTATTCCTTCTGGTTCCTATTCGTTGAAAATCACATTTTATGCTAATTGAATCCCTGCTGAGTAACACTTTTCTTAATTCGCAACTGTAAATAAGGCACCAGCTTGGAGACAGACTTACCATGTGTTATACGTTTTATTGGACACAGGTGAATTTTAAAATAAATATAAAAGTTTAAACTTACTTTACGTTGCTTTAGTTTAATTTTCCCCATTATCTGTTTACATAAAATAATAGTAAAATTATAAAAAAGGAGCTGATATTGTGGGTGACTATTCCATAGATTAAAAAAAATTATAACAGTAGTAAAAATTTGTCAGTCGCCCACGCATACTTTCCAGTCTAAGTTCCGAAGGGTTTAAAAACACTAGGCTCATTATAAGCTAGAGGTATAATTACAGCAAGCTTAGTTTCAGTGTTCTACAGTTCACACATTCTGAAATATTAGTTTTCAAAGGATGGCAACGGAGCCGCAGTTTCTGCCTTAATGCACAGGGCAAAGATTTTCTGCAGCTTGCTATAAACACACCTATGTCACAGTGCTATACTGTTTATTCTATTAGTCTGTCGGTGTCCAGAAGGAATATATACCGCGACGCATTTCGCTAACGTTATTGGACAGTGCTTTTCCTGTGTTGGTGGGGTGACATTTGCGGTCGTCTCATCGAGATGCTGGTCTTCATTAATGAAGAAAAATTAAACAGGGTGTTAATTTACAGCCAATAGGACAAAAATGTAACCACAAGTGTAGCGGTTTAGGCTGAATGCTACCCAGATCGACGGCGTCCATTACGCTGTAACAGTTCTAATGCAAACAGGCAGCTGGGAACCAAATGGTTCAATTGGCTCTAAGCGCTATGTGACTTGACATCTGAGGTCATCAATCCCCTTCACATAGAGCTACTTAAACGTAACTAACCTAAAGGGCATCACAGACATCCATTACCGAGGCAGGATACCAACCTGCGACTTTAGCAGCAGCGCGGTTCCGAACTGAAACGCCTAGAACCGTTCGGCCACAGAGGTCGGCCTGATGCGCACCAAGAAAGCGTCAACATATAGACACAGCAACTAACAATGATAATTAAACTCTTGTTCAGGCTACTGTAGCGTAGGGCTTCCCAACCGTTTCAGCTGGAGGACCCCTTCTTCAGTCGAAAATCCATGGCGGACACCTAGTCAGTCAAGAGCACAGTAACTTTAAATTTCATAGCGAACCCCATGGGAATTGAAAGCTTCTTAATGCAAGTGCCATGCTCTCAATGACGCCCCCCCCCCCCCCCCCCCCCCCCCCCGCCACGAAGTATCAATAGTCTTTGGTTTAGAGATGAATGAAAACAACTTGAAATTAACGATCCAATTTGATTCCCACTGTATCCAGACACTTACTAATGGATTTACTCCCTTTGTTCAGCACGATATAGCCTGATTAAAATTACTTGGTAATTGGCATTTCACACGTTGGAGCTGCCTTCCTCCAAGAGCAATCAACGTCACGTCCCAACTGTTCGCTGATCCCGCTGTTGACAAGCTACCGCCTTTGGTCTGTTCACTTCCACTGTTTGTCTACTGTTTTGTAAGGAGCGTGGGGATATTTCGTAACAGTCGTGTGTGTGTGTGTGGGGAGGGGGTTTTCGTGAATTCTGAAGAAAAATGTCAAATGTATGTAAAGTCTATGAGACTTAACTGCTGAGGTCATCAGATCTTAGTCTTACATACTATTAAACTAGGTTTAACTTCCTCTAAGGACACACACACACACACACACACACACACACACACACACACACACACACACGCTCGAGGGAGTGACCGCGCAATCCACACGACATGGTGCCCTAGACTGCGCGGCCATTCCGCAGACCCATTATTCGGGATACAAACACATCACAAAAGAAAGAGGCCAAGGAATTGCCTTTAAAGGGCTATGTGCAATGTGTGGGAATACATTCACCCAGTTTACATGCGTTTCCAAAACCGGATTTCGTAAGCCGATGTCCAAGTTTCGCTTTGGTTAATCAGGCAAACACTTCAAAATGGATTCTGGAAATCTGCTTTTATAAAGCCGTTTTTCAGTTCCACAATCGATTTTTGTGCCCATGTATACAGCTCGGAAAGTCTAGTTGTTTTTACGTCTTTGCGTATCTACTGAACGGCAGCTGTCAGTTCATAGCCGGCAGCTAGCAGGTGGCGTTGCAACAGTGAACTGACAGCAGGTAGCTGGCCACTGGCAGGCGGCGTGGCAACAGTTTAGCCACAGCTGACAACCTCCACTACTACTTGCACACTATATCGTGGCAGTCAGTCTCGACTGTAACCAAATTAGGAAAAACAAACAAACAGACTCTCTTATTTCTATATAAGAAGACAAAGCATTTCACAGAACGTAAGACTGTTTTTCTCCAAGTAAACAATTCTGGCAGAGGTGGTTTACATATTACAAGGTGGCATGTAAAAAGTCCGCATTTGCTTACGCTCACAGCCTGTTGCCACAATACAGTGTCAGAGTAAAAGCAAGTAATTGTAATTGAAGAATTGTTGTTTTTGTTGTTGTTGTGATCTTCAGTCCTGAGACTGGTTTGATGCAGCTCTCCATGCTACTCTATCTTATGCAAGCTTCTTCATCTCCCAGTACCTACTGCAACCCACATCCTTCTGAATCTGCTTAGTGTAGTCATCTCTTGGTCTTCCTCTACGATTTTTACCCTCCACGCTGCCCTCTAATACTAAATTGCTGATCCCTTGATGCCTCAGAACATGTCCTACCAACCGATCCCTTCTTCTGGTCAAGTTACGCCAGAAACTTCTCTTCTCCCCAATTCTATTCAATACTTCCTCATTAGTTACGTGATCTACCCACCTAATCTTCAACATCCATTCTGTAGCACCACATTTCGAAAGCTTCTATTCTCTTCTTGTTCAAACTATTTATTGTCCACGTTTCACTTCAAAACTTGGCTACACTCCATACAAATACTTTCAGAAACGACTTCCTGACACTTAAATCTATACACGATGTTAACAAATTTCTCTTCTTCAGAAACGCTTTCCTTGCCATTGCCAGTCTACCTTTTATATCCTCTCTACTTCGACCATCATCACTTATTTTGTTCCCCAAATAGCAAAACTCCTTCACTACTTTAAGTGTCTCATTTCCTAATCTAATGCCCTCAGCATCACCCGACTTTATTCGACTACATTCCATTATCCTCGTTTTGCTTTTGTTGATGTTCATCTTATATCCTCCTTTCAAGACACTATCCATTCCGTTCAAATGCTCTTCCAAGTCCTTTGCTGTCTCTGACAGAATTACGATGTCATTGGCGAACCTCAACCTTTTTTATTTCTTCTCCATGGATTTTAATAACTACTCCGAATTTTTCTTTTGTTTCCTTCACTGCTTACTCAGTATACAGATTGAATAACATCGGGGAGAGACTACAACCCAGTCTCACTCCCTTCCCAACCACTGCTTCCCTTTCATGCCCCTCGACTCTTATAAGTGCCATCTGGTTTCTGTACAAATTGTGAATAGCCTTTCGCTCCCTGCCTTTTACCACTGCTACCTTCAGAATTTGAAAGAGAGTATTCCAATCGACACTGTCAAAAGCTTTCTCTAAGTCTACAAATGCTAGAAACGTAGGTTTGCCCTTCCTTAATATAGCTTCTAAGATAAGTCGTAGGGACAGTACTACCTCACGTGTTCCAACATTTCTACGCAATCCAAACTGATCTTCCCCGAGGTCAGCTTCTACTAGTTTTCCCATTCGTCTGTAAAGAATTTGCGTTAGTATTTTGCAGCTGTGACTTATTAAACTGATAGTTCGGTATTTTTGACATCTGTCAACACCTGCTTTCTTCGGGATTGGAATTATTATTTTATTCTCGAAGTCTGAGGGTATTTCGCCTGTCTGATACATCTTGCTCACCAGATGGTAGAGTTTTGTCAGGGCATGCTCTCCCAAGGCCGTCAGTAGTTCCAATGGAATGTTGTCTACTCCGGGGGCCTCAGGTCTTTCAGTGCTCTGTCAAACTCTTCACGCAGTATCGTATCTCCCATTTCATCTTCATCTACATCCACTACCATTTCCATTATATTGTCCTCAAGTACATCGCCCTTGTATAGACCCTCTATATACTCCTTCCACCTTTCTGCTTTCCCTTCTTTGCTTAGAACTGGGTTTCCATCTGAGCTCTTGATGTTCATACAAGTGGTTCTCTTATCTCCAAACGTCTCTTTAATTTTTCTGTAGGCAGTATCTATCTTACCCCTCGTGAGATAAGCCTCTACATCCTTACATTTGTCCTCTAGCCATCCCTGCTTAACCATTTTGCACTTCCTGTCGGTCTCATTTTTGAGACGTCTGTATTCCTTTTTGCCTGCTTCATTTACTGCGTTTTTGTATTTTCTCCTTTCATCAATTAAATTCAATAATTTTTCTGTTACCCAAGGATTTCTACTAGCCTTCGGCTTTTTACCCACTTGATCCTCTGCTGCCTCACTACCGTATTGCTTTCCCCCATTCCTGTCAATTGTTCCCTTATGCTCTCCCTGAAACTATGTACAACCTCTGGTTCTTTTAGTTTATCCAGGTCCCATCTCCTTAAATTTCCATCTTTTTGCAGTTTCTTTAGTTTTAATCTACAGGTCATAGCCAATAGATTGTGGTCAGAGTCCACATCTGCCCCTGGAAATGTCTTACAATTTAAAACCTGGTTCCTAAATCTCTGTCCTACCATTATATAATCTATCTGAAACCTGTCAGTATCTCCAGGCTTCTTCCATGTATACAGCCTTCTTTTATGATTCTTGAACCAAGTGTGACCTACGATTAAGTTGTGCTCTGTGCAAAATTCTACCAGGCGACTTCCTCTTTCATTTATTTGCCTCAGTCAATATTCACCTACTACGTTTCCTTCTCTCCCTTTTCCTACTATCGAATTCCAGTCACCCATGACTATTAAATTTTCGTCACCCTTCACTATCTGAGTAATTTCTTTTATTTGATCATACATTACTTCAATTTCTTCATCATCTCCAGAGCTAGTTGGCATATATACTTGTACTACTGTAGTATGTGTGGGCTTCGTATCTATCTTGGCCACAATAATGCGTTCACTATGCTGTTTGTAGTAGCTTACCTGCATTCCTATTTTCCTATTCATTATTAAACCTAATCCTGCATTAACCCTATTAGATTTTGTGTTTATAGCCCTGTAGTCACCTGACCAGAAGTCTTGTTCCTCCTGCCACCGAACTTCACTAATTGCCACTATATGTAACTTTAACCTATCCATTTCACTTTTTAAATTTTCTAACCTAGCTGCCCGATTAAGGGATCTGACATTCCACGCTCCGATCCGTAGAACGCCAGTTTTCTTTCTCCTGATAACGACATCCTCTTGAGTAGTCCCCGCCCGGAGATCCGTATGGGGGACTATTTTACCTTCGGAATATTTTACCCAAGAGGATGCCATGATCATTTAATCATACAGTAAAGCTGCATGCCCTCAGGAAAAATTACGGCTGTAGTTTCCCCTTGCTTTCAGCCGTTCGAAGTACCAGCACAGCAAGGCCGTTTTGCTTATTGTTACAAGGCCAGATCAGTCAATCATCCAGACTGTTGCCCTTGGAACTACTGAAAAGGCTGCTGCCCCTCTTCAGGAACCACACGTTTGTCTGGCCTCTCAACAGATACCCCTCCGTTGTGGTTGCACCTACGGTACGGCTATCTGTATCACTTAGGCACTCAAGCCTCCCCACCAACGGCAAGGTCCATGGTTCATGGGGGAAGGACACTTTCAGATATCTTCTTGGAAAACTTATTAGAAGCAAATTGACAGACGCGTTTCTGTCCAAAATTATAGTAACTCTTGCATTTGTTGCAGATAGCGGTACTGTTGTATATTCCTTATTACACTGATTTATACCTGGAAAAGTTACATCCTGCATAGTTGTACCATCGTTGTACTGCAGCATACTAATAGTTTTCACGCACCCCTTACTGCATCGTACACCCAACAGTTTGGAGCTACATGCAGACGTGTTTAGTTTTCCGGCATCTGCTCAGCAGAATAACTGCTATCGCTGACTTGCTCAGTAATGATCTGTGGTTGTGCTCTCCAATCAATTGCTATTGCTGTGACTGCTCTGCCAGTGGTTTTTAATTGTTACTATTGTTGTTATAGATCTGACAGCAATAATTTACTCTACGTTGGTTCGTTGGACCATTCCCATTCCACGACTGTGGACATTCTCCGCTGAATCCATGAATGTAGGCAACGGAGTGCATTGTTTTATAATCTCGGGCGTATACTTGAAATTGTAAACGTATTACCAACCTCTCGATCATCAGAATTGTTGCAAAACTTAACACTGCTTCCAGCTCACCAGCATCACGTGCATGAGGTTAAACATTCACAGGATGTACGAATTGTTTGTTGTTGGTACTATCTGACACGAGACGGTACCTGAGTCCGTTCAGAATCGCGGGTCTCTAACTGACATTAGTGTGTCAGGCCCCGAATTCCAGTTAACTCTTTGTACACTACATCTACCCCTTCACGAACGACAGTACGCCATTGAGAAAAGTTATTACTGATCTGTTTCTGGATCTTATGTAGCTCTAGTTTAATTGCATTTTCCAAATTATTCTTCTGGGTTGAAAGGTAATGAACAACCGTTCAAGCTTTTCATCACTATGCTTGTCAATATGAGGATACTTCGTGGCTGTCCACGGTCCAAGTGTAGCAGTGAATTGTTCTCTCTGTACAGTGAACGGCTCGTGAATACCTGGCTCTTGTTTTAGGGACAAATTGGCAACACTTTCGGTTAGTTGGATAACAATCTCCGACTGTGACTCTCGTGCTTGTCTGATCTCAAAAATGGCTCTGAGCACTATGGGACTTAACATCTGAGGTCATCAGTCCCCTAGAACTTAGAACTACTTAAACCTAACTAACCTATGGACATCACACACATCCATGCTCGATGCAGGATTCGAACCTGTGACCGTAGCGGTCGCGCTGTTCCAGACTGTAGCGCCTAGAACCGCTCGGTCTCTTATGCCGGCGGTGTCTGATCTCACCTACTATTGTTGCTAATATAGTAATAGCTTCAGGTAAAACTTTCTGAGCTTTCCTAAATTCTGAGAAAATAATAAAGTATCCATGGTGTAAATATTTTCTTGTTTCGTAAAATAAAATTCTTTTATGAAGCTATCGTTTTCTGTGATGACATTGTAATCCATTTGTCCTCTCATCCAACTCTTACATTCTTATTTTATCTATTACACAAGATAATTAAAAGAGATACATATGTTTTAATTAATTTTTATATCATGAATTAGAAGTTGGATATTAATAATATATACACTAAGGTGAAAAAGTCGTGAGATAGAGGTACGCGTGAATGCTGATGGATTTAGTGTCACGTGCACGAGGTATAGAAGGGCGTACGTTGCCGGAGCTGTCATTCGTATTCGGGTGATTAGTGTAAAAATATTTGCGACTTGATTAGGGACACACGACGGGCAGCAACAGACTTTGAACTCGGAACGGTAGTTCGAAGCTAGATACATAGGTCACTGCTTTTTGTAAATCGTTAGGGAATTCAGTATTCTGAGAACCACAGTCTCAAGATCGTGACAAAAATACCAAACTGCAGGCATTACATCTCTCCTCAGACAACGAAGAGAACAACGGCCAGCACTTAACGACTGAGAGACGCTGCATTAACGTATGATTTTCAGTGCTAACAGACAAGCCACACTACGTAAAATAAACGCAGAAATCAAGGTGGGATGTATTACTAACGTATCCATTAGTGCAAAGTAGCGAAATCTGGTGTTAATGAGCTATGATAGCAGAGACCGACGCGAGTGACTTTGCTAACAGCACGACCTTGCCTGCAACATCTCTGCTAGGCTTCTGACCATACCGTTTGGACCACAGACGACTGGAAAACCGTGGCCTCTTCATGTAAGTCCCGACTTCAGTTGGTAAGAGCTGATGGTAGGGTTAGATTGTGCCTTAAACTCCACGACGGCATGGCCCCAAGATGTCAACAAGGCATTCTTCGAGCTGGTGGTGGGTCCATAATGGTGTGGGCTCTGTCTACGTCATGTTGACTGTGTCCTCTAGTGCAAATGAATCCCTCATTGACTGGAAATAGCTACGTTCCGCTACCTGGAGACCATTTGCAGCCATTCATGGACTTATGATCCCAAACAACGATGGAATTTTTGTGGATGACAATGCGACATGTCTTCATTTAACACTATGTCTCAATAGAACAAATACTCCTGCTATGGGAAAACTCACTTATAACACTATTATACGGGGAATTGTGCATATATTATACAACTGTCGTATAATGTTACACTTTTTGCAGGATTTCACCGTGATAAATGACTAATGGATATCGAAATCAGACAAGTAGTTCTTTTCCTAACTGTTTTCTGGCTATTAGAAAGAAACGCAGTAAAATTGAAACAACACTGAGATATAACATTTGTGGGCCAAGTTCATTAAGTGGTTTGTCTAATGGATTTATAGCCACCAGCTTATCTAGGCAAAGAAATGGCTAAATTTCGTAAAAGCAGAAGAAGTAAATTTGGCCTAGTTTCCTTCACAAATAAATATAACTTTATAGGATGTCGTCCTGAGAAAGACAAAAGAACCTCTACACTACTACACTCACATACATGAAATTTTAATCATCATTATGTGCTAAATAAAATTTGACCAAGGGAGACTTCTATGTTTTCATTTCGTATAACCAACAAATTAAATACTTACATATTCTAAGAGCGTAATATACAAATTTAAAGAATGAAATTTTCACTCTGCAGTGGAGTGTGAACTGATATCAAACTTCCTGGCAGATTAAAACTGTGTGCCAGGTTGAAGTTTCATATCAGCGCACACTCCGCTGCAGAGTGCAAATTTCACTCAGGAAACATCCCCCAGGCCATGGCAACGCCATGTCTCCCCAATATTCTTTCTTCCAGGAATGCTAGTTCTGCAAGTTTCGCAAGAGAACTTCTGTAAAATTTGGAAGGTAGGAGACGAGGTAATGGAGGAAGTAAAGCTGTGAACAGGGGTCCTGAGTCGTGCTTGGGTAGCTCAGTTGGTAGAGCACTTCTCCCCGAAACACAAATTTAAACTTATTAAGACACTTTCTTTAAACTTTTCGCTTAACAAATGATCTGTCTAAAGCCAAAGGTAGGGTGTGATCACTCTGTACTGTCATTCAGTATTTTTTTGCAACCCTACTTCAGTTTTACTGAGCCACATAAGCAATTTCCTTTTTACAATTCTTTGTGCTTCACTGAATTTCATTTCTAACTGAAAGAATTTTGTCTTTACTTTACTGAAATGTTAAACTTAGTTATTCACTTCCACTGTAGGCCTACTTATTGCCACAAAGAGAGAGAGAATATTAAAATCGTGGAATTTGTCTGAAAGCAATCTACTTCAGTACTTAAACAAAATTTCACTTCATCATTTTTACTAAGTAAATCATACAATATTTTTAATTTCCCTTTAAAAGTTAGTCTACAACAAGTATTTTCGACATTCATTAAAAGGTGAAAATTATTGCGTGTAGTTACAGAATAAAGCATTTCAAATGTTTTTATAACCGGTTGCCTCCGAATTATCAGACACTAGGAAATGACCCTATATATGTGAAAGATTAGGAATAAAATAAGAGGGTGGACTAAATTTCATGTTTAACAGAATAATTATTCAAAAAAGCTTATCTTAAATTAACGGTATATGCTTTTGCAATTCCAATTATGCAGTTCGTAACCTCTTGATTCCAGGCGTTCCGTGTGGCAAATAGTAAAAGCGGCTACACTAGTCATGGTACAGTGTACAAGTTTCTTGAAGTATGGACTACTTAATTCTTCTTAGTGTCGTTCCATAAAATAGTCCAACAAATTATACCAAAGCTGTAATAAATCTGCACTTCTCATCCGCGGCTATTGTGCAACAATTTCCAGGCAAGGGGTTGCCTGATCCGTTCGAGTGTTACCTATTTTACTGCTGCCTACAGACTGTGTCCTCTCGTTCGTGCTTGCTCAACAGATAGCGCGCCAAAAACCCAAGCCACCTTTCACGCTTCCCACAGTAACGTCTGTACAGTACAGAAGCACTCCATCTGTTATATTACACACATTCTACACATACTCTCTAAGCGTGTACCGTTTTGTACATGTGACAACTTGCACAAATATATAAAATTACGTACGCGAACATTTTCATTTCATTACTCCATGACAAAATATTATTTAAAAAGTTTCGTTACATAAGTTACAAATATACATTAGTAAAGCACTCTATCACATATATCACACTTTACAAATAGTTTTGCATATCACAGTTACGTGGCGATAAATTTCAAATGCAAAACAATTATAATTTAGATGACTGGTTGAATAATGGTATTATAACAAGGCCCCAATTGTTCACAGTTGGTTTGAAGAACGTTCTGGACAGCTCGAGCAAATAATTTGGCCATCCAGATAGCCCAAAATGAATCCAATCGAACACTTATGGGTCATATTCGAGACGTCAGTTCATGTGTAAAAACGTACACCAGCAACACTTTCGCAATTGTGAACGACTATGGAGAGAAATTTCCTGGCAAATTAAAACTGTGTGCCCGCGTAAGGCAAAGGTCCCTTGTTCGAGTCTCCGTCCGGCAAACAGTTTTAGTATGCCAGGAGGTTTTATATCAGCGCACACTCCACTGCAGAGTGAAAATCTCATTCTGGCTGTGGAGAGAGTTTGGCTCAGTATTTCTGCAGGGGACTTCTAATGTCTCGTTGAGTCCATGGCTCGCCGAGTTTCAACACTACGCTGGTCTATAGGAGGCATGACACGATATTACGTGGTATCCCATGACCTTCGACTTCACTGGACAACATTGGAATGAAGGGGGCCTAATGTTTGTACTATCACTTCTAGAGCATTGACAGTTGCGAAAAAAAAAAAAAAAAAGGTAGAGATCTCACACCAACAGACGACCATTCCTGTTGCTTATGAGTAAGCAGTATAAGATGTTCTGTGTTCTTAAGACCAGCAGAAGAAATTCGGTGTTTTGTTCGCAATTCGACATTGAGCGATCAGGTAGGAAAAGCATATATGTTAAAAAATGACGAAATTCCTCCAGCTGTATGAAGATGTTGGTTTTATTGGCAAATAGTTTCAATGCTGTTACATCATCATCTTCACGCCCATACTCGACAGCAACAGTACGTGTCTAACACTAGTAGTCAGCGGTGAGATAGGCGTGTTCCATGCGGAAGGCATGTAGTCTTGCAAGACTACTAACCTTCCGCATGCAACACGCCTATCTCACCACTGACTACTAGTGTTAGACACGTACGGTTGCTGTCAACAAGTATGGGCCCGACGATGATGATGTAACAACACTGAAACTAGTTGCCAATAAAACCAACACCTTAATACAGCTGGAGGAATTTAGTCATTTTTTAACACACATTACACTAGCTGACGTCCCAAGTCGTCCGTTTCAATTATGGATATACAGAGAGGAAAAGCATACGTCTTTTATTTTAACCACAATTAGACTGAATTTCAAGACCGATTAGAGAGAAGCCCGGTGAAAAGGATGACAGTTCAGGAGCTATCAACGACGCATCGCCTAACGTGAACAGAAAAAAACGAAAGCTAGGAATCGGACAAATGTAGACGGCAGTACAGATTAAAAATGTGCAACGAGTATTCGTGAGAGCAGAACCTTCGACATAACGAAAGCGGAGATTGAGCACAAACGATACGCTACGGCAGCAAGGCGACAACTGTTCTTTGTCGCTATAGGTAGGTCGAATGGGAAAAGAAAGCCTCTTCCGTCCTATCAGGCGAGATCAGATCTCGTATCATGTAATGCTTTGTTGTGGGTTTTTGAAAAAGGAGTTCTCAACCTTTCACGTCTACCAACAACTCTGACTACCCCTAGGAACAGTATCGCAGTCCTGGTGAAAGCAGTAATACAACAAATGACTCATGACCTGTCGTAAAAAGTTTGCTACCACTCAGACGTTTTCCGTACAGGAGGAAAAGGAAAAATAAAATACACTATTGGCCATTAAAATTGCTACACCAAGAAAAAATGCAGATGGTATAAGGTTATTCATTGGACAGATATGTTACACTAGAACTGACATGTGATTACATTTTCACGCAATTTGGGTGCATAGATCCTGAGAAATCAGTACCCGGAACAGCCACCTCTTGATACGACTGGGCGTTGAGTCAAACAGAGCTTGGATGGCGTGTACAGGTACAGCTGCCCATGCAGCTTCAACACGATACCACAGTTCATCAAGAGTAGTGACTGGCGTATTGTAACGAGCCAGCTGTTCCGCCACCATTGACTAGACGTTTTTAATTGCTGAGAGATCTGTAGAGTGTGCTGGCCAGGGAAACAGTCAACATTTTCTGTATCCAAAAAAGCCCGTACAGGACCTGGAACATGCGGTCGTGCATTATCCTGCTCAAATTTAGGGTTTCGCAGGGATCGAATGAAGGGTAGAGCCACGGGTCGTACCCACATCTGAAATGTAACGTCCACTGTGCTGAGTGCCATCCATGCGAACTAGATGTGACCGAGACGTGTACCCAATGGCACTCCATACCATCACGCCGGGTGGTACGCCAGTATGGCGATGACGAATACACGCTTCCAATGTACGTTCACCGCGATGTCGCCAATCACGGATGCGATCATCATGATGCTGTAAACAGAACCTGTATTCATCAGAAGAAATGACGTTTTGCCATTCATGCACCCAGGTTCGTCTTTCAGTACACCATCGCAGGCGTTCCTGTCTGCGATGCAGTGTGAAGGGTAACCGCAGCCATGGTCTCCGATCTGATAGTCCATGCTGCTGCAAAGTCGTCTAACTGTTCATGCAGACGGTTGTTGTCTTGCAAACGTGCCCATCTGTTAACCCAGGGATCGAGAATTGGCTGCACGATCCGTTACAGCCATGCGGATAAGATGCCTGTCATCTCGACTGCTAGCCATACGAGGCCGTTAGGATCCATCACGGCGTTCCGTATTATCCTCCTGAACCCACGGGGTCCATATTCTGCTAACAGTCGCAGCAGCAATGTCGCGATATGGTAAACTGCAATCGCGATAGGCTAAAATCTGACTTTTATCAAAGTCGGAAACGTGATGGTACGTATTTCTCCTCCTTACACGAGGCATCACAACAACGTTCAACCAGGCAACGCCGGTGAACTGCTGTCTGTGTATGATAAATTGGTTGGAATCTTTCCTCATGTCAGCACGTTGTAGTTGTCGCCACCGGCGCCAACCTTGTGTGAATGCTCTGAAAAGCTAATCAGTTGCTTGTCACAGCATTTTCTTCTTGTCTGTTAAGTTTCGCGTCTGTAGCACGTCATCTTCGTGGTGTAGCAATTGTAATGGCCAGTAGTGTACAATTAATATTTCAGTCCACCGTTTTGAGTATTAAGCATAGAACTTAACAACTTCTATAAGAGATCACTGTGGTTCTCTTAAGGTGACGCTCGTTAAGTAGTTCGATTACTGTACTCTTCTGTCTATTTGCTTCCTTCTTATTATAACACTTCTTGGCTGTTTCGTTCCAGCAAGGCTAGAGTCGAATCAACAGATTCGTGGGATTCACAGGGCTCGAGTACGGAAAACTGTAACACTAACACATAGGACCGATCGTTAAACATGCCACGTTCACAGCTTCGTTTGAGTCGGCCGCACGCACACACACACACACACACACACACACATTCACACTCATACGCACAGAGAGAGAGAGAGACAGGGAGAGAGGCCTCAGAGGGGATTAAGTCGGGTGACGAAGGGGACCGCTGAGTCCCGTGTCGGCCGCTTACTGCGCAGACAGTCGGCATAATTCGCCTCCAGTTTCCCCCCCCCCCCCCCTCCTGCTCGGCTTTTAATTACGACCAGCGGTCGGCCCGGTGTGGCGGGAAGCTGCCTGGCCGGTGTGGGGAGAGCGACTCACTTGGCAACTCCACTGCGTTCCCAGCTAATTACGGCCTCGTCGTTGTCGTAATGATTAATAGCGGCGCGGTCAGGACGCGCCTGCCAGTTTCTTGCAACCAGTTGCGAGCGCACTGTCCGCGGAAGGAAACGTTCCCAGCCAAGCCATTGTCCTTCCAGCGCAACAATAAGACGGCGG
The DNA here is from genome assembly GCF_023897955.1 of Schistocerca gregaria. Lineage (NCBI taxonomy): Eukaryota > Metazoa > Arthropoda > Insecta > Orthoptera > Acrididae > Schistocerca > Schistocerca gregaria. The sequence continues at coordinate 1,121,776,968 of NC_064920.1, forward strand.
TAAATCTGCCAGTACCCTCACCCCCCCCCCCCCAAAACCGCTCTCCTCTCTCTCCCACTCCTACCCCCCCCCCCCCCCCACTACACGGCACACAACAAGACGCTACCCCCGATATTTCAGCAGTCTGACTTGACCCCCCCCCCACCCAACCTCTCCATGTCCCTCCCCCCCTGTCCCCTCCCACTGACACGGATTTTACTCAGGACCTCTCCCTCCCTCGCTCCCCCCACCCCTTCAAGCATGTGCCACACAAATTCTCGGGAGTAAAACTAACAACTCGGCCTTCGTCTGTGTTAATTGGAGTTGTTGAAACGTAATTACCCAGATTGGTAGCGGCGGTGGTAGTCGGTACGTGGGAATCGGTGACAGGGATAGGCTCTGCCTGTCGTTAACAAGCCCTGCACAACTTGGCTATTATCTTAAAAGCTGTACCGAACAGATCTCGTAGTGGTCACGGCCATTCAACACTGCCCCTGTTTGCGGCAACTCGCTCTACAAGAACAGTATCGGAGAATTCATTCGGATTATCCCGTGTCATTGTTTCCAGTGCTCAGATTTCCTGTCCTTTAAGAATGATAAACTTCCAACAACGGCAGTACGGAACAACGAGAGCTGTGTACACATTGCTTTCGTTAAGTAGCGCGGCAATAACCTTTTTGTAGTACGTATCGTCTTCTGTGTTGTATGGCCTCTTCCTCCGCAGTCGCAGTTACATAACCTATATAGGTTTTGCGTCTGTATTAAGACGGCCACTGTAACTATGAGGCTTTCCTTAAATTTTTGTAGCGAACGGTTTTCGTGTTTTAACTTACTACTACAAACAGTATTAAATTATTATTGCAGGCCGCTGTGGCCGAGCCGTTCTTGGCGCTTCAGTCGGGACCCACGCTGGTGCTACGGTCCCAGGTTCGAATCCCGCCTCGGGTATGGATGTGTGTGATGTCTTTAGGTTAGTTAGGTTGAAGTAGTTGTAGTCTAGGGGACTGATGACCTCAGATGTTAAGTCTTATAGTGCTCATAGCCATTTTTTAAATATTATCTAACACACACCTTTGTTTTCGGACATCATTCTTAACGTTCTTCCTCAGATAAGTGTTGGATTTTTGTACACAGCACTTTCGCTGATCCGAAATATACTTATGTCTTTATGATCTGTAGGTCCACTGCCCTATTGTCACTGAAGTACATAAAGAATTCCTCTTAATGTAACGTGAACAAAAAACACTTACCTTCAGTAATTCTAGGAATATCACGGAAACTGACGATCCAGTAGGCTCTAAAAGATATGGGATATTCCTTCGTGATTCCTTAATAATAATGATGGTGATGATAATGTCTTGATCTGGATGTACATCAGCACAGTCTCTTGTGGCCATAGTAGGACGTTATGAGACGTGTATGAATAAAACTAGCAGAAATAAAAAAAACTTCAACATTAATTAAAACACATCTTAGTATCTTAAAAATATCAATGGATCCACAGGCACACATACAGAAAAACGAAATTCACAGGTTCTGTGCCTTTTAAAACTTACAGTAATAAAGAAAGAATTGAAACAGCTCAATCGAATTTGGCACTGCGAAAAGCTGGCACACAGAACAAGAGTCAGTGGAGAGTGCTTTGAGACCTAGTGGAAGTCAGCTGACGTGGTGAGGGATGTAGCTAGGGTGGTGGCCGGACACCAAACGTGGGAATTATCACGAGGCCCGAGAGTGCGCACTTGACTGATGGACGAACATGACTCAGTGGCAACTAAGATGGACAAAATGAAAGATGAATATTATATTTCCAAAGAAACTACGTAATGCACCCTTCAAACGTGATACAGGAGAAAAATTCTTTCAATGGGAGGAACTCATTGAAATTTCAATAATGAGTCTGAGGTAAATGTTGCGAAACTTACTATTGTTTTTAAAGACAACGGATTATAAAATTAATAACTACTAAACCAATGGAGCGATCTGATTTGCCATTCAAGACAACACAAACAGCACAAGAAAACGAACTACAACAAAGGATCTTCTCAGAGCCAAACAAAGCTGACAAAGAATTTTTTACCACCTATCCGTCTTTTGTCAAATAAATGTATCAGTACTGTCAACAGAAGAGCGTGAATACATGGGCAAACTGGCTGTTGATCATACCAACGATATCACAGCTCTTCAAGAATCCCATCTAAATGAAAATAATATAACAAAGGGTAAGGTTGTAGGATACGAAATTACAGGATACCTGCCATCAGCAGTGCAAGAGGCTGTCATATATGTAAGAAATAGCCTCCCTGTTATTAAGGGAATGATGGCAACTCATTCCCTTCTTGGCAGTGAAGTGACCACTCTCCAGTGAGTGACGTAAGTGCTGTTGCAGTCTACAAACCACAAAATGTCCAGTGATCGACTCCAATCTTACCCTCCATACTTCAGTTGTGTATAAACGTGCTGCAAAGCTTTCTCGACACACTCGTCAACAAAGGCATACCAATGCACAATCACCGATTAACCAAGAGATCCTGCACGTCCTATATCTCAATCTGAAATACTTTTAGTGACATCACACATTACTGAATCTATTTAATGAATTTAAATAATGATAACTATTCATAACACAAATAAATAAAATATTATAACGCTTAAAGCTGTTGTGGTCATTGGAAAAACAGCACAATATTAAACAACATATCAACAAATTACCAAAGCGTGTCTAAATCTGGTTTTACAATGTGACTAGAAATTAACCAAAACTATAAATGCGTATGACTGTCTTAAACAATGAGAGTCTTTCTGTTTCTGATTTAGAATTTCTTTTATTGTTTTATTTATTATAATTTAACACCACCATGGTGGTCCTATAGAGTTTTGATAATGGTCAGTTACATAACTAATCAATTAAGACAAATCGAATAGAAATTGGTGTGCTGTAGTTTAGGTCAGAATCTGGGAAACACTTGCCGCACCCTTTCAAAGGGACCATATACACACACAAGTCCAAAAGCTGCATCCGACCCTCCTGATTTAGGTACTCCGTAATTTCTCTAAATCGCTTAAGGCAAATGTCGAGATGGTTTCTTTGAGAGGATGTGGCTGACTTCCTTCCCCATCCTCCCCTAATGCGATGGGACTGATGACACTGCTGTTTCGTCCCCTACCCCAAATCAACTAACCAACCAAGTTTGCTGATGCAGTTCTCCTTAGTTACATGTAGCACGAAAGCAGGAAGAGTTTCCTAATGTACATGTTCATTTATTTGGACAGATGCGTATGGGGCCTGAAGATGGCATAACGAAATGCCGAAACTGGTAGCTATCACAATAAAATAAAATAATTTCTTAAGTGACACTGTTATTGATGAATTTTATTGATATTGACATTTACTTAACTAGCCGATGTCTCCTGTTCACTCCGATGGACCAACAGAGTGTTCACATACTCAGTGACGCATTCGTTGACCTGCATACACTCTCTCGAATATACTCGTACAATCTCCTTAACTGAACTTCATTTTTTCGTAGAATGTCTAACATGAATTTGGAAATATTTTTATCCCGAAAGCGCCTATAGGACATTTCTGTGAGCACGTACGGTTGCTGATTGTGATCTTGACAATTTTGGACAGCGTTCAGTGCAGGGGAGACTCAAAATGGGACCCGTGACAGGTACATCTCTTTGAATGGACAGAATTTGAAGAAAATACTACTTTACAGAAAGCATAGCGCCATAAGTCTCTGGATATCGCGAATTCAATCGTTACACTATTGCTATCATGTCTTCTACATGTTGATGTATTTGGATAATGGGTATGGGGCCTGAAGATGGCATAATGAAATGCTGAAACTTGCAGCCATCATAATAAAATAATATAATATCTTATGTTACACGGTTATTGATGAATTTTATTGGCGTTGACGAGTACGTAAAGGGAGATGGAAATCTAATAATCATGTGAGACTGGAACGCTAAACTAGAGACGTAATACAGACTATTACAGGTGCTTTCAGTAGTAAGAATCACCCCTGACAAAGACTACTTAAAATCTCGAATGAAATTACGCTGGTAACTGTAAATTTCTTCGAAGATAAATGAGATGATAGCCAGAAACGTATAGTAATGTGAACAAGGAACGCAGGAGTTCTGTAACATTACCAAATACTGAATCTAATTTTCATTCCCTTTATCAATAAATATTGTTCATCTACGAATTTTCGAGTAAATATATACTGCAGACCGTGTTTGGCGTGCATGGAAGACTCCTTGCAACTATTTTTCTACAGCGTGTTTAACGGCGCTATAAATCAGCAGACTGAGCTCACATAGGACATAGTAGCAACGAGTATTAAACGAACGTCATTCCCGAATGGCTCGGAGTATAAAAATTTATGGTCCATACCGAAACCACAAAAAAGAAATTCCCAGCTCGTCTTTATGAGATATTTCTCCCATCAAATTTTTTATGCAGTCATTGACACATGGCTCGGTCGGAACCCCGGAACTAATGATGTGCCTTCACTTCACCGATTCCCCTACTTCTACAACAGAAGAGTGTAAAAAAAAAATTGGTAAACAAGTGAATGTAGCGAAAGCTAGAGCATTTAAAATCTTTAGAAGCGGGTGGCAACTGATGTAAGATACAAAAGTCCACTTCATATATTCAGTGCTACTTTACAAAAGCAAATAGTTTTAAAAATAAGTACTCCTTTCACGACCACTGATAAGTGGAAGAAAATGAATAGGGAGGAGTAAAGGAAGTGAAGACAAAAGACTTTCTGGGACATTACCTAAAAATAATGACATCTCATAAAATAATGCCTCAGATTGCAATCTAGCTTCGATAAGGTTTTGTCATGACTGTATCCAACGGTAATATCAAGAAAATTGCCCCAGAAATTTTCTTTATTTCATCACAGAACTTTCATGCACATCATCGAAGTAATTCAGCTGTTGTAAAAAAAAAGATAGTAAAATGGAAACGAGAAACGATTTGGTAACATTTGTAGCATTTTTCAATCCGAAGATTTCGTATTATAGGAACTTTTAGTCACACGATTAATATAAGGCTCGTTAGAAATTGTTTATTTATATACGTGTTGGAACACCTTTTATTAACAGAAAATAATAATGTGATTGTATTGATTGTAATATACAAGTGTTTTCTAGTATGTGTTTCACTGTTTTTAAACTATCTCTACTACAGGAGCAGTTTGTTACATCAGTGATGTCAGAGAGGACGAATTGCATCGGGCTTTGTAGTAATACGTAAGCTTTGTTACTCGAGATATTTCCTATTATGCCTTCCGTGTCTTGAATAGCCATGCCCACACATGAGAAATTGAATTAAATTATAGCGCTCATCCCCGAAACGCCTAGTTACTGTACTAAAGCCAATAATGCGAAATATTTATGTTGGTTTTAACGGCTAGTTTTTATCCTAAAGTTTGTTGTACAATGATATAATTTTGTAGATGACTTCTGTGGCGTGTGTGCATATTGTCTGCAAAATGTGTAGCGAATAGAATTAGTAGTAAGGAAGTATTAAATTAAAACCTCATGCCTGATGATGAAATTTTATTACAGAGGCGACGAAAATGAAAAAGGCGATAATATTTTTCTTTTTCATTATTTTGCTGGAGGTGTCACCGAGAAAAAGTTTCGAAAAGTTTTCAAATTTGCGATTTCAGTCTTTCACGGCGTATTCCAGTGATGAATTCTTCTCAAGTTATCAGCCGAGAGGTGGCGTCGACTTATCGCAACGTTTCAATGAGTTTCGTACCCATCATCTTCTGGCGAACTCATTTAGACATTGCGACAAGACGACGTCACCACTCGGCTCATAACCAGAGAAGAATTCATCAAGTTTCAAGTAACGTGTAAAGTTCCTTAGAATACGCTAAATGCTGTCATTCTCATATACTGGGTGAATGTAATCTGCAATCGATCTGTGTGAGGCAAAATGTGTATCTAACATTAAATCGACAGATCGTCCACCTATAATGTACATAGGAAACCCATATCTACCCTTCATACTTGAACTAATGTGTCGCACCTTTTGATTGAGTAGAGTATAACAGCATTTTAAATTTTTAAATTTGACCAAAATGACGTGCAATATTGAAAAACACATTTTTGTTGCGACTGGAGGCCGTTAGCTAAGCAAAATATAGTTAGATCCGTGTGGCATTAGCCCTTTAGTACTGTAGATTACACTTCCAAGTGCTGGTATATGCTTCCAGGTGACTGTATTGAGGCGGTCGCGGTGGTCTCGCAGTTCTAGGCGCGCAGTCCGGAACCGTGCGACTGCTACGGTCGCAGGTTCGAATCCTGCCTCGGGCATGGATGTGTGTGATGTCCTTAGATTAGTTAGGTTTAAGTAGTTCTAAGATGTAGGGGACTAATGACCACAGCAATTGAGTCCCATAGTACTCACAGCCATTTGAACCATTTTTTGGATTGTATTGAAAGTACTGGAAGCGAGACCCAACATTTGTTACAACGCAAATAACTAAAAGCTGCCACAACACGATGGACAGCTTACCGATGAGACATACTCCTTGCAACATAAATGCGGAAACAATACATTAACGTTTTTCAGTGTGCCCTCGGTCACAAGGCGCGTTATTTCTTGCCGCTGTAGTTAGTCGCCCCACTGAAGCATTATTTCGGATTCCAGCCTCGTCCTACGGTGCAGAGATCGTAACAAGAGATCGCCGTGCACGATTCCCACGCATGCCTCCGAGCCTATCCGATACTGCAGGCAATAGAACAAACGATTACACGCCGTAGCCGCTCCATGAATGCCTGATAGGCTTTCGCGAGCTGCTTGCATCGAGCACTATCGCCCTTTCTAGCCACACATGGTCACGTATGCATTCTCGACAACTTTCTCTCCTACTTATTCTCGTTCACACATCTTAAGCCGTTGCTACACGAGTGACTTTCGGGTGGAAACAGACTAATTACCGTGGGTGGGTGTTTGCGTGAATCTGGGAATTAAGCAGACTTGGATTACTATGCTCTGTGCTAGTTGATTATATAACTTCGTAGATTCTCGATGAAGCTAATGTCGATCGTACGACTTGCTAGCACAAAAATGAAGCTGCGTGTATCCCACGTCGTCCGCAAGGTGAACGAAGTATTGTATATATACTACTGGCCATTAGAACTGCTACACCAAGCAGAAATGCAGATGATAAACGGATATTCATTTGACATATATATTACACTAGAACTGACATGTGATTACATTTTCACGCAATTTGGGTGCATAGATCCTGAGAAATCAGTACCTAGAACAACCATTTCTGGCCGTAATAAAGGCCCTGATACGCCTGGGAATTGAGTCAATCAGAGCATGGATGGTGTGTACAGGTACAGCTGCACATGCAGCGTCAACACGATATCACAGTTCATCAAGGGTAGTGACTGGCGTATTGTGACGAGCCAGTTGCTCAGCAACCATTAATCAGACGTTTTCAATTGGTGAGAGATCTGGATAATGTGCTGGCCAGGGCAGCAGTCGAACATTTTCTGTATCCAGAAAGGCCGGTACAGGACCTGCAACATGCGGTCGTGCATTATCCTGCTGAAATGTAGGGTTTCGCAGGGATCGAATGAAGGATAGAGCCACGGGTTGTAACACATGTAATTTACACTGTTCAAAGTGCAGTCAATGCGAACAAGAGGTGACCGAGGCCTATAACCAATGGCACCCCATACCAACACGCCGGGTAATATGGCAAAAGGGCGATGACGAATACACGCTTCCAACGTGCGTTCACCGCCGTGTCTCCAAACACGAATGCGACCATCATGATGATGTAAACAGAACCTAGATTCATCCGAACAATTGTTTTGCCATTTGTGCACCCAGGTTCGTCGTTGAGTACACGATCGCAGGCTCTCCTGTCTGTGATGCAGCGTCAAGGGTAACAGCAGCCATCGTCTCGGAGCTGATATTCCATGCTGCTGCAAACGTCGTCGAACTGTTCGTGCAGATAGTTGCTGTCTTGCAAACGTCCCCATCTGTTGACTCAGGGATCGAGACGTGGCTGCACGATCCGTTACAGCCATGCTGATAATATGCCTGTCATCTCGACTCTTAGTGATACGAGTCCGTTGAGATCCAGCACGGCTTTCCGTATTACCCTCTTGAACCCAGCGATTCCGTATTCTGCTAACAGTCATTGGATCTCGACCAATGCGAGCAGCAACGTAGCGATACGATAAACCACAATCGCGATAGGCTACAATCCGACCTTTATCAAAGTCGGAAACGTGATGGTACGCATTTGTCCCCCTTACAGGAGGCATCACAACAACGTTTCACCAGGCAACGCCGGTCAACTGCTGTTTGTATATGAGAAATCGGTTGTAAACTTTCCACATGTCAGCACGTTGTAGTTGTCGCTACCGGCACCAACCTTGTGTGAATGCTCTGAGAAGCTAATCATTTGCATATCACAGCACCTTCTTCCTGTTGGTAAAATTTCTCTTCTGTAACACGTCGTCTTCGTGGTGTGGCAATTTTAATGGTCGGTAGTGTAGTAAGTATTTCACAATTCGGTGGACTGCATCCGAAAGTAAGTAAAGCGAGTTTGTTGTTTTTAAGGTAATGAGCAGTGAAGATAAAGGCTTTGTTTCAGGACAAATACTTTTTTTTAAATTTGAAATCTTAATGGAGGCTTTGTAGTTCAATAATCTGCAAAAAAATCCGTAGCAATATTTTTTTAAAGAAGTTTCTCGAAAATCCCGGGTCACATGTTAAGAAGTCAGGATTATCGTTGATAAATTTCCAGTGTTGCAATTCAGGTCAAATCTGCGGTCACCTCTCGTAAAATGTGTTTATGTTTACTTACTGGTGAGAAGATGCCAAGCGAAGCTGCTTTTTCAGAAACATGGTCGGTTCCTAAATGTGTGCTACGCAGTCAAATTTGCAGTAATTTACTTACACCAGAGCAATACTCTAAAAACATCTGTTGCTGAAACTATAACTGTAATCTTTACAGAAAAACAGCCGGACGAGATAAGAAAAATAGAAGTAAATAACAAGTTACAAATATCTGTCTGTGTTAACAGATCCCAACAAACTCTTTTTAACATCTCATTTTCTACGAAATAACTTCAATTATCTTTGTATCATCGTTCCAGAAGAGTGGGGAAAAAATATTTCGCAATCTAGAAAAATGGAAAATTCATTATAATTCTTTTGTTCAACTAAAAATAATGAATAATTATATCTTCAAAATTACCTCGATGCCGGTTGACATTTAAACCCCTCCAGTAAGTTTTTTCACTCAGATGTCAATCTCGTAGACAGCCCACGGTTTCTATATCAAGATGTCTTTGTGAAAGATAAGCGTCACGAACTCTTCATTTTGTGATACATTGATCAGCAAGAACATTAGCTACCTACCTAATAGCCAGTATGTCCAGAAACAACGAGGCCACGCAAGGTCGCTAGAGATTTGGCACTACATCTGAACACAAAATATCACCTAATTCCTAAATTCAGGCGAGGGGGCGATGAGTACTGACACCATGTTCAGTCACATCCCAGAAGTGTTTGATCTGATCAGATGTGACCATCTGAGGGCCACCACATCAATAGGAACTCGCCATTGTGTTCCTCGAACAACCCCATCACATTCCTGGACTTGTGACGTGGCGCATCATCTCGTTGAAGAATACCACTGCCGTCGGGACATATGATCGCCATGAAAGGGTACAAGTGGTATGCAAGCAGTATATGGTACTTCTCTGTCGTCATGGTGCCTTCCACAAGCTCCACTGGACCGAAGGATGCCCACATAAATATTCCCCTGGCTTGCCTCTGTCCCGCAATACAGGTGTCAAGGAGCTGTTCTCCTGGAAGGCGACGGATTCGCGTCCTCCAATGAGAATGATGAAGAAGGCTTTGGGATTCATCAGACGATGAAACGCTCTGTCACTGCTGCAACGTCTAATGGTGATGATCACGTCCCTATTTCAGTTGTAGTCGCCGACGTCGTGATGTTTACGTTGACAAATTCTTTGGCCGTCAGCTGCGAAGACCCATTTTAGGAGTGTTCGGTGCACTATGTGTTCAGACATACTTTTACTCTGCCCAGCATTAAAGACTGACGCTAGTTCTGCCATAACTCGCTGCCTGTCCTGTTTTACCAATCTCCCAGTCTATGATGTCTGACATCTGTAATGAGAGGTGGCATTGTCTTCTGGTGGCATTTTCTTCTGGTGGAAGTGTGTTGGTAAAAATGGCGGCTTGCGTCATTTATGCGTATACTAATCATTGTGACTACAATCTAAAGCGAAAAAGAATTAAATTCCATTCCTAAGTGGATTCGATCAAACAGTATTTTCTTTTATTTATGTGAATTTTGATTGTGCTGCTTATTTTTACAGCAGTCCTTTCATTTCTGACATTTGACTTTAGATTTAGTATAATATTCATCTTTATCTTCTCTTCAGATATTAGGCCGGAATTGCCTGTTACCGTACCCATTTACTATCATACCAACTCGAAAAACTATCTAGGTGAACACCGAGAAGGAAACTCTGGAAAAATACCAAACATAGCAAAATATGTTTTCACTATTTTCGGGAAGAGGACATTCATCGAACATCATATTCGGTGGTCCGTATTAAGGAAAATGGTGGACAATGGGAGGAGCCTTTTCGTAACATATACTGAACTTGTGGAAACTTCCTGGCAGATTAAAACAGTGTGTCGGACTGAGACTCGAACTCGGGACCTTTTCCTTCTCGGTCCGGCACACAGTTTTAATCTACCAGGAAGTTTCATATCAGCACACACTCCGCTGCAGAGTGAAAATCTCATTACACTTAATTTGTTGGTTACTTGAAATGTATAACACAAAGGAAATTACATTAATGAGACGAATTACCTCATATTATTCTATCAGAGAAGAATTTAAGACCAGAAAAACGTTTGAAAGTGTTTTCCTGGCGTTGTGGTTCAAATGGCTCTGAGTATTATGGGACTCAACATCTGAGGTCATCAGTCCACTAGAACTTAGAACTACTTAAACCTAACTAACCCAAGGACATCACACACATCCATGGTCGAGGCAGGATTCGAAACTGCGACCGTAGTAGTTACGCGGTTCCGGACTGAAGTGCTTAGAACCGCACAGCCACCGCTGCCGGCCTGGCGTTGTGTTGTTCACGAAATCACTGCTACATTTTCTATTTTAAACAACTGTTGCATGCACACAACAGGAATTACGAACAGGAAGCAATTAGTAAGCATTAGTTTACTAACCATTTTCGGGAATCCCTGACATTAAAGAGCGTAAACGTCCGCAGGTACATCTTTGACTCGGTTCGAAATTCATTTTGTATATTACGTAACCTCTTCAAAGTATTTGTGAACCAGGATGATTTTCGGTGTTCCTACCCTGCTATTTCACTTCAGACTATTGTCCCACCAACAGTAGGTCAACTCCTACATAACAATTCAGTTTTCGTATTTGACAACGGTCATAGATATAATGCTTCATGAATTTCCATCTCATGTAATTTTCAGTGTAGTATTTTACAAATATTCTTGATAGCGCTAAAATAAAGCCACTTTCTCTCAAAACAGGTACACTTTTAAATAAAATCTAAAACCACAAGTATGTTCGTTGTAAATCAAAAACCTCTTGAGCCAGATTTATTATCTTCAACGAATATGCATAACAGTCTGCCAGATATCAAATATAAACGTTACATGAATTCAGGTTATAGTAGGTGAATATAAAGAGTAGCTAAACAGAACGTTATTACAAGACGTTGTTTTCCTCTTTCAACAGAGTATGACGCGAGCACAGGAAACAGTGACAGTGACGGCAGTTTATGCTTCGGTGTTGTAGTTGTCGCTGGCGCAGTAATATTGTCCGATCACTCAAAAGCAACACTCTCGTCTGAAATTCTCGTCGTCCTTGCGTCTGCTCTCGCTCATATATAACATAGTCAGAGAAAAAGAAATTAAGCAGTATTAGTGTACACTAAAAATATTACACTATACGTATTATATTATAAACTAAAAATTAAATTTAACTAACATCAGCAGAAAGAATACTACTTACCATATATCGAACCGCACTGTAGTGCAACCACAACCTGGTAGTAGAATGCACAGAAATAGCCAACTTTTGAAGTTAATCTAATCTCGCCGTGATCTCTGGTGCAACAGCAACGAATTTCTGTCGATTTCTTTCTCCTTGATTTTTGTTTTACTCTCTTTACTTTTTTCTAACACTTTTGAAGGATTTCATCAGGATAAGAGATTTGCCTTGCTAGTATTCTTCCATAGGAGAGATCAAATATCTATAGTCAAAAGCGTATATAGGTTTTACAATCCTTAGACCAAAAACGTCTGCCCTGTGCAAAAAGTGTGTAGAAATTTCGGAATTTTTAAGTGAATTTTGCGATGAGAAAAGACATGAATTACACGTTGCGTATTGAGCAGGTCGGTGGCTAAAAACTGTTACTGCATTAGGTACCGACAGACTTAATATTTGGCGAGCATTCTCAATAAAAAACAATGCGTATTTTTGTAACTATTACGTTTTCGAGAAATGCAACACTATAAAAGTGCTAACGTGAGTGAAAGGGATAGGGAGTGACTGCGTTAAGACTAGCATGGGCTTGGCAGTGATACTTGTTCATCTAAGTTTCAGAATATATTAATTAAGGGCCAAATCTCCAACTTTTCATTTCGTTGGCCTCAGTGGAACCTGTAGTAGTAATACGAAGCAATGTCACAGTTGTAGAATACGTGCAGCCGGCCGGTGTGGTCGAGCGGTTCTACGCGCTTCAGTCTGGAACCGCGCGACCGCTACGGTCCCAGCTTCGAATCCTGCCTCGGGCATGGATGTGTGTGATGTCCTTAGGTTAGTTAGATTTAAGTAGTTCTAAGTTCTAGGGGACTGATGACCTCAGATGTTAAGTCTCGTAGTGCTCAGAGCCATTTGAACCATTTTTTGACTACGAGCACATTTTGTAGGCCGTCTTCATCCATTCATGCTTGATATCGTCCTGGACGGCAGCGGCACATCCCTGTGCCTCTCCTACTAAACAAGTGATCATAGCTCTTAAGTTATGCGTTTTGCAGCCCATACTTGTTAGACTTTTTTTCTTGCTTTGGTCGCTACCACCTTCTCCAGAAATACAAAGAGAAAAGGAGCTTACAGTGTAAGAGATGTTTCTCGCAGGAGCGAAAATGACCACACAATTCATTGCTCTTAAGGAATGCCTTTTAGATCTCATTTTACTAGACATTTTTTCTTGTTTTGAGCCATGTTTCGACCTATGAAAGTCGCCTACCCTACAGTCTTAGCAACAACTGTACCGCTACAAAAATGGTTCAAATGTCTCTATGCACTATGGAACTTAACATCTGAGGTCATCAGTCCCCTAGACTAAGAACTACTTAAACCTTACTAACCTAAAGACATCACACACATCCATGCCCGAGGCAGAATTCAAACCTGCGACCGTAGCAGCAGCGCGTTTCCCGCCTGAAGCGCCTAGAACCGCTCGGCCACATCGTCCGGCTGTACCGCTAGATGTATGCCCCTCTGAGAGGTATGTAAACGATTTTCGCTTATAACGTTCGACTCTGTCATTTCCGTTTTACTCCTCACCGTCATCCATAAAAATTTATAAATTCATCACAGAATCACGCTGTACATCCTACATAGCGTTCAAAACATTGATGTCTCACATGCTGCAACTTATTTCCTGCCATGGTGTTAACTGCGCTGAAACATCAGGACTCTGTGTGACGTATAGCGATGTCTATCGGTATGACCATCTTTAGTCATAGAAAGTGAAATTTGAAACCAAAATTCATTTTAAATACAATAAGACCTAAACATACTAAGGCTGTTGATAAAATATCAATAGCTTTCAGAAGAAAAAAGTTTTTTACCAAAAGTATGAAAATGTACCGTCGAAGTTTCTTCACCGAGATATCGATGTATCGAAATCTAAATGGCAATATCGAGTGCTGATGTGTTTATTCTACATTGTCTTTCTTTCACAATTTTCGGTAAATATTTGAAACTGTTCTTTTGAAAATGCAGGAGAATATAGTTTTGCTTTCATTGTGTGAAGGAGTCTTACTACTTCTTGAGCTTTAATTACTTCCAGTCCTTCTCTTTGACTGTGCGAAGCAAGTATAGATGGCACAAAGAAGTGGTCCGATAGCACTGCGATGTGACGGTGTGAATTGAATAACAAGATATCCGATGTGAAGAAGTAATACACCAGTTGCGATAAAAAGATATTTTAACACAATTAGTGTGCTATTTCATCACGTCAGTATTCCTCAAAAATAGTTGCCGAAAGTGTTGATAAAGAATCTAAATGACAAGACTAGTTTTTGCGGTGGGTAGAGGCTTGTGAGACAGATGCTGATATAATCAGCGCTCAGTGCTAGCATCAGAAACTGCAACGTCTAACTTCACCACGCAATTTTGACACTACGACTGCTAGTTCACTGCAGGCCGTTGTGGCCGAGCTGTTCTAGGCGCTTCAGTCTGGAGCCGCGCGACCGCTACGTTCGCACTTTCGAATCCTCCCTCGAGCATGGATGTGTGTGATGTCCTTAGGTTAGTTATTTTTAACTATTTCTAAGTTCTAGGGGACTGATGACCTCAAATGTTAAGTCCCATAGTGCTCAGAGCCATTTGAACGATTTTGCTAGTTCACTGGTGTTCGCAGAAGTGGAGAAATGGGTCCATCGGGCACCTTTTGTTCTGCCACTTGCATGCAGTTACCATTGTCGGCAAAATGGTTATATCAACGTGAATCATTTTCCTTTCAGTTCTTGCCCTAAGAGAGGGGTAATCAGGCTGCTAGATTGTTGATGTGCCGAATATCTAATAATAAGTCAGTTTTCAAGTGTACAACTCTAAAACTGGTAGTATTTCTAGAATGTGCAGCCAGCGTTCGTTGTGGCAGGTTTGTCGATATGTTTTCGGCGATAAATCGATACTTATTCCGATATTATCCTATAGCTTACCTATATTTTTAAAAATATCAACAGTCCTAATACATAGAGCTCCAGGTATCAGCCCTGCTTCACAGAGATGGAGGAGAGCTAGATGTCAAATGGTTTAAATGGCTCTGAGCACTATGGGACTCAACTTCTGAGGTCATCAGTCCCTAGAACATAGAACTACTTAAACCTAACTACCCTAAGGACATCACGCACATCCACACCGTAGGCACGATTCGAACCTGGGACCGTCCGGTCGCGCGGTTCCAGACTGTAGCGCCTGGCACCGCTCGGCCACCACGGCCGGAGAGCTTGTTGTCATCCTGGAGGGCAATGGCACATCCCAGCAGGATAACTGGCCGTGGCACGAAACAAGACCGTGGTACGATGATTCGTTCTCAAATTCATGGCACGCTGATGTACTGCGTGCAGAAGATGGACCAATAAGCTGTTAGGTGTTCATAACATTCTGGCACATCAGAGTATACAGCAGAAGGTAAGTAAAGTCTGTGGTGAGATCCCGTGGTTGGGCTACTGGCCCGATGGGAGGCGCAGTACAGCCTTTCTTCGCCACAGCTCTTAGAGCGGAAGGACGTTGGGGTCCCTCTCAGGGTCCACCATTTACCCTCTGAAAAGATCGCCGGTACTCATTTGACGCCGTCCTGAGTGGAGGAGCGGTTCAAGGCTCTTCAGTCTGGAACCGCGCGACTGCCACGGTCGCAGGTTCGAATCCTGCTGCGGGCATGGATGTGTGTGATGTCCTTAGGTTAGTTAGGTTTAAATAGTTCCAAGTTCTAGGGGACTGATGACCTCAGCAGTTAAGTCCCATAGTGCTCAGAGCCATTTGAACCATTTTTAGTACGCAAATTTACTCTCCCTGAGACAAGAAAATCACTTGATTCTCCTAATCTTCTTCTCCCCCTCTACTTTTCTGTGTTTCTCTTCCCTCCTTTCTCTTGTTTCTCTCCATCACCCACATTCTCATCTCTCTCTCTCTCTCTCTCTCTCTCTCTCTCTGCGTGTCACCTCCCCTCCAACCCCCCCTCCCCCTCACACATGCACAAACACACTATCTATCTCTACCCCTCCCCCCCTCTCTCTCTCTCTCTCTCTCTCACACACACACACACACACACACACACACACAAACACAAACACACGCGCGCGCGCGCGCGCGCGCGTGCTTCCCCCTCCCCCTCCCCCCTCTCTCTCTCTCTCTCTCTCTCGGTTTCTCTCCAACACCCACGCATACTTACACAATAACACAAGCTCCTCAACACTGCTAGCTCGCTCTCCCGTGACAGCTGGTCGTTGCATTTATTATGTCGTAACCGGCGGCGAGCTCCACCGCGGCGCGCGCCCCTCGCTGTGCGTAATCCACTTTAATAACTTGTAATCTCCGCCAGCGCGTAATAAAAGCCACCCTGCTCGTTACGTATGCAGCTCCGCTCGGCGGCGCGGATGCATGATGAAGTGGTTAGCGCCGGCCGTAATCTTACTCCACCTCTGCTCCTCTTCTGTTACCTTGTCACCTGCTCGAAAATTAATTTCCAGCGGTATCATTATTTCCTCCTTATCTTTGGCCAAAGTAGTGGCTTAGCCTTCCTTGGATCGTGATCATTAAAACGAATGCCAATTATTTTCTTGTTTGCAAAAACGTTTCGCAGACGCTGGAGAACAAAAATCTCATTTATAAAAGTGAACACACATTCTGCAAAGAGACATCTAGCTCCGTTCGTCCGTAAGATCCAGAGCGTCGTAGACAAGGGCGTCCTGGATTATGCTATTTTCCTAGATTCGATACATTTTCGTACATAATGGACGCTATTTAAATAACAGATTAAATTTATCGTTGGACCGTGGCTTCCTTGCAAAGAGAACACATGTAAAGATGATTTCAGGAGTCACGAGTTGAGAATCAGTCGTAGTAGAGTTCTCCACGGATCGAAGAACTATTTATTTTGTTATAAATACAGTCACTGATCGCCGGCCGCTGTGGTCGAGAGGTTCTAGGTGCTTCAGTACGGAACCGCGCTGCTGCTACGGTCGCAGGTTCGAGTCCTGCCTCGGGCATTGATGTGTGTGGCGTCCTTAGGTTAGTTAGGTTTAAGTAGTTCTAAGTTTAGGGGACAGATGACCTCAGATATGAAGTCGCATAGTGCTTCGAGCCATTTGAACCACTAGAACAGCACGGATCACAAATTTTCTTTATTCAGATCATTAATTTCCGTCAACGATGACCTCCTTCAGACCGGTGTATACTTACTTTGTTTACAGTATCAACATATATGACATAATTATGTCCATGCTAGTCAAAATTTTTAAATCTTTCTATCTGAAACAGCACTGCTATCAGTTCAGATGCGACCTCTACAGTACGTTCCTACCAAATTGTCTTTCGCCCTGTCTACTAATACACAAATAAATGTTCGAAATAAGTGGTGGCCACAAAAGTGGAAACACTATGTAGGGAAGCAGCATACTCACGCCTTTTGCATAATAATTTAGTAGAAACAGTATTCTGGATATCACAGATTAAAATTTTAGTTGAAATTCATGATTTTCTGGTATTTGCCTTAGAAATTAAGGAAGCAAGATAGATTAAGTAGGCGAATAAATAAAGCTAGGATGTTTGAATTTAAGTAGAAGGGAGCTCTGCTACAATCATGAAGATGTGAGAAGTTTTAACTGAAAACTATAAAACTATAGCTATAGCGTATCTCCAAAGAGCAAGTTCAGAGCTCGTCTACTGCATATAGTGTAATTAAATTAATTCTCTCGCCCAAAATATATGACTAAGCCACGTCAGACTTTTATTATGATTACTTACTTGTGTGCTTATTGCACAATTAAATTGAAAGCTTCATGGGCCATCAGCAAAGGAAGCAATGATTTATTCGATAACTTAAAGTGGTGCATTACTAGCCCAGCGGCTAGTCGGGAGAGCAGATTTGATCAGGCGTTCCCTTAGCCGTCCGCACCGCGGCTTTATATGTAAGAACGCTGCGCTGGAAGGAAGGCCCCAGTTCTCTCCAGGCGCTGATTAGCGCACCACCTGCGCCGAGAGTAGTGTCGCGTCGGTATCGTTGATATAAACAACCTCGGATGCAATAATAAGTTACTCGGGATACGCGTAACCATGAAATCGTTTTCGAGTGAAGTGTTCATTTTGGGATGACGTTAATGATCTATCTTTAGTTTGCGTACGTCGTATTTTCACGTGCCGCCGCAGGACAGACATTCTACCATTTTAGAGTGGCGTTTGATGAACATTATCATCAAATTATGACGAGCATTGACTTAAACATTTAATTTGAACAGTTATAGTTGCATCAGTGCATTAGACTATGAACTGCTGTGGTAGTTGGATTGTGTGGATTCTTTTTGGTCTGTGACTTTCAGAATATAGTGAACACTTTAGAGAGAATGGTTTGTGATTATGAATCCCAGACAATCTCCTAATTCCTCAGAGTTATAAGCTGTAGCTATAAATGTATTTCTCAGATGAAGTGGGCACTAGGAATTCTAATTACAGTATTCAATTTTTGGTAATCACTTTCTGGTTGCCAATATTGTAGTTAGAGAGGCAGTGTTGAGAACGGCAAACAACAGCATAAATACAAAACATTAACAAATATTCCACCCACCGACCCACTTGTCTTGCGGATTTATTGTAATTATTCATGGACGGCACTCTTACCGTTACTTTAGCAAAATCTAAGCAATCCAAGACGGTGTGCAGTCCTCGCCAGTTCACTATCCGTTATTACAGAAAATATGTGTTTTGTCACAGCCCATCTCTGATGTCATCCCAGGCTGAGCGCAATCCGACGTTTAACAGAAGCGGATCTTTCAGTGGCTGAGTGCGAAGTGAACATTCTTCCTGCTCTTGGGCAGTATTTGTATATGGCTGACGAGGATGGCCAGGATTAACGAAGTTACGAATTAACTTAGATTCTGGCATCTTGGATATTCGGGAATCCAGCCGGATGTTCGCGTCGTTCTCGCACGATATTTCAACAGCGTGCCTCGCTGTCTTCTTCAGGTGCTACCTGAGACTGGTCCTTGGGTCGATCGAGTCCAGTATTTATGCCTGGGAGGAACTGGGCGTTCCCTAATTGGTCCGCGCCGAGTCGAGTGTTCCATCTGTGGTCCGCCATATAGGGGGTCAATTTTATGAACAAACAGAAGGGGTGGCGATGGGTAGCCCTCTATCACCAGTGGTGGCCAACTTATTTATGGAAAGGTTTGAAGAGGAAGCACTCTCCTCAGCCAGATATCAACCCAAGTGCTTTTTTAGGTATGTGGATGATACCTTTGTCATCTGGCCCCATGGTAGAAGGAAGTTAGATGAGTTCCTGCTACATCTGAACTCTTGCCATCCGAACATTAAGTTCACAATGGAAATGGAGAAGGATGGAATACTTCCATTCTTGGATGTTCTGGTGAAGAGAAAAGGAGATGGCACATTTGGACACAGTGTGTACCGCAAACCTACGCACACTGACTTATACCTTCAAGCCAGCAGTTGCCACCATCCGGCACAGAAGAATGGAGTGCTTAAAACACTGGTCCACAGAGCACAAACTCTGTCAGATCCTGATAGTCTGGCCACAGAAATAGAACACTTACAATCAGTGTTCAGCAGGAATGGGTACTCCTCTAGAGATATCCAGAAGGCACTTCAACCTGCCAACCGGCCAAAGGATCCAGAAGAAGAACCAGAAGAGGCAAAGAAGATGGCATACTTGCCATATGCCGGACCTATCTCTACCAAGATCAGCAGGATTCTCCAGAAATATGACATCAGGAGCATATTTTGCCCACCCACATAAATTGGCGCTATGTTGGGGACTGTAAAAGATGACCTGGGGCTACGCAAGCCAGGTATTTACAACATACCATGCCAGTGTGGGATGTCATACATTGGCCAGACCACCAGAACTGTGGACATCAGGTGTAAAGAACACCAGAGACATACCAGACTCAGGCAGGCAACTAAATCAGCCATAGCAGAGCATTGTCTGGAACTTGGTCATTCAGTGGATTACAATGACGCCAAGATTGTGACACAGACCTCAAGATATTGGGACAGTGTCATTAAAGAAGCAATTGAGATTAAGGTCACAGACAATCTAATCAACCGTGACTCGGGATACCAAATCAGCTCTGCCTGGAATCCTGCGCTTGAGCTTGTGAAAACTCAACGCAGGACACTCCAGGATTCAGCAAGAAATGTAAGTGGAGACCGAGGGAACAGCCGTGAGACAAGGTGTTGGACATTAGAGACCAGATCTGACACACCCCAGGTCATGAACTCGACTTCAGAAGACGGCCAGGCCGGGCGCGGGCGGCGGAGGGAACACCGGCCACCAGAGAGGGACAATGTAGCCGCGTCTGGCGGGCGCGGACCTCAGATGGAACACACGACGCGGCGCGGACCGATTAGGGAGCGCCCAGCACGCAACAGAAGTGGAAACCGTAGGAACAGTCATGAGATAGAGTACCTAACATCTCAGATCGGGTCTGACACACCTCAAATGACAACCACAACCGTTGAGGACGGCCAAAACCGGCGCCGACGGCAGTCGGAACATCCGCGACTGAAGGGGTCCGTTGAAGCCGAGTCTGGCGGGCGCGGACCACAGATGGAACACTCGACTCGGCGCGGACCGATTAGGGAACGCCCAGCTCCTCCCAGGCATAAATACTGGACTCGATCGACCCAAGGACCAGTCTCAGGTAGCACCTGAAGAAGACAGCGAGGCACGCTGTTGAAATATCGTGCGAGAACGACGCGAACATCCGGCTGGATTCCCGAATATCCAAGATGCCAACAGATCGCCGGGAAAGCATGAAGAATTACAACTTAGATTCTTCTTAATTTTTACCTGCATACTGGTAAGTTTTTTGAAATCACAAAAAAGTTTCATCTCTCTTGAATAACAACTTTGCAGTCTAGAATTTTTATAGTGGAACTAACTGTGGATCGTTACCTCTGAACTACATCTTTAATAGAAGTTGTCTTGTCTGTTATTAATAATACAATTCTAAAATTTCTTATAGTTCTATTATTTACTAGGTTTTATCATATGCTGTAAGCAAAATTTTCTTTCGTTAAAATTGCTGATACTTAATCTACTACAAATGGGTATATTTTAGTTACTAATTTGGTTTTCATTAAATTATTCGAAAACGATGACAGGTGGCTTCACGTGGTCTCTTAATTACTATTTTTAGGTTGACGTGAAGCACGAAAGAAATTTTTAAATTTCTAAGTCCATTATTTAGTTCTTTCAATTTTTCTTAAAGAAGTGGATTCTGGCTGTAATTTTTCTTCTTTTATTTTGAAACTTACACCACTTATTTATAATCTCCGTAGGCACATTATTTGGCACCACTTTTTTTTCTTCAAACGGTGTTTGTACGAAAACTGTTGATTTAATTGCTTTAATCTTGACATTTAAAACGATATTACATAAAAATGTGTGTTGACAAAGTTATAATAGATAATTTTTACCTTTAATTTTATACTTAATTATGGTGCAATACTTGTGCGCTACGTGTAAACGCGTTAAGGTGACTTACCCCTACTAGCAATGAACTTGGGTAAGTTCAATGATTCAAATGGCTCTAAGCACTATGGTACTTAACATCTGAGGTCATCAGTCCCCTAGAC
Organism: Schistocerca gregaria; assembly: GCF_023897955.1. NCBI lineage: Eukaryota > Metazoa > Arthropoda > Insecta > Orthoptera > Acrididae > Schistocerca > Schistocerca gregaria. The sequence continues at coordinate 1,121,798,642 of NC_064920.1, forward strand.
TTAGAACTACTTAAACCTAACTAACCTAAGGACAACACACATCCATGCCTGAGGCAGGATTCGAACCTGCGACCGCAGCAGCAGCGCGATTCCGGACTGAAGCGCCTAGAACCACTCGGCCACATCGGCCGGCTCAGGGGTAAGTCCCGGCATACTCGTTCGCCTCTTTGTCTCACAAACGATAAAGCGCTTGTTTCGCTTCAACCAGATTAACAATTGCCGCCTATGTGTGGATTTATAATAAAATTAATTACAGGAGTATCCAAATGGAATGTGATAGCCCCTTTACGGTATATGTTAATGATCAAGTTTATAACGATGGAACTTCCGTGAGTCTACGGCTGTCGTCTACAGAAATGCCAGAGGAATTCCGAAGATCAACAATTGGTGCAGAACGGCCAGTTGAACCACAACATTAATAAATAGTGGGTGAAACAGAACTCACTTTCAGAGGTTTTCAGCGATACTCATTTTCAGATATTTTTCAGGGATACAATCTGAATGTTTTGTTGTAACGGACTCACGATCACCATCGGCTTGTTACTGATTGATTGCATTTGGCCGCAGTTAGAATCCTGCCTCAGGCATGGATGTGTGTGATGTCCTTAGGATACTTAGGTTTAAGTAGTTCTAAGTTCTAGGGGACCGATGACCTCAGATGTTAAGTCCCATAGTGCTCAGAGCCATTTGAACCATTTTGATTGCATTTAGTTTGTTTTCTTGTTCCAGTTAGCTTTACATCTGCATTGCACTGAAAATACTATACGACAGTACGAATCTCAGTGGTATACAGTGTGCGTCCTGTTTACATTTGCTCAAAGGGACTTGCTGTTGACAACAGTTCATACCCCCTTTCAGTTCTTCGACTCATTGCTCTCAAGATTACTTTCAGCACTGCTCGGCTGTCTGGAGTTCTGTTGGCCGCCAGTGTTTATCGTGCGTTGACAGTGATACAGAGGAGTACTAAGGATAGGTTTACTGTCGAATAGTTGCCCGATATATGCGTTCACTGAATGCAGTGGAGTAGCGTCACAGGGCCCGTATGCTGAGCAGTTGTCGCAACAACGGCAGCCATATCACAGTACATTTAACATTGAGGGCTTTTGCATTCCTCTGTGTTGTGCGTTGTACATTTTGGTTATTCACTGTTGTGAAGGTATTTTCACAGAAACAACGATGATTGCGGTTACCTTCTAAGGAGCCGCACGAGACTGAGGGTCCCTTACACCTTAATACTCAGAAAGTATCCCTGGACAACCTCTCGAAGTTTGAAGATGGATTTCTGGTTCATCCATTGTAACGTAATGCGCTTATTACTGCTCTCTTGTAGCTTTAGTGACAAATGTCTCGAAAATCGTATGCCAGACTGGGATTCATTTGGAGAATCTGAAGTAATGTAAGGAGTGTGTCAGAACTCTCCATTACATAAAACAATACGTCCATCTCAGCGCTATTCATTGCATTGTGCAAACACCGAGACATCGATAGTAACAATTTGAGAGCGAAACATGGGAGCGCGACTCTAAGCATTGTTGTGAGACGAGGTCTGTCTGCGAGAGTGGAAGTAGTAGTGTCGGTGGAGATCTCAGAGATACAAGACGTCTCACGCTGCTGCCCTCAAATCGGTGATGGCAGATCTCACCATACTGAAGGCCTGATTTCATTTATATAGCCAGGAGAGATTTAGATGCCTTAACTACGCATGAAGACGGAATTCAAGGTAAAATTCGCAAGCACAGCGCAAAAGCAATTGCAGTATTTGGCTCGTGATTGTTAGTTCGAATTTGCAATAATCCCACGTTTTGCTTGTCAGTGAAAGAATTCTACTCATCCTGTAAATAATAATAATAATTCTCCACGTCTAAATAATATGCTGTGGTTACTAAATGCTAATGCAATTTTGCAACTGAAATAATTTCTTGATATGGCACTCAGCCATTATTGACATGTATGTCAGTTATCATTGTCATTATTAATATTTGTTTACGATAATTTTGAAGTTTTAAATATATTTAATTAATGAAGACTCTTCTCAACAGTTATTTAGTAGTTAACAGGACCCAAGAAAACTCCTTTTTATTAACCTCATTGTTAGTAACAGTAAGCTTTAGCCGCTGCAGCTGCATGCTGCTGCACATTGCTGTAAACTACTAGGAAAAAGGCAGTCAGGTGAGTGCAAAACTTAGTGCCAAAACAGGGACACTGACACAGCATATCATACCATGTACTCTAGTCCAGTAAATTCCGTTGTACAAGTCAGATTCTGTATCGCTTGAAAATTCTTATTCAGATACGCTGTCAGATAGCTTAGCCAAATAGTTTTAAATTTTTAATGTAGCGATTGTTGAGGGCTTAAATGCAATTGAAACTGAACGCATACAACACACACACACAACAGTGTCATGTAGGTTAGATTTAGCCGCTTTTGCAGCAAATGTTGGGCATCTAGTTACAGTAAACATAATTCATTTCGAAGGAAGTGGTGTATAAAACATTCGTTCGACCGATCCTTGAATTTTGTTCACGTTAATAGAAGAGATTGAGGGCATCCAACGAAGAGAGACGCGTTTCTACATCTACATATACATCCATACTCAGCAAGCCACCGGACGGTTTGTGGCGGAGGGTACCTTGAGTGGCCGGCCGGAGTGGCCGTGCGGTTCTAGGCGCTACAGTCTGGAGCCGAGCGACCGCTACGGTCGCAGGTTCGAATCCTGCCTCAGACATGGATGTGTGTGATGTCCTTAGGTTAGTTAGGTTTAAGTAGTTCTAAGTCTAGGGGACTGATGACCTGAAAAGTTAAGTCCCATTGTGCTCAGAACCATTTGAACCATTTTGTACCTTCAGTACCTCTATTGGATCGTTTACACGGCTGGAGACGTTTACAGAGGTGCTCAACAAGCTCGTGCTACAAACGTTACAAGAGAGACGATCTGCATCGCCGATAGTTTTACTGTTTCCAGAAAGGGTGAGCCAATGCATTGCTCCTACCCCATACCAGTCCCGAAACTACCACGATGAGAAACGCGATTGGACCTAATTTGGTAGTTCACTGGTAGTAGTGTTTCTTACGCATTATGCGTAATTGTCACTGTGAAGGGGGTATCACTCGTAGCGCCGCACCGCATGGCCACGCACCCGTAGTGCACTATGAGGACCTCACATCGTGGTATGCAGCCAACTGTCAGCCAGCAGGTCACAATGTCTGTGGCCAGGAATGCTGACTCCCAGAGGGTCGCTTAGTGGCATGTCAGACTTGGATTGTGCACTTCCACTGGCGAGAGGTGGCAGTGGCGTGGAAGCCGGCCGGGGTACTTGCAGGGGGATCTTAGCCCCTGGTGGCGTATCTCACTCCGGCAAGTGACGGCGCATGGCGCCCTGGCACCTGTATCAGTGCGCAAGGGTGAGAGGACGTACCAGCCCCATCTCGGTCTGCTGCCCTCCAGGGCAGGTGAATGGCTGCCAAAGCACTGGTACTGGAGGCGTAGCCCGCCAGCGGAGAGGCACTAAGTCCAGGAAGATGAACTTGGTACTGGAAGACGATTCGGCGGTGGAGTTTCTAACTCGTCGCGGCTGCTCGCTGTTCCATGTCGTTCCGGCACCAGCGTAGCCCTCTTGTCATATTAGGTGTTGCCGGACTGATGATATGTGTGATAAGACTGACGGCTTTTTATACAGGTTAGGAGCTCACTTGTTGTGCCATCGCAGCTTCCGACATCGGTACATCGATCCTGAAACATACTGAATACCGGGGGGGGGGGGGGGGGGGGGGGGTTATAGTATAAAGTGCGTCGACTGTGAAGCTCAATATGTGGGCATCATTGGTAGGAAATTTAGAAACAGATTTGGTGAACATTTGCTTGACAAGATAAACAGAATTGGACCTTTGCAGAGCACCTAAAACCTATTGGGCACCGCTCCCCGACTTTGAGCGATTTGCATGTACTCCATATTGCCAGCAAAGGGAAAATGGTAGATCTCTTAGAGAAAACTGGAATTCCAAAACAATCCGGTACAGGGAAATATATTTTTCTCAACGATCAATTTTTTTAGCAGAAACCAGTCTTACTATGATATTGGGTACCCACTATTCCTATCCATTAATAGCTTCTGTTGTGAATGTGACGATGCCTTTTTTTATTTCTTGTCTTGCAACTGTTTTTATTGGTCTGACTAATGTTTCAGTGTCATTTTAAGTTTTACTGCTTGACAGGTTTTAAAAATTTTAAACTTCCTAGATATATTTTTACCCGCACTAATATTGTGCTTTTGCACCTATTTTACTAATATTCATGCAGTAAATTCAGTTTTAATAATTCACTGTTTTATCTAATTTGTCTTCCCCATATGAGCTAAGTTGGGCTTTCACTTTTTGTAAGCATGTTCGTTAACCAGTGCCATCTACCTTTAATGTCTTGCCGCTATGGCTCCACATTTGGGGGCCGGCTTGGAGGGCTAACGTACCCCGTTGTCGACTTCATTATCCTACTATTTGTCAGCTGTACGCAATGCTTCATGCTGTGCAAGCCGGAACGTGGTTGGCTACGAGTTACGTAAGAGTTCCTAAATTTTTCTTCACTTGCCTTGGTTTTCCTGTCCAGGAGACACCGTTGCTATACTTTAAACTGTATTCTCGGTTCCAGGTTCTGTAATTTTGTTGTTCATCCCATGACGATAGCACGATGGTTTCTTGTAAAATTTTATTTGAATGCCATTTATCGACATTAATGGACAAATTTCGGTTTTCCACACTAATTTTTAAGTAATTTCATAGTTAATTGTAGAGACGGTGGCAGATCTTGGATCTCTCCCTCTTTTGAGTCTTTATATTAACTTCATTTCCCCATTTTAATCTGTATTGTCAATCCAAGCACTGATTCATCTTCAGGTATCGTTAATTTTTATTAAGATTGCGAATTGAACAAATGGTATTTTTGTGGTCATTGCATCTCCCCATAAGGTGACACGCAAATAGTAAAAATTAAGGATATGTATTTAAAACGTTTAACACGTTATGACACAGTCGCGAATACGGCTGTGATTCAGAAAATTTAGAATAATATTCTTTCATTTCCGAGTATGGTCACAAAATTTTCGGTCCTTAGACTACAGGTTTCGGTCAGCGGTGACCATCTTCGGAGCTGCCACAGAACATGGGAAAATCAAATACAGTGGCAGTTTACCTCTTAAAACAGCACAATATGCTATATTCAGAATATTACTTTCATAAATGTGGGAAACAGGCGCTTAAAACGCGACAAGGCATACCTGTTTTAAAACATATTCTAATATAATGAAGCCGTTTAGGCATCGTAAAAAAATACACACAAAACTAGCTTAGCATAGTCCCATATATCTTAAATATGATGTGAACTAGGCTACACTGCTGACTGCGGCATCATGTTAACAGCGCTACTGTTCATAACAAACTGCAGTAGTCACAAAATAATATGCCTGTGTCTTAAGTCATTAAATGTAGATGCTGTAAGTCTACACGTATTCGTCAATTGTATAGTTGGACAAACTCAATAAAATGAGAAATACAATACATAAAATCTATAGTGAGCTTATGGAATGAGTAAGGTATTACAGTAATAAAATGTAAGAAGTTAAAAACACTAATAACGTTAAATTTAAAATTGTTAGAAACAAATGGTAGGCGACAGTATGTCAGTCTGAGACACTCTTGCGGTGATTTTAGGTGAAACTAATAACATACATAAGAATAAATATAAAATACATAATAACAAGCTTAAGGAGCTAAGAATTTAACATAAAAATGAGAAAACAAGTAGGAAAAGAAATCAAATGGATAAAACGAAATACTAAAGTACGTACTCAGCGTCCTCTGATGAAGTAGCGCAAGAATGCAGCAAAGGCGTGAAGTGGTCGGAGTATCTCCCACGAGACGTCGTATATTAAACAATATTATTAAGTCAATTAATAAAATGAAACGTCCCCTTAGAAAAATCAATGAATGACTGTGCTGGTAAACCCCTTACATTCTTTTATTTTCAAATATCTGAGCAAAACTGAACGTGCACAGACATTTCTCTCTTTACTTATTCTGATCATCACTAAGTTGACACACAATATTTTTTGCGCAACGCAATCTGACTTGCAATAATCCCTACAAAAGAATTTCCCTGACTAACCTATACCTTTCATGAATCACTTACCTCACAAAAATCTCTGTTACTCGAACTACTGCAATACAGAGAGCGCCAATACTGCCAGCTAAATAAAAGATTCTAACTACTGAAGGCACTAACTACTGATAGGCATAGTTAGCAAATGAAAGATTTCGATAGAAACAAACAATGTATTTACCTTAATAGTGTTCAAAAGTCATAATATATATGACAGCCAGTCTTACAAATTTACTGTCTCTGATGGACACACCTCCAGATCATCCGCTGTCGAAACTCCGCCATGTCTCTCCCCACAACCACCACTGCTGTCGGCTCACCTCCAACTGCGCAACTCTACGCGCTGTTAACAGCCAACTGTCCTACACTACAACAGCAAATTCCAACAATGGAAACCAGCCACAGACTGCACACAGCACAGTCAGTGATTTTCATAGAGAGCGCTACATGGCGTTACCAACATAAATACCTTAATAGCCTACTTACAAAAATTAACTAGACAGTGAAATTTATAGACAGGGTAGCAACAATCAAACACTACAATAATACCTTCAACGTAAGAAAATGAAGCAAATACATGATGCACTCCATAATGAGTAACGGCAAGGCAAGATATATGTAAGAAAGGCGTTCAGTGATTAATGCAGAACATTATGAAATAAATCAAAGTGGGTATTGGGTATCAAATCGCTCCGCCTGCTGAACGTTCATGCCGGTTTTTGCTTCTTGCCTTCATAAATTTAATGCTTGCATAACATGTTCCCATGTTACGGTCATTGCTGGCGGAAGCTACCAAGGACAAAAATATTTTATCACCATAGACAGAAATTAAACGAATTTAGTCTAAAACTGAGTGAAACTTCCTATAGAGTTTTGAGTCCACGAAGATCATCTTAAGGGGCTCGTAGAGGCGTGATTTGCATTACATCCATGAAGTGTGATTCCAAAAGGTATTTCACCATCGAGAACTAGTGTCTTGATGTCGATTGGGATGATAGATTAGTGAGCTTTGCTTTTAAGTAAACCATTGTGTACCCAGCAGAAAACGTTTCACTTTGTCCTCGTATTTCTGTTCCTTGACCGCAGGCTTCAAACACTTTCTATTGGTATATAAAGACTGCCGACTGGATATAATTTAATAAAGCCATAAAAACTGCTAGGCAGTAAACGACAGCCAGGGAAACATTTCGATACGCGCTCGACATTCTGGAGACGGTAAAATACCGTAGCGGCTTGAAAAATCCTCGGAATTCGGCAGCCTTTCTCCAGCATTCAAGGCACGTAGCGTCCTCAAGGCAGGGCGCTTAATTCCGCTGGATGAGACCGAATCGATAGACCCTTACGGTAACTGGAGGACTGCCCGGTCAGACGTTCCGGTGACACTGAAGGGCGGTTCATAAATATTAAAGCCTCCCCTCCCGCTGCCAGAACTACTGTACATTCTGAGAGTTGCCTCGGACTCTCGGTCGTGCCGCGTCGCACCGCACAGACGCCAGCAGGATACTGCAAAAATCAACAAAGCGTGCAGATTCTGCGCTGTACTGTACGACACGGGACAGCAAAGGTGCCGTGACGTCACAGGGTGCGGCGCGGCACCTAACACAGCGGCGAATTGTATCACCGCTTTTGGCACTTGCCGCCGGTTAATTCGCGATCTCGCCGTAATGTAATTTCCTGCCTAGTGCTCCATCGCGCCCGCTTTGAACATCAAACGATCTGGAATAGAGGGTTACCGCGGCCCGTCGCCTAGACTAATGCTCTGCTCGGCTAACGGATGGACGCTCAGCCCTCCCGGGCCAATAGTTTTACCAGCACAAATTGTCCGTAACAGCAAGTACTTGACGCGCCCTATTTACGTAGATCACTTCCTTTGTATCGGCACACTTGCAAACGAATTTATGCATATCATTTACATACAAGCAATGCAGAACACACTTACAAAATTGACCCACAATTTTTTCCAGTTTCACCTGCCTTTCCCAGACTGGGCATACAGAAGTGTTCTGGCCTCTGTTCCTTTCTTTAACTGGCCGTCCAATCTTCCTCTTTTCTTAGAATTTGATTCGTAACGACATTTTTTGTGATACTTTCTTCATCCATCCGCTTCAAATGTTCCTTCCAGTTTAGTTTATATTCTTCCGTTTTCTTATTTATCGCGAGAATGTATAGTTCTTGAAAGTTCCTGGCAAATTAACACTATGTGTCATACCCAGACTGCAGCTCAGGTCCTTTGCCTTTTGCGGACAAGTGCTCTAATGACTGAGCAACCCAACCACAAGTCACGACCTCTTCTCATAGCCTTAATTCCACAAGTACCTCTTCTCCTACCTTTCAGGCTTCACGGCTTAGTTCTTACCTAATGTTTTCATTAGAAATCTTGTCCAACTTAGTGCAAATTTCACTGCTCCTAAAACTTTCATTTCAGTCGCCTGAATATGGCTGGAGTCTTTTCTCTTCATAATACAGGTTTCACAGCCATACAGTAAAACAGATACAATAGTCACCTTACAGAATTTCGTATTTGTGGTTTTTCTTTGTTCGGCTTGTAGCGCAGCCTACACTCTGATATTTCTATAATGTATATCGACATCTTCATTTTAGTTAACAGTAGTATAGATCCAATGGTTCTGATGTGCTGAACATCTTATCTTCGGCTGCAATTTTGCATCATACTCGGTATTTCCCATGAACTGCTATTGTCTTACTTTCAATTACTGCTGTTTTAAAAATTGCAATATTTCCCAATTAAGATTAAAAGACGAACTGATATTTGTAGTTCGTCTTCGGATTTTTCCGTTAATACAGTGTCGTCAGCATATAACACTATTTTAATACATTTATTCGCGATTATATGGGTTCCTTCTGGCACTCTTTCTTTACATTTTTGGACGGCATAGTTTGTATACATATTGAAAACCAGGAGGCTACAAATTACATCCTTGTCTCATACCTTGGTTTATTAAAATCTTTTCACATGTGTAATTGGTGCCATTATTCTATTAAAGAGACTCTTGGTGCAATTATTACTTGACTGGGGACATCCATGATTTCGCCATAATTTATCGAAGGCTGTCTGGACCCACCCTGTGAAATTATTCCCTAAAATGTGTGAAAGACCATTATGGTAATAAATTTAACTCTTTTCTTTAATACTTTTATCCGAAAAATAAAAAAAATTTAATTTTCTATTTCTAATTTACCAACACAAAAACGAGAACTTGACAATGATTACGTTTTCACGAACGTCTTTCGGTTTTCCTTCCGCGATATTTTAAATCCTGTTGTTAAGATAGTCTTTTCTGCAAATATTTGTCCAGAGTGGACCCTTACACGGTAATAAGTCTTAAATGATAAATAATGTTTGTAGTATTATTAGTTTTATTCATCTTTGGTCCAATTCTACGTGTGTGGTAAACATATATTATTTTTTAAAAATAATTAATATACACAGACATTTTGTGTATTGTAGTCGGCGTGGTCCTTTGGTAGAAACTGTTCTTGTATTTGCTTAATATAATTTAGGTAAGCCATTGGAAATTTAAATCAGGGTAGAGGGATAGGCAATAATCTGCATCCTCACTGAAATACTAGTCCAGCCTATTAAAATCAGCACAATTTCGTTTGCTGTATACATAACGCGAAGCAAATATTTCATAGTGCAAAAAGTCGGTCATACACCGATCATTCACTTTTTTAACACCAAACACTGCACGCGCTCCAAACACTGTTAGCCGACATTATTACCAATCTACAACATGGTATGCATGTATTCAGTTCACATAACTGTATTCAGTAAAATATTAGTCTTTCAAACTGCCTGCCGGTTGAGGACACCTTTTATACCAGAGCTACATTGAACTGAAATGATATATAAAAATGAAAAAGCATTGTTTCGGGACGGCGTCCTCGCATCAGACGCAAATGACTGTCTGTCAAACCACAGACTTATCAGTATAGATATTGTACTGAAATTACATACAATTCGCTTAACTATTTAACCTTTTTGCTTTCCTTCTACTCAAATTTTATACATAGTTAAAACTGACTGATTGAAATATGGTGGGTGGGTGGGGGGGGGGAGGGGGATAGTGCACTCCCTTCCTTGGAAAGAAAAATGATCTTCAAGCAAGGCAGTACAGTAGCCGCTCTAGTTTTCGTCATCGGTTTGGATTACATAATGGTATGGATGGCAGCGTGAATAGGAGATAAAAGTATGAAAGCAATGGTGTTCACGCATGATTTATTGGTACTGAGACATGGAGAATCAGAGGTACAAGAAGTACTAAATGCGTAGGAGGAAAGGTTGGGACCGTATGGATTGAAATTTAGTGCTTATAAGCGTTAAATGATGGCGACACTGAGGAAAAAGGAAACTTGAGCGGCGGGTAAAAGAAGGGGAGATTATCTTGGAAAACTTTCCAGACTTTCATTCCTAGCCAGCGCTGAAATATAATCTTAATATACATTCTTACTCCATTTCGAAATATTAGCATTCACTGTGTGAGTTTTCCAGCCTTTTTCTTGAAATTACAATAATTACGCCAAGAAAAATTACTCTGGAAAGGTATAACATCGCTAAAAAAACCTCGCAAAACCTATTCTATTCAAATCTGAAAGAGATGGAATTAAAAGTATCTTGTCAGTTCTGTATTTAATAGTCTATGTTTTACATCCTTACCAGGTGGGATTGACGGAGGACATCGAAAGGGTGCAAAAAAGGGCAGCTCGTTTTGTATTATCACGTTATAGGGGAGAGAGTGTGGCAGATATGATACACGAGTTGGGATGGAAGTCATAACAGCATAGACGTTTTTCGTCGTGGCGAGACCTTTTTACGAAATTTCAGTCACCAACTTTCTCTTCCGAATGCGAAAATATTTTGTTGAGCCCAACCTACATAGGTAGGAATGATCATCAAAATAAAATAAGAGAAATCAGAGCTCGAACAGAAAGGTTTAGGTGTTCGTTTTTCCCGCTCGCTGTTCGGGAGTGGAATAGTAGAGAGATAGTATGATTGTGGTTCGATGAACCCTCTGCCAAGCACTTAAATTTGAATTGCAGAGTAGTCATGTAGATGTAGATGTAGATGTACATTATTAATCTATTCCACACCAATAAACTGTAAGTAATTTTGAATTAAGAAGGCATATCATCAGGAACCAGTTACCAGTTAACAACATTTTTAAACAGAAGCAACTGGCGTATAACACAAAAAATGGTTCAAATGGCCCTGAGCACTGTGGGACTTGACATCTGAGGTCATCAGTCCCCTAGAACTTAGAACTACTTAAACCTAACTAAACTAAGGACATCACACACATCCATGCCTGAGGCAGGATTCGAACCTGCGACCGTAGCGGTCGCGTGGTTCCAGACTGAAGCGCCTAGAACCGCTCGGCCACTCCGACCGGCCGTATAACGCAAATTTGTACTATCAAGACAGGGAAAATAGTTAATACATTAAAAAAAACCTCAGTTTATTTGCAAATGTGATGGAAGACATTCATCCGTTCCAGGATAGAAGATTGTGCACGACCGACGAAGTATTGGTTAACCTTGCAATATTATGTAACTAGTTTTAAAAATTACTATACTTTGCTCGACATAAAACTCTATTATTGAGAATGAAATGTGTGTGAAATTTTATGGAACATAACTGCTAAGGTCATCAGTCCCTAAGCTTACACACTACGTAACCTAAATTATCCTGAGGACAAACACACACGCCCATTCCCGAGGGAGGACTCGAACCTCCGACGGGACCAGCCGCACAGTCCATGACTGCAGCGCCTGAGACCACTCGCTATTATTGAAAAATTAACAGTCTCCCCCAGGTATCATTTATGGTATTTGAATATGAAGAAATAGTAATATTTATAAACTCTTATGTCTCACAAAAAAACAACAGAAAGACATGCTATAAACACAACTTATCGTGGTTACTTCATGTGATTTTAAAATCGATTACTAGATTGAAACACCGATCAAGAAACATCATTTGTTGCTAGGTTCACAGTCCCCAAGTTAAAACACTCTCCCCTACCAGAGAAAGTGGAAAGCTTCAGTACCTCGTGAGCAAAACAGAAGACACTGCGAAGAACGATAACAAAATAAGTGAAAGGTGAAGGTAAGCCCATGGTTTCCTGCAGAGTGTCAAAACCTTATCTGTAGCGTATATGTAACGGTAAGATGTAAGCAACTGTTATAACGATCAGGACATGGGATAGGGAGAGAAATATCAAAGAAGCAGAATAGATCTTATTAGAATGAATAGAGTAAGATAGAAGACAGCGAGAGAAATAGAGAAGTCCATGAAGAAGACAGTAGAAAAGTTGGGATGGCTTTGTTAGAAGAGTGGAAGCCTGCAGCGTACTATGGCAGAGTCATGAAATGACATCAGGAGGCAAGAGACCTAGAGGCAGAACGAAAGAAATATTGAACTAGACAATGAAGGAATGTATGATGAAAGGTGGATTAGAGTGTGACAGATTGGGGAGAGAAGTACTGTGGAAACACAGCTAAAGATAGGGAGACTGTGTTGCGAAACAAATCCGTCCGGAAGTTCGAAACAGTACAAGATGACGATGATGATAAAACTGCGAGACCACACAGCTACTATAAATACCCATAAATACCGACTGGTATGAAATTTGCTCTGCGGCGGAGTGTGCATTGATATGAAATTTCCTGGAAGATCAAAACTGTATGCAGGACAGGGACTCGAACCTACGAATACATTTTCTACAAGTTATACATATATTTGGAAATTTTTAATATGTAACGAAAATACCTGTACGTCAGAATATGTTATTCTATAACACCCGTCTGATGTTGAAATCAAGTACTATTACAGATACTGACAACGAAACAGTAATATTTCATGTTGAAAAGTAATCCATCAGATATCCTTTTCTGACAAGTCTACGTGCAATTATCTGACCAACTGGATACTGTTTACTCCAGATCGTCTGACATTGCGAATAGTGCTAGTTCACCGAACTCGTATTCATCAGGGTGGCGTTCCAAATCAACGTCTTATCATTCAGATTTAGTCTTTTTGTGATTTCTCTAAATCGCCTAAGGTAAACGCCAGAAAGTGGATTGGCAATATCATACCCAATCCTTTCCCAATCTTACCTTTCGTTTCACCTTAAGGTACGTTAAAACCTAATCTTCCTTCCTTCCAATGTAACGGAAAAACCGTCTCACACCTATATGAAAGCACTTCTTAATCTTAGTGGTGACTGAAGATATTAGCTCTAGACTCCTTGGACGAATACATCAGCTTATCAAAAGACAAATCTAATGGTAATCAGCGTCATTGACAATGCTTATAATTTGCTAATAAACAAGAAATAAGTATCTCTTGTTGATGCCGCTTGAAGTTTCCTTTTTTCCCTCTTCTTCATCTGCATCGAATGAAGTAGCGCAACGGTTAAATCATTGGATCCGCATTCATGAGTACCAGCAAGTTTCATTTTCTTGCGTGGCATCAAGATTCAGAATTTTTGACATTCACTTCATGCATCTACGTGCATGGTTCCTTTTAGGTGCCAGTTAACCAATTTCCTCTCAACCATTTCCAAATGATAATACCTCTTTTAAGCAACGGTGTGCGTCCATGTATTCCGAATGTAGTAATGCTGCCAAACTAACTCCCTGAATCAGCATGATAAGTTGAACACATGAAATTTTGGCTACGGTTCAAGCCATCGTCGCTACATTTAAGTACGTGTGGAAGGTCCCTGTAGTGTCATTAGATTTGAACGTTACTGTCAGAAACAAATTTAGTGTGAAATGGGCTCTATACTTCCTTCAATTAGTTTGTAAAGAATAAATTCGCCTTGTATAATTGAGGAATGTTAGTCTGTTATTATCATAATACGAAGAAGAAATTCAATAGGTTACAGACGGATCAGAAATGAATTTTACAGCAATACTACAGATCGATCCAATATATATAAATACTGGACGGTTAAAATAGTTACACTCAAAACAAGTAAATGTAATACAGCTAGTTAGCTTAAGCTTTTCGTAGCTTACGCTGTGTGTTGAACGTACACATGAAGGATCTAAGTAGTTACGGAAGAGACATACAAATTTTAAATTTATACTTCCTGTAAAATCAATACTTACTAGACTAAACGAAATAGGTAAAAGAAATGCGTGTAAAACACGGAACAGTGTCTTACTTCTTGCAGACGTAACATGATCTTTTTAATGGGCAAGTACACTCACGGAATAAAATCTGCAACACCGAGAAGGAGTTGTGCGAATAAACGAAATTTGGCCGGTGTATTTCTACATATGAAAGATGATGTCTATTCAGATTTTGCGCATGTCGCATAAGTGTGATGCAACTAGCGCCACTTTGAGAATGTACGCTGTAACAGTCGCGAGCATTAGTTACCTCTGGGATTGGACGTGGTGAGCTGGCGTTAGTCAGCAATACCTTTAAGGCGACAAAGACGCCAAATCATCACCTCACTGAGATTGAACGACGTCGTGTAATAGGGTTACGAGAAGCTGGATGTTCCTTCCGCGATATTGCAGAAAGACTTGTCAGGATTGTAGCCACTGTACATTCTTGCTGGCAGCGGTGGTCACGAGAATGTACGGTTCCAGGAAGAGCAGGCTCCGAACGACCACGTGGCACAACCGAGAGGGAAGACTACCGTGTTCTGTGTACGTCTCTGGCGCATCGTACTGCATCTGCAGCAGCAATGTGAGCAGCCGGTGGCACCACAATAACACAACTAACTTTTACAAATCGGTTACTTCAAGGACAGCTCCGAGCCAGACACTCTGTAGCGAGCATTCCGCTGACCTCAAACCATCGCCGTTCAGTGGTGTCAAGCGACCGTTCATTGGAGGGCAAGCTGAAAGTCTGTTATGTTTTCTGATGAAAGCTGGTTCTGTCTCGGTGTCGTTGACGGCCGTGTATTGGCAGGAGGCGGCCAGTTGATGGCCTGCAACCAATCTGTTTGCGTGCTCGACACACTAGGACTACAGCTGGAGTCACGGTCTGGGGCGCTACTTCGTATGACAGCTGGAGCAATCTCGAGGTTAACCCACGCAACCCAAAGTCAGTCTGGGATCTGATCTACTGTGATTAGAGACGGGCAAAACTGTTCTTTTCAGAGATCAGATCAGAACTGTTCACTCCCTGAAATGAACTAGCTGTTTTTCATGACTCACCACTCATTCACAATAGAAAATAAATGGAAGGCACATTGTCCTTTAAACTTGGTTTATTCCAGTACTATACCTGTATTTTGATCTTATTTGATCCTATTTTGAAGTATCACAGATAATGACTAAAAATTTTGTATTGTACATTGAAATTTCCACAGTATGACAAAGTTTTTGATTATTGTTTTCTTTTGCACTATTGTGGTTTCTTTTGGTGATGAAAATGTTGTAACTTGACATTAACATTAACAATATATTTGGCTATAATGTATTAAAATTTCTTTAACCTCGTACAAACACATCGCAAGCCACATACTTTTAAAGTGAACATTTCCTTCCGAAGACGCCTAAAATCGCAAAATCCATACAACAAGAAAAAAATACATAAATTTGAATGTAAGACCAAAGTGCTGCATATAGCCTTCCGCAGAATAAAACAAGCAAAATATTGGTGTATCACATTTTGCTATACGTTTATCAATTTGCTCGTAATTAATGCATAAACTCGAGTGTCCATGTCATTAGTAAAAAATCCTATAGTAAGAGGAACTGTCAGAAAACTAATCTGATCAGTTTAAACAAATAAAAATAAAATAAAAACAAATGATGTATATATAACATAATTATGAAATATACATAACGGTATTACTACGGAGAACAATATCCAGTAGAGACGAACTCCGATGCAGAGGTGCTGAGTCAAGCAGGTCGAGCCGTGAGCTGTATTGCTGCGTGAGCTACGACCGCAGAGACCACAGTGACACCTGAGTTGCTTTGCTCAACGCTCTGGCTAGAGTCGAGAACGGTGGGGTGAGCGTTGAGCGGGCGCGTTCCGAGGGTGGTGGGAGTGGTGAACGGCCACCAGTCACCCGCTCCGAGACAAATCGTCCGTTCTCTTACGAGCAGGTTGTTGCAAGTAGTTCTTACGTTCTCCGCTAGGAGGCTCTCTGTCCTGTTGCTCGCATCAACTGCCCAGAAGGCAGGACGTGCGACTGAAGCGATCGCCGACGGAGTGCGATGTTAAGTTTAAGGTGTGGCAGACACTGCACGCGGCAGAGGAAGCACAGAGACGGAACGGCATAAGTGAAACACAAAATCCAACGGGGCACTGCACAATGCAGGCAGCCAGGGCAGAAGCAGGGGAGAGACCGGCGCTGTCTGTGTTGTGTGGCGTGCAGTGTGCTCTGACCAGCAGAGGCCCTGCTGATCTGGTCCGACTCTCTCTCTCACTGCTGTGGTGGGAAACGTTTGGAGCTGCCGTTCTTTTTTTCTGAATCACTGATTGTTCACTCCTTTGAAAGATTCAACTCTATGAAGCAGTTCAGGAGCGGATCCCCCACCTCTAGCTGTGATGCCGTTCATGAACTGCATTGCAAGGTGTGTTTTCCAACAGGATAACGCTCGCGCACATACCGCTATTGTAAACCTATACCCTTTACAGAGTGTCGATATGTTACCTTGGCCTGCTCGATCACCAGATCTATCTCCAGTCTAGCACATGTGGGACATCATCGGACAACTCCAATGTCATCCACAATCAGTGTTAACCACCGCTGTATAGACCTACCAAGAGAACAGCCATGAAACTCCACCCTACAAACTAACATTTGGCACCTCTACAAGTATAATATGCGCACTTATACTCAACAATGGCGGCTAAACCGGTTATTTATGTACCAACATTTCACACTTCCAATGGCTTATCTCGCGTTTACAATAACTTGTGACTTTGCAACGTCCACGATTTAAATATGTTTCCTAGACACGTGCAGTCCCGAAATTTCATTACTCTACACTAATTACTGTCTTTGTGTTGGGCTTTTTTTCTCAGTGTACATGAGAACTTTACAATAATTTCAGTGCTAGACAAATTTCGACAATAGAAGTGAAAGATTAAACAACGTCAGTTATAATGGTGCTATAGCAGTGTGAATCTTAGCCCACAATAAGAGCATCCTGAAACACTAAACGTTATTATGATACGATTTCCTCATGACTACAAAGAAACGAATGGATGATTACAAAAGACGAGTTTGTTCATTGAACTCCTATTGGCAGTTACTTTATTATAAACAGAGATACAACAAAATACAGAATTCATATATAACGATTATTAACGAAGCGTCGCATCTAATCTTGTGCTGTTTTCGCCAACTCACAATTATTACAAAGGACAACTACGCTATACTCATCAAATGAGACACTTAACGGCTGTGAGAGACAACGTGAACTGTAAGACTGAAACCACATAAAGGAGTGGCGGCTCTTTTTTTTTTTTTTTTGAGATAATCCGCACTGATCGGAAAAAGAGAAAGGGGGTTCTTCGAAAACGACAGATATATGCTGTAGAGGGACAAGAATAGAAGACGGCGTTACAGTACCCAGCTGTATGTTCATAGTATCTACAAGAAGATTGAAGGAGGTCAAAGAAACGTAATATCAGATTAGATAGACTACTAGAGATCTACGAAGTTATAAGCTACAGATGAAAGAAAGTCAAGGGAGCACTGAAGCAAAGCTGACTGTGACGCAATAAAGGCCATCTTGGTCGTACAGACAGTGAACTTGACCCCCGTTCTTATTGAGGATATTGACTGTATCTTAATCTGTAGAAGACGAACACCTATAGTACGAAACAAAGAAAGGCAACAGTCAGGTTTCACTTTCCCTCATAGTCATTCAAGTCATTCAAAAGTCTGTTTCCCTATTCACAATTTCAATTGGGGGGGGGGGGGGGAGGAGGGAGAAACTGACATGTGGCTGACAAATCCTTGACTCATTAGGTGTATGAGAGAAAACCAATGCAGCGATTCAAAATTTCAACACATCAACAAGCCGTGTTGCTGTTAATTATTTCCAGCCAGGGGCCGTCATAAACCACTTATCGAGAAAGGTAGTGCAGTGATTAAATGCATTAAAATGGTTATCTACAGGAGCATTTCCACTTAGGTACTTCATGGTTTCCTTAAATTCAACAGGTGAATCTTCGGACCGCTTCTAAAATCGTCCTAGCCGAATCCGAGTCCTTGCCCCGTTCTAGCACAGCATTACCAACGAACCAAATGTAAATGTGACACTTAATAAATTATTTTCTTCCTTCCTAATCGACTGGGTAAATTTCTTGTGTAAGTAAGGCCAATTTCCGAAGATGGTTTACAAAAAAACCTCTTTCTTTCGTATTATTTAGGAGAAAGTAAGACTACTCCGAAATAAAAATGTTGAATAATTTGCATGACACACGTACAGATATTTCAAGATAACACTAGAAACCAGTAATGATGAAATTAGTCATTGATGTGACAGAAATTGTCATTGTGGCGCTCTCTTTTGCGAGCATCAAACTCAATAAACTAGCACAAAAGAAAGAAATAAATAATCCAAGCACACGGGCAATATTTTAGAAATGGACCACGAGTATTTTGCTAGGCTCCATTCACATAGTTAGAAGATTAATCTGAACAGAGTTACCAGGACATATCATTAGGAGGCAATGGCAAACGGTAACTAAAATTTTTAATTTGCTGACCTACGAGCTGTGAGACCTCATTAACTAATCTCAATTTGTATTTCTTATTGAATTACTAGACTGATCTACATTTTAACGCCCTTATAATTATGATGTATACTCGTAGTCTAGCATGCGTCATAATCCGCAACATTAACCTTCCATCAACAACTGAGCATGTGGATTTACTTAGTTTCACCTACCACTCTGAGAAACAGTTTTGAGGAACACAGCCTGAATCAGTAGCCAGCGAGATACTAAGGCGCATCCATACTGTAATAGTCTTAAGGTTTTATTTTATTTTATAAATACCACTAAATTACGATTTTAATGGATAAAATTTGAGATCATCGGACTTTTGAAGCGGCCCACAACGGCTTCCTCTTCTGTGTCCAATTCTTTACAACAAAATAGCACATACGCCTTACCTCTTCAATTATTGTTGGATGTATTCCATTCTCTGCCTGCCCCTACAGATTTTCTCGTTGTGGCTTTCTCCTTGTTAGTATTTGCCATGTATTCTTCAGAGAACCTCATATCTTTGCAGTTCATTTACTTGGACATTGCACTATAGGACCACCATGTGTGTAACATCTTTGTACTTCCTAGATCTAAGTTCTCTGACAACAGTGTGGATCAAAACAGTTCCTACTGTCATTTTTTAATTTGTAATAGGATTTAGTAATTTCATATATGTAACATCACTGTACTTCCTAGATCTAAGTCCTCCGACAAAAATATGGATCAAAAAAATTTCATAATGTGGATCAAAAAGTTTATAGTAGGCTTTTACATTTCTATATTTGCAACATTCTCGCATTTCCTATGGCTAAGTTCTTTGACCATAACCTACATGTTTCTGTATGAGCAACATCCTTACACCTCCTACGTCTAAATTCTTTGACCATAGCCTACATGTTTGTATGTAAACACAGTGTATTTCACGAGTGCACGTCGTAGTAGTGAAATACGCAGCTAAACTTTATAAAACTGAAATATGGACGTGAAAATGATACAATATGTGCTAAATGGAAAACTGTCACCACAGCGTAATCATAATAATGATGCTTCATCTTTTTGTAATTACAGATATATTTTCGACAAATGCTGCCATACCACCTACAATTGTTCCACTTGTATCTCTTTAGTCGACAGCAAATAATTTCTTTCTATTTGTACAGTTCTCTCCAGCAGTATAAACATGTACAGGGATGTATAAAAACCTGAGGATTGGCACAAGCTCGAAACCGGTCGTATAACTAATTAAAAACCTGTTTTTGTGACTGGTAGCGGCAATTTTTCTAGACACTATAAAGGCACAGTCACGGAGTTCAACAGCATCCACATTGGATAAAATTCAATTAAGGAAACGTTGGGACGAATTTGGATGTTAAGTCATCCCTGCCACTTTTCGTTACTTTACTGTTTCTTTGGTTTAACCCCAATCCATATTCGGTAGTCGTGAGTGCTTTCATTCCATTCGACATATCCTGTCTTCCTCACTTTCATTCAGGTTGGCAGTATCACGAGTGTATCAAATCACTAATTATCCATTTACTCTGAATACATATTCCACTCCTGGATCTTTTTATATGCCCACGACTCTTTCTCCCATGTGTGGAGTGAACAGTAGGCCGAAACGCCCCTATATCGTACACTCATTTTAATCCGAGTATTTTTCTGATCATCTACCAATGTCATTATTCCCCCTTGCATCTTATAACCATCAGACGGGGTGTTTGTTGTAATTTGACGTAACTACACTACTGTTTCGAAAAAGTGAAACACCATACCCCAAAAATGTGATTTATTCCACCAATTGTGGGGTGTCGCAACACAAATGATTAGCATTAGAGACCTGCACATACACTGAGACTATGGAAATTCAGTCCGGAGTAGCGCAACGACTTGCTGCAGTCAGAGCCGCTAGACGTCGTCGCACGGAGTCAAAGGGCGCCTGAATATGCTGCTGAGAAAAACTAGCCAAGCGGTTTGTAGGCACTTCCACGAGGCTGATGGAGGACCTGAACGAACAAGCTGCTGAGCGACCATGTCGCAGACATGTTCGGTGGGGGACATGTCAAGCGAACGTGCAGGCCAGGCAAGCAGTGGTCCCCGTCGTTCTTCGAATAAGGATTGCCCCTTCTTCTTCACGTGCTACTGAGTGTTGTCTTGCTGGAATATGGCACGTGAAACTGGCTGTAGTAGAAGCAGTGGATCGGGCGGTGAAACCTCCCTTGTACAGCAGCAGCTGTTCAGCTTGTCCTCAAGACGCAGAAGGCGATATCGTGTGTTATAGGCAATGTTGCCCCAAACTTTCACACCTGACCTTTGTTCGCTGTGCCGCTCAACTTTTCATTACTGTCCGACTGCGCTCACCACGGCTAAATCGAACACATATGCGGTCTTCACTGTAGGGCAAGTTGAAGCGGGACTCCTCCTCAAACACTACAGTTAGCCACTCAGCATGCCAGTGTCGGCGTTCACTTGTCTGTTACAGGCAGCTGCGTTGTTGGGTTCTGGTCAATCGAATCAGACGCAACTGCTAGCGTGCCACCAGTCAAGCCCGCAGAAGACGGCGTCCGACTGTCGACACAGACATGTCCACACCAATGGCAGTGCTCCAAGGTCGTGCTAACACTGTGGACTAAGCAGTTCTGTCCATTATGGCAAAGCTGAGAAGGTGGCGACCATATCGCGCTGTGGTCACAATACGTCGTGCAGTACCATGAAGGGGCGGTGTACGGCCCTCTTGTCTCCACTGGTTCCGCATACGCCTCACGGTTGAAGCAGCGTGCCTTGTACGATCCGCAGCGTCTCGAAACAACTGACCTGCCTCCCGAAGACCAATCATTCTGCCCCATTCGGAGGCGCGATATTCCACACTGTGATGTCGACAAGGCTTGGCGGCACTTGGTTACAAGTTTCCACTTCGTATGACATTTTGGCAACGATTGAACGTTGCGTAACACACAAAAGATAGCGCCTCTCTGCCATTTAAATCAGTTGTTATGGTTCCGCTGTTCTAGAAGTCCTTTTATCGAAGCGTGGTGCGTTGTACGAACAAAAAACGTGCCACGTGAAAGATTTGTATCATTAAACAGGGCATCTGCCTGTGCTACAACACAGCCTCCTGCGCGGAAAGGCTTAAATTTGTATTTTCGAATGGGAACCCTTCCCCCCCCCCCCCCCTCATTGTTATTGCATATTTCGATTCTACGCCAAAAAATATATATGATACCATTATTCCCAATTTTGGTATAGCCGTTGTAATGCACTTTGTTTATTTTTGCAATTAATAACCGACACATTTGATTCTACATTTCGTTTCCGATGTACAAGTAAACCTTTGCTTTCTAACAGTTGATATCTGTGTTCAAAATTTCCTTTAGTATTGGCAGATTTGAGTGTACAGCACTATACGGTATCCCGTTTCAAAATCTTCTTGGAAACTGCGTTTCGAATGAACTAGGAACAACGATGTGGATGTAATCGTTTTCTGTTCTCATAGAGATGATCTTTCCCTTATCATAATGGTTGTGCTTTGTATTACACAGGTAGCCGTGTAGAGTCCAGCGTGAGAGTTCCGGAGACTGGTTGGAAAGACACCGAAATCAGACACCTTGATGGCCGGGTACAAGGGCGGCCACCCGAAATCCAGCAATCAGTGATCTGAGGACTCACCACAATCGACCCCGTAGGGAAGAGAAAACTACGTTACAATACAAGTACTTTTTGCCAGAAATATCAGTGTCTAGCCGTATTATTTGTACAGTACAGTCACATATGCAGCATGCAAGTAACGTTTGAACGTCAGTATTGACGGCTAGAGCACGAACTTTTACATTTACAAATCCGTCGGGTCTTAACTGAAAAAAGAGGCACATTCTGTATTTGTCGATTACTATGCCGTCCACCGGTTTTGTCTTCGTTCGATTTAATTTCAGTCTATAGTGTATTCTTATTAGACTATTTAATTCATTCAATAGGCCCTGTAATTTTTCTTCGTTTTCAGTGAAGACTTCAGTGCTATTAACGAAACTTATCAGTGACATTCTTTCATCCTGAATTTTAATCTCTTTCCAGAATCTTTCTTTTATTTCCGTTATTGCTTCTTCGACATTGCTTAACACTGACCTGTAGGGCCGAGATCCCTATCTGATACCTTTCTAATTGGGACACTTCCATCTTGAGCTAGAATGAATAGTCAAGATCGCAGTAACATTATTGCAATATTCATTGTTCATTCTAACTTAAATACAGCATTACGTCGCTGTTCTCCATAGAATATTCTGTCAAAATTTGTGAACTTTAATCTTGGTCTTCCACTGTAACTTTTCCCTCTGTACGAATTACATATTACTTGTCGTTCCCCAAGATTTCCTCTGAAGGTATGTCTGAAGGGTCATAGATTCTACACACTAATTTTAAGAGTCATTTACATGGAAAACTAGCTTTGAAAATGATATGCTTATTCCAGGATAACAATACTATTTCGTTTAGCATTGTTTCCATCTTTACTCAATGTTTTATTTTAATCCACTTCAGCGACTGCAAAACTACCAGAGTATTTTTATACGAGAACACAGATGCAGGTACACTTGGGGAAGTTAAGAGCTGTGACATTGCACCTGATACGGATCCTGAGCCTCTGTCTCGATTTGTATACGTCCTAATGATGTTTTATTTCTGTTCAGATAATAATATGCGTATGCCTTTGAATCAGTAACCAGGACACAAGAAAATAAGTCGATATGGTCACTGTTTATTCGGTAAGAATTTCAACTACGGCAATTCCTTCCAGTATCCTCACTCGCGTAATTCCTATAACGCCAGTTACACCATTCTCAGTATCATTCAGGATTGTTGCTAGTGAAAATCACAAAAAAGTTGATGATACATCGTATATGGCAATTACTGTTTTCTATCATTCAGTCGCGGTGGTTAGCTTTTACCACTTTAAATCAGGACACCTTTTTTTCTGGCTTCTGATTACCATCGTTTCATCTGTACTAGAAGTTACCATTTCTCAGCTTTCGACTGTTCCATTGCTTTACTTACGGTCTGCATTAATCTGACGTTCTATAATCATTACTGCTACATTTGTAAATCAATCTCGTGATTGTGTAAACTAGCCCCACCGACTCACTGACTACTTTAAAAGGCTCGAATCCAAAACTTACCATTGTCAGTTTTACTATGTGCTGTGCCTGTCGGACTGCTAAGATCCACCGGTAGATACGCTACGCTTACACATGTTAAGTACAGGACACTTTCAATTGTGATCCAAAGTACGATCGAATGGGGTGGCAAGTTAAATTTGTGTTTGGATTGTGGATTTCCAGGTAGCGAGGGTGCAGCAAGTCGTCTTCGAAAGATGGCTGTCATCGACATATTGCGAAAGTGGCTTCAGATGTGCGCCAGGAAAATGTGTTCGAGCTCTTGCTGCTCGTGTCGTACATTAATGGATGTACAAACAATTTTAACGCTTACGTCTGACGTTTCATAGATGACGCAGCTACCAATAATGAAGCACTGCTTGAAAAAATCTACAAAACTATGTATTCAAACATTGATATGATTACAAAGTAGAGCAAAGATGGGCAACTAGACTTAAATGTTCAGAAATGTAAAATTTTGCACTTCATAGAGAAAACGGGGTACCATATGACTGTCATGTCAACGAGTCACAACTGGAATCGTCATCTTGCACAAATACCCGGCTCAGGGATGTGTAGTGGCTCAGTCGTTGGTAAAGCACGTGGCTGACTTTGCTTCTTTAGTAAAGTACTAAGGAAGTGCAATCACTCTACAAAAGAGAATATTTACAATCATTAGAATATTGCTCGAATACGTGGGACCAGTATCAAATACGAGTAACAGGTGAGATTGAAGGTACACAGAGAAGGGCAGCCCTAACAGCGAGAGGTTTGTTTGAACCATGGTAGAAGCTTACGAGGATGCTGAAAAACTAGACTGAAAAACACTTCCAAGCTATTCTGGGAAATTCTGGTAACAAAGTTTCATTAACCAGTATTAAACAGTGAATCTAGAAATATACTAAATCACTTATGTATCGTTCTCATACAAATCGGGAACAATACATCATAATTAGGAAGCAAGTGGGATTATATACCAATTAGGTTCCACACAGAATAGGTTGAGGTAATAGTCCCATATTAAACAGTCACATCGACGAAAGATCTGCATCTACATCCATATTCCGCAAGCCACCTGACGGTATGTGGCGGAGGGTACCTTGAGTACCTCTATCGGTTCTCCCTTCTATTCCAGTCTCGTATTGTTCGTGGAAAGAAGGATTTTCGGTATGCCTCTGTGTGGGCTTTAATCTCTCTGATTTTATCCTCATGGTCTCTTCGCGAGATATACGTAGGAGGGTGCAATATACAGCATGATTCCTCGGTGAAGGTATGTTTTCGAAACTTCAACAAAAGCCTGTAACGAGCTACTGAGCGTCTCTCCTGCAGAGTCTTCTACTGGAGTTTATCTATCATCTCTGTAACGCTTTCGCGATTACTAAGTGATCCTGCAACGAAGCACGCTGCTCTCCGTTGTATCTTCTCTATCTCTTCTATCAACCCTATATGGTACGGATAGCACACTGCTGAGCAGTATTCAAGCAGTGGGCGAACAAGCTTACTGTAACCTACTTCCTTTGTTTTCGGATTGCATTTCCTTAGGATTCTTCCAATGAATCTCAGTTTGGCATCTGCTTCACCGACGATCAACATGATATGATCGCCGGCCTCGGTGATCTCGCGGTTCTAGGCGCGCAGTCCGGAACCGTGCGACTGCTACGGTCGCAGGTTCAAATCCTGCCTCGGGCATGGATGTGTGTGATGTCCTTAGGTTAGTTAGGTTTAAGTAGTTCTAAGTTCTAGGGGACTAATGACCACAGCAGTTGAGTTCCATAGTGCTCGGAGCCATTTGAACCATGATATGATCATTCCATTTTAAATCAATCCTAATGCGTACTCCCAGATAATTTATGGAATTAACTGCTTCCAGTTGGTGACCTGCTATATTGTAGCTAAATGATAAGGGATCTATCTTTCTATGTATCCGCAGCACATTACACGTGTCTACAATGAGGTTCAATTGCCATTCCCTGCACCATGCGTCAATTCGCTTCAGATCCTTCTGCATTTCAGTGCAATTTTCCATTGTTACAACCTCTCGATACACCACAGCATCATCTACAAAAAGCCTCAGTGAACTTCCCATGTCATCCACCAGTTCATTTATGTATATTGTGAATAGCAACGGTCCTATGACACTCCCCTGCGGCACACCTGAAATCACTCTTAATTCGGAAGTCTTCTCTCCATTGAGAATGACATGCTGCCTTCTGTTATCTAGGATCTCTACAATCCAATCACACAATTGGTCTGATAATCCATATGCTCCGCACCTAAAGACAGTATAGTTGCATAGCTCACACCAGTACTATAGAATGGGAATAGGAGTATCCGCTGAATTACAGGCACATATCGCTGACGCTGATTTCAGTAGGATATTTGAACATATATTGTATTGGAACATTATGAATTACTTAGAATAAAACGATCTATTGACACAGAGCACAAAGTCTGAAAATATCATTCTTGTGATACTCAACCAATTCTTCATTCCCAAGAAGTAATGAACGCTATCAACAAAGGATCAGAAACGATTCCATATCTTTTGCTTTCCAGAAGGTTTTTCATGCACTTCCTCACAAATGAAATTTAATAAAACTGCATGCCTCTCGAGTATCGGCTCAGCAGTGCAACTGGATTCACGATTTCCTGTCAGAGACGTCACAGTGCGTAGTAAATGAGGGAGAGTCATCGAGAAAAACGGAAGTGATATCTGGCGTTCCCCAGGGAAACGTTGTAGGTTCACTGCTGCCCCTGATTTTTATAAATGATTTAAGAGGCAGTTTTCGTATATTGTTTGCAGATGATGCTGTTATCCATCGAAGAGAGAGTATCACTGAAATGATACAGGAATTGGGCTGGACATCATTAAAAGAAAGGGGTTTTTCGTTGCGACTGAATCTTCTCACGAAATTCCAATCACCAACATTCTCCTCCGAATGCGATAATACTTTTTTGACACAGGCCTACATAGTGAGAAACGATCACCACGACAAAATAAGGGAAATCAGAGCTCGTACGGAAAGATAGAGGTGTTCGTTCTTTCCGCTCGCTATACGATATTGGAATAATAGAGAATTGTTAAAGTGGTTCGATGAACCCTCTGCCAGGCACTTAAATGTGATTTGCAGAGTATCCACGTAGATGCAGATGTAGATGAACTACTAAAATGATTCCGTTACATTTCGGTTACACTGAAAATCACACAGACCTCAATAGATAGAGATAAAAATTACGAACAAAGTAAATTGGGAAGATCATAAATACTGTTGTGGGAAAGGCGGACCAAAGGCGGCGTTTTATTGACAGACCACTTGGAACATGCAACAAATAAAATAAAGTGAATACTATACTCTGTCTGTGCGTCCCCTTCTATCGTACACAGTCTGTCGCTTTTTCGTTAGGACTGCTTTTCTCAAATTCCAAACTACAATGTTACCTAGTGGCTAGTTGCGGTGTTAGATCCTCGAAGAGCTTTGACAGGAGCCATGTAGAAGGTCAAAGCGCCTGGATCGCTGCAGCAGGCGTCCTGGCCATACGGCAGAATTACACGCAGTTCCAAAAAGAACTACAGTGAGTGGTTGAAAACACTTTTAAAGCGATTACAGCTGTGTATTGATTCAAGGGAAAACTATTGTAAGATGAAATTTTAAAATTTATTTGTAGCTCTTTTTATGAATCTGTGAAATTTATAAATAAATTGATTTTGTGAATCTAATCAATGATTTATATTTTTCATACTCACTGTCCTAACGGAACTCGGACACATTTTGTATTGCTGTGCAATATAGGATCCTTACTAGAAATAAGTGACAAAGGTTATTGAAACATTTAAGTGTTTTTTCCCACGCGCTGTTCGTGGGTTGAATGGGTGAGAAACAAGTCTCTGTATGTCCATCTTCTCAGAGATGGTTGCGGAACTGAAACACCTTTCAGTCGTCTAATTTCCAAGTCAATGCTAGTTGAGCATTGTGCCGAAATAAGAGTGGGGAGTGTCAAGGACATGAAACGCGAGTTGGGGTGACAGTAATTAAAACGATCCAGGGCCGGAAGATCACGTTGTAGTGGGTGTTGCCAGGAGGTAGCATGTGCCGTATTAAAACTCAGCGAGAACATTCCAAATTATTCACTGTTTCCAACTACAATGTCCTCGTACACCTCAGTCTGTGTCACAGGGCCCTGCAGTGCTGAGGAAGCACGCCAGCGGTGAGATCTTTCCACGAAATTTTTATCTTCAAATTTCTTCCCGGCATGTGGAAATATTTTGCTGACGCCCATCTAGATATGGAGGGATGGTCGTCATAAAATACGAGGTGTCACAGCTCCCAGAGAAAGATTTAAGCGTTCGTTTTCCCACAAGCTGTTCGAGGGTTAAATGGGTCAGAAACAAGTCTCTGTATGTCCATCTTCTCAGAGATGATTGCGGAAATGAAACACCTTTCAGTCGTCTAATTTCGAAATTTATCTTATTTGGCTACCAGTTTCGGTGATTTTCTACTCCAACTTCAGGGCTCTGCCCATCATGTAGGACGATTGCATCCCGGGTCTGGTCAAAACAGGGGCCAGAATTCAAATAGTGGTTAGTGGTACCTGTAGATGCCCGTTTGCTACAGCAAGCTATGTGGCCCATGGCTGCTTTTGGCGACCTGACAGAATGCATTCCCTCATCCTCTCTCTATTGATAGTACGGCTGAGCCTCCCCTGGGAGCACAACATGGTATAAATCACTGCTCTAGGTCTCTGCTGTCCTCTTGGGTTACCACGACCCATCTAAACTGTGCACCTACAGAAATATGCAACATATAATCTCCAGATTTCTGCTTCCTGTAGATAACGTTGTAGTGGCTGTTGCCAGGAGGTAGTATGTGCTGCACTAAAACTCAGCGACAACATTCCAAATGATTTACTGGTTCCAGCTACAATGCCCTCGTACATCTCAGTCTGTGACACAGACCCCCGCAGTGCTGAGGAAGCACCCCAGCGGCGCATGCAATGCAATGCTGTGTCGAGCCAGCCTTGCACGCCAGCAGAGTTGCGTTGTTGTCAGGACGCTGGGAGTTGGCTCACCGGTCTGCGTCCCTGCCGGCTCAGCGCCGCTCGGTGTGAGCTGCAGGCTGCCAGCTGCTGCTTCTTCTCGCCAGAGTGGCTGAGAACGCATCAATGGTAAGCGCCCGTCATCCAGCGTCTGAATCTGCGGCCCTCGCCTCAGGATGCCTCCGGCGTGTGTTAGAAGCCAGGACGACTGCCCACAGCAGCGAGCCGTGGGGTGGCCCGCTGCTGGCTGGCTGGCTACGGACCCCGCGTCAGCCTCAGGGGGCAAACCAACAACTCGCCCTGGACTGGAACGCTGGCACGCCATTTGCTGCCATGTGTAGCCAGTGGTGTGACACTCCCCACCGTCCAGGAGAACTCCCACACTTGAATGAATCTCGTTTGAAAACGGCACCTATTTATACTGGGCTGTGCGCCTCTGATTTGCTAACGCACCGCTTCGCCTAACGTATGCATAACACTTAGATTTTCCAGTGCTCCCCTTCTGTCTGTGACTTGCGCCATGAAAAGTGCTGTGTGTGCCCTCTCTCTGCTGGTATGCGTAACTCACTTGAATCCGGCCCGCACATGGCTGTAGCTTTAGCTGAGAATATCGCTAAAAACTAACTTTCCCTATCCTAAACGATGGTGACGCTACAGCGAACTAAATAGAAGACACTGGTAGGCAAATAAAATAAGTTTAGAAATAAGACAGCTGAAAGGTGTTTGATTTGATATCCAGTAGAGAAACAGCTTGCATGTGGTTCGATGAACCCTCTGCTGGGCACTTAACTGTGAATTGCAAAGTAGTCATGTAGATCTAATCTCTGCCATATACTTCAAAGTGCAATAATATTAAAACGCTTCTTTAAAAATACTGAATTTTTATTATAATTAATTCAATTAGCTACCAAGAAATAACAGGATCTATCGAGAAATTATAACAATCTAAAATTCGTTATCACAGTAATAATAAAAATAATACTAATGATATACACTCCTGGAAATTGAAATAAGAACACCGTGAATTCATTGTCCCAGGAAGGGGAAACTTTATTGACACATTCCTGGGGTCAGATACATCACACGATCACACTGACAGAACCACAGGCACATAGACACAGGCAATAGAGCATGCACAATGTCGGCACTAGTACAGTGTATATCCACCTTTCGCTGTAATGAAGGCTGCTATTCTCCCATGGAGACGATCGTAGAGATGCTGGATGTAGTCCTGTGGAACGGCTTGCCATGCCATTTCCACCTGGCGCCTCAGTTGGACCAGCGTTCGTGCTGGACGTGCACACCGCGTAAGACGACGCTTCATCCAGTCCCAAACATGCTCAATGGGGGACAGATCCGGAGATCTTGCTGGCCAGGGTAGTTGACTTACACCTTCTAGAGCACGTTGGGTGGCACGGGAAACATGCGGACGTGCATTGTCCTGTTGGAACAGCAAGTTCCCTTGCCGGTCTAGGAATGGTAGAACGATGGGTTCGATGATGGTTTGGATGTACCGTGCACTATTCAGTGTCCCCTCGACGATCACCAGAGGTGTACGGCCAGTGTAGGAGATCGCTCCCCACACCATGATGCCGGGTGTTGGCCCCGTGTGCCTCCGTCGTATGCAGTCCTGATTGTGGCGCTCACCTGCACGGCGCCAAACACGCATACGACCATCATTGGCACCAAGGCAGAAGCGACTCTCATCGCTGAAGACAACACGTCTCCATTCGTCCCTCCATTCACGCCTGTCGCGACACCACTGGAGGCGGGCTGCACGATGTTGGGGCGTGAGCGGAAGACGGCCTAACGGTGTGCGGGACCGTAGCCCAGCTTCATGGAGACGGTTGCGAATGGTCCTCGCCGATACCCCAGGAGAAACAGTGTCCCTAATTTGCTGGGAAGTGGCGGTGCGGTCCCCTACGGCACTGCGTAGGATCCTACGGTCTTGGCGTGCATCCGTGCGTCGCTGCGGTCCGGTCCCAGGTCGACGGGCACGTGCACCTTCCGCCGACCACTGGCGACAACATCGATGTTCTGTTTAGACCTCACGCCCCACGTGTTGAGCAATTCGACGGTACGTCCACCCGGCCTCCCGCATGCCCACTATACGCCCTCGCTCAAAGTCCGTCAACTGCACATACGGTTCACGTCCACGCTGTCGCGGCATGCTACCAGTGTTAAAGACTGCGATGGAGCTCCGTATGCCACGGCAAACTGGCTGACACTGACGGCGGCGGTGCACAAATGCTGCGCAGCTAGCGCCATTCGACGGCCAACACCGCGGTTCCTGGTTTGTCCGCTGTGCCGTGCGTGTGATCATTGCTTGTACAGCCCTCTCGCAGTGTCCGGAGCGAGTATGGTGGGTCTGACACACCGGTGTCAATGTGTTCTTTTTTCCATTTCCAGGAGTGTAGTAATAATAATATTTGTAGCAATTTTAGATGTGATTAAAATTACTAACAGTATCATTTATGATAAACGCAGATGTAGAATTTGCTAAAGCTGACACCCGATCTTCTCGCTAAAGGTAAGCCTTGGCGAAATAAACAGTACAAGTGAGAGCTATTATCGCGCGAACGTCGTTACAGCGCGGGGGCAGACAGCCCGGTAGACGAGGCGCGCCGAGGCGCGCGCCCGGCGAGCAGGTGGTCGGGACGAGGTCGTTATGCGCCGGCGGGGCGCGGGCAACGTGTCGGGCCCCGGCGCCGCCCACTTACCGGCACGTGACGCTGCCGCTCTGCCGACTGCCGGTATCGCCCCCCGTCAAATACGCGTGCATTACTGGCGCGAGCGATCGCTCTTTCTACCGTGGCTGGGCCCCCATCGAAACAACCATCATTAGAGATAAAACAGCTTCTTTTGACGCCTCTGAGTCGCACTTATTTTATCCAATTAACGTAAAATAAATGCAGCTTTTATCTCATATTAGAGACGCAGCTCCTCTTGGGAAGTTTGTTATCACATACAGATGACGCCTGTGGTTTTAGCAACGCTTCAGGTCTATAAAGAAAAAAATCTGCGCCACCATTCAATACAAAATGCCACAGATCAAATTTGTGCCATCGGTCTCTAACGGGTTCGATGCGGACCGCCGCTGCGAGACGCCAATTGAGGTCTCGGCATGCCTTTTTTGGCTGTTGCCATCACCCCCTTCGGTTGAGCTCTCCACAGACTCACATGCCATAATGAAAACCGTAGCGTATATGAATTACAGTGTCGAAAAAAAGAGTGACTCTAGAACATGAGTCTTTGGAGTTTGTTCTCACAATAAAATAAGAAGGAATCATCTAATTAATGAAATAAAATATGGGTCCAAACTGACATTTGTGACAGAGATAATAAACAAATATTTGTAAGGATTGTTTGGCATCTACAGAATCGCAAGATACAAGTATGATGTGCTGTCGTCGTAAATATGTCTTACACATAAGAAAATGAAATTCACTTGATATAAATTTTGGTTGAGGTCAAAGACCTTGTTGTTAGGGCTTCGATAATTAGTAATAGATCATGGCTTTATATCACACGCTTCTGTACTGTTATATAATCTTTCCTTACCATGGCTCTGAGCACTATGCGACTTAACGTCTGAGGTCATCAGTCCCATAGAACTTAGAACTACCTAAACCTAACTAGCCTAAGAACATCACACACATCCATACCCGAGGCAGGATTCGAACCTGCGACCGTAGCGGTCTTCCGTATTATGTTTCGATAGAATTTTCTTTAAAGATATTATATAACAAGTACTCTTATTATTTGATCATTCTCCCGTCTTCAGTCGGGTTTAGTTGTTGACACTTTGTTGATACTGCACAATTTATATTTTCGAGGTTCTTCTGTTAGCTCTACGAAAGGCATAGTTTGCTGTCGAGGGATTCACAGGATGCGGATTTGCAATGCGAGCGATCACCCTTCTGCCTTATTTCGTCTGAGATTCCCTGCCCTTCATATTTATTTCATTCTTCAGGGACTTGCAAAGTATTTCTTCTTTTATCCATGGTTTCCTCACAGTTACCTTCTTTATACCTACACTCCTGGAAATGGAAAAAAGAACACATTGACACCGGTGTGTCAGACCCACCATACTTGCTCCGGACACTGGGAGAGGGCTGTACAAGCAATGATCACACGCACGGCACAGCGGACAAACCAGGAACCGCGGTGTTGGCCGTCGAATGGCGCTAGCTGCGCAGCATTTGTGCACCGCCGCCGTCAGTGTCAGCCAGTTTGCCGTGGCATACGGAGCTCCATCGCAGTCTTTAACACTGGTAGCATGCCGCGACAGCGTGGACGTGAACCGTATGTGCAGTTGACGGACTTTGAGCGAGGGCGTGTAGTGGGCATGCGGGAGGCCGGGTGGACGTACCGCCGAATTGCTCAACACGTGGGGCGTGAGGTCTCCACAGTACATCGATGTTGTCGCCAGTGGTCGGCGGAAGATGCACGTGCTCGTCGACCTGGGACCGGACCGCAGCGACGCACGGATGCACGCCAAGACCGTAGGATCCTACGCAGTGCCGTAGGGGACCGCACCGCCACTTCCCAGCAAATTAGGGACACTGTTGCTCCTGGGGTATCGGCGAGGGCCATTCGCAACCGTCTCCATGAAGCTGGGCTACGGTCCCGCACGCCGTTAGGCCGTCTTCCGCTCACGCCCAAACATCGTGCAGCCCGCCTCCAGTGGTGCCGCGACAGGCGTGAATGGAGGGACGAACGGAGACGTGTCGTCTTCAGCGATGAGAGTCGCTTCTGCCTTGGTGCCAATGATGGTCGTATGCGTGTTTGGCGCCGTGCAGGTGAGCGCCACAATCAGGACTGCATACGACTGAGGCACACAGGGACAACACCCGGCATCATGGTGTGGGGAGCGATCTCCTACACTGGCCGTACACCTCTGGTGATCGTCGAGGGGACATTGAATAGTGCACGGTACATCCAAACCATCATCGAACCCATCGTTCTACCATTCCTAGACCGGCAAGGGAACTTGCTGTTCCAACAAGACAATGCACGTCCGCATGTATCCCGTGCCACCCAACGTGCTCTAGAAGGTGTAAGTCAACTACCCTGGCCAGCAAGATCTCCGGATCTGTCCCCCATTGAGCATGTTTGGGACTGGATGAAGCGTCGTCTTACGCGGTGTGCACGTCCAGCACGAACGCTGGTCCAACTGAGGCGCCAGGTGGAAATGGCATGGCAAGCCGTTCCACAGGACTACATCCAGCATCTCTACGATCGTCTCCATGGGAGAATAGCAGCCTGCATTGCTGCGAAAGGTGGATATACACTGTACTAGTGCCGACATTGTGCATGCTCTGTTGCCTGTGTCTATGTGCCTGTGGTTCTGTCAGTGTGATCATGTGATGTATCTGACCCCAGGAATGTGTCAATAAAGTTTCCCCTTCCTGGGACAATGAATTCACGGTGTTCTTATTTCAATTTCCAGGAGTGTATGTTTTTATTTCCAACATCTATGATTGCCATTTTTAGAGACGTCAAATCCCGTCACCTGTGCTGCCTACAGAGCTGTTCCTTATTGCTGTATCTATAGCCTTAGAGAACTTTAAGTGTGTATCGTCATTTCTTAGTATTTCCGTATGCCATTTCTTTGCTCATTGATTCTTCCTGGCTAATCTCTTAAACTTCATCTCTACTACATTGTGATCTGAGTCTATGTCCGCTCTTAGAATCCAGTATCTGATTTCGGAATCTCTGTCCGACCATGACGTAATCTACCTGAAATCTTCCCTATCACCCGTTCTTTAAAGAACACATTCTCCTCTTGAACAGAGTATTCGCTATTACTAGCTTAAGCTTATTACGGAACTCAAATAGTCTTCCTCCTCCCTTATCCTTGTCGCAAGCCTATATTTTCCTGTAACCTTTTCTTCTACTCCTTCCTCTACGACTCCATTCCAGTCCGCTATTACTATAAGTTTCACGTCCTTTTACGTACAGCGTTACCCTTTCAATATCCTCATACACTTGTCTATCTCGTTTTCTTCAGCTTGTAACTTTGGCATGCATGCCTAAACCATCGTTGTCGGTGTTGGTTTGCTGTCGACCCTGATACGCACAACACTATCGTTGTTCACAGTAACACACTCTCTGCCCTACCATCTTATTCATTACGAATCCTATTCCAGTTATAGCCTTCTCTACTGCTGTTGATATTAGCCTAGACTCACCTGACCAGAAATCCTTGTCTTCTTTCCATTTCACTTCACTAACCCCTACTATATCTGGAATGAGCCTTTGCATTTACCTTTCCAGGTTTTCTACCTTCACTACCACGATCAAGCTACTGACATTCCGCGCCCCGCTTCGTAAGCGTTATCCTTTCGTTGGCTATTCAAACTTTTTCTGTGGTGCCCTCCCCCTTGGCTTTCACCACCCGGAGATCCGAAGGGGAGCTCTTCCAGAATCTTTTGTAAATGGAGAGATCATCATGGCATTTTTCAATTACAGACCACATCTTCTGTAGATACACGTTATGTATCTTTAATGCAGGGGTTTCCATTGTCTTCTACATCCTCATGCAGTTGATCATTGATGATTTTTCCACCTTTAAGAGCAGTTTCCCCTCCCAAGGACAAGGGAGTGCCCTGAATCACTGTCCGCTCCTCCTCCCTCTTTCACAAAGTCTTTGGCAAAACGAGAGTTATTTCTTATGTTGGAATCCTTCGGCCACCAGTGCTGATTATTAATCAAAACTTAAGGGGTGGCGAGTTTCGAACTCGGGAACTGATGACAATTTGACGCTACCGGTAGAGGACACCTCCTAGATAGCGAAACCAGACAGTGTTTAGGGTGTGGACACATCAACTGTCAAAATTGTCAGAAAATTTTCGAAATAAACTTGGCAAAATTACTGAAGCAAATTTCTAGCGCTCTTATTATTCTCGGGACTTAG
Source organism: Schistocerca gregaria (assembly GCF_023897955.1). NCBI lineage: Eukaryota > Metazoa > Arthropoda > Insecta > Orthoptera > Acrididae > Schistocerca > Schistocerca gregaria. The sequence continues at coordinate 1,121,834,600 of NC_064920.1, forward strand.
AGCTGGCGGACACCTGAAATAGAGAGCACTGAGATATTAAGACAGTAATGGAACGTATATGGGAAAGAGAAGGTTCGCGCCATAGGAGCTAAAATATATAGTCTGTACACTCATATTTTGCGATACTGGTTGTAGGTGACTTTAACCTGCCGAGTATAAACTGGGATGCATATCGATTCATTCTAGGGGGTACAGGCAGACGGTTTAGCAAAGTACATTCTAACATGTTCTCCGAAAACTCTCTGGATCAGCTAGTTCGACAGCCCACGCGCACTGAAAATATTTCAGACCTCTTAGTTACCAACAAGCCTGACCAGTATCCTTACCAGTATTCTTACCAATATCCTTAACAATGTTTTGCTGCAGAATACATAAACATATTCTTAATTCGAATACAATAAATTTCCTTAAGACGGGAAACCTTACGTTCACAAATCAGCTTGCTTTCAGAAAGCATCAGTTGTGCAATTCTCCGTTTGCCCTTTTGCCACATGACATCCTGGAAACTATGGATGAAGGCCAATTGGGAAATTAAACACTCCTAGGTTTACGAAAAGATTTGACACGGTGCCCCAGAGCATATTGTTAAAGAAGATAAGAACATACGGAATAGGTTTCCAGGTATGTGAATGGCTTGAAGACATCTTAAGTAATAAAACCCAATATGTTGCCCTCCACGGTGAATGTTCATCAGATACAAGGGTATCGTCAGGAGTGCACCAAGGGAGAGGGATAGGATCGCTGTTATTTTCTAGATACATAAACGATCTGGTGGACAGGGCGAGCAGCAATCTTGGTGATACTGTGGTGTGTGGTAGGGTGTTCTCGTTGACTGCCTCTAGCAGGATACAAGATACAATTTAGCAGAATTTTAGGTGAGTGCTTCACCTGTGAAGGAGACCGCTTAGAGGACTCTAGTTCCATCCATTCTTGAGTCCTGTTAGAGTGTTTGGGATCCATACGAGGTGGTATTAAAGGCATCAAACCAATTTCCAGGTACCGGCCGCTGTGACCGAGCGGCTCTAGACGCTACAGTCCAGAACCGCGCTGCTGCTCCGGTCGCAGGTTCGAATCCCGCATCGGGCATGGATGTGTGTGATGTCCTTAGGTTAGTTAGGTTTAAGTAGCTCTAAGTCCAGGGCATTTTAGATGAGTGCTTCACATGTGAAGGAGACCGCTTAGAGGACTCCAGTTCCATCCATTCTTGAATCCTGTTAGAGTGTTTGGGATCCATACGAGGTGGTATTAAGGGCATCAAACCAATTTCCAGGTACCGGCCGCTGTGACCGAGCGGCTCTAGACGCTACAGTCCAGAACCGCGCTGCTGCTCCGGTCGCAGGTTCGAATCCCGCATCGGGCATGGATGTGTGTGATGTCCTTAGGTTAGTTAGGTTTAAGTAGCTCTATGTCCAGGGCACTGATGACCTCAGATGTTAAGTCCCATAGTGCTTCGAGCCATTTGAATTTGAGGCAGACTGCTAGATTTGTTACTGCTAGGTTCGAAGAACGTGCTAACGTTACGGAGACGCTTTGTTAGCTCAAATGGGAATACCTGGAGGGAAGGCGACCTTCTTCTCGAGGAAAACTGTTGAGAAGTTTAGAGAATCGGTGCAAGCTGACTGCAGAACGATTCTACTACCGCCAACGTACATTTCGCGGAAGAACAACCAACGTAGGAGAAATCTGCACCCGTACAGACACAGTTTTTTTTCCCCTCGCTGTCTTTGCGACTAGAACAGAAAAGTAAATGTCTAAAAGTATTACAGGGTACAATTGGCCAGGCACTGAACGCTTGCTTGTGGGGTATGTATGTAGATGTAGATGTGGGTGTAGATTCAGGGGGGGGGGGGGGCGGCAGTTTAAATCCTCGTCCTGTCTTTCAGGTTTATGGTTTTCATGGTTTCCCTGAATCGCGTAATGCAAATGCCTATTTCCTTCCCTACTTTGAGCCTTCGTCCCGTCTCTGATGACTTCGCCGCGGGATTGATGTGAAACTCTAAGCCTCCTTCCTTCCTTCCCTTCCCTTCCACCCTTCGCTCATTTCTTTGCAATGTGTAATATGTGTAACTTGTGAATCAACTCCATTCACTGGTTCAGCACGTTTCGGTTTTCTTTCATACAATTGTATCATCTTCTGCATCTTCTTTTTACAGATGAGGAATCATGTCGCATCACTTCAGCAGTACATAATAGGATGGATAGACCATTAAAACACTGTGGCGTCTACGAATATTTCTGCGCCGCGGAATCTGAATTGTGAAATCGTGTCGGCATCGGAATTTCTCGGCGGGCAAATTTATGCAAAAGCTCCGATTCGGGGAAGATCCCTCAAGGGAGTCTCAAGAATATTCTGACTTGAGACTACGCAGCTTTTGTGGAGAGGAACATTTAACCGGGCGCGAGACAGAGTCGGGTGCGCGGCTTGTTAAGACGGTATTGTTAAGGGATCGCGCGCCTTCGCTGACAGCCGGCAAAGCCACTGTGTCGAGCAACAGGCGGAAGGCAGCAGCCACGTCGAGGTGACAGCCGGGGCCGCCCGTTTGACGCGGAGCAGCTCTGCGGTCCGGAGAATGAACGTCACTCACCCGGCGGAGGCGGCTGGGAAGGCAGAGGAACTGCCTGTGTTTCGGAGATCGGTGCAGTACTGTCTGTACGGCGGTTTCGCCAGTGTTAGTTGATACTTCTTACACCGGGCAGAAGAGGAGTGCGACAGCTAACTGTAATATACTTTACTACAGTAAATCATAGCATATTTATTACCCACCGACCCCTATAAAAAGTCAGTTCGCCTTATTCGCTCAAAAGTGAAACAAATCAGAATACCTGAAAAAATCATTTAAAAGGCAAGATCGCATAAAATATTTTATGTTCAAAACAACCGGTTTCAACGGTTTTAGCTGTGATCTTCAGGTCTAAAACATTTTTTTCTAGTAAAAGTCATTTTACGCTGGACCTCGTGCCCAAGATGTTAACTGGATAAAACTTACCACATTATAAACGTTTTCCATCACTAGAATATTTGAAACATAGTTGTCCAGAAGGTCATACCGATTCACATATTCCTCACAAATGCTTATTACACGATACAAATTCGGTACATAATTGCACATCTGTTTATATATACTAAACAGTTCAAAAAATGGCACTAAGCACTATGGGACTTAACGTCTGAGGTCATCAGTCCCCTAGACTTAGAACTAGTTAAACCTAACTAACCTAAGGACATCACACACATCCATGCCCGAGGCAAGATTCGAACCTGCGACCGTTGCAGCAGCGCGGTTCCGGACTGAAGCACCTAGAACCGGTCGCTATAACGGACGGCCTAAAGAGTGCAAATCCACTTTAAATGGTGCACGAGGTATCAGTGTTAAATGAACATGTTTTATTGTTGTTGTTGTTGTCTTCAGTCCTGAGACTGGTTTGATGCAGCTCTCCATGCTACTCTATCCTGTGCAAGCTTCTTCATCTCCCAGTACCTACTGCACCCTACATCCTTCCGAATCTGCTTAGTGTACTCATCTCTCGGTCTCCCTCTACGATCTTTACCCTCCACACTGCCCTCCAATGCTAAATTTGTGATCCCTTGATGCCTCAAAACATGTCCTACCAACCGATCCCTTCTTCTAGTCAAGTTGTGCCACAAACTTCTCTTCTCCCCAATCCTATTCAATACCTCCTCATTAGTTACGTGATCTATCCACCTTATCTTCAGTATTCTTCTGTAGCACCACATTTCGAAAGCTTCTATTCTCTTCTTGTCCAAACTAGTTATCGTCCATGTTTCACTTCCATACATGGCTACACTCCAAACAAATACTCTCAGAAACGACTTCCTGATACATAAATCTATATTCGATGTTAACAAATTTCTCTTCTTCAGAAACGCTTTCCTTGCCATTGCCAGCCTACATTTTATATCCTCTCTACTTCGACCATCATCAGTTATTTTACTTCCTAAATAACAAAACTCCTTTACCACTTTAAGTGTCTCATTTCCTAATCTAATTCCCTCAGCATCACCCGATTTAATTTGACTACATTCCATTATCCTCGTTTTGCTTTTGTTGATGTTCATCTTATATCCTCCATTCAAGACACTGTCCATTCCGTTCAACTGCTCTTCCAAGTCCTTTGCCGTCTCTGACAGAATTACAATGTCATCGGCGAACCTCAAAGTTTTTACTTCGTCTCCGTGAATTTTAATACCTACTCCAAATTTTTCTTTTGTTTCCTTTACTGCTTGCTCAATATACAGATTGAATAACATCGGGGAGAGGCTACAACCATGCCTCACTCCCTTCCCAGCCACTGCTTCCCTTTCATGCCCCTCGACTCTTAATACTGCCATCTGGTTTCTGTACAAATTATAAATAGCCTTTCGCTTCATGTATTTTACCCCTGCCACCTTTAGAATTTGAAAAAGAGTATTCCAGTCAACATTGTCAAAAGCTTTCTCTAAGTCTACAAATGCTAGAAACGTAGGTTTGCCTTTTCTTAATCTTTCTTCTAAGATAAGTCGTAAGGTCAGTATTGCCTCACGTGTTCCAACATTTCGACGGAAAACAAACTGATCCTCACCGAGGTCCGCATCTACCAGTTTTTCCATTCGTCTGTAAAGAATTCGCGTTAGTATTTTGTAGCTGTGACTTATTAAACTGATAGTTCTGTAATTTTCACATCTGTCAGCACCTGCTTTCTTTGGGGTTGGAATTATTATATTCTTCTTGAAGTCTGACGGTATTTCGCCTGTCTCATACATCTTGCTCACCAGCTGGTAGAGTTTTGTCATGACTGGTTGTCCCAAGGCCGTCAGTAGTTCTAATTGAATGTTGTCTACTCCGGGGGCCTTGTTTCGACTCAGGTCTTTCAATGCTCTGTCAAACTCTTCACGCAGTATCGTATCTCCCATTTCGTCTTCATCTACATCCTCTTCCATTTCCATAATATTGTCCTCAAGTACATCGCCCTTGTATAAACCTTCTATATACTCCTTCCACCTTTCTGCCTTCCCTTCTTTGCTTAGAACTGGGTTGCCATCTGAGCTCTTGATATTCATACACGTGGTTCTCTTCTCTCCAAAGGTCTCTTTAATTTTCCTGTGGGCAGTATCTGTCTTACCCCTAGTGAGATAAGCTTCTACATCCTTACATTTGTCCTCTAGCCATCCCTATTTAGCCATTTTGCACTTCCTGTCGATCTCATTTTTGAGACGTTTGTATTCCTTTTTGCCTGCTTCATTTACTGCATTTTTATATTTTCTCCTTTCATCAATTAAATTCAATATTTCTGCTGTTACCCAAGGATTTCTAGCAGCCCTCGTCTTTTTACCTACTTTATCCTCTGCTGCCTTCACTACTACATCCCTCAGAGCTACCCATTCTTCTTCTACTGTATTTCTTTCCCCTATTCCTGTCAATTGTTCCCTTATGCTCTCTCTGAAACTCTGTACAACCTCTGGTTCTTTCAGTTTATCCAGGTCCCATCTCCTTAATTTCCCACATTTTTGCAGTTTCTTCAGTTTTAATCTACAGGTCATAACCAATATATAGTGGTTAGAGTCCACATCTGCCCCTGGAAATGTCTTACAACTTAAAACCTGGTTCCTAAATCTCTGTCTTACCATTATATAATCTATCTGATACCTTTTAGTATCTCCAGGGTTCTTCCACGTATACAACCTTCTTTCATGATTCTTAAACCAAGTGTTAGCTATGATTAAGTTGTGCTCTGTGCAAAATTCTACTAGGCGGCTTCCTCTTTCATTTCTTAGCCCCAATCCACATTCACCTACTATGTTTCCTTCTCTCCCTTTTCCTACACTCGAATTCCAGTCACCCATTACTATTAAATTTTCGTCTCCCTTCACTATCTGAATAATTTCTTTTATTTCATCGTACATTTCTTCAATTTCTTCGCCATCTGCAGAGCTAGTTGGCATATAAACTTGTACTACTGTAGTAGGTGTGGGCTTCGTATCTATCTTGGCCACAATAATGCGTTCACTATGCTGTGTGTAGTAGCTTACCCGCATTCCTATTTTCCTATTCATTATTAAACCTACTCCTGCATTACCCCTATTTGATTTTGTGTTTATAACCCTGCAGTTACCTGACCAGAAGTCTTGTTCCTCCTGCCACCGAACTTCACTAATTCTCACTATATCTAACTTTAACCTATCCATTTCCCTTTTTAAATTTTCTAACCTACCTGCACGATTAAGGGATCTGACATTCCACGCTCTGATCCGTAGAACGCCAGTTTTCTTTCTCCTGATAACGACATCCTCCTGAGTAGTCCCCGCCCGGAGATCCGAATGGGGGACTATTTTACCTCCGGAATATTTTACCCAAGAGGATGCCATCATCACTTAATCATACAGTAAAGCTGCATGTCCTCGGGAAAAATTACGGCTGTAGTTTCCCCTTGCTTTCAGCCGTTCGCAGTACCAGCACAGCAAGGCCGTTTTGGTTAATGTTGCAAGGCCAGATCAGTCAATCATCCAGACTGTTGCCCCTGCAACTATTGAAAAGGCTGCTGCCCCTCTTCAGGAACCACACGTTTGTCTGGCCTCTCAACAGATACCCCTCCGTTGTGGTTGCACCTACGGTACGGCCATCTGTATCTCTGAGGCACGCGAGCCTCCCCACCAACGGCAAGGTCCATGGTTCATGGGGGGGCATGTTTTATTATAAAAAAATATTTAAGACTTGAAGATGACAGCTACGACTGTTGAAACCGATTGTCTTGAGTAAAAATAAATTTATGCGCTCTTGGCTTTTGAATGATTCTTAACAGTTAAAATAGATCCGCCTTTAACACTCTCACAATAAAAAAATTCAATCATAATATGTTTCCCTAGAAGACAAACAGAAGGCCTCGTAAGTACTCATAAATACTGAGAAAGGCAAAGTCATTATGGGAAAATTAAAGAAACTCTTGGAGAAAGCAGAAACAACCGTATGAATATCAAGAGTCAAGCCAAAGCTGGGCGTAGATGCGAAAGCTGAAAAGGACAAGAGCTATAGAAGCGAAATAACGTTGCAAGGAAGAGGAAATAAATTAAGAGATGGGAGACGTGACACTGTGAGGAGAATTTGACATAGTAGTAAGACCTTAGTGGAAACAATGTCCTGGAGCACACGACATTCTTTCTAAATTACTTAAATCCCAGGGAGAGCCAGTCGTGCCATAGTTATCCCACCTGGTTGGAAGATGAGATTAGCGAAATATCCACAAACTTCAAAAAAGAATACAATAATTTTAATTTCATAGAAGACACATAATGGCAAGTGTGAAAATTTCGGAAAGTATTTTTAATAAGCCGTGACTGCAAACAAAAATTTTTTACTGAAGAATGGAAAGACTACTCGAAGCCGACTTCGGTCAACATCAATTTCGATTCCGGAGAAATTAAGGAACTCGCAAGGGACTACAAAGCTTATGATACGCCCTAGAAATTAGGTTAAAGGAAGGCAAACGTGGACAGCTTCTGCGAAGTTTGGAAGGTAGGAGACGAGGTACTGGTGGAATTGAAGCTGTGAGGGCGGGGCATGAGTCGTGCTTGGGTAGCTCAGTCAGTAGAGCACTTGCCCGCGAAAGGCAAAGGTCTCGAGTTCCAGTCTCGGTCCGGCACACAGTTTTAATCTCCCAGGAAGTTTCAAAGGCAAACCTATGTTCGTAGCATTTGTAGACTTAGTTAAATGTTTTGGCGAAATTGACTGAAATACATTCTCTTGAAATTTTGATGGTAGCAGTGGTAAAATACAGGAAGCGAAAAGAAATGAGACTGCACTTAGAAGAACCGAAGGATATAAATGGGAAGCACCGGTTTAGAAGGGAGTGAGAGAGAGTTGTAGCCTGTGTCTATTGTCATTTAATTTCTATGCTGACACATGCGGTGAAGTAAACAAAGGAGGACTTTGGGAAGGTATTAAAGTACAGAGAGAAGAAAGTAAAATCTTTGAGATTTGGCGATGACATTGACATTCTGTCACAGATGACACTGTAATGTTATCTGAGACGCTGCAGGACTTCCAATGCTAGGTAACTGGATTGAATAGAGTACTGAAAACACCTTACATTGGAAGCAAAACAAGATTAATAAAATGTAGTCGAAGAAGGCAGTGCTGAGGGAATTCAGTTAGGAAACAAGGCTTTAAGACAAGCGATCTGTTTTGCCCTTTGGACAGAAAACAACTGATGATACGAGAGGACAGCGAGAAAGTATTTCTGAAAAGGTGGAGTTTGTTAACATGTAACATACAGGGCGGCTCGCGAAATGCTACTATTTTGTTTTTTGAATATAAACTTTATTGTCAATACAATCTGAAAGGAACCTATACTACAATAAAGTTTATATTCAAAATCAAAATGGTAACACATTTCGTGCTCCACCCTGTAATTTTAAATGGTAGGGAGGCTTTTCAGACGACATTGTCTGGAATATAATTTTGTACGGTATTGAAACTTGGGCAATAAGAGGTTTAGTCGAGAAGCGAACAGAAACTTTTGAAATTTGGTGCTACAGAAGAATGCTGAAGATTTTGTTAAATCTAACAACAAACGTGGAGGTACTGAATCGAATTTTGGGAAGAAAGAAGTGTATGGCACAACGTGAATAAATCAGGGATCAATTGATATGGCTTTTCATGAGGTGTCAACATTTCCATTTTCTGAATCTCAACACATATAATTTGTAATTAAGGTGAAAGAGGTAGTTTTTCTAGAATTACATTCTCTGGATCGTGATGACTGGGTGTTGTGTGATGTCCTTAGGTTAGTTAGGTGTAAGTAGTTCTAAGTTCTAGGGGACTGATGACCATAGATGTTAAGTCTCATAGTGCTCAGAGCCATTTGAACCATTTTGAACTAGAATTACACGTGCAGCAACTGATGAACCAGTGAAGACGTCGATCGGCAGCAGGGAGTCTTTTCGCGAGCGACAAGTGGCGCTGGGAGAACGTTGGTAGCCCTGTCAGGCGGCAGAGGCGAGGGGAACCCGTGGCATTCGCGTCACGGGGGAATGCAATCACCTGCGGCGCCGTCGCCTCCCTCCAGGCGTCGCCAACCCCCCGGCGCTGGAGATCCGCCTCGTTCACGCGCCGTTCTTTGCAGCTCCCACTCGATAATCGAATTACGCCGTCTCGAGAGATTTTCGCCTCTTCCGGGGAGCTGCGCGGTCGCTACGCCGACACACGAAACCCGGCCGGGCCGTGCATTTTCTCCAGTAGCGTTAAAAAGCCACTTGTCGACTTGTTAAACTGAGAAGGAAGGTTTTCAAGAAGAAAGAGGTTAATTCGCTGCTGCGTTCCATTTTTTGTCAACAGCTGAATGGCTACGATGATCACGCCCTGTGTCTCTTCGTGAACAACCGGGTGAAAAAAGAGTCAGTATAAATTTGAAAACTCAATAAACCACAGAATAATGTAGATGGAGAGGTAAAAATTGACACTCATGCTTCGAATGACATGGGATTTAGAACCAAAAAAACCACCCCATATTACTAGATGCGTGAAAGATCTCTTGCGCGAGTCGTTTGGTAATGATTGTGTACACAGCCGCCACTTTCGTCATGCTTGGCCTCCCAGGGCCCCGGACCTCAGTCCGTTCGATTATTGGCTTTGGGGTTACCTGAAGTCGCAAGTGTATCGTGATCGACCGACATCTCTATGGAGGCTGAAAGACAACATCCGACGCCAATGCCTCACCGTAACTCCGAACATGCTTTACAGTCCTGTTCACAACATTATTCCTCGACTACAGCTATTGTTGAGGAATGATGGTGGGCATATTGAGCATTTCCTGTAAAGAACATCATCTTTGCTTTGTCTTACTTTGTTATGCTAATTATTGCTATTCTGATCAGATGAAGCGCCATCTGTCGGACATTTTTTGAACGTTTGTATTTTTTTGGTTCTAATAAAACCCGATGTCATTCCAAGCATGTCTGTCAACTTTTACCTCTCTATCTACATTATTCCGCGATTTATTCAATTTACATTAAACATCGTCTATAATCAAATTTAAATATTCTAATACTTGTCAACGTTTACCATTTCCCCACTCAATGCCACTAAAATGTAATGCCAAACTAATTTGTTCGGAGATGTGGAATACGATCTACTTCCGTAGCTGTTTCTCCAAATTAAAGTCATTCTTAGCTCTCAAACATACTTGATCATAAACGTCAACTCTTCGGCAATAAGTAGCAGTATATGTACTTCTATTAGTAAAAATTTAAAACACTTACCACCTGAAGAGGCTGTAGTTGGAGTTTTATATGGAATATTCGGGAAAAGTGAATAGGTTTGTAAAAATGCAGACACAGTAGTGATAAACATTTGGAAAAGATGTTCTGCACACAAAATACAGCCCTGAGATTGCTAAGTACGTAGCCGGCAGTCAGCTCAGACACATGCGGCGCTTCTTGATGTGCCACACCTAATGACTATGTATAACCATGCGAAAACAGTTACATTTTTTAGTGTTTTACGCTCTTTTCATCATGAGTCCATTACAACGGCATAAAAAATAACTTGCAGTTTATCGCACAGCATGATTTCGTAAGTTGTACTCTGAGAATCTGAAGATGGCAGCTCCGACCGCTGAAACCGGTAATCCAGTTGGTATCTACATGAGGTCGAGGCAATAAAAACTTCAACTACAGCTTTCTTTTCACTGAGCTCATGATCGCTCTCCAGCTGACAATGGCAGGTATTTATTATTATTTGTTTATGTAGCAGAGATGAGTCGTTTTACATTTATCTATTAGTGTAAGTCACAAATCGTACAGTCAAAGAGGGCTGTGTGGAATACCAAGTACTCGATACTGCCAGACATAGCTTCTTTGACTTTATAACGGAAGAACCAACTGTATCCACACCCAAATATCGACCTATAGATAATAACCTACAACTATTTTACTTAACAGAGCACCTAGTTTCAATTATTAGGTAAATTTTCAACAAAACGTACCTCCAAAAGTTTTGTCTAACTACGAAAATTGTTGTGACAATCTTAGCTTCTTTGAACACGTCAATCTGCCATCTTATTAATTTCTTACCTCTCTAAAATGAGCCCTGTTATGTAAATGGGATATCGTAATACAGTTTTGCAGTTCAGAGTAACGGGAGCTACATTATAAACAATTGGCAATTTGTGTATAACGTAGCTACCACTACTTTATGAGTTGCAAAAGTGCATTATGATATGCCATTTACGTAAGAGGGCTCATTTTAAAGAGGTAGGAGATTAAGAAGATGGCAGGTCGACTTGTCCACAGAATCTAAGATTGATGAGAGTTTCATCCGGAGCTTTAGCCAACAACTGACAGAAGCACATTATGTGATCAAAATTATCCGGACACCTGGCTGAAAATGACTTAAAAGTTCGTGGCACCCTCCATCAGTAAAGCTGGAATTCAATATGGTGTTGGCCCACCCTTAGTCTTGATAACAGCTTCCACTCTCTGGTCCGCAGCTCGTGGTCGTGCGGTAGCGTTCTCGCTTCCCACGCCCTGGCTCCCGGGTTCGATTCCTGGCGGGGTCAGGGATTTTCTCTGCCTCGTGATGACTGGGTGTTGTGTGATGTCCTTAGGTTAGTTAGGTTTAAGTAGTTCTAAGTTCTAGGGGTCTGATGACCATAGATGTTAAGTCCCATAGTGCTCAGAGCCATTTGAACCATTATTTGAACCATCCACTCTCTGAGGCACACGTTCAATCATTTAATCAGTTGTTGGAAGGTTTCTTGGGGAATGGCAGTCCATTCTTCATGGAGTGCTGCACTTAGGAGAGGTATCGATGAAGTCGGTGAGGCCTGACACGAAGCCGGCGTTTCAAAACATCCCAAAGGCTCTCTATAGGAGTTATGTCAGAACCCTGTGGAGGCCAGTCCCTTACAGGGATGTTGTTGTCGTGTAACCACTCTGACACAGGCCGTGCATTATGAACAGGTGCTCGATTGTGTTGAAAGATGCAATCGCCATCCACTAATTGCGCTTCAACAGTGGAAAGCAAGAAGGTGCTTAAAACATCAATGTAGGCCTGCGCTGTGATAGTGCCACGCAACACAAAACGGGTTGCAAGCCCCCTCCATAGAAAACACGACCACACCATAACACCGCCGCATCCGAATTATATTGTTAGCACTACACACGCTGGCGGGTGACGTTCAGCTGCTGTTGGCCATATCCACACCCGGCCATCTGATCGCCGCATTGTGAACCGTGATTCGTCATTCCACACAACGTTATTTCACTGTTCAATCGTCCGATGTTTACGCTTCTTACACCAAGCGAACCGACGTTTGGCAATTACCGGCGTGATGTGTGGCTTATGAACAGCCGCTCGACCATGAAATCCAAGTTTTCTCACCTCCCGCCTAGTTTTCATAGCACTTGCAGTGGATCCCGATGCAGTTTGGAATTCTTGTGTGATGATCTGGATAGATGACTGTCTATTACACATTGCGACCCTCTCCAACTGTCCACTGTCTCTGTCAGTCAACAGACGAGGCCGTCCTGTACGATTTCGTGCTGTACGTGTCCCTCCACGTTTCCACTTCACTATCACATCTGAAACAGTGGACCTAGGGATGTTTCGGAGTGTGGAAATCTCGCGTACAGACGTATGAGCGCTCCGTTGTGTTCTCTCATGATGTCTAATTTCTACTAAGGTCGCTGATACGGAGTACCTGGCAGTAGGTGGCAACAGAATGCACCTAATATGAAAAACGTTTGTTTTTGGGAGTCTCCGGATGCTGTTGATCACATAGTGTAAGTGAAATAAGTACTACAGATGATGAAGAGTTAATTATGAGAGAATAAATGAATAAATACTGAAGGTAGCAGATGGAGAACTAGGCAGGTGGCAAGGCCCAGTAGAAGTCCTTCGATACAAAATTTGATTGGCCGCAGGATAAAATATAAGAATGCAGAAAATGATTCAGGGAAATAGAAACGAAGTTGTATAAATTAGAATACTGAGAGACAGTGCAAAATATCAAAGCTGGAATGGCTAGCGGAGGCAGCAAACATGCGTGCTGTAGACAGCGATATTAAAGAACTCTTTGAAGAAAAGAGCTGTACTAACGTCATGAGTTCAGATGGTAAGTCACTACTGAACAACAAAAGCTGTAAAAAAAAAAAAAAAAAAAAAAAAAAAACCAGTTTTATGACAGCTGTCGGTAGTGCAACTAATCTCGAATGTATTACAGCAGCAGGGCTTTTGGGGTATCCTCCAGTCAACTTAAATGGAATGATGTCTAAAATATTTTGATAAATGCGCTCTAAATAAGAAAGAACTTTAGAAAAGAAGTAATGTCGAATGTATTATAGCAGTAGAACTTTTGCGGTATCGTCCAGTTAACTTCAACAGAAAGGCGTCTTGAATAGTTCGACAAAGGAGCTCCAAATTCGTAAATATGTCCATAAGTAGATATGACTGTGCCAATGTTTCCGTTACACTGAAGGAAACAATGTTTAGCTTCTTCCACTTTGTAGCAATATGCTTCTGTGCCAACCGGTAATTTGGAGTAGTCATTAATCAGCTGATTATGGCAAGAAAATTATTTTGATAATGGCCGCTGGTCTGTATCTCTAAGCTGTGTGATAGCGTTTAGGTAAAAACTCCAACCATTGTGCTGGAAACATATTTCTGTGTCTACGGCTCTACCCTGAGAACCAATGTGAGTTGTACGGTGGAGAGTACATCCCCTTTTATCATTCGTTAGGGATTCTTCCCGTTCCATTCGATGTGTACTGCCGGAATAGTGACTGCTTAGACGGCTTTATAAACGGTATAATTAGTCTGAGCTTCGAATGAAAGAACAATTTTACTGTTACCAGTGACTGGCAGTAATAAACTTGTTTCATTCGATATCAATGACAGTCACGATAAAGCCTAACCTAAAATGTTCGCATGAATAGTCTAATCTTGTCTCTGTGATCCGCGCGTTACCTATACATAGGAGGACGCAGTACAATCCGAGATATCCCGTGTAAAACTTGTTTTTGAATATAGATAGATTTTCACGGGATAGTTTGTCATATCTCCACGTATCGCTTTACACGTTGATGGCGGGATACGGGTTCGTAGAGAATCATGTTTTGCCATTTAAGTTTGCAATGCAGCAGGGCACATTTAACGTAATGGATACAGGTGTTCTCTTTCGGGAAATGTTCACACCGGATGAAATATGGCCTCTGTTTATTTCTTTTGCCGACTCTCTCTCTCTCTACCTCTCTCTATGTCTCTCTGTCTCTCTCTATCTCTCTCTATCTCTCTATATGTCTATATCTCTATATGTAGACTCTCGCTTGAGAACGGTAGAAGAATCTATTATCCAATCATGTACACAAGATGTCACACTGAAAAGAGTTTCGACCAATCTCTATAAGTCGTAAGCGGCGGCTGAGCGACCACAGTTTACTTAAGACTTCCGGTCTGAATAACCATGGTCAACGTGGAAACATACTCACTAACGTTTCGTCCGTTCTTCGAGAGACATCTTCAGAGACAAATTTGATAATGACGTCGCTGAAGACGTCTCCCGGAGGTCCGGACGAAACGTTAGAGAATTTTTTTATGATTCGAACACTCTCACCACGGACATTATAACTGAAGTAGGCACTGGCCGTGAGAGCCTTCATTGGTTGACCTTAGATCCTCGACAACAAGTTTACTTCGTAGAAACCATGACATGATGTGATGCTCATTCATGGTCATTCAGACGTACTCCATTTCAGTTATCTCGTTCCAGAAACATTGTTTACACAGCTCTTGGATAATTTTGAAGTACTGCACGTGTTCTTGCCCTCATTCGAATGCACGGCCTCATTTCACACGTGTTGGTTTCAGTATGTGTTCAGTCTTCGGGCTAAATTGTAGACTAGGTGTACCTCGACACCTGGCGGTGCGCTCACGGCGCTGCCCTCGTGTGTTACAGCCTGCAAGCAGCTGGAGCACGGCGTGCAGGCCATCTTCGGGCCGTCGGACCCGCTGCTGGGCGCCCACATACAGTCCATCTGCGAGGCGCTTGACGTACCGCACGTCGAGGCGCGTCTCGACTTCGAGCCCAGCTTCAAGGAGTTCTCCATCAACCTGCACCCCTCGCAGGAGCACATGAACCGCGCCTTCAAGGACCTCATGGCCTTCCTCAACTGGACCAAGGTCGCCATCATCTACGAAGAAGACTACGGTAGGTCTACCAATCTACGCTTCTTTCTCCGCATCCAAATCTAGTGACACACAGTATACTAATTCATAATGCAGCCCAAAGTTTTGCGTCAGAGATGTATTGGCATGATTATTCTGATTACATGAGGTATAGCTACCTAGTTTTATAATTGCAAGATATAAGAAAGAGAAAACTGACAGCGTAAAATATTTCGTGCGCCTTAAGACAGGCAATGAAAGAGGAAGCCGCCTAATAGAATTTTGCACAGAGCACAACTTAATCATAGCAAACACTTGGTTTAAGAATCATGAAAGAAGGTTGTAGAAGAACCCTGGAGATACTAAAAGGTATCAGATAGATTATATAATGGTAAGACAGAGATTTAGGAACCACGTTTTAAGTTGTAAGACATTTCCAGGGGCAGATGTGGACTCTGACCACAATCTATTGGTTATGACCTGTAGATTAAAACTGAAGAAACTGCAAAAATGTGGGAAATTAAGGAGATGGGACCTGGATAAACTGAAAGAACCAGAGGTTGTACAGAGTTTCAGAGAGAGCATAAGGGAACAATTGACAGGAATAGGGGAAAGAAATACAGTAGAAGAAGAATGGGTAGCTCTGAGGGATGTAGTAGTGAAGGCAGCAGAGGATAAAGTAGGTAAAAAGACGAGGGCTGTTAGAAATCCTTGGGTAACAGAAGAAATATAGAATTTAATTGATGAAAGGAGAAAATATAAAAATGCAGTAAATGAAGCAGGCAAAAAGGAATACAAACGTCTCAAAAATGAGATCGACAGGAAGTGCAAAATGGCTAAACAGGGATGGCTAGAGGACAAATGTAAGGATGTAGAAGCTTATCTCACTAGGGGTAAGATAGATACTGCCTACAGGAAAATTAGAGAGACCTTTGGAGAGAAGAGAACCACGTGTATGAATATCAAGAGCTCAGATGGCAGCCCAGTTCTAAGCAAAGAAGGGAAGGCAGAAAGGTGGAAGGAGTATATAGAAGGTTTATACAAGGGCGATGTACTTGAGGACAATATTATGGAAATAGAAGAGGATGTAGATGAAGACGAAATGGGAGATACGATACTGCGTGAAGAGTTTGACAGAGCACTGAAAGACCTGAGTCGAAACAAGGCCCCCGGAGTAGACAACATTCCATTAGAACTACTGACGGCCTTGGGAGAGCCAGTCATGACAAAACTCTACCAGCTGGTGAGCAAGATGTGTGAGACAGGCGAAATACCCTCCGACTTCAAGAAGAATATAATAATTCCAATCCCGAAGAAAGCAGGTGCTGACAGATGTGAAAATTACCGAATTATCAGTTTAATAAGCCACGGCTGCAAAATACTAACGCGAATTATTTACAGACGAATGGAAAAACTGGTAGATGCAGACCTCGGGGAAGATCAGTTTGGATTCCGTCGAAATGTTGGAACATGTGAGGCAATACTGACCTTACGACTTATCTTAGAAGAAAGATTAAGAAAAGGCAAACCTACGTTTCTAGCATTTGTAGACTTAGAGAAAGCTTTTGACAATGTTGACTGGAATACTCTTTTTCAAATTCTAAAGGTGGCAGGGGTAAAATACATGAAGCGAAAGGCTATTTATAATTTGTACAGAAACCAGATGGCAGTATTAAGAGTCGAGGGGCATGAAAGGGAAGCAGTGGTTGGGAAAGGAGTGAGACAGGGTTGTAGCCTCTCCCCGATGTTATTCAATCTGTATATTGAGCAAGCAGTAAAGGAAACAAAAGAAAAATTTGGAGTAGGTATTAAAATTCATGGAGACGAAGTAAAAACCTTGAGGTTCGCCGATGATATTGTAATTCTGTCAGAGACGGCAAAGGACTTGGAAGAGCAGTTGAACGGAATGGACAGTGTCTTGAAAGGAGGATATAAGATGAACATTAACAAAAGCAAAACGAGGATAATGGAATGTAGTCAAATTAAATCGGGTGATGCTGAGGGAATTAGATTAGGAAATGAGACACTTAAAGTAGTAAAGGAGTTTTGCTATTTAGGAAGTAAAATAACTGATGATGGTCGAAGTAGAGAGGATATAAAATGTAGACTGGCAATGGCAAGGAAAGCGTTTCTGAAGAAGAGAAATTTGTTAACATCGAATATAGATTTATGTATCAGGAAGTCGTTTCTGAAAGTATTTTTATGGAGTGTAGCCATGTATGGAAGTGAAACATGGACGATAACTAGTTTGGACAAGAAGAGAATAGAAGCTTTCGAAATGTGGTGCTACAGAAGAATACTGAAGATAAGGTGGATAGATCACGTAACTAATGAGGAGGTATTGAATAGGATTGGGGAGAAGAGAAGTTTGTGGCACAACTTGACTAGAAGAAGGGATCGATTGGTAGGACATGTTTTGAGGCATCAAGGGATCACAAATTTAGCATTGGAGGGCAGCGTGGAGGGTAAAAATCGTAGAGGGAGACCGAGAGATGAGTACACTAAGCAGATTCAGAAGGATGTAGGTTGCAGTAGGTACTGGGAGATGAAGCAGCTTGCACAGGATAGAGTAGCATGGAGAGCTGCATCAAACCAGTCTCAGGACTGAAGACAACAACAACAACAAGACAGGCAACTCAGCTTACGTTACCCAAACCACGGACAGACACTGTAAGTTTGTTTGCCTAACTTAGTGTGCATGAAAAGTTATGCGTGTCTATTTTATTCAGCATGTATTTTTGTTGCTGTGTATGTCACAAGCATTTTTAAATATCTGTACTTTCGAACCACCGACAGCTGCTATAAATAAATATTAATAACCGTTTTCTATCACCATATTATTATTTCTTTTTGGGCTGAAGGGGTGGGGGGCTATCAGCCTTCTGACTGGTTTTATGCGGTCTTAAGACATCAGAAATTTCGTATAACAGGCTGTAATGTTCTTACTGTGGCGTCAAGTAAAATTCAGTCAGTTCTACATAGCTAAAACTGCAGAGCCACCAGAGCTCGCACATAACTTTCCTTTCTTTCATTATTTTACATGTTTTACTCGACCAACGCGAGCACCTTCTGAAGTTACTTTTATTTTTATTTACACGTCCAGTTCCGTTGGACCAAATGGAGCAGCAAATCTCCAAGGTCATGGAACGTGTCAGCACACGAAATAACAACATCAAAGTAGTAACAGGTAAAATAAAATGTTTATGAACCAAAAAGACAAGCTGTAAATTTAAGTAAATGCAATCAGCAATATAAGAATCAGCTTAATTTTTCAGATAACTCTTCAACTGAATGGAGGAGTGATCCATGAGGAAACTCTTCTGTTTCGATTTGAGAGTGCTTGGATTACTGCTAAGATTTTTGAATTATTGTGGTAGCTTATTGAAATTGGATGCAGCAGTATACTGCGGACCTTTCTGCACAAGAGTTAAGGAAGTCGGATACAAATGCAGGTTTGATTTCTGGTGAGTATTAACTGAGTGAAAACAGCTAATTCTTGGGAATAAACTGATATTGTTAACAAGAAAAGACAGTAAAGAATATATATGTCTAAATTCCCAGTCTAGAGAACAGGGGTCGACGAGAGGTTCGCGAACTTACAACACTTATTGTCCAAAATGCCCGTTTCTAAGCCAAAAATACCCTTTTAGAATATTTACACCAAAATATAATACCATACGACTTAAGCGAGTGAAAATAAGCAAAGTAGACTAATTTACGGGGCGAATAATCACTTACATCAGATGTCGTTCAAATAATAAAAATAACAGTATTAAGTCTTTGAACAAATGTGGGCTTTCCACGACAGTTTAGTATCTATGTGAACGTCTATAAATTTTAATTGTTCAGTTTCATTAACCATATGCCCATTTTGTGGAATTGTGTGTCAGAAACTGTAAAAACTGAGTCTTACTATGATTTAGCGTTAATTTATTTTCAACAAGCCATCAACTCATGCCATGAACTGCACTATTTGAAGCAGAGGGAATGTTGCACACAACATCCTTCACAACCAAGCTAGTGTCATCAGCAAAATGTACTATTTTCATATCACCCGTAATATTAGAGGGCATATCATTTATATCAATATGGAACAGAGTGGGCACAACACTGATCCCTGGGGCACTCCCGCATGTGACCGTTCCCCACTCAGACACCACATCACAACCATGCTCAACATTGTGAATAATGACCTTTTGCTGTATTTTGTTAAAGTAAGAGGTCAGTCAATTGTGAGCTACCGCCCATATTCCGTAATAGCCCAATAACTGGAGCACACGTTACAAATAACGCGTAGACCTGTACTACGTAATTACTGAAGATGATCGCGTTGGTCGAGTGAAATATGTAAAATAAAGAATAAGTTAAATGCGACTTGTGGTGGCTCCACAGTTGTAATTTCTAACAGTCGCTGTCCCTTGCAGGCAAATACCTGCGCTCGCAAAATCTCACATACTTGCTTCAGTAAACACAGACTGTGATAAGTGGTTTTATGAAACCTCAAGACAGTGTGATGATCGAAACTAGTAGTTAATATTTATTTATGAGTAGCTGTCACCTGTTCTTTTTGTAACAGATTGCTCAATCAGCTTCCCGTCTGGGCTGTCATAACGACATATCACTGTTACAATTGCTGCTCAGGGCAATAAGCGACAAACAAGATGTGTGTCAGCATACTAATCAACACATTAAGGGTAACACGACATACCCCCAACATTTTATGAAGCACAACATTGTAACAGTACTGGACATACCTAATACCATCATATTAGTTAAAAGTATATTTATTTCCTGGCACTAATCGCAGTAGTTATGTATTATATCCAATGTCCTTAGATCAGTAAGAAGAAACGGATGTTCCTCAACGAGACTAGGGCCACAGTGCTGCGTATTTATTTGAAAGTAACCGTTTGTGATAATTGTATCATGAACGACCTATTACTGTAATCCACCAAATTATTAGGAGCCGTACTCGGATATCAGCAGAACTGATTTCCTTAGCCTACAGTGGAACCACTACTGAAAACCATTCGTCTGATGTAATTAATTTGCCAAATGGACGATATACGAGGCAGGTGTCAATCTGACTTTTAATCCAGTTTTGATGCGCTCGTGAAAATATGCCGGTAACATTAGGCTAAAGATACAGTGCTCATCCTAATTGCACAGGAGGTTGGTGGCTGTGATGGCATGGAGCGAATAACGTTCACATTACAAGACACAGGACTTATTAAGCGTAATATGTGCTTCAACTAGTATTAGATTTGACAGCAAAGCATGATGACCGTCTTCTGCACCCCCAAAAGCAAACGAAGCGTTGTTCACAAAGCACATTTGCACTTTTGCTGTCATTTGCTTCCAAAGACTCAGTCTATTGAAGAGTAACAAGGCTTTATTGACCATTATTCACCTTGTTACCCATATGACTCTGCGTAAGTATCGTCGACATGTTCACCGACCAGTCAAGCTACTCACACCTGGATACCCCTACTAACGTGTCTTTGCACACTGTCACGTCTTCTGTTATACTGGAAGGGAAAGGAGAACGGTATTACATACTCTTACTAGTGCTTTTTTCTGCGTTTTTTCCCTGCCAACTTAATTTTTTACCTCCTCCCTGTTTCTCCCATTGTTTCTAGAAACATATCAGACACTTCGTCAATAGCTCTCAGTCACACACCGCTTTCATAACTTTCTGGTTGCGCTTTTTGGAAGGGAACCTTTGTCGAACAGCGAAGAATATTGCGGTTGGTAGAACTGGAACATTATCATCAGACTACGAAGGTTATTCAAAAATTATGTTTCCTTGTATTAAATATAAAAAAAATAAAAGAAAAAGAAGGGACGTATTTAACCGGAAACAACACGCATGTCGATAGACCTATGATGTAACAACCATATGATGGCCGGACAAGTCGAGTCCGTTGCCAGGTGAACTGCAGCAGGGGTTCAAAATGGCGGTTCTGGTTCTGTTTCCCGGCGCCTGCGAGTTTCGCTAACGGCCGAAGATTTAGTGCACAAAACATGGCGCTGATCGAAATTAATAATCAACTGAGTTGGGTTTACAGGACAAGGGTCACAAGCAAGTAGATATTGCGTCGCTAGTGTAAGCAACTCTCCAAAGGTTGTGAAGTGGTCATACTGAAGAGAGCTTTGAGCGATGCTCCCTCATCAATGGCAACATTGTGGAGCTGGTGCGACAGCGCATTGTGGAGATCCGTATCTTAACGAATATGGATCCACATTTAATGCATATCTGCATGACTAATCTCCATTTCCTTCAGAGTGCCTGGAAGGGGGTTCATCGAACTATCATCCGACTATTTCTCTAACGTCCCACTCTCGAAGAATGAGAGAGAAAAGCGAATACTTAATTTTTTCCGTGCGAGCTCTGATTAGTCTTATTTTAGAACGATGAGCTTTCCTCCCAATGAACGTGTGGCTCAACAAATTATTTTCCCATTCAGAGAAGAAACTTGATGGTTGAAACCAAAAAAACATTTCGTTATATTACCACCACAAATCGCGTAACATCCATGGCAGTCTCTCCCCTATTGCGCAATAATACAAAAGGAGCTGCACTTCTTTAAATTCTTTTCAATGTTTTGAGGATGGACAAGCGTAGAGTAGGTAGTTTCCTCAGGAGAACAGTGATTATTTGTCTGAAAATCGCGATTCCAATTTGCATGACACTGTTACCAATTGTCTGCTGTTCAAGCAAGTGCATGCCACGTAGATTCCGAAAATAAAATGAATCACTTACGACAGATTTGGCATATCTGCAACGCTTTCGACTTTTCGACAGGATCGTCACGTGTGATGAGGCGTGGGTCGCTCATTTTACCCTAAAAATCACACAGCAGTCGATTCGTTAGCATTACAGTGGATCTTACGTTAGGACGAAGTTCAAACAGACTGTGGAGGTGCGGAAAGTGACGTGCGTGGTATTCTGAGACAGTAAGAGTCCGATGCTTACTGACTTCCTGTTCACGGTTGAAACAGTGAACTCTGAACATTATTGTGCAACGTTGCGGAAATTATACCGTCCGTTCAAAACAAGGCGTGTGGAATACTCACTGCTGATCCGTGGCGATGTTCGCACACATGCATTTAGGCGGTCAGTTGCTTTTCTGAATGTGTTCGGCTGGAGGCTTTTTGATATTCCATCGTATAACCACAGATTTTACTCCCAGCGATTTCAACCTCAATAACTTCCCATCCGGTCACAATTTCCACAATATCGAAGAACTGAGGACGTTTATCCACTTCTACGATATGACACTGTATCAGTTGCAAATCTACATCTACATATGTGCTCCTCAAGCATGGCGGAAAGTACCACGTACTGCTTCTAGTCATTTCGTCTACTATTACGCTCGCAAACAGACTGAAGCCGAAACAACTGTCCATAAGCCTCCGTACAAGTCTAAATGCTCTCATCTTATATTCGTGGTCCTTACACCAAATGTCCTTCGGTGGCAGTAGGTGGGCTCTGCAGTCGGCCTCAGATGCCGAGTCTCTAAATTTCCACATAGTGCTTCTCGAAAAGAGCGTCGTCTTCCCTCCAGGAACTCGCATTTGACTTCACAAAGCATCCTCCTCATGCCTGTGTGCTAATCGAGTCTATACGTAACAAATCTAGAAACACGCCTCTGAAACTCTTCGATGTCTTTCTTTAATGCGACCTGGTGGAGATCCCAAACACTTGAACAGTATTCAAGACCAGTTCGCCTTAGCGTGTCCTATTTACCGACTCCTTCATAGATCAGCTACACTTTCCCAAAATTCTCCCAATAAAACGAAAGGGAGCACTCGCCTTCCCTAGTACTAACCTGATGTGCTCGTTACATTTCATATCTCTTTTCAACGTTATGCCTAGATGTGTAACCGATGTGACTGGGACGAGCAGCACACTACCAGCATTGTATTAGAGCGTTACGAGATTGTTTTTCCTAGTCATTCGCATTAACTTAGATTTTTCTACATTTAGAGCTATCTGCCACTCATATCAACTAGGATTTGAGTCATCTTGTATCCTCCTAGAGTCACACGTTCTACACTGCTAGCCATAAAAATTGCTACACCAAGAAGAAATGCAGGTGATAAACGGGTGTTCATTGGACAAATATATTACATTAAAATCGACATGTGATTACATTTTCACGCAGTTTGTGTGCATAGATCCTGAGAAATCAGTGTCCAGAGCAAACACCTCTGGCCGTAATAACGGCCTTGATACCCATGGACATTGAGTCAAACGGAGCTTGGATGACGTATACAGGTACAGCTGCCCATGCAGCATCAACACGATACCACAGTTCACTGGCGTATTGTGACGAGCCAGTTGCTCGGCCATCATTGACCAGACGTTTTCAATTGGTGAGAGATCTGGAGAATGTTCTGGCCACGGCAGCAGTCGAACATTTTCTATATCCAGAAAGGCCTGCAACATGCGGTAATGCATTATCCCTCTGAAAAGTAGGGTTTCGCAGAGATCGAATGAAGGGTAGACCTACGGGTCGTAACACATCTGAAATGTAACGTCCACTGTTCAAAGTGCCGTCAATGCAAACAAGAGGTGACCGAGACGTAAAACCAAAGCCACCCCATACCATCAAGTTGCTCTGAACACTATGGGACTTAACATCTGAGGTCATCAGTCCCCTAGAACTTAAAACTACTTAAACCTAACTAACCTTAGGACATCACATATATCCATCCCCTAGGCAGGATTCGAACCTGCGACCGTAGCAGTTGCACTGTTCCAGACTGAATCGCCTACAACCGCGCTAAAATATTCTATGGTGCTTGTGAAGTGTCATAGTGATAATTCAAAGTCTACAAGATTTGAAAAGCTGTGTCAGCGCCGCGCGGGATTAGCCGAGTGCTCTAGGGCCCTGCAGTCATGGATTGTGCGGCTGGTCCCGGCGGAGGTTCGAGTCCTCCCTTGGGCACGGGTGTGGGTGTTTGTCCTTAGGATAATTTACCTTAAGTAGTGTGTAAGCTTAGGGACTGATGACCTTAGCAGTTAAGTCCAATAAGATTTCAGACACATTTGAACAACATTTCAACAACAACATTTCTCCAGGCAACGCCGGTCAACTGCTGTTTGTGTATGAGAAATCGGTTGGAATCTTTCCTCATGTCAGCACGTTGTAGGCGTCGCCACCGGCGCCAACCTTTTCTGAATGCTCTGAAAAGCTATTCATTTGCATATCATAGCATCTTCTTCCTGTCGGCTAAATTTTTCGTCTGTAGCACGTCCTCTTTGTGGTGTAGAAATTTTAATGGCCAGTAGTATATATACAATAGCGTCATCTGCAATAGATTGCTGATAACCCTGTCATTCAGAGCATTTATGTACATCCCGGCCTGAGTGGCTGTGCGGTTCTAGGCGCTACAGTCTCGAGCCGAGCGACCGCTACGGCCGCAGGTTCGAATCCTGCCTGGGGCATGGATGTGTGTGATGTCCTTAGGTTAGGTTTAATTA
This sequence comes from Schistocerca gregaria, assembly GCF_023897955.1. NCBI lineage: Eukaryota > Metazoa > Arthropoda > Insecta > Orthoptera > Acrididae > Schistocerca > Schistocerca gregaria. The sequence continues at coordinate 1,121,859,245 of NC_064920.1, forward strand.
GTTCTGAGTTCTAGGCGACTGATGACCTAGGTTTAATCAGTTCTGAGTTCTAGGCGACTGATGACCTCAGAAGTTAAGTCGCATAGTGCTCAGAGCCATTTATATACATGGAGGATAAGAGCAGTCCAATCCCTCTTCCCTGGGGCTTCCCTATGATACCCTTGTCTCTGAGGAACACTCGTCAAAAGGACAACGTATTGGGTTCTATACTTGAAAAGCCTTCCATCCGCTCACCTACTGTGAATCTAATCCGTCTCCTTGGACCTTCGTGACGGCAGTGGCGATTATGTTGGAAAATAACTCGATCATTGCTGGATATGTTTCCAGTAACTATCTTTCCTTAAAAGCTACAGGGAAGCTTAATTTTGAACGACCCTCGTATAATGAAGTAGGTTTTGGATTTATTTACTTCCTCCTGAGACATGAAACAAAATATTAGTGATAACTCTGTAAATATATTGAAAGAAAAATTAAAACTCATTTTGAGCACTCTGAAGTAATTAAGTATGACATGAGAGTTGTACTTTCTCCACATTCCAAGTCTTTGCAAATTGCAGTAATTTTTCTGGAGTCACAGTAAAACGCACTTTTCTGCGAATTTAAAGCAGTGAACTGCAGCTCAACCGATGTGAATATTCAGTCTCAATTAATTCTCCTCCGTCTAAGAGTCTTGGAAGTACAAACGGCCAGATGCCTTATATTTCCGCGGAAGACTTGGCCGTGCTTAACGTGGCGGCAAACTCCCCCGCAGGAGTTCGCTATAAAGGGCGGCAGTTCGCAGTTTTCCGTTGCACCCACCTTGTCGCTTGCTTTGCATTATCAGGATTAAATTTCCTCTTCTGTTTGTTTTTCAGGAGACGGAAAGGGAAATGGTGGGCGAACTCTGACTGCCCTGATGTTCCTCGTCTCGTGGGAACGAGCGGCTTAGTTAGAAAGACAAGTTAAGCAATGTCGAAGAACAATTTTCGTTCTGCAACTTTGATCGTGAATCCAGTCTTCCGTCAAATGCCATAATTACATAATGTTGTCATTTTGCAATCGAGCTTGCCCCCTTCTTGCAGCGGTCTACCGTAGGTCTCTAGAATAGCGTAGCTTTCCAAATGATTGGAAAAAGGTACAGGACATCCCCGTATTAAAGAATGGACGCCGAACAGATGTGAGAACTATAGATCTATATCTCTAACGTCGATCAGTTGTAGAATTTTAGAACACGTATAATGTTCGAGTATAATGACTTTTCTGGAGACTAGAAATCAACTCCGTAGGAATCAGCATGCGTTTCGGAAAGGACGATCGAGTGGTGAAACCCAGCTTGCGCTATTCGTCCACGAGACTCAGAGGGGCATAGGAACGGGTTCCCAGGTAGATGCCGTGTTTCTTGACTTCCGCAAAGTGTTTGATACAGTTCCCCACAGTCACTTAATGAACAAAGTTAGAGCATACGGACTATCAGACCAATTGTGTGATTGGATTGAAGAGTTCCTAGATAACAGAACGCAGCATGTCATTCTCGATGGAGAGAAGTCTTCCGAAGTAAGAGTGATTTCAGATGTGCCGCAGGGGAGTGTCGTAGGACCGTTGCTATTCACAATATATATAAATGACCTTGTGGATAACATCGGAAGTTCACTGAGGCTTTTTGAGGATGATGCTGTAGTATATCGAGACGTTGTAACAATGAAAAATTGTACTGAAATTCAGGAGGATCTGCAACGAATTGACGCATGGTGCTGGGAATGGCAATTGAATCTCAATTTAGATAAGAGTAATGTGCGGCGAATACATAGAAAGAAAGGTCCTTTATCATTTAGCTACACTATAGCAGGTCAGCAACTGGAAACAGTTAATTCCATAAATTACCAAGGAGTAGGCATTAGGAGTGATTAAAAATGTAATGACCATATAAAATTAATCGTCGGTGAAGCAGATGCCAGACTGAGATTCATTGGAAGAATCCTAAGTAAGTGCAGTTCGAAAAAAAAGGAAGTAGGTTACAGTACACTTGTTCGCCCACTGCCTGAATACTGCTCACCGGTATTGGATCCGTACCAAGTAGGGTTGATAGAAGGGATAGAGAAGATACAATGGAGCTCAGCGCGCTTCGTTAAAGGATCATTTAGTAATCGCGAAAGCGTTACGCACATGTTACATACACTCCAGTGGAAGACTCTGCAAGGGAGACGCTCAGTAGATCGGTACGGACTTTTGTTGAAGTTTCGAGAACATACCTTCACCGATGAGTCAATTTGTATATTGCTCCCTCCTACGTATATCTCGCGAAGAGAGCAGGAGGATAAAATCAGAGAGATTAGAGCCCACACATAGGCTTACCGACAATCTTTCTTTCCACGAACAATACGAGAGTGGAATAGAAGTGAGAACCGATAGAAGTACTCAAGGTACCCACCGCCACACACCGTCAGGTGGATTATGAAGTATGGATGTAGGTGTACATGTAGAAATAGGACTTGGAATAGCGGCTGGTTTTAGTGTGAAAATACACTCATGATCAAAAGAACAGAGCACATTGACCAACAAGAGATAAGACGTTCACATTCACAGGACATGTACATTAGTATGTTTTGCAGAAATGATTAGCTTTTAAGTCACCTCCGATTAGCACGTGTCCTGTGGCCTAGTAGTCACAGGGTCCGCCATGGGCCCTGGTAACTTTTTCCATGCGTGAAGGCATCGACGCTTATAACCCGCGAATGGCGTCCTGTGGTATGACCGTCCAAGCTGCCTTCTCATGGTTCCAAATTTTATCTGTGGTGGTTGGCACTGGGTCACAGCGCTGCACTTCCCGTTTCACCATACCCTCACACGTTCCATTGGCGACAAGTCTGGTGATCTGGCGGGCCAGAGCAAAAGGCCGAGACTCTGTGACATCAGGATTTGTGCAGAAACGTGTGGTCGTGCATTGTCTTAGTAAAAATGCATTCTGGGGTGTTGTGCAGAAAGGGTATGGCTACTGGTCGCAAGACGTCATTCACGTTGCTCACACTGGTCACAGAGTCTTGGACAAGCACCAACTGTGATTTGTGGTTTTACCCAACAGCACCCCACACCGTAAGACTTTCAACTTTCGCTGTTTGTCTTTTGCGAACGCAGTCACTGTGATGCCGCTGCCCCCGTCTGCGGCGAACCGAAAAGCGGTCATCGTTTTCAAATATACTGAACCTGAATTCGTCCGAAAACACTATCTGATACCATTCCTGACCACAGTGGCGTCGTTCCAAACACGATTGGGGTCTAGTACGTTCCCGCAATTCGCCAAAGGTAGGTGGAGAAATGGACTGCGACGGACTGTCACTCCTGATAGTGCACGGCGTGTCACAGTGTTCCACTGTCACGCCAGAGCCGTGGAGGACCTAGATCTATCCTGCAATGCCATTCGGATGAGTTGTTAATGTCCTCAGCAGGCAGCCTGGGTTATGCGACCTGACCCATCTCGTCGTGTTCTACAGCCTTCCGTGAACCATTTTAAACACACCCGTTGCACCGACGAAACGCTTCGTCCCACACGAACAGCAGTTTCCCTGATGGATGCCGTACATTCTCTCATGCAAATAATGCGCCTACTTTAAAACTCTCTGAATTGACGGTACGGTTCCTACATATATTTGCGCGGCATGCTGCACGTCTGCTTAAGTCACACTGATCCATTACCTTCGGTTTATAGCGACATACACTCCTGGAAATTGAAATAAGAACACCGTGAATTCATTGTCCCAGGAAGGGGAAACTTTATTGACACATTCCTGGGGTCAGATACATCACATGATCACACTGACAGAACCACAGGCACATAGACACAGGCAACAGAGCATGCACAATGTCGGCACTAGTACAGTGTATATCTACCTTTCGCAGCAATGCAGGCTGCTATTCTCCCATGGAGACGATCGTAGAGATGCTGGATGTAGTCCTGTGGAACGGCTTGCCATGCCATTTCCACCTGGCGCCTCAGTTGGACCAGCGTTCGTGCTGGACGTGCAGACCGCGTGAGACGACGCTTCATCCAGTCCCAAACATGCTCAATGGGGGACAGATCCGGCGATCTTGCTGGCCAGGGTAGTTGACTTACACCTTCTAGAGCACGTTGGGTGGCACGGGATACATGCGGACGTGCATTGTCCTGTTGGAACAGCAAGTTCCCTTGCCGGTCTAGGAATGGTAGAACGATGGGTTCGATGACGGTTTGGATGTACTGTGCACTATTCAGTGTCCCCTCAACGATCACCAGAGGTGTACGGCCAGTGTAGGAGATCGCTCCCCACACCATGATGCCGGGTGTTGGCCCTGTGTGCCTCGGTCGTATGCAGTCCTGATTGCGGCGCTCACCTGCACGGCGCCAAACACGCATACGACCATCATTGGCACCAAGGCAGAAGCGACTCTCATCGCTGAAGACGACACGTCTCCACTCGTACCTCCATTCACGCTTGTCGCGACACCACTGGAGGCGGGCTGCACGATGTTGGGGCGTGAGCGGAAGACGGCCTAACGGTGTGCGGGACCGTAGCCCAGCTTCATGGAGACGGTTGCGAATGGTCCTCGCCGATACCCCAGGAGCAACAGTGTCCCTAATTTGCTGGGAAGTGGCGGTGCGGTCCCCTACGGCACTGCGTAGGATCCTACGGTCTTGGCGTGCGTCCGTGCGTCGCTGCGGTCCGGTCCCAGGTCGACGGGCCCGTGCACCTTCCGCCGACCACTGGCGCCAACATCGATGTACTGTGGAGACTTCACGCCCCACGAGTTGAGCAATTCGGCGGTACGTCCACCCGGCCTCCCGCATGACCACTATACGGCCTCGCTCAAAATCCGTCAACTGAACATACGGTTCACGTCCACGCTGTCGCGGCATACTACCAGTGTTAAAGACTGCGATGGAGCTCCGTATGCCACGGCAAACTGGCTGACACTGACAGCGGCGGTGCACAAATGCTGCGCAGCTAGCGCCATTCGACGGCCAACACCGCGGTTCCTGGTGTGTCCGCTGTGCCGTGCGTGTGACCATTGCTTGTACAGCCCTCTCGCAGTGTCCGGAGCAAGTATGGTGGGTCTGACACACCGGTGTCAATGTGTTCTTTTTTCTATTTCCAGGAGTGTATTATACCTTTAATTAGTGTTGCGCCGTGATATCGATGTTGACCTTGAAACCACGGGCCGACAGGATTCAAATGCTACACATTTCCGCAGAACGTGCTAATGCACATCTCCTGTGAATATGAACGTCCTATCTCTACTCGTTCAAGGTGTTCTGATTTTCCAGTACATGAGTGTGTTCAACGACGAAGAGAGGAGGAATGGTTAAAAGCAAGCACGTATACGAGATGTTATAGGTAATCTTAAAACTAGGCCAGCCACAACTAAAGTAGTTATACACAACTGATTGGCCAATCATTTGCGTCACTGGAGCGTGTTCGGTAGCTGCCTTTCGGATACTGACACAGGTAAGTAAACAGAACTCGATTGTAACACAGACTGGACACTCATCACTGATGATGGTTGTTATCAACTGAAGAAGGCTAAGAACTCTGCCTCGACAAGCCAACTGTTACTCTGCGACAATCTGTGATCCCTTGTACCATGTGACATACCATTACTTACACGAGAAGTCTCTAAGCGATTTAAATAAATACAGCTAAAGCGGAATATTGGACTTAACATTCATTCAGTCTCATGTTTATTAGTTTTACCACCGCTTATACTGTATGTATTGGTCACACAAGAAGAGGAGACTTTTTTAGAAATTTAGCATATTGCAAAATGGAAGAATGCAATCTTTTAAATGTTTATAGAAAAATATATTACGTCAAGATCATTTTATTATTACAGTGCTCACATTACTGGTTTCAGCCATTCATTTCCAACTTCAGATAATGGTTACTAACAGCTCCGTCATGATATCTAATAATTCCTGTTATCCTCTATGAAACTCTCTTAGTATGTGACGATATTATTATGATTCACTGCGCATTTTATACTACTTGATGAGATTCGTAGTGCATTACCGGAACTGTAATATGCATCAACGACGAAGTAGTTAATCTATTAGTAATATTTGAAGATGGTAATCAATTACTGGAACGGCTAATTTGAATATTGTAATTGGTAATCTGAACTGACATAATAAATTATGATATAACAGCCGTTTTAGTGCAAGATTTTGTAGGACTTAATCTAAACTTTCAAGAAAGCAGTCTCTTTAATATGCATCACCCATCGTCGTCGACGAGATATTAAACACTAATCGTATTTCCTTTCTTTTATAAAGTCAACAAAGTTTTTCAGTTGGCGCTTATCTACTGTTTATATGTGCGTTAAAAAGTGCCAATACAGAAAACGTAAAATTCTAAAAGTGCAATCATTCCAATTGCTAATCTGTCATAGCTGACTGTCAAGGAGTCAATTTCCCTGCCTTTCCCACCAGCCGTACACTGCCGGATCTGGCAGAGACAATCATTAATCTTACACTCAAGCTCAGCAAAGACCTCTTCAAGATAGAGAGGCACATACTTCCCCCTCACCCGCAGTTCCAACTCATGACTACTTTGCCAGAAAACTCTGCATACTTGTTCACGCCCAGTTTAATTTCGGAAAGTAGAATGCCATGATCATATTACGTTTCTGTAGATCCGCCAGCAGTACCTATGCCTTCCCAAATACGTCTCGGTGTTAACATTGGCTCATTCACTCCACACTCGGCACAGGCAAATACCTTCCAAAGATATCACTGTACCAAGAGTGATGCACTCCACCTCTCCCACAGTTCTTGCTCATGACTACATTACCAGAGACTTACACGTCTCAGTTCAAGTCCGGCTTAATTTGGGAGAGATGACCATGAATCGTCTTATGATTTTGAATATCTGCCAGCAGTACTATTAACGGTGTTATGAATCTATCAGTCTGGAATGTTTCACGAAATTTTACCTTACTAAAGAGCTTAAAATCTATTACAAACACCTTACCTCTTACTGGATTCAGCGGCCTCCCTTTATTGTACCCCTGATATCAAATTGATGAGCTCTTTGAATATTTCTCCTGACATTCCTCCACTGTGCAGTCAGTTGAAACAGAGTAATCTGTCCTGGCAACAGGTCACTAATAGGCCACAGACTGTTAAGAGTAGTGGCTGTTCTAAAACCCTAAGATAACTCGGCGGATCTGGCTTTACGACTTTCATGTTTAGCAGCATTAAAAGTTACTGTCATCCCCAATTACCCTTACCGTGATAGCCAATCTTTGTAACACTTAAAACCCTGTTAAGGGGCTCAGCCTAGGAGAGATAGGGATAAGAACAAGTGGAAGTGTGATGTTCGAGTCCCATAACCACACAAAAAGATCGAAACCCTGGGAAGTAAATCATGTCACATCAACACTTACGGCATTCTGGGGTGTGCCAGAAACACTAAAAATATTCTGCAAATTGTACATTAGAAGGTGTATGGTAGCGACCTTGGTAGGATAAAGCCAAGTAAACCTTATGAAGAGGTCCACACACCAAAATATAATTGTTCCTCATCTCTGACAAAAAAAAGGGGGGGGGGGGGCACAAAGTTAGTAAACTTCTTTTGGAAAGAACAAACAACCTGTTTAGATGGTAACAAGCCCACCACGGTATTCTAGGTTGGTTTTCACGTCCCAAAAACATTACAATTGCCTAATCGTGCCTTGTTATTTAAGGCGGTCTACTTGAATTTATCACATGTGAACTTGGGATGTGTCGGTAAGTGAAAACAACCTACTTCTGTTTTCGGTTACATATTCTACGGGTTATAATTGACTAATTTGCCGTTAGCTTAGAACACCCAATTTTCCCCTTTAGCCGTGGACTTTCTGCTTTATTTGAACTCAAAGGGAGAAACTAGTAATTTACTGATTTCTTCCGTATCACTCTCGTTCACAACGCCATCCTTCCCTGGTAGCATATAATCCGTATTAAGCCCTGAATCTAGAGTACTCCACAGAGACACGCCACGGATATGGTATTGTACGGTATGAACAATGATGGGAAATATCTGATAATCTACTACTTTATCTCTTGAAAAGCAGGACTTGTTAGTCATTGTGTGAATATCGTAGGATATGGAAACGTGCGACGGAACTCAACATTTGCAGCTTAGTTACGATCAAATTAGGGGTTCATTACAATAATATGAATTCGCACACAAAGCACATCAAACATTATTGAATTAATGTTGAAAGAAAAATCGTCCCTTTGATTGCAATCTGCCAACACTCAGTTGGTGCACGGGCATCACGACCTAATGAGGTGGTAGGAAATTTCATAAAAGGGACGATAATTCTGTCTTTTATATACGTAATCAAGGGCACCATAGAAATTCTAAGAACTTTAGCACTGTATTCCAATATCATGAAACCACACAGATAAAAGAAGAGTCGGGTGAACTACAGTGTGGGTTTCTCACACACCAACAGGGGCTTTCGCTACGTAGAATTCTTCAGTCGATGCACTGGTGTTGCCTGTAATGTGATTCTTTCAATATTTTGTCATACCGAAAGTGAGTACAAAGCACGCTAAATTTAATAGAACAAGGCTGAAGACCTTCTCTCGTTGCTGTCTTAGTTTTCGAACAACTTTTCGTCCCTTTGTTGATATTTTCTAAAGTCTCTAAAACAGTTGTGGCAGCTTTGTTAGGATAGAAGTCATCAGATGAGTTCCCCTGGAATCTGCAGAGTCTTTGCACATTACCTGGCCTGCTCAGTCTATCGGCTACAAGATTATCCGCCAACTTAATATTACGCACCTGAAACTTAAAGACCAATATCCTAGTAGACCGAGATTCGATTCTCACCATGTTGCACGGATGACCACAGACGCAATTCAGAGATTAGCTGTCAGTCTCCAGAGTAAAATCAGTGTGTTCCAAATATTATTTGAATATTTCCATTGTTAATAACGACTCCAACTCACATACAGAATACCCCTTTTCCAATTGGTTTAGAGCTCTAGATAAACAGGCAATCAGTCTCTTACCCCTTTCGTTTTCTTGTAACAGCTCATCTCGAAGCATCAGTGGTTGATTAAAATCACGAAGACCCAAAACTTGCTGTCTTTAATGTCTGCTTCAACGTTATGGAAGATTTAAAATTTTGACATTTTCTATGCAATTTATTCAGTGGAGTGGCTTTATTTACAAAACCCCAGTATCATTTATGAAAGAATTTGCTCACGTCTAAGAATCTTGCTACCACCTTCATATTCTTGTGAGTCTGGAACTGACTAATAGCTTGAACATGGTCCACAACAATGGTTATATCGTCGGTCCCAAGAATCTTATTGAAGAGCAAATGAATTAAGCCTTGTATGGATGGACCATTACTCTAGCTCTCACAGAAATGTTATACATGTTCCCCCATGCACCCATGGTACGGCTGTAGAACACTAACTCATCCAGATAGTGAAAAGTCCTTCGAAATTTAACGTCAGAAAGTATACTATCGATCTATTGAGCGAGTACAGTCATTTTTTGGATAATGCAAGTCCCCTTAAATATATTCCAGTGGGTCGCTAGAGCAATAGCTGTTTAGAACTTTTGGTCATAGTAGACTGATTGTAGCTCTGGTATACAACTTGCGGCCAGTGGAATCAGATGGTAATCCTGATTCAAATCCAGTGCGGTTAATATCCATGCTCCATTACATCAATGAAACAATAATGTAGGTCTGTTAGAAGTACTGAAGGGCAACAAAATCTTATTTAACTCACTATAATCAAAGACGTGTCTATTTTCCTCAAGAAAACTGTCCTTCAAGTGATCTAAATGTGGTGTACAACGAGTGTATCTAGCCAGTGGCTCTGCCCGTTATCCTCAACACTCGTAGCGTGTCGCCGGTCCCCGTAAGAGTTAGAGCGTGGTATGCATCTGTATTGAAAGGATCATCAACCAACATTGCCTTAATTATATATGTGACGTCTGTTCTTTCGGAGGTGTAGTTCATCAACAAAGGAGGAGGCTCACAAAACATTTGATCGATTATTACCTGAATAGCCCCGATAGCTGGGTGGTCAGCGAAGCCGAATTCTGTGCAAAGGGTCCCGGGTTCGATTCCCGGCTGGTTCGGAGATTTTCTCCGCTCAGGGACTGCGTGTTGTCTTCATCATCATCCTATCATCCCCATCGACAACCAAGTCACCGAAGTGGCGTCAACTCAAAAGACTTGCAACGTGCGACTGGTCTACCCGACGGGAGGTCCTCGCCACACGACATTTCCTTTCATTTTCAGTACCTGAATATGGCTTGTTAGTTCAGGATAGACTGACGAAGAAAACAGAAGAGCAGCACGTTTCTTTACAGGTTCATTAAGTAAGCGCTAAATCGTCGCAGAGATGCTCAGCCATCTCCAGTTGCAGACGTTACAAGAAAAGCGTTGTACATCCCTGTGTGGTTTAAAGTTACTAGAGTGTACGTTCCTAGAAAAGTAAACCAGTATATCTCTTCCTCCTAAGTGTATGCCACGAAGGCGAAACCAGATTCAAGCGCGAATGAAGGCTCAGCAGCAAACGTTCTCCAATGAATCATTCGCGATTGGAACAGGAAAATGCAGAAGTGAGTCTCGTAAGTCTACAAAAATGGGCTGCTCCACATACTGTGAGATGTCTTGCGGAATGTAGAAGTGCGACTAAAGTAATCCAGGAGTTTCGTTTTGTTCATAGCGTTGTTTCCACCTGCAAGGGCAGTATTCAGAACGACAAAGACATCTTTCCAAACCACGATTAACTACAGCAGCAGATGACCGCCACTTTGTGCAACAGGCAAGGAAGCACCCGTGTCAAACAGGGAGCACAATTAGAAATACATTTAACGGGCATAAGGGGAGATGCGGGGAGACAATATATCGCAGTATCACAATATGCAGTCACAGTCAGTTGGCACAGAGTGGTGATGTTGAGAGTAAAACTTGAGTCTTATCGTAAAGCATGCAAAGTCCTGCATTCAGGCAATGCTTCACTATCGCTAATTTAGTCATGTTGGCCCTAAAGTGTGTATCTGTGGTGTTCAACACAACATTCGTACACGGTGCAGTATTTCTGTGCAATATAAGATTTCATAAACTGACATGGGATGCTATGTACGCCGTGTTTCCCAAGGCAAACATTGTCTTTCAGCGAATACAGCAAATACCTAAATTTTGCTGCTGGACCAAAAACACGCTTGATATTGTGTCTCATGAGTGTTCCTTCTATTCTTCCAGGCATGCCGCCAAAATACGGCATGAAAGCCACTGCAGCGGGTGGCTCAGGGTCTTCATTTGCATCCGTACGTTGAATTAGCTTTCCTCGTACTACTCTGCGTACCTGTTTCTCAGAATGTCCCGAGAATTGAAACTGTAAGAGATCCGTCGGACGCTACGGTCGCAGGTTCGAATCCTGCCTCGGGCATGGATGTATGTGCTGTCCTTAGGTTAGTTAGGTTTAAGTAGTTCTAAGTTATAGGGGACTGATGACCTCAGAAGTTAAGTTCCATAATGCTCAGAGCCATTTGAACCATTTGAGATCCGTCGGAAAAGTCTGAAAAGTTACATATTACATACAGCTTATAACTGTCAAGACGAAGACATCTTGCTTCAGTCATTCACGGTCGTTTTTGGAGATTTACTGCAGTCATGTAGTCTGATGTTAGGCCTGGGATGCTCATTGCACAAACAGGTATAAGTATTTGTGTTGTAAGACGCATTAAGTTAAACTTTAATCATATCGGATGGCCAGAAATTAATGTAATAAATTCATTAATATGATGAGATTTGTAGCCTTGTAGATAAACAAAGTGACCAAGTTTGTAAGAAACAATGTCTTTTCTAAAGCTAATTTCACGTTTCTCCACCTTGAGGAGTGTTATTATTTGCCAGTTACTTCTATTTACTTCCAACAGGATTTCTCAGACGACTGAATATTTCTTTCCATCTTTTACTTTTCAATTTTAACCACACATTGTTGATCAATGAGTACAACTAATTTCGTGAATATTTTTTTTATTCTATTGCCTAACTTGGTGGTTACCCCTCAACTGATTGTGTATAGTTGCAGTTTATGACACCTAATTCAATCAAGACATGAACCATTATTGCGATAATAATCTGGAAGGATCTACTACCCATTTCCTCATGAAATGTGCTTAGGTTTTAGGTATCAAAAAAGTATTCAGTGGAGAACTTTCTCTCCTTTGAGATACAATAAATCCTTTCCTCCTGCAAAATGTAATTCTTCGAGGCGGGGTACGTTTATAGTCTCACCGAAAATGTTACACAGAATACGTTCATTTTTAGATGCCTGCCGCATTGTGGGTATATTTCTTTCGACACTATGTGGATTAGAGATCATGATAAAACGATACGAGAGATTCGCTATGTACAGAGGCATTTATACATTCATTTTACTTCCTTCGATAATATGGTACTGTGTACTTTCAGGCATGCATTTTACAGTGACTTGCGAAGTATTTGTGTACCTGTAGATATAGACGGTAGGAGCCTTTTCCTAGACACAGTGAGGAAGAGACGGCGACGGCCTCTAACTAGAGATGCCAAGCCAGCGACCAGGCGAGAAGTTTGCACGGGCTTGCCGGGGATGGAATGCGCGCGCCGTACAGTGGCCTGGTGCTGAAGACACTTGTTGCTCTCGCCGTTGCCCCACTTCGCCTCTCCCCGCCCCGCTACTCTGTGTGGAATGCGGGCGGCCGCCTTCCGCTACATCGCACCGTGTGCTGGCGCTACACGGCTCTCCAGCACCCGCTACATTCCTTCGTCTCACTCTCCCACGGTAAGAGTCTGCCTGTAACACTGTAACTGTAACGCTACATTCAACTGATTTCTCACAGTCTGGCACTACAACGTGCTACATCTCACGAAATGTGATGTCCAAGAAACGACACGTTCCAATTAAATCTGTAAAAGTTTGTGTTTTTAATCACAACCTGGTATTAGCTAAACAAAAACGTCCTCTTATAAACTTAACAAAAGGTCTCAGAGAACTCGATGAGGCGATTAAGACAAAGGGACTTAAAGATTACTCCAACAAAGCTTCCCACTGGAAGCAAGGAGAATAGGAGAATGTACTCCGCAGCAACTGACCGAAGAAACTTCTCGGAGGTGCCGTTGGAGAGGTCCGAAATCCTACTACGGTGGCTCTAACCGGGCTCTGATTAAAGGGCTAGTATTAATCAGCACGAGTCGGCCCAGGGCGTCGGCGGAGAGCTGCCAATGAAAGGAGATGAGCTGCTATAAATAGCTGGTGCGTGGAGATATACTTTCTTTCACGAAAGTGACTCAGCGGAGGGAAGTAGATCCCCAGCAAGGAGCACCTCTGGTTGCGCTTGCCCCGCCGTCTGTCGCTTGCGATGAGGCACTAGCCGGTGGCCGGCGCCATGGAAGACGACGCCGTGGAAGTATGCATACATGCGATGCTTCTCCGTATGCTGGGTTGCTGGTCCACCAGGCGTACTGCTCGCATCTGACAAATTAATTACAGGAGTTTCCTCGCTATTCATTATACGTGTTGTCCGCCCCCGGTAGCGGAGTGATCAGCGCGACAGAATGTCAAGGATAACGGCCCGGTTTCGATTCCCGGGTGGGTCGCAGATTTTCTCCGCTCAGGTACTGGGTGTTGTGTTGTCCTAATCATAATTGTTTCATCCCCGTCGACGTGGAAGTCGCCGAAGTGGCGCCAAATCGAAAGATGTGCACCCGGCGAACGGTATACCCGATGGGAGGCCCTAGTCACACATTTTCATTTTATTATACTTGTTGAATTGTTATTCCAAATATACAGTGTACTGTATTCGTCATTTTTAATAGCTTATATTTTCTCTATTCTAGATGGCGCACTTCGAACTACAATAATTCATGTCTTTCGTGATTTTTGTTTTAATGAGCGTTAGCCTGTGGTTCAAGGCATATTTCTAGGCCTAACATTTCGTCTCCTGGTGGTGGAGACGCCATCAGAGCCTATAAAGGCTCTGATAGATTAAAGCAAGCGCAGCAACCCGAACTGTTTATACGGATCCACGCTGTGGTTAGATTGTGAAGTCATCAAACTACTGCCGAAAATTACAGTGTTAGGCCGAGATATGCTATGGATTTGTAGTGGAGAAGAGCTGGACTTGTGTTGTAACTTCAACTGGTCACCCATGGATGTGGCTACTGTGAGTTCTGTAGGTTTACAACAGCCTATGAGATGCCTGTAATATGTCTGTGCGGATAGGGGCGGTCCTCACAGCAGCTTATCAGGCGCGCATACTCATAAATATGACAACTGCTGAAATAAATACAAAGGCCTATGTCCAGAAAACTGATTTATTCTTTAGTAGTGCAACGTAGCCGTCCAGTGCTGGTGGTGGTAAAAGTCTACCTAAGTAGGTAGATTACCGCCGCTTTGACATGTCCTACCGCCCCTGCCAGCTACCGTCTGTAGTAAATGGTTTCTTAAATTCGTGTGGTCCACGAAATCACTGGCCCCTGCGAGTTATTGTTAGGTATCCCTAATTTCTAGGGGAAGGTTTTAACGAACCGGTAAAAATTTGAACTCAACGGATAACGCATATTTTTGTTTTGAACCACTACAGCAGGCACCTATACAGGGATTAATAGGCAGTACGTAGCTTTTATTTGCTTTCATGACCCAGAATTCGACGGTGGTACTGACTGCCACCTATTCTTTCTGATGGACGGAGTAAATAATCAGTCGAGGGTAGAGTTTAATTGATATTTATTCAGTACCGATGGTATTTCAACAACTAGTCGTGATTCTCTTGCAATGTACATCATCAAAACCGGTCTCTAGTTAACATGGTTCAGTTTCGCCACGTAATTAAGGAATGGGACAGAGGAGCGAAGACCTGGCTTCAATGTAATTTTATACAACCGCATAATTATACCCAAACCCACGGTTATTACATTCAGTTGGTATAGCTTACTCAGAACAATTTCCGCAAAAACACTACAAGCAAAACTAGGTCATGGTGGAAGAGTATTTCGCAAATTTTTATCAAATCAGTTGGCATTAAAATCCGATATTTTTCCTGGTGGCACGAGTATTTTACTTAACGCACAACATCGCAACAAATCAAATCGTTATGGGGGTGCACAAGAAACATTACTTCAGTGCTGTTCAACCCACATGGACAAGTTTCAGTAGCCAATAGAAACCCAGAAAATATGGACACACACGATTATTCCTTCCCTATTTTGCACTCGCTCACTATCGTATGATTATTCATCGTGTACAATATACTGTCAGACCGAAACTACAATTTATCAATGCGACGGTAGCTCCAACCGACCACGTGGAGCGAAAGCAAGTTCACAAAGAAAACATATGGAAAATAAATAAAAATCCCCAAAATATTTCTGTAAACGGAAGAGCAGATTAAGACACATTGAATGAATGAATTTCCGTTAATCACAGAGCTATAACGCGACCGTGAGCTTAAGACACATGGTGCGTTGCCTGAACAAGGCACTAACGCAAGGTCAAATGAAATTCGAGCAAATTAAGAAAATCAATTCCCTTATGGTGTTTAGTGGTAATTTCGCACCTGATTTCAACATCTGTACTTCATTACAGAGCACATTTCCGACAATCTAATACCTATGTTAACATTACCAAAACGAGAGCTGCGTCTCCATCTCTGTCCAGCACCACTACCCAGGAACAAGTGCTCTTCCCTCCGAATTCGCCTAACCGTTCAATTTACAAACGTGGTGGGGGTGGCGCGCCAACCTGACAGAGCCAATTCGCTCGCCTACGTGTCATCTTTGCCTTGACCTGCAAACTTGGTCTCTGCTAAAGGGTTGGGGGGTTGGTACTACCCTACCCCAGAACGACCATTCATGCAGTGTTACAATCTGTGCCTAAAGCTTTCTGCTAGTTCACACACTCACTCATTTATACCGCCCAGGCCGCACAAAGGAAAGGAAAATGGGAAACGTGGTACACAAGAGAAAAAAATTCAATAAGTAACACTGTTTAGTCCATTCTCTCCTTTTGGACACCATCTGACGTATTACCTGCAAGAGAAGAAACTCTTGCTAATAATTTCTGCGTGCTAGCAATTTAATAAAACATTGGAACGGTACCACAAGTTCCGTTTCAGTTAAAACACTCAACTTTCATTTGATCGTTGTCCAAACTGTCCTAGCCTGCACCAGGATCCCATTCAAGCCCAAGCCGACATCAGTAAATATCTTCAAAGTGATGTAGACACTGCTCCATGACGATGTCTTGTGTCCTCGCTGGGTTGCTGTTTTCACATCTGACTCGTCGTCGGCTAGAGTGGTGATTCCTTAAGCAAGCAAGTTGACACTTCTCGGCAGGAGTGCTGTGATGGACCTGCTGAGCTCCATGGAACAGGTACTGCTCCTTACGCTGCAGAACACGGCTTACGTCCTGGTTTGCAGAGTGATGTGAAAGTCCTGACAAGTAACGTAGTTTCTGTTATGCAGGCGACCTCTGGTATGGGCTGTCCTCCTGAGAGATAGGCTGCTCCTTATAACGTGTGTTACTAGAAGGAAGACTAACCTGCAGTGGAGATGCGACCGTATAACCAGTGTTTGCTTTATTTACCATTAAGCTCCAAAACTTGCGTAATTTCAATCCTTTTTCTTTTCTGTTAAAGTTGTTTTTGTGCTTTTGAATTTCTACATCGTCTCTGTACGTCAAATAGAGAGTAAATTGTGAGGCTAGACGTCAGCTTTGATCAGTGACGTAGTGAACATGTGAAAAACGTAAATGACAAGTTTAATATTATATACCAGAAGCATTCTTTCGAAGCATAAAAATCACTGGTAGCTGAATTATGAAATTTTAATACATGCAATAAAAGTAGTTCGAAATATAACTGTTATAGCCACCCACACTGCAATAAGGAAAACATTTTTTCGGAAATAACAATAGTCGACTATCGTACAGACAAGTTTTACAGGTGTAAAGGACACCACAACACACATTGTGAACTAAAATCGTAAATAAATCATAGTGAGCATAAAACCACTTTAGCTATAGTGATAACGCAGTTACGAATGTAAGTAGATGTTGGCAGTAAATTGAAACAATTATTATGCAGGAATCTAGGGCGTGGAGGATCATTCAGCAACTTTACATACCTTAATTCAGCAAATTGTCTGTTTCCAGTAGACGATGAGACAAAAGCTGAGTTTAGGGAAGGGTATGGAATGAAATCGATCCTCTCATTTCAAAGAATCCATCATTAAGGGTTTTTGGAACTCAGGAAAAGTTAAATATGTTGCGTTCAGCAGCCTCAAGAAATTACAGCTTGGGACTTTCGAGAACGCTCATGGTGATAATTTCTCTAGCACTCCAGTTGTCTTCAACAGCTCGACAAACAAAAATTTCACTTCGTGGCAAATCACGTAAATGTAGTGTGCTGTATTCACAGAGAAGCCTTAGGATCCTAATTTATATAGATTTGGCACTCCAGTTCTTCCAACATAGTTTTTCGAGCATACGTCTGGTCCCCGTGTTCAAAGGGCTCAGTATTTCGACAAGTGACCAAGTTGCCGTCACCAGGTGCGTTGATGAACAAATTGCCGGCTGGAAGACGTTTTTAGAGGGACTATTTTTCACCCGTTATTTTCTAAAGGCTTAGTTCTTCACGCTGTTCCTTCAGATTTTCATTTATTCAATTCCAGTGATTGTCTTCTAGGTTGTATCTGATACTGATGTGCAACACGGTAATGTACTCACTTCAGAACATTTTATTCCGTTAGTATATGCAACCACCGAGTTGCGTTGCAGGATCGTACCCTAGTTCGCAGGTTTCAGATATGTCTCTGAAGTTCTAGAGTTCTCATAAGCCACTACCCAACCGCATAGAATTCTCTCAAAGGTGGAATACCCCCATTACCTGATGGGGGTTCCGCCATCGATAAAACCAGAGGTAGGTGCATAGAAAATTAGAGATTTCCATTTTTCTGTTGGACTGCTGAAACGGATTTAGCACCAAGAGGAAGAGGCACATCCTTCCCTCACCATTATGTCCCAGTTCTCCGAGATTCTAGTGCCAGATTAGAAGCTTATAAATACATGTAGGGTGGTGGCTGTGCTTCCCCAGTGCTTAGCATGACACAAAATGCTTATCTGCATAAGTAGTGCGTTACGCAGCAATTGTCAAACGTGTGATATATTTATCAAAACTTGTTTCGGAACTATGTTATTCCATTATCAAGTTCTATAAGACAAGGAAACCAATCGATACAAACGCAATTCTACAAATATGACAACCATGTTAATATCTATGTTGTTGTGAGGTACAATATACCTAAAAGGTTTCTACGTCATTGGACAACGTAAGAATTAAAAATCCAACAACAAACAGCATTGTTAAACATAAAACTGTTTCGTGAATATGTCATGATGGCGCATAACACTCTCACACACAAGGCTCATTTGTAAACTACATGTAGCTGCCTTCGCCTGCCAAAAGTAGTTACCAAAAATAGTACGCATAAATCACAATCAACCAACGATGCTACTCTCTACCGTAAAAAGGCTGAAAATCGTATGCGAAGTCCCAGAAAATTATAGAATCGAATACGGAACTTACGCTGCAAAGTATGCATCCATCTAGAATAACCAACAGGAAACATTAAAACCTAATTCTGATAAGCAGTATAAGTTGGTAACTGTATCTCAAGGTAAGCTACGAAATTGGGCCCACATATGGCCCTCGGGTGGACTTCTCTTTTAAAGTGCAAAAAATTTCAACTTCCTTTAAATTTGACAGAAACCGTTCGTTTGCTTCTAAGTAAAATAAACTCATGCTGTCCGTGACGCTGCTCATTCTTAAGATACTTAGCCACCACCGATGACACAATCTCTTTATTACGCACTTTAAACCTTATCCCAAAGTTTCTTTCCGTCTCTCCCACATACTTCATTACCTAGTCTTAGACCTTATTCCAAAATCTCCCGCTCTTCCCGTCGGGTTCTCACCTGTGCCAATCTTATGCTTCAGTCTCTGCTCCAGTTTGTGGTGAGTCGACCGAAATACAATTTTAATCCCTTTGTTACCAAATGACCACACCCATTATTCCTGCGCATTTTCCTCGTTTTGTTGCTTCCTGTGCCTACCGCTGAATCAATCGTATCTATTAACCCACTTCAAAACCATACTGGTATTTGCCTAAGTGTTTTTATGTTTTCGTCCTTGTTCTGGACGCTTAACGGTGTGGAATTGGCTCTATGCGCGCCATTTTTCAAGACCGTATTTTATGTTTATGGGGATGACAACAGGTGTCATCAATTACTGAACCTGTAAAGGGGGATTTCTGAAATGGTCGTAGTAGGATTGGAGTCTGTGCTGCACAAGCTGGACCATCACGCAGCTTGTTTACAGCATCTAGTCGTCAGCGTTGGCACAAGGTGAACACGTTGTCATGTTGGCGAGTTCGCTGTGTACAGTGTGTGCTGCAGGGGACTGAGAAACACACCGAAACTCCCGGGACTCTCACTGACATGGAAGTTTCCACTCACTAAACAGGATTTAGGGAGACGCAAGTGCGATGATAAAATTCCTTGCAGGTAGAGTTTGTACAAGAGTCTTTTGCCACACTGAGACTAATGCATGTAAGACACTTAGGAGCGTCGCCTTATGGTGGTGAGTCACTAGTGCTGATACTGCCGCGATCGGCCTTGTGGCTATGGAGGGGGTGCACTAGTGCTGCCGTGTCCACGGCCGGACTTGCACCTAGTCGGGTGGGTCAAAGTTTACACGGAAGGCTGCCGTGCAACGCACAGAAACCAACCACAGTCAGTTGCCCCATTTTCCCAGTATTCTGCCATGCGACCGACTCCAGTCTCCAGTAAAAGTTGTGTATTTAGCTGTGTGGGGCAGGATGCACGCTAGATTTCCGGTGGAAGGACAGCTGTCAGTGTGCGTACAGTTCCTGGATCTTTTACATTTGATTATTTGGTTGTTGCTGAATTTCTCCAAAAGGAGCTTTTAGTCGTAATGGAGGTTGATAAGAATAAATTTCCTATAAAAGCTGGTTGAGTATCAGCCACGCTCTGAGTATGTACTTACATCCATAATATTAGCCAGTCTCCTCATCCCCCCCTCCCTCTCTGTGCCTGATACTCCCCCTTTCTCTACCTATCTCCTCTCACCCTCTCCCTGGCCATCTCGTTCTCTTTCGTTTCTGTCCATCTCTTCCGCTGCCTCACTTTGTGCCGTACAGTGACGTGTTTTTGTAGGTACCTTAGCGGCATTTCCCTATATCGTCTGCTAAATATGATGTGAACAGATTTAGCATAAAAAAAAGTGATAAATTGAAACGTCGTGAACGACATGGCAGTTTTTCACGCGTCTCTGGATTCATGACGCCATACCTCCAGAACAAGTTGTTGTACAATGATATAATTTTGCACGAATATTATGCTATATGTGAATGCTGTCTGCAAAATTTGTAATATCAACAGTGAAAATGAGGAGGGGGAGCAGGAGGAAGAGGAGAATAGTGTTTAAAGTCCCGTTGACAACGAGGTCGTCAGAGACGGAGCACAAGCACGGATTAGCGAAGGATTTGTAAGGAAATCGCCCATGGCCTTTCAAAGGAACCATTTACCTTAAGCGATTTAGAGAAATCACGGAAAACCTAAATCTGGATGGCCAGACGTGGGTTTTTTAAATATCGTCCTGCCGAATACGAGTCTAGTTTGCTAACCACTGTACTAACTCGCTCAGTAATAGCGAAAATGCACTAAGCGATAAAAAAATTTCTCTCATCATTTTGTGGTAGTTGCAAACGAGAAACATTTTCGTAAAGGTTTGAAATTGAATCTAAAGCTTCTTGCGAATCATTAAGTGTTCTCCTTCTCAAATACTGGATGGCGCGCACACAACAAACAGGGTGTTACTGTAGATTAAACACTCTCAATATTGTATAAGCATCGTAATCATTACTTTAAATAATATTGTGTAGCACATATCAACCAAGGAAAACCTTTTCAGGCCAATCTGATAACGTTCTACACTCCAATGAAATTATTTTGTCGCAATTCGAGTAGTATTGTTCTTTCTCTACAAAATATCTGAAGCAGATATCTGAGAGTTGAATCTACTTCCTTACCAAACTTCATCGAAATAGATTCAGTGGATTAGTAAAATTAAACCTAAAATGTTGTTTACGATACTGCAATTTTTCACGCATCTCCGTGTTTATGACGTTATATATCCTGAAATGTGTGTCCTACAGTGATACAAGTTTGCAGATAGACTCAGTAGTATGTGAGAACACATCCTGCAAAATGTGTCGTGATTACACCTGGTAGTAGAGATGTAATAAATTAAAACGTCATTCTTCAAGCTAAAAGCAATAGCGAAAATATAGTAAGTGATAATCTTTTTTTTTTCTTTTTATCATTATGTGAGGGGTTCTAGCCAACAGAAGTTTCGTCAAGGTTTGAAATTATGTGTAAAGTGCGTTGCGAGTCACTAAGGGCTCACG
Source organism: Schistocerca gregaria (assembly GCF_023897955.1). Taxonomy (NCBI): domain Eukaryota; kingdom Metazoa; phylum Arthropoda; class Insecta; order Orthoptera; family Acrididae; genus Schistocerca; species Schistocerca gregaria. The sequence continues at coordinate 1,121,880,737 of NC_064920.1, forward strand.
TTTTCCAATACAGGATGAATAAAATGTAGGTATTCGCACGTCGTGGGATATACTTCTTTTTCACTCCCAACCTTAGCCAATTCATAGGTAAGTGGTTCTAACCCCCACAGAAATTCTTCCCACATTGTAAGTAATATGTGTACCAAGTTTTGTTAACAGTGGCTTCGGAGAAGATGTGGAATATACATAAGTACTTTTTATAATATGTATAAATATTTTCTTTTCGTGATATACAACCTATAGGGTGCCCCTAGTTAGGCTAAAGTTAGCAGTTAAACACCCGTAAAAAAATCTATGGTGGCACAAGGGATGAAAATGGTGCTAAAGCAGAAGAAATAATTATGGCTCTTCAACTAGAGGTGGTAAACAGACCAGGCAATCCCCTCACCTACGTGACTGAAGAGGGGCAGGGTACAAACATCGATGTGACGTTGGTCACGCCAAACGCAGCAAATATGGTCCAAGAGTGGAGAGTGGAAGACAACGCCACCACTAGAGATCACAATTTAATTACCTTTACTGTAGGAGATAGAGAGTGCCACTGGGCCATGGGGTGGGAGGTGCAATGGAACTTTAGAAAAACAGATTGGGAACGCCGAGCCAGAGAGTGCGACATTCCTCCATTACCAGAAGGGGACACACGACATGACTTTAACGTGGACGACAGAGCCGAGGGGCTGGCACGTGTAATAACAAGGGCGATTAAGGCGGCCGTACCAACCAGGATGAGGGCCATGGCGGCCACACCGACACCATGGTCAGCTGAGCTACAAGATCTGCATCAGTCTGTCAGGAGACTGAGAAAGCACTACCAGTGCAGTGTCGTCTGGTGGGAAAAGCAAACATGGCTGCAGTTATACTGGGAGGAAAAAGATAACTTCCAAAAAGAGCTACAGAAGACCAGAACAAAAAGTTGGGAAACTTTTGTAACCAACCAACTGGCCCTCGACCCTTGGGGTGTGCCATATAGATTGGTGAGGGAGAAGATCCGCTCCCCAACGATGAGATCAACGATCAGGCACGGGGGCGGGATGACGGAATCCTGGCAGGAAACTGCCGAGGTCCTTCTCCAGTCCCTGTTGCCTGACGATGACAGGAATGAAAACACTGAACAGCAGCGTCAATTACGGCATGAAGACCTTGTTAGGTATGAAAATGACGAAGCGGTCCACCCCTTCTCTGAGGAGGAGGTTGCTGCTCTCATCAAGTCTCTAATGAAAGGAAAAGCCCCCGGGCCAGACGGCATTGTGGCGGAGGTGGTGCAGTTCTTAGCCCCACAGCTAGTTGCGCCGCTCATACATCTCTTCAACGAATGCCTCAGGCAGGGCAGATTTCCAAAAATATGGAAAGCCACAAATGTGGTGATAATTAAGAAAGGCCCTCAGAAGGTCCCTGCTGAGTCCAAATCCTACAGACCCATCTGTCTGCTGGATGGCTTTGGCAAACTGCTCAAAAAATTATTAGCTGACAGACTGACTGCACACCGCATACTGCATGGGATGAGCAACAGGCAATTCGGTTTCAGGCGAGGGCGATCGGCATCTGATGGAATCGCCTTGGCGGCCGAGGTCTGCGGCTCAACCCCATGTAAGTATGTTCTTGGCATCATGGTGGATATCAGTGGCGCCTTTGACAACCTGTGGTGGCTTTCGCGTTTCTCCTGCCTTCGGGAGAAAGAGTGCCCAGGGCTACTATATGGCTGTCTGAGGAGCTATTGTGAGGATCTGGAGGTATGGCTATCATCCCCTAGCGGGAAAGTCGGGAAAACTAACGCCAAGGGTTGCCCCCAGGGCTCCGTGTTGGGTCCCATTTTCTAGAACATCCACATGGAGCCTCTTCTGGACAGCTTGCAACAGAGCGAAGAGGTGCTAGAGGTGATAGCCTACGCTGATGACATCCTCCTGCTGGTCGACGCCCGAAGTCGCGAGGACATAGAACCGATAATAGAGAGAGCAATAGACAAACTACAACTATGGTGCCGCAACACCAAGATGACAATCTCACCAACCAAGTCGACTTATTTATTACTCAAAGGACAGCTAATAAGAAATCCGACCGTGAGAATTGATGGTACACCAGTTCTTCGGAGACGATAAACGCGCTACTTCGCAAGGCACATTGAAAGCGTAACCCAGAAAGCACTACAACTACTAAATAACCTGATTTCCATCGGACATAAGAGATTTCACCTTCCGCCTCATCTAATTAAGCTTTATCATAATAGTATACTGGCGTCAATAGTGGGTTACGGCTCGGGAATCTGGGCTCACAGGCTCACGAGGGTGGTGCCCGCCGTGACGGAGAGAAGAGTACAAAGGAACATGTTACTAAGTGAGAGACGGGAAAAAACCCACCGTGGTACAACAACAAAGTTAGGAAACTACTGCGAAAGCAAAGACAGCTTCACTCCAAGTTTAAACGCAGCCAAAACCTCTCAGACAAACAGAAGCTAAAGGATGTCAAAGTTAGCGTAAGGAGGGCTATGCGTGAGGCGTTCAGTGAATTCGAAAGTAAAATTCCTTGTACCGACTTGACAGAAAATCCTAGAAAGTTCTGGTCTTACGTTAAATCAGTAAGTGGCTCGAAACAGCATACTCCGGGATAATGATGGCACTGAAACAGACGATGACACGCGTAAAGCTGAAATTTCAAATACCTTTTTCCAAAGCTGTTTCATAGAGGAAGACCGCACTGCAGTTCCTTCTGTAAAGCTTCGCACAAACGAAAAAATGGCTGATATCGAAATAAGTGTCCAAGGAATAGAAAAGCAACTGGAATCACTCAACAGAGGAAAGTCCACTGGACCTGACGGGGTACCAATTCGATTCTACACACAGTACGCGAAAGAACTTGCCGCCCTTCTAACAGCCGTGTACCGCAAGTCTCTAGAGGAACGGAAGGTTCCAAATTATTGGAAAAGAGCACAGGTAGTCCCAGTCTTCAAGAAGAGTCGTTGAGCAGATGCGCAAAACTATAGACCTATATCTGTGACGTCGATCTGTTATAGAATTTTGGAACATGTTTTTTGCTCGAGTATCATGTCGTTTTTGGAAACCCAGAATCTACTCTGTAGGAATCAACATGGATTCCGGAAACAGCGATCGTGTGATACCCAACTCGTTTTATTTGTTCATGTTACCCAGAAAATATTAGATTCAGGCTCCCAGGTAGATGCTATTTTTCTTGACTTTTGGAAGGCGTTCGATAGAGTTCCGCACTGTCGCCTGATAAACAAAGTAAGAGCCTACGGAATATCACACCAGCTGTGTGGCTGGATTGAAGAGTTTTTAGCAAACAGAACACAGCATGTTGTTATCAATGGAGAGACGTCTACAGACGTTAAAGTAACATCTGGCGTGCCACAGTGGAGTGTTATGGGACCATTGCTTTTCACAATATATATAAATGACCTAGTAGATAGTGTCGGAAGTTCCATGCTGCTTTTCGCGGATGATGCTCTAGTATAGAGAGAAATTGCAGCATTAGAAAATTGTAGCGAAATGCAGGAAGATCTGCAGCGGATAGGCACTTGGTGCAGGGAGTGGCAACTGACCCTTCACATAGACAAATGTAATGTATTACGAATACATAGAAAGAAGGATGCTTTATTGTATGATTACATGATAGCGGAACAAACACTGGTAGCAGTTACTTCTGTAAAATATCTGGGAGTATGCGTGTGGAACGATTTGAAGTTGAATGATCATATAAAATTAATTGTTGGTAAGGCGGGTACCAGGTTGAGATTCATTGGGAGAGTCCTTAGAAAATGTAGTCCATCAACAAAGGAGGTGGCTTACAAAACACTCGTTCGACCTATACTTGAGTATTGCTCATCAATGAGGGATCCGTACCAGATCGGGTTGACGGAGGAGATAGAGAAGATCCAAAGAAGAGCGGCGCGTTTCGTCACAGGGTTATTTGGTAACATTGATAGCGTTACGCAGATGTTTAACAAACTCAAGTGGCAGACTCTGCGAGAGAGGCGCTCTGCATCGCGGTGTAGCTTGCTCGCCAGGTTACGAGAGGGTGCGTTTCTGGATGAGGTATCGAATATATTGCTTCCCCCCTACTTATACCGCCCGAGGAGATCACGAATGTAAAATTAGAGAGATTAGAGCGCGCACGGAGGCTTTCAGACAATCGTTCTTCCCGCGAACCATGCGCGACTGGAACAGGAAAGGGAGGTAATGACAGTGGTACGTAAAGTGCCCTCCGCCACACACCGTTGGGTGGCTTGCGGAGTATGAATGTAGATGTAGATGTAGATATAAAGATAAGGGAACAAGCCGCATGGTACTGGGCCAAGAAAGATAATATCACAAAAGTAGAGGAAATTATGGGAGCACCAGTTAGGGAAAAAGGGGAGATAAGGGGAAGGGGTGAAGATCTATGGCATCTATGGGAGTCAGATGAAGCTGGTAGAAGAACCTTTCAGTTCCTACCAGATGTTAAGGGAAGAATGAAAGTGAGATACCTCGAGCCAACTTGGGGTTTGTTCCACTTTCTCACTGGTCATGGACCCTATCCGATTTATCTATGTCGGTTTGGGAAAAGGGTGACGCCCGCGTGTGACTGTGGCGCATCGGAGGGTACTCCTGACCATGTGGTTTACGAGTGACCGCTTTTAGATGATGTAGTGGACACACTAAGACAACAACTACCAACTACAAACACCTATGACCTACTAAGATAAGATGAGACTTTTCAGAGACTGAACACGCTAGCCAAGGAGGTTTCACAAAAAGTATTAACAACTTTTCTGAGAGACCTTCGTGACTAGATAACTAGAAATCACCGATTGAGACCACTGCCCCAATCCCGTACAGCCTGTTCGTGGATAGGTCGAGTTGACAGAAATCACCGATTGAGACCACTGCCCCAATCCCGTACCGCGTGTTCGTGGATAGGTCGTGTTGACAGAAATCACCGATTGAGACCACTGCCCCAATCCCGTACCGCCTGTTCGTGGATAGGTCGAGTTGACAGAAATCACCGATTGAGACCACTGCCCCAATCCCGTACCGCCTGTTCGTGGATAGGTCGAGTTGACAGAAATCACCGATTGAGACCACTGCCCCAATTCCGTACCGCCTGTTCGTGGATAGGTCGAGTTGACAGTTGGAATCCGCCACGTGCAGGACCAGGGGGACTGGGGTGACCCTGAACTGAGACAACGCACCAACTATGACGTAGAACAGGTAGTAGATTTAGTTAAATAGAATAGGATAGTAAGTTAGGAACCTGCAGCGATAAATAACTTCTTGCCTGCCCTGTGCCAGGGGAATGCTCATAGGGATTAGCTCTATGAGCCAGGCACCCAAGTAGGTTTATATTATTAACACTGGCACAACTGTAACGTTGCAGGGAGTCAATACTAACCGTTCGTAGATACTAGAAATTATGCTAAAACTAGTAAAATTAGAAGTAGTCTGCCTAGTAATAAATATAGTACTGTCTGTAGTCAAGTAGAATCTAGAAGCTGCTTTTTTAACGCTAAGAAATATAAGAACCACTAATAATTAAGGTGGTGGGTCATTTTGTATAACTATTATTGTTATGAAGTTCTAGGGGACTGATGACCTTAAAAGTTAAGACCCATAGTGCTCAGAGCCATTTGAACCATTTTTTTTCTATTACTATGATCTTCATTTGAAGGAGAAATGTCTGAGATTGTGTGTTTGGAGCACATCAGTGCATGGAATGAAACATGGAATGTGGAGTAACCGCTGCAGAACAGAATCGAAGTATCTGAGATGTTGCACTGCAGACGAATTTTGAAAGTGTGGACTGAAAAGGCACCCAATGCGGAGGTTCTCCATCTGTTAAGATATCAGGGAATAACCTCCACGGTACTACAGGGAGCTGTAAATGGGAAAATTGTATAGATAGGCAGAGACTGAAACACAACCTGGAGAGCAGCACGAGGTGTGCCTCGCCAGACCAGACTGAATACAGTCGGTCAGCTCACTGTCAGGGTTTGCGATCGGTATGGCGCTAGAGGAATTCCAGCTTCTTTGGATGCAACCTCCACAATTGTACACTGACACAAAAAATTTCAATTCCAAGAAGGAGTTATGCGAGAAATGTTGACTATTTAGATTTCGCGCCAGTCACCTAAGAGTGGAGCTAGTAATGGGGATGAAAAATCACGTTTCCTTTAAACATTCGCAGTAACGGTCGTGAGCGATAGTTACCCTTGAGGTTGGACGTGGTGAGTTGATGTTAGCCAAGAATGCCTTTAAGGTGACAGAGACTCCATTATCAACACCTCACCCGATTTGAACGAGGTAATGTAATAGCACCATTGCAGAAATACTTGGCAGGCATGTAGCCACTGCAAACGGTTGCTGGCAGCGGTGGTCGCGAGACTGTACTGTGGCAAGATGACCAGGCTCCAGACCGATCACTTGTCACAACTGACAGGGAAGACCATCGTATTCACCGTATAGCTTTCGCGCATCGTACAGCATTTTCAACAGCAATATGAGCAGCAGCTGGCGCCACAGTGGCACAACGAACTGTTACAAATCGATTACTTCAAGGACAACTCCGAGCCAGAAGCCCTGTAGCGTGCAGTCCACTGACTACAAACCACTGCCATTTGTGACTTCAGTGGCGTCAAGCGAGAGCTCATTTGGAGGGTAGGCTCGAGGTCTGTTGTTTTCCGTGAGAGCTCTTTCTGCCTCGGTGCGAGTGATGGCCGTGTGTTGGCTATGAGGAGGCCAATTTGGGGCCTGCAACCAACCTGTCTACGTGCTCGACGCAGTGGATCTAGATCTGGAGATACCGTCTGGAATGCGATTTTGTACGACAGCAGGAACACTCTCCCAATTATCACGCACATTCTGACTGCAAATCTGTCCATCGGTCTGGTGATTCAACCTGTTGTGCAGCCATTCATCAGCGTTCCAGGGGCTGTTTTCCAACAGGAAACCCAATATGCTGTACAGAGTGTCGCCCTGTTTCGTTAACCTGCTCGATTACCAGATCGGTCTCCAGTCATCATCAGACGACAACTGTAGCATTAACTGCTCCTGTAGTTAGCGACCAAAGAAGTCCGTGCTACAAACTAACACCCGTCACCTGTACAAGACAAATCACGCACTTCTGCATACTTGTATTCAGTATTCTGCGATTAGCCGGTTATTAATGTACCGGTTTTTCACATTTGCAATGGCTCATCTCGAGGTTAAATTAAGATGTCATCTTGGAATATTACTATGTTACATATGTTACCTAGCAAATACATTCCCGAAATTTGAGCCGGCCGCAGCCGCGCGACCGCTACGGTCGCAGGTTCGAATCCTTCCTCCGGCATTGATGTGTGTGATGTCCGTAGGTTAGTTAGGTTTAAGTAGTTCTAAGTTCTAGGGGACTGATGACCTCAGCAGTTAAGTACCATAGTGCTCAGAGCCATTGAACCCGAAATTTGATTGTTGTTGTTGTTGTTGTGGTCATCAGTCCAGCGACTGGTCTGATGCAGCTCTCCATGCTACTCTATCCTGAGCTTCTTCATCTCCCAGTACTTACTGCAACCTACATCCTTGAGAATCTGCTTAGTGTATTCATGTCTTGGTCTCCCTCTACGGTATTTATCCTCCACGCTGCCCTCAAGAACTAATTTGGTGATCCCTTTATGCCTCAGAACATTTCCTACCAACCGATCCCTTCTTCTAGTCAAGTTGTGCCACAAATTTCTCCCCAATTCTATTCAATTCCTCCTCATTAGTATGTGATCTGCCCATCTAATCTTCAGGATTCTTCTGTAGCACCACATTTAGTTAGCTTCTATTCTCTTTTTGTCCACACTATTTATCGTCCACGTTTCACTAACATACATGGCTACACTCCTTCTTGGCACTTAAATCTATACTCGATGTTAACAAATTTCTCTTCTTCAGCAATGCTTTCCTTGCCATAGCCAGTCTACATTTTATATCCTCTCTACTTCGACTATAATCAGTTATGTTGCTCCCCAAATAGCAAACCTCATCTACTACTTTGTCTCATTTCCTAATCTAATTCCCTCAGCATCACCCGAGTTTATTCGACTGCATTCCATTATCCTCGTTTTGCTTTTGTTAATGTTCATCTTATATAATACGTTAAAGATACTGTCCATTCCGTTCAACTGTTCTTCCAGGTCCTTTGCTGTCTCTGATAGAATTACAATGTCATCGGCGAACCTAAAAATTTTTATTTCTTCTCCATGGATTTTAATTCCTACTCCAAATTTTTCTTTCGTTTCCTGTACTGCTTGCTCAATAAACTGGTGGGATAGGTTACAAACCTGTCTCACTTCCTTGCCAACCACTGCCTCCCCTTCATGCCCTTCGACTCTTATAACTGCCATCTGGAATCTGTACAAACTGCAAATACCCTTTCGCTCCCTGTATTTTACCACTGCCACCTTCAGAATTTGAAAGAGAGTATTCCAGTCTACATTGTCAAAAGCTTTGCTGCAATATTTTCACGTCATTGTTTACGTCCATTGCACAATTCCTGCAATCTGAGTATACGAATAAATTATATTTATTAGCTTCCTAACACATCTTACTGCCTTTAGCTACATTTTCAAACGTGCGCTATTATTACTGTTAATTGCTTTTGTGAATCATTGTTAATATTCGGGTGTCATTATCCTCTAACATGCTTTTGGGCGGATGTATGAAAAACCCACAGAAGTTATCATTATATGCTGTGACTAGAAATGTGTAAAGATAAAATATAGATAATTGTATAGTGTCTTGCTTAGGATCGAAATGTGCAAGCCAGTCTTTCATGCTCAAAAGTAGCTTTCAACATGTTAAAATTCGACGTGACCATACAGCGTAACGCGCAGCGCAGTTGCTAGAGACAGCCATGTGAACAAAATCCGGACTGAATTCGCTTAGCAGATTAATGACTGTGGTCTGGTACACTATTCAGCCTGAGTGTGATATTTAGGTGGTTACGCACCATCGTTTAGCAACTGCTAGGTTAATCCCCAAATTCCGCCTCAGTGAGTACGAAACTCAGTTAAAATACGATAACTACAAAAAACATTTTACACGATTCGCGGATGAATAGTTCTTCTCACTCTTACGTTATCTTTGACGACTGTGGCGTCCGTAACGGTACTAGAACACGAAACAATAATGAAATAAGTATTCGTCAAATCCTAGAGAAGCAGATAACATAGTAGACTGGCATCAAGTCAGGGAAACATGTGAAGATTGGATGTAATTTTGCTAGTGAAAGTGAAAATTCCATAGAGCGTTTACTAACTGTGGGGATGATGCGCATTTTCATCTTCAACTGAACTTTGTCTTCAACTTTTTTAGATTGGTCTGGCACAGTTATGCCTTGACGCAAAAGATTTTCTCCAACTGTGGTTAATTTAAGCTGTTTTATACATTTATGTATCGACAAACAAGATCACTGAACATGTTTCACACGCGATGCTTTTGTTTGCTCAAACGTTGTATTTCACCGTGGAAAGAAAAGGCAACATGGGGAATTTTAGCTAACGGCACAAAGATGTACCGTAGCAATACTAAAGTGGAGGATGATTACTACAGTCAATCACTTTGTTCAACCCAATTCGTCCACCTAGAATCCGGACAATCGCTGACACATTCATCTGCAGATATAACCGAATGACGGCGATTTTTACACTGGTAGTTGTCTTTCTGTGATAGTTTCAAGGCACTACATTGAAGTTTGTATAGTGTAAATAAAAGATCGTTTTCGTATGACATCAGTGAAACTACGACCCGTTGTATTTAACCTATCAGTTCTAAATCATCCGAAAAACGTTCATCACTGTGACTTCTGCTGCAGATATTGCAGCCAATTTCTGACGTTTTGCGGCTTATCTGTAAGAATACTGGCCTGAGCCCAAACCGATATCTGGCGCATGCGTTACGACTGCCGCTGATAACGCCCGCCTACACAGCACCATAACCGTTGTAAACCATCGCCACATTGCTGGCCGTATCTCTCCGCCATTCCGAATGCACCGCCCGCCTTGGCACCACAGAAGCGTAACTTTGTCTCGCCGGGGGCAGTAAATCAAGCGTTTTTCACTCGTATTTCAGTGCCATGAAAGAGCACGAAGCTAAAAAAAAAAGGGGGTACAAAACCGAGATATGGAAGTAAAACGAAATGCGCCTGGCTCGCGCTGACACCGACGGGGTGATTCATTGTCACTCACTGGATTTATAACTCGCCAGCTGCGGGGGCACTGCTCACTTTCGTGTGATTTATGGACAGTTTTCAATATGTCGTGTAGCCGTCATTATTCACTATCACTAAGCTACGCCCTGTAATTACAGCTCCTGGCAATGATAATTATCTGTCCGCTTTGTCTACCGCGCTTAAAAACACATTTGGGCCAGAGCTGATTAATTCGCTCACGTCAGCCACTGTCTTAACGCCATAACAAGTAGCAGTTGCAGCGCACCGTGCTAGAGCGATTGCTCACGCCATTGGAAGTCACATCAAAAACGTACCATTTGATATCGTAAGGGGCAATCGAAAAGATTTCGTATGAGGACATTGCACAGCATACACACTGAGGTGAAGAAGGTCATGCGATAGCCGTGCGGGATTAGCCGAGCGGTCTGGGACGCTGCAGTCATGGACAGTGCGGATGGTCACGGCGGAGGTTCGAGTCCTCCCTCGGGCATGGGTGTGTGTGTTTGTCCTTAGGATAATTTAGGTTAAGTGGTGTGTAAGCGTAGGGCCCGATGACCTTAGCAATTAAGTCCCATAAGATTTCACACACATTTGAACATTTTTTGCACATTTACAGACGGAGTAGTGTCGCGTACACAAGCTATAAGAGGGCAGTGCACTGGCCACTCTGTCATTTGAAGTCAGGTGATTCATGCGAAAAAGCTTCCGACGTGATTATGGCTGCACGATGGGAATTAACAGATTTTCAATGCGGAATGGTAGTTGGAGCTAGACACATGGAACATTACATTTAGCAAATCGTTACGAAGTACAATATTTCGAGATCCACAGAGTCAAGGGTGTGCCGATAATACCAAATTCTACTACATCTACATCTACATCTACATGGTTACTCTGCAAGTGCCTGGCAGAGGGTTCATCAAACCATTTACATACTACTGCTCTACCATTCCACTCTCGAATGGCGCGTGGTAAAAAGGAACACCTAATCTTTCCGTTCGAGCTCTGATTTCTCTTATTTTAGTATTATGATCGTCTCTCCCTACGTAGCTGGGTGTCAACAAAATATTTACGCTTTCGGAAGAGAAAGTTGGTGATTGAAATTTCGTAAATAGCTCTCGCCTCAAAGAGAACCGCATTTGTTTCAGTGACTGCCACCCCAACTGGCGTGTCATATCAGTGATACTCTCACCAACCCTATTGCGAGATAACACGAAACGAGCTGCCCTTCTTTGCACTTTTTTGATGTCCTCCGTCAATCCTACCCGTTAAGGATCCCATAGCCGGCCGTTGTGGCCGAGCGGTTCTAGGCTCTTCAGTCTGGAACCGCGCGCCCGCTACAGTCGCAGGTTCGAATCCTGCCTCGAGCATGAATGTGTGTGATGTCCTTAGGTTAGTTAGCTTTAAGTAGTTCTAAGTTCAAGGGGACTAATGACCTCAGCTGTTAAGTCCTATAGTGCTCAGAGCCATTTGAACCACCCAAGGATCCCATACAGCGCAGCAATATTCCAGCAGAGGACGGACAAGTGTAATGTAGGCTGTCTCTTTAGTCTGTTTGTCGCATCTTCTAAGTATTCTGGCAAAAAAGCGCACTCTTTGTTTCGCCTTCCCCACAATATTATCTATGTGGTCTTTCCAATTTAAGTTGCTCGTAATTATAATTCCTAGGTATTTAGTCGAATTGACAGCCCCTAGATTTGTGCGATTTATCGTATACCCTAAATTTATCGGATTTCTTTTAGTACCCAAGCGGATGACCTCGCACTTTTCTTTGTTAAGTGCCAATTGCCACTTTTCGCACCATATATATATTCTCTCTAGATCATTTTGTATTTGGAATTGATCGTCTGATGATTTTACTAGACAGTAAATTACAGCGTCATCTGCAAACAATCCAATGGGGCTTCTTAGATTATCACCTAGTTCATTTATGTAAATCAAGAACAGCTGAGGGCCTATGACTCTACATTGCGGAACGCCAGATATCACTTCCCTTATAAGCGATGATTTACGGTCTATCACTACGAACTGTGGCGTCTCTGAGGGGAAATCACGAATCCAGTCACACAAATGAGAAGATACTTCATACGCACGCAATTTCATTAATAGTCGCTTGTGTGAAACGGTATCAAAAGCCTTCCGGAAATCTAGGAATTTGGAATTGATCTGAGGTCCCTTGTCGACAGCACTCATTACTTCACGGGAATAAAGAGGTAGCTGTGTTGCTCGAGAACGATATTTTCTGAATCCTTGTTGGTTATGTATCAGTAAGTCATTTTCTTCAAGGTGATTCATAATGTTCGAGTAGAGTATATGCTCCGAAATCCTACAGCCAATTGAGGTCAGTGATAAGGGTCTGTAATTCAATGGGTTAATCCTATTTCCTTTCTTCAATATTGGTGTGACCTGTACTACTTTCCAGTCTTTAGGAACAGACATATCGCGAAGTGAGCGGTTGTATATGATTGCTAACAAAGGTGCTATTGTGTCTGCGTACTCTGAAAGGAACCTGATTGGTATACCATCTGGACCGGAAGACTTAGTTTTCTTAAGTGATTTGAGTCGTTTCGCAACACGTAAGATATCTAATTTTATGTCACTCATGCTAACAGCTGTTCTGGTTTCCAATTCTGGAATATTTACTTCGTCTTCTTTCGTGAAGGAATTAAGGAAAACTGTATTTAGTAACTCCGCTTTAGTGGCACCATCATCGGAAACATTTCCACCGCTATCGCGCAGTGACAGTATTCACTGTTTTTTGCATCTGGTGTACTTCACATATGCCAGAATCTCTTTGGGTTTTCTACTATTTTTTGGGCCAATATTTCATTGTGGAAACTATGAAAAGCATCTCGTATTGAAGTCCGCACTAAATTTCGAGCTTCTATGAAACTTAACCAGTCTTGGGGATTTTGCGTTCCTTTGAATTTTGCATGCTTTTTAGTTGTTTCTGCAGCAGTTTTCTGACGTGTTTTGTGTACCATGGTGGATCAGTCCCCTCTTTTATTAACTTATGCAGTATGAATCTATCTATTGCTGTCGATTCAGTATCTTTGAATTTGAGCCATTATCTGGTCTACACTTACATAATTGGCTTAGAATTAATTCCTGGCATTACTTCTTACCACGGGCAATACAGTGGCCGACGGCCTTCCTTAACAACCGTCAGCAGCGACGTTTACGTTGAGTTGTAAGTGCTAATGAACAACACTGCTTGAAACCATCTACATCTAACATCTACATCCATACTCCGCAAGCCACCTGACGGCGGAGGGTACCCCGACTACCTCTATTCCAGTCTCGTATTGTTCGTGGGAGGTACTAGGAACGTATCCGTTGGGGCAGTGCGGCGAAATTTGGCATTAATGGGCAATCGCAACAGCTGACCGACGTGAGTGCTTTTGCTAAAAGTATGACATCGCCTACGGCGCCTCTTCTGGGCTCGTGACCATATCGATTGCAACGTAGAAAGCTGTAACACCGTAGCTTGTTCAGATGTGTCCCAGTTTCAGTTGGTATGAGCTGATGGTAGGGTTCGAGTCCGTTGCAGACCCCGCGAAGCCATGGATTCGTCAACAATGCGCTGTGCAAGGCGGTGGTGGCACCTTAATGGTGTGGGCTGTGTTTGCATGGAATGGACTGGGTTGTCTGGTTCAAGTGAACCGATCGTTGACTCGAAATGGTTGTGTTCTGCCACTTGGAGACCATTTGCAGCCATTTCAAACAACGATGGAATTTTTATGGACGACAATGCGGCATGTCACCGGACCACAACTGAACAACAACACAACTGAATCGCGAACGCGATTGGTTTGAAGAACATTCTGGTCGGTGATAGGGCCACTGCTGTTTCTTATTTATATAAATGATATGCCTTCCAGTATTACAGGTGATTCAAAAATATTTCTGTTTGCTGATGACACCAGCTTGGTAGTGAAGGATCTTGTGTGTAATACTGAAACATTATCAAATAATGTAGTTCATGAAATAAGTTCGTGGCTTGTGGAAAATAATTTGATGCTAAATCACAGTAAGACTCAGTTTTTACAGTTTCTAACTCACAATTCAACAAGAACTGATATTTTAATCAGACAGAATTGGCATATTATAAGCGAGACGGAACAGTTCAAGTTCCTAGGCGTTCGGATAGATAGTAAGCTGTTGTGGAAAGCCCATGCTCAGGATCTTGTTCAGAAACTAAATGCCGCTTTATTTACCATTAGAACAGTATCTGAAATAAGTGACATTTCAACACGAAAAGTAGTCTACTTCGCATATTTTCATACGCTTATGTCATATGGTATTATTTTTTGGGGTAATTCTTCTGATTCAAAAAGGATATTTTTGGCTCAAAAACGGGCTGTTCGAGCTATGTATGGTGTAAGTTCGAAAACCTCTTGTCGACCCCTATTCAATAGTCTGGGAATTTTGACATTGCCCGCACAGTATATATTTTCTTTCGTGTCGTTTTTTGTTAGCAATATTAGCTTATTTCCAAGAGTTAGCAGCTTTCACTCAGTTAATACCAGGCAGAAATCAAATCTGCATGTGGAATGCACTTCCTTGACTCTTGTGCAGAAAGGAGTGCAGTATTCTGCTGCATCCATTTTCAATAAGCTACCACAAGAACTCAAAAATCTTAGCAGTAGCCCAAACACTTTTAAGTCTAAACGAAAGAGTTTCCTCATGGCTCACTCCTTCTATTCTGTCGAAGAGCTCCTGGAAGAGCTAAAAAATGAAGCAAATTCCAGTGTTACATTCTTGATTTTTTTTATTTTAGCTAAAGACTTGTCGCCTGAATATGTTTCTTATATTTCATTTTATCTGTTTGTACAATCTACAACTGAATATGTTTCTTATATTTCATTTTATCTGTCTCTACAATCGTGTTATAATTTCATGTATTGACTCGTTCCATGACCATGGAGACTTCTCCTTAATGTGGTCCCACGGAACAATAGATAAATAAATAAAAAATAAATAAAAAACAATTCGAGGGAATAATTTGGCCATCAAGACTGCCCGACATCAATCCCATCGAATGTTTATGGGACATAATCAAGAGGTCCGTTCCTGCACAACATGGACGGCTATATCAGCGACAAGGCTCAGTATTTCTGTAGAGGACTTCCGACTATTTATTGAGTCCCTGCGACATCGAATTGTTGCACTACGCCGGTAATAGTAGGTTTGACACGATATTAGGAGGTATCCCATGGTTATTGTCACCTCAGTGTATGCCAGCCAGCGCGGGTATACATTCACCACCATATAGGTTGGGGGTTAGTGTTGCATTGGAATGGAAACTTCTTGATCTCCCCTTATAATTTAATAAGTGCAGAGTCGTGGGGATTTCGAACGTAAGACAGCAATAGATAAGAGGAATCACCTTGTGCCTAACATATTTCTAACTGACGGATCTTTTTGTTGAAAGCGTGTTACGGCTAATACTTCCAGATCCAGTTCTTACCATATCGATACTTCGGAACAGGTGGTTCAAAAGATGAGCGGGACAAGAACCTAAAAGCTAGAAAATAAGTACGTAGATTTGTCGACCATTCGACAGCTATGAACAAAGTTGGTATACTGGTAACACCTGATGCGCGTCGGTCCATTGCTGAACTGTCACGTCTCATGTTTCATTCACAGCTGATGTGAAGTCATTGCTATAACAGAATTCTATTCCCGACAGTGACATATTTAAAGCTTGTATTAAGTAGCGTAAGTGATTACCAGGATTAAGCAGTTTATTATAAATGAAAGTCATTATAAATGACTCAAGCGACCATATATTTACTGTAGCTATATTATTTGGCATAGTATCATAGGGTTTTGCACACAAATAAGAAAAACTCTAAATGTTTTCAAGTCGATAATTAAGTTCTACCCACGTCCGGCGCAGCTTTGCCCTATCAATCTGTTCATAAGCACTTTGATGCGAACTTGTAGTTCTGATAGGTTTATTGGTACAGGATGTGCAATTGTGGTGTCACCGCAGACAACACACTTGCTAGGTGGTAGCCTTTAAATCGGCCTCGTTCCGGTAGTATACGTCGGACCCGCTTGTCCCCACAATCAGTGATTGCAGACCGAGCGCCGCCACACGGCAGGTCTAGAGAGACTTCCTAGCACTCGCCCAGTTGTACAGCCGACTTTGCTAGCGATGGTTCACTGACTTCTACGCTCTCATTTGCCGAGACTATAGTTAGCATAGCCTTCAGCTACTTTATTGGCTACGACTTAGCAAGGCGCCACGATCAGTTTCTATTGATATTGTAAATCATGTACCGTCAAGAGCGACGTTCGTCATTAATGGATTAAAGTTAAGTATTCCACCAGCTACGTCCGTTTTTCTCAATTCTAATTCCCTTGTCATGTTCCAGACCTCACGCCAGCCTGCTTGAGCTAAAACGCGTGCATTTCGGCCTCCTTTAGGAACACGGTTGGCTCTCCTGCCAACCACAACAGTAAACACTACAGATTTCACGTGACCCCATATAAAAACTCGCATGGGGTTGCAACTGGCCGGAAATTGAAAGTGTCTGACTTTATCACCCGCAGTCAGTACTTGTAGAAGTTGCAAGTGGAGAGCCTTCTGCTTCACTCGTTTTGCTAAAATCTCACAACTTGCTCTGTTCGTCTACTTCTTCGAGCTGCGTGCGAAACTCGTCCAAAGCGGTCAAGCTTTTTTCACTCGGTGCAGATCGACCCATTCATTTCTCCTTGTAGAAATACCCTGATGCTTTGACCTTCTCGTACCATTACCTGATTTTGATGGCCGGTGGTGGATCTTTGCTGAACTCAGTTTTAAAGGGTCGTTGTACTGTGCATTTCTAGCACCACATAACATGCTTCCTCGGCGCCTGTCGCCATCTTGCTTGACTGCTCATAACTGCTCTTTCGTGGCAGAAATCTGAAAGACGGCTGCGATAATACAGAACTTTTTGAGTTTATCTCCATGAGTGTTCAGTTTTTAGCCAATATTTCAATTAATTTAGATCCAGTGGATGTATGAAATAGCTTCATTAATTTGTAATATCCTTGTTATTGATCCGTTCTCTTTACTGTTTTCTGTAGTTCAGTTGACTCCAAGTTGTTTCAGAACTGCATACGTAGAACTGAAACGACTAGTTAACACTGTAAAGCGTTCAATAGGAGGAGAGAGTTACAAAAATATGAATGGCCGCCATTTTGCACAGCCTTTTTAAATAGACGCATCGGCATTGTGGGAGGACGTAGAGAGGAGAAATAACTTTGTGTTGCTACAGGACACTTTGGCTTGTGAATCAGAGAGACACTTTGTCCGGAAACACAGGACAATAATCTTCGTTTGGGGGTCCTGAGAAAACGACGACATGTGCAGATCTATATAGCGGCCGTTCCAGCAATCGGCAGCGGATGTGTTGCAGTCTGCAACAAATCACGGTACTCGCAAGACTCCAGACTGTTCAGTGCAGCATATAGTGAGAACTTGCTACTTGAGCGAGCAAAATATGAGAATTACAGAAACTGAAAGGGGTGTTCTTATAACCGATTCTGTTCCGCGAATTTTGTGCTTTTATCGAGGTGACTGGACCCGATCAGCGATGTTATTTGCATGCGTTGTTTTCTACTCTTCTGGCGAATTCAAGCAATCACTTTCGTTCGCTGTGGATATGTCGTCCCGTTCGTAAATCAGCTTTACCCCGTTCACATAAAGCACCCTTTATCCCACTCACATAAGCTATCCGATCTTTCCCAGGACATTCAAGTGTCAGACTGTCAGTTTTCTTATTGTCTGCATGTCTTGAAATGGATCATCTCCTGTAATAATTTCTTATTCGACCATATGTTAGCAGGGAATTTTATACTAAACAGCAATTGATGAGGGCCGATGTTTCATTTCATAGATGAACACATTGTCTGATACTCTTGTGAGAAGCAACACACATGTCTCAAGTTTACTAGAGGCACTCCTGTCCTAGTAGTTATCTGTTTAGCGAAACTTTTTATTAAATGTATATGAGAATATCGGGAGTGATCAACCAGTCGATCTGAAACGAACCATTCTGACATCCATAGAGGTATGGCAAAAGCTGTTATATCCTCGAAAGCTGTATAGAGAAGTACTGTTCTGTTCATCAAAGGTTGCGAGATTAAAATGGAAATAAAATATATTTTACTAAAAGTAAAATATTTTTTCCTTGGCCTTCCTCACATCTTTAACTTATGAGCGCATCTGTGAAAAGTCCTTAATAGCAGGTATATCAAACATTAAACGATTAAATATGAAGAAACATATGCGCAATAAAGAACAAATTTCTGCGTTTTTCATTTGTTTATCTTTTACTATACTTGTTTGAATCTTTTTAATACTTATGGAACTTAAAATCGTGAGACAGTTTGATGTAGCTTCATTCAAATTGTTTGTAAACTATTTACTGTATTTTCAATCAGATACCTGTTGTTTAAATTACTTGCCAGTCGTATACCTTCTGATGAATGAAGCGAGAACGTCGACGGCCATTGTATACACATTTGAAAGTCAGCTTCGTTGGACATTGTGTACAGAACTAAAAGTCAGCTGCCTCCCGCCTTTTCTTTCTCACTACAGACAACTGCACGAAACGTACAAAAGTGCAAACTCGATGGGAATTAACCGCCATGGAGTGGAAATATAGTACTAACAGGCGTACCAATGGAACTCACGGCTACACAATGGGATAAGTTGAAACACTGTTTGGAGAACAGCGTTGTGGCAGTAATAATACAAAAGCGGAAGCAACGCTGCCGTGCATCGGCCGTCCGCAGAAATTTAACCAGAAGAGGGTAAGATTCTGATAGCTGCATTTTTGATCTAACCTATTGTGTGAGCTTTAGGACGTGTAATGTCCCAAGAATAAAATTTCGTGGCATATGCAAAAACTTTATTGTACCTTAAAATATTTATTGTTACAAACTGATCTTTATTGTTTAGGTAATTACTCTGACACCTGAAAATTAAAAATTTTCACCAGCAATTATAAATGAGATCCTTTTATACTATTGGTATAAATAAGGTTGCAACATTTTGACTGTTTGTATAAAATAGGATTTTTTAAGTTACAGTTTTGTGCCATAAAATATATTTAATGTCACAAATTAAATTCAATAACGATAGTCACAGTGTTACAGATGGCATACTGTAAAACGAAACACGTGTTAAGAGGGCTCATACGGTAAAACATTGAAACAGATAAAGGTACGCTACTGAAAAGTATTAATTGAAACTAACTACAACACCATATGAAACCAAATTTCACTGTATCTTTAACAACGCTGACATAATAAAACAGTGACACAGGTAAAGGTAGACTATAGAACTGTATTAAATGCTCTAGGTATAAAACCATTTGAAACAAGATTTCATTACATCTCTACCTATATCTGTATATTTTTAGAGAAAAGTTATAGCGAAACTAGTTTCAGGCTAACAAGTAAACAAGATGGACCGACTTACCCATTCTTTAGACATCATCCAAACACAAGAAGAGATGCAGGACACAAAAACCACAACAATTTCAAATTCTCATAAACTACAATGTAACTCTTGGTGAAAAAAGTGTGTCTGCTCTTTCTGACATGTTTGAAAGAACAGACACCACTTAAATATAACTAAGGTGAGGACGGAAAATAATCTCTTGTGTTGATGCATACCAGGCTCCAACACTTACGGAAACAGGCGAAATGCCGCGAGCAGTGACGATAATTGGCAAGAGTCACTACATTGGTAGTGTGTGGATAAGTTGAGAATATGGGTCTGACAGGAGGCATGCAGTTGCTATAACCACTATGTCCAGATGGCGCAATGGTCAGCGCATCTGCCTAGTAAACAGGAGACTGCCGTTAGTATCCCGAGCCAAAACAAATTTACAACTTTCATGAAACTTCCTGGCAGATTAAAACTCTGTGCCGGACCGAGACTCGAACTTGGGATCTTTGCCTTTCGCGGGCAAGTGCTCTACCAGAAAGTTTCATATCAGCGCACACTCCGCTGCAGAGCGAAAATCTCATTCTGGTTCAGCTTTCATGTTTGATTTAAATTAATGCATACACTCAGCTTCTACGACTCAATCAAAAAAAAGTTTACTGATTACAGAAGTGGGTATGGCAAAATGGTTAAAATCACTTTTTACTGCCAGCGGTTCAATTAATAAACTGAATGGCTTAGCTTTCGTACGTTGAATGACTTTGTTTTCATGTTTCAGAAAATGTGGGTTAGCCTAGTAGTGTTACAAACAAATTTTATGTCATAATCCTTCTACCATTTGATTTTTTTAAAATATGGACTCCTATTATGTGTAAAGGAATGTTCTAAATTTATTTCACATAATACCACTAACTCTCCAAAAAAAAATTCGTTGCATTTTGAGTGTTGTTGGTCACAGTACTAACTAGCGGCATTCTCCCAAGGAATCAGTGATCGCAACTGCTGCACAGTGTGTTCCATTGTAGAACTAATAGGTGTACTCTGTAATATTATTAATATCTAACGAGTTATTTGTTTAAGCTCGATCTAACGTATTTGACTGTAATTTAGCAATCAATAAATATTTTAAAATATATGTTTAGTCTTAATTTTGACACTATAAAATCTTTATTCCTCTATATTTGATCTTTCTGGGACATTCTATAGATCAAAAATTAGCATTTTAGTTGTATTTGTTATATATTCTATTTTTACTTACGTGTATGTTATTTACATTATCAGTTGTTTCCCACATATATTTGTTTACACCCAAAATTAACAACACACTTCTTTCCTTCTGCAGCTGATCTTGTCGGCACGAAAGGTTAGAGAGAAAACCAGAACTAATATTTCCACTTTTTATTGCTTACTTAAACACTCATGTTATCCTCTGTAGTCTGCTTCGATCGTTTTAATCGGCTTCTTTTGTAGCTATGGACTAATTCCTTCAGTGTATGAATAAAAAATGGTACTCTACAAAAGGTAAAGTATTCCTGCAGTACTCTCGTTATCAAATTGTCATTGGAGATTATGTCTTATAGCTTCATACACAGTAATACCGCCAATATAGTTTTGTAAGTGGCGTAATGTAACAGAAATCGCAGTACCTAACGTTTCATTACAAATCAATAGTCTCTTAAAATTATCTGCTTAAAATAATGCCATTTCACCAATAATAAGATTTCATATTGTAATAATCTTTATATGAATTAACATTTTGCTTCTCGCTTTCAAAGTTGTGCGAGTATTATTCTACAGCTTTAGTAACTAGTCATAAGTTTTAAATAAAGGAGATAGTGATAATATCCCACGTATTTTCTAATTTATTCTTATTAGCTTACATAGCTCGTTCCAGCACTTCATTCGCAATGTAAATACTCTTTATTATTCTATAAATAGAAGCCAGTTATTTTTAAACTGTATTTCAGCAATTAATTTTATAATCTTCACATTAATTTCAAAAGTATTTTATCCTAATTAATATTTTATTATGTGAAGTAGATATTAATATTCCATTATGCTTTCAGTTGTAAGTTTAGCTATTGAATCATATTGAAACTATAGCTGGCTTTTTAACAGTGCAGCACACAGTGCGGTAGTTGTATGCATAGATCTTCACCACAGTACATATGACTGCAATGCTGTTTTTTTTTTTTTTTCAAAACGATTGGTTATGCTTGTGTGAAAGATTCCTAGTTTTATATCGTTAATCACCGGTTTACCCTATTTAACTACAGTGATAGTCCAAGCTGAATGTGATGCTATCACAATACATTCACTTTGTGCCTTATTGTTAAGTGTCAATTGAAGACATAAACTGCCTTGGTTGAAAGCTACACTGATGAGACAGGGTAACTGGCACCACTGCCTAATATCGTGTAGGACCCCACAAATACGCACAAGTGCCGCAACACGACGTGGCATGGACTCGACTAATGTCTAAAGTAGTGGTGGAGGGAACTTGCACCATGACTCCTGCAGCACCGTCCACAAGGTCGTAAGAGTACGAGGAGGCAGAGATCTCTTCTGAACAGCACGTTGCAAGGCTTCCAAGGTATGCTCAATAATGTTCATGTCTGGGGATTTAGTGGCCAGTGGGAGTGTTTAAATTCAGAAGAGTGTTCCTGGAGCCACTCTGTAGTAATACTGGACGTGTGGGGTATCGCATTGTCCTGCTGGAATTGCCCAACTCCGGTAGAATGCACAGTGGACATGAATGGATGCCGGTGATCAGACAGAATGCTTATGTACGTGTCACCTGTCAGAGTCGTATTTAAGCGTATCAGGAGTCCCATATCACTCCAGCTGCACACACCCCGCGTCATCACTGGCCTCCACCTCCTTGGGTACAACCACAGATCATAGGTGGTCAGCTAGACGAGCTACATCCTGGGACCCCCAGCCATTCCCTTCCTGTATAACAGTCCAGACGCCATTTCTCAGCAAGACAATGCATTGGCACATGTTACTGCACAAACACGTGTTTTCTTGTTGTTACAGGATGTCAGCCTTTTGTCCTGCCCTGCCACGTCGTCAGACGTGCCGCCAATTGAAAATAATTGGAATATGGTTAAACGATAGTTGCAATGCTATGACCCAATGCCAACCATCACAGATGATCTCTGAAGCCGCGTGAATGCAGCATGGATGGCTATACCACAGGAGCCCGCCGGGGTGGCCGAGCGGTTCTAAGAGCTTCAGTCTGGAACCGTGCGAGCGCTACGGTCGCAGGTTCGAATCCTGCCTTGGGCGTGGATGTGTGTGATGTCCTTAGGTTAGTTAGGTTTTAGTAGTTCTGAAAAAAAAATGGTTCAAATGGCTCTGAGCACTATTGGACTTAACATGGTGGTCATCAGTCCCCTAGAACTTAGAGCTACTTAAACCTAACTAACCTGAGGACGTCACACAACACCCAGCCATCACGAGGCAGAGAAAATCCCTGACCCCGCCGGGAATCGAACCCGGTAACCCGGGCGTGGGAAGAGAGAACGCTACCGCACGACCACGAGATGCGGGCAAGTAGTTCTGAGTTCTAGGGGACTGATGAGCTTAGATGTTAAGTCCCATAGTGCTCAGAGTAATTTGAACCAGTTTTTTACACCACAGGACGCCATTCGTCCCTTATACGTGTCGATGCCATCACGCATGGAACGAGTTATGAGGAATTATGGCAGACCCTGTACCTACTAGGCAACGGGACACGTGCTTAACCGAGGTGACTGAAATGCTAATCATTTCTACAGAACACACTAATGTACATGTCCTGCGAATATTAACGTCCTGTCTGTAGTCGTTCAAGGTGTTCTGTCTTTTCTGAAGTGTACATCTCACCTGTCAGAGTATCCATGGGCTAATGTCGATCGATGATTCCATCTCCAAGCATTCCGCACCATACATAAATAATCGTCATGACGTACCCCTCCACCTGTCAGAGTAACCACGGACTAATGTGGATCGATTTCATCTGCTAGGATTCCGCACCATACGTTAAAGGAAAATTACTTTTACTTTAAAGATCGGCATGACGTACCACCCCCCCCCCCCACCCCCCCAGAATTATAAATGGCCCAGTAAAGCATATTATGTTCACTGGATCATGATATGTGCAAATGGTCACCAGAAAACCTAACACTTTGAAAGGCGTGTAGGGTGTAATTATTCGAAGGAAGTATTCACCGTTTGTAATGGATCCCAGGCAGCTGCCGTGTGAATAACCATTTGCACTGGTGTCATCGAGTTCTATTCGATACACACGTGTAAAGCTGATACCAGTGACGGTAACAAGTGCTCGTAAGCTGACAAGAGAATCTTGGTGTATTCCATCGAAAACACTTCCATATCCCCATTTATTCCTGGTCTGTGTGTATTACCGCTGCACATTTTCAAACTAACCGTTTCTCGATGTCGTCGTTCATCACCTAAGAAAGTAGCGGCTGATGGGGCACTTCGAACAGGACATCACACAGCATAAGAAACAACGGTTGCTTCGCTAGCATCGTGTCGGCATTCACCAAGCATCAACAAATATCACTGATTGGATGTGGATGCCGAGTTGATTCCTTATCAATCAACATCCGTGGCAGCGCAGACATATTTAGCGACATTCTTCTTGTAGGGCAGTGTAAGGGTGTATTCTACAGTCTTACCTAACACGACTTCAGTCATTGAATTGCGGAAGATTGTCGTTTCTTGACACCTGCAAGTATCCACCTCGTTTGTAGGCCTTTTAGAAGGAACACTGCGTTGTGCATTCAGGAAAATAAATACCAGTAACCCCAAGCCCCATTTTTGTAAAGAATCGAACTGCGTGTCGTACAGTGATATAATCTTTTACATACCTCCAGTAGTATATGTAGATACTGTCCGTAAATGGGTAGGAAATAGAGTTATTCGTAAAGAACTAGGAAAAACACGTGATTCAGATTCCACCCTAAACTGTAAGTCCCTTTTTCCCCGGAAGGATTATTGGAATATGTTATGGTCCGTTAAGTCGCCGAAGTGGCATCCTATTGAAAGACCTTACAGACAATTGGCTAAAAATACTCCTTGTGAGACTCACACTCAATCGTGTCATACGAATTTACTTTAATTTAGTATGGAATAATAAATTAGAAGGTCATGCTACCCGATGAAGTTTCACTGCATGAACGATGAGCATTTAGTAAGCGCTAAACGGTTTCCCTTTCATTATTTTGTGGGGCTATCAGCTATTCATTAGAAAATGAAGTTATGTTTACAGCTTATTTAACTTGCAAAGTGCTCTCATTATCGAACATAGGATTAATATGGTGTATTTTAGAAAAGCTAGTTCTCACGCATCTCATTTATGAAGCCATATCTCCTGCATTATAGGTAATTAGTAAGAAACCTGTTTCTCTCTCTCTCTCTCTCTCTCTCTCTCTCTCTCTCTCTCTCTCTCTCTGTCTCTGTCTCCATTCCTCTGTGAGGGGGATAATGGAGAAAATAAGTTTTGAAAAAGATTTAAATTATGTCTAGAATCTATTGAATAACAGTAGACCGCTGGGGAAGAAATGTAATATCATAAATGACGGTGTTCTAGGGCAGCAGGGTTAATACGTACATACCGAGGATTCGTAATGTCAGTGATTCATCGTTTGTCACTGTCACCGGCTATCAGATGACGCCCAGGAGGCCAGTCCGTGCACCATCGGTTTTGACTCTGCAGGCAGTAGCTGTGCTGAGTTTAGAGGTGAAAGTGTTGACAACATTCATTCTCGGGTACGACCATGCCCCACGATGAGTTCGTACTCCTGTTGAACAGCTTCAGCCATTTGAAGGGGATCGCGCTGGACATGTTGTGCAGAATGTATCGGTTGTGTGTCGCTCGTTTCAATGGCAGTGTGTGGAACATTCCTACGATGTACCCTGTGTTCTGAACGTCCGCATAGTACCTCGTATTTGTTGCTTCCAAAGCGGAGAAACAATAACCACAGCGATACACGGAGCTGCCCTCGCCCCATGCTACAGCTAGCGATTGCCGTGCAGGCTGGTGTCGCGATCTGTTGAGAGCCGGCGGAAACGCCAGCTTTAGGCATCTCACCCCGATAGGTATCTCCCCCTATCTTCTCGAGCAGCATACTATATCTGTCACATAATACGCTTATTGTATGTATAAAAAGAAACATGTATTTCAGATCACTGATGACACTTCCCAAATAAAAGAAGCGAAACGCGTATGGCAAGAAACAAACTGCTCTCATTTAGTTGCATAGACGGTAAATACCTCCACGAATTTAGAGCAACTGAGAACAGATAAAAATTACGATTTTACAGTGGTTTGGTACCACGAGGGGACCTTACAGCTGCTGTAAATTTCTGTGTAATATTAAAGTAATATTTACAGCTCCACAGAAATAGTAACTTTTCGTTCGTCAATCAACCCAAATAAATCTTCCTTTCATTGATTATATTGTTAAGTTACGGACAGAAATACGTTATCTTAAACACTCTCGATATGATATGACAGTACACCTGGAACGATATTAATGAAATAGGCGCACGAGTAGTATGATTTATTTGATTCGATTCCAAAAAAACATTTTCATCTACCAGTGGATAGAAAACACCATCTAAGCAAACGCTAGTGTGTGTTTTGTTTAGTGGTACCATCTGTTTCCACAGAAACCAGTTTATACCGACTAGAACGGAAATAGCCACATAGAGGACCATGGTAAAGTAATCCTGCCGTAGAGAATCTATACTTCCAAAAGAAATTTCATTAACCTCGTAAGATGGCAGCAGAGGACGTAATAAAATATCTCCGCGATGAGCCAGTGAGAACAGGGCGGTTGGGAAACCTGGGCGGGGGATTACGGTGCGCCAGCCATATCTGCTTTATCGGTGAACAGCCGACTCAATGGAGCCCCGCAGGCGGCTAAATTATGCTCCAATATGCGGGGACGACTCCCAGTCTTCGCCACAATGCGCAGCGGAATTTTGTCGAGATAAAATACATGCTGATAAGGCAAAAGGGAAAGCGGAAAAAATAGCAGGGAACGTGGGAAGAGGACGGACAGTGGCGCAAGAGCTGTGGATAGTGGTGGGAGAGGGGGGGGGGGGGGGGGGGCGGGGGGCGAGTGAGTGATGCAAGCAAAACCGCAAAACGTCGACAGAAAGATTTCCCCGTGCTACAGCACGCAACCTGGCGTCATAGCTCTCCGGTCGCGTCTGTCGTTTCTCGCAGTTAGCCAGCAGAGACTGTTTATGATTTCCGCTGGTGAATGCTGACGGTCACCACATTTATTACAGCTTTCCCCGCGTTATTTCGATCTCCAATCAACAGTACGTTGGCGGCAGGCTGGTTATCGGGTATAAATCTGCCGCTGCATTTGCGAGGTCCGGTTCCGCGTTTACGCACGGACTGCCAAAACAGAAAAGCACTTCGGCGTGTATCGGCTGCCAGATGAAACAGTGGCACTGTCGAAATGTAACATTATTATGGGATAACTCTATGTGGCCAGGCCCCCAAACCAAGCGGCGATATTACGAGGAACGAAAACATACACTTCCAGGAACAATTATTTTGAAAACACATTTTTTTCTCTTAGACTGTTATTGAATATATTTATTCAAAATCGAGAGTTTAGACAATTATGCAATTTTCTAGTTACAGCTCGCTATAAGTACGTCAATGCATAACCGTTTCCATTAGGGGGGAGGGGGGGGGGAGGACGTCAAACGGGCCGACTTCGAGAAGGAGAGGCACCACAGGACATTTGAAATTACACTGTCTATACTTTTACAACTAAATTCATAAAACTTTGTCACCATGACCAGGAAGGATTCAGAATTCACACTCATAGCAGTGGAAGTTCAAAAACATGAAAAAATAATTTTTTTTAAAGTGAAATTTCGTGGTGTTTTTCACTTACTGTTGGCTGCATTTGTTGCTACAGGTACACTTTTCTTCATCAGTAAGACACATTATTCGATGAATTTTGCACAGCTTACAAACCATACCTACAGATGCATGAAACTATAGAATTTATTTAATCTATGAATCTATGAACGCATCTCTTCCACCGAATAAGTGCTCGTAGTTCTTCTACTATATGCATAATAGATACCCTTCCTTGCTAAATGATTATTTCTTGTTTTGGTCCACGCTCTTCGTCAAATATCGAAAACAAAAAACTAGACGTAGATCAGAAATGTTTTACAATACCGAACCTGAAGAAGTGTTATTAGTCTTATAGGAATGGTGTTTAGAGCCCTTGTTTAATACGCTTTTACTCTTCGAATTATCGTTCCCATCGTATCCCTGGATGTCGATCATTCCTTCAGGGACACCATGTGTAACAAAACGTAGAAATTTATGTTGTAATTACTATCGAATTCATGTCATCTGCGCTCATAAGACGATAACAATTTAATGTATCTTAAACGTGAACATTACAGCAGACATTTAAAAATATGCGGAATTCGTTAAGCACAATTATTACACAGGTAATTTTAGGAAAAAATTTCATTTTATTGGTATGATCAAAACGCTACTTTAAAAAAAAATTCCCTCTCGTACTCATCATATTTAGTAACGTGATCGGACTGAACAGAGTTTGTAGAACATTAGCTAGACAGTTGAACACTATTACTAGCGCAACAATTTGTGATGGATATAGCAAAAGGAAAATTGTAATTGGACATGAGAAATTATACCAAATGTCTCACTAAGCATAAAAGTGTTTAAGTTACGCGGCTTACAGTCCCGTGCATGGCTAATGGGCATGTGGACCCACCTGTGTCAACACAAAAACCTAGGTTTTTCTTCTGAAGAGCATATAGAGAAATTGTTGTGTACCACTCTTAGTAACTACTCCTGTTGTTAATGTAAAGTGCAATAGCATCATAAGATTCTACCAGTTGCTGTTGTTGTTGTGGTCTTCAGTCCAGAGACTGGTTTGGTGCAGCTGTCCATGCTACACCAGTAGCGGAAGATAGATACACTGGTCTGCGAAACTTTAGGACGAAAGTAGATCTCTTATGACGTGTCACAGCCAAATAACAGAGATCCACGAAACTTGGACCATACACGAAAAATACTGCCACAGCCCAGCACAAGAAGTAACTGAATGAAATATACGGTGAGACAAACAGAAATAATACCCTTTTACAAAGAAAATAATTACACTGAAGTCACCATGGTTTTGATGATGATCACCTATACACTGAAAAAGGCGAGACATGGTTTTTAATAGGCTACGAAACAACCACAGGCGGCACTGCGTATTCCATAACATTCTCTCATGCTGACCACAAAGTTGGAACGGAGTTCTTCTGGTAGGACGTTCCATTCGTCTCTCAGCACAGTTTGGAACCAGTGGTTCATTGAACCCTCTGCCAGGCACTTTATTGTGAATAGCAGAGTAATCACGTAAATGTAGATGGATGGTCGTTAACGTATGTGAACGTGCTGCAAAGGAGAAGGAGGAGACAAATGTTGAACATCCCCTCGGTAACGAGATTGTTACAGACGGAGCACAAGCTTGGATTAGGGAAGGATGGAGAAGGAACCATCCGGCCTTAGCCTACGCCATTTGAGCCAATCACGGAAAACATAAATGAGGTACCCTTTTTAAATTTTATTGACAGATCTAGATTTCAGTTAGAAACTAGCCATTCTCAATGCACTATCATTTGTGATCAATGCATGTAATGCCAGATGGTCGGGTTTCATCCACAGTTCATTGGGTATTGAATACTCAATTAACTGTGGATGAAGCCCGACCATCTGGCATTACATGCACTGATCAAAAATGATAGTGCATTGAGAGTCGCTAGTTTCTAGCTGAAATCTAGATCTGCCAATAAAATTTAAAAAGGACGACTGTTAGCGGAAATCTATTATTTACAAGTCAATATAACAGTCGCTGATTGAATCAGCCATCTGAATGGAAGGTAGCCATATAAATCAGGAAGGTCGGATACGGGTTTGAACGGGTGTCCTCTCGAATGCAAGTCCAGTGTGCGAATCACTGTGTTACCCCGCTCGGTGAAGTGCTGCAGTACGTTTTCCCAATACATCCCACACATGCTTGGGGGGATTTAAGTCTGGGGAACTGGCAGACCGGTCGATTGGCAGAAAACCCTCTCGTTCCAAGAGCCCCTCACCCACCTGAGTTGTCCGATGCGGTGGCGTATCGTCACCCATAAAAATGAAGTCAGAGTCAAACAAACCTCAGAAAAGACGCACGAGAAGAACGAAGACAGTATGACCGTAACGTTGATTCAAAGATCTTGAGGTCAATATACCCACTCAATATCATTCCTCCACACAATGAAACCCGGACCACCAAAACGATCATGTCCCACGTGTTCCTGGGTGCATCGCGTTTTCCCAGCTCTTGCCATATGAGGGTACGTCCAGTACCGTTGAACGTAAGCGATTTCGTGCTACAGGCCTAACTGCGTAGGGAGGCAGGTGCGTACCGCCCTCCAAATCTTTGAACACGCTACACTCACGGGTCAGCGCTATTGTGATACTTTACTCTTGCCCCATGTGAGCCTTTTCAGGGGTGCATCCGGCCATGAATTCATGTTTGTCGATGACAGTACTCTATTATATCGAATTGTGCAGGTGGAAGAACTCTTGGAACGAGAGGATATTTGGCGAATGTACTGGCCCGCCCATTCCTCCGCAACCCCATCGAGCAGGTGTGTAGAGGCATATTGAAGCACATCCTAATACACCAACGATACTCCAGTAGTTGTCAACCGCTCTGCTGCAGGAACAAAGCACCCTAGCACAAGAACCCATAACGAACCAGAATTACGGAGATCGTGGGCCAAGAATAGATTACCATATAACGTCTGTTTACCCCAAAATAAAGATTCTTTGCTTTTACTTTTATTTTTATTTTATTTTATTATTATTTTTGTTTGAGATATGTTTCACCTACAATAGTGAGCCTGAAGTGCAAGAGGCGAGACTATGGAAGCATTTACTTAAACTTCACACTTTTCCAAATTTCTTCACACTTTTCCAAATTTTTTTCTGTAATACTTCGGAAAATCTTTTTCATTTTCAAATACATTAATTATCCTGTAAATTCCATTGGTTTATTTGACCATAAGTGGCACATATTTTGCACTTTGCACTACTGTGGTTACAAAATTCCTCACCATATTTTATTATGTATTAAATCAAAACTGTTATAGTTTCTCGAAAGCAGACTCAATTATTCACAAAAAAAAACAGTCAACGAAAGGAAATATAAAATATAAATTATTTTGGCCATGTGACACACACCGTAATTTTAACAAAAGTGTACTTCAAAATTATGTACAATAATTTACAATTGTTATTAATTTTATAAATATTACAGACCAATATGCCTGTTTCATTCGTATCTGTTCACACATGTGTCCAGAAAGATATGTGCAAGTTAATTTGACCAACAGCCGCTTTTAGAACAATATAGACCGGCTTTAGAACAAACTAGAACTTCATGCTGTAATATATCGTTTGTCATACCCCCCAAAAGTAGTCAGTCTATGTCATACGATCAGGTGGTACAAACTTTGAAAGCGGGATTGTAAATTAGTTTTAGTGTTGTGGACAGAATGCACCAAATACAACTTTTTATGGTGGATGTCGTTGTTTGTCTTAAAAAGTCATTCGGTATGTTTTACCAATTTATTGAGTGAGGACAATCGTAAGTATGAAGTCTGTGTATTATTGAAAGACACTCCCTAACGCAGAAAACTGATAAATAAATTTCATTGTTTTGCCAAACCGGGTTCATCAATACAATAAAATGTAATGAAAATGTGAATAAGTATCTTCACTGATTTTCGAGAAATCTGGATCTTCACAACGTCCTCCAGACAAGCAGTAGTTTCGAGCCACAAGTGTGTTCGTGACATACGTTTAATATTAATCTAATTTATAGCTAATTTTTAATGTAGCTGTTTCTCGTACTATATAACAAGCATATATATATAAGGGGAAACTTTATTGACACATTCCTGGGGTCAGATACATCACATGATCACACTGACAGAACCACAGGCACATAGACACAGGCAACAGAGCATGCACAATGGCGGCACTAGTACAGTGTATATCCACCTTTCGCAGCAATGCAGGCTGCTATTCTCCCATGGAGACGATCGTAGAGATGCTGGATGTAACCCTGTGGAACGGCTTGCCATGCCATTTCCACCTGGCGCCTCAGTTGGACCAGCGTTCGTGCTGGACGTGCAGACCGCGTGAGACGACGCTTCATCCAGTCCCAAACATGCTCAATGGGGGACAGATCCGGAGATCTTGCTGGCCAGGGTAGTTGAATTACACCTTCTAGAGCACGTTGGGTGGCACGGGATACATGCGGACGTGCATTGTCCTGTTGGAACAGCAAGTTCCCTTGCCGGTCTAGGAATGGTAGAACGATGGGTTCGATGACCGTTTGGATGTACCGTGCACTATTCAGTGTCCCCTCGACGATCACCAGAGGTGTACGGCCAGTGTAGGAGATCGCTCCCCACACCATAATGCCGGGTGTTGGCCCTGTGTGCCTCGGTCGTATGCAGTCCTGATTGTGGCGCTCACCTGCACGGCGCCAAACACGCATACGACCATCATTGGCACCAAGGCAGAAGCGACTCTCTTCGCTGAAGACGACACGTCTCCATTTGTCCCTCCATTCACGCCTGTCGCGACACCACTGGAGGCGGGCTGCACGATGTTGGGGCGTGAGTGGAAGACGGCCTAACGGTGTGCGGGACCGTAGCCCAGCTTCATGGAGACGGTTGCGAATGGTCCTCGCCGATACCCCAGGAGCAACAGTGTCCATAATTTGCTGGGAAGTGGCGGTGCGGTCCCCTACGGCACTGCGTAGGATCCTACGGTCTTGGCGTGCATCCGTGCGTCGCTGCGTTCCGGTCCCAGGTCGACGGGCACGTGCACCTTCCGCCGACCACTGGCGACAACATCGATGTACTGTGAAGACCTCACGCCCCACGTGTTGAGCAATTCGGCGGTACGTCCACCCGGCCTCCCACATGCCCACTATACGCCCTCGCTCAAAGTCCGTCAACTGCACATACGGTTACCGTCCACGCTGTCGCGGCATGCTACCAGTGTTAAAGACTGCGATGGAGCTCCGTATGCCACGGCAAACTGGCTGACACTGACGGCGGCGGTGCACAAATGCTGCGCAGCTAGCGCCATTCGACGGCCAACACCGCGGTTCCTGGTGTGTCCGCTGTGCCGTGCGTGTGATCATTGCTTTACAGCCCTCTCGCAATGTCCCGGAGCAAGTATGGTGGGTCTGACACACCGGTGTCAATGTGTTCTTTTTTCCATTTCCAGGAGTGTATGTGTGTGTGTGTGTGTGTGTGTGTGTGTGTGTGTGTGTGTGTGTGTGTGTGTCTAGCTGAATAAAGTCAATTAATTGTCATAAAATTTCGTTTGTAACCATGACTTCAAATAGAGAGACAGCACCAGTATGAGAAACCCCTTAACGATCATTTGGCTGGCTTGGGAGTATTTTTAAGAACATACAGTGCCGCCGACTCGAAGAAACGCCCTATTAAGAACCATGTTCCGCTTTTTGCATTGTTCAGGGGACCATCATAAATCGCGGTGACGTAGTGTAATTATTGTCTTTTAATAAATGTGTCATTTCGTGTCATTGCGTACATCTTTCAGTTACTTTCTGTACTGTACTGCAGCAATACTTTCTATGTATGTTCCTAGTTTCAGCGATCTATGTTATATGGCTGAGTAACAACATGCGCAAGTTAGTTTCGTCTTGCAGTTTCGCACACCAGTCTGCTGCGTTTCGCATCAAGCAATCGTATTCCAGTTTCCCTCTAATTTCTTTTCCAAATATATCTATGGTACTACGGACGGTTCCAATTCCAATTTAAAATCTCATCATCTGTGCTTGTACACCAATACCTTTCCAAAAACATTCTTCTTCTTGCCAGAAAGGAAATAGATCTTCAAGTTTCTTCTCACGATCTAATGAACTAGGACATGTTGCTTCTCAGTCTTATTTTTGCTTCTTATATATCTGCTCCAGTTTCTCTGTGACGATAATCTCCGTATCCTCTGCTTGACAGGACCTAAGAAAAACTTACCGCATTTCTTTGTGTATGATTAACTTTCTTCTTTCTTCGAAGACAGCTTATGGTCATGTTTCTTGTCACGACCCAGCGAAATCTATAGTTGTATTCTGGATCTTGTTTTTGTTTCGTGGTAATCTGCTTAAGCTCCTCTGTAAAAGTAATCTTCTCGTCCTTTGGTTGAACCTTTTGCTGCAGAGTACATTTCTGATCGACCGACAAAAAAAATGGCTCTGAACACTATGGGACTTTACATCTATGGTCATCAGTCCCCTAGAACTTAGAACTACTTAAACCTAACTAACCTAAGGACATCACACAACACCCAGTCATCACAAGGCAGAGAAAATCCCTGACCCCTCCGGGAATCGAACCCGGGCGTGGGAAGCGAAAACGGTACCGCACGAGCACGAGCTGCGGACTGATCGACCAACAATTTGAATCCATATCGTGAAGGTTACCATCCAGTTCAGTATTATCATAGTCTGTGCGTGACAAGCTAAGTTCGGAACTATGTATTTCAATTAGCAAGTCGGCACCAGAAGTTGATTCTAGTTGTGACTGCGTAGGTAACGAATATTCTAGAAGAATAAGTGTATTTTGCTGATCTTGTGCATTTCTCTTCTTGGCTTTTTCGAATATTTTCGCTAATTCCTCTCGAGCCTCCTTAAATAATGATTTTATTTCTTCTGAAAATTTCTCTTGACTTTCCCTATTGATTTAAGCTCTTCTCTCAATTCCTTCTTTAATGTTTTGCAATTTATTTTTGACTTTTCTTTCATTCTCATACTTCCTTCCTACCTATGCAATTTTTTTTGCAAGTTTCTCTTTCCTTTCCTTGTGTTCTTCTGCGGTTTTCGCTTGATTCGCTCCTGATTATTTCTCTTGATTCTCTCTTGATTACAACTTTGTCTTGGCTTTCTTTGTATTCTTTTGTGACCTTTGATGCTTAATCTTGTATTTTCTATATCTTTTGTGTGGCTCTGTCTTGCCCGTCAACTTCCTATTTTTTATTTATTTTTATTTTTATTTTTATTTTTTTTTTTTGGGTGGGTGGGGGGCGGGGCAGTGGCATTATATCCAACACATTGGAGGTGGCTGCTCCGTCTTGCTACTATGTGTGGCCAATCTAGTTTTTTTCCGTTTCTGTAGCTGTTGTGTTTGTTTTAACGTGCTTGAATATGCCATTACATCGTTGTCTGCAGGTTCTCCCTTAGCCTTAAAGCGAAATATTAAAACCTGCATTATCATATTCTCCCTCTTTATTGAGCTCTACTTCACAACACTATCTACTGATAACGCCTCATTTGCAGATGACATTTTTACACTGAAAATCAAAATTATACAACACGAATCTACCTCGCTTTCTCCGCAAAAAATTCATCAAACTCCATATGATTCGAAAGTGTCGCCTAGAGCAGTAATTTTAAACTCTGTGCTACACTTAACGTTTGTCGCTGCCACTGATGGTTGCTCTATGCCGTGGTATGGTGCAGCTAACTGCGTCATTTGTGTCGTCGACATGATCTTCTCTAACGCCAGCAACCCAAGATGCTGTAAGTTCCCTTTACACATACGATTTTCTTAGTCGATGACACACATATTATTTCCTTCGTACGTTGAATCATAAGTCTTTTGTTCATGGGTATTTCTTATTATTGGGCACCAGATTCCTATTCTTCGCTGAAAAAGCAGTCGTCTACGCACGGAACGCCACATGTAAAGAAAGTATGTTCCTTGTCACTCACGGTAGTTCGTTCACTTATTTTTTGGCTGTCAGACTCAGGTTTGGTAGCTTTACTGAGAGAAAGCGTTTCCTTACAAAGTAATGTGACTATGTGCCTAAGGCAAATACATGCCACTTATGGTTTTCAAATGTTAGGTTCTTAATTGTGAAACGGAAAATGTCACTTTGAAATAATAACAGTACTAATCAATATTACTTCATTTTTAATATTCCTTTGCCACATAACACACCCCCTAGCAATGCCTAAACTCTTCCATTTTTGTACTGACAGTTAACCTCATTTCACATTCATATCGAAGTAATCATAGCTACATTGAGTTCTCATATTAATTAAACAGGCAATGACTGATCACGGAAGCCTTTTCAATTATGCATTAATAGCAATCTGTCCGCCACAGACGTTACTGATTAACAGACACAGTGCCGTTTCATCACAACTTTTATAAATATTTACGCGCGCCTTAGCGCGAATAAAACGAATCACTGAAATGTTTTTACGCTGTGAACGGACGTAACGTTTTCAACTATATACCCACACATTCTAGGAAATTCTTACCACCATATATATGTGCGACGCGGCTCTGCGCAACCGCTCCATACTGCTTTATGCACCCTTAAGTAGGTCCAGTGTTCCAGATCGAGTTTTCCAAATTCCCCCGAGCAGACAAAAACATTCGTCAAAACAATACAATGTCGGCAACTTTCCCCCAAATAGGTTAAAACTACCTTTAACTTATTATTTTTTATCAGTCTTGACAGATTCAAAAAGTGGTATTGTGTGTTCAAAGGCATTAAAATTATATGCATCAATAATTATATCACGTAAACTAGAAGTTGTAAATACAGACAACAGAAAAAAACGTGTTCAAGAGGCGCCACGTTTGCTTTCTTCACGCTTTCTTCACTGCTCTGTGGATGTATCATTAGTCCCACAGCTCAATACGTAGTACGACACCTGTAACCCGTCAGGATACTGTGAACACACAAACGCCGTGACAGTGTTTTTTTCTGATTTACCCCTCCTGCAGACTTTTAATCGCCGATCTGTCATTACCTTACATTTGATTATACCGAATCACACTAATACCGACGCGTTTTCATCTTCATTACTTGAAACAGTATATATTAAAAGGACATATATTATAAAACCCGTCAAATACAAATCTGGCATGGTGATTCCCCAGAGCTCAATACGGCTGCGAAAGTGGCTAGAGATAGACGTGTCATCGTGGTGAGTAACTTCTTCCACAAAAGCAAATGAGTATCGATTCATCGGAAGAGAGAGTGATGCATAGTGGACTAAAATATCAGAGATGGTATCAGTAATGAGGATGGATAGATAAAATACTTCCTGAATTTCCCCAGTGCCGAAATTTTCTTCCTACAAATTTCCCCAAAGTCAGCGTTTCCCCAAAAGCTCCCCCCCAAAAAAAACATTTTTAAAAACACAATCTGGAGTCTCTGACTTGGTGCGTGACCAGTAGCACTTGGCCATTGTTGATATTAAGAGCGAGAGAATACCTCCACTAGAGGTAAAACACTCTCAGATTAAAAAATTCCAGAAGATCGAGATAGCAGTACTTCTTGAACACCCTTCAGCGAAGATCTGTGGCCCGAAACCCGTAGACGATGGAAGCTTCCTTTGCTCCATTTCCACAGTGAGTGAATCTACATCGGAACTTTTGGTCCGCAGAGTTGTGGAAATTAAACATTATTGTTCCGCCTATTGCTGTCAGTTTATTTTTCATTTACTATGATTGCAGTTTCTATTATTATTACACACCATCATGCAGAAGTGTCAAATACAAAGACCCATGTAGGCATAAACACAGCCATTAATCCAGATATCAAGTCGATGTAAACGGTCTCTAAGTCATAAGGTATACGAGTAATCACAGAGCGTCATAGATACAAACAGCGACAGCACCATATTTCTTTTTGTTTGTATTGTCTCGCTTGACATTTGACGACGATCCTATCCCAGTAAATGGAAAATTATTTCCAAAGTTTCACTCTCCATAACGTCCTTTTCAGCAGAGAGAGTCTGTTCTGTTACTCTCATCTTTCTGTAAGGTCATTGTTGCTACTATCTCAGCGACTTCAGGCATTTCTGCATCTTCGTCATTCCGTTCTAGTTCATCTTCCCACTCTCTTGACAGAGTTTGCTTGGTAATTTCCACACTGTCGTCACTCTTACTAATTCTTTCTTCTCTGTGTGATGTATTACGCCGTTCTATCGGAAGACCCTCTGTTAGTTGCCCTCGGGTTGAGCTCACTTTTCTACGACTTCGTTAACATTACTGGTTTTCTTTTGCACTTCGGATTTTCCAGGTCTACCCTTCCTTTTCTTTCTTTTAAATCCATTCGGACTCTAACGCAAAATTTCTGTTAACTGTTTTACCCTTTGGTTAGCTGCCCTTCCCTTTTTCTTTCTTCTTCCAGAACTGCTGTTAATTTTCCGTGATTCTTGTTATGGCGTTAAGTTATTGTGTCTCTTTTTTTTATTTATGAAAATTGCAGCCAAGTAGCCATTTAGTTACTTTGCTTAAGATTTTAGATTTACATTTTTGCCTATTAATTTATCGATTTCACCCTTTTACTGCACAGTTTCACGTGATATCGTTCACAGCCTTCATTATACAGTTTACATAAACATGTTGTTGTTGGGTCGTGATAAGTTTTGTTTTTGCAAATTAGATGATGAAAGCCGTGAATAGAAAATCTAGTTACTACATGTCGCAGTTCGAAGTCAATGATTTTTTTAAGAGGTCTTCTATTTTGTCTGTTGCTTATTCAAGGTCTCCTTCCTCTATTAATGTTTCCATTTGTGTTATTTGTTCTTGCTGGTTTGTTAATTTTCCTTTATCTGTTTTTCTTTGTGTGATTTGGTGGGTTTTTCTCGCTGGCGATGACGCAACGTTATTTATTTTCATTTTCATTAGAATGTGCTTTCGTATAGGAGTGATGGAATCATGCAATATTGGTTGAATACTTCCTTTTATTTCTCCTCTTGTTAACGCGATATCAATGGTGCTTTTTCCACTGTGGCATATATATGTAGGTATCTGTCTATCGTTCAGTAAGGTGAAACCATCTTCTTCTAGGGTTTCAATGACTAGTCTTGTTTTATATTTCTCCTTGTCTATTCTGCAATTGAATGGCCTCCAATAATAGTGGTTTTGCTGTAGTTTTGTTTGATGAGTGTGACTATTTCGTGAATTATTTCTACACAATTTGTGTGCGGTTTAAAATAGACTGCAATTATATTTATGTTTGCTGCTTCTACTAGGATACTATTTCCTTGTTTTATAATTTTTTTGGTGGGCGTCATCCAGGGATTCAGTAGGATTGATATTCCTCCCACGGGTCGTCCTCTCTCTCCCTTCTTTGCCATTAGGTGATAATTGTAGAAGTCTTTATGTTGCCAGTTGTCTATCAGGAAGGTTTCTGTTAGAATTGCAAAATTAGAGTTTTGCAGAATGTCTGTTGGTGTTAGGTTAAGAGCACTTTTTATTCCTTCTATATTTCACAAGACTGCCTTTATTTCTTGCTCTTCTGGTTTTCTTCTTAGATTAGTTGAGCCCTGCTCCCTCGTCCATTGATCGTCTTGGGAAACGAAATCGACGTACTTTTATGTTTTGAGGCCAGAATTCTGGTTCTAGTGTGATTTGTAGATTTTCAAACGGAATTCCTACTTTGAAAGCTTTTTGGCACCCAGTGTTCGCAGTTCTTCACATTCTAGTAGTCGCAGTACTCCGCTCTTGTTAAGGTATTTCACTACTGTATCAATTGCGGTGATTCTGTTTGAGTGCCGGCCACAGTCGCCGAGCGGTTCTAGGTGCTTCAGTTTGGAACCGCGCAACCGCTGCGGTCACAGGTTCGAATCCTGCGCCGGACATGGATCTGTGTCATGTCCTTAGGTTATTTCGGTTCAAGTAGTTCTAAGTCTAGGGGACTCAAGACCTCAGATGTTAAGTCCCATAATGCTCACAGCCTTTTGAACCATTTTTCTGTTTAAGTTGCCGATATATAGCCACTCTGTTGTTTCAGCTGCTTGCATTTCTTCGTCTTTTTTGTACCCATTATGGTTTTATTTTTACTCTTGTGTCTTTTTAGGCGGACATATTTCCATTCTGTGCTCCTTATTCGAGACCTGGCCTTCGAGCACCGCTTCTGGTGGTTTGCTCGTAGTTTTATTTTTGTTGGCTACCACCGCAAAAGTACTGCTCACGCCAGAGTTTGTCCGCCTTTTGTATTAGCGTCCTTGAATACATCGCGCTCCTGCATGGCTAGTTGTTCGACACCCAGCCTGACGTCGTGTCTGGCCGTCGTTCCTAAGGACATTCGTGTATCCATAGAGAAGAAATTTTCGGAATGGAAAGGAAATCGATTGATGTTATATAGACGTACAGACAAACAAAGGATTATAATTTCAAAATTTTCTTAACGTAATTAAGAAAAAGAGCTTCACAAATCAAACGTGTCAGTAACGCATTGGTACACCTCTGGCCCTTATACAAGCACTTATACGGTTTGGCATTAATTAATAGAGTTGTTGAATGTCCTCCTGAGCGATATTGTGCCAAATTAGGACCAACTGGTGGGTTAGTTTATTAAAATCTCGAAATTGTTGGAAGGTCCTGCCCACAATGCTCTAAACGTTCTCAGCCGGGGAGAGATCCTGCAACGTTGTTGGCCATGGTAGGGTTTCGCAAGCACGAAGACAAGCAGCAGAAACTACCACCCTGTGCGAACAGGCATTGTTGTTGTTGCTGTGGTCTTCAGTCCTGAGACTGGTTTGATGCAGCTCTCCATGCTAGTCTATCCTGTGCAAGCTTCTTCATCTCCCAGTACCTACTGCAACCTACATCCTCCTGAATCTGCTTATTGTATTCATCTCTTGGTCGCCCTCTACGATTTTTACCTTTCACGCTGCCCTCCAATGCTAAATTGGTGATCCCTTGATGCCTCAGAACATGTCCTGCCAACCGATCCCTTCTTCTGGTCAAGTTGTGCCACACACTTCTCTTCTCCCCAATCCTATTCAATACTTCCTCATTAGTTATGTGATCTACCTATGTAATCTTCAGCATTTTTCTGTAGCACCACATTTCGAAAGCTTCTATTCTTTTCTTGTCCAAACTATTTATCGTCCATGTTTCACTTTCATACATGGCTACATTCCATAAAAATACTTTCAGAAAATACTTCCTGACACTTAAATCTATACTCGATGTTAACAAATTTCTCTTCTTCAGAAACGCTTTCCTTGCCATTGCCAGTTTACATTTTATATCCTCTCTACTTCGACCATCATCAGTTATTTTGCTCCCCAAATAGCAAAACTCCTTTACTACTTTAAGTGTCTCATTTCCTAATCTAATACCCTCAGCATCACCCGACTTACTTCGACTACATTCCATTATCCTCGTTTTGCTTTTGTTGATGTTCGTCTTATATCCTCGTTTCAAGACACTGTCCATTCCAATCAACTGCTCTTCAAAGTCCTTTGGTGTCTCTGACAGAATTACAATGTCATCGGTGGACCTCAAAGTTTTTATTTCTTCTCCAAGGATATTAATACCTACTCCGAATTTTCCTTTTGTTTCCTTTATTGCTTGCCCCATATACAGACTGAATAACATCGGGGAGAGGCTACAACCCTGTCTTACTCCCTTCCCAACCACTGCTTCCCTTTCATGTCCCACGACTCTTATAACTGCCATCTGTTTTCTGTACAAATTGTAAATAGCCTTTCGCTTCCTGTATTTTACCCCTGCAACCTTCAGAATTTGAAAGAGAGTATGCCATCATTTAATGATACAGTAAAGCTGTATCCCCTCAGGAAAAATTACGGCCGTAGTTTCCCCTTGCTTTCAGCCGTTCGCAGTACCAGCACAGCAAGGCCGCCAGATGAGTCAATCATCCAGATTGTTGCCCTTGCCCTGAAAAGGCTGCTGCCCCTCTTCAGGAACCACACGTTTGCCTGGCCTCTCAACAGATACCCCTCCGTTGTGGTTGTACCTACGGTACAGCTATCTGTATCGCTGAGGCACGCAAGCCTCCCCACCAACGGCAATGTCCATGGTTCATGGGGGGGGGGGGGGGAGGGAGCAGGCATTGTCTTGCTGAAATGTAAGTCCAGGATGGCTTGCCATGAAGGGCAACAAAAATGGGCGTATAGTATCGTCGACGTACCGCTATATTCTAAGGGTGCCCTGGATGACAACCAAATGGATTCTGCTATGAAAAGAAGTGGCATCCCAGACCCTCTCTCCTGGTTATTGGGCCGTATGGCGCACGACAGTCAGGTTGATATCCCATGGTTATGCTGGGGGTCTCCAGAAACGTCTTCACTTGTCATTGGGGCTCAGTTCGATGCGGGACTGGTCACTGAAGACAATTCTTCTCCATGCAATGAGACAGGTCGTAGACGCGTCTGGAAAAGCCCTGGACAGCGACGGGGTATCAACCTGACTGTCTCGCGCCGTAGGGTCTTGGGAGCCATTTCATTTGATAGCAGGACGTCTTTGGTTGCCATCAATGGCATCCTTACAGCACAGCGGTACATCGAGGATAGTCTACTCCCAGTTTGGTTGCCCTTCACGGCAAGCCATCCTAGGATTGCATTGCAGCAAGTTATTGTCCGCCCGCACGCGTCCGAGAGTTTCTACTGCTGGTCTCCGTGGCTGCCAAAGGCTACCAGGGCCAGCAAGGTCGCCGGAACTCACCATAGTTGAGAACGTTTGGAGCATTCTACTCAGTGTCCTCAAACCAGCTCGAGATTTTCACCATCTCATGCGCAAATTGTACAGAGCTTGGCACAATATCCCTCAAAACATCTAACAACTCTGTCACTCACTGCCAAGCCGACTAACTGCTTTCTAAAACGACCAACATGTTATTTAACTGCTAAATTTCCGAAGCTCTTTCTCTTGAATAAGTCATCCAATTTTTCTGACATTGTTATAATTTTTTGTCTCTACATCTAAATTACATCTGCTGATTTTCTAAGCATTTGGATAATCTCTTCGTATTGTAGGCCAGCACCTGTGGCCGAGCGGTTCTAGGCGCTTTAGTCCGGAACCGCGCTGTTGCTACGGTCACAGGTTCGAATCCTGTCTCGGGCATGGATGTGTGTCATTTCCTTAGGTTCGTTATGTTTAAGTACTTCTAAGTCTAGGGGAATGATGACCTCAGATGTTAAGTTCTATAGTGCATAGAGCCATTTGAACCATTCTTATTGTAGTATTAGAGTATACATACAGGGTGGTCAGAACTCTCAATACTAAGTGTGGTGCAGGGAAAGACTATGCTGGGAAATAATTGTTAAGAGAAAAATCGATGTGTTGCACCGCTTCCGAGTTAATTAGCATTGAAGTTAACCAATCAGGCCTTACTGCACCCAAATTGAAGTGGAACAGCTTACAAAATAAATTAGTGTTAGTGGTTCGCATAGCGTAGATGATAGTGGACGAGACAGCTCAGCCATTTGGTCATGTTCTAGCCATACTAGTATTTCATGTTCTATCTTTGTATCGAAGTCCGTCGAAATACACAACGGGCATGAATGAACGCCGGTCATCAGGTGGCTTACGTACGTGACACCTGTCAAAGTCGTGTCTTGACGTATCAGGGGTCCCACAACACTCTAACTGCACACGCCCCACATGATAACAGAGCCTCCAGCAGCTTGAACAGTTTCCGGCTGACATGCAGTGTCCATAGATACAACAGATTGTCTCCATATCCGTACACATCCATCCACATGATACAATTTGAAACGAGACCAGGCAGCACGTTTCCAGTCATCAACAGTCCAATGTCGGTGTTGACGGGCTCAGGCGAGGCGTAAAGCTTAGTGTTGTGCAGTCATCAAGGGTACACGAGTGCGCCCATATCGATGTTTCGTTGAATGTTGATGGCCCCGCATTGAAATCTACAGAAATTGGCGGAAGGGTTGCACTTCTGTCACGCTGAACGATTCTCTTCAGACGTCATTGGTCCCATTCCTCCAGAATCTTTTTCCGGCCGCACCGGTGTCAAAGATTTGATGTTTTACCTGATTCCTGATACTCACGGCACGGTCATGAAATGGTCGTAGGGGAAAATCCCCACTTCATCGCTACCTCGGAGACGCTGTGTCCCGTCGTTCGTGAGTCGACTATAGCACCACGTTAAAACTCTCTTAAGTCTTGATAACCTGCTACTGTAGCATTAGTAAGCGATGTAACAACTGCGCCACACTTTTTATCTTATATATACGTTGCCGACAGCAGCGCCGCATTCTACCAGTTTATATATCTCTGTATTAAAATAAGCATGCCTATATCAGTTTCTTTGGCGCTTCGGTGTATACTGTAATTAGAAAACGCTCTGTTGTACGATTGTGGAGTCACAAATTATGCATGGAGATACATAAACTAGCGTAATATCCGTTGTAGTTTTAAATTTACGAATATCTACTATTTCAGTCTACGAGTATTAAAGAGTGCAGAAAACATGGATTGAGATCTAAAGAACTGTACAAACATGGGAACTGCTAAAATTTATATAGATCAGTCAGAGCACAACTTGATAGAACTGATGTTGTGGAAAGCAACTCGAGAAGACTTACATAAAAAAGAAGTATACCAAGCTATCGGAAAAATGACGAGGCTTGCGCAGTCTGAAAGTACAGCGCCTTCTGAGATGATGAGATGAGAGAGAAGCCAATGTTGATGTCCCGGGAGGCTCCCCAAAGGTCTGGACGGCCGCAAAAGAGCGTAGACGTCAGAGATGGAGAGACGAGATGTTTTGTCAGAAAGCGTCGGGCCCGAGATAGACAGAGGACAAACTAGGGCATGCAGCAAATGCACCTTAGCCCTTGCTGCCGCAGAGATTATCTGAATCCAAGTTTTTCTTTATACATTGTTGTTATGTAGCACTCGCACGTTTTTATCTGCCAGTAAAGCAAACACAATGAAACGGAGTAAATTAAAGAGACAGACTAGTAATTTACCGTACAGACAAAATCAAAAGATAGTAATAAAAGTGAAAACTGAAGAAAATTTCTTCTTAGTAAGGGTGTAATCCAAGGCCGATTGATATGACCACTTTTAGCGGCGGAGCGATGGTTTGCCAGAGTGAGATAGCCGTGTGCAGGCTGCAAATTAGTATTCACCTACCTCAGAACGGGGTCTGCTCGATGTCCCTCCACTCGGAACCGTAGATAGTTACAAGATGATGTAAAAGCAGTGATAATAAGAAAGTACCCCATCTAATATCTGCAATTACTAAGCCAACTCTAGTAATGAAGTAAAGTTCTGTAGAAAAACTGTCATTAAAAAAATTTGTCGGGCAGTAAGAAAGTGGATTGACTTCTCGAAAATAATGTCAGAAATAACCGCACAAAAAGGTTTATTTTGTCCATATAGCCAAAGATACGATACTATTCAGTCCACCTTTAAATTATTGACTATTTTCTTCACGTTCATAATTCGTACGCTCATTT
Source organism: Schistocerca gregaria (assembly GCF_023897955.1). NCBI lineage: Eukaryota > Metazoa > Arthropoda > Insecta > Orthoptera > Acrididae > Schistocerca > Schistocerca gregaria. Next base: position 1,121,925,734 of record NC_064920.1, read on the forward strand.
CACACGCACAGCAGCCATAAATCCGTCCAAACCCGACCCGAACTAAACAACGTTCTCACAGTAATTACGTTCACCAGTAGCATGAGTTTTTACATTCGGTCCTTCTCATGGATTTCTCAAAAAAGAAACTGTTCGCCAAAAAATGCTCAGTGGTTGAATACTACAACACTGCCATGCGGATACTATGAAGGCCAAATTTCACATGCGAATGTCTATCCAACTGAACAGTTCTAGAAATTTCAAACTTCACACAACTGTATCAAACGCGAGGAACTCAACATTCCTTCATTTTATACATTATGAAAGGCGGGCACTACTAACATGACGGTCCGCGTTCAAAGCTAGCGAGCGACTCTCTTCTTGTGGCCTCACTCCCAGTATAACTGTCAGGTAACGAGCGGGAACCATCTCAATTCTGATAGGCAGACCATACTGACTGCCAATCAGAACGATCGCTCATGATCATACTCGCGTTATAACTGGCCTGCACCAATCCTTACATACAGAGGCATCCACATCAATCTGACATTCAAATATTAAAATAATGTTTAATAAACGAATACGAAAAGGCAATAAATCTGGAAATATCCTTTAGATACAGATAATACCCCAGCTGTCTTTCTTGCTCTTCTGTTACAATAGCAATTACAACTAAGCATACCTCATCAGCAAACTGGATAAATTTCCTATGAACATTTTCCCACGACAGGCTTGCGTAACTCTTTCAGGTTCCTTAAGACGGCTATAAGATGAAACATTAAATTTTAACGAATGTCCCACGTACACACTCTCATTCATTCACATGTATTCCCACAATAATTTTAGACACCAATATTAATTTTGTCTACTTTTTATATTACAAAAACGAAAAATAATTGAAGTTTTATATGAAAATCTCAATCAATTCATTCTGCACACTGTGAGCTCTATTATGTTTTCCAATTATAACAAAAGATCAGCAATTATATTTCCAAACTGAATTTAGTTCCATAAGTTAGGTTAGTTTAGGTTAGTGTTGTTTAACGGCTCGTCGACAACGAGGTCATTAGAGACGGAGCGCAAGCTCGGGTTAGGGAAGGATGGGGAAGGAAATCGGCCGTACCTTTTCAAAGGAACCATCCCGGCATTTGCCTGAAATGATTTAGGGAAATCACGGAAAACCTAAATCAGGATGGCCGGAGACGGGACTGAACCGTCGTCCTGCCGAATGGGAGTCCAGTGTGCTAACCACTGCGCCACCTCGCTCGGTAGTTCCCTAAGTGTCGGTTTTTACTTTTTTAGCAATTTTTTCTATCTCCGTAAATATGATAGTTTCTGCGTTGGAATTTTGATGAAATCTTCTCCTGAATGACAAAAGGTAGTGTACCGATTTTGAAAATGATTGAATAATATTTAATATCATTTATTTAGGCTCTTATAGGTGGTGAATGTATGCGTCCCGTAAGAGACCTTGGATAACTTTCCCACGGCAGGTAGTTACAGATGAGCGTGTGTCTCCCAGTTAGGCCAGCAGATGTCAGCCCCCGATGTTACATGGAGCTAGCTATCCAAAAACCAACTTTCGCTCGGAACAACTTGCGACGTTATATGTTGTTTAACTCTTATGTTCATGAATCAATAATGAAAGTACAACAAAATCTTAGAAGAAGAATAACATGCCTACCCATAGAGACGAGCGTGCTAACGCGACACTTCTCGGATTAGGGGAATTGAATCTGCCTGGACTGAATCCGCCTTGCGGAGTGCTGATGAGCTGGCTAGCCTCGATATCGTTTTTAAGATGTTTTACACATGCAGTAAGGTGAATACAGGGCTGGTATGTACGTCCCACCTCAGATACACGCTATGTAGATAAGTGAAAAACGTTCTAACACTTGAACATTAGATTTGTTGTAGACGCAGACACCCCTCCGGCGGGTATTGGTGGCGTCAGGAATGGCATCTGGCCACTAATATTGCCACAGCCCTAATAGCAATGCCAACACCATAGAGAAACTGAAAAAAGGGAAGGAAGAACAAGAAAGAAGACTAGCGCAAATGGAACACATAGGAATGACAACACTTCAAGACCACTTAGACCTTCTGTTAAATTTAGGAGTGTTTAGGGAAATAGAGGAATATATGGATAACGAATTTTCCAAAGAATAACTAAAGCTCTTACCAAATTGCAATCTGTTAAAAGTGGCGATGTCCTACCATAAAATGGATTCAGTATCTTACTCTAACCGCTATGAAAATCACATTTCCATATAATCTAAGAAAGAAACGTCATGGCTATAAAAGCTAATCGCCTGGGGGAGGGGGGGTGTTACCTTTCTTTAACATGCTCCATTACACTGTAATATTACACCAGTGACGATTAGCTCAAAAGATTAATAAAGATAATGCAACTTACAGGATTACATCCGGTACTTTGGTTCACAAATACATTAGTGGAACCTACCAAGATTTCATAATTTACTGAAATATCACATTCATATCTATACGTACAGAAATTCACCTTGAGTAATGATTGAAAGCCTGTTAAACTTCTAATGTATTCATAGATACATGCAGATTATTTACCACTGTAGCCACCAAATTTAAATTTTTAGGTGAGATTACTGCAGATGAAGAAATTCGAAAAACCACTCTTGAACGAGATGAAAAATAACGAGGCACATGGATGTGACGAACTGCCAGCAGAAGTGATGAAGAGTTTGGGAGGCAGAGGGGAAGACAGAGAAAGTCCGTATTTGAGATAAGATATACGAAACAGGAGAATAGCAAGAGCATTTTGTCACAACAGTAGCGAAACCAACTGAGGAAAACAATAGCTCCAAAAAGAAAGAACAACATAGGACGGAGTTTAATTTTTCAAATAGAAATAATATTATACACAATGATGAACAGAAGGTCACATGGAAAGCTAGGATAACACAGTTTAGGAGAACAGTTTTGGGCAAATTAAAGTGTAAGTGGACGAGAGATGCAATCGGACTGTAAGAAAAACAGGTGATACATGTATTGTGCAATACATATTAGGCACGTGGAGACAATTATATAGTATTCCGTAAGTTCGAAACAGCAAAGCATGTTAAGGGGGAGAATGTCACCAACAATGGCAACACAAAAATTGTTTCAGGAGACACGGTAGAGTTATATTGTAGAAATCATTGCTCAGACAACGTCCTCGACTAATTAGCTGTAGTGCGGGGAAATTCAAGGAATTCATCCAGCTAATATTTTAAGCTAACTGCCTGGGCAGTGACCCTGGATGTGCGTTACTGTGTATGCTACACATATAAAATGTTGTTGCCTATTACGTATGGAAACTGCAAGGTCGTAAGCCAAATAGTCGTAAAACGACACACAGCTGGTCAGTAAGCACACATATTACCGTATAAGACGAGTGGGTGCAACGGGCCCTAACTTCACTGAATAACAAGAGAATAATCGTTGCGTCTGGTCACTGTCAAAAACGATAACATCACAGTGAGAACAAGTGCCGCTAGTTATACTGATTATTAGGGAATCACCTAACCATGAAAAAGTTGTACGGCAGTTGTGAAACACAACTAGCTCTTTATTCACATGACGTTTTGAGTGCTATTGAGAAGGGATTTCGGATCGATTCCGCATTTCTGCATTTCTGGAAGGCTTTTGACATTGTACGACACAAGTGGATTGTACTGAAATTGCGTGCTTACGGAATATCGTCTCAGTTATCTGACTGGATTTGTGATTTCCTGTCAGAGGGGTCACAGATCGTAATAATTGATGGAAAGTCATCGAGTAAAACAGAAATGATTTCTGGCGTTCCCCACGGTGGTGTTATAGGCCCTTTGCTGTACTGTGTCTACATAAACGATTTGGGAGACAATCTGAGAAGCAACTTTAGGTTGTTTGCACATGACGCTGTGGTTTATCGATGAACAAAGTCATCAGAAGATCAAAAAAATTGCAAAACTATTTAGAAAAGACATCTGAATGGTACGAAAATTGGCAGTTGACCCTAAATAACGAAGTGTGAGGTCATCCACATGAGTGCTAAAAGAAATTCGTTCAACTACGGTTACACGATAACTCACTCTAATCTAAAAGCCGTAAATTCAACTAAATACCTAGGTATTACAATTACGAACAACTTACATTGGAAGGAACACACAGAAAATGTTGTGGGGAAGGTTGCTTTTTATTGGCAGGACACGGAGAAAATGTAACAGATCTACTAAGGAGGCGGCCTACGCTACGTTTCTCCGTCCTCTTTTAGAATACTGCTGCGCGGTGTGGGTTCTTTACCAGATAGGACTGACAGAGTATGTCGAAACGGTTCAAAGAAGAGCGGCACGTTTTTTATTATCGCGAAATATGGGAGAGAGTGTCACAGAAATGATACAGGATTGGGGCTGGATATCATTAAAAGAAAGGCGTTTTTCGTTGCGACGGAATCTTCTCACGAAATTCCAATCACCAACATTCTCCTCCGAAAGCGAAAATATTTTGTTGACACCGACCTAAATAGGGAGAAAAAACTACCACAATAAAATAAGGGAAATAAGAGCTCCTACGGAGATATATAGGTGTTCATTCTTTCCGCGCGCTATACGAGATTGGAGTAATAGAGAATTGTGAACGTGGGTCGATGAACCCTCTACCAGGCACTTATATGTGATTTGCAGAGTATCAATGTAGATGTAGATAGATGTATATGCAGTATAATGAATTTTGCAATTTATATCAGGTCTGACGGTTGTTGTTGTTGTTGTGGTCTTCAGTCCTGAGACTGGTTTGATGCAGCTCTCCTTGCTACTCTATCCTGTGCAAGCTTCTTCATCTCCCAGTACCTACTGCAACCTACATCCTTCTGAATCTGCTTAGTGTATTCATCTCTTGGTCTCCCTCTACGATTTTTACCCTCCACACTGCTCTCCAATACTAAATTGGTCATCCCTTGATGCCTCAGAACATGTCCTACCAACCGATCCCTTCTTCTGGTCAAGTTGTGCCACAAACTTCTCTTCTCCCCAATCCTATTCAATACTTCCTCATTAGTCATGTGATCTACCCATCTAATCTTCAGCAGTCTTCTGTAGCACCACATTGCGAAAGCTTCTATTCTCTTCTTGTCCAAACTATTTATCGTCCATGTTTCACTTCCATACATGGCTACACTCCATACAAATACATTCAGAAATGACCTCCTGACACTTAAATCTATACTCGATGTTAACAAATTTCTCGTCTTCAGAAACGCTTTCCTTGCCATTGGCAGTCTACATTTTATATCCTCTCTACTTCGACCATCATCAGTTATTTTGCTCCCCAAATAGCAAAACTCCTTTACTACTTTGTCTCATTTCCTAATCTAATACCCTCAGCAGCACCCGACTTAATTCGACTACATTCCATTATCCTCGTTTTGCTTTTGTTGATCTTCATCTTATATCCTCCTTTCAAGACACTATCCATTCCATTCAACTTCTCTTCCAAGTCCTTTGCTGTCTCTGACAGAATTGCGATGTCATCGGTGAACCTCAAAGTTTTTACTTCTTCTCCATGGATTTTAATACCTACCCCGAATTTTTCTTTCGTTTCCTTTACTGCTTGCTCAGCAGACATTTATTTGCTCTAATTATTGGACACGACACACAAGTAGTTAATAGGGAGCAAACATTTCTAAAAATCAGGATTGAATTTACACAAAAAGATCCTAACACTGTGGGGAGTTGGGAGTTATCAACTGCATAGAGAAAAGCAACAACTTATGCTTATTTGGGTACGTCGCAAATTCAACGGTAGTGAGACAAAATCACAAAGTACAATGAAACGGTTTACTCAAGTTGCGTGCCAGAAAAAGTAATTTGCGAGCAACTCAGAATACAGATTGCACTGCCACAGACTGTTAAACTTACATTTCCTCAAAAACAGCAAAGCGCGTGTCCATCGGCACCCATCGGCACTACCATCTAAGTGGAACACGATTGCTAGAAAACTTACTTCCCCCTCCTCACTTCTCACCTTTCAAATACTCTACATGGCGAGGATGACTCAACATTATTGTCAATGTGATACGTGAAAATATCAATGGAGTACATCGGAGACTTGCCACTCATCGAGCAGAAGGAGGCACGAAACAAACACAATAATGGTACGGGCCTAGAGCAGTGTCTCCTCAATTCGTAGGCCCCTTTCCACCAAGCACGGTGGCAGGGCATCTCAGTTCGGTTGCGTGGCCGATATTTTGGGGCGAAAGGAACCGTCATTCTCACACTAGCTTGGTGGTGTCAGGGACCTTTGATGATCGTGCAGAAAAGGTAAAAGTGTCATCATCGTTCTCAGTGGTGGAAAGGCATCCCCTGCTCTTGGTTAGGCCAAGTGCTCACCGTGTTTACAGAAGAACGAAGTAAGCCGCAGCTTCAATTCCACGAAAACTGCCTGTCTTGCAGAGGAGAATCGCTTCTCCTAATCACGTTCACTGACTGCCTTCTGCCAACAACAGGACCCTGAGACCACACCATGAGTGCATCTTTCCATTGTGAAAAGTGCAAAGCCTTTCTCCCGAGCCCACGTTCCCAACACACTCAATAAACTAAACTAAAAACAGTGGTAAAAAATGAAACAGTCCGGCTAGAGAGTATGTCCAGCTTATTCCGAATTGAGTACTGCTACTGCCACACCACCTAAAGGCCTTCGCCATATCACAACTGCAGCAGTTCGCTGGCGTTCACCCCCCCACACTCCCTGAAAGGAGCATTTTCGAGGGACAATAAAATATTTTTAACCAACACAGTTGTCAGATACGCTGACCGAACAATCAGTACCTGCACCACGAACTCGTCTAGCGGATCATAACGCTAACCAAAAGCAATGCATAAAACACGCAAGGAGACCAATAGGTGGTTCTGATTTAAAACAAAAAAAAAATTGTGATGGTTTTTGGTTCTTTGTCAGCTTCTTCGTATACTCCCCAAAGTATTTGTCTGAAACATAGTTTACAGGATGTTAAGTTTCTTCGGCATTCTGTCAGGCCCACTTTTACTGTTACGCTAACCTTTGACGCTTTAACTGAAGTTTTCGCGCACTCTTAATCCGTGGATTTTCGTTTCTATTTTAGTCCCTAGGCCACTGTTGTGCTCAGTTGCTTCACACATGTTTAACTCTGTGGAAGTTTGTTGTAGAGATCTGTGCGTTCATGTATACGTTTTTTGCTGATTGCAGCATTGCTTTCTTGTCGCTGAGAATTATTGTTTGGCCAAGAATAAAATAGAGACCCTCGTGAACAAGCAATTAGGAGAAAATGGTTTTCATCAATCGTCTACAAATAAAGAAAGGTCAAGTTCTTTCCACCCCAGCTGGTGACATTTCACGATGCAATTTTAACGGGTCAAAAAAGACAGAAGACTCTTTTTTCATAAGAATAGCATTCCCGCAGCTGTACATGGTACAACAAAGCCTATATTTTGAAAATCTGACCAACGCTGAGCTACTGAATAAAGTTTGCATGCACATATAAAAAATTCAAATGTTTTGGAAGTGCCACAAACACAGCGTTTATAGGTATGCCGATATTTAAATGGGAGTCCATGACGTTGTTCTCACACGTGACGAAATATTTTTAAATGCTAGGTACTACAAAAGTTAAGGGTTATTCCTCAGGACAATGTGATCTAGAATCTTCGCCATTGTGGTGACCGATGTGGCCGAGCGGTTCTAGGCGCTTCAGTCCAGAACCACGCTGCTGGTACGGTCGCAGGTTGGAATCCTGCCTCGGGCATGGATGTGTCTGATGTCCTTAGACTAGTTAGCTTTAAGTATTTCATAGTCTAGGAGACTGATGACCTCAGATGTTAAGTCCCATAGCGCTTAAACCATGTGAACCATTTGAATCTTCGCTATTGTGACTATTACAGAGTGCAAGATGCTCAAGGGTCTGTGACTGTCAAGGCAAAAAAAACAAGTTGGAGTCTCCACCCGGCACACAGTTTCAATCTGCCAGGAAGTTTCATATCACTGCACACTCCTCTGCAGAGTGAGAATCGCATTCTGGAAATGCAAGACAGTTGGTTAGATGTGCTAAAAGACAGACAGACGACATAATAGACGCAAAGAACATAGATTATGTGCGACAGGCAGTGTTTTATGCCTGTAAACTTCACGATACATCTTATTTACTTTAATATCACTTCCTGGAAGCTACTTTTTCTACTACAAATACCCGTTTTTGTGCAGAATTATCAAAGATAACACAGTGAAATCTTGTACGCATCTATTCGTAAACAACAAGCACCTTCAGACATGTAAACCCAAACAATATAAAATTTTTATCATTTTCTTCCGTATTAACTCATAATTGAATAATGAAATGGTCATTTTCGTTCCTAAAGTTTCCTACATTTTAATTATGTAAGTGGAACAATATGTTTCAGGTTCATTGTAATCCATAACAGATGTTTAATGGCTGATGGAATTTTATTTGCTATACATTTAACACATCCACTAATGGCGAAAAGTTAAATGTACAGGTTGGACAATATAAAAATGATCCACAAAATATTTCACGCACCTTAAAGTTAGGCAACCCAACTTAAGCTTTTCCGCCCCAGGATGTTGTAGATTGGGTTACCTATCTGAAGGCGCGTCAAATATTTTCTGGGACAGTTTAATTTTGCCTACCCTATAAAATCAACATACGCCGCAAAGGGAAATACATATCACGTATTGGACCCCATCAGTAAAATGGACGTAAACCATTAAGATTGCGGGCTTCAACACAGCCTTGCCAGTCAGTGCCACTTCTGCCTTCCACGTGTCAATCTTCACGCTGCCGTGGCTGGCTTTACTTCCAATAATCTGTATACATTTTTCCGTCAGACACCCTACAGAACGTTGCTGCGAACACTGCTGAACGACATCCACAATGGACAATAGCTCCCTATCACCAATTACTCTGGCTTTGACACTGTGCCGCAAGCACACTGTTCCGCAAGGACAGTCTCCTATGTGTTTGTCTATTGTTCTACCGCTTGTGGCGCGTCGATAAATAACGCTACTCTGTCATTCGGTGGCCCTGGCAGTTGTTTTTATGTCGCGAGCATGTTGCAGTTGCTGGACGGCTTGCAGCACACTGAATGGACCCATAATCGTGCGGTAGGTGGCTGACAATTGTAATCGCTGCCAGAGGTCACCATATTGTCCGTACCGCTGTGTTATTGGGAACAGCACGGAACTTAATGCCAAACTTTGTATACCACTAAGAGAGTTGATTGTAATGTCCGGAAACAGAATTACTTCGCTAAGATCCTTAAAAATGATTTTCAAAGTAAAATTCTCCTACCGCCAGAAATCTGAGGCAAATTTCTCCTGGGTTTCGGTAACATTTTGATTTTAGTAATACATTCTGATTACACAGTAACAGCGCTTTTCTCCGTCCAGATATTACATCGAACTCAGGCTTCATAACATTTAACATGTTTCACTACAATAAGATTCTCCATCTTCCACTATCCTGCAAATGGTTGCTATCCACCATAGCATATACTTGTTCCCTGCTCTACATTGTTCACAATGATAGCTTTACCCTCTGTGATTCAAAATACTGACCAGAGGGACAAGACCTTCTCATGAACAACAAGAAGAGGAAACATCTAAAATAATCCACCCTTGCGAATGACTTAGTCAAAGGCACATTGGTCCATAGTGTCGGACCAACAACATAACGTTATTATTATTGTTGGTGTTATTATTACGAATCAGCTGAAAGTATACATTCATCCATTCCAAGACGACTGGAAGTAGTTTCGAATGCGATTGGGATCTCACCTCCGTATTATCCATGGTAATGTTTTTAAATTTTTGTCTTTCCATATTTTTCTCCAACCCCTGTATATCAACAGGACCAAATCATAACTGCATTCGTGGAACCAACAAAGAATATATCCATTCATTCATCGGAAAATAATTATCCTACACTACTCACTCAAATCTAACTAACTACTTCAAGCCACATAATACACTTCCAAACGAATACTGCATTAATCCAGGGTGCCCACTGCCACATAAAATTATTATTATCATTATCTGCAGTACCCGAAACTGCCATGCATTTTCTCCGCCCATTACTTAACACACGTGCTCTCATCCTGCCCTGCCATTCTTCTTGTCAGTGATTTCCTCATATTCATCTCCTGTATGTATGTGTGTGTGTGTGTGTGTGTGTGTGTGTGTGTGTGTGTGTGTGTGTGTGTCTGGTTTTGGAGCTGACGAGCACTGAACTGCGAGGCGCGATGTTATCAACGCCGTTGCACATGTTAAAAGAAACCAATGTGGATAAAATTGCTCACATTGCTCTCACATAATGAAGACAAAATCATACTCCTTCACACACTCCCACAATACTCGCATTTGACCCACACAATCACACTACCTCGCACGCCTTACGACAAAGGTGAAGGGTAAAATGTGCTATGCTCGTGACAAATGTAAATGTCGTGTGACTAGGGCCTCCAAATGGCTCTGAGCACTATGAGACTTAACATCTGAGGTCATCAGTCCCCTAGAACTTAGAACTACTTAAACCAAACTAACCTAACCACATCACACACATCCAAGCCCGAGGCAGGATTCTAACTTGCGACCGCAGCTGTCACGCGGTTCCGGACTGAAGCACCTAGAAACGCTCGGCCACAACGGCCGGCCACTAGAGCCTCCCGTCGGCCGTTGGGTAGACCGTTTGCCGGGTGCAAGTCTCTCGATTTGACGCCACTTCGGCGACACAACATCCAGTCCCTGAGCTGAGAAAAATCTCCGATCCGGGAATCGAACCCGGGCTCTTAGGATTGACATTCTGTTTCGCTAACCACTCAGCGGACTGCTCCTGATTAAAACATGTGTAGAACGGCAGGGAAGCTAACAGAAAACCATAGGGAAATGTGACTGGCCGACCAATTATAAAAACTGAAAAAAAGTGGGCGAGCCATCCTACTACACATTAGGTACATCTCTCAAAAATCCTACGAAACATGCTCGACAAATCACCGAAAGCTTTAATCTGTAACCACATTAATTTGAAAATCAATTAAAATGGTGGATCTGCTGACAAATCTGCAGCTGCCCTCTTGTCCGAAATTAAAACACAGTCTAATAAAATGTGGCACACAATAATTTGTACGGCACGAGCACCACACATTGGAGGGTCATCTCGCCGACGCAACAATACAAGCGTCACAGGGCTGTGGCATATGCGAAGATGAGTAAGGAGGACCTCCTTCCGTCTGCGTAACCTGGAAGGAGGTGCGCAGTAACAACTGCAGTCTACGTCCTCAGTTATTTGCTGAATGTATTCCAATCTGCTTTCATTAAGTTTTTACCCTCTACAGCTCCCTCTAGTGCCATGTGAGTTATTAACCTTTGGAGAGGTTGGGAGCTCCAAAATTTTAGCAACCACGACCTTTTCTGATGGGGCAGGCAACGGTTTCGAAATTACTGCAGCAACAGAAGTACATTGACAAACACAGGTACTAGTTTGTGCGGCAGCGTCGGCTTTCTGAACTGGCTGCTTAAGAACTGAAGCGAATGACGTAGCGAACGTGGGAGCTGCTTGGCCCTGTACATCCCTTTGGCCTCACCATACGGGACGCGCTTTGTTGATTTTAATGTCTTGTATCTTCCTTTCTTCTTGCAGGTACTGCAGTCGCTATTCCAGATAGGGGGTTACCAAACACAATTACAATTCGGAGGTGATGGACAACCGAATCCTTCAGGTGCGGGCTTGCCGTATTTGTAATTGCCATATCCCTTACATCATAGAATAGTGTGCAGAAAGCGCGGGCATTTAAAACAGCACGCTGGGTTGGGGACATGTGGCTGCACGTTTACGCGGAGAAAATCTGCCTTGACATGCTCCGGGACTTACGTGCTATTAAAAGTCATGATGACCGAGTGGGATTTGACCAGATCGCTTTCCACCCTTTTCATAATATTGTGCGTCTCACCAATGCCTTCTTGGGTCAACTCAACTTTCAGTTATTATTTAGGAATTTCCTCCAGATCCCTGCACGTCACAACATCTTTGTTTCAGTTCAACGTGGCATGAAGCTCAGTTTCAGTGGCATACTGCCGAAGGCTTTTCGCTTTCTGTAGGTTTGTTGCTAATCGGGAGCTAGAGGTTACGACTAACAACGTCCCATTGCGCAACCGTCTAACAGATTTTAATGTACTTGGAACCCCCTCTAGAATCTGAAAGCTACCATCTCTTCGTTTAACTATCAATAGCACATACTGACTCGCAGATGAATAATATTTACAGACTTTCATAGTGACCAGTGTCAGACATTTTCTGAGTAAACATTGATTGACGAGTGACATAGAAGATATTTGCATTGAAAGATACTCCATGTGTTGTACCATGCGAGCAACGTAACTCCTTAAAAAAACTCAGAAATTGTACATGGCATTATTACGAGCAATTAGTTACGTATTATGTTTATATAATTTACTGCAAGACACGAACTGTCGAATTAGTCTGCCTTACCAAAACAAGTGCATAATGAAGAAGGGGAGGTAAAAATGAAATGAAAGTTCATTGTTTGGAACTTTTTGTGATGTTATTTCAATTATCAAATAGAGTAACATTCGATGAGTCCACATGTCAGTACGTCTTCCGGCCTAGACGCATGCACCAATTTGGAGTCATAAAGCCATCGTATCCTCTCCTGAGGCAAGCAGGCCCACAACCGTTGTAAATGATCATTGTTATCTTGGATACTTTCACTGGGACGGAGTTGACGTGGTAGCTGGCCCCACAAATCTTCTATTGGGGACGTAACTTGGCGTCGTACTGGTCACGGAAGAACCACAACGTCACACAGACATTTGGTAGAGACAAGTTCCATGTGTGACGGAGGATTGTCCTGCTGTATAATGAAACCAATATACAATAGTGTGATAGGAGACGCATGTGAACCCATGTTGTCCGTGACGTACCGTTGTACCATCAGAGCTGCCTCAGTTACTACCAGCTGTGATCTGAAGTCATACTCGATGGCTCCCGCAGCATGACACCAGAAGTAGTATACACCCATCAAAAAAAGTTTTGCATCACCACGGTTCCCAGAAGTCCTGAAGATAGACGTTGACTGTGGATATTGTAACGGTTCAGAGATGTCACTAAACCCACCCAAAGATGTAGCCAACCATACATGAGCAGCGCCTATTAGATGGAGTGGGTCAGAAAGCCGATCAGTTCCAGTCATTCCACCACAAAGGAGGTACGCGGCTCTCGTTGTCTGTAGTTCAACCGTACCTAGACGGTAAATATCGCGGTTCGGTCGCGTCCGCATTGTACTATGCCAGGAAGGCCTCCCAGCTAGGGAAGTGACCAGGCGTCTTTGAGTGAACCAAAGCGATGTTGTTCGGACATGGAGGAGATACAGAGAGAGAGGAACTGTCGATGACATGCCACGCTCAGGCCGCCAAAAGTCTACTACTGCAGTGGATGACCGCTACCTACAGATTATGGCTCGGAGGAACCCTGACAGCAACGCCACCACGTTGAATAATGCTTTCCGTGCAGCCACAGGACGCCGTGTTACGAATCAAACTGTGCCCAACTGGCTGCATGATGCGCAGCTTCATTCCCGACGTAAATGGCGACGTCCATCTTTGCAAACCATGAAGCGCGATATAGATGGGCAGAACAACATGCCGAATGGACCGCTGAGGACCGGTATCACGTCCTCTTCACAAATCAGTGTCGCATATGCCTTCAACCAGACAATCGTCGGAGACATGTCTGGAGGCAAACCGGTCAGGCCGACCACCTTAGACACACTGTCCAGTGAGTGCAGTAAGGTGGAGGTTCCCTGCTGTTTTTGGGTGGTATTATGTAGGGCCGATGTACTCCCCTGGTGGTCATGGAATGCTCCTTAATGGCTGTACGAAAAGCGAATGCCATCCTCCGACCGATAGTGCAACCATATCGGCAGCATATTGGTGAGGCATTCGTCTTCACGCACGACCATTTGCGCCCCCATCGTGCAAATCTTGTGAGTGACTTCCTTCAGGATAACGACATCGCTCAACTAGAGTGGCCAGCATGTTCTCCAGAAATGAACTCTATCGAAAGGGCCTGGGATAGATTGAGAAGGACTGTTTATGGACTACGTAAGCCACAAACCTCTCTGAGGGACCTACTCCGAATTGCCGTTGAGGAGTGGGACAATCTGGACCAACAGTGCCTTGATGAACTTGCGGATGGCATGCCACGACGAATACAGATATTCATCAATGCCAGAGAAAGTGATAAGGGTTTTAGAGGTACCGGTGTGTACAATAATGTGGACCACCACCTCTGAAGATCTCGCTGTATGGTGGTACAACATGCAATTTATGATTTTTATGAACAATAAAAAGGGCGGAAATGATGTTTATGTTGGTCTCTATTCCAATTTTCTGCACAGGTCCCGGAACTCTCGGAACCTGCGTGATGCAAAACTTCTTTTCATGTGTGTAGCTCTGTTACTTCAAAACATTGGACCTCTCCATAGGTCTTCATCACAGTTGCTGACGATGTTTACCTAGGCTAGCACAGAACCGCGATTCGTGGTTGACTACAATGCGACGCCATTCATAAGCAGTACTAGTTTCCTAGTCACGGTACTTTTCTCGATGCAGCCATTTATGTTGTGGTGTTAACATCAGCCTACGCTTGGGACGGTTATCCCATAGTCCAGTTGCTGTTACTGTTCGACTGACGGTGCGGCATGACGCAGAATTTGGAATCCATTACTTGTTCTCGGATGGTAGGTGCTCACGTGAAGATGTTGCGATGTGCTTCGTTCACAATAAGGTGATCCTCCTTGAGCTAGTTGCACATGGTGAACCGAAACTTTCACGACCTGTATGTTTGCCCTCATGTTGCACGCAGATAAGTGTTGGCCCACTGCCACCCAAATGCCCCACAAATCCTTATACTGCTCAATTCGACCAGACGGATAAATGGACGTCCACAATGAGGACACTTCCACACGCTATCTCACACGAGTACGTCGCAGCTCCATGTTCTTCACAGCGATCACCCTAATCTGAGGCTGTTCGCGCCTATTAATAACTTCCATGCCGGCTAACACCACTAAACACGAACAACACTAATGCACTCTAGTGACCGTTCAACCAGTTACAGAGATTTGTGACACTATTTTTCTATTTACCCGCTTAGGTGCACGTGTATAAAGTTATACTGTCATCGGATCATGACTTGTGGGTGCTTAACCATCTTTGTCAAACGGTTTATTATACCTGCAGCAATATTCTTGATATTTACAAGAACCTAGAGGAAATAATACGGTTGGAAGACCAGGAACTAAGTGATCGTATTAAAAATAGGGTGTATCACGGGAATGTAGTCTTTCGCCCCCTTCTATTCAATCTACACAGAGAAGAAGCAATGGTGGAAATAAAAGAAATGTTCAAGATTCACTGATTTTGCTATCGTCAGAGAAAGTCAAGAATGATTACAGGATTTGTTGTAAAGAATGAACAGTGTAATGAATACAAAATATGGATTAAGAAGGAATTGGAAAAAGCCAAAAGCAAAGAGAAGCAGCACAAACGAGAGTTTCTTTTAAATGCGAACATTTTTGGCTGGACTTTACCATGGCTGTTATTGGTATTGAATGAAATAACCGATTTACTGTTACCAGTCACTGTTTGTTAATATCAGCAACGCGTTTCGGTGGTTTAAACTTTCATAATCAGGTGGATATACATGTGTTAGTGTGACATATGTATGTACTGCGTTACGATTTTGCGGTAACTTGTGGCACTGTTTCCACTGATTGCTGACTCCTTTCTCTGTCGTAATACATCACATGTAAATTGTTATGACAAAATGTGTATTACTAACATACGTAAATCCACCTGATGATCAAGGTTCAAACCTTTGAAACACTTTGTGGATATAAATAAATTAACAGCGATTACTGACAGTAAATTTACCGTTTCATTCGAGAAATGCAAATAGTAAGAACCTTAACATCAGAATTGGTGGTCATGAAGTAGACCAAGTGAAGAAATTCCGCTAGCTTCGAAGCAACATAATCCATGATGGGTGAAGCAAGGAGAAAATATGGACCAGACTAGCACAGGCCAAGAGGGTTTACTTCGCCAAGACAAGTCTACTGGTACGACGAAGAAATTTCTGAAGATGTACCTTTGGAGCACAGCAATATATTGTAGTGAATCATGAACAGTCCTATAACTGGAACAGAATCGAAGGGTCTGAGATGTGGTGCTACAGAACAATGTTGAAAATCACGTAGACTGATAAGATAAAGAATGATAAGGTTTTCAACAGAAATGACGAGGAGAACGTCTGGAGAGCACTACGAAGAAGCAAGGACAGAATGATAGATTGTGTTAAAGCATCAGGGAATAACCTCCTCAGTACCAGAAAAAGGAAACAGCTGTAGGGAAAGACAGGCACTGGAATAAATCCAGCAAATAACTGGACGTGTAGAGTGCAAGTACTTCTCTGGAATTAAGGAGTTGGCAAAGGATAGGGACGATTGGCGGGCATCATCAAATGAGTCACAAGACAGTTGACGCAGAAAAAAAGTATTTTCTGTTTGTTTCAAATTGGAAATAATCTTGTCAATATGTTATACTGTCTTTGGTGCGTGTTTCCTTTGATCATCATCATAATAACAATAACCATCATCAGTAGCAGCAACCATTAGACGTTCACCAAAGAACTACCAGGACCACCTATAATGTATCCCTCCGGTAGTATGTCCCGTCAACCTCCATTTCAATTTCAGTACAGCACTGAAAATGCCTTTGACTTGAGCCTGTTACACGGTATTTTTTTTCCTTGACTCTCCTACACATTCTCAACGCTCACTGCAATCTTTCCCATCTACACAGTCTCCTTTGGATAAATCCTGACGGTTTGAAGTGGATTGTCTTACTTTGTCGTTATCGTGCGTAAAATAAGCCACACCTGCTACATATTATTTGCCTGATTAGGCAGGCGACCGTCTTATTTCTAAATTCTTCCTTACTACGCTAAACTCTTCCATCTAACTGAACATCAGTTTCAAAACATAAAGATGACAAACGTGTGCCGTCTTCTGATTTGTACAAAACAGTGTTGCATGTATAATTCGAATGAAGCTTCCATTCCGTGATAAGCAGTCTTACTTAAAGTTTCTTATGTGTCACGATTCTGTTTGTACAGTCCGTTCCAGCTGTCGCATCTAAATCGGGGAGTGAGGTATGGTAATCAACATGATAGTTACCGAAAACATAACACTTTCGGAAGATACAATCCGTCGATTCTTTTATTGCGTACGTTTCGGCTATTTGCAACATGGTCTTCGGAATAACATAATGAAATGTAAAGAAACACAACATCGCCATTACTGTCTTTATCTTCGTACCAGCTACAAAAGCGCATAATCTTCAAAAATGCTTCAAATAACATAGTTGTTGTTAAAACATACGAGTCTCTCTCAGGCAGACAATAATGTAACGCTAAGAAATTATTTACAATTGTCTCAGCAAAACTGGATAAATTCTCAAAAGCATCAATTTAACATCGCAACCGCTTTGCTGTTCGATCATTCTGTTTCACTCGAAAGCAGAAAAGTGCTCTCACTCCAAGTTGAAAACTTGAGACCTTGACTAGTTTTATACTTCGCAACAAATATAACTGTCAAAAGTTTTCTGAACGAGTAACAGGGTGACGGGAACTGTTAGTGTGTTGCGCAAATGAAACAAATACTTCGAAACGGATATGCAGCAGTGCACTCAAGCAGATATCCGTGCATTGCAGTTCGTGAGCTGTAAACCCTTCTCTGTAGAGCGCTAGGCAAAGAAACTCCACGTGAACAGAGAGACTGTTACGCTTAGGACACGGAATTCACACGGACAGGCAGCTTCGCAAAGACACAGACTGTGTAAAGGTACATCTCTTACCGTACGTACTATAACTACAGGAATGCAGTTATCAGTATTAACAATATTCCACACCCACAGAATACATTTTCCTTTTTTATCCAAAGTATAATACTGCGAGACAGTCAAGATAATTTCTTTCCGAACGACCACTATCATTGCATTTTCAAATCTGTCTCCTCTTTAATCCTATGTCACCTTCAAGCAATATTAACACGCTTGTAGATGTACACAACCTTGTTGGTATATCCTTTTCCCTTTGGCCTTCAGGGAATGTATGATTTTACTCCTGTTGTTTGAATTATTACTGGTAGTTTACTAATGAGTAACACAACACTATCTAGATAATTCTTTTATCAGCTCAGTATACGTTTTTTCTATCTACGTCTACACCGACTCTGCATGGGACAGTGAAATGATTACTTTTTTGAAACCACGTAATTTTGTCCAGTTGCCACCCATAAGAGTGAAATTTGGCTCTAAGGTACATACAATCTTCCTAGGAAACGGTGGAAAAGCGTGGCGCACTGCAACATCACTATCAGACTCGGTGACACTTCAAAGGGGAAAGTGTCGACGTATACGAAAAAAACGGGTCTCAGCTCAGAAGCTCATGTGAGATGCATGGTGGGGTAACGGTGTCACATTGGAACCAAATTTGGCTACAATTCTGCGCAGTCGCATAATTGACGTGTCACAAGGTGGGTAGGTTGTCACACCCTCACTTACCCACATTTCACCTCGCCTTTCGGCATGTCTGCGATGGAGAACTTCGACGCCTCAGGAAAGAAGGGCGTCATCTTCCCGTGAGGTGGCAGTCACTGAAACAAAGGCGGGCTTCTTTGCGACGAGATCTATTTAAGAAATTTCAATCAACAACTTACTCTTCCGAATGCGAAAATATTTTATTGGCACCCACCTACAAAGGGAGAAATGATCATCATAATAAAATAGGAGATATCAGAGCTAGAACGGGAAGATTTAGGTGTTCCTTTTTCCCACGCACCATTCGAGAGTGGAGTGGTAGAGAAGCAGTATGAAAGTGGTTCGATGAATCGTCTGCCAGGCACTTAAGTGTGAATTACAGAGTAACGATGTAGATACTTCTTTTTACCCATGTGAAGCCTATGTATAAGTGACATGAGGGAGAGTACATGACATCTCCATGGCCGTGGACAGCGGTCACTCGTTTGTGCCATTCGGCGAAACAGCATTTCCGACAACTAAGCGAACTGCAGTCCCGTCCACACCAGTATGATAGGCCACGCACCTGGCGGGCCGTACAGTTTAACATGGTATCCGAACAACATGTCTTTCCTGGCTTATCTTCATATCGTTGAGAGGTGAAAGCTAGGTTAGAGACAGACTGAGAAATGACGGTGGTTCGATGAGGATGCTACCCTTGCCTTGCCTTCTAGGCAAGAGCTTTACCACTAGATCACCAGACTGGACTTCCACTGCACTGAACTAAAACCGTGGTATGCTATGACTCTAATACCAAGGAGACAGATTTGGAAACAATCAAGTGGCACAAACACCTGAGTGTAACAGATTCCATGTGTATGAAATGGAAGGATCACACAGGCCTGTTAGCTAGTATATCAAATGCCACACTTCGATTGGTTGGTAGAATATTAGGGAAATGACATTAGCCTACAAAAGGGGCTGGCCAGAATACACTAATGGGACCCGTCCTCGAAAACTGCTCAAATGTGGGGCCCATACCAAATACGGCGAACACGAGATACTGATCGGACGCAGAGAGGGTAGATATAAGTTCACAGGTTTCTTTGATCCATAGCAGACTGTCACAAAACAAGCAAATCGGCTTACGCTTGAAGATAAACGAAAAGTATCCCGAGAAGGCTTACTTATAAAGTTTCAACACACAGTTTTCAGTGAGGGATATGAGAATATATTATAACCGCCTACATATGTCTCCATAGGGATCGTGAGAACTTGATTAGACTAATTACAGCTTCCACAGAGGTGTTTAATCAACCAGTCTTCAAGCGCTCCATACGTGAGCTGAACGGGAAGAAGCCCTAATAACGCGCAGGTTAGAAAATAGCTTCTGCCTTGTATTTCTTGATGAGTTGCTGACTATGACTGTAAATACAGATATATTCAGGTGGCGGACGCCACAAGCTGACAATAAGAGGAGACGACTTTCTTTTAGGACGTCTGCCATACAGCCAAGGCAAAAACCCCGAAAACTAAGGTCAGAAACGAGTGAAGAAAAATATTTTGAATTGAATTCTGGTAGGGGAGGGTCTTGTATCTAGAAGTCATTATACCTAGGCCGGCCACGGTAGCCGAGCGGTTATAGGCGCTTCAGTCCAGAACTGCGCGACTGCTACGGTCGCAGGTCCGAATCGTCCCTCGGGCATGGATGTGTGTGATGTCCATAGGTTAGTTAGGTTTAATAAGTTCTACGTTCTAGGGGACTGATAACTTCAGATGTCAAGTCGCATAGTGCTCAGAGCTATTCATTATACGAAGAAGTATATTATGTATTTATGTCGGTACTTCATTCTAGTGACTGATTTTAGAATCACATAAATAAATGCGATCTATACACCGCCATAAACAGTTCCCGACAATTTCAACAGTTTTCCTTGTTCTCAGACACGAGCCTCTGTTTAGTGCAGTATCTGTTCTCTCTCTACAAATTGAAAAGCTGTATAATATACAAGCGAACTTGGCAATGTTTCTCAATTGCCAAATATGGATACACGTACTAGTTGAATAGTCCCCTTTAGAAAAATTATACACGATTGTGCTTAAACTGACACACGATATTTTTAGCGCAACGCAATCTGACTTTCAATAATCCCTACAAAAGAATGGCCCTGACTAACATTAACCTATACCTTTCACAAATCACTTACCTCACCAAAAATCTTCGCTACTCGAACTACTGCAATACAGCGAGCGCCACTACTGCCAGCTAACTAAAAGATTCAAACTACGGAAGTCAGTAACTACTGATAGGGATAGTTAGCAAATGAAAGACTTCAATAGAGAACAAACAATGTATTTACCTTAATAGTCATAATATATATAGCAGTTCATGGCATCCAGTCTTACAAATTTCAAAACTCAACCATCTCTCTCCCCACATCCACCACTGCTGGCGGCTCACTTCCAACTGCGCAACGCTACGCATTGTTAGCATCCAGCTGCCGTTGCCCAACGCTACAATGGCAGACAATAACGCAAACCAGCCACAGACTGCACATGGCACAGCCAGTGATATTGATACAGAGCGCTACGTGGCGGCGGCGTTACCAATAAAAAAACCTAAACAGCCTACTTACATAGCCCCCATGCTCCCCACAAAAAAATTTACAAATTGGTTTGGGCAGTGGCCAATACAGATTTGAATTTTTTTTAATATTATGATTACAATAACAAAGAAATCAAATGCACACACTTATTGATACAATGTTGGTCAAAAGCTAAAATTTTCTCCCAGTCCATGAAGACAGTCCTGATCGTTCATCACAGTAAAATTGCAGTGTTTTTCTCAAAGTCTAAGCAATAAAATAAATTGCATTTGGAAGTAGTGGATTTCTATGCAGTCTTGAAGAAGTAGTGTTGTCCTTCCAACGGAAAGACAGTACTGACTCTTGACATGCAGACAGGTAATGGGCCACAGCAGAGTCAGTCAACGTTGAAGACTATTGGTAGGTAGGTCATCACAGAGCAGACCCATTGTAGTCCTGGTAGAGATTACTATTTGTGGGCCACCAGAGGTGCAGACCCACTGCAGCCCTTGTAGAAATAATGGTATTGGTGGGTCATCAAAGGTGCTGACCCACTGCAGTCCTTGTAGAAGTAATGGTATTGGTGGGTCATCAAAGGTGCAGACCCACTGTAGTCCTTGTAGAGACGGACAGCAGCCATCTGTTGCAACTGTGCAGGTGCACAATCACCATTGAAGAGTCTGGCAGAGAATATAGCAAGTCCATCAACCACCACTTGTGCACGCACATAGTTTTTGGAATTGTCCTTTGAACCAGCAATGCTGTTAACCAGTCCCTTGCTGCATTATTAACACACGTGCAAACACTATCAGTCCCTGCTTCTCACATATTGTCCATATACTATGGCCAACAGAAATGTGTGCAGTGAAATGTAACTTACAAGTTACTTAATCTGATGAACTGGTTTCAATTAGGATTTTATAACATAAGAATACAATAACAAAGGTACAAAATACATCATTAAAAACATAATAATACAGATAACATTTGTAGTAAAACAGGCTTTAGAAAAGAATAGAAATAAACATGCACATCAGTGTTACAAAAATTATGACATAAGTACATAAATAAAGATCAGAATAACTTTTGAAACATCAACTTCACATATGAGCAACAAAACAGAACAGATAAATAATGTCTAAACATGTTTACAAAGTAAATAACTTATTATCAGAAAAATTCTACAACGTAACTCGTATCAGCTAAACACACAAAGACAAGAAAAAATACAAATTCACATAGCGTAATAACACAAAATACGGGAAAGGGTTTGTTTTCAGGGTGACATTTGGTACTGCAGTCCAACGCAAAACTTCATTCTGTAGATCTTTCGTCGTATCTCAACATTTGTTTCCCTAAAAATATCCTATCCAAGCATGCTTTCTGTATTTTGTTCACATCCTCTTTCAAAAATAGTTTCTCTCCACTGTACACTACTTTTTTGGCCAAATCATTTTCTTATAACTTCTCAATGCATTTCTTCAAATTCCTCATAGTTAGGTTCTTAAATAGTCTGCCCCCTCTTAAGCTAACTTAAACCTACTGAGCTCAGATGCTAAGCTAAGGGACGAGGCAATGCAGCAGCACAAAACAATTAATACTAACAGCAATTTAAAATATGAAAGTTGTCAAAGCAGGCAGCAATATTACAACTAATATAAGGCAATCAAAAAAGGCGTGTCGTATTTCCGATTCTTTCTAAAAAGGAATGTCAATAGCACGGTTAATGCCCCCCCCCCCCCCCCTTTATTTTTTCCTAAGGGCTTTCTTTTGTCAGGTGGCTGTCGCGCAGCTGGGTGCCCACGACGCTTTACATGCAGGTGGTCACTTACCTGTCTTACCGAAATATTTACAACACCAGTTTTCGATACAGTGGCAGTCTCATATAAAAATATTTCACAGGTCGAGAATTTGCGTTTCAAATCTGTAGAAACAAAATCCTATAAATATAACTGTCCATAAAATTTTCGCCAGCATAGTGATACATTCAGGCATATCCACACATTTCATAACTCTTAACGATTCTCGGTTTCCAACACCCTTTTTCACAAACCAGAGTCCCTAACCACTACTCATTATTCCTTGCCTTATTCGTCGACACTTCTTCAATATTTCATCATAACAGATACGTAGCATAACCAAATAACTCATATAGCACCAGCTTAAACATACCTCAGCAGCATAATTCACATCGTCGTCGTAATAATATCATAAGACCTCAGTCAAATCTCAAAAACGTCGTAGCATTCTGCAATAATTTCAAAACCTAAAAAAAAATTCTCTGCTCATGTTAATAGTGTCATCTACCTCTAACGTACTTTAAAAATCATGATCTCATACTAAATACGTCATTCAAAGCTCTCATAGTATCACAATGGTTCCGAAAAAGTATGAACAGTTCACAAAGTACAAAAAAAAAAATACAATTTCATAAGTGGGAAGTTATCCACCTGCATAATTGTGTAGTAAACATGTGTCACTGACGTAGTAAAAAGATGTTTGTTTCTGTGTCAAATAATCAGATAGTTGTGTAATTCGGTGTTAGAGAAATATGGTACCGATGTGTAAAATTGTATAAGCAAATACCATATTACCGAGGGCTCCTTGTGCTTGCCAAACACATGATACACAAAGTAAGCGTGTACCCCCCTGAGGATTAATGTAATTATATCCTCAGATGTTACAGATTACAGCAATGGAATGAAATGTATCACGGAAAACCTTTGTATCATTGTACTTCAAATATCTTTAAAAATAAATGTTTTAAGTACAAAATTAATCACTCAAATACGTGTACTGTAGCGTTAAACTGTGCGTCTTGTTGTAAGATAATCTCTGTGGAAGTGTCGTAGTTATCGTCCTCCGAAAGCTAAGTTCTGCAGAAGTCAATGTACTTACCTCACGATAAACAAAAGTGAAATGCTGTGTGCATAGATATCGTAGTTATTACGTACAGTACCGTGATCAAGAAAGTACTACACTGTAACGTATTGTTGTGCTACAAAAAAAGGCTGTCTTATTGTAGCTACACCACAAAGTTACTACTAAAACATGTTTTCCTTTCCTGAAGAATTCAGAAAAATGGTGCAGATATAAAGCAGATACAGCACAAAATCGACAATGTATTGTGTCACACATTAGTAGCGTCATGATATAATTGTGTAGCTGTCAAAGAAACCAAATATTAAGTCATCTTTAATCCCACAGAAAGTACTTCAAATAAAGAATGTCTTTTCAAGTAAACCAAAATGTTGCATGAAAATCTCATTAGTAGTGCCGGTATACGTTCTAAGTATGTGAGCCTTATAGTCGTTACGTGATCGTGCAACTAATAAACAAGAATGTACAAATAACAACACTGTGTCGTTTGTTCACTATAACTATGCATTCGTAATTTCTGTTTAAATAAGTTCTCTTGGTACTTGACTGGATAATTATCTTCAAACATTGCAGATTATCTTTCAATAATCGGTTTTACATGTGAAATGTGGTGTAAAACTTTACTCTTCCTAGTACGCAGAGTTTCAACTTCAACGCAGTTATCATGTGGTAAACGTCGGTAAAGCGGTAAACAATACTGGAGTTTTTCTTAAGGTTAGCGCCTATGTTATTTTTCTCTGAGCCAGCAGGCGCACGTGGCTGCCTGCGGTGCGAGTCATTGTCTGCTCATCTCTTTGTTGGCGCGCGCCGTTATTGGGATTAGGAGACGTAACTTCTACAAATTCACCTTGACGAGAAGGCCTTGCCCTGTTTGAAACCCGCCAGTTCTGATGAAATTCAGGTCTGTCGTTATGATTATATCGTGTGTCGTCATGTCGGTAGATTCCATAGTTTCTTTCTTGTCGGTCACGTGGTGGAGAATTTCTCCCTGAATTATCACTGCACGGTGGGCTGTTGCGTCTGAAGTTATTCTGTCTCCTGTGATAATAATTGTTCCCATATTGTCTGTTTGTATGGTTGTCAAATTCATTACTACGGAAATGCGATCTTTCTCTGTAACTATTACTCTGCCAGTGGTTGTCATGTGGGTGGTGTCTGGTTTGGTTACGATTTGTGTTGTGAGAATAGCCTTGTCGTATCCAGTTATTGTTTCTTTCATCGCGGAATTGTGACGCATGTGACCTGTAATTGTTGTGCTCCTGTTTTCGCGTTCCGCGATTGTCAGTGTCAATTTCCAGTTCTTGTAACAGTCCCTGAAAAGCTTCAATGTCGTCTTTGCAACGTCCTGCCAAAATAATATGTCGTAAATGTTCAGGTAATTTGATTAAGCAAATGCGGATGAGTTCTGAGGGGCTGTATGGGTTTGAAAGATACTGATTCTTACGTAACATGTCTTCAAAATATTTCACAAGACTGGAAAATTCAGATTGTTCGAAATGTTTCATCATAATGATGCTATGTTTTACTTGGTCTTGTGTAGCTTGAGACCAATATGCTGAGAGGAAGGCATGATAAAATTCTCCTTCACTGTGACAATCGTGAATGACCGATCGCATTCTTACAGCTCGTTCATCCTCCAAGTAGCCACACATAAATTCTAATCTGTGCTGCAGTGACCAGTTGGGAGGACAACAATGACAGAATTGATGAAGCCATGCTCGTGGATGAATGTCGTTGCCAGAATTCTTAAATGTTTTGAATTTACGTGTAGTAATGAACAGCTTATAGTCAAAATCATCATGTCGGCGAGTCGCATGTCGGTCATTGTTACATCGTTTCGGCGGTTCCATCTCAAAATTCAATGCGCCTTGCCAATTTCCTTCATAATTTCCGAAGTGTACTGTGTTATTGTTTTGTGGTTGTTCTGTATTTCTATGTCCCTTTTCCCGTATTGGAGCGCGAGTGTCCTCTGAAATATGTAATTCTTGTATTACTTGAGCCAACTGATCTTGTACTTCCCGCATTTCTCTTTTGTACTGTGTGTTGATTTGATTTTGATTCTGTTTGAATTTTCTAATTTGTTCATACTCTTCAGTGTCAGTGAAGGCTACAGGTTTTGTGTCATTCAGATCATCAGCTACCTTTGTAGATAAGTTAGTGAACTGATCTGAAAGTCCGGCTACTTTATCCGATAGTGAAATTATTTCCTCTGTGTGGTTTTCTGAACCAAGTTTCAGAGTGTCCATTTGTGTTGAAATCGTATCTACTGTCTCCTTTAAATTTTCCTGAGTTTTTGCAAGTTGCATAACCGAATCGGTAGCTGCAACTGAGTCAATTTTAGGTTGCAAGGTCTCATGATTTTCATGAACAATAGTTTGCAGTTCTTTTATGGTTGCTTCGTGATTCTGTAATGTATTTTCATGCCGCGAAAAAATAGGTTGAAAATGCTCACACATTTGTGTTTTTACGTCATTACAGACTTTTTGACATTTCGATTCAATGTTATGTAACTCATTAGTTAAATCTTCAAGTGTTCGTTCAAGTGTGGTGTCTAACTTTTGAAGCTTTTGCTGTGTTTTTCTCTGATTTTGATCCATTGTGTCTAACTTTTGAAGATTTTGTTCCATTGTGTCTAACTTTTGAAGCTTTTGTCCCATTTGTTGCATTAATTGTAATAACAATAACTGGTTTCTGAAACTTGTTCCTCAGTGCTATTTGGCAATGCATTTGAACCGGCAATATTCGCAGTTTGAAAAACAGAAAAAGTGCCTTACTTAATTGAGAAAACGGTGAGGACGCAAAACCTGAATCTGCAGTATTTTCAAGATTGTGTCCTGTCATTTCGGAATCCTCAGGCGAGCTGTTGCCGATCGATCGATCGATAATGCTTCCTTGTTCACTAATTGTTTCACTGCCTACACCATTATTTGCAGCGCGCTCCATTTCCCTATGCATAATTACCAAATTACTACTTTGAACATTAGGTAATTCATTACATGGTGGCGCTAACATACTGCTTTCGTCTTCACTGTCATTTCTCAGTTGGAGCCTAGTATTACGTTTTTCACACACCATTATTGTCAAAATATTTCACACGATAACACAGAAAAACACAATTTGAAGAGAAAAAATAAGAGAACACATTAAAGTAGCACTGAAAATAATATCTAGTTAATTGCAAACGCAGATGCAAAATACTTCATGCAAATTTACATGCATGCCACAACTGTTTTACTGTGCAGCAATGAAAAACTACAACTACAGAGGAAATTCTCTCTACAATTACGCGCTAGCAATAAACAAAGGCTACAGTAACTACACAAACTACAAGAAAAAATGTCAGAAGATTCCAGTGAGGTATCCTCGACTAAGGGTCGACATATGAAACGTCTCCTTTAGAAAAATTATACACGACTGTGCTTAAACTGACACACGATATTTTTAGCGCAACGCAATCTGACTTTCAATAATCCCTACAAAAGAATGGCCCTGACTAACATTAACCTATACCTTTCACAAATCACTTACCTCACCAAAAATCTTCGTTACTCGAACTACTGCAATACAGCGAGCGCCACTACTGCCAGCTAACTAAAAGATTCAAACTACGGAAGTCTCTAACTACTGATAGGGATAGTTAGCAAATGAAACATTTTAATAGAGAACCAACAATGTATTTACCTTAATAGTCATAATATATATAGCAGTTCTTGACATCCAGTCTTACAAATTTCAAAACTCCGCCATCTCTCTCCCCACATCCACCACTGCTGGCGGCTCACCTCCAACTGCGCAACGCTATGCACTGTTAGCATCCAGCTGCCGCTGCCCAACACTACAATGGCAGACAACAATGCAAACCAGCCACAGACTGCACATGGCACAGCCAGTGATTATCATACAGAGCGCTACGTGGCGGCGGCGTTACCAATAAAAAAACCAAAACAGCCTACTTACATAGTCTCCACTTCCCCTCACCCTGTCCATTTGTTCCTCCCCCCTCTCTTTGCTATCTCCTCCTCCTCTTACCCCACTCCTCCTGTCTCTGTGCCTTATCTCCTCTCCACATTTTCTGTCCTTCTACTCATTCTCGTTCACTCCATTCATCTCCTCCTTATCCTAATCTGTTTAAAAAAATTGTGTGAGATTTTATGGGACTTAACTGCTAAGGTCATCAGTCCCTAAGCTTACACACTATTTAACGAAAATTATCCCAAGGGACTCGAACCTCCGCCGGGACCAGCCGCACAGTGAATTCGTAAGTAGGTTGTAATTATTTGTATATGGGTAATGAGAGACATCTCCGGCCCATGTGTCTTTGTGCGTAGCAACTTCAGTGACAGTATTTCGCATAGTTTTGATCTGCGAATTGGTATGATTACAAAGTTTCGGGCGATTCAGATGCTGAAGTCAATCGATCAAGATCTTTTCGAGATTTTTGGTAATTACCTTAACCTACGTTTCTAGCATTTGTAGAGATAGAGAAGGCTTATTACAATATTGTCAGAAGTACTCTCTTTCAAATTCTGAAGGTGGCAGGGATCAAATACAGGGAGCGAAAGGCTATTTACAATTTGTAGAATAGCCAGATGACAAATATAAGAGTCGAGGGGCATGAAAAGGAAGCTGTTGTTGGGAAGAGAGTGAGACAGCGTTGTAGCCTATCGCCGATGTTATTCAATCTGTATACTGAGCAAGCAGTAATAGAAAAAAAATTGGGGTAAGAATTAAAATCCATAGAGAAGAAATAAAAACTTTAAGGTTTGCCGATGACATTGTAATTCTGTCAGAGACAACAAAAGACCTGGACCAGCAGCTGAACGGAATAGACAGTGTCTTGAAAGCAGGATATAAGATGGACATCAACAAAATCAAAACGAGGATAATGGAATTTATTCGAATTAAATCGGGCGATGCTGTGGGAATTAGATTAGGAAATGAGACGCTTAAAGTAGTAGACGAGTTTTGCTATTGGGGGAGCAAAATAACTGATGGTGGTCGAAGTAGAGAAGATATAAAATATAGACTGCCAATGACAAGGAATGCGTTTTTGTAGATGAGAAATTTGTAACATCGAGTATACATTTAAGTGTCAGGAAGTCTTTTGTGAAAGTACTTGTATGGAATTTAGCCACGTATGAAAGTGAAACATGAACGATAACTGGTTTAGACAAGAAGAGAATAGAAGCTTTCGAAATGTGGTGCCACAGGAGAATGCTGAAGGTTAGATGGGTAGTCACGTAACTAACGAGGAGGTAATGAATAGAATTGGGGAGAAGAGGAATTTGTTGTGGAAGAACTTGAATATAACAAGGAATCGGTTTGTAGGACATGTCCTGAGGCATCAAGGGATCACCAATTTAGTATTGGAGGGCAGAGTGGGGTTAAAAATCGTAGAGGGCGACCAAGAGATGAATACACTAAGCAGATTCAGAAGAATGTTGGTTGCAATAGTTACTTGGAGATGAAGCAGCTAGCGCAGGATAGAGTAGCATGGAGAGCTGCATCAAACCAGTCTCTGGACTGAAAACCACAACAACAACACCTTAAACAACGACTTGTCTTTGTATAGTAGAATAGTTTAAAGCTATTTGAACTATATTATTAACTCTTGAGGTACAGAATGTTACGGCGAGAAAAGGGTTATAAATTTTATAATTATTTATATAACATGTGTACAGTTACGCCTTAGTTAGCTGGTCATGCATCATCTTCTACCTTGAAACACAGTATCTAATACCAGGGAAGATGTGGTAGCTGCAAATAAACTGAGCTTTTATTTCGTAACAATTTTACCTGTCTTGGAAATGTAAATATGTGGAACTTTCCAACAGCTTTTATTTCAAAATGTATTTAAGTCTTAACTGGATTTTGATAACACTTCTGCTAATTTGATTTCACCTACTGATTGTCCGACCCCCGTAGCTGAGCGGTCAGCGAGACACAATGTCAGTCCTAAGGGCCTGGGTTCGATTTCCGGCTGGGTCGGAGATTTTCTCCGCTCAGGGACTGTGTGTTCTATTGTCCTAAACATTATCATTTCATCCCCATCGACGCGCAAGTCACCGAAGTGGCGTCAAATCGAAAGACGGAACCGGCGAACGGTCTACCCGACGGGAGGCCCTAGTCACACGACATCTCTCTATCCATCTACTGACTGCTGGCGTATGGCAACAGAGAGACTATTAAATACAGTACTGGCAAGATTCACTCGGTTGCAACGCTTTTAAACATCAACAGAATATTTATTCTTAGGTACACGGTCATGTTTTCAAATTTGGAAAAGTCTTTAATTTTACGGAATAAGTTTTGTAATTTCAGAAAAAGTTATTACTATCGTTTAAAAATGGAATAAGAAAATGCGTTAACCTTCTATTACAGGGCTGACTAGAAACAGAAGTCTGAAAAGTGACCCAGCGTACAATACTCTGCGTTGTAATAAGTCCCAGACAAAAGCTCTAAACCCTATTGCATATGATGTGGTATTTATCTAGAACACAGAGTACACTGGATGATGTGCTCGTAACTACTGTATGTCGCTGGTGATAACAGGAGATGTGACCGACAGCGATTATTTTTGTTACTACAACTTTTACAAGTGTTTAACTAATTAGCTAGAGTGTACAGAAAATGGGAAGCTTGCTCTGTCTGATACAATACAATCTGGCGGTTCATTTTCTGGTTAGAACGTAAACACCAATTAGCATGATATGTTTTAGTATCTGCATCAGTACTTATAATACAACTATTAAACCGTTGGGTATGTTTAGCTGACTGTTTGTACACGCAAAAATCCAAAAATTGCTACACGATTTTTATGATGTTTTCACTGGTAAACTGAGCGTGGCTTGGAAAAACATACAGGCTTTATTAAATGAGAGTCAGAATTCGGAAAAGAGTTATCGTAATCTAACGTTTGTCTAATATCGTCTACCCAGCTTTGTAGTTCGGATTTTTACCTCAGTGACACGAACATTGAGGCGTAGCACACGAAAGGATTTTCTGTCACCATGGCATCATTCACGTTTAAGAGTGACTTTATTTTGACTGTAACATAAAATCGTCAAATGAGTTTTACAAACCATCAGTATTTTTACTTGTGTGTAGTTTACAAATCCTCGTTTATTGTCACTTGATTTATGTAAAAATCGTCACTATCGTTTTCCTATATATTTTTTACTGAATGATCTGCTATAGCCACCATTCAAAGTCCTTCATCCGCCCCATCCTTTGTTATGCCCACCCCACCGCGATACCTGCCCCTCCCACCTAATATAGGTCACTTCACATCCGTGAACGCCATGCACTCCGCCTCGCCTCTCCCATCCGTCTTCCCTCCCCCACGCGGATCCTTTACGACTTGATCCCTTTCCTGCACCTCTTCCTTTTCCTCGAATGGATACAGATCCTCTACACCTCCCGTAAGCTCGATCCTCCCCACCCACTTGTCTCTCCCATCCTCTCCCACCCCATCCTGCTGCTGCGCCTATACTCTTGTGTCCCACCTGATCTTCATTTCCACCCTCTCCACACCCTTGCCCAAGGTGGCTTCCACCAACTCCTCCTTCCTGATGATGTCCTCGTTGCATCCTATTAGCTCTCATCTTCTCCTTCTTTTCCTACCTCCCCACTTTTCCTCCACGGCTTCCTCTCTCCTTCCTTGCCTTTCTTTCTACCTCCCTCTCCTCCCTCCCAGTTCTCCCACTTCCTCCCCCCTCCCTGGGCTTCTGCACCCGACCATGCCCTCTTCCATCCTCTCACCTTTACTTTCTCCCATTGGCTTCTTCCCCCTCCTTGCCCCCCCTGCCCGTCACCTGCACCCAGTGGCAGCCCCCCCCCCCACCCATCTAATCAGTGTGTTCAATGCGCCGTAGATCATCACCAATGTGCTACAGTGTTCTCTTCCTCTAAGTATGTCAGTGTTCTCCTTCAGTGTGCTCCTTTGTTCACGTGTTAAACTGTTTGTCTACGTTTGTGTGCACTGCTGACCTTACTTGTTAACCAGTGCCTTCCGCGACCGCCTTCAAGTCATTTCTTTTGTATGTCTCCACTTTTTACCATTTATGTATGTCTGTTTATCTGTCTCCATGTTTACTGTCTGTTTTTCTGTGGCATAGATAGGCCGCTGCCAGCCTGCCATTTGTAAGGTATTAAAATGGCAATAAAGAAAAAACTCACCATTCATACGTTAAAAAAAAAACTATACTTCTCCCGAACAGGCCATGAAGGCCCAACGGTACCGACCGGTCGCCGTCTCATCCTCAGCCCATTGGCGTCACTGGATGTGGATGTGGAGGGGCATGTGGTCAGCACACCGCTCTCCCGGGCATATGTCAGTTTCCGAGACTGGAGCCGCTACTACTACTCAATCAAATAGCTCCTCAGTTTGCCTCACAAAGGCTGAGTGCACCCCTCTTACCAACAGCGCTCGGGATACCGGATGGTCACCCATCCAAGTGCTAGCCCAGCCCGACAGCGCTTAGCTTCGGTGATCTGACGGGAACCGGTGTTACGACTGCGGCAAGGCCTTTGGCATTCATATGTTTTAACCGTATTTAAATACAGATTCTGTTATTTTTGACTGAAGAGCAATTTTTGTCCGTTGGCAGCCCCTCACTGATGTGCGCAACTGAAATGACAATAATGAAAAGAAAGGAATTTATTGAGTTTGTGTTGTGATTTGGGTGCCTAAACATTACATATTAATTTAGTTTAGTTTGCGAATAAAATTGCTAGAAAACATTCTATCCTCTCTCAATACATTAGAAAGGCTGAAGACTAGGCTTCTTGAAAACATGAAGTTGTAACGGGCTCTTTGAAAACTCCTAATGAAAGCGAGGCAAACCGTAACTCTGATCAGGAGCATCATTCATTTTCTCGTTACTCACTACATATTACAAACAAGTAGTCCGGTCACAGACATTTAGTGCTACACGTATGAATCTGGGGCGGTTAGCTAGTAACCAAATAAAATCCTGTAATGCCAGTTTAAGCGCACCAGTCGACAGGAAACTCAAATTTTCGCGCCGGATGAAGCGGGAGTGTTGGTTGCTTTATCGTGCACGCACCGGCCGCGGGGGAGGCGGCCACATCCCCGAAATGCGTGCTGAATACTTAAAGAGGCGTGAGCAACAGTGCCCGGGGGAACGGCGCCGCGCGCTCAGCTGCGATAATGTGAGAGAGATACGCAGAAAGTTGCCGGGGGGGGGGGGGGGGGGGGGGGGCTAACGTCGCAACTTCGATGGCAAACTCAACCCGGCCAGTGCACACTTTATGATCTCCGGGCTTAAACAATCACTACGATGCGCTATCGCGAGACCGGCTCGCAAATACTATGTGTCCAACTTGCGAGGTAATAATTTTCACCGCCCTGGCTGTTTATGGCACAGATGCTCTTGTCGGCGAACTCGGAGCTGCCGGCAACCTGACCACTAGCTTGTTAGGGGCGCATTTAGTTAGCACAGGTATAGTCGCAGCTCAAGGGTTATTAGCACTTTATCTTAAGACACAGCAGAATCACGAACGCAATAATGCAGTGTCTATGTTGTTCAGAAGTACGATGTAAAGTTTCTTTGGACATGCATGAATAGACAACGACAATTTCTGCCGTGTCGGGACTCGAACCCGGATTTCCTGCTTATCGCGAGCGGTCGCCATAGCAGTAGGCTACCCGAGCACCCATTGGTGCCAGACCCAAAATTCCGTACCTAATCAGCCACAACTCTACAACCGGCACGCATACATCCGTTATGTACAGGGCGGTCCATTGATAGTGACCGGGCTAAATATCTCACGTAATAAGCAAGAAGAATAAAACTCGTCTAACTTGAAGGGGGAAACCAGATGGCGCTCTGGTTGGCCCGCTAGATGGCGCTGCCATAGGTCAAACGGATGTCAACTGCGTTTTTTTTTTAATTAGGAACCCCCATTTGTATTACATATTCGTGTAGTACGTAAAGAAATGGGAATGTTTTAGTTGGACCACTTTTTCCGCTTTGTCATAGATGACGCTGTAACAGTCTGAAACGTATAAGCACGTGGTAACACGTAACAATCCGCCAGTGCGGATGGTATTCACTTCGTGATACATTACACGTGTTAAAATGGACCGTTTACCAATTGCGGAAAAGGTCGATACCGTGTTGATGTATGGCTATTATGGTCAAAATGCCCAACGTGCGTGTGCTACGTAGGCTGCTCGTTAGCCTGGACGACATCATCCAAGCGTCCGGACCGTTCACCGGATAGTTGCGTTATTTAAAGAAACAGGAAGTGTTCAGCCACATGTGAAACGTCAATCACGACCTGCAACAAATGATGATGCCCAAGTAGGTGTTTTAGCTGCTGTCCTGGCTAATCTCAAATCTCAAAAACGTCTGTGTTGAGAATGCTACATCAACATTGATTGCACCGGTACCATATTTCTATGCACCAGTTCGGCCACTGGGCACAAGAGAAATTACGAGACGCGTTCTATTTAGCGACGAAGCGTCATTCACCAACAGCGGTAACGTAAACCAGCATAATATGCATTACTATGCAACGTAAAATCCTCGATGGCTGTGACAAGTGGAACATCAGTGACCTTGGCGGGCTAATGTATGGTGCGGAGTTATGGGAGGAAGGGTAATTAGCCCCCGTCGGCCGGAGTGGCAGAGTGGTTCGAGGCGCTACAGTCTGTAACCACGCGACCGCTACGGTCGCAGGTTCGAAACCTGCCTCGGGCATGGATGTGTGTGATGTCCTTAGGTTAGTTAGCTTTAAGTAGTTCCAAGTTCTAGGGGACTGATGACCTCAGCAGTTAAGTCCCATAGTGCTCAGAGCCATTTGAACCATAATTGGCCCCCATTTTATCGATGGCAATCTAAATGGTGCAGTGTATGCTGAATTCCTACGTAATGTTCTACCGACGTTACTACAAGATGTTTCACTGCATGGTGGAATGGCGATGTACTTCCAGTATGATGGATGTCCGGCACATACTCGCGTGCGGTTGAAGCGCTATTGAACAGCATATTTCATGACAAGTGAATTGGTCGTCGAAGCACCATACCACGGCCCGCACTTTCACCGGATCTGACGTCCCCGGATTTCTTGCTATGGGGAAAGGTTGAAGGATATTTGCTATCTTGATCCACCGCAACGCCTGACAACATTGTCAATTCATGTGCGAACATTACGGAAGGCGAACTACTCACTGTTGAGGGGAATGTCGTTACACGTATTGTCAAATGCATTCAGGTTGACGGACATAGTTTTGAGCATTTATTGCATTAATGTGGTATTTACAGGTAATTCCGCTGTAACAGCACGCGTTCTCATTATGATAAGTTCACGAAGGTATGTGAATCACATTGGAACAACCGAAATAAAATGTTCAAACGTACCTACGCGTTGTATTTTAATTGAAAAAACCTACCTGTTACCTACTGTCCGTCTAAAATTGTGAGCCATATGTTTGTGACTATTACAGCTCCATTTATCACAAAGCGAAAAAAGTGGTCCAACTAAACATTCATATTTCCTTACGTACTACACGAATATGTAATAAAAAATGGGGGTTTCTTATTTAAAAAAACGCAGTTTATATCAGTTTGACCTACGGCAGCGCCATCTAGCGGGCCTACCGTAGCGCCATCTGGCTTCCCCCTTCAAGCTAGACAAGTTTCGTTCTTTGTAGTTTTTTCGTTTGTCGCTTATTTCGTGAGATTTTTGGCCCGGTCACGATCAGTGGACCACCCTGTATGTTTCCGTACAGGGGAGACGTTTCACAGAAAGTTTGTTACCCAGTGTTGCATGTATATTTGAAGAATTTTTTCATTCTACTTCTGAGCAATGTAGGCACTGCAGTACCATATTTATTCGCGGAAACCGGTAAGCGACTTCCAATTAAAATGTCTCCTGTGTACGGGAATATACATAATGAATGTGCGAATGAAGGTTGTAGACACACGCTTGACAGAAAATGTGGTTCTGGCCATGAATCATGCTCGGATAACTTAATGGTAAGACGATTACTTGCGATAAGCGGGATGTCTGGGTTCGAGAACCGATCCTCCACAAATTTTGATTGGCGTCATCCTATTATACAGGCGATGATTATCCATACTCGAAAATGCGAATACATTTCATGAATGATGAATATACTGTGACAAGGGAAATTTTGTGCTGATCCAGGACACTATCCACGAATTTTTGCATTTACCATGATTTGTCTTAACCATAAGGCTATTTACTGGGATAGTTTCATCAGGTAACCCTTGAAAACAGTAGAAGATTACAGACGGAGCAAACTCAGCTTCAGAAGGAGTGTGTTAGAAAATCCGTCATGCTATTTAGAAAGCCCCATCACGCAATTCTACCCTAAATATTTGAGGAAAATAATCATCATCATCACTTCCATGGATTAGGGTAACTGTTCCGTCTTCAAAGATTAATGTTGAGCCCATCTCATTACTGACCTACCATAATTTTTTCGTCGTCTATTTTGTCCCTCGTGAGTCTCTCGTCTGGTAATCTGCTCACATGCTCTTTTCACCTCTTTAAATATTTCTCTGCTGTGTGCTTTATCCCTTCAACATGCAGTTCTTTTCTAATTTGTTTATTATCAATCCGGTCTTGGGGCGTGCAACTTTCACTGTCCCTAGAAATCTTATTTCAGCTTCCCGTATTTTGCTCTTATACCTCTCTGTGCGAACCCACGTTCCATTCAAGTACTTCATTTTTGTTTCCTTTCTAAATCCGCTTTTTAAGGTCCTGTAAATAGTGCCACACATACTGAAACTGATTCATGTTGTCTTCGTCCCTACTAAGCTGATGTAAATATATGAATTCCTAAATAATTAACACAGTTAACACTTCTAATGATGTTGGTATTGATAATAATTTCTTTTCTGACTGGCCCAACTCCTTTAAACACCTTATCTATGTTCCGTTAATTGAGATTTCCACATTGTATACTTTGCCTCAAAGAATTAATTGTATATGGAACGTTGTAATTTCTTATGATCGTCATGGTTCCATACTATATCTGTAATCCGGTATGTGCCCTTTGTTTCCATCTTCTTTAGATATCGTAAATGTATATATTAAACAATGTCGTTGATAAACTACACCCTTGTCTGACGCCGTGACTCACAGGTAATATATCAGAAAATTTTATATCTGTTTTAAACATTATTTTGTTGTCTGTGTACGTATCGTTCAGGACCTTTGCAATATGCTTAGAATAACATTGATTATCTAGTATGAGCCATAGTATTTCCCTATTTACCAGATAAAAGGATTTTACGTAATCTGTAGAAGCTAGTTACCTTTCCAAAATGTACTGGCTCCTTTCCTGTGTTAACCGTTTCATACTGAACACAATATATGTGAACAATCTTCGATTTCTGAAACCATTCAGTTCTTGTAAACGGTGTGTTTCACGTATTGTCACCACTCATTCTAGCATATATCTTATAGGCTGTGTCTATAATTTTCATCCCTAGTTAATTATGAAAGTTATTCAGTTCTCCTTTTTCAAAAACAAGGATAACAGCTGGACTTAGTGTGCGCCCATTTCTCCGCCACATATTAAACAGATTGAGCATTCTTAATCATTAGCAAATAATTGAAAACGCACATGTCAATCACCGATCAGGGATATTAAACTCCTTTAACAGTGAAGGTATCAGTGGGATAGCTTCAGTGGGATTTTCACATACTCCATTAGACACCGTATTTCAGCATTGGAGCCACAGATTGTTCAGCACAGTTTACGAGTAGGTATGGTATTGTTTCTGGCTCATGTCTTCACTGCGTTTTTTTCCAGCCTTGTCTTGTAGGAAAGTGTCTGGCCAAATATATCTTCTAGATACTTTGACTGCTGATTATAGCCGGCGGGAGTGGCCGAGCGGTTCTAGGCGCTACAGTCTGCATCCGCGCGACCGCTACGGTCGCAGATTCGAATCCTGTCTCGGGCATTGATGTGTGTGATGTCCTTAGGTTAGTTAGGTTTAAGTAATTCTAAGTCTATGGGACTGATGGCCTCAGAAGTTAAGGCCCATAGTGCATAGTGCTCAGAGCCATTTGAACCATTTTTTTTATTTTTTTTTTTTTTTGCTGATTCTGGTGAAATAGTCTGTCAGCAAAATGGATCTGGAATTGTCTATTCACTACTCTATTACTCAAACGAAATTATCTTGGTATAGCTTTGTTTCAGTCTCCGTCTCCGAAAGTATGTTTCCATTTTCACTATTTGCCACACCCACTCTCGCTACGACGCCATCATGGCCCTCATGGCCCTCCTCTCCCGCTACCCATCCCCCTGCCTCTTCCTTCAACCTGACCGTAGTATTTTACTCATCATTAAAACGAAGCAGCCAGTCACATCCTAGTAATTTTCGGGCTAATAAATCGAAACAGTGAGATCACATTGCAGGCCCAGAGTAGATGTTATCATGACATGTTCCGAAGTGTTCGAACGATCTGTAATTGTAATTGTACTTTAAAGATACAGACAATGCCACGGTATTTCCATCTTAGGTATACATAATGATATGATAGGATTATATTATTGAGCCAAGCATGGCTGCATACCCTATGAAGGATTTTATCTCAAAATTAATATATAGGCTTCACCTGAATTTTGCGTAAATCGGTGTAACTTGATACTAGTGATCTAATTTATGGGTTAAGCAGCACTTGTGAATATCCACAGTTTCAGCTCTGTGCCGCCCTTGCTGTAAGGCCATATTGACCCTAAAATAAAAGATTTCCACATCTAAGTTATTCTACAAAACACAAATATTCCTAACATACAACATTCCAAGATCGAAAAATATCTCAGTTTTTCCTTAATTGCATAAAATAGGGTCACGCTAAAAAAAAGTATTACCAATTCTACAGTGTTTTCACGTCGGTATATATCGTCACTTTTGAACATAGCTCGAGCCCTGCATCATGTACCGTGATGTTAAATATTTTCCACGCCAAAATATTCTATGAAGTGTCACAATGATAACTGAAAATCTACAGGATTTGCAAAAATGTGTCAGCAACAAAATGTGTCTATGAATTTTATATCCACATACAAGACATCTGTCAAAATTGATGTATAAAACATGAGCATGAACTCCCAAATTATTTGTCGCCATACTACTTCCACCTCTAAACTGTTATAAAACTCATGAATAACATTATAAAATTAGATTTAAGTCCTAAACGAGATATGTACCAAAATGAAGAAAGCAAGTAATGCATTCTTAGTCTAAATGAGAGTATGGACAAAAAATAAACCTGAAGAAGCAACGTTTAAAGGGGCTCAGAGAATGTAACAACATGCACACACAATGTACATGTGAAATATCACAGTCTAATTTTATTTTTTATTACATTCAGCGTAAATCTACTAGAAACTGTGAACAAATCTCTCCAAAATGTTTGCAGACTGAATTTTCATAATCACCTACTATACAAAAATAAAATTTAATCATAATGCTTCTAAATATGAAACATAAACATGCAGCATAACAGAGAACAAACTAACTGACACGTTTATGAGGGAAGGAAGGTTTCTGATGAGATCTTCACACGTTGTAGCATTTAAACTATATATTTTGTTGATACATAAACATACTTTCATAATTTTTCGAGTACGAGATCTGAACATAACCGAAGGCTATGGTGAACCAAGGTTCCACACACACAAAGATGAATGTTCGATATTTTCTTGTCCATAAATGTCCGATAGTGAATCAAATTCTGGCTTTGCACCAAAATAACATTATCATTATTCATCAACATTAATATAGATATCAGCTACAAAGGTACGCGCACTTTAGCATGCACACATACACACACACACACACACACACACACACACACACACACACACATACACACACACACGCGCACGCACACACACACACACACACACACACGCACTGGTTGCTTTCCTAAAACTTAATTGTAATTATGTACTTCTGATTAGGAACGAAAATTTGATCTTTCCACTAAAAGTAAGATAACGCAAAATATCTCTAAGATTTCGGGTAAAAAACACACATGGGACCACTGTCAAACTATATTGTTCTATAAGATAAACAAAAATACACATAGCTACCTTACAGCCGCCAGTAAAGTAACTAATGCAAAGTTTGATTATTCTGGACAAGATACCTGTAACGTGCGAAAAGTAGCAGTTGCTCAAAATAATGAAAAGCCTTAGGTCATTCACTTTAGTACCAAGAACGAATCTGTACCAGGCACGGCTGATAAAAGATACTGAAAGGCTCGAAGAAGGACAGCTTGCTTTGCTTTATCACGAAACAGAGTGGGAGTGTCGTGGATACGGAGTGCCAATAATTGTAAAAAAGCCGTTTTCCAGTGCTGTGTGACATTTTTACAAAATTTCAACCACCATTCCTTTTCACTAAATGCTAAAATGTTTTGTCGACGCCCACCCACAAAGGGAGAAATGGTCAATGTAATAAAATAGAAAGCAGAGCGCACACAGTAAGCTCAAAGTGATCATTTTCCCAAACACTGTTTGAGAGTGGAACAGTAAACAAATAACGTGAAGGTGGTTCAGTGAACCCTTTGCCAGGAAGTAAAGTGTCGATTACAGACTACTCAAGTAGAGTTAAGTAGAGAGTACCTTACGTTGCCACTAAAAAGGACTGTCAAATTAAATACTTGCACATGTAAAGTGTCTGCGCTACTCATCAAAATACACAAGGCTCACTTTGGCACTATATTATAGGTTAGTCAGGAAGCTTAATTTGATATTTGTACCATGCATTAAAGAAATCAAAACACATAAAGTTGGTTCTACAGTTTTACAAAACACAAACAGGCTTTAATGCTGATCCACCTTACAGATTAAGGTACGCTTATGAATAGTAAAATTTGACCTTCGAACCAGAGTAATCCACGTTATTTTCACATCTAAGTTTGTCGAAGTTTCCTCTTAGTTCATCTAAAGCCAATATCAAAGTGTAACACGCTCGGGGATACAAATGGCGGGGTACACATAAACTAGTTACGCTTCTGACCGTGCGCCCTGTCCACACCACGTACGTGATAATCCCGGGGCGGTCGTATTGTTCTGCTCCACACTGCTGACTGACGTGCCTGAAATTATGTATCTAAATATGCAAGCAGGTAAGGGGAGCCACTCAACATCAAAGACAACACTGTCCTACGTCTGGTATGAACATCTACACTCCTGGAAATTGAAATAAGAACACCGTGAATTCATTGTCCCAGGAAGGGGAAACTTTATTGACACATTCCTGGGGTCAGATACATCACATGATCACACTGACAGAACCACAGGCACATAGACACAGGCAACAGAGCATGCACAATGTCGGCACTAGTACAGTGTATATCCACCTTTCGCGGCAATGCAGGCTGCTATTCTCCCATGGAGACGATCGTAGAGATGCTGGATGTAGTCCTGTGGAACGGCTTGCCATGCCATTTCCACCTGGCCCCTTAGTTGGACCAGCGTTCATGCTGGACGTGCAGACCGCGTGAGACGACGCTTCATCCAGTCCCAAACATGCTCGATGGGGAACAGATCCGGAGATCTTGCTGGCCAGGGTAGTTGACTTACACCTTCTAGAGCACGTTGGGTGGCACGGGATACATGCGGACGTGCATTGTCCTGTTGGAACAGCAAGTTCCCTTGCCGGTCTAGGAATGGTAGAACGATGGGTTCGATGACGGTTTGGATGTACCGTGCACTATTCAGTGTCCCCTCGACCATAACCAGAGGTGTACGGCCAGTGTAGGAGATCGCTCCCCACACCATGATGCCGGGTGTTGGCCCTGTGTGCCTCGGTCGTATGCAGTCCTGATTGTGGCGCTCACCTGCACGGCGCAAAACACGCATACGACCATCATTGGCACCAAGGCAGAAGCGACTCTCATCGCTGAAGACGACACGTCTCCATTCGTCCCTCCATTCACGCCTGTCGCGACACCACTGGAGGCGGGCTGCACGATGTTGGGGCGTGAGCGGAAGACGGCCTAACGGTGTGCGGGACCGTAGCCCAGCTTCATGGAGACGGTTGCGATTAGTCCTCGCCGATACCCCAGGAGCAACAGTGTCCCTAATTTGCTGGGAAGTGGCGGTGCGGTCCCCTACGGCACTGCGTAGGATCCTACGGTCTTGGCGTGAATCCGTGCGTCGCTGCGGTCCGGTCCCAGGTCGACGGGCACGTGCACCTTCCGCCGACCACTGGCGACAACATGGATGTACTGTGGAGACCTCACGCCCCACGTGTTGAGCAATTCGGCGGTACGTCCACCCGGCCTCCTGCATGCCCGCTATACGCCCTCGCTCAAAGTCCGTCAACTGCACATACGGTTCACGGCCACGTTGTCGCGGCATGCTACCAGTGTTAAAGACTGCGATGGAGCTCCGTATGCCACGGCAAACTGGCTGACACTGACGGCGGCGGTGCACAAATGCTTCGCAGCTAGCGCCATTCGACAGCCAACACCGCGGTTCCTGGTGTGTCCGCTGTGCCGTGCGTGTGATCATTGCTTGTACAGCCCTCTCGCAGTGTCCGGAGCAATTATGGTGGGTCTGACACACCGATGTCAATGTGTTCTTTTTTCCATTTCCAGGAGTGTATATTCTGAGACGATATGAAAATCACATGTTGCACTGTCTACATTCTACGTCAAAAGTGTTTATGCCAACTTCTAGATAATTATCTGTCCACAATTTCACTTGGACGAGCGTACGCGTAACCGAACACGGCGCGGATGATTGTTGATGATACGGAAGCCGAATAATCGAATGGAAGTTCTTACGCTCGCCACGCAAACACAGATTTCTTTTGGTACCAGTCCTCCTTGACACTAGTAATGGTATGACACTGTTCATACAGTTAATTTTTCAGTTCTCAGTTTTCACTTGTACGAGCGTGCGCGTAAGCGTCGCGGCGCGTCTGATTGTTGACGATGCGGAAACGCAAACGCAATGACCGAACGCACGTTCTCATGCTCGCTAGAAGACCCTGGCACTTGGTTGTATTCTTTTATGGATCTAATTTTTACTGATACACATTAGTTCATTCTGAGAGGCCGAACACGGCGTGGATGATTGATGTACGGTGCGACATGCAACGAGAGGATATAAAAATATGTTATCGCCGCACTGCTCATTGTTAATTACTTCATTACGCACTTTCCTCTGAATAACTTCCATATTTCATCATTTTACTGTAATAGCACTTGTTATAACACTTGAACTTCCATACTAACAACACCTCTCACATGCAGAGCTACCCACAACACAACATAACAGTTCCAAGTCCTGTGCTCGACTCTGCAAACGCGCTGTCGGCGAAGATACTCCGCAACTAAGCCAGCGATATGACAATACGCTTACAGAAGTTAGCCCAGCACTATAGTGAGCCGCACTGCCAGTATATTAACATCCATTTGCAAGTCAAAGCATTAGTCATGTTATACTGACAACGCTAACTTACACTGCCACACAGTGGAAATTATATGAAACCTCTATGAAATGGCATAATGCAGTGTAGTTAATGCACGTTCACTTAGGTAAGAAATGAGACTTCTGCTTTTAATTACTCGCTTTCACAGCGCGTCAAACTTTACCCTTGTCTTTTTTTTTTATAAACTGTTTGTATACAGGGTGAGTCACCTAATATTACCGCTGGATATATTTCGTAAACCACAACAAATACTGACGAATCGATTCCACAGACCGAACGTGAGGAGAGGGGCTAGTGTAATTGCTTAATACAAACCATAAAAAAATGCACGGAAGTATGTCTTTTAACACAAACCTAGGTTTTTTTTAGTGGAACCCCGTTAGTTTTGATAGCAAATCTGAAGATACAAACAAATACGTAATCAGTGCCGTTTGTTGCATTGTAAAATATTAATTACATCCGGAGATATTGTAACCTAAACTTTACGCTTGAGTACCACTCCTCCGCTGTTCGATCGTGTGTATCGGAGAGCACCGAATTACGTAGGGATCCAAAGGGAACAGTGATAGACCTTAGGTACAGAAGAGACTGGAACAGCACATTAATTCCAAATGCAAACACCTTTTTATTGGTCTTTTTCACTGACGCACATGTACATTACCATGAGGGGTGAGGTACACGTACACACGTAGTTTCCGTTTTCAATTACGGAATGGAATAGAATGTGTCCCG
This sequence comes from Schistocerca gregaria, assembly GCF_023897955.1. Lineage (NCBI taxonomy): Eukaryota > Metazoa > Arthropoda > Insecta > Orthoptera > Acrididae > Schistocerca > Schistocerca gregaria. Next base: position 1,121,970,009 of record NC_064920.1, read on the forward strand.
ACATGTCAGGCCAATAGATGTTCAATGCGGTGGCCATCATTTGCTGCACACAATTGCAATCTATACGTAATGAATGTCGTACACGCCACAGTACATCTGGTGTAATGTCGCCGCAGGCTGCCACAATCCGTTGTTTCATATCCTCTGGGGTTGTAGGCACATCACGGTACACATACTCCTTTAACGTACCCCACAGAAAGAGGTCCAGAGGTGTGAGATCAGGAGAACGGGCTGGCCAATTTATGCGTCCTCCACGTCCTATGAAACGCCCGTCGAACATCCTGTCAAGGGTCAGCCTAGTGTTAATTGCGGAATGTGCAGATGCACCATCATGCTGATACCACATACGTCGACGCGTTTCCAGTGGGACATTTTCGAGCAACGTTGGCAGATCATTTGTAGAAACGCGATGTATGTTGCAGCCGTTTGGGCCCCTGCAATGAAGTGAGGACCAATGAAGTGGTCGCCAATGATTCCGCACCATACATTTACAGTCCACAGTCGCTGTCGCTCTACCTGTCTGAACCAGCGAGGATTGTCCACGGACCAGTAATGCATGTTCCGTAGATTCACTGCCCCGTGGTTTGTGAAACCAGCTTCATCGGTAAACAGGTAGAACTGCAACGCATTCTCTGTTAATGCCCATTGACACAATTGCACTAGATGATTAAAGTCATCACCAGGTAATTGCTGATGTAGCGACACATGAAACGGGTGAAAGCGGTGACGATGCAGTGTGCGCAAGACACTACTTTGACTCAGTCCACCGAGAGTTTGACTCAGTCCACCGGCTCTCGTAATGTCCCGTGTACTCATGTGTGGGTTCATGGCAAGAGCAGCTAACACACCAACTGCACCCGCTTCCCCTGTGACGGGCCTGATACGGACCCGTTTGCGTGCTACGACCATACCTGTTGCATACAGTTGGCGGTAGATGTTTTGCAGTGTGCGGCACGTTGGATGCTCTCTGTCCGGGTACCGTTCTGCATACACCCTGCAGGCTTCAGCTGCATTTCGTCGAAACTCGCCATAGATGAGTATCATCTCCGTCTTTTCAGAGTTCGAATACACCATGGTCACAGTTTCTACAACACTACACTATCACAGACGTCTGGTAACACGGTGTACTACAGTTGGTCTGCGTGCGGAGGCGAATGCAGAATAACAATAGCAGCAAGCGCTACATGCGGACACAGCGACAGCTAGACCAAACCGACAAGAGTGCACTACAGCTACACTCGTAAACACGGTCGTCATCGTAAACATATCCCTGCAGATGCTGCTCGCCGACCGTGGCCCGTGTTTGTCACAACACGCAACTGAACGACGGAGGTTTCAAGCGTCAACTTCAGGTTACAATATCTCCGGAGGTAATTAACATTTTACAATGCTACAAACGGCACTGATTACGTATTTTTTTATATGTTCAGATGTGCTAACAAAACTAACGTGGTTCCATTTTTTTTTAAAAAAAAGTGGGTTTATGTTAAAAAACATACTTCCGTGCATTTTTGTATGGTTTGTATTAAACAGTTACAATAGCCCCTCTCCTCATGTTCGGTCTGTGGAATCAGTTCGTCAGTATTTGATGTGGTTTACGAAATATATCCCGCGGTAACGTTAACTGGCTCACCCTGTGTATGAAGATGGTATCCGTTCTTTCGGACATGTCCTAACATGCAACTCGTGAGAATGAAATTACAATGAAATGAATACCCCTAGCTGCATACAGGGGTTGATATAAGTCAACGGGGACAGTTGAGAATGTGTGCCCCGATTGGGCACGAACCTGGGATCTCCTGTTTACATGGCAAACGCTCTATCCATCTGAGCCACCGAAGACACAGAGGATAGATAGTGCGACTGCAGGGACTTACCTTATGCACGCCTCCCGTGAGACCCACATTCCCAACTTACTGTCCCGCACTATATTCATAGTGCCCCTACCCATTACATTCATTACTCGCGGCTTCATGCCGATTCTTGTAAGAGTTCACGCACTGTTTGTGGATCCGCACAGAGGAAGATGATCAAATGTCCGGTAAGCCATAACTATATAGGAAGATGGTATGTGTTCTTTCGGATATGTCAAAAGCTATTTGCCGCAGATAAGTTAATTTTTTCATCTAAAATGTAGTTTATAGATGATATTATAACTGTTACCATGATATATGTCCTGAATCTGAAGCAGACTTGATCACCTGATTCTGTTCTATTTATCGTCTTACTGGAACAGGTGTGTTCTTGTCTTGCACCGACTCTGAACTCACTTATTCAGCCATTACAACTTTGAACCCTCTAGCGACTTGGCATTTATCAAATTGTCATATCATTGACAAAGTTAAAAGAAGCGTTGAGTAACAAATTCGTGGGGATCCAACCTAGACCCTCTGCATTTGTACACTGTGACCTTGAACCATGCCTAGAATTTTCAAAATAATTTACGCGTATTTATTATCGTTGTTACTTTTATGAACATTATAAATGAAACATAACCAGACAATTATGCGCTGTAATCGATCAGTAGAAATTACGAAGACTTAAAGTAACTTTAGACGATATTGTTTCTAGGAAAAGCAGTAATCATTCCTTATTTTAATAGGGTATCAGTAGCTATGATGATTACAATATAAATTTTCAGCGATCACGATTTTCTCTTTCGTAACTATCTTCAGAACTATTTGGAAAAAGTGAAAACAATGCCTTTTTAAAGCATTGATAATTTCTTACATTCTGACCATTAGTTTTTCATTAATTTCCTTCAGCAACGGAAGCAGTAACATTAGAACAAACCAGTGTAACTAAATTACGTATATAAATAATACGTGTTAGATTACTCATATTATGAAACAAGTTTTGTTGTAGTTTATTAGTAGGGTGCAAAAAAACTCGCTTAGTGTGGTAGTGTAAGCGCAGTTTACGACTAGCATATTTTTGCGATAAATTAAATAATGTCTTTGACAACAGGAAAGAAATAGGTGCTCTAAAGTTAGCTATGTAGCTGCAGAATATATTCAGTTAGTGGTGATCGTCTTCAAAGCGGGAAAAATTTGAGTTACATTTGTTACTTCTACTGTTCAAAGTACTTCCATTGGATTTTTCCGTGAGGTCACGAATGAGTCATCGCGTTTTCACTTTCAGGGTGAGCACAACAAATGCAGAGGAACAGTTCAGGAATGATAAACAGTTGCATAGCAACATTCCACGATTATTACATCCTTAGAATACGAAGAATTTTTTTCTCATTCATATTGAGGTCGTAGATACGGAATCGAAATGTAAATGCGCTGGATGAAAGGGAATAGGCTCGATCCACACAGCATGTAATTGATTTCCGTAGATGAGTAGAGGAATTGGATATGTTTAGGAAATAGAAAAGTAATTCCGCATTTTTTTTTTTAAGTGAACTGAGCGAGTCCCGATTCTAAGGATTTTTACGCTTACTCGGTGGGATCACATAAAGTGTGTACGAGTGGGAACGATCAGTATTCAACAGTATGACAGCAACTATCATTCTAAGCAAAGAAGTCAGCTAAACATGGGCTTTAAACTGACAATAGAAGAGACATGTCTCACACTATTGAGAATGAGCAAGTGCTCATAGTTCCAAAGGTGTGCACTTCACAGCACACTGGAGATTTGGTTTTCTTGTTTTGGTGCATACTATGGCCTTTCAAAATATGTAAACAAAGAGTATGCAGTAGAAGATATTTTTTTTTACCGTATCGAAGATCAGCAAGTGCTCATAGCTCTTCGGGTGTGCATTTAAGAGCCTATATTAAATAAACATGTTTCCTTTGAATGAACGTTCCTGTCATATTCCCCGATGCTGATCGTTCCTCCTGTGACATCCTGTAAAAGACTGCGGTTGTGCGCGTTTTTTACATGTCTGTGCAGTTCTCAAGTCCCCAATTTCGAATCAGATGTGGCATTTGTCACTGGGGTGCTTGGATAGCACACCGAACCAGCGAACCTGCAGTAAACATTGTATATCCAGTGCACACTACTTTGTTCTTGACTACCGAACCGACAGGTACTTATCAGCTGACTTTTAGTGATAAAATTCATCTGAGCTTGTTGCATTTATCTAGTGTTGCTAATTGCTGTAATTTTCGCAGATCAGATGATGCTGGCATCTGACGCATGAAACCAGTAATTGAAACAAATTGTGTGTTACCTGTGCTTTTTTATTTGAATATTAATTAGAGCGGTCGCCGTGTCACTGGCAGACCATGATTGTGTTTGCTTAACTCACAAACCATTTTTGTCAGCTTTCGGCGGTGCGGCTACGTTCGTCCATCACCTGTAAAACGTCCCCTTAGAAAAATTGTACAAGACTTTGCTTAAGCTGACACATAATATTTTGTAGCGCAACGCAATCTGACTTTCAATAATCCCTACAAAAAAATGGCCCTGACTAACATTAACCTATACGTTTCACATATCACTTACCTCACAAAAATCTTCGTTACTCGAACTACTGCAATACGGCGAGCGCAACTACTGCCAGCTAAATAAAAGATTCAAACTACTGAAGGCAGTAAATACTGATAGGCACAGTGAGAAAATGAAAGATTGTAATATAGAACAATGTATTTACCTTAATATCATCAAAAGTTGTAATATATATAGCAGTTAATGACATCCAGTCTTAAAAATTTCAAAACTCCCCCATTTCCATCCCCACATCCACCACTGCTGCCAGCTCACCTCCAACTGCGCAACGCTACACGCTGTTAACAGCCAGCTGCACAACACTACAATAGGCAACAACAATGCAAACCAGCCACAGACTGCACACAGCACAGCCAGTGATTTTCATACAGAGCGCTACATGGCGTTACCAATATAAAAACCTAAACAGCCTTCTTACACCTGCACCTACCTGTGAATTTGTTGCAGCAGATCGCCGGTACGGAAGACGAGCAGAAACCTACCCTACTGAAACTCGCACCAGCCTGCACACAACGTGACTATTCCAAGAATCGGGATAAGGTCTTAATTTTGAATGAAAGGTGGAAATACTTGCAAAACTTGAGTATATTCTGAAACCTGAGATGTACGTGTTCACGGCCAGGCCCTTGCTAATCTTAACACAGTCATACACCAACCCTGTCATTCACGTTAGCAAGTTTATGATAACGTATTTCCCAAAATCTGAACAGCTACTAAGCACGAATTGTTCTTAAATGAAAATGCTCGCCATACTATTATGTTTACCGGTGTCTATGCACTCAAGTTTTTAGTCACCGATCACCTCAATATGCCACGTGGAATTCTGTCTTTTCTCATACGCAAAATTACTTAAGGAATCCGTACATTCTAAAAAACACACTGGAATAAATATGCCTTCCCTTTAAAATAGCTCAACTAAACCTGGCAGATTATACCTTCCTTCGGAGCTCACACTGCACACAACCGTACCATTGAAAGGCTGGGGTTCGTTCCCCTTGACTGCTATAAGCATTCAAATGGTTCAAATGGCTCTAAGCACTATGCGACTAAACTTCTGAGGTCTTCAGTCGCCTAGAACGTAGAACTAATTAAACCTAACTAACCTGAGGACATCACACACATCCATGCCCGAGGCAGGATTCAAACCTGCGATCGTAGCGGTCGCTCGGTTCCAGAGTGTAGCGCCTAGAACCGCAAAGCCACTCCTGCGGCGCTGTCTTCATTCTCTATCTGCAAGAGAAAAGACGAGCGAAGAATACTACGTTTTGATTGGTCAGTTTTAAGACCAATAGAAAAACATTATTCTCAAGTGTTAATCCACGCTTTTCATGACTATCCAATCAACCAATAACACACTTTCGTACTGTACTCTTTCCCGAAATAAATATTTAACATTCTGATATTTTGTTTATACTTTACGTTACTAACTACTTTCATTTGCACTCGAATTAGTTTTCCCTTTACTATAAACTTAATTGACATATTATGATACATAATTCTGTCCCGCCTGCATTCACCCTGTCTTAAAACTTTCTCACACTAGTTCGTACAGCGCTCATCAGTAGAACAATGATCTACATGTTTACTTTGGACCACATTCACCCATCACCTACACTAATAAAAGCATGTACTAAAGTGTACAAACATAAATAAACAAAACAGCCTTCAAGAAATAAACAGAACAGTTCACAAAAATATTCTCTCGACCTGTGTCTTAAATCTCTGTCTGCACTACTGGACTCTGCTGCCAAGATTCTTAACTACATTATAGATATTTCTGTTTAGACCTGTCCCCTACTATCCTCTAGCAGAAGAAAATTATAATTACGTGCTCAACTGAACCCGCTTCAGAACATCTGTTACTGTGCACGCATGGGTCATTCTCCCTATGCACAGGCTCTTGACAGGAGCAAAATAAGGCACCACGCCTCAGTTTTCTCTCATGATCCTTTTTTTTTCGTTTGGCTTGAAAAATGCACATAATCTGTTGTAGTTAGTTAATGTTATTTATGGACTTTGATTCGAATAACATTGTTGGTTATTAAAACGTGACAACAATAACATTGGCTTTAGAATCAAACCCTGTCGAAATCCTATTACATCCTTCTTCCTTGTGTAGCCATCTGTGATTTACTCGAAAGGCCAAACTATCTACATGAACTACGCTTGTTAAATATGAACTGAAACGAGACCTTCACCTTTCGCGGGAAATTGCTCTGCCGCCTGAGCTACCCAATCACGACTGAAGTCCCGTGCGCTGATATGAACTTCCTGGCAGATTAAAACTGTACGCCGGACCGTGAAGCTGTGAGGACGGGGCGTGAGTCGTGCTTGGGTAGCTCAGTTGGTAGAGCACTTTCCCGACAAAGGAAAAGGTCCCGAGTTCGAGTCTCGGTTCGGCTCACAGTTTAAATCTGCCAGGAAGTTTCATATCAGTACACACTCCGCTGTAGAGTGAAATTCTCATTCTGGATGAATTGAAATATTCAAATAAAAGTAAGTTCTATAATAAGACTTTATATTTCACACCATAAAATGTCTGTGATAAGGCATTTGCCTTTTAAGTAGATGCCAATATATTGCTGAGCACGGATTGTAGAGGTTTTATGGTTAGTAATTATGTACAGAAAAAATTATATATCGAATTTGACATGTAACCAAGCGAAATACTCACGATGCCAAGTAAAAAATAAAATAAAACTGTTCAAATGGCTCTGAGAAATTTAGGATTTCACATCTGAGGTCATCAATTCAAATGGTTCTGTCTCTGAGCACTATGGGACTTAACATCTGAGGTCATCAGTCCCCTAGAACTTAGAACTACGTAAACCTAACTAACCTAAGGAAATCACAAAAATCCATGCCCGAGGCACGATTCGAACCTGCGACCGCATCAGTCACGCGGTTCCAAACTGAAGCGCCTAGAACCGCTCAGCCACTCCGGCTGGCGCAAAATAAAAAATAAATAAATAAAAATTCATATCTACTGTAGATTAAAACTGAAGAAACTGCAAAACGGTGGGAATGTGAGGACATGGACCCTGCATAATCTGAAAGAACCGATGGTTGTAGAGAGTTTCAGGAAGAGCATAAAGGAACAATTGACAAGAATGGGGGAAAGAAATACAGTAGAAGAAGAATGGGTAGCTTTGAGGATAGCTTTGAAGGATGAAGTGGTGAAGGCAGCAGAGAATCAAGTAGGTAAAAAGACGAGGGCTATTAGAAATCCTTGGGTGGCAGAAACAATACTGAATTTAAATGATGAAAGGAGAAAATATAAAAATGCAGTAAATGAAGCAGGCAAAAAGGAATACAAACGTCTCAAAAATGAGATCGACAGGAAGTGCAAAATAGCTAAGCAGGCATGGCTAGAGGACAAATGTAAGGACGTAGAGGCTTACTTCACTAGTGGTAAGATACACTCCTGGAAATGGAAAAAAGAACACATTGACACCGGTGTGTCAGACCCACCATACTTGCTCCGGACACTGCGAGAGGGCTGTACAAGCAATGATCACACGCACAGCACAGCAGACACACCAGGAACCGCGGTGTTGGCCGTCGAATAGCGCTAGCTGCGAAGCATTTGTGCACCGCCGCCGTCAGTGTCAGCCAGTTTGCCGTGGCATACGGAGCTCCATCGCAGTCTTTAACACCGGTAGCATGCCGCGACAGCGTGGACGTGAACCGTATGTGCAGTTGACGGACTTTGAGCGAGGGCGTATAGTGGGCATGCGGGAGGCCGGGTGGACGTACCGCCGAATTGCTCAACACGTGGGGCGTGAGGTCTCCACAGTACATCGATGTTGTCGCCAGTGGTCGGCGGAAGGTGCACGTGCCCGTCAACCTGGGACCGGACCATTCGCAACCGTCTCCATGAAGCTGGGCTACGGTCCCGCACACCGTTAGGCCGTCTTCTGCTCACGCCCCAACATCGTGCAGCCCGCCTCCAGTGGTGTCGCGACAGGCGTGAATGGAGGGACGAATGGAGACGTGTCGTCTTCAGCGATCAGAGTCGCTACTGCCTTGGTGCCAATGATGGTCGTATGCGTGTTTGGCGCCGTGCAGGTGAGCGCCACAATCAGGAATAGTGCACGGTACATCCAAACCGTCATCGAACCCATCGTTCTACCATTCCTAGACCGGCAAGGGAACTTGCTGTTCCAACAGGACAATGCACGTCCGCATGTATCCCGTGCCACCCAACGTGCTCTAGAAGGTGTAAGTCAACTACCCTGGCCAGCAAGATCTCCGGATCTGTTCCCCATCGAGCATGTTTGGGACTGGATGAAGCGTCGTCTCACGCAGTCTGCACGTCCAGCACGAACGCTGGTCCAACTGAGGCGCCAGGTGGAAATGGCATGGCAAGCCGTTCCACAGGACTACATCCAGCATCTCTACGATCGTCTCCATGGGAGAATAGCAGCCTGCATTGCTGCGAAAGGTGGATATACCCTGTACTAGTGCCGACATTGTGCATGCTCTGTTGCCTGTGTCTATGTGCCTGTGGTTCTGTCAGTGTGATCATGTGATGTATCTGACCCCAGGAATGTGTCAATAAAGTTTCCCCTTCCTGGGACAATGAATTCACGATGTTCTTATTTCAATTTCCAGGAGTGTAGATACTGCCTACAGGAAAATTAAAGAGACCTTTGGAGAAAGGAGAACCACTTGCATGAATATCAAGAGCTTTGATGGAAACCCAGTTCTAAGCAAAGAAGGGAAAGCAGAAAGGTGGTAGGAGTATATAGAGGGACTATACAAGGGCGACGTTCTTGGGGACAATATTATGGATATGGAAGAGGATGTAGATGAAGATGAAATGGGAGATATGATACTGCGTGAAGCATTTGATAGAGCACTGAAGTCGAAACAAGGCCCCGGGAGTAGACAACATTCCATTAGAACTACTGACAGCCTTGGGGGAGCCAGTCATGACAAAACTCTACCATCTGGTGAGCAAAATGTATGAGACAGGCGAAATAACATCAGACTTCAAGAAGAATATAATAATTCCAATCCCAAAGAAAGCAGGCTTTGACAGATGTGAAACTTACCGAACTATCAGTTTAATAAGTCACAGCTGCAAAATACTAACGCGAATTCTATACAGAGGAATGGAAAAACTGGTAGAAGCCGACCTCGGGGAAGATCAGTTTGGATTCCGTAGAAATATGGGAACACGTGAGGCAATACTGACCCTACGCCTTATCTTATTATCTTAGAAGGTAGATTAAGAAAAGGCAAACCTACGTTTCTAGCATTTGTAGACGTGGAGAAAGCTTTTGACAATGTTGACTGGAATAATCTCTTTCAGATTCTGAAGGTGGCAGGGGTAAAATACAGGGAGCGAAAGGCTACTTACAATTTGTACAGAAACCAGATGCCAGTTATAAGAGTCGAGGGACATGAAAGGGAAGCAGTGGTTGGCAAGGGAGTGAGACAGTGTTGTAGCCCCTCCCCAATTTTATCCAATCTGTATATTGAGCAAGTAGTAAAGGAAACAATAGAAAACTTCGCAGTAGGTATTAAAATCCATGGAGAAGAAATAATAACTTTGAGGTTCGCCGATGACATTGTAATTCTGTCAGAGACAGCAAAGGGCTTGGAAGATCAGTTGAACGGAATGGACTGTGTCTTGAAGGGAGGATATAAGATGAACATCAACAAAAGCAAAACGAGGATGATGGATTGTTGTCGAATTAAGTCGGGCGACGCTGAGTGAATTAGATTAGGAAGTGAGACACTTAAAGTAGTAATGGAGTTTTGCTATTTGGAGAGCAAAGTAACTGATGATGGTCGAAGTAGAGAGGATATAAAATGTAGACCGGCAATGGCAAGGAAAGTGTTGCTAAAGAAGACAAATTTGTTAACATTCAGTGTAGATTTAAATGTCAGGAAGTCGTTTCTGAAAGTATTTGTAGGGAGTGTAGCGATTTATGGAATTGAAACATGGATGATATTTAGTTTGGACAAGAAGAGAATAGAAGCCTTTGAAATGTAGTCTACAGAAGAATGCTGAAGATTAGATGGGTAGATCACGTAACTAATGAGGAAGTATTGAATAGGGTAGGGGAGAAGAGGAGTTTGTGGCACAACTTGATAAGAAGAAGGGATAGGTTGGTAGGACATGTTCTGAGGCATCAGGGACCAAACATTTAGTATTGGAGGGCAGTATGGAGGGTAAAAATCGTAGAGGGAGACCAAGAGATGAATACACTAAGCATATTCAGAAGGATGTTGGCTGCAGTACGTATTGGGAGATGAAGAAGGTTGAACAGGATAGAGTAGCATGGAGAACTGCATCAAACCAGTCTCAAGACTGAAGACCACAACAACAAAAACAACAAGAACAACATATATACTACACTAGACATTCAGACAAGTGAAGAAACTATTTACCTTATTTTCGACAAATAAGCTGCAGTAGATGCCTGTTAACGCCATCCCTTCCAACCGCCCTGTAATAGTCAAAGATCGAAAGGAAGGGAGGAAATGAGTGGAAGAGAAGCGAGTGCGTCAGCTTCGGGACGCCTGTTTATGCGGCTCACGCAGAGCCGTCGAGATTCGCGGTTTGCCCGTGCGCGGCGCTGCTGTGTCGGTGCTTCGTATGTATGGTCCCGCCGGGATGTGGCTCACAGCTGCCGCTTAAATCATCTCTGACAGCGGAGCGGCAACCCTCGGCCACACAGTAAGCGCTTCGGCTGCGCAGGAAGGGGTGGGCGGAACGTCCCTCTTACGTCGAGCATTGTAGCACATCTCACATGGAGCTTTACTGCGCAAGCTGTTGTCAAGCGTTGTTAACAAATCACGTCTGGCGTTGGATACACTACGTAAGACGTGTTCTGTACGATGGTAGAACTTTCTGACTCTCTTTGGCTGTTCATTCTTCCTTTATGCCACTTTACAGGTTCCACTTTGATGATGATCCCTTTTCCAGTGTTGGAGAGAAGTTACCAGCTACTGTTTCACAGAGATACGTGCCATCAGGAACGAAGTACTATCTCAAGCTAAACGATAAAACGGAAGAGGGAATTTGATATTGGATAAAATTACGTTATCATGAACAATCATGCTCATAAATTAAGAATAATGCTGATACATGGTGAAACAACGCTCCGGTAGGCGGTCTGCGGGTTTAAATCACCTATGGGTATGACCATGTGGTGCATTTGCCCTGCGGTCATCGCACGGTGACGCTGGCAGCAGTCCACATACGTAAAGATGTGTTGGTGCATGTCAGAGTACGCCGCGGCGAGTAAGCGTGCAGACGTTTTCAGATGTGATAATGGTGACTGTGTGTTCAAAATGGCTCAGAGAACACATATTGATGACGTTATGAGTGGTAGAATACTAGGGTGACTGGAGGCTGGTCAATCACAGCAGGTCGGTTCACGGCCCTCCGTGTGCCACAAAGTATGATCTTAAGATTATGGCGTGGATTCGAGCAGACAGGAAACGTTTCCAGGCGCTCAGTACGGGACGTCCACAGTGCCGAACATCACAAGAAGACCGACATCCCACCATCAGTGCCCGCAGACGGCCACGGAGTACAGCAGGTAGCCTTGCTCGGTACCTTACCGCAGCCACTGGAACAGTTGTCTCCAGACAGTCTACAGACGACTGAACAGACATGGTTTATTCGCTCGGAGACGTGCAAGGTGCATCCCACTGACCCCTAGTGACAGGAGACCCAGTAAAGCCTGGTGTCAAGAACGCAGTTCATGGTCATTGGAACAGTAGTCCCAGGTTATGTTCACGGACGAGTCCAGGTATAGCCTGAACAGTGATCCCCGCCGGGTTTTCATCTGGCTTGAACCAGGAACCAGATACGAACCCCTTAATGTCCTTGACAGGGAATTGTATGGAGGTCGTGGTTTGATAGTGTGGGGTGAGATTACGATTGGTGCACGTACACCCACCCCTGCATGTCTTTGACAGAGGAACTGTAACAGGTCAGGTGTACAGGGATGTCCTTTTTCACCAGTATGTCCGCCTTTTCAGCGGTGCAGTGGGTCCCACCCTCCTGATGGATGATAACGTAAGGCCCCACCGAGCTGCCATCGTGGAGGAGTACCTTGAAACAGAAGATATCATGCAAACGGAGTGGCCTGTCTGTTCTCCAGACCTAAACCCCACCGAGCACGTCTGGGATGCTCTCGGTCGACGTATCGCTTCACGTCTTTAAACCCCTAGGACGCTTCAGGAACACCGACAGGCACTGGTTCAAGAATGGGAGGCTATACCCCAGCAGCTGCTCGACCACCTCATCCAGAGTATACCAAGCCGTTGTCCGGTCTGGTACGTGTGCATGGTGATAGTATCCCATATTGATGTCGGGGTACATGTAGGAAACAGTGACGTTGTGTAGCACATATGTTTCGATACGGTTTTCCCAAGTTATCACCAATGCCGTGGACTTACAGATCTGTGTCGTATGTGTTCCCTATGTAACTATGCTATTAGCGCCAGTTCTGTGTAGTGCCACGTCGAGTGGCACCACATTCTGCAATTATCCTTAGTTTATGAGAATGAGTGTTGTTGACATGAGCTTACACCACGTATAATTTGTTTTGCTGTTGCGATCGCCTTTTGTGTTCTGTGGCTGTTGACGCGTCTGCTATTCATGAGTTTGTATGTTTATGTTGCTCGACTACTGGAGTGTATATTGTGTGTATACATGAGTCACTGAGAAGCATAGAGGTCGAAATCACCAAGTTCTGCGAAAAACGAATGTTTGTAAAAATCAGACCAGTTGGTAAACAATAAGTATCATAAGTTTGACTTATTTTTTATCCAGATTCAATGTACTTTATTCCCTATGACAAAATGTGTCCAATTTATGTTATGAAACTTTAATATTTATATTATTATTATTAACGATACCTAACAAAATGTTAACTATGTAGGCTAGTGACGGTAGTGCCTTTTTAACAGTTGTAAGGTTTGTAATTGATGCGAAACTAGAATCGGAACTTAAAGAAAAAAGACTAAATGGATCACAAAGTTGTGACCCATTCCAACGCTTGGTCCTCGTTATCATTATTTTCATGTAACTTGAGGTCCAAACAAAAATTTTTATCCACTTCAGGCCCGAAATCTAGTAGTCTTTGTATTTAAAGATTGATATTTGTCTTCCACCCACGTATGTGGGCACTAGAATTTGCAAGGCATCTATAAACTTTGGGCAAGTGACAAATCGTGGTCCGCTTCGATCTAACCTGCAGAAAATTGTGACTTTCATAAACTCCAACGAATATTGCCAATCCACCTTTACTTACAAACTACTGCTACAGACGTGATGCAAACACTAAATTATCTTATAAGACAACTGAGCAGCTGAGATCAACAAAATTACAGTTTGTGCTTTGTGCCGATATGGAAGCGAATAACAGAGAAATGGTTGAAAAAACTTTTCTTTAATGTTCATATATACGACGTGGTCCCATAGCTTTAGTCCTTTATGGGTCTCATGATCTGGAACACATACGTCTGGAACACATACGGCTCATGATACAGATAAAAGTATTATTAAATTTAAAAGTTAGGAAGTGTTTCGTGAAGGTATATGTATGGAGTAGAGCCTTGTAGGCAAGTGAAACAGGATAATTTAAGAGCGTGCAAAACTTAAGGACGAATGTAACTTAGTTTCCGCATGATGTGTCACTGCCAAGTAACATGGTTCGATGAAATTTGGACCATATATAGAAAGAATAGCTGAAGTATTGCACAGAACGTAACTGAAAGAAATACACAAGCAAACGGGCATAAATGACACTTTTACCCAGCGAAAACATTTAAAGTCCCCTCGGCTTATGATGGCCCCCTAATCTTTCTTTTGTGGTGGGTGAGCGTGAGTGTGTGTATTTGCTGTTTTACGTAATACTGCTTTTCAGGTGGCTAGAGGAACTGTTGTTTTTCTCTTATATGTTTTACACTTTTATACAACATTTCTTTGCTTATGCTTGTTTGGACATTAATTACGTCTTTCTATTCTGTGACTGACTTTTTAATTTGGAAGTTTTTCTCGTAGTGATAGGAGACCGTTTGTTATTGAATCTGAGGCCGAAAACTTATTGAAGCTAAGTGCAACCTTCGCCACCAGTACAAAATCCTCGAATGTCAGTAATGTTTGGCGACCACAGAAATATTGGTTTTTCGCAATTTTGCACCTGAAGGTGACAGCGCAAATCAATGAAATGCTTATTAGAGCAGTGAAATACAACAGATAACTGGAAGTCCAAGTCACAGACCGATGTTTTCACCACGTCCCAGCATTATTCAACAACGATCATACGTGCCTTTAGCGGAAGAACCGTCACAGTGCGCAAACAACAATCAATTGCATAAGAATGTCACATATCACGCAATAAAACATGCATCTGCAGCTAACACAAGCCGGGTTGGCTCTTCTGAAATTATAATTCATCGCCCAGCCCTCCGATAACAGTTCCGCTAGCGCCCCTATCTCTATTCATTTTGAATCGAATGAATCGTGATTAGGCTCCGTCCAAACAGATGAATCATGCATGGGGACTTGATAAAACGTCAGTCCAGCGCCGCTCCCGGAGGAAAATGAAAAAAAAGATTCCAAACAAAGTTAGCGCAAGTCCGCAATGTCGGACTCGTGCCGCTCCGAACGGAAACCCAATAATTAACGAGAGACGCGCCGCGCAGCACTTTGCATTGGGCAAAAGGCAGCCGTTCTTCACGCAAGGCTGACTCCTATGACATTACCGACCAAAACCGCATTACGCTGTATGTCCACTCAACTTCACTCGACTAGGGGCTTTTATTGAGACCCGTAGGGCGCGCTCTGCAGACAATGTGCTTTGATTGCGCCAATTAATTCATTCGGCACTGAGGAGTGTGGAGTTCTGATTCAGAACGTGTTTCAGAGGAAGATTACTGTTATGGACGTTATTTTCACAATTACTGCCAACCATGGAGACTAATGATGTTTGTACAAGTGTGAGTGGCCAAGAAAATAATTTCTTTACCATGATCACCATAAGCGTAAAGCTATTATATAACACCGTATTAAATAACGCTGATGTAAAAATGAATGTAAATAATTTTTTCTTAAAAATTCATAAGACTCCATTAATGGATTTCTCAATATGTTATGTGTCTATTTACTTTTACTCTCAGAAAACTTCCACGGCAACGAAACTTCCTGGCAGATTAAAACTATGTGTCGGACCGAGACTCGAACTCGGGACCTTCGCCTTTCGCGGGCAAGTGCTCTACCAACTGAGCTACCCAAGCACGACTCACGTCCCGTCCTCACAGCTTTACTTCTGCCAGTATCTCGTCTCCTACCTTCCAAACTTTACAGAAGCTCTCCTGCGAACCCTGCAGAACTAGCACTCCTGAAAGAAAGGATATTGCGGAGACATGGCTTAGCCACAGCCTGGGAGATGTTTATAGAATGAGATTTTCACTCTGCAGCGGAGTGTGCGCTGATATGAAACTTCCTAGCAGATTAAAACTGTGTGTAAGACCGAGACTTGAACTCGGGACCTTTACCTTTCGCGGACAGTCGCAACAGCAATTTTTAGTTCACTGCTGTAGTTCTGCTACATTATCGAGCGTCTTGAGACAGCACAAAGTTAAAAGTCCAGGGGAATAAGATCTGGAGATTTGATGGACCAAGCCACTGGGCCAGGACGACCTATCCACTGTGGGGATCAGCAACTTTGACATACTTTTTGCCTCCTCACTCAAATGTGCAGAGCCACTGTCAGTTATAAACCGTAAGTTGGTTCGCGTAGCGAGGGGGACATCATGAAATTGACCACGCAATTCATGTTTCAGAAACTGTTGATGCACTGTGACAGTCAGGCGCTGTTGAATAATATGTGGTCCGAGTAACTGACTATACACTATGCCACATCAAATGCTCATCGTAAAACGATGAAGATAGCCTCGTACTGTAGTTACGCGAGGATCTCATACGATCACATGTGCCCCACAGCTCCATAGACTATAACGGCCATGCCGATGTCAAGTAAACAAAGGTTTTCGTACCAGAATAAACTGAGCAGGGTGGAGGGGTCTATAAAGCAACGTCACTCGATATGCAGGCGAAGACGACACGGCAAAAGCCTGCACTGGTCCACAAAGTGAGGCCTACCAGAAATGAAATTATGCATCGTAACTCGGAAATAAAGCAGTTTTAAACAAAACTTTAACATTTTACTTTACTCTGAAGGCTACATTACACCCACGAAGCGTGGAGAGTTAATTTTCAACCACTCTGTATATGTACCTCACCTTCCAATTCATTTATCTTTGTCATTCTCCTCCGTCTCGAGTTGGTCCATACACTCTCAGCAAGATTCTATTTTCAAAATCTATAAAAAATTTGTTGTAGATTCAGCTCCAAAAACTATCTGATCACATAAATGGCTAGCTGGTATCCACATTTTTACAGTGTAATTGATTCTTATTTGTAAACCTACTTTCCGCCACTTTCCACAACATAACATGTTGTCGTGTACAAGATCCAGTGAAAAACAAGAAGATGATAAGTCAGTACATTTTTACGCATAACTTTTTTTCCTTAAGAGAAAATTTTCCACACACTTACAGGAGATCGTAATCGTATTTGCTAAAATAGGCTAGAAAACACCTGTCCGGAAGCAAGTCACATTATTGTACTGGTATCGAGAATGTTCCACTTTCCGTGTCTTCCTGTTGAAAATCATTGTCTCTAATTATTAGTTGTGTCGTCTCTGTCCTAATTCCATTGATTGTGGTCCTAAGGTCAATCATAGCAGTTCTTCTACAATGTCATAAGACAAGTCTAGCTCGTAGAGGCAATCGGTGCAACCTTTACACCTAACTGATCTCTGTGTTTAACAATGGAATTCCCATTGCCTCGTTAATTTTGCTGCCCTTTTTTTTAATTTCACTGAGCATTGTTTTGACTTTTCTACGGGGTGATACGTGATCATGTTACAAATTTTCAGGGAGGATGGAGAAGGGTAAACGTATCACTTTGAGATAAGGGACTCTGGTCCGGAAAGGGCCGACTCGGAATTTATAAGCAAAATTCGTTTTGATACCTCTGACGGTTGTTTGGGGTGAGAGATCAAACAGTGAGGTCATCGGTCTTATTGGATTATGGAAGGAAGGGGAAGGGAGTCGGTTGTGCCATTTCAAAGGAACCATCCCGTTATTTGCCTAGAGCGCTTTACGGAAATCACGGAACACCTAAATCAGACCTCTGACAGTGTAATATATGTACTGGTAGTGTTGTTCCTAAAATTGTAGGGCAAGTAACTTAAGAGGTGGTAGTATGGACCAAACAAACTGAAAAATGTCTAGTAAACATTGGTCTTAAAATCCATACCTTAAGAGTTAGGAGCACTTGTTCACCTTCGACACTTTGAACCATATCTCCTCTACTGTTAGCTTTCTAAAGTTCGTCACTACTACCACCTCTGAAAGTTGTCTACCTTACAATCTTAGCAACAACTGAACCGATACATATATTCCACTGTCAGAGGTATCAAGAAGATTGTTGCTTCTAACTTTCGATTCGGTCGATTCAGAAAAGGGCCCCTTATCTCAAAGTGATACGTTTACCCTTCTCCATTATCCCTGGGAGTTTGTAACACTATCACTGGATCACCCTGTCCCTACAATCTTCACTTAACGTCCTGGATATGGGGAAATATGGATTGTCAGGAGTTCTTTTTCTTGTTTCAGTAAGTTTTAGAACAGTCAACATTTTTTGACTCCATCTTCGGTGATTGCAAGATGCTTAAAACTTTCAACTACACCGCATTATACATGGGTATATGTACAGTAATCTGAAAGTATAGATTCTTGTACGTGAATTAACATTTCAAGTCGGACATTAGAACTACTAAGACGCTGTCGAGCTACCCGGACAGCTTGTGTGGTAGAGACGCTTCATGGAATGGTTGACTATAAGGAGCGTTCAAAAAGGCTCTGAGGAAGCAAACGATTCACCTCGGACGATGACTTCCAGCTATACGTGAAGAACTGGTTAACATCGCAGCCCCAGGAATTTAATGAGACAGCCATTCACCGTCTTATGTCACAGTGTGACAAGTGTGTCAATAGCCAGGGTCAATACTTCTAACATACTGGTATTGGTTTCTGTAATAATACCTCCGGCTCGTTTCTTTTGAACTCCCCTTTTATATTGACTGAGCTTGCACATGGATGGTGACGTAAAGGAGAAACACAAAATTCTGAGTCAACCTTCTCCATTTTAGTTAAACATGGAGCTAGACTTCGATGGTTATTTAACAGGTCCTGAGTGGTTGGCCAGGTATGTAATAGAGAAAGAAACTTCCTTTCAACACACACTTATTCAAAGTAACTCCTACATCTTCTCGCCCCATGTGTCTGAAAAATAGTTGTGGTCCGTCCAAGTGTACAAATATCATGTACCAATACATGAATTAAAGATATCTGGATATTATATTTCTCTACTGCAGGGTAATAGAGCATATTGTATACTCAAGCATTGTGCCATTAGCACACCGTTTTCAGGCCACATGTGACCCATCGGGACCATCCGACCGCCTTGTCATCCTCAGTGGAGGATGCGGATAGGAGGGGCGTGTGGTCAGCACACCGGTCTCCCGGTCGTTATTATGGTTTTCTTTCACCGGAGCCGCTACTATTGGCATCACGAGGCTGAATGCACCCACCCCGAAAAATGGCAACAAGGCATGGCGGTCCAGATGGTCACCCATCCAGGTGCCGCCACGTCCGACAGCTTATAACTTCGGTGATCTGACAGGAACTGGTGCATCCACTGCGGGAAGGTAGTTGCCCATTGTGTCATTAGTTTAGAAAAAATAAACATCTTGAAAACTGTAAACGAAGGTGAATAGATAGACTGTGCTTCCATGTGTCCTATAGCCGTTCGAGAATGTACCCCACTGTAAACTAATCATCGATATACCGTCATATCATGTGTTTGCACACTAGCAAAAACCTGCTGCGCTGTATCAGACAGCCTATAGTCAACAGAAACGGAAGTAACATTGGGTGGTGCCCCAGCGAAGCGTAGTAATAATGCTAATGTTTTCATTATACATAAATGATTAACCGCAAAGCAACAAGATAGCCGCTTAGCGTGGGTGTACTACTGTAGAACACACAAATGGTCCCAAAAACAAATAGCTGTTCAATTATGGTTAATATTGGCGGGATAGAGGCCTTCTAATTACGCTTCAATAATTAAACGTAATCCTCGGAACCAACATGGAACAGTGCAGGCCTGTGTATTGCACTGGCAAATCGCTGCATGAAATAATATATTTGACGTAACAACAATAGGCAGGCCCAACCCCATTCACTCTTTTATTTTAAGTCATCGGTATTCTGATTGATTTGATGCGGCACGTCACGAATTCTTCTCTTGTGCCAACCTTTTCTTCTCAAAGTAGCACTTGCAACTTACATCCTCAATTATTTGTTACGTGTATTGCAATACCTGTCATCCTCTACAGTTTTACCGTGTGCAGCCCTGTCTAGTACCATGGAAAATATTCCGTGATGTATTAACAAATTCCCTATTGTTCTGTCCCTTCTTCTTGTCAGTGTTTATCATATATTCCTTTCTTCGTTGATTCAGCGAAGAATCACCTCATTCCGTACCTCATCAGTCCATGAAATTTTCAACATTCTTCTGTAATACTACATTTCTAATACTTCGATTCCCTTCTGTACCGGTTTTCCCATACTCCACGTTTCTCTAGCAAACAATGTTCTACTCCCAAACGTACAACCTGAGAAACTTCCCCCTATGTTTGATACAGTTTCTAGTGGCCAGGAGAGCCCTTTCTGCCACTGCCAGTCCGTTTGTTATATCCTCCTTTCTCCGTCCGAAACTATTTGTTTTGCTGCTTAAGCATCAGAATTCTTTAACTTCGTCTGCAATGCTCTCATTAATTGTGATGTTAAATCTATCGCTGTTCTCATTTCTGCTAATTCTCATCACTTTCGTCTTTCTTCGATTTACTCTCAAACAATTTTATGTCTTCTTTAGAGTGTTCATTCTACTCAGCAGATCCTGTAATTTTTCTTCACTTTCACTCAGGATAGTAATGTCATCGGCGAATCTTATCATGGATATCATTTCACCCAGACGTAATCCCACTCTTGTACATTTCTATTGTTTTCATCATTACTTCTTCGATGTACAGATTTAACAGGACTGGAGAAAGGCAACATCCCTTTCTTACAACCTGTTTAATCCGATGAGTTCTTTCTTGGTCTTCCACTCTTGTTGTTCCCTCCTGGTTCTTGTACTTATTGTACGTTACCCGTCTTTCCGATAGCTTACCGCCGTTTTTCTCAGAATTCCGAACACTTCATACCATTTTACACTGTCAAACGCTGTACAATAAAAGTGTCTTTATTTTTCTTCAGGATTGCTTCCATTGTCAACCGCGACGATGTAACTGTCTCACAATCATAGCTTAACACAAAATTTGTTATAAAATATAATGACTGCCAGAACACAATGTGAGATAATAGTAAATGTACGGGAATCATTTATACGCAGTAACACGGTCGATTTTGAACTGCAGTAAAAGTGTAGTTAACTAAAAATACCAGAATAATAAATCTACGTCCGGTAAAGGTTACTCCAAATCTAGTAATATTTTTTATATGAATCTCCAACATCGCACCAATGCAAAATCACTTTACTATAGCCCCTGCAACTATATGCAAAATAAACTTTTATCAGTTATTCTACAAACTCCTCTGTACCGAGGACGATAATCTCATTTAGAAAGGCACTTTCATTTATTCTGGCAAGGTAGGGTTGTAAGGGAACCATATTTACCTTCTAATTCAATGATTGGCGTCACTCTGAACTTTCAGAATGCATACCAGAGCAGTAATTCAAGTTTCTTTCAGAAAGAAAATTTGACTTTTTCCATAGACTTACGGCAGGTGCAGTTTAGGTGGACCTCAGAGACTGGATCGTAATTGTTAACAACGTATTAACAAAGAACACAAATAAATATTGCTGAACCACATGTCACAAGTGTTTGCCTCGTAATCATCGTCAACAGCAATATTCAATTTAGCTGCTGTGCACAGTGCACTAGAACTGTCACTGTATAGTCAGCAAATACGGTTCTTATAGAAAGCGAATCACTTCCGCGTCCATCCACATGGTGCCAATTTACTGCGGTTTTCATCTTCGATCTGTTCCTGTCCACACATCCTACAGTTGTCAACATTAGAAATTCAAACTAACGGGTTCGAGTCTCGGACCGGCACATAGTTTTAATCTGTCAGGAAGTTACATATCAGCGCACACTCCGCTGTGCAGTGAAAATCTCATTCTGGAAACATCCCCTAGGCTGTGGCTAAGCCATGTCCCCGCAATATACTTTCTTCCACGAGTGCTAGTTCTACAAGGTTCGCAGGAGAACTTCTGTGAAGTTTGGAAGGTAGGAGACAAGGGACTGGCAGAATTGAAGCTGTGAGGACGGGTCGTGAGTCGAGCTTGGGTAGCTCAGTTAGTAGAGCACTTGCCAGCGAAAGGCAAAGGTCATGAGTTCGAGTGTCGGACCGGCACACAGTTTTAATCTGTCAGGAAATATCATATCAGCCCACACTCCGGTGCAGAGTGAAAATCTCATTCTGGAGTATTTTTATACATCATTTGGCAAAGCAAACCGTCGACCGTTACTGAGTGAGAACTCATTTGATCCTGTGACTAAATGCAGCAACGTTTCTGTCTAAAGCAGTGCCTGCTGCTACATCGCTGTACAAGCACAGAAAGTGATCAAGGAAAATACTTCGCAGGGAGTAGTGGCGGCTTTCTGTTGTCGTCAGTGAATTTACTGACAGTGAGGGAGAGAAAGCAGTGACAGTACCAGCGGAGAAGATGAAGGAACGTGCAAGCTGAATGTTAAGGTTGATTAAGTCGAAATGTGCAAATTAGAGTGGCGGGACAGAATGTTGGGCGTTGTGGGATCCATAGTATCAACTACACGGAAGAAGAAGCAAGAATAAAAACACCTTTGTCGATATGGATAAATGTGTTACTCGGTTGTCTGCGACGTCACCCGGCTACATTCATGTTTAAGTCATTCAGACGTTATATGCTCCTTGAGAAACTAGCTTCTCACAACTGTGCGAAAACTTCACAATTTTTTCACACTGATCTGGACTTCAACGTTAGCAAGTAAACTCTGAGAAAAATGGTCTGCCGACATAATTTTGTTTTAAAATAGGCCAACGACACACGAGTCGCCAATTGCGAGCGACATGATGTAAATATAAAAAATGCCCACTAATTCACTCCTTTAGAAAGGTATGAAGAATTAGAATTATAGCGGCCAAAGGTTTGATTAGGCTGCAGCGCCCACAGACCTTCCTGAAAAGTAGACTATGTTCAGAGGGTACCACAGCAACGTACGGGGTTTGGACAAAAATATGGAAACACCAAACGCAAAACACATTACCATGCTTAAGACTATGTAGGAGAAACATCGGCGTGAAAACAGCCTCCAGTCGTCTCGGAGTCGAAAAATATAGGTGCTGCAGGTTTTTAAAGAAATCTTATAAATATGTAACAGGCAACATCCAGGTATGGGACAAATGTAAAGCCACCTAGCTCTTTCATGAAAAATCTTAAGGCTTTTCAAATAAAACAAACATTATTAAGATCTTACGTGTTTATTCTTCGTGTCCACATGTCTACACACATCAGAAAAAGTGTTACAACACCCCGGTTCCCAGAACTCCTGAAGATATACCTATCACAGACACAATCCCTTTGACTGTTCAGAAATGTCACGAAAGCCACCCAAAGATGTAAACGACCGTGCATGTGCAGCGCATATTAGACGGAGGGGGTACGAAAGCCGATCAGTTCGTACAGCTACGAGGCTTCTCCCTTATTGCTTTTTCGATGTGGAAGTTCTCTTTTGGGGTCACGAGATGTTGCTTGTTACTGAATACGACTTCTTTTTCCATTGTGGTAAGGGTGGTTGCCTTGCCGGAGTTGCTCTGAAAGCGTTGAATGGAAGGTGACATATTTCTATGCTCTTTTATGTTCTTTATACTTTA
Organism: Schistocerca gregaria; assembly: GCF_023897955.1. Lineage (NCBI taxonomy): Eukaryota > Metazoa > Arthropoda > Insecta > Orthoptera > Acrididae > Schistocerca > Schistocerca gregaria. The sequence continues at coordinate 1,121,993,550 of NC_064920.1, forward strand.
CTTCAGAAGTTCTGCTGGTCTGCCCTAAGTGTAGAGTATCGCAACTTTTACACTGTAGTTGGTAAATGCCAGATTCTGTCACGACAGAAAAGGGCATAATAGTCTGATTCATTAACAAGAAATATCCTACCCTGCAAGACAACTTCCAGATCCAAAAAGCAATAATAGACCTGAAACACACACTAAATGACCAGACAAACATCAGCACCCAAACGTTATTTAAATTAATAGAACGTGTTGTAGATAAAGAACAACTCCCATGGACATCACAAAAATACATCCCCATCCTAGATCACCCACCACTGTGTGGGCTTGACACATAATACAACGAATTAAATGAGGTGGCCCTGAGCTACGTACCCTCCGACTCGGAGTTGCAATATTAAAAGTTTTGGCTGGTTTCGTTGTCTAGAGGCCGGGATACGTAGTTGCCGCATTACAGGCCAAATATTGGTGAGTCCACTGTATACTATAAGAATACACACATGAATCGAATGGTCGAAGGTTTCTATAACTCGGCAATTGCGAATTATGAATTTAACATATAAATTTATAAATGAAATATCGTAACTAAATAAAATCTGCAGGTACTATCTTCACGACTTTAAATGATGAGTACGATAGCAGAAATACTTTGGAGAATGTGGTATATTTCTGCATAACACTGACTAGTGTCGATGCTCCAGCAATTATATAAAATATCAGTTGAATAACAGGGAAACAACAGATTCCTACAGCACGTAATTAGTTATGAACAAGCAGCTCGCGAGACATTCACTTCTAAACGTACACTACATCTTCACTGTAGAAGCCACGGAAATCTCATAAGTGCACAAGTCGGCACTCCAAAAGTATTTCTATCTGCCGCAACCATGTGCAAACCGCTCCACACTCTCCTAGTCTCTCACGGGAGCGCCGTCCAGCACTTTCCTTATCCTGTCCAGTACCGTCTCTCGTGTTGCACTCTCCAGAACTCGCTCCCATTCCGTCTCCCCAGCCAACAGCGATGTGATTTGCTAGAGCGCTCGCGCCATGTCTCCAAGCTAACGCACCCACACAGACATAATGAAACACATTCGAAATACTGGATTTGCATTTAAATAACTTGAAATTAAATAAACATCCTTACGGCTGGACGATAAACACCCTCTAACACACTTTATTAAATACATCAACTAATTATACATATATCAATGGAATAGCAACAAAAGGTAGGCCAGTAGCCTAATGTCTCTGTGCTTTCTAACACACAGTAAATATTTAACCAATTTCTTCATGAACAGCATATATCGGATATAAGCAAATACACAGGTGAATAAATATATTTATAAGCATTCTGCTACCGTTTTTTCGTGCAACTGTGGAGTACTTACGGCCTGACGCGATCGATAGTAATCGGCCACATTGATCTCAAATACCTCATGTACTATTCAAGTTACATGCCTGTAATTCACACCAATTTAGTTTTTCACTAATAGCGTTATAAAGAAACGCCAATCACCAAAATCGGATGAAGCCTTTTTATTTTGGAAATTCGTTGCTGGGTGTTACTTGTATAATTTCCCATCAGATACTAAACTTTAAACTAATAACGATATTGAAAATCTGATTACACCGTCAGAATCGTCGTGCAAGTAATAGTATTGTACATATTTCTTTTTGAGGTATCATGATTCATCTGGCTACTATTAATTTCTATACGAACTGCGACATATCTGCCATTAATGTTTCACAAAGTCCGCCATCTTTGGCCCTCCCGGCGCACAGAGTCACCAACGAATTCCCGGCCACGTGTTCGTGGACCACATGCTCCAGCCGTTCTGAGGTACCACGTGGATGCTAACGAGCTCGGCCCCGCCGCCCGGAACGAGCGGTTGCCGCCAACTCTGAACTTATAATATTTCCAGGGCGCCGCAACTCGCCAGTTACCTCTCAGCTGTACCATAGTAAAGCAATGATTTACACATGTTGTTGTTAGGACATTTTAGCTCCTCTTACCAAAAATAGGACACACACACACACACACACACACACATAGAGAGAGAGAGAGAGAGAGAGAGAGAGAGAGACAGCGAGAGAGAGCCTGCTGATTCCAAAACAAAACGTAACTCGTTTGGGCTTCATAAGACTTTCATTACAGCTGAAAAATACGCTATTTAACCTCATACCTTATATTAATTTTTCTTATGGTAAAATTGGTGAAATTTCGCGTGTTTAAATGAGCGCCTTTGCGATATGCAACTTGTAAACAAGAGATGCAAACACTTGAGTGGCCTTTATTTGTAAACTTTCAAATTACGAATAATTATAACTTCACATGTAAAAATGTGTTTAAAGTGATGATAATGCCTGCGAAAGATCGTAAAGTTTGCATTTTGAATGATCGACAGTATTGTTTTACCTTCCTTTCTAGAGGTATCTTCGGTGCAAGGTGACGTGTCTTGTTCAAAAAATTGTATTATGTAAACAGATATTTATCTTCTTCGATGTAAAACTAGTAAGTGGATTGAACTGAAATATGAATATACGAAATATCGAACTGTACAGTTTTATAACTAATTATATGAAATGAGATTACGAACTGTGGACGGCCTGAGTGGCCGAACGGTTCTAGGCGCTACAGTCTGGAACCGTGCTACCGCTGCGGTCGCAGGTTCGAATCGTGCCTTGGGCATGGATGTGTGTGATGGCCTTAGGTTAGTCAGGTTTAAGTAGTTCTAAGTTCTAGGGGACTGATGATCTCAGAAGTTGTGTCCCATAGTGCTCAGAGCCATTTGAACTATTTTGAGCCATTACGAACTGTGCCGTCTAAAAGGCATTAAACTGTTTTTAATATTACACTACTATTCATAAGTATGACAGCAGAAAATATAGTCGCAAATGTTGTTAAATATAGCAAAAACGTAGTGCAGCCATCAGGCAAGTAAACGTAGGTGTCGTATATCCACTTGAAGAGTGTAACGTCTACTCCTGTACTAGTACTTCAGTATGCAGCTCTCCTTACTTTTACTTTTTCGTGTCCGGAGACTTGTTTCAAAGCCTTTCAGCCCAATGTCGGGACAAGTCCAAGGTTTTTTTCTTCTCAAACCATAGTTCGTCAAGGGTACACCTTGTGGGGCAGATGGAACACTGTAGAAGGTGTTCCATATCCTGAACTTCACCACAGTCACATTTGTTGTCTCCTTCGTCCTTGAAGCCCCATTTGAATAAGTTTGCTTTAACTGGTGCCACGCCTGTTCTGATACGGTTCAGTGTTCTCCAAATCCTCCAGCTTAACGTACTGCCGCTGGGTATTTCTCGTGAGGCAGGGTAGACCTTCGGAGACTCGTTCAATTCACTAGTGACAAATCTCTTGCGGGACTGAAGTCTGCTACGTCCACATGAAGAACCATGCAGCAGGGGGAGCTCGTCGAAAATCTGTTTAAATTTTTCTGTACGTTCGTGCGCAATTCTTCGGGATTCAGGAGATGAGAATCCAGCTGCTTTGTATATTTTCCCAAGTGGAGTGCGTTTCATGCATCCTGTTGTTAGCCTGCATGTTTCATTAAGGACTGTAGTGACTTTTTTGGCATGTGTGGATCGAGACCATACAGGACATGTATATTCTGCCGTGGAGAAGCAAAGTGCTTGAGCAGTTCTTCGTAATACAGTCGGACTAGCTCCCCATTTACTATTCGTAAGTTTTCTTAAAATATTGTTCCTGGTAGCAACTTGTTGGCAGGTTTTTTTCACAGTGACATCTGTACGTCAGTGATCTATCCAACACGACACCAAGGTATGTAGGTTTATCCGTATGGTCCAGTTTGTTGACATTCCAGGTGACGTTAAGCTTCCTGTTTGCCTGTTTTGTGCGGAGGTGGAAAGCTCTAACCTGTGTCTTAGATGGATTTGGTTTGAGAGAGTTCTCTTTATAGTATTCAGACATTACGTGTAGCGAGCTTTCTAATTTCCCTTCTACTTCCTCGAAGCTATTTCCTTGCCCTGTAATGGCCAGATCATCGGCATACAAGAAATGGGTAGTAGATTCCGGTGTCGGTTGATCATTGATGTATAGATTAAATAGTAGGTGGGCCAGAGCACTGCCCTGGCCGAGACCGTTCTTTTGTCGACGCCATCGGCTTTTTTTCCGTCCAGCATTACATAGAACTGTCTGTTTTGCAGCTGAGATACAATGATTTTTGTGAACGATGATCCTTAAATGTACAGTACAGTTTTTCCATGAGCTTTCTGTGGTTGACGGTGTCGTATGCAAAACTTAAGTCCACCAATGCTACACCTGTTATTCGTTTGTTTTCAAAACCTTCCTCAATGTGTTCTGTGAGAGCTAGGATTTGACTGGTGCATGATTCCCCGGGTCTGAACCCAGCCTGTTGGGGAATGAGCTTTTGGTCTGCGATATTTGCTCTGCGGGTTTAAGATTATTCGTTCGTACAGTTTGTACAGATGGAACAGGAGTGCTATTGGACGGTAGTTCTTCGGTTGACCTGCGTCTTTCCCAGGTTTTAGTAGCGTCACTACCTTTGATTTCCTCCACATCTTTGGGATCCATTGCTTGGCACTAGGTCCTATCTGTTTGAATTGTTCCACGCATATATCGTCGACTCCCGCTGCTTTCCCGTTTTTCATTGAGTTCATTCCATGATTAAGATCTTTCATGGTAAATGGTATTTCGAACATGCTTTACTCTTAATTCTGAATTCTGCTGATTTTTATTTTCTGACATTTTTTGTTTGGTTTTCTATTTAGTAGGAGCTTATGGGCAATTTGACTGGGTGTTACTGAAGAGCCTTGTTTAGCTGTCACAATTAAGTTTTTTTATTAAGTTCCAAGCGACTTTGCTACTGTGGGTCATATCCATTCTTTCCATGGTTTCGACCCATTTTCTTTGTCTTGATTCTCTAATCATTTCCATAAGTGTTTCTCCACATTGGACTACTTCTTCACCAAAGGGGTCCTGTTCGTAAAGCATTTCGTACTCCCTCAGGATGTTCTTTGATTCGTCAGAGGGACCTGGGATGAAATGCTCTCTGCAGCCTCGGGGTATGTGTCTTCGAGAAATGTTTTGGAGGGTCTCTACGAAAGTTTGATAACTTTCTGGAATTGGGGGTAGATTTTTTATTTCTGCATCCAGTTCCACAGCATATTCTATCCATTTAGCTTTTTTAAAGTTGAAGCGTCTGCAGAATGCTATTTTTGTTGTTCTCAAAGCAGAGTATATTTGGATTCCGATAGATCGGTGTTGTGTTTTAGGAAGAGGTGCGTATGCAGTTTTTAAGCAATGGTTTTCGGCGTTTGCGCTTTCAAAACAAATATCAGGGTTGTATTCGCGCTTCCAGATTTTGCTGCTGAACAAGCATGGTAGCTTGGGATCATGGATCAGGGATAAGTTATTTATTTCCGCCCACTGCTCTAATTTATGTCCGTTGTTGCCTGTATGTTTGTAGCCCCATGATGTGCTGTGGTAGTTGAAGTCTCCTAAGATGAACTGTGTTTCTGGTTGTTGAAGTTTGGCGGCAAAGTCAAGTTGAACTTCTCTCCGGGCGGCTTGTATACTGACGTTACGGTGAAGGTGCTACACTCGACAGTCAGTAATTCTATGTTATTGTGTGTAGTTCTGTTAGTTGATATTACGGTCATCTCAGGTTTTGTGAAGACAGCGCTTCCATATTCAGGATATGGATTTTCTATGGCTAATTTCATTTCTTCTATTTCTGGTCTTAATGCCCCTTGTGTGTTTCTTGTATACACAGTATGTCCCATTTGTGCGTGCGGCAAAGTTGTGATATGATTTGTTGTCTGTTTTTGGTGATACCCTCTACGTTTAGGCTTGCAATCGTCAGAGTTGGCTCTGAGAAGGGCCCATTCTTTTTGCTTTTCCGGTGTTGGAATAATTGGCCGTTGACTTTTATTGCAACGTTTCCGGGGGACGCCGACATTATCTGACAGATGATTCTCGGTCTCTTATCTCAGATAGTACACGCGTGGAGGCTCCTTCCTTGTCCCCCTCTCTCCTAACAAGCCAGTTATATCTCTACTTACAGAGACGTTAAGGCAGCCACGGTTCTTAGTAGAATGGCATTGCTTAATAGCGTTCGAAATCTGGAAAAAGGAGGTCAAACAAACAATATTCGTTAGGTCTAAATGGAGTTTCTACTGTGCAGTAGACTGTACACTGCTACTGGGCTTCCTGGGAGATTAAAACTGTATGCTGGAATGGTATTCTAAATTTGCAAGGTAGAGATATAGCACTGGCAGAAGAAAAGCTAAGTGGGTGTGGGGGAGGTGGGGCCTCACGAGTCGTGCTTGAATAAGTCATTCGGTACAGAACTTGGCCACGTAAAGCAAAAGTTCCGGGTTCGAGTCCCATTCGTGATCAAAGTTTAAATCTAGCAATAAGTCTCACAGTTCATTGATGTAAGCTGTGAAGCTTTTGCAGAAGTAGTTGAGTCAATTTTTAAATATAAGGAAGGTGGCACGAAGCATTATCTCCCCTGCTAAAGACGTAAATATCGATATAAATGGCTCGGACACCTGTCGGAAACGACGGACACCAGCCATTACAGTGGTTTCTAGTGTCTTTGCATTCGTTACAGCGCGTGACGAAAAGCTGGAAAGCTCGATATTTAATAGAAACCTAATATGCGGCCCTATGCACCACAGACTATTAAAATTTGCTGGCAGTGGTACCTCGCATGCGCCGTACAGAAAAACAGCACTAGCATGGCTGTTCACCGCCTGCTAAGGTAAAAACGTCCATACTAGGCAGACAACTTACTGGGCCGTATAAGCTACTCGACACTGTGAAAGCAGCACCACGTCGCAAGACGCTCCTCCTGAATCCTCATTGAGGATCAGTAAACTTCCGTCTTAAATTACACGAGTTCCCGTCCTCTCCACTCCCGACATCGATACAACCAATTTCAAATAATTAAAATCAATCCACCCTATGACCACCGCAGTGGCACTGGTGCAGCAACCGTAATAGATCTTTAGAACAAAAAAAAAAAAAGAGTCTTGGCTGCACAAGATAAGTTTATTCAATCTTCACATGTGACGCGTTTCGCCCGTTCTAGGCATCATCAGACAATCTGGGGAAATTGCAAACTGAAATAAGTACAAATTGATTTTAAAAGCAATAGTAAATGAATAAATTAAAAATAGCGAGATAAATATGGAGCACAGAGCCATATTTGTGTTTGAGAGGGTGGTGAGGGTTATAAATTTCGACTCATAAAGTATTGCACCATAGCTGAGCTTACCGAAATTCTTACTAATCGTGACAGAGGCGTCGAACATAATTGAGAGTCCTATAGAACTGGGCGGTAACAGCCAGGCGGCAATTCTAAATGCTTCTTTACATCACCAGAAGCGCTACAAGAAAGGTAATGACGTTAGAAAAAGTAAGCTATTAAATTGTGCAATTGGTGCCTAACTTAGGGAAATCGGCATATTCAGTGAGCAGCAAAAAAACTCACGTAATGACTAAGCTAATACAACTTTGGAAAATGACTGGGCACTAATAAGAATAAAGAAACAGCTAATAGTTTTAGTAAAAATATGAACCAACGAAGCCAGGAGCAATGCTAAACCGGTAAACTAATTGGAACGATGATACCTTACCCCTGTAAGCACGCGCTATCATGCTGGTAACTAGAAGGCCGATCAAGTGCCAATGCCCCGTGGAGATTTAGTGTGCAAAGGCTCACAAGTTGGAGCCCTAAAACTTAAGTACCTGATGGCGAAAGCTCAAATAAAATAATAAATAAGTAATAGAGGTGGCAACCATAATTTTAAGATACGAATCACAATATAAAAAAATGTTTTATGTTTCGAAAAGACTTGTTCATTTACTAGTGTCGGAAATTTGAATAAGACATGAATAGAAATTTCAAACCCTTGCAACCAATTCAGTTTCTTGCCTTTGTTGGCCAACTGAAGAACTTTCAGGTTTTCTAAATCTGGAGGGCCGTTGGCGAGAAGATTGGAGGTGCTGGGCAAAGGAGGAAAATTTTTTCACCTAACCTTTTTTTGGCTAATAGATGCTGGCTAAACCTAACAGCGAAAGCTCTCCCTGTCTGACGAATATACTCGGTGGAACATTCTGTACACCTGCCTCTGTAAACACCTGGCTTTCAGAATAAATTCCTGATAGATCCTTTGTTATTTAAATTTTTCAATTATTGTTGTCATTAACAGCCACTTATACTTATACCAAGATTCGAACTCGAGAACTTTTCATTTCGCGGGCAAGTGTCTACCGACTGAAGTATCCAAGCACTGCTCACAGCCCGTCCTCATAGCTTTAATTCCGCCAGTACCTCGTCTCCTACCTTCCAAACTTCATGGAAGCATTTGCCCGTGAAACGCAAAGGTCCTGAGCTCGAGTCTCGGTCCGGCTGACAGATTTAATGTGTCAGGAAGTTTCATATCAACGCACCCTCCGATGCAGAATGCTGGTTTCGTTTTGGATATATCTATACCAGTTTGTAATTCCCACAGATTGTTTGATGATGCCTAGAACAGGTGAAACGCGTCTCGTGCAACCAAGACTATTTTTGGTATTCTAAATTTTATGTATGGTCTTTTTAACGCTATAGCACTAAGGCTGGGAAAATGTTACATCATTGCGAAACTGTCGTAAATTTTCTAATTCCTAATTTATTCAAAAGAAGTCATAATTTATAGTACATGCGCAGTTGTGATTACACGGTCTCGAATGGTGTGTTACGTTCAAAACAAGTACAAAATGCCCTACTTTACACCCTACACTGACAATACTATGTTTGCACGAATGGCTAATTGGTACAAACTGCAAATTCTAAATTTTACGAGTGTTTAGTAATCTAGGGTTAAGGAAACGTAGAGGTAGGAGCACTGTGTTGAAGTATGGCTACCTATGTGGACTCACATACCTTGATGTGGGCTGCTTGCAAAAGTCGTCGAAACGTGGTACATCATTCTATAACAAGTGAATTTCATGAAGATTATAGTTGCATACCAATTTTTGCCAAATTTCTACAGAAACGTTTACAAACACTGTATCGCTGAAATCCTCTTTTCCATAAGATTTCGAATACGTTAAAAATGCTTTCAGCAAGAAATGGTTGATTCGTAGACAGAAAAGAGGCAAGTAAAACCAAAACAACAAATTTCTTTCACCTATGCCTACAATCAGATGCAAGAACCTTTGTTTCGATGCCAAAAGCCATGAGTGATGGTATGTAAAACAGTCGGTTATCAAAGCAAGAAACAATAATGCGAACGATAAACCGCACATTCGATAATACACGGTTCCAGCGCCGGCGAATTCCGACCCGTGGTGTTCTACACGCGGCATAGTATGCTTCTCTCACAAACAAACAACATTCATTGTTATTTCTGAGTGAGAAGCACGCTGCGTGTTCCTACTTTACATACAGAAAATAGAGGGCGTTACTCTGATGTACGTAAAGACTATTGAAAGATACACATGCCGTTCCGAACTGAGAGCATTGCGCAACAAGTGTGGCGAAATGACGGAAGAGAGTACACGTTCCGGCTTTCTAGCTAAAACAATATGGCAAGTTGTAAAAGATATATATATATATATATATATATATATATATATATATATATATATATATATATATATATATATATATATATATACGTGAATACGATAAACCCCTTCCCTTGAAAATTTCTCTCCAGCATACCTCGTCTGTGTTACCACAGATGACGTGTTACTGATCTCATTTGTACTACGACTGCAGTACACATTGGGTGGCTGTCTGCTTCCACCGCTTTGAGTGGAATGCATAAGTTCTAATTAATGTTCATCAAATTGCAGTCTGGTATAGTCGTTGTCCCCTGTGCAGAGAAAGCACGTAGGTGGCGAATCCGCTATCTTGAGGCTGTAATAATCTCTTAGTTAGAAACTGACATTGTATGAATAATTAAAGTTTCAATTAGTTTGTTTGTACGGGATGCCATTCGGTTTTTATTAGCAGAGTATGAAAAACTGCACAATTAAACACCACTTTATGAAACGCAAATAATTTCCTTTTATTCACACTTTTATAGAAAATAAACAATACAATGAACTGCATATTTGCGTGATTACTATCACATTGTTCTCCGTTATATATCTAAATAACTAGAGCTCGCTAAATATGTCGGTAACCAATACCCACTGCAGCACACAACACATCTGTCTTCCGAGAATGCCGAACCAGCTCTGATCTTACAGGCAAATCACTTCGCCCGCCAACCAGGTTAGGCGCGATCTGAAGATCTCTGAAGTCTTTCGTCAGCCTTTCAGTTTATCACTGTTTACTGCCCTGGTGGTAATAAACACTTTTGAAATAATGGAATGATAGCCTGCTATTAAGAGAATTGGAGTAAATACACTGTTTAATTTTTGTAATATTAAAACCAAGATTATCATTTTAGTGCGCAACTTCCGAACGCAGCTACCAATCGCGGAGGACGGCCACAGTTCAGGCCGTCTTTCTCACGATACCCGTACCGAACAAACCATCTGTCATCGGTACCTCACACCACATTACGTCATCTTGCCACTGCTGCCTTCCTACACAGTCTAAGAAGAGCTTCTTGCAACTCAATATGACGGCTGTAAAGCCAGAGATATTACAACAGTTCTGCCTCTGTACATTCGACAGATGCATGTCAGTGTCGGGTTGAAACGACGAGGCAACCAGAAACATACTCCAAAGTGCAAGTATAAGGAACAGTACGATTTTTGTGGTCAAAACGTGTAAGTTGCACACAGATCCGGCGTGAAATTCTGGCGGTAAATGGTCCAAGTACAATGTTGCGTGCGGCCATAGTAAAATAGTGCCACACAGTTTGACAAGAGCGCACGGACGTGGATGAAGCTGACCGGAAAGTTCAGATATTGCATCGTACGATTTCCATCTTTGCGACAAGCTGAAAGGACGTTTGACGGGAAAGAAATTTCCTAACGATTAGGACGATGACACAGCTGTTGTCGAAATGTTTCCGCTACCAAAGAGCGGTTTCCTACTGTCGGGGAATAGAACAACTGCTAGAACATTCCGATGGTTCGGTCACTGTGTTGAATAATAACGTCAAGTGTCAAAAAATGGTTCAAATGGCTTTGAGCACTTTGGGACTTAACATCTGAGGTCACCAGTCCCCTACAACGTAGAACATTTAAACCTAACTAACCTAAGGACCTCACACACGTCCATGTCCGAGGTAGGATTCGAACTTGCAACCGTAGCCATCGTGCCGTTCCAGACTGAAGCGCCTAGAACCGCTCGGCCACTCTGGCCGTCCGTCAAGTATCTGTGTCACTTTGAAGTGTAGTGCGGCTTACAATAAAAGTTGCTTGGTCTTTTGATAATAATGTCTAACTTAGTTTTAGAAGTCCCCTCGTACATGCGCTAAAATGAACACGTGCTTTTCTAAGTGTGTAGTACACTTCATACCAGTTTGTAGTTTGTTGCAGTCCACCTTCATGACGGCCTAGAATCCAAAGTTCATTTGTGAGGGGTAGAACAGTTCGTCGGTGACGCAAACTACAACAATAATATGCTCTTCAGGTGGAACAAGAAACCAAACTTTGAATCACTTTGCAGTTCCTCATAAACTTCGCCATCCGTCCAAAAAGGTCCGAAACAGATGTTACACCTGGTGCGTAAACGATGTCAACGTAGTAATTACGGTGGAAGATTGAACTACCAAATGTAAAAATTTTACGTGCATTCGACTAGTCAGTTGTGAGCAGGCAGTGTTAAGTAGTGGACGTGCGACCGAAGTTTGTAGACATCGTTGTGAATCGAAATCGCAGTGAAGTGACGTATCTAAACCATTGTCACATTATCTATAATGTTCTGAAGAAGTGAAAAGTGTGTGCAAACCTAGTCCAGCACACTGACTCCCGAACAAAATCAACAACCCGCGGACGCCTGCCGTTAATTGATTTAAATGCAGAATGCGCACCAATCTTTTATGGAAAAAAAATCACCAAGTGTGACGGCAGATGAAGCTTGGGGTTATCAATAAGAAACTACCACAAAAAGACAAAGGGCAGTAATTCAAATGAAGAGACATCGCTCTAACTGCTCCACCGACATTCAAGCCACTATGATGTACCAGCTGAGCAACGTCCCAAGAGAATTTCTGACTGTTTCTCATGCTTTCATGAACGTTTGGTGTATTGTACTCAAATTAGTGTAGGACCCTCCAGGTTAGCCGAGAGCGCTAATGCGCTGCTTCCTGGACTTGCGTAGGCGCGCCAGCCCCAGATCGATCCGCCCGGCGGATTAACGACGAGGGGCGGTGTGCAACACATCCTGTAAGTGATTTTTAGGCGGTTTTCCACACCCTACTAGGTGAATACCGGGCTGGTACTCACGTCCCGTCTCAGTTACACGACTCGCAGACATTTGTAACACATTCGTACTATTCCATGGTTTACACTACACACAACCAACTGAAGTACAATGATTCCATCCACGGGGGTACAGGATGGCAGCAGGAAGGACATCCGGCCACCATTTGAAATTAACCACAGCAAACTTTGCCGACCCTGCGCAAAATGCAGAACTAAGGCTCAAGCAATAAATAGAATAGACTCTAGTTGGTGTAGCTTGCATTTATTGCGTATCTCTCGCCCAGCACAAAGTCTTAACGGACTGGAAAAAGTGCAGGTGATTCCTGTATGCATTAATGAAACCGACAAACTGGAAAGACAGATTCCTGAGTGGAAATGGAGGAGAAAAGGTGTGGTGTCATCGCCGGACATCACATTTGCTACGTGTTAGCCTTTAAATCGGCCGCAGTCCGTTAGTATACTTCGGACCCGTGTGTCACCACTATCAGTGATTGCTCACCGAGCGCCGCCACACGGCAGGTCTAGTCTAGAGAGCCTCCCTAGTACTCTCACCAGTTATACAGCCGACTTTGCTAGCGATGGTTCACTGACTACATACGGTCCCATTTGCTGAGACGACAGTTTAGCATAGCCTTCAGCTACGTCATTTGCTACGACCTAGCAAGGAGCCATATTCAGTAATTAGAATGAATTCTGAACAGAGAATAATGTGAATCATGTACCGTCAAGAGCGACGTTTATCATTAACGGATTAAAGTTATCAAACTAATTAAGTCCGTTCTCTGAATTCTAATTCCTTGTCATGTTCCAGACCACACGTCAGTATAGTACATCCCTCCTCAGGCCAGACTGCGTGAGCTAAAACGCGTGCATTTCGGCCTCCATTAGTAGCACGGTGTTGGCTCTTCTGCCAACACAAAAAAAGGTCCTGTGAATTTGTCTCCGGAAATTCAATATTGCCACAGCTGATGGCGCTGACGAATGAAAGTTCCTCTGACCATATTCCGTTTTTCCTTGTGTGTTGCAGGCATGCTTTAAGCTGCAGAATAATCTGGTATTCATGTCGGGAACAAGCTGAGACTGTGTTTGTGTACGGCCAAGCAAATGGAAACGGTCGAGAGGCAGCACAGCTAAAGCAAATCAAGCCCCTTTTGTGCGTCTGTGTTCATTGGTCCTCTCTAACGGTCGAAAACGCAGGGAGGCAGCGAACTATGCGTACAACAAATCTAGAGGACGAGGTATGTAGGATGTGGAGACGAACACTATTTAAATCTCCAGGCACGCGGCCCGCCATAGGGTGAACTCGTAAGACTAATGGTCGCGAATCGAACAATGAACTAAAAAGCATAGAATAAATTTCCTTTTTTTCATCTATGATCACAAAATATTAGGTCCTCAAAAATTGTTCAAATGGCTCTCAGCACTATGGGACTCAAACATGTGAGGTCCTCAGTCCCCTAAACTTGTTGTTGTTGTTGTTGTTCTTGTTGTGGTCTTCAGTTCTGAGACTCGTTTGATGCAGCCCTCCATGCTACTCTATCCTGTGCAAGCTTCTTCATCTCCCAGTACCTACTGCAACCTACATCCTTCTGAATCTTCTTAGTGTCTTCATCTCTTGGTCTCCCTCTACGATTTTTATCCTCCACGCTGCCCTCCAATACTAAATAGGTGACCCCTTCATGCCTCAGAACATGTCCTACCAACCGATCCCTTCTTCTGGTCAAGTTGTGCCACAAACTTCTGTTCTCCCCAATCCTATTCAATACTTCCTCATTAGTTATGTTGTAAGTAGGCTGTTTAGGTTTTTTTATTGGTAACGCCGCCGCCACGTAGCGCTCTGTATGAAAATCATTGGGTGTGCCGTGTGCATCTTTGATGGCCCACCAATACCATTATTTCTACAAGGACTGCAGTGGGTCTGCATCTCTGGTAGCCCACCAATACCATAATCTCTACTAGGACTACAGTGGGTCTGCTCTGTGATCTGTGATAACCAACCTTCCAATATTCTTCAAAACTTCGAGTGACTCTGCTGTGAGTTTGCTCTGTTGTGCCCCATAACCTGTCAGCATGTCAAGAGTCAGCACTGTCTTTCTGTTGGAAGGACAACACTACTTCTTCAAGACTGCATGGAAATCCACTACTTCCGTGTGAATTTCTTTTACTGCTCAGACATTGAGCAAAAACACTACTATTTAACTGTGATGAACGATCAGGGCTGTCTTTATGAACTGAGAGAAAATTTTAGCTTTTGACCAACATTGTATTGATAAGTGTGTGCATTTCATTTCTTTGTTATTGTAATTATGAAAAAAATTTTCGAATCTGTATTGGCCACTGCCCAAAACAATTTGTAAATTTTTTTGTGGGGAGCATGGGGGCTATGTATGTAGGCTGTTTAGGTTTTTTTATTGGTAACGCCGCTGCCACGTAGCGCTCTGCATGAAAATCATTGGCTGTGCCGTGTGCAGTCTGTGGCTAGTTTGCATTGTTGCCTGCCATTGTAGTGTTGGGCAGCTTGATGTTAACAGCGCGTAGCGTTGCGCAGTTGGAGGTGAGCCGCCAGCAGTGGTGGACGTGGGGAGAGAGATGGCGGAGTTTTGAAATTTGTATGACTGGATGTCATGAACTGCTATATATATTATGACTATTAAGGTAAATACATTGTTTGTTCTCTATTAAAATCTTTCATTTGCTAGCTATACCTATCAGTAGTTAGCGCCTTCCGTAGTTTGAATCTTTTATTTAGCTGGCAGTAGTGGTGCTCGCTGTATTGCAGTAGTTCGAGTAACCAAGATTTTTGTGAGGTAAGTGATATGTGAAACGTATAGGTTAATGTTAGTCAGGGCCATTCTTTTGTAGGGATTTTTTGAAAGTCAGATTGCGTTGCGCTAAAAATATTGTGTGTCAGTTTAAGCACAGTCATGTACAATTTTTCTAAGGGGACGTTTCAATGTGATCTATCCATCTAATCTTCAGCATTCTTCTGTAGCGCCACATTTCGAAAACTTCTATTCTCTTCTTGTCCAAACTATTTATCGTTCATGCTTCTATACATGGCTACACTCCATACAAATACTTTCAGGAAAGACTTCCTGACACTAGAAGTTAACAAATTTCTCTTCTTCAGAAATGCTTTCCTTGCCACTGCCAGTCTACACTTTATATCCTCTCTACTTCGACCATCATCAGTTATTTTACTCCGCAAATAGAAAAACTCATTTACTACTTTAAGTATCTCATTTCCTAATCTAATTCCCTCAGCATCCCCCGACTTAATTCGACTACATTCCATTATCCTCGTTTTGCTTTTGTTGATGTTCATCTTATATCCTCCTCTCAAGACACTGTCTATTCCGTTCAACTGCTCTTCCAAGTCCTTTGCTGTCTCTGACAATGCCATCGGCGAACCTAAAAGTTTTTATTTCTTCTTCATGGACTTTAATACCTACTCTGAAATTTTCTTTTGTTTCCTGTACTGCTTGCCCAATACACAGATTGAATCACATCGGGGATAGGCTACAACCCTGTCTCACACCCTTCCCAACCACTGCCTCCCTTTCACTCCTCTACTGCCACAACAACGTTTCACCAGGCAACGCCGGTCAACTGCTGTTTGTGTATGAGAAATCGGTTGCAAAGTTTCCTCATGTCAGTACGTTGCAGGTGTCGCCACCGGCGCCAACCTTATGTGAATGCTCTGAAGATCTAATCGTTTGGACATCACAGCATCTTCCACTTGTCGGTTAAATGTCGCGCCTGTAGCACGTCATCTTCGTGGTGTAGCAATTTTAATGGCCAGTAGTGTATCTCGGTGGAATACATAGTCGTCTTTCTTTCTATGCGTCCTCAATGAGCGTTTCCGTGCAAATCTCGTCTTGGTCAAAATAGTCGACTACAACCCAGAAATATGACAGTGGTCAATTTTCAGCTTATGCAGCAGACTTGATAGACGATACCAACGGCGATCTGCCTACGTCCCACCAGAATAAAGATGTACTAGCACACAGGCTTCTATTTTCGTTTACATGCGCTGCTGTGTGGAGACGTTGAGGACGCCTAACCCCTGAGTGGCTGCGAAGCGATCCCGGCCACAATGCTACGCGGCGGCCGTTGCGGTCGGCGTCCGGCGGGCGGACAGACACCCCTATCCACTATGCAGATGCGACCTATCTGCAGCTCAATAGAATACATTACCTCGCACACAATTTCGGACTCCGCTCCGGCTGACTCATGGCAATTATCGCCTAAATCGCTAAAGTGCTCTCAAAACAGTTCCACATAATTCGCCGCCCCCTCGCCCGCCCCCCATCACGGGCGAGGACCGCGCTTCATTTAATCACTTGCTGGCTCTGCAGCTGTTCGCGGCCGCGCGTGGCCTATCTATTACCTTCCCATTGTAGAGGCGCCGCCGACACGGCAACTTCATGAATAGCTCATCCACAATGATGGGACTGATGCCGCTATCTTTCGGCGCTGCCATAATTCTGTACTGCTACACATTTGATATTTCACTTCGTTATAATCGTTACATAGCCTATATTGCTGTAAAATATATGAATACACAGAGTTACCATTTACACTATTTATTTACGACGAATTTCGGATCCTTTGCTTCATCATCAGGATTCGGGTGGTTCGATCAGAGACGTTGCTGGTAGAAAAACAATGTTGACTGGAACACTCTCTTTCAAATTCTGAATGTGGCAGCCGTGAAATGAAAGGTTATTTACAATTTGTACAGAATCCACATGGCAGTTATAAGAGTCGAGGTGCATGAAAGGGAAGCAGTGATTGGGAAGGGAGTGAGACAGGGTTGTAGCCTCTCCCCGATGTTATTCAATCTGTATACTGAGTAAGCAGTAAAGGAAAGAAGAGAAAAATTCGGAGTAGGTATTATAATCCGTGGAGAAGGAATAAAAGCTTTGAGGTTCGCCGATGACATTGTAATTCTGTCGGAGACAGCAAAGGACTTGGAAGAGCAGTTGAACGGAATGAAGAGTGTCTTGAAAGCAGGGTATAACATGAACATCAACAAAAGCAAAACGAGGATAATGGAATGCAGTCGAATTAAGTCGGGTGATGCTGAGGGAATTAGATTAGGAAATGAGACACTTAAAGTAGTTAATGAGGTTTGCTATTTGGAGAGCAAAGTAACTGATGATGGTCCAAGTAGAGAGGATATAAAATGTAGACTGGCAATGGCAACGAAAGCGTTTCTGAAGAAGAGAAATTTTTTAACATTGAGTATTGATGTAAGTGTCAGGAAGTCGTTTCTGGAAGTATTTGTATGGAGTGTAGCCATGTATGGAAGTGAAACTTGGACGATAAGTAGTTTAGACAAGATGATAATAGAAGCTTTCGAAATGCGGTGCTACAGAAGAATGCTGATGTTTATATGGGTAGATCACATAACTAATGAGGAGGTATTGAATAAAACTGGAGAGAAGAGACATTTGAGGCACAACTTGACTAGAGGACGGGATCGGCTGGTAGGACATGTTCTGAGGCTTCAAGGGATCACCAATTTAGTATTTGTGGGCATCGCGGAGGATAAAAATCTTAGAGGAAGACCAAGAGATGAATACACTAAACAGATTCAGAAGGATGTAGGTTGCAGTAGGTACTGGGAGGTGAAGAAGCTTGCACAGGGTAGAGTAGCATGGAGAGCTGCATCAAACCAGTCTCTGGGCTGAAGACTGCAACAGTCATATGGTGTATCATATTAGTTGTATGACAATTCTCAATACTCTGGTGAAACAACTGAGATATCTGTGGTTCCCCAAGAAACTCTTACAGGCCCTCTAGTTTTCGTAATCTCTTGTTGTTGTTGTAGTTGTTGCTGTTGTAGTCATGGTCTTCAGTCCGAGGACTCGTGTGATGTAGCTCTCCATGCTGCTTTGTCTTGTGCAAGCCTGTCCACGTCAGAACAAAGAGTGCAACCTACATCTTTTTCAACTTGATTACTCCATCCATTTCTTAATCTGAATAACCGATTTGCAAGGCAAACTGAGCAGACTTATTAGCTTGTTTGCATATGACGCTGTCTTTTACTAACTAGTGAAGTCATCAGAAGGTAGAAACGAATTGTACAACAATGTAGACAAGACCTCTGCGTGGTTCGAGATAGCAGCAGATCCTAAGCAAAAAGATGTATTTGACAATCCACATGAGTTTTATAAACGCGATATTTTCGTTACATGATAATTCACACAATTTGAACATGTGTAGATTTAACTGAATACCTTTAGGTTATAATTACGTTCAACTTAAGTTTGAGATATTAGACAGGAACTGATGTGGTGAAGGCGAACCAGACACAGGGTCTTATTGACAAATCACATATATGAAGCATCCAATCGACTACAGAGCCTACCTACTCAATGCTTTTCGTCCTTTTCTGGAGTATTGCTGCGTAGAATGTGATCCTTACCGTATGGGACTGACGGAGGACATTTATAAAGTTCAAAGAAGGGCAGTTCGTTTCGTATTTTTGCGAATAGGACCCAGAATTTATTAACTGAAGAGAGAGTCTATAAACACGTCCGCCATCGTATTTGGCACTTTACTGATAAATGTCCGTCTACAACACACATCCTTATGTAATTCATAATATGAACAAGTTTTACTTACTGCCATCCTCTGATCTGTTATAAAATAGAAAAAACACTCATGTAACAATAACATGTTCAACTGGCTCGAGAAGTGCTATAGAAATAATTGTACAAGTACGCAATATCGATTACAAAGGAATCCATGAGTTGGCATACAGAATTTGTTTGATGCACAAAATATACAAGCTTACTGAAGAACTGAAGGAAGAGGGAAGTATAAGCTTTTTGGATCTCGGAAGCCGACAGCTACTGACTCTATTATAAATGCTAAGTCCTGTTATACTAAATAGTATAAATAGTCGTATCTTACAGCAATGATTAACATGTTGTTAAAATTGCCGCTCGGCAGAAAAGACGAAATAGAAACACTGAACATAAAGTAGTCAGGACGAACGAATACGGAGACAAAGAAACTGAATGTTAACAATAGGTGACAAGAAGGGGATAATAGGACTAGACGGAAAGAGATGTCATTCCCCCCACCCCCCCCCACCCCACACCCCCCCACCCCACACCCCGGGTAGCGGAAGCTTTGAGGTAAAGGGGAGGGGGAGTACTTGTCTGATAACGTGATGGAAGAAGAAATAGGGGATCGAGTATTAGAATTAGAATTTGAGAGGGCTTTGGATGACTTAAGAAATGGTTCAAATGGCTCTGAGCACCATGGGACTTAAAATCTATGGTCATCAGTCCCCTAGAACTTAGAACACCTTAAACCTTACTAAACTAAGGACATCACACACATCCATGCCCGAGGCAAAATTGGAACCTGCGACCGTATCAGTCGCGTGGTTCCGGACTGCAGCGCCTAGGACCGCTCGGTCACCGCGGCCGGCTCGGAGATTTCAGATTTTGAAAAAAGGAACATTTAGATTTGTATTTCTACTTGATGTATACAGGCATCACATTTACACGTTTTGTTCTGATATTAACTATGGATTTTGTTGCTGCATATTGTATTTTATTTTATGTTTCCCTGTGAGACATGCTCTTCAGCCGGGCGAAAACATTTTAATTAATGACTACGAGTATTCTGTTTTAAACTATCGGATGTGCGACATGGGACACCTGCGTTGCCTCATTATTAGTGCCCTCTACTGGCTATAGTTCTTGTTTGGTTGTTCTTGAAAGTTTTCATTGCGGCAATACTTTCGTGACATCTTGTAAAAGTACCTAGACAGCATCATAGTTTCTCTTATATGTTTCCTGAGAGGACTGAAAATTAATATTATCATTGAACATATCATCATGTAGGTCTCTCCTTTATCTGATACTGACACAAAAGGTAGTTCTTTAGGTGTCTATATAGCTTAAAAGAACTACGAATCAGACTTTCATAAAGCTGTATGTTCTGGAGCAGCGAACAAGAAAACTGCAAATAACGTACACCGACCACCAGAAAGCTCCCAGTCAATACGAGGACGCAGTAGCTCTTTTCCTATCGTGGAGAAGACTATAGAGACATCCCCCGGCGAGAGAGTCGGGACAACTTTATGGCAGATGAACTCCACAGAGGTGCCTTTCGCCGGCCAGTGAGCGAACTTTAAAATTGGTCTGCGCCACTTGAGAGGTCATGACCTGCGCCCGCCGATTTAGTGGGCGCAGTTATTGGCTTCGAGCCAGTCTGTCGTGAACTCCCGGCGATGAAGTGCTGAGCGAGGTACAAGAACATTTTAATGGCACTTCCCTCTTCGCTCGAACATAGCGCTTTCCGTGCTCTCTGATTCCGACGCGGAACGGGCATGAAAAATAAATTTAAAAAATGGTTCAAATGGCTCTGAGCACTATGGGACTTAAAATCTATGGTCATCAGTCCCCTAGAACTTAGAACTACTTAAATCTAACTAACCTAAGGACATCACACAACACGCAGCCATCACGAGGCAGAGAAAATCCCTGACCACGCAGGGAATCGAACCCGGGAAC
Source organism: Schistocerca gregaria (assembly GCF_023897955.1). Taxonomy (NCBI): domain Eukaryota; kingdom Metazoa; phylum Arthropoda; class Insecta; order Orthoptera; family Acrididae; genus Schistocerca; species Schistocerca gregaria. The sequence continues at coordinate 1,122,014,451 of NC_064920.1, forward strand.
CCGGTCGCGGGAAGCGAGAACGCTACCGCACGACCACGAGCTGCGGCCTAAATTTAAGAAGTGAAATGCATGACTTGATCTAAAATTATAGCAAGGCTAGTTTCTTCCGTTAGTATGGGCTCAAGCGCGCCTATAGAAAAATGTCCTCCGTTGCATATTTTTTTTAAATAGACAACTGTCATCAAGCAAAGCAATATGGCCACATCTGATATGTCCGAGGCATGCGTTTTCCCCTGTCATTGATTGAAATAGGAATCAATGAGTTGATCTTCTGTCACGAGGAGACTCTAATCGAATTGTGTGTAATCCACGAGGTAATCTTCATGGGAGAGTACGAGAAAGAAAATCAGAAGCTCCAAGACTAGTAAGTTATTAACATAATAAGACTATACACTAACGTCAGATACTTGCCCTAAGAACTCGAATTCAGAAGGCAAAGCCTGTGAAGTTTTACCTGGGTTTCGCTCTCCGTACGTGGGGATCCAATGTACACTCCTGGAAATTGAAATAAGAACACCGTGAATTCATTGTCCCAGGAAGGGGAAACTTTAGTGACACATTCCTGGGGTCAGATACATCACATGATCACACTGACAGAACCACAGGCACATAGACACAGGCAACAGAGCATGCACAATGTCGGCACTAGTACAGTGTATATCCACCTTTCGCAGCAATGCAGGCTGCTATTCTCCCATGGAGACGTTCGTAGAGATGCTGGATGTAGTCCTGTGGAACGGCTTGCCATGCCATTTCCACCTGGCGCCTCAGTTGGACCTGCGTTCGTGCTGGACGTGCAGACCGCGTGAGACGACGCTTCATCCAGTCCCAACCATGCTCAATGGGTGTGTGATGTTATTCCACAGTCCTGGTGGTCTGGTCAAGTTGGTTGCAATTATACTGACCGCCTTCGAAGTCCTGAAGTGAGGGATATACACATCACATGACACTGAAACATCGTAGGTATTTGCATTAATTGGTGCGCTCGTGGAATATGCAGTAAAAATAATAGTTCCACTTTCTGCCACCTGGTGAAAACACGCTATTGTTTAGCAGTCAGAACGCGGTGTTGGTGCAGTAGAGCGGGGGAACAATAAAACACACGATAACGGTGGTGATGTTTATTAGAATATGGTCACAAGTTACCACATATGTTCAGAATACGATATTGCAGTGCCTGTGTTACTCTGATTACGGCGCAAAAGTCCCGTGGACATGCATCCATGTCCACAGGAGCAGGCACTGCCGCGACCACAGCCGTTATCAAATACATTATATGTATTCGCAATTGCGAATAATGACAAGCAGCAGCTGCAGAATTCAATGACGACAACGAAAATTTGTGCCGGAGCGGAACTCGAACACAGATTTCGCGCTTGCTGCGAGCGGTCGCCTTGCCATTCGGCTATCCGTGCACGACTCACGGCCAGACACGAACTTCTATTTGTCGTCAACCATTGCATGTCCAAAGACACCTCGCATCGTAATCAGCATAACACAGGCGCTGCAATATACACTCCTGGAAATTGAAGTAAGAACACGGTGAATTCATTGTCCCAGGAAGGGGAAACTTTATTGACACATTCCTGGGGTCAGATACATCACATCATCACACTGACAGAATCACAGGCACATAGACACAGGCAATAGAGCATGCACAATGTCGGCACTAGTACACTGTATATCCACCTTTCGCAGCAATTCAGGCTGCTATTCTCCCTTGGAGACGATCGTAGAGATGCTAGATGTAGTCCTGTGGAACGGCTTGCCATGCCATTTCCACCTGGCGCCTCAGTTGGACCAGCGTTCGTGCTGGACGCGCAGACCGCGTGAGACGACGCTTTATCCAGTCCCAAACATGCTCAATGGGGGACAGATCCGGAGATCTTGCTGGCCAGGGTAGTTGACTTACACCTTCTAGAGCACGTTGGGTGGCACGGGAGAGATGCGGACGTGCATTGTCCTGTTGGAAGAGCAAGTTCCCTTGCCGGTCTAGGAATGGTAGAACGATGGGTTCGATGACGGTTTGGATGTACCGTGCATTATTCAGTGTCCCCTCGACTACCACCAGAGGTGTACGGCCAGTGTAGGAGATCGCTCCCCACACCATGATGCCGGGTGTTGGCCCTGTGTGAATCGGTCGTATGCAGTCCTGCACGGCGCCAAACAAGCATACGACCATCATTGGCACCAAGGCAGAAGCGACTCTCATCGCTGAAGACGACACGTCTCCATTCGTCCCTCCATTCACGCCTGTCGCGACACCACTGGAGGCGGGCTGCACGATGTTGGGGCGTGAGCGAAGACGGCCTAACGGTGTGCGGGACCGTAGTCCAGCTTCATGGAGACGGTTGCGAATGGTCCTCGCCGATACCCCAGGAGCAACAGTGTCCCTAATTTGCTGGGAAGTGGCGGTGCGGTCCCCTACGGCACTGCGTAGGATCCTACGGTCTTGGCGTGCATCCGTGCATAGCTGCGGTTCGGTCCCAGGTCGACGGGCACGTGCACCTTCCGCCGACCACTGGCGACAACATCGATGTACTGTGGAGACCTCACGCCCCACGTGTTGAGCAATTCGGCGGTACGTCCACCCGGCCTCCTGCATGCCCACTATACGCCCTCGCTCAAAGTCCGTCAACTGCACATACGGTTCACGTCCACGCTGTCGCGGCATGCTACCAGTGTTAAAGACTGCGATGGAGCTCCGTATGCCACGGCATTCTGGCTGACACTGACGGCGGCGGTGCACAAATGCTGCGCAGCTAGCGCCATTCGACAGCCAACACCGCGGTTCCTGGTTTGTCCGCTGTGCCGTGCGTGTGATCATTGCTTGTACAGCCCTCTCGCAGTGTCCGGAGCAAGTATGGTGGGTCTGACACACCGGTGTCAATGTGTTCTTTTTTCCATTTCCAGGAGTGTAGTATTCCTCTGACAACACCGGGCAAGCGACTTTTCAAGTACAACGCCTGACCTGTATGGAAATATACTAAATGAACACCGGTGTCAATGTGTTCTTTTTTCCATTTCCAGGAGTGTAGTATTCCTCTGCCAATCCCGGGCAAGCGACTTTTCAAGTACAACGCCTGACCTGTATGGGAATATACTAAATGAATGTACGAGTCGAAGTCGTAGACGAATGGTTGATGACGTATGGAAGTGTCGGTCTAGCTGTGAGTCGTACACCGATTGCCAAATGATAAGGCGACTGCTCGCGGCAAGCGGAAAGTCCGGGATCGAGTGCTGGTTCGGTACAAATTTTCGCTGTCGTCACCCCATTCTACTGGTGCTGGTTGTCACTGAATTATTCGAAATTTCGAATATATTTAATTTTAATGTATATTCAAAATGATCTCCCGAGTCAGCATCGTGTTGCATCCTTAACAGGACACTGTCGACATTTGCTCACAGCATCAGATAAATATGTCGTTGTACGTTCTCCTTCAGATCAAAAATAAAATATGGATAAAGTCTCAGATAAAAATTCGCTTGATGCCTTTGCAAGAGATAGTTTTCACTCCTTACAATCTCTCTATATAAGCGTAGACCAATTCAAGAATAGGCAATTCAAAGAAATAGCATCGACAACAGTTGAGAGATATATACCACATAAATAACAAGAGATGATACTGATCCCATCGTACAGAAAATTTAAAAGAATGGAAATTCACCAAGATTGGCTACATTTTACAGCGGCACGACATTTAGTGCAAACTTCAGTGCGAGATGCTTTTAATTGTTGCCACAACGAAATTCTATCTCGAAATCTGGCAGAAAACCCAAAGAGATTCTCGTCACATTTAAAGTACACCAGTGGCAAACAACACCATCACTTTGCGATGACAATGGTGATGTTATTGATGATAGTTCCACTACACCAGACTTACTAAGCACTTCTTCACCGAAGAAAACGAAGCAAATATTCCAGAATTTGAATCTAGAACAACTTCCAATACGAGCAACTTAGATATAAAGGCAAGGCTTCCGGTTCGTGCCTAGTTTTTCGAACCTCGTATAGCGGATAAAAAGAGCACCAACATCTTTCCGTACAAGCTCTAATTTCCGTTATTTTATCGTGGTGATCGTTTCTCCCTATGTAGGTCGGTGGCAACACAATATTTTCGCATTCAGAGGAGAAAGTTGGTGATTGGATTTTCATGAGAAGATTCCGTCGCAACGAAAAACGCCTTTCTTTAAATGATGTTCAGCCCAAACCGCGTATCATTTCTGCGACACTCTCTCCCACATTTCGTGGTAATACAAAACTTGCTACCCTTCGTTGAACTTTTTCAACGTACTCCGTCAGTCGTATTTGGTAACGATCTCATACCTCGCAGCAGTAATCTATAAGAGGACGGACAATCGTAGTATAGGCGGCCTCCTTAGAAGATCTGTTACATTTTCTAAGTGTCCTGCCAAGAAAACCCAGTCTTTGGTTAGCCTTCCCCACAACATTTTCTGTGTTCCTTCCAATTTAAGTCGTCCTTAATTGTAATTCCTAGTCATTTAGTTGAATTTAAGGCCTTTAGATTCTACCGATTTATCCTGTAAACGAAATTTAACGAATTCCTTTTAGCACTCATGTGGATGACCTCCCCCCATGAACCATGGACCTTTCTGTTGGTGGGGAGGCTTGCGAGCATCAACGATACAGATAGCCGCACCGTAGGTGTAACCACAACGGAGAGGTATCTGTTGACAGGCCAGACAAACGTGTGGTTCCTGAAGAGGGGCAGCAGCCTTTTCAGTAGTTGCAGGGGCAACAGTCTGGATGATTGACTGATCTGGTCTTGTAACACTAACCAAAACAGCCTTGCTGTGCTGGTACTGCGAAGGGCTGAAAGCAAGGGGAAACTACGCCGTAATTTTTCCCGAGGGCATGCAGCTTTACTGTATGATTAACTGATAATGGCGTCCTCTTGGGTAAAATATTTCGGAGGTAAAATAGTCGCCCATTTGGATCTCCGGGCTGGGACTACTCAAGAGGACGTCGTTATCAGGAGAGAGAAACCTGGTGTTCTACGGGTCGGAGCGTGGAATGTCAGATCAATTAATCGGGTAGGTAGATTAGAAAATTTAAAACGGGAAAGGGATAGGTTAAAGTTAGATATAGTGGGAATTAGTGAAGTTCGGTGGCAGGAGGAACAAGACTTTTGGTCAGGTGAATACAGGGTTATAGATACAAAAGCAAATATGGGCAGTGGAGGTGTAGGTTTAATAATGAATAAAAAATAGGAGTGCGGGTAAGCTACTACAAACATATAGTCAACGCATTACTGTGGCCAAGATTGACACAAAGCCCATGCCTACTAAATTAGTACAAGTTTATATGCCAACTAGCTCTCCAGACTATGAAGAAATTGATGAAATGTATGATGAGATAAAAGAAATTATTCAGGTAGTGAACGGAGACAAAATTAAATAGTAATGGGCTACTGGAATTCGACAGTAGGAAAAGGAAGAGAAGGAAACGTAGTAGGTGAATATGGACTGGGGCTAAGAAATGCAAGATTAAGCCGCCTGTTAGAATTTTGCACAGAGCATAACTTAATCATAGCGTACACTTGGTTCAAGAATCATGAAAGAAGGTTGTATACGTGGAAGAACCCTGGAGATACTAGAAAGTTTCAGATAATGGAAAGACAAGAGATTTAGGAACCAGGTTTTAAATTGTAAGACATTTCCAGTGGCAGACGGAGACTCTGACCACAATCTATTGGTTATGAACTGTAGATTAAAACTGAAGAAACTGCAAAAAGGTTGGAATTTCAGGAGATGGGACCTGGATAAACTGAAAGAACCAGAGGTTGTACAGAGTTTCAGGGAGAGCATAAGGGAGCAATTGACAGGAATGGGGAAAGAAATACAGTAGAAGAAGAATGGGTAGCTTTGAGGAATGAAACAGTGAAGGCACCAGAGGATCAAGTAGGTAAAAAGACGAAGGTTGGTAGGAATCGTTGGGTATCACAAGAAATCTTGAATTTAATTGGTAAAAGGAGAAACTATAAAAATGCACTAAACTGAAGCGGGCCGAAAGGAATACAATCGTCTAAAAATGAGATCGATAGGAAGTGCTAAGCAGGAATGGCTAGAGGTCAAATGTAAGGATGTAGAGGCTTATCTCACCAGGGGTAAGATAGATACTGCCTACAAGAAAATTAAAGAGACCTTTGGAGAAAAGAGAGCCACTTCCATGAATATCAAGAGCTCAGATGGAAACCCAGTTCTAAGCAAAGAAGGAAAAGCAGGAAGGAGAATATAGAGGTTCTGTACAAGGGCGATGTACTTGAGGACAATATTATGGAAATGGAAGAGGATGTAGATGAAGATGAAATGGGAAATACGATTTTGCGTGAAGAGTTTGACAGAGTACTGAAAGACCTAAGTCGAAACAAGGCCCCGGCAGTAGACAACATTCCATTAGAACTACTGACGACCTTGGGAGAGCCAGTCCTGACAAAACTCTACCATCTGGTGACCAAGATGTATGAGACAGTCAAAATTCCCTCAGACTTCAAGAAGAACACAATAATTTCATTCCCAAAGAAAGCAGGTGTTGACAGATGCGAAAACTACCGAACTATCAGTTTAATAAGCCACGGCTGCAAAATACTAACGCGAATTCTTTACAGACGAATGGAAAAACTGGTAGAAGCCGACCTCGGTGAAGATCAGTTTGGATTCCGTAGAAATGTTGGAACACGTGAGTCAATACTGACCCTACGACTTATCTTAGAAGAAAGATTAAGGAAAGGCAAATCTACGTTTTTAGCATTTGTAGACTTAGAGAAAGTTTTGACAATGTTGAGTGGAATACTCTCTTTCAAATTCTAAAGATGGCAGGGGTAAAATACAGGGAGCGAAAGGCTATTTACAATTAGTACAGAATGCAGGTGGCAGTTATAACACTCGAGGGACATAAAAGTGAATCATGGGTTGGGAAGGGAGAGTAGGAAATAAAATCCATGGAGAAGAAACAAAAACTTTGAGGTTCGCCTATGACATTGTAATTCTGTCAGAGACAGCAAAGGACGTGGGAGAGCAGTTGGACGGAAGGTTCGGTGTCTTGAAAGGAGGGTATAGGATGAACATCAACAAAAGCAAACTAGGATAATGGAATGTAGTCGAATGAAGTTGGGTGATGCTGAGGGAATTAGATTAGGAAATGAGACACTTTAAGTAGTAAAGGAGTTTTGCTATTTGCGGAGTAAAATAACTGACGGTGGTCGAAGTAGAAAGGATATAAAATGTAGACTGGAAATGACAAGAAAAGCGTTTCTGTAGAAGAGAAATTTGTTAACATCGAGTACAGATTTAAGTGTCAGGAAGTCGTTACTGTAGAAGAGAAATTTGTTAACTTCGAGTACAGATTTAAGCGTCAGGAAGTCGTTACTGAAAGTATTTGTATGGAGTGTAGCCACGTATGGAAGTGAAAAATGGACGATAAATAGTTTAGACAAGAAGAGAATAGAAGCTTTCGAAATGTTTTGCTACAGGAGAATGATGAAGATTAGATGAGTAGATCACATAACTAATGAGGAGGTATTGAATAAAATTGGGGAGAAGAGAAGTTTGTGGCACAATTTGACCAGAAGAAGGGATCGGTTGGTAGGACATGTACTGAGGCATAAAGGGATCACCAATTTAGTACTGGAGAGAAGAGAAATTTGCGGTACAGCTTGACTAGAAGAAGGGTTCGGTTGGTAGCGCATATTCTGAGGCATCAAGAGATCACCAATTTAGTATTGGAGAGCAGCGTAGAGGGTAAAATTCGTAGAGGGAGACCAAGAGATGAATACACTGTGCAGATTCAGAAGGATGTAGGCTGCAGTAGGTACTGGGAGATGAAGAAGCTTGCAGAGGATAGAGTAGCATGGAAAACTGCATCAAACCAGTCTCAGGACTGCAGACCACAACAACAACAGCAATGGATTACCTCTCACTTTTCGTTATTTAGGGTCAAATGCCAGTTTTCGCACCATTCAGGTATCTTTTCTAAATCATTCTGCAATTTGTTTTGTTCTCATAATGACTTTCTTAGTCGATAAACGACAGCGTCATCTGCAAACAACCTTACGCGGCTGCTCAGAATGTCTCCCACATCGTTTATGTAGATAAGGAATAGCAAAGGGCCTACAACACTGTTTTGGGGAACGCCAGAAATCACTTCTGTTTTACTCAGTTACTATATTCAGGTTGCATATCGGTCAGATTCCTTTCAGAGTATACTAACGCAATAGTTCTATATTTAACAATAATGTACAACATCTCTCTGTTCGAAATATCCATACCTAAAGATTGGAAATTTGCAAAAGATTAGATTAGATTAGTCACATCAGTATCCAAGAAAGAAAATGAGTGTGATCCTCTGAATTTCAGACACATGCCAATAATATGATTTTGGAGTTGGATTTTGGAACATTATGAATGATCTCGAAGAAAACGATATTGAGAAATAGCCAGCATGGATTTAGAAACCATTCCTCATAAGTGTCTTCTAGTGAAATTGCGTTCATAAGGAATATAGCCCCAGCTGTGTGACTACATTCATGATTTCCTGTCAGAAAGGTCACAAGTAGCTGATGAAAAGTCTTGAAGTAGAGTAGAAGTAATATCTGATGTACCCCAAGGGAGTGTAATATACCTTTTGCTGTTACTGCTCTACGTACACGACATAGGAGACAATCTGAGAATAACACATAGATATTTTTCTACCTTAGTCGTCAGATGATCCAAACTAATTATAAAAAGTAGCAATTGACTCTAAATAATGAAACTTTTGTACTCATCCACATGAGTAATATAAGAAATCCCGTTGGTTTCAGGTACAGGAAAAATCACACAAATCTAAAGGCTGTAAATTCAACTGACTAACCGAGTGAGGTGACACAGTGGTTAGCACACTAGACTCGCATTCGGGAGGATTTTGGTTCAAACCTTAGTCTAGCTATCCTGATTTAGGTTTTCCATGAATTCTCTAAATCGCTTCAGGCAAATGCTGGGATGGTTCCTTTGAAAGGGCACGGTCGTCTTTCTTCCCATCATTCACTAATCCAAAGAGACCAATGACCTTGCTGCTAGGTTCCCTCCGCCAAATTAACTTACCAACCAGTCAACTAAATACTCAAAGATTCCTATTACAAATAAAATTAAGTTGGAACAAACACTCAGATAATATTGTGGGTGAAGCAAACGAAAGACTGCGATTTAATTTGCAGAACACTTAGAAAACGCGACGAGTCTACTAACAGACTGCGTACACAACGCTTTCCTGCCCTCTTCTGGAGTGCTGCTGTGCAGCGTGGGATTTGCATCAGATGAGACTGACAGAGGACATCGAGGATGTACGAAGAAGGGCAGGTCGTCTTGTTTTCTCCTTAAGTAGGGGAAAGTGTACCACAGACAAGATGCATGAATCGGGGTGACAATCATTAAAACAAAGGCGTTTCTCGTTGCTGCAGGATCTTCTCGTGAAATTTCAGTCACCAGCTTTCTCCTCCGACTGCATGTGCCTCTTAAGCTGAGTGCCCAGCGCGTCTGAGATGCAGCGGACCCAGTTTCTATGCCCGGCCAGGTCGGAGATTTTCTCTGATCAAGGACTGGGTGTTGTGTTGTCCTCATCATCATTTCATCATCAACACGTAACTCGCCCCGTGTGGCGTCCACTGAAAAGATTTGCAGCATGGCGGCCGATCTTCGCGTAGGTGGGAGCTTCCGTCCATTAAAGCCATACAATAATTTCGTTTCCTCTGATTGCGAAAATATTCTGTTGGTGCCCACCTTCATGGATAGAAATGATCAGCATTATGAAATAAGCGAGATCAGAGCTAGTACAGAAAGATTTAAGTCCTCGTTTTTCTCGTGCGCAGTTCGAGAGTGGAACGGGAGAGAAATAGCTTGAAGACGGTTCGACGAATCTTCTGCGAGACTCTTAACTGCGAATTGCAGAGTAATGCTGTAAATTTAAATGTAGATTCCTAAAACCAGAAGTCATGGGGATTTCGGTGAGGAAACTGGAAGGACATACATCTTGAAATTGTGTAGAGATGAGGTGGTCATAACCAAAAGTTACTCAGAGCAAATCTTTCACCTGGAAAGTGACGTGTGGTGTCACACCATCTTGTATGGAAATAGTGATGTGGGCGTAGTTGCGTTCTCGGCATGTGTTCCACAAGCAGGTCTTTATAACGTCCAGGTGTCATAGTACACCTAACGGGCCCACGAGGTGGAATGTTCTGGAAGATAAACGGACCAAGAATGCAGGAGCTTGTGAAACCACACCACATGGAGTGCAGTGGATGTTCATGCAGAACCTGTGGCGGAGTAGAGCCCCATATGCGAAAGTTGGCATATTCTGAGCACTGTGCAGAGTAAAATTTGCCATGTCCATCGAGAGAATATTCCCCGGCCATATGTTATCAGTTTCCATGGGTTCGAAAGAAGGAAGGGCACAGTTACGGTGTTGCAGCCCATCTCGGGGCTTCATTTGATGCACGTTCTGAATCGTTTAGGGGTACCAGTGTAAAATGCGCCACAAAATCTTTTGAACTGTTGACCAGGGGAGAGAAATTTCACGTGACACAGCACGAGCACTGGCTGAAGAATTTGAGGCATGAGCTGCAGCAACTTCATGAACAACTGCCTTGGGAATACACCACCTCTCTCACACCTCTATCCCTCTAATGTACCACCTAATTCATCTGTTCCTTCAAACTTCTTTATCATACTATTCAGCCCATTTATTGACACGGGGCATCTCTGCAGCTGTTGCTATCAGCGATATTCCCACAGTGCAGCCCAGCTATCGCTGCCGTTATAATAAAACAACTTTACCAGTAATGCACGGTCTTTCTTCTCAATAGCAACTGAATTCCATACGAAAAATTTCAACCTTCTTGAAGCTTTACACCAACAGTCACATCACAAAAGAAATCTACACTTGTGGCCAAGCAACAAAAAGCATATCGACGTTACAAAACGAAACATTTCACCATATGACTGCTTACAATTCCATATTTTCACCTGCTGGCAGAAAGTGGTACTATCATTTTTTCAGCATACATGGAGAGCATGTTTCAGCAATGTACACAGGCCACACTGTATCATTCGGAAAAGCGTCAGTTTCATTATGACCAGCCGGTATGACACGCTACAAACGTAAGAGATACGATATATACTTCCCTTATGCAAACCACTATCATACTTTACAGACACTAAGATACCCTAATCTCAAATGGTCGTCGGGAAACAAACTTCACACAATGTTTATGTGACCTCCGTTTTGGAAATGTTATATGCGTCAGTCAAAAGGGCCGTAGATTCAGCCGCCACCTCGTAATTTCCATCTCTCACCCGGTCCACAGTTAGCCGATAGCGCATCACGTGCGTTTCATCTGTCTTTCAGTACGATCATTTTGCGAAAGGTGAGTTACCTCAGCTGACAAACCTTGAGGCTCGTCCACGAGGCTTAGAAATCAAAAGGTACAACATAAAAGTCGATACCGTGTTCCTTGACTTCCTGAAGGCATTCGATAAAGCTCCGCACTGCCACCTGGTGATGAAAATAAGAGCTTTTCTGGAGTATACTGTGTGAATGGACTGAAGAGTTTCTAACAAAGAGAAGACAGCATGTCATTCTCAACGGAGAGAAGTTTCCAGACGTCAGTTCGGGCCTGCCCCAAGAAGTGTTGCAGAACCATTACATTCCGCAGTACATATAAATGACCAAGTGGGTAATGTCGGATGTTTCATGTTGCTACTGAATACACAGAAGTCGCAATGTTGGGGGACTGTGTTGAAGTGCAGGAAATCCTGCAGAGGATCCTTGCCTGGTGCAGGGAGAGGAAATTGACCCTCAACATAAAAAATGTTGTGCATCATGTGTGTACAGACAGAAGGACTCGTTACTGTATGATTACAAAACTGCAGGACAGTCACTGCAAGCAGTTGTCCATCTATAGGAGTATACTTACGAGACGATTTGATACGGAATGACCACACAAAATTAATCGCGAGTAAGGCAGATGCCAGACTGAGATCCATTGAAAGGGCCCTCATGAAACATAACCCATCAACAAAGGATTGTGAGTTAACGAGCACTGCGCTCTCATTTATGTATATGGCCGAAAGAGTCAGCCTTTAGGAATTGTGAAACGAACTCGGTCGTCCAGGACCGGATGGCACAAAGGGCGCAGATTCACCACGAGATGGGGAAACTCACAGGCGTCTATTATCGATTGAGGCGTAAACACTGTAGTGTGCGAGTGAGACAGACGAGAACCTACGTCATAGCGAAACCCAGTAGAAGGCTCTTGTGGCCAGGGATACGTAGCAGTGTTAAATATGGCGGACCTAAGATCGGCCACACAGGGAAACATTTATGAAAACTATTTAATTCTGCAGTAATGCAGGAAATGAAGCCACAATAATTTTAATCTGCCATCCTCCACACATTTTCATGGTGATCCCAATAAAACATGAATATTGATCATATCTATAATAGTTTAGGATTTACTATGAAAGTGAAATTAACAACTTTTGTAACAAAGACCTGAATACTAAAGTATGAACGCTTTGTTCGATCTTAACGATCGATATTTCATATAGAGGCGGTTCATTAAAATGACAAACGTAGTAAATATCTACCTTCAGACTTTATTTGTTTAAAAGATATAGTACACTCCTGGAAATTGAAATAAGAAAACCGTGAATTCATTGTCCCAGGAAGGGGAAACTTTATTGACACATTCCTGGGGTCAGATACATCACATGATCACACTGACAGAACCACAGGCACATAGACACAGGCAACAGAGCATGCACAATGTCGGCACTAGTACAGTGTATATCCACCTTTCGCAGCAATGCAGGCTGCTATTCTCCCATGGAGACGATCGTAGAGATGCTGGATGTAGTCCTGTGGAACGGCTTGCCATGCCATTTCCACCTGGCGCCTCAGTTGGACCAGCGTTCGTGCTGGACGTGTAGACCGCGTGAGACGACGCTTCATCTAGTCCCAAACATGCTCAATGGGGGACAGATCCGGAGATCTTGCCGGCCAGGGTAGTTGACTTACACCTTCTAGAGCACGTTGGGTGGCACGGGATACATGCGGACGTGCATTGTCCTGTTGGAACAGCAAGTTCCCTTGCCGGTCTAGGAATGGTAGAACGATGGGTTCGATGACGGTTTGGATGTACCGTGCACTATTCAGTGTCCCCTCGGTGATCACCAGAGGTGTACGGCCAGTGTAGGAGATCGCTCCCCACACCATGATGCCGGGTGTTGGCCCTGTGTGCCTCGGTCGTATGCAGTCCTGATTGTGGCGCTCACCTGCACGGCGACAAACACGCATACGACCATCATTGGCACCAAGGCAGAAGCGACTCTCATCGCTGAAGACGATACGTCTCCATTCGTCCCTCCATTCACGCCTGTCGCGACACCACTGGAGGCGGGCTGCACGATGTTGGGGCGTGAGCGGAAGACGGCCTAACAGTGTGCGGGACCGTAGCCCAGCTTCATGGAGACGGTTGCGAATGGTCCTCGCCGATACCCCAGGAGCAACAGTGTCCCTAATTTGCTGGGAAGTGGCGGTGCGGTCCCCTACGGCACTGCGTAGGATCCTACGGTCTTGGCGTGCATCCGTGCGTCGCTGCGGTCCGGTCCCAGGTCGACGGGCACGTGCACCTTCCGCCGACCGCTGGCGACAACATCGATGTACTGTGGAGACCTCACGCCCCACGTGTTGAGCAATTCGGCGGTACGTCCACCCGGCCTCCCGCATGCCCACTATACGCCCTCGCTCAAAGTCCGTCAACTGCACATACGGTTCACGTCCACGGTCTCGCGGCATGCTACCAGTGTTAAAGACTGCGATGGAGCTCCGTATGCCACGGCAAACTGGCTGACACTGACGGCGGCGGTGCACAAATGCTGCGCAGCTAGCGCCATTCGACGAACAACACCGCGGTTCCTGGTGTGTCCGCTGTGCCGTGCGTGTGATCATTGCTTGTACAGCCCTCTCGCAGTGTCCGGAGCAAGTATGGTGGGTCTGACACACCGGTGTCAATGTGTTCTTTTTTCCATTTCCAGGAGTGTATATTTAAATTATCACTACTCTCAGTTAACCTTCAAATCATTATTTCCTCCACACAAAACACACTGAACGATGACAGCATGACACTCCATTCAATCATTGGGTAGTAGAATATTTGTTGTAAAGTTTAGTCCATAATAGTTGCTTTTGTTCTTTGTTTACTTATCAGAAAGCATATTGGTGCAAGGCTACTAGCCGTGGCATTCAAAGCTAAGAAGAAAATTGTATTGGTTTTACGTAAAAGAATTTAACGTTTATTACGTAATGGATATTATTGTTACTTTATTTATACCGTGAAGGTGATCCAACTTTTATTATTTAAATATGTGAACATGTCAAATAATGTATAATAAGCTGTATCCGCCGGCCGGAGTGGCCGAGCGGTTCTGGGCGCTTCACTCTGGAACCGGGCGACCGAAACGGTCATAGGTTCGAATCCTGCCTCGAGCACGGATGTGTGTGATGTCCTTAGAACTACTTAAACCTAATTAAACCTAACTAACCTAAGTCTAGGGTACTGATGGCCTCTGATGTTAAGGCCCATAGTGTTCAGAGCCATTTGAACCATTTTTAAGCTGCAGCCAATCAGATGGACGACCTCAGGAAAGGGAACTGCCCTAGTCAATTGAGCGGGAGAACGCGGCCGGGGACGGACAGAGGAGAGTGCTGGTGCGGACACGAAAGGGAACAGTTCGGACTGAGACGCGAAAGCGGACTGTCGGTTTTTAGGCAGCTAGGAAGCGAAAGGACTCAGAAAACTTCGTGTTGTGTGGTATCGCGGCACTTAGCCTCTGAGCGGTGAGTAGCCTCGCGCCTGGTGGGAACTCTTAACATCTCGCGTAGATAACGAGATGGACTTACCAATCGCGATGAGACTGAATGATCGAACTGCGTCAAATGGATTTGCGCTCGAGCGTAACAGTAACTGTAAATACGACCACTTTCACGATTAGTTTGCCTTCTGAATAAAAATCATTCTAACCAAATCGCAACTGTGTGGCATACATCATATATGTGACGTTAATTTGCTTCCCGATATTATCATTACTGCTATTATATGTCATGTTAACTTTGTATTTCGCGAACATGCCATCAGCCAGACAATTTAACCAAAGGGTCGCAAGTGTCTAATTTAGGGCATGTAACGCGACACGTGCGGTTCAACCCCTAGACGAGTTTGAGTCAAGGCATTTCGACGAAGAGGAACCGTATGTGAGCCCGTAACATCTTTGGGATGTTAGCTCGCAGGATGTAAGTCTTCCGACTAATGCTTGATCATTGCTCGCCAGTCTGGGTTCCGTACCAGGTAGGAGTGATACAGGAAGAGAAGATCCAAAGAACAGCAGCACGTTTCGTTATAGGTTGACTTAGTAAATGCGAAAGTGTCATGGAGATGCTCAGCCACATCCAGTGGCAGACACTGCAAGAGAGGCGTTCTGCATCGCAATGTAGTCTACACTGTTAAAAAAAATGGCTCTGAGCACTGACTTAACATCTGTGGTCATCAGTCCCCTATGACTTAGAACTACTTAAACCTAACTAACCTAAGGACATCATACACATCCATGCCCGAGGTAGGATTCGAACCTGCGACCGTAGCCGTAACGGTTCCAGACTGAAGCGCCTAGAACAGCACGGCCACTGTTAAAAGATCCGAGAGCGTACGTTCCTAGAAGAGTCAACAAATAATTAGCTTCCTCCTATGTGCACCTCGCGGAAAGATCATTCAATCACAGAGATTCCGCCTCACACGGAAGCTTACTAGCGACCGTTCTCCCCGTGAACTAAGCTGCAGTGGAAAAAGGGAGAAGTGGCTCTCGTACGTAAAGTTACCCAGCCACGTACCAACAGGTGGCTTGCGGAGTATAGATATGGATGTATCTGTAGGTACGAGACATAAGACCACGTACAACTGCATACAGACAGTCAAATTTCTCTCTCTGAATACGCTGTGAAGTAGGAAAGAACGATACTATTGGTACGAAGTAGCCCGCGCCATGCATTGAACAGTGGGTTGAGGAGTGTACATTTGGCTCTACGTCATATCGACATGGCTGCTTCGCAATTCACTATTGTGTATGGCAGAGACAGAATCACCTTTAAGCTATTTCTCTACCGTTTCACTCTCGAACAGAGTGCGGGAAAAACCAATACTGAAAGCTTACCGTGCGAACTCTGATTTGTCTTATTTTGTTACAATGATCATATCTCCCAATGGAGGTGGACGCCAATTAAATATTTTCACACTCTGCTCTGCTTCAACGAAACTCAACTTTGTTTCAATGATTGACGCCCCAATTCACGTATCATATCGGTGGCATTCTCTCCTCTGATAATACAAAACGAACTCTACTTCTCTGCACTTTTTCGATGTCCTCCGTCAATCTTTTCTGATGCAGATCGCTCACCGCACAACAGTACTCCAGGAGTGTTTGGCTAATTTTTCTCAAAACATGTGCTTGATCATGCCAATTTCAGTGATTCGCAATTGTACACTCCTGGAAATTGAAATAAGAGCACCGTGAATTCATTGTCCCAGGAAGGGGAACTTTATTGACACATTCCTGGGGTCAGATACATCACATGATCACACTGACAGATCCACAGGCACATAGACACAGGAAACAGAGCATGCACAATGTCGGCACTAGTACAGTGTATATCCACCTTTCGCAGCAATGCAGGCTGCTATTCTCCCATGGAGACGACCGTAGAGATTCTGGATGTAGTCCTGTTGAACGGCTTGCCATGCCATTTCCACCTGGCGCCACAGTTGGACCAGCGTTCGTGTTGGACGCGCAGACCGCGTGAGACGACGCTTCATCCAGTCCCAAACATGCTCAATGGGGGACAGATCCGGAGATCTTGCTGGCTATGGTAGTTGACTTACACCTTCTAGACCACGTTGGGTGGCACGGGATACATGCGGACGTGCATTGTCCTGTTGGAACAGCAAGTTCCCTTGCCGGTCTAGGAATGGTAGAACGATGGGTTCGATGACGGTTTGGATGTACCGTGCACTATTCAGTGTCCCCTCGACGATCACCAGAGGTGTACGGCCAGTGTAGGAGATCGCTCCCCACACCATGATGCCGGGTGTTGGCTCTGTGTGCCTCGATCATATGCAGTCCTGATTGTGGCGCTCACCTGCACGGCGACAAACACGCATACGACCATCATTGGCACCAAGGCAGAAGCGACTCTCATCGCTGAAGACGATACGTCTCCATTCGTATCTCCATTCACGCCTGTCGCGACACCACTGGTGGCGGGCTGCACGATGTTGGGGCGTGAGCGGAAGACGGCCTAACGGTGTGCGGGACCGTAGCCCAGCTTCATGGAGACGGTTGCGAATGGTCTTCGCCGATACCCCAGGAGCAACAGTGTCCCTAATCTGCTGGGAAGTGGCGGTGCGGTCCCCTACGGCACTGCGTAGGATCCTACGGTCTTGGCGTGCATCCGTGCGTCGCTGCGGTCCGGTCCCAGGTCGACGGCACGTGCACCTTCCGCCGACCACTGGCGACAACATCGATGTACTGTGGAGACCTCACGCCTCACGTGTTGAGCAATTCGGCGGTACGTCCACCCGGCCTCCCGCATGCCCACTATACGCCCTCGCTCAAAGTCCGTCAACTGCACATACGGTTCACGTCCACGCTCTCGCGGCATGCTACCAGTGTTAAAGACTGCGATGGAGCTCCGTATGCCACGGCAAACTGGCTGACGCTGACGGCGGCGGTGCACAAATGCTGCGCAGCTAGCGCCATTCGACGGCCAACACCGCGGTACCTGGTGTGTCCGCTGTGCCGTGCGTGTGATCATTGCTTGTACAGCCCTCTCGCAGTGTCCGGAGCAATTATGGTGGGTCTGACACACCAGTGTCAATGTGTTCTTGTTTCCATTTCCAGGAGTGTAATTCCTAAATATTTAGTTGCATTCACGGCCTTAGATTTGTGTGATTCATGGTGTAATCGAAATTTAGCGGACTCCTTTTAGTACTCATGTAGATGACTTCACTCTTGTGATTATAAACATTGAAATAGATTCTCTCTCTCTCTCTCTCTCTGTCTCTGGTCGTTTAGTCTATTCCAACTCTCAGTGACCCCACGAACTGAAGCACTCCAATTTCCTTTATACTGTCCTATTTCACGAAAACTTTCCGTGTTGGAATCCATTACTTTTGTGACGCCATCAGTCCATCTCATTCTTTCCCGCCCTCTTCTCCTTGTAGATTCGGCCTTGCCCTGTATTATGTTCTTTTCCATGGAATCATGTCTTCTCAGCGTGCGCCCAATGTAAGTCAGTGTTTTTTTTTTCCACTGTCGCACCTTGCAAGGAACATCTAGTTATCCTTTTATAATACTGACATATTCATTCTCTTTGCAGTCCGTGTTTCCTCTAACACCACAGTACTGTGGGGTCCACTCTACGGCGTTCAGGCTTTCATATTGTCAAGATACAGCATTCATACATCAGAATAGGGTAGATCATAGCCTTTATGGTATGGATCTTTGTTGTTAATGTTACGTCTCTACTCCTTGAGACATTGTCAGTGATAGACAGACATTAACTTTCTACCAAGTAACTATATTCTCTGGATTTTGTGGCTGCGGTCACCATCAGTAAAAATCTCCTGAGCCGAGGTGGTTGAAAGTAGACTCTACCTTATTTGTTTCTCCTGGTGCATGCCATGAAGAAATAGTTTTCGATTCCTTGTCATACGACATTTGTCCAGCCTTTGCATTTTTTTTCTTTCAGCCTACAGAAGGAATATCTTTTCTTTCTCTTTCTGCCATGAGTATGGTATCATGAACATATACAGCGTTATGATGTTATACCATGGCTACGGTACTGAAATTTCTAATCTGCATGTTAAGTCAAATTCAACAATACACTATACCGTTCTATGTGTCCCGGAAGGTTGTTTTTGGGTTGGGAAAGTTTATTGGTATCCATAACTCAATTATTTGTTTCTGATCCTGCGGAACTGTGTCTAACTGTAAGGTTGCGGCTGGACTTAGACCGGATCGACACCGGAAGTCACAGGATAATGCCGTCTACGGACTGTGAATGGTCGCATGAAGGATGCAGGGTTGACCAGCAAGGGCACGCTTAGGACGCCGAGACGCCCTTTTTGTAGCCTGCCCTCGATTCAACCAGACGTGTCTTCCTGCTTCTCCTTATTCGGGCATTAGGCCACTCAGTATGGCTGTCAGTGGCCTTCCATTCGCCACACTCTTCCATCTGTATCATTTAGTGACAGCAGACTGGTAATAAACTCCAACTAGTTTGTTCGAACATCTCTGGTTTATCAGATTCCTTATTTTTCTGGACGCTCACATTCTGCCTTGACCATCTCTTCAGGTATGCCCTTAACACCCGCTTCTTCAGCGCAGCCTACGCTCTAGGGAAAAAAAAACAACGCACCACATAGATGCAAACTGACCGAAAAAATATATATGTACCAACGGGAAATGTAGGCAAGAGCCGCGGCCATGACAAATCAGTAACAGAGAAGTAACCGATTTGTGGCATTTTACTACCTCCTGAACAGCGCGAATTATATAGTTTGGTAATTTTGTTTTTGAATTCCAATGTGTTAACCGAATTTATTAGACACAGTTCTGCGTTTCCAAAGGTATCTACAGTAGAGCTTCACAGCGCATGTCGATAGTCGTTTGCTGGTCTGTGTAAAGTAGTTTCTCACGGTCTTTAGTATGGAAACGGTCTGTATTGCTGTGTGTGGATACGACCCGAGTTGATGACACTTCGCTCTCAGCTCCAGGCTGTGTTGTCGTTCTGTTACTCTGCTTGAAGCTGCAGTAAGTGTGGTCCGACCGTGGGGATCCAATGGACGTCCAGCACGAGGCACGAGAACGCCGATCGGTCCGTACCGGTGGCTAGCAGCTACTGCTCGCATTGAGGTCGAACCCTCTCCCAGTGGGTGAGTGTGAGGTCGCCTCGTGAAGTTGAAGTCTTACCAGGAGGCCGAACGTAAGGCCTCCCCAGTTAGTTTGAGAAACAGGTTCCAGGTGCTGTCTCTAGGTGACGCTGTCCCTCCGCCACATACAATCTCTTGTCTTCTTTCAGAAGCAACCTCTCAGCCTGCAAGATCCGCAAGGTCACATAGGATGGGATTATTTGCAGTTGGGAGCTTCATTGTTAGCCTTGTTATGAGACATGGCTGCTAAGGAGTGGAATAAAGACAGTGTGCACTCTCTGTGCATGCTGGGTGGAATCATTTCATATGTGGAAAGGGTTCTTCCGGATCCCATGAAGAGCACAGGGTGCAGCCAACTACATATGGGCCTCATGGCGGTACCAATGATGAGTGTCGCTTTGAATCGAAAGAGATTCTCTCTGATACTGAGCGGCTTTGAGAAGTGGTAAAAGCTGCCAGTCTTCCTTGCGGTATGAAAGAAGAGCTCATCATTTGGAGCATTGTCGATAGGACCGTTTGCAGACCTCTAGTATAGAGTCGAGTGGAGAGTCAGTATCAGACGCTCAGACGGTTCTGCGACCTTGTAGACTACAGATTCCTCGACTTGCGCCGTAGGGTGGTGCAGTTTCGGGTTCCGCTAAACAGGTCAGGAGCAGGAATCCATCACACGCAGGAGGTGGCAACACGGGTATCGAGGGCTGTGTGGCGTGGAGTGGGCCGTTTTTGAGATTGGACTTGGGAAAACACAAAACGGGCTTTACTCTCAAAGGGAGCAGGTAGAACACAGGAAGAACGTAGATCTAGGAACCATGGTCATATGAGCTGTAAATTGGCTTTGTTGGGAAAGTACCAGAGCTCCAACCGCTAATAGAAAGTACTGATGCTCAAATCATTATGGCCACTGAAAGCAAGCTAAGGCCCGAGATAAGTTCAAACGACATTTTTGCGAACGAAACAGTGGACTAAATACAGTTGGCGGTGGAGTGTTTGTTGCCCTTAAAAATAGATCCTATTGTAGCGCAATTGAAGTTAATAGTTCCTGTGAGTCAGTGTGGGTAGAGCTCTTTCTTGGCAACCAGAATAAAAAAAACAACAATTGGATCCTTATAGAGACCCCACAACTCAGGTGATAAAATTTTTTAGATGCTCAAAGAAAACTTGAGTCTAACTTCAAACACGTACCCGACTCACACAGTTGGTGACTTCAATTTACCCTCGATATGTTGGCGAAAATACATGTTTAAATCCCACGTAGAGTGGACGCGTGGTTTGAGGTGCCATGTCACGGACTGCGCAGCCCCTCCCACTGGAGGGAATGGGTGTATGGGTGTATGTGGAGTTCTTAGCATAAGTTACTTTAAGTAGTGTGTAAGTCTAGAGACCGATGACCTCAGCAGTTTAGTCCCATAAGAATTCACACACATTTGAACATGTTTAAATCTGAACGTTTGCGTAAAACATTATCTGAAACTGTTCTAAACCCATTGTCTGAAAATTATTTCCAGCAGTTACTTTATAGACCCACTAGAATAACAAATGGGTGTGAAAGCACAGTAGACCTGGGCTAATAACGAGTATCGAAACGAAAACAAGGATTAATGAACAGAGGGTTCTCGCAGCGAGATTGAATACCGTAACTTTCAAATACTCCAAAAATAAACGGACAATATATGTATTCAATTAAGCAGAAAATAACATGTTTGACGTCTTCCTCAGACAGTCTCCACATCTTCCAAATTAACACAACTAGATGTGTTTTGAATTCTAGAAAATGGTATCAATAGTAATTGAGAGATTTATATCAAATAAATTAACAAACGGCGTAGCTAACCCCCTTGGTACACAAAACGGGTAAGAACTCAGTTGCAGAAACAACGAAAGCAGCAAACCAAATTTAACGAAAGCAAAATCCCCTAAGACTGGCAATCTTTTAGAGAAGCTCGAAATTTAGCGCGGATTTAAATGCGAAATGCTTATAATAGTTTCCGCAACGAAACCTTTCCTCGAAAACTGGCAAAAAAAACAAGAATGTTCTGGTCTTATGTAAAGTATTCTAGCGACAGGATACAACCAATGCTAAACCGGTGCTAAAACAGAGTTACATATTACAGTCTTCCGAAATTCCTTGACCAAAGAGGGTGACGTAAATTTTCCAGAATTCGAATTAACAACAACTGCCAAGACGAGTTACTTAAAAGTAGTTATCCTCGGAGTAGTGTATCAACTTAAATCACTTAATAACAGCAAGTCTTCCGGTCCAGACAGTATACTAATCAGATTCTTTTCAGAGTATGCTAATGCAATAGCCCATACTTAACAATCATATGCAACCGCTTGCTCGACGAAAGATCCGCCTCCAAAGAGGGGAAAGTTGCACAACTGACACGAATATTCAAGAAAGGTAGTAGGAGAAATCCACTAAATTACAGGCCCATATCAGTAACGTCGATATGCCGCAGGATTTTGGAACATATATTGTTCCGGAACATTATGAATTACATCGAAGGGAACGGTATATTGACACACGGTTAACATGGATTTAGAAAACATCGCTCTTGTGAAACACAACTATTTCTTCACTCACACGAAATGTTGAGTGATATCGATAAGGTAATTGAAACTGATTCCGTAATTCTAGATTTTCAGAAGGCGTTCAACGGCGTACTTCACACGCGGCTCATAATCAAACTGAGTGTTTATGGAGTATCGTCTCAGTTATGTGACAGTATTCATAATTTCCTGTCAGAGAGGTCACAGTTGCTTGTAACTGATGGAAAGTCATGGAGTAAAACAGAAGTGAAAGGTAGTGTTATTGGCTCTCTGCTTTTCCTTATCTATTCAAATGGTCTAGGAGACAATTTGAACAGTAGTCTTAGGTTGTTGTAGCTTACGCTGCCGTTTAGCGCCAAGTAAAGTCATCAGAAGATCAAAACAAATTGGAAAACGATTTGGAAAAATATATCTTTATGAGCGAATATTGGCAATTGACCCTAAATAATGGAAAATGTGAGGTCATCGACATGAGTACTAATCCGTTAAATTTCGATTTCACGAAAAATCAATCAAATCTCAAGACCGTAAATACATTTAAGTACCTAGGAATTACAATTACAAACAACTTAAGTTGGAGAGAACACATATGAAATATTGTTAGGAAGACGAACCGAAGACTGCGTTTTATTGGCAGGAAGATGAAACAGATCCTCTAAAGAGACTGCCTACATAACGCTTGTCCGTCGTCTTTTGGAGTTTTGCTGCGTGGTGTGCGATCCTTACCAGATAGGGTTAACCGAGTGCATCGAGAAAGTTTTGTCCTATCGAAAAATAGGGGAGAGAGTGCCGCGGATATGATACAGGATTTGGGGTGGTAATAATTGAAACAATGCTGTCGGGAACTTCTCATAAAATTTCAATCAACAACTTTCTCATGCTAAAATATTTTGTTGACGCACATAGATAGAATAATCATAATTACAAAATAAGGGAAATCGGAGCTTGCACGGAAAGATGCAGGCATTCGATTTTTCCGCGCGTTGTTGGAGAGTGGAATAATAGAGAGTTATTGAGAATGTAGTTCGATGAACCCTCTGCCAGGCACTTAAATATAATTTGCAGAGTATTCATGTAGATGTAGATGTAGGTAAACTGTGATGGCCGTTCGATGAATGCGTGACACTGCATCGCAATTTCACCGCGCAGCTGGCAAGAACAGTAAAGTCTTTCGAATTTGATTCCTCGTACAGAGATGGACAATCACTGTACCTTTCAGAAAGGCACGTGACCGATACACGCAGATGTGGTCATTTGAAAAAGAACGTGTAGCTGGTCTCAAAGAAGCTGTTTGAAATAATAAATGCGTGATATAAAGTCACGTAGGAGGCTAGAGACCATTCTAGTAAATATGCGTAGATCTGCTGTTAGGCTAGCTAAGTCGCATAAATCGTCAGGCAGCAGGTGTAGGATGACCTTATTGGTCACAAAGTATTCCTGACACGTTTCAGAATTATTTCCATCTTCGTAAATCCAAGTGCAAAAGTAACACAAGGGAAGAGCGTTGCCAGTTGCGTACGTAACATGCGATGACAAACTGTTTGACGATGATGAGAGGAATAGGTGAACCATGGTCTAACATAGCATCAAGAAGGAAACGGTCGACCTAGACAGAGGACAGAAGACCGATCAGTCGGCAGAGGGACACTCATAGGCCTGGATTCATCGTTATCAACGAACCGACGTGCAACTGGGTGCTTCACTGACCACAAGTAGTTTAATACACGGCTCGCAGAAAGGCGGTGAAATCACGGCGACCCTTGCGCAAACTACCATTGACTTCCGTGCGCCAAGGTGACTGTTTACAGTAGTGTCGGGCATATTCGGCCTGGAATCTCAATGGTTGGAGTAGAATCGCCTTTAGTGATAAGTGCCTCTTCTAAGTGAGCCCTGATTACCAACGAGGCTGTGTCTGGAGACGTTCCGGACGGTGGTCGTATACCAAACTGACTGACTGCCGCCATGCGGCTTGGCACTCAGGTCTGATTCCCTTGGGTATCACTTCATTTCATAGCAGGACCCGTTTGTTGTTATCCTCGGCATCCTTACAATGCAACGGTAAGTTGATGACATTCTACAACCCGTTTCGGAGGAAGCCATCCCGAGCTTACAGTCCAGCAAGACGACGTCCGCACTCACATGGCGAGAGTTTCACAAGCTTGTCTGCGTGCTTTCCAAACCCATCCTTGGCCCGCAAGATCGCAGAATCTCTTCCCCAGTTGGCAATATTTGAAGCATTATGGTCAGAGCCTTACAACCAGTTCGGGATTTTGACGATCTAACACGCCAGTTAGACAGAATTCGACACGATATCCCTGAGGAGGACATCCAACAAGTCTATGAGTCAATGACAAGCCGAAGAACTGGTTGTACAGGGTGTCCCACTCAAACCTCCCTGATGTCAAGGACCCAGGAGAGAAAAACCACAGTAAATACGGCAATGAAAAATGCACCACTTTGTAGAGCATCTCAAAGAACGTATATTCCCGCGTCAGAAGTGCCAAGTGTCATCGCCAGAGTGCATGGTCGCATGAAGCGATAATGGCGACTCCACAGCAGCGCGTGTAAGCAGTAGTGTGGTTTGCAGAAACAAAGTCGTCGATTACTGTGCAAAGAAATGATCGTCGTGTGTATGAATGTGATCCAACTGATGTGAAAACGATTAAAGAATGGTGTAGGAAGTTTCGAGCAACAGCAAGTGTTCTGAAACATTCTTGCAGACCAGTGGAGGACACAGACAAACGTTTCTCAGAAGTCCATGTAAGTAAATTCGACAAACATCTAGGCAAGTTGATGTACCTCGATCAACATTGCATCTTGTAGCTCACCAGCGTCTTAGTATGTGTACCTACAAAGTGGAAATTCTGCAACATCTGACGCCGAACGACAAACCACGCCGACAACAATTTGCTGCAGATACGCTGGAGCGTATTGATAATGATGCCAGCGTCCTGGAAAGATGTTTATTCTCAGATGAGGCAATGTTTGATCTAGCAAGAAGGGTTAATAGGCATAATGTTCGGATTTGCGTTTCGCGAAATTCGCACGTTGTCTTTGAACATGCTCGTGATTGCCCTAAACTAAAGGTCTGGTGCGGGCTAATACACGACAGGATGGTTGGGCCGTTCTTCTTTGCAGAACAAACAGTGTATCTGGACATGTTGGATTTATTTGTGTACCCCCAGATACAAGACTGGCAACCCAACATCAGTTTTCAACAAAATGGAGTTTCGCCGCCTCAGGCAACGGCTGTTAGCAAGTTGCTGGATAGGAAATTTCCCAATCGTTGGATGGGACGCGGAGGACCCATTGCGTGGCCAGCACATTCACCCGACATTACGCCGCTAGATTTCTTCATGTGGAGATTCGTGGAGGACCGCGTGTCTGCGACCAAAGTGGACGATATTCCTACGTTGCGAAATCATATCACTAATGCGATTGCAACAATAACAGAGGAAATGTTACAAAGAACATGGCAAGAAATTGAATATAGACTCGATATTGTTCGTGCTACAAATGGTTCACATGCAGAGGTGTATTGATAATAAATAGATAAATTCTTTGAGATGGTCTACAATGTGGTGCATTTTGTATTGACGTATCTACTTTTTTTTTTCACCCTGGGTCTTTGAAATCAGGGAGGTTTGAGTGGGACACCCTGTATAATAGACAGAAGTGGATCAAAGCGCTACTGACTCCCTCAGCTTTCGAAGCTCCTCTCAAATTGTAACCTTTCTTTTTTTTTGCTTTTTGTGTATTTATAGTCGACTACAAGCGGCCATGCTTCCCCATACTGGGCCATGCTTCCCCTTACTGCGCGTGGCGTTTTATTTGTGTCGGCTCGATAGCGATAGTTCTCCCAGTCTGGTTGACATGGAACAGCGTTCGTCGATCGCTACGACTCTGATCTGTAACTGTTAAAAACAAACTCCTCACTTTGTTGAATAGTTTCAGAAACTATGTCCCATAGACTGATACCAGTGTATCGATGGAGCAGCACGCCGTAATGTGTAAGCAGCCGTTGTTTAAAATTGAAGCACTGGTGTTCGAAGTCTGTCCGTCTTCTTTACTTCGAACCCACAGCGACTTCACCACTCGTATCCGCAACAACTCCCTTGATCTGAAACAATTAACCAGATGTGCTTTGCGTGTTCGCGACAGGCTGATAAGCTTAAGCGAACTTGATAACTGCAGTTCTTATGCCCGGTTTTGCGAATGAGTGTTCAAACGCAGTTAATGGGATATCTTGAATTATGAAGTCCATCACTCAGGCCGATGCCACATCATAGTTTTTCGAGGTCGTTGATTTATCAGTTACTGTAGCGTCGTCAAGGCGTCGCTATGGTGTTAATTCTACAACTAAAACGACGGAATTCCAGAGATAAAATACCCTTTGGACAATTTACTTAAAGCGTCGTATTTCGGTGTAATCTTGCTGTTCACTGTTAATAAAATCACTAGATCACCTTTAACTTTTGCCTTCTCTCAAGAAATAGTTAATTTCACAATTACACAGTAAATTTCCATTAAATGACGTAGCCGACACGAAGCATTACAGTTATATTGGAGTTACTGAACTTTGTACCTGCGCTCAAAACACACCGATCTGTCATTCAGGGTCTTTAATCTATTTGCATCAGCGATTCTGACATTGACTACAACTCCCGACAACACTCCGTAAGTTCTTCCTGATCGCGTGTAAATGTTTCCTACTCAAGGCTAGTAATATCGTTGATGTCGGCCGTTGGTATATTGCTGTGTCCTTCGATGTTCGTGACAATCACAGATCATGTGTCCTATGATGTTTGTAACAATCTCAGATCACGAAGAATAAGTCCCAGCGCTAATCAAGTGTCACACGATTTACCTTTCTTTCGCATATAATAACTGCTCCGTTGTCTGGCTAAACCGTAAATGTTATTTTACTTTAATTCGAAATTCTGACTATTACATCAAGACGATACGAGAAAACTTTTAAAGCTTGAGATCAGATTGAAACCATCAAGTAGCGTTCAATAAGCTTACTACTATTGAATTAACATCTCAATTGCAGTGTTACATTGCAGTCGCAGCGAACTTACAGCTCGATGCGGCTACAACTCTCTTCTTGGATAAATGTTATCTAAAAAAATGTTCAAATGGCTCTGAACAGTATGGCACTTAACATCTGAGGTCATCAGTACCCTAGAACGTAGAACTAGTTAAATCTAACTAACCTAAGGACATCACACATATCTATGCCCGATGCAGAATTCGAACCTGCGACGGTATCAGTCGTGCGGTTCCGGACTGAAGCGCCTATAACCGCTCGGCCACCGCGGCCTGCAAATGTTATCGCTGATCTATTTGTGGTCTGGGCTTTAACCTTCGTAAAGAATATATTCTGAATTGTTTATTTAAAGTTTTAGGCTTCGTATCATCTGATACACTTTCATTTAGTCCTTTCTTTATAAGAAACATTATTAGTTTCATAGTATTCCTGTTAGTCAAACTTGCAATAGTGTTAATTTTGTTGTCAGTAGCTCCCGTCAATGTCAGGATAACTAATTTTGCTATTTCTTTCACTACCAATGGGTTTTCATTAGGGGATCCATATTTGGGGTGTTACACATGGCTTCCATTACTTCTGAAAACATCAGTCATTTAGACTAACCGTGTATTACACTGGAATGAGATGCGTTTCACAGGTGACAGTTG
This sequence comes from Schistocerca gregaria, assembly GCF_023897955.1. NCBI lineage: Eukaryota > Metazoa > Arthropoda > Insecta > Orthoptera > Acrididae > Schistocerca > Schistocerca gregaria. The sequence continues at coordinate 1,122,042,734 of NC_064920.1, forward strand.
CAGGTTGTTGTGTACATAGTTCCGCGTAGTTAGCGCGTACACAACTTTTCCACTAGAGCGCGCCCCACTAATCACAATAACGCAGGCGCAGCACTCGTCCGTGTCCACGCTATGAGATGGTGCTGCAATAGAGACGGACCAAATTCTGCTTCCGCCATCCGCGTATTAATATGTAACGCAGCCAATGAGATTGCTGCTAACGTAGCACCTTTTCTCCTCGCGGATCACACTCGCGTAGTGATACATGAACGCGCGTGGTATTGTAACGAGTGTACAGACCTCCAATTAGTCACTCTACATTTGTCTGCACCAGTCTGTACCAGTATGTATTTATCTCTATCAGTCTGCATTTGTCCGTATCAGTCTGTACCAGTCTGCATTTGTCTGTACCAGTCTGTACGAGTTCTACATTTGTCTGTACCAGTCTATAGTCAAGATTCAGTCTGAGCCTAATAAGATTACCATATTCCTGTACATAGCCAGGAAGATAAATGTATAGACACTTTTGTCCAGTATCAGATATATATGTGAGAATAAGATTAACGTACCAATACCAAAGGAACTTCAGATTGTCAATTGTAAATTGCATCAGAACCAAGTTAAGTAATTTTTATGCTTGTTATTATTTTAAGAAATGTGTGTAAAAATTAATCAAGTTCTGTTTAAAGTTGGTCACCGTCAATCTGCTACCCTAAGCGTGCACGTGGCATTTCTATCGTGTGACCTAACGACAGAAGATTAACACGCCACGATAAGACCACGAAACATATTGCTGACACTCGCCTACTTCGTTAGAGCGACAAGTAAAATAATCTGTACTGAAAGTCTTACAGTACACACACCACACACGTAGGATCAGCTTCGCGTTTACCCAGTCTGTCGCGTCGGTAACAGCTCCGCGCGTGTCTGTTGCAGGGCTGTTCAAGCTACAGGACCTGGTCAAGTCGCCTCCGGTGGTCCGTACCGAGATGTACATCCGGCAGGCGACGCCCACCACCTACCGGCAGGTGCTGCGCGAGATCCGCCAGAAGGAGATCTACAAGCTCATCGTCGACACCAACCCCAAACACATGTACAAGTTCTTCAGAGCGGTGAGTACCGGCCGGCTGCAGAGCATAGTTTCCATTTAAGTGTCCTATATTTAACGTCGTGTATCTCTTAAACCGACTGGTCAAAAGAACTGTACCTGTAGACCCAGTAGAAGGCCGCTGCAACCGTGGCCGAAACGTTGGTTTTTCTCGAGCAGCAGTAGTTTTATACATTATGACGCGGTACCACACCCAGAAAACTTTTATGGCGACAGACTCTGGCCGCGGAAGCCTATGCAATTACAACTGTACAGTATTCACCAAGAATTATTCAACAGTTCGCAAGATTATCAGTCTGCATACATTGTCCCATCTCAAAAACCGACAAAATTTCGGAATTCCTAGCAATATTTAATGAGTGCTAATAAAATCTGAGTCGTTACGTCGCGTCATATTCCTCTTCAAACTTCATCACACGACGTTTCTATCTGTCTGCTGAGATCTGAAAAACCGCGCAGGTGAGTCCTGCATACAGGAAGGGTAAGTGTACAGACCTGCAAAATTACTGAGAGATACCCTTAAGACGGTTCTCTGTAGAATAGTTGAACATGCTCTCCGTTCGAATGCAATAATTTCCTAGAGACGGAAAAGCTTCTGCCCACAAATCAGCACCATTTTAGAAACCATTGTTCGTTTGAAACTCAGTTCTCCTTTTCCTACATGATATCCTGTGAACTATGTAGTAAGAGTTTCAGGCAGATTAAATATTTCTGTATCTCAAAAAATCATTTCAATCGTTGTCCCACTGCAGACACTTAACGACGGTACGAGCTTGCGAAACAGGCTCTCAGATATGTGAGTGGCTCGAAGACTTTTTAAGTAACCGAATCCAGTGCGTTGTCCTCGACCGCAACACTGGACAACAAAAGCAAACCAGACAAGAATATCGTCAGGAGTTGCCGTGGGAGATATGGCAGGACCGCTCTTACGGCTCTTATTCCCTGTATGCTAAATAATCTGATGACAGGGTGAGCAGCAGTCTACAGCTGTTTGCTGATAACGCTTTGGTGTACGGATGCACCAGAGAGCATCCCAGGGAGCCCCAGAGAGCTACAACACAAAGAGGAATCGCTTCTCGGCTTTTGGCAAGATCAATGTGTAGTTTTTTTAATAGATAAGGATTAAGGATAAGGAAGGGAACTTTATTTAATTTCTATAATAATGAGTCAGATCACCAACGAGTGCGATCTTTTTACAGTTCTCAACACCTTTCACGCACACTGAGACAGGTTACGATTCATTTATTTTACGATGATTCCTGGTTCTGAGAACCAAATGCATGGTCGACAAGTAATACGATGAACCCTTGTCTCTGTTGTAAACTTCACAAATCTGAAATGTCCGATAAGCGATGACATAACGTGGGTTGAAAATATCTAGCCTTTTTACTTTATCGACTTTTGGTCCACGTACAAGAGCAACGGTGACCCAGCCGTTACCGTGTTCATTCGTATCATTGTTAGCGAGAGTGAAGTTCATAACTCCACCACAAAACACCGATGGCCCATGCAAGATGACTTAGGCGCCTACGTAATTGTTGGTAGTAATAGAAATGTTGTCTATTGCTTTAAGAACTGTAAGACGCGAACACCAACTTCGCTGGATGTCGTCGCTAAGTGACGGCAACAGGACACAACATGACTCAGACAAAATTCCTAGTTTGCGTTATGAATGGCAGCTGCCTCTAAGTGCAGAAAAATGTATTTTGATGCAGATAAACAGGAAATGTTCAAATACAGAATTAGTGTTGCTTGACAGATTCACGTCGATTTTACATCTAGGAGTAACTTTGCAAAACGTTATGAAATGGAACGAGCATGTGAGGTCTGTATTAGAGAAGGCGAATGGTCGATTTTGATTTAATTGGAGAATTTTAAGAGAGTGTAAAGGAGACCGCATATAAGAGACTAGTACGGCCCATTCGTTAGAACACCTAGTGCTTGTGTGTTTGAGATTTACACCAAGTCGGATTAAGCGATATGGAAGCACTTCAGAGGCGGGCTGATAGATTTGTTATCGTAGGTTTTAACAGCATGTGTTACAGAGGTGAATCGGAAACTCAAAGAGAATCCATGGAGGAAAGATGACGTTCTTTCTGAGGAACACTATCGAGGAAAATTAGAGAACCGGCACTAGAAACTGACTACGGACCGATTCTGCTGCCGCCAACGTACATATCCAGTAAGGGACACGAATTACGGCTCGCACGTAGGCATATAGCTAGTCGTTTTTCTCCCGCTCTGTTTGTGCGCGTACCAGGAAAGGAAATAACTAGTAGTGGCACAGAGTAAGCTCCGCCACGGACGGTACATACAGGGTGTTTCAAACATGATCGGTATATTTGAAACGGCAATACAAACTAAACGAGCAGCGATAGAAATACACTGTTTGTTGCAATATGCTTGGGACCACAGTACATTTTCAGGCAGACAAACTTTCGAAATTACAGTAGTTACAATTGTCAAAACAGATGGCGCTGCTGTCTGGGAAACTCTATAGTACGATATTTTCCACATATCCACCAAGCGTAGCAATAATATGGCGTAGTCTCTGAATGAAATTACCCGAAACCTTTGACAACGTGTCTGGCGGAATGGCTTCAAATGCAGATGAGATGTACTGCTTCAGCTGTTCAATTGTTTCTGGATTCTGGCGGTACACCGGGTCTTTCAAGTGTCCCCACAGAAAGAAGTCACAGGGGTTCATGTCTGGCGAATAGGGAGGCCAATCCACGCCGCCTCCTGTATCTTTCGGATAGCCCAAAGCAATCACACCATCGAAATATTCTTTCAGGAAATTAAAGACGTCGGCCGTGCACCATCTTGCATAAACCACGAGGTGTTCGCAGTGTCGTCTAAGGCAGTTTGTACCGCCACAAATTCACGAAGAATGTCCAGATAGCGTGATGCAGTAATCGTTTCGGATCTGAAAAATGGGCCAATGATTCCTTTGGAAGAAATGGCGGCCCAGACCAGTACTTTTTGAGGATGCAGGGACGATGGGACTGCAACATGGGGCTTTTCGGTTCCCCAAATGTGCCAGTTCTGTTTATTGACGAAGCCGCCCAGGTAAAAGTAAGCTTCGTCAGTAAACCAAATGCTGCCCACATGCATATCGCCGTCATCAATCCTGTGCGCTATATCGTTAGCGAATCTCTCTCGTGCAGCAATGGTAGCGGCGCTCAAGGGTTGCCGCGTTTGAATTTTGTATGGATAAAGGTGTAAACTCTGGCGCATGAGACGATACGTGGACGTTGGCGTCATTTGGACCGCAGCTGCAACACGGCGAACGGAAACCCGAGGCCGCTGTTGGATCACCTGGTACACTAGCTCCGCGTTGCCCTCTGTGGCTGCCGTACGCGGTCGCCCTACTTTCCAGCACGTTCATCCGTCACCTTCACAGTCCTTTGAAATTTTTCAAACAGATCCTTTATTGTATCGCTTTTCGGTCCTTTGGTTACATTAAACCTCCATTGAAAACTTCGTCTTGTTGCAACAACACTGTGTTCTAGGCGGTGGAATTCCAACACCAGAAAAATCCTCTGTTCTAAGGAATAAACCATGCTGTCCACAGCACACTTGCACGTTGTGAACAGCACACGCTTACAGCAGAAAGACGACGTACAGAATGGCACACCCACAGACTGCGTTGTCCTCTATATCTTTCACATCACTTGCAGCGCCATCTGTTGTTGAAAATTGTAACTACTGTAATTTTGAAAGTTTATCCGCCTGAAAATGTACTGTTGGCCCAAGCATATTGCAACAAACGGTGTATTTCTATCGCTGCTCGTTTAGTTTTTATTGCCGTTTCAAATATACCGGTCATTTTTGAAAAACCCTGTAGGTCTACAGAGGACGTATGTAGGTGCAGACGTAGATCTTCTTCAGATTATCAGTGCTGTCCCTGGAAGGTTGATAATTGCCAAAACACAATACCACGTCCACTAATGGCTAATTTCCTACGGTTTTTCGGAGAAGTGGAGCTATTAAGTAAAAATCTTTTAGCAGCTACTTGTGGACCATCATCATTGGGTAAATACTGAATCCAGATACTGTAGAGGAAATCCTAAATACTATTGTCGTTGTATCGCTTCGGTTGTCTCTTGGTACATGATGATGATCCTCAGTCGCCGTGGCTGGGTGTTTACTTCCGTGATACCACGTGGCCACGTCAAGTTCCGTAGGACCAAATTGAGGAGCAAATCTCCAAGATCATGGAACGTGTCAGTACACTAAATTACAACATAAAAGTAGTAACAGCTAAGTGTAAATGTTTACGAACACGAAAAAAGTCAATCCATAACTTTAAGTAAACACAATCAACAGTACAATAAAAATCAGGTTAATTTTTCAAGGAAATCCTCGAAATAATAGAAGGAGTGGCCCATGATGAAACTCTTCAGTATCGATTTGAAACTGCGTGGATTACTGCTAAGATTTTTGGATTCGAGTGGTACCTTATTGATAATGGATGTAATAGTATACTGCACACCTTTTTGCAGAAGAGTTAAAGAAGTCCGATCCAATTGCAGGTTTGATGTCTGCGGAGTATTAACCGAGAGAAAGCTGCTTATTCTTGCGAATAAGCTAATATTTTTAACAAGAAATGATAGTAAGGAATTGAGACGCCAATGTCAAAATACCCAGACACGTGGACACGGTTCGACAAGAGGCTCGTGAACTTACGCCACTTTTTGCCCGAACCGCCCGTTTCTGCGCCAAAAGTATCCTTTTAGAATGGATAGAGTCACCCCAAAACATAATACCATACGACATAAGCGAAAGAAAATAAGTTACGTACGAGATTTTTGAATTCGAACGGTGGGTTATTGAAAATGGATGCAACAGTATATTGCACATATTTTTGCACAAGAGTTAAGGAAGTCCGATCCAAATGCAGGTTTGATTTTTAATTTTCGTGTCGAACGATCGCTAACTTCTGATACCGTTCGAATAGTAAAAATGGCAGTATTAAGTCTTTGAACAAGATCCTGAATGTGGGCTATCCACGAAAGCTTATTATCTATCTGAACACCTAGGAATTTTAACTGTTCAGTTTCACTAATCATATGCCCGTTCTTACGTAACTAATGAGGAGGTATTGAATAGGATTGGGGAGAAGAGAAGTTTGTGGCACAACTTGACTAGAAGAAGGGATCGGTTGGTAGGACATGTTTTGAGGCATCAAGGGATCACAAATTTAGCATTGGAGGGCAGTGTGGAGGGTAAAAATCGTAGAGGGAGACCGAGAGATGAGTACACTAAGCAGATTCAGAAGGATGTAGGTTGCAGTAGGTACTGGGAGATGAAGAAGCTTGCACAGGATAGAGTAGCATGGAGAGCTGCATCAAACCAGTCTCAGGACTGAAGACCACAACAACAACAATGCCCGTTCTGTGAAATTAAAACGTCAGGCTTTGTTGAATTTTGTGTTAGAAACTGTAAAAACTTACTCTGATCTAGCGATAGTTTATTTTTTACAAACCATGAACTTAAGTCATGTACCGCACTATTTGAAACCGAGCCAATATTGCACACAAGATCCTTTACTACCAAACTAGTGCCATCAGCAAACAAATATTTTAGAGTTACCCGTAATACTAGAAATAATATCAAATACATAAATTAGGAACAGGAGTCGCCCCAATGCTGATCCCTGGAGCACCCCCCACCTGACAGTACCCCACTCTGACCCCACATGACAGCCATTATCAACATTGTGAATAATGACATTTTGTTGCCTGTTGCTATAGTAAGAGGTGAACCAATTGTGAGCTACTCCCCGTATTCCGTAATGATCCAACATCTGGCGCAATATTTTGTGATCAACACAATCAAATGCCTTAGTTCAATAAAAAAAATGCCAAGCGTTCGAAACCTTTTGTTTAACCCACGTAGTACCTCACAGAGAAAAGAGAATACAGCATTTTCAGTTGTTAAACGAGTTATAAAGCCGAAAGCAAATCGTGCGATATGAAATGATCAATTATCCTTACATATACAGCCTTTTCAATCACTTTTGCTAATATTGATGGCATAGAAATAGGTCTAAAATTATCTACATTATCCCCTTCTCCCTTTGTATAAAGTGGCTTTACTACTGAGTACTTTAATCGCTCAAGAAACTGACCATTCCTAAAGGAAAAATTACAAATACGGCTAAATACAGGGCTAACATGTACAGCACAGTACTTTAATATTCTGCTAGGTACTCCATCATAACCATTAGAGTCCTTAGACTTCAGTGATTTAATTGTTGACTTAATCTCCCTCTTGTCTGTATCTCAGAGGAGTATTTCAGACATCAATCTCAGAAATGCTTTTTCCAATAGAGTTATATAATTCCATTCAGAAATTTAATTATTATTTAATTCACCAGCAACGCTCAGAAAATAATTGTTAAATGCTGTACATATATCTGATTTATCAGTAACAGAAATATTTTTATTACAAACTGACTTTGTATCGATGACCTTGTGCTGCTGACCGGACACTTCCTTCACAACTGACCATATGGTTTTAATTTCATCCTGTGAATTAGGTATTCTATCTGCATACCACACACTCTTTGCCTTCCTAATAACATTTTTAAGTTTCTACGGTTTAAAAAACTCTATTTTTGTTGGTTAACATTCCTACATAGTTTGTAATTAAATATGACATTGGTTTGAGCACAAAAGCCTTTTAGTGTTAAAGTTTGTGCATCATGGTCTGAAAGGTCATTCATGCCTTTACTAACAGAATGCCCATCTAGTAATGAAGAATGAATGAAAATATTGTCTATGGCTGTGCTACTGTTCCCCTGCACCCTAATTGGAAAAAAACATAGTCTGCATCAGATCATATGAATTTAAGAGATTTACCAACATCCTTTTTCTTGCCCCACCATGTACAAAATGTCTATGGAAGTCACCACATATAACTAATTTCTGGTACTTCCTCGAAAAGGAATCAAGAACCCTCCCTAGATTGAGCAGAAATGTTCTCAAGTCGGAGTTAGGGGACCTATAAACAACAACAATTAGAAGTTTATTTTCAGTACATTCAGCTGCCCTTGCACAACATTCAAACACCAGTTCAGTGCAGTGTCGTGATACAACTATGGAATACGTATATAGCCACTCCCCCACCCTGCAAGGAGCTCCTTGAGAAACAGCCAGCTAATCTGTATCCTGGTAAAGGAAGCCTCTGAATTGTGAAATTATTTAAATGGTGCTCTGATACACCTGTAAGTTCATAGCCAACATCTATAAGCAGTTCATTAACTTTATCTCTAATACCTCTTATATTTTGATGAAATAAGCTAAATCCTTCTCTACTTGGAAACATTACATCCTCGGAAAGTGAGCCCTTTGTTAGAGGGACTTCCTTTACGCAGGTATACCTATTAACTGACTCCAGTCTAAAAAAGGAATTTTTTTCCATGAGTGACACCACCACCACCACCACCCACTACACTGACATCTATAAGCTTAGCTAGCCTCTCCATACCTATTGAGCTTCAGGCCGTGTTTAGTGATGCCCAGTCTACTGACAGACCCAACTGGCACCACTGAGAAGTGACCCATGCAATCTGCCATCAGCGCCCTTCCCAGCCCCCTGTTAACGCGACCAACAGCAGCATTAAGGTGAGGCCGATCATGACGTCGAAACAGTTGCACAAAATGCACATTATTGCCACCAGTTTGAATAGCTATCTTTACAAGGTCACCACCTACATCATATTCCCCGGCCCTATGAATACTGTTCCCTGCTCCACCCAGTAACACTACCTGATCCTCCTTCGTAAAGTTCCTAAGTAACTCTCCTATACTGTCAGTCACTTGAGCCAACCCTGCACTAAACTACACACTGTTGGTGACCTGGTACTCGCTCCCCAATACTTCCTGCTACTGCTGGCCCACACGTCTACCATGAGAACTACATAATAGCAGAACCTTCTTTCTGCTAGACTTTGCAACTACCCTAGGCCTCCTAACTGCTGAGGACTGCCGCAGGTTCCCTACATCTACAGCTGCACGAGGCTGCTCTCCACTCAACTCTGACAATTGGTCAAATCTACTGCATATACGCAAAGTAAAACTGTCTGAACACCTCCTCTTCCTAGCTGCCTTCTTGCCAATTGCCAGTTCCCGTTCCACACCACCCTTAACTCTCCGCTACCTACCTAGTTCCTCCTTAGCGCGTTGTAACTGCACCTGGACACAGATCTTATGCTCCAGCTCCTCTACCAACTTATTTCTACTACAGATTCTGCATTCCCAGGAGAGGATCTCACTAAAATGACCTCTGGCTTCCCCACTGCATTCTCCCCAATGAAAATACGTTGAAAAAATACCACCCACTACTCATAAACCTACGACAAACTATTTATATAATTACAATAATGGTCTCGAAATTCTTTGCCTACTAAGAAAGCAACTACTTGTATTAATACTACTACACCACAGCTAATACCAATACCAAAAAAACTTCACAAAATTATTACATAAAACCAAAAAATTCTAACGGCCATTGGAATACTAAAAGAAGTTGAAACACTGAATGAAAATTTTACTGAAATATTTCACTAGAAACAAAACGAAACGTCAGTTGAAAACAAAAGAATGAAATTTACTAAACGACTTCAACTCACAGAAAATTCTAAAAAACTTAGCGAGAGAAGGTTTCCAAAAGTTTATTAAATTGTTATTCCGCCACAAACGGCAAGAAACACCGCTGAAAACTATTAAATTTAATAACTGTATAGCAGTCCGCAAATAAGTTGGTCAGTAATTAGCTTTATAACCGCTAAGCTGCAGTGCACGCCGCAAAATGTAAACACAGTACTGAAGTGTGAGGCTTAGACGAACGACGCAAGCACACTTACGAATAATAGACCTCTCGAGACAATAACACAGGAAGAAAGACTGAAATTAAAGAAAATACATTAATAAGTTACTTTTACAGCGAATATTAACACAAATAAACTTTAAAATAAGAAACTGACGACTAAAATTTTATAAAATATTAACGAGCAATTCCAATAGCACTGCAGCACACGTGAAGTTACACCAAAGCATATCCTGCAGTCACCTGTATTGTAAAAATACTCTTCCTCCGACATTTGTAATCCCTCACGGCCTTTTCTTGTACAAATATGACCAACAATCTTTCTTACCGCGAACCATTCGTGACTTGAACAAGTGACAGCGTTACAAAAAGTACAATTCGCCAAACATTGTAAGGTGGCGTGCGGAATATAGAGGGTGGTCAAATCTCACTGACAAGCTTGTAAGTGAGTTACTGGGAAGGTTCTGCTGAGAAGTAACTGTTTAGAAAAAATATGGTACGTTGCTTCGTTTCCGTGTAAATTAGCACTGAAGTTGCCAATCAGGCCTTTGCACACGCAGATTCAGGCGGCCCGCCAGATGCAACTAGACAGTTGTTCTGATAGCGTAGACAATAGCGCACGAGACTGTGCAACCTCTGGCTCGGGTTCGATCCTTAATACCGCCCCATTCCAGTTTTGGTATAGTTTGTTCGGTTTTAGGAAACCAGAGAGCACGTTTGATGACAGCGCCTCTAGTGGGCCGCTTGAATTATGCGCGAAATGGCCTGATTGTCTGACTTCAATGCTAATTATCGAAACGTATCGAATTCTTTGCTTAAGAACTATTCTACAACCGAACCTACCCTGCAACGTCCTTACAAACTTTTCAGACTGTTTCTGAACATCGTTTAGATATTCTTCAATTCGTCTACTTATTAATTCCTCAATGTTCAAAGCTCAGCTATTCATCTAAGTACTGGCCAATATGGAAAAAAGCCTGTTCAGAAAAATCCATTTTCTCATGTAATCGCTAATGTTGTGGCTTCATCCACGTTGAATATGACCCGAAATGAGGATTTGTTGATCTTCATTGTTGCTTGATCTTCCTAGCTACTTACTGAATATGGTTTTACCACCCTTAGCCTTGACTCAGGAATATTTTTTTTCAATCTACAGTCGTCTTTATAGACAGTAACGTGGCACTTGAAATAATTCCGCTGCTTGGTGCTGACATTTACCTTCTCGGTAGGCTCTAATTGCATTCTTCATGGCATTTATGATCCATAAAGAAGTAGTTCTTTTATATTTTTCCCCCTGCAATACAAAGCAAAACAAAATATTAATTTTAATACATTAACACAAAAACATTGGCTATTTTCACATATATTGCACTGATCCGATTCGCTGGAAATGTAAAGGATTTTTCCCATATCAGCAGTTCTCCGCACGTGTACAGGATGGTCCATTGACAGTGACCGGGCGAAATATCTCACGAAATAAGCATAAAATGAAAAAAATACATGGAACGAAACGTGGCGCTATGGTTGGACCTCTAGATGGCGCTGCCATAGCTCAAACGGATATCAAATGCGGTTTTTTTAAAAATATAAACCCCCATTTTTATTACATATTCGTGCAGTATGTAAAGAAATATGAGTGTTTTAGTTGGACCACTTTTTTCGCTTTGTGATAGATGGCGCTGTAATAGTCACAAACGTATAAGTACCTGGTATCAAGTAACATTCCGTCAGCGCGGACGGTATTTGCTTCGTGATCCATTACCTGTATTAAAATGGACCGTTTACCAACTGCAGAAAAGGTCGATATCGTGTTGATGTATGACTATTGTGATCAAAATGCCCAACGGGCCTGTGCTATGTATGCTGCTCGGTATCCTGGACGACATCATCCAAGTGTCCGGACCGTTCGCCGGGTAGTTACGTTATTTAAGGAAACAGGAAGTTTTCAGCCATACGTGAAACGTCAACCACGACCTGCAACAAATGATGATGCCCAAGTAGGTGTTTTAGCTCCTGTCGCGGCTAATCCGCACATCAGTAGCAGACAGACTGCGCAAGAATCTGGAATCTCAAAAACGTCGATGTTGAGAATGCTACATCAACATCGATTGCACCCCTACCATATTTCTTTGTACTAGGAACTGCATGGCGACGACTTTGAACGTCGTGTACAGTTCTGTCACTGGGCACAAGAGAAATTACGGGAGGATACAGATTTTTTGCACGCGTTCTATTTAGCAACGAAGCGTCATTCACCAACAGCGGTAACGTAAACCGGCATAATATGCACTATTGGGCAACGGAAAATCCACGATGACTGCGACAAGTGGAACATCAGCGACGTTGGCGGCTTAATGTATGGTGCGGCATTATGGGAGGAAGGATAATTGGCCCCCATTTTATCGATGGCAAATCTGAATGGTGCAATGTATGCTGATTTCCTATGTAACGCTCTACCGATGTTACTGCAAGATGTTTCACTGCATGACAGAAGGGCGATGTACTTCCAACATGATGGATGTCCGCCACATAGCTTGCGTGCGGATGAAGCGGTAATGAATAGCGTATTTAATGACAGGTGGGTTGGTCGTCGAAGCACCATACCACGGCCCACACGTTCACAGGATCTGACGTCCTCGTATTTTTTTTCTGTGGGGAAAGTTGAAGGATATTTGCTATCGTGATTCACCGACAACGCCTGACAACATGCGTCAGCAGACTATGAATGCATGTGCAAACATTACGGAAGGCGAACTACTCGCTGTTGAGAGGAATGTCGTTACACGTATTTCCAAATACACTGAGGTTGACGGACATCATTTTGAGCATTTATTGCATTAATGTAGTATTTACAGGTAATCACGCTGTAGCAGCATGCGTTCTCAGAAATGGTAAGTTCACAAAGGTACATGTATTACAGTCGAACAACCGAAATAAAATGTTCAAACATACCTATGTTTTGTATTTTAATTTAAAAAGCCTACCTGTTTCCAACAGTTCGTCTAAAATTGTGAGCAATATGTTTGTGGCTATTACAGCGCCATTTATCACAAAGCGAAAAGTGGTCCAGCTAAAACATTCATATTTATTTACGTACCACACGAATACGTAATAAAAATGAGGGTTCGTATTTTAAGAAAAACACAGCGCCATCTATAGGGCCAACCATAGCGCCATCTGGTTTTCCCCCTTCAATCTAGAAAAGTTTCGTTCTTTGTAGTTTTTTCGTTTGACGCTTATTTGGTGAGATATTTGGCCCGGTCGCGATCAATGGACCACCCTGTATAACCCCTCCTGACATTAACTAGTTTTGCAACAAATACGTAAGAAGTAACTAAACGAATTATCTCAGAGATTTGTTATTTGCATCCAAAACTATTTTCAAAATATAATATTTTCAGCACTTATCATAAACAACACAGCAATGAACACACCTCACAGTGTCCTTTACTCTCCGTCTTATACATCGAGTCCCAACAGTTATCGCTATATGGCAGCTTTTCGTTTAGCACTTCGAACGTGACGGACAGGACGAGATTTTGTGAAATTGATACGACTCACTTACCTTTCTACTTCAATCGATTTCTACCCACCTTCGCAGCATATTACATCGACTTTGCGTTGACACCTCCATCGCCAATTTTATTACTGAGCAACAAAATTGATTTAAATCATGACGTTCGAGCGCAGACAATATGTTTGTAATCGAAACATTATAGGCAAGCACAGAGAATTTAATATAGAACCCCACATGGCCTTTATCGACCTTGAGAAACTTTTGATCGAATAAGCAATAGTGGCTTATGGAAGATTAATCCCCAGTGAAGATAGGCACTGGAAAGATCCCAGTATAAATAGTCGACTGACAACTTATTGCGCCGGCCGAAGTGACCGAGGGGTTCTAGGCGCTTCATTCTGGAACCGTGTGACCGCTGCGGTCGCAGGTTCGAATCCTGCCTCGGGCATGGATGTGTGTGATGTCCTTAGGTTAGTTAGGTTTAAGTAGTTCTGAGTTCCAGGCGACTGATGACCACAGATATTAAGTCCCATAGTGCTCAGAGCCATTTGAACCATTTTGAACCAAGATACTAAGCTATGAACGGCATCACCGCGAGCCGCACATGGCTCAGATATACTATGATAGGTTTTTGAACAGGCCTTGAGGAGAGGAAATGCATAACCGAATGAAAAACTAGGGCATTTGTTAAAAAAGTAGGGAGAGTTTATACTCGGAGGCCAATGTACTTTATGTTCTGCTCGGTAATTCAGTCTATGATTGATTTTAGAATTGCATGAAGAAATGTGGATTAGAGACCGCCATAAGTGATTTGCGGCATTTTGTTGTCGCTGGATATGAAATTGTGTTTTATGCAGCGTTTGTAAGAGTCTCACTCCAAAAGAAATGACACTATTTTTTTTAATCCATCTTTTATTCTACACGTTTGAAAGTTTCACAGTGTGTAGATACATCCTTTAGGAACAATATTTTCATTTCTCCACATGTTTTTCATCCCTCTCAACTGCCTTACACCATCTTGGAACCAGCGCCTGTATAACCGCATGGTAAAATTGTGGACCAACCTGCTGGAGCCACTGTTTGGCAGCGTGCACAAGAGAGTCATCATCTTCAAACCTTGTTCCATGAAGAGTCTTTCAGTTTCGTAAAGAGATGATAGTCACATGAAGCCAGGTCAGGGCTGTAAGGTGGGTGTTTCAGTGTTGTACATCCGAGGTTTGTGATCGCTTCCATAGTTTTTTGACTTACATGTGGCCGTGCATTGTCGTACAACAGAAAAACATCCTGCTTTTGCCGATATGGTCGAACACGACTCAGTCGAGCTTGAAGTTTCTTCAGCCTCGTCACGTATGAATCAGAATTTATGGTCGTTCCACTTGGCATGATGTCTGCAAGTAAGAGTCCTTCGGAATCGAAAAAAACCGTACCCATAACTTTTCCAGCAGAAGGTGTTGTATTGATTTTTTTTTTCTTGGGTGAATTTGCATGATGCCACTCCACTCATTGCCTCTTCGTCTCTGGCAAAAAATTATGGACCCCTATTTCATCACCTGTCACAATTCTTCCAAGTAATTCATCTCCACCATTCTCGTACTGTTTTAAAAGTTCGCTGCATACCGTTTTCCTTGTTTCTTCGTGAGCCACTGTTAACATCCTGGGAACTCACATGGCACAAACCTTTTTTAACGCCAACGCTTTCATTATTCTGCAAAGACTTCCTTCCCCTGTCCCAACGTAGAGTGACAATTCGTTCACTGTGATGCGTCTGCCAGCAGTCACCAATTCGTTAACTCTCTGCACATTGTCTGGAGTGTGTGCAGTACGAGGCCTGCCGCTGCGAGGACAATCCTCAATATTGCCATGCCCGCTTTCATCACGTAATGCGATCTACAACAGCATCTCCATATACCTTTTTCAATATCTTGTGGATGTTTCCAACTGTCTCGTTTTCACAGCACACAATTCTATGACAGCACGTTGTTTCTGACGAACGTCAAGTGTAGCAGCCATCTTGAAGACATGCTGTGGCGGCGCCACTCACGAGAACCAGTTGAACTAAGTGTGAAAACAAGCGGGAAGGATGTATCTACACACCAAAACTTTCACACATGCAGATGGAAACTGTATTTTTACAAAAATAGTGTTCATATCTTTTGGAGTGACCCTCGTAGATATTTTATGCTCTGCATATTTAAATGCTGTACAATACAGAATGGTTTAAACTTTCGCTACTTGAGCCATTGTAGACGGAATATTATTTACAACGTGGCAATGATGTTTCAGACGGGGTGCTGCAAGATTTGCATTGTCAGTAATGTTAGTGTCATGAATTGCCGTTAGGCGCCGGTACTTGTACGGTGACGTACGGTTGAAACCCAAGCATCGGTGTACATTGCAGTTGCAGACACTCAACATCGGTCTGGACATAGTTAGCAGGGCTTTACTCGTTAAGCTGTTTTATGAAACCAACAGCCATAGTGCCGCGGTTCTTCGCGAATATCCACGCATTACAGGAATAACGAGAGATTTTGCGATGATCAGGCATTACACGAACTGCATCACGACAGCTGAATATTCCGTCCCACGTGAGATATTTCAGGCAGCAGTAAAATACCTGGAACGTATACACGGTACTTAGTTAACAAATATTACCTTCTCACATGAAAATTAAAATGTGTTTCTTCCAATGGTTTATTCGATATTCGGTTCTTCCTTTCAAATGTTTTTACAAAGTTTCATTGTCCTGTGGTCCGCCCCCCCCCCCCCTCCGGTAGAGAAATCTCTGATCGGGTGGAACAAGGGCCCTGATAACACCTTTGAAGGAGACAGCAGAAATAATGAGTTTAGGTGCCCTGTATAGATTGACTTCGTTAAAGCCTTCAAATGTACAACGTGCTCCAAACATCAGCCCCCTGTTAACTTGCATACAACAGCGATAATATGCAGCATCCCATGAAGCAGATGTTGCAGTTATTTGGTCAGGGCTGGGTGGCTATGTGGTAGCCATAAAATCAGCTCAGCTGGGCATGAAGACTGTATGTGTAGAGAAGAATGATTCATTAGGAGGAACATGCCTGAATGTTGGTTGTATTCCTTCCAAAGCTTTTTCAAACAATTCACACTACTATCATGTGGCTCATTCAGGCGACTTAGCGAAGAGAGGAGTAGAAGCATCTAACTTGTAACTGAATTTACAACAAATGATGGAAGCTAAGAGTATTGCTGTGAAAGCTCTCACAGGAGGTATTGCTCACTTATTCAAGCAAAAGAAGGTTCAGTTACTGAGTGGGCATGGGAAAATAACTGGACAAAATGAAGTTACTGTGATAAAAGCGGACAACTCTACAGAAATTGTGAAAGCCAAAAATATAATTATTGGAACAGGATCAGAAGTGACTTCATTTCCAGGAATAAATATAGATGAAGAATGAATTGTCTCATCTACAGGGGCATTGTCTCTGAAGGAAGTTCCACAGAGATTAGTCTTCATTGGTGCTGGTGTAATTGGTTTAGAGTTGGGATCTGTTTGGTCAAGGTTGGGTGCAGAGGTAATTGCTGTGGAATTTCGTCCTTCTGTTGGCGGTGCAGGAATAGATGGAGAAGTTTCTAAAATGTTCCAGAGGATATTGACAAAGCAAGGTCTAAAATTCAAGCTGGGAACAAAAGTTACTGGTGCTGCTGTCCAGGGAAATGTAATTAAAGTCAGTGTTAGAAATGTGAAAGACTTCTAAAAAGGAGGAGCTGGAATGTGATGTCCTGCTTGTGTGTGTCGGAAGAAGACCATACACTTCTAATTTGGGTCTTGAAGAAATTGGCATCGAACGGGATGAGAAGGGGAGAATTCCTGTCAATTCTACATTTCAGACTGTAATACCAAATATTTATGCTATTGGCGACACTATACATGGTCCAATGTTGACTCACAAAGCTGAAGATGAGGGCATTGTGTGTGTAGAAGGCATTGCTGGAGGCCCAGTTCATATTGATTACAACTGCATTCCTTCTGTGATCTACACTCATCCGGAAGTTGGTTGGGTTGGTTACACCGAAGAGGATCTGAGAAGTGATGGTAGAGAATACAAAATTAAAATTTCCATTCGCTGCAAACAGTAGAGCAAAGACAAATAATGATACTGAGGGCTTTGTGAAGACGTTGGGGGACAAAGCGACAGACAGAATATTGGATATTCATATCATAGGACCAGGTGCTGGAGAGTTAATCAATGGAGGAGTATTAGCGATGGAATATGGAGCATCTTGTGAGGATGTTGCGAGAGCACGTCATGCTCATCCAACATGCTCAGAGGCTGTCAGAGAAGGATGTCTGGCTGCCTACTTTGGAAAGCCAATCAGTTTTTAGACTGTTGTGATATTAAAAAATCACAGATCTGTTTCTGTAAGGAGAAAATGTTAAAGAATAAAAACTAAAGTATTTTCACCTTTTTATGCATTTCGTTAAGGAAATCAGAGATTGTAAATACTTCTCTGTCTTGTGTATAGAACTAAAATGATACAAGCAGCATGTTCACATCAATTATTTAAAAGAATCTTGTTAAATTATTTATCATGTTATGTTTATAACATATCTCATTATTGTAAAAGTTCGTGCACATCTATTGTAAGAAATGAAATCCTCACAAATTCTTGTTGCATTTTGGGTAATTTATAAATTAAAATGTAAGCAAAAAAAAGGTAGCTGAGTGGTCAGCGCGACAGACTATCAATCCTCACGGCCCGGGTTCGAATCCCGGCCGGGTCGAAGATTTTTCACCGCTCAGGGACTGGGTGTTGTGTCGTCCTAATCATCATCATTTCATCCCCAACGACGAGCAAGTCGCCGAAGTGGCGTCAAATCGAAAGACTTGCACCCGACAAACGGTCTACCCGACGGGAGGCCCTCGTCGCACACACTTATCGTCCTGTGATCAGTCATTTCTCATGGGCCTTCTCACGTAACGAAACCAATCTGTACATTAAAGAAATTTGGAGTATATTGTTAATTCTTTTGTTACAGATTTTTATGGTGAGTAAAATTCCTTATATTTCTTTTTAAAAACCAGTTATACAACGGTGTGAAGACGGTTTAGCCATACTTCATCAGCCGTAGGACCTTGAAACGAAAGGTCTGGTACCAGGGAACACGCCGGTCGGTGTGGCCGAGCGGTTCAGGTCGCTACAGTCTAGAACTTCGCGACCTCTACGGTCGCAGGTTCGAATCCTGCCTCGGGCATGGATGTGTGTGATGTCCTTAGGTTAGTTAAGTTAAAGTATTTCTAAGTTATGGGAGCCTGATGACCTCGGAAGCAAAGTCCCATAGCCTCGCAGTCAGCTTTCGGCGGCGCAGCGGTTCGGACAGTGTTTACGTCCCTGCCGCACGTCTGCGCGAGAGTTGATTACGTTACGTGTGTAGCGGTGTGTCGCTGTATACATAGAACGAATCATGGCCTTGTCGTTCCGCAAATCGACACTGAAATTTAGTTTTGTTAACGAATATGCTCGACCTAAGGCTTACGAGATCGAACGTTATTTACGGGACGGGGTGAAAATCGAACCTGACGTTCTAGTTGGAAAACACTTATCTATAGTCAGCAGCGTGGTCTATGTCAAGCTCATTAATGAAGCGGCATGTGACGAACTACTACTTCGACACTGACAAGGACTTCGTTTCTGTCATTCGGACGGGAATGTTGGAGCGGTAACAGTTGAACACGCCGGCATGGGCCTCCGAACGATCCGCATCTTTGAGCTTCCATTCGAAGTGCCAGAAGGATTGGTGACAGGCGCCCTGCGTCCTCACGGAACGGTCCTATCCCACGTGGCTGAAAAGTGGGCGAGTTTCAAGACGTATCCTGTCCTCAATGGCGTCAGACAAATACGGATCGAACTCCGAAAACACGTCCCGTCATACTTGTACATCGCCGGGTGTAGGGCGATTGTCATTTACGACGGACAACCAAGGACGTGCTCTGGATGTGGGAAGGAGGGACACATACGTGTGCTCAACGAAGGTTATTACAACTGCCACGGGATGATCCACCCCTCACGCCGCATCCGACTGTGCTCCCCATGACTTACGTCGCCGCATTACGCGATGACGTGGGCCGCGAGACAGACGCGTACCAGAACACACAGACATGGCGGATCGTGGCGAGCCACAGAAGGACGGCGTTGCGCTGGACCGCCTGCAGCAGACACAGGACGCCCTCTCTTCGGTTCCGCCTGCGGCCCCTTCAGATAAGGCAGTTGGAGACGTCGATAATACGACAGCGCACGATTCCGACGTCCTCCACGAACAACTGGAGACCATGCTGACCTCTGATTCCGAGGCCCGGCAACGCAAACAGCGATCACAAAAACGCAGCAAGAATTGCCGCCTCACGCTGGAGAACGACCACTCTGATCTAGCAGACAATTCTGAGAAGTTTACGGTTACAGAACAGACGACCATGGATACAGAAGAACTGCCTAGCGTGGATGCAACGGTGGCCAGCGGGACGGTGGCAAGACCTACCGCTGACGACGCTCCAGACACAGCGAAGGAGCACAGTAGACGGCGACAGGCTACTGAGGAGGCTACGGCACCTCCACCGCACGACAGCGATGGGACACCAGGGGACTGGTCAGAAGCGCCACCCCCGTGGGGAACAGATGATGCCGGAGGAGCTGCTCCCACGCACTCTCGCGGTGTAAGACCGGCAGAGTGCACGGAATATTGGCAGACCAGCCTATGTACTGCAAAATTAGCGACCGTACGGTACCCTACCTACGTTGACCGCCATGCAACAAGCTTATCGGATAGGGTCTGTTAACATCAATAGCACTGGGACGCCGGTAAAAATCAAGATGCTCAGTGACATGAGAAAGGCTGCGGATTTAGGCATAGCACTATTGCAAGAAGTTGGGATACTTCCCCCCTCGGACTTTTACTGTTACGACATTTACTGTTCCCCATGTGACGAGAGATGGTTCAAATGGCTCTGAGCACTATGGGGCTTAACAGCTGTTGTCATCAGTCCCCTAGAACTTAGAACTACGTAAACCTAACTAACCTAAGGAGGATTCGAACCTGCGACCGTAGCAGTCGCACGGTTCCGGACTGCGCGCCTAGAACCGCGAGACCACCGCTGCCGGCTGTGCCGAGAGAGGAGTTGGCAAGGCGTTGGCACAGCTATACTATTAAAGGAAGGGATACGTGCTGACGAAGTAAAGTATTTGCCTTCTGCCCGTGGTACGGCCGTGACCATAGGTGGAATACGTTTGATCAACACATACGCACCGTCAGGCTCGGATAATAGAAGGGACAGAGCAGATTTTTACGCCCATGAGGTTACAGCGTTGCATACTCGGCGGAGATTTTAATTGTGTGCTCGACAGAAAGGACCAACAACCTAACTACACTCCTGGAAATGGAAAAAAGAACACATTGACACCGGTGTGTCAGACCCACCATACTTGCTCCGGACACTGCGAGAGGCTGTACAAGCAATGATCACACGCACGGCACAGCGGACACACCAGGAACCGCAGTGTTGGCCGTCGAATGGCGCTAGCTGAGCAGCATTTGTGCACCGCCGCCGACAGTGTCAGCCAGTTTGCCGTGGCATACGGAGCTCCATCGCAGTCTTTAACACTGGTAGCATGCCGCGACAGCGTGGACGTGAACCGTATGTGCAGTTGACGGACTTTGAGCGAGGGCGTATAGTGTGCATGCGGGAGGCCGGGTGGACGTACCGCCGAATTGCTCAACACGTGGGGCGTGAGGTCTCCACAGTACATCGATGTTGTCGCCAGTGGTCGTCGGAAGGTGCACGTGCCCGTCGACCTGGGACCGGACCGCAGCGACGCACGGATGCACGCCAAGACCGTAGGATCCTACGCAGTGCCGTAGGGGACCGCACCGCCACTTCCCAGCAAATTAGGGACACTGTTGCTCCTGGGGTATCGGCGAGGACCATTCGAAACCGTCTCCATGAAGCTGGGCTACGGTCCCGCACACCGTTAGGCCGTCTTCCGCTCACGCCCCAACATCGTGCAGCCCGCCTCCAGTGGTGTCGCGACAGGCGTGAATGGAGGGACGAATGGATACGTGTCGTCTTCAGCGATGAGAGTCGCTTCTGCCTTGGTGCCAATGATGGTCGTATGCGTGTTTGGCGCCGTGCAGGTGAGCGCCACAATCAGGACTGCATACGACCGAGGCACACAGGGCCAACACCCGGCATCATGGTGTGGGGAGCGATCTCCTACACTGGCCGTACACCTCTGGTGATCGTCGAGGGGACACTGAATAGTGCACGGTACATCCAAACCGTCATCGAACCCATCGTTCTACCATTCCTAGATCGGTAAGGGAACTTGCTGTTCCAACAGGACAATGCACGTCCGCATGTATCCCGTGCCATCCAACGTGCACTAGAAGGTGTAAGTCAACTACCCTGGCCAGCAAGATCTCCGGATCTGTCCCCCCATTGAGCATGTTTGGACTGGATGAAGCGTCGTCTCACGCGGTCTGCACGTCCAGCACGAACGCTGGTCCAACTGAGGCGCCAGGTGGAAATGGCATGGCAAGCCGTTCCACAGGACTACATCCAGCATCTCTACGATCGTCTCCATGGGAGAATAGCAGCCTGCATTGCTGCGAAAGGTGGATATACACTGTACTAGTGCCGACATTGTGCATGCGCTGTTGCCTGTTTCTATGTGCCTGTGGTTCTATCAGTGTGATCATGTGATGTATCTGACCCCAGGAATGTGTCAATAAAGTTTCCCCTTCCTGGGACAATGAATTCACGGTGTTCTTATTTCAATTTCCAGGAGTGTATACTACTAGCCAAGAACGTAGGGAGCTGGTCAACGGGATGGAATTAGTCGATACATGGGACCTGAAGTATCGCAACCAACCAGGATATACATTTTTTACTAGCCACTCCGCGGGCCGTTTGGATCGGATCTACGTTTCAAGGGCGTTAGCAATGTCAACGGTGGACGCAGAAATATGGCCGACAGCGTTTACAGACCACGAGGCATATATTTGTACGGTTAACCTCGATAGACAGCAGGTATGGAGACGGAGGGGTAATTGGAAGATGAACGTCTCCCACCTGCAAGATGCAGAATGCCGACGAATGGTGGAGGACGCGTGGCATGGCTGCCTCCGTCGACGAAATTCTTTCGGTTCTGTCCTGCAGTGGTGGATCGAGTGCGCGAAGCCAGCTTCACGGAGGACGTTAATAGGTTACGGGAAGGAGGTTTCTCAATGGCAGCGAACGACCACTGAGTTTTACTTTACGGCTCTCCGGGAACTGTTAGCTCAGCCACCTACACTAGAACGCCAGACGGCCGTCCACTGAGTTAAGGCGAAGCTGGTACAAATTGCGACGCAGAAGATGGCAGGTACGATGACACGCGCGAGGTCGCAGGATTTCCTGCCCAACGAGGTTCCCTCGATGCATTATGTGATAAAGGAAAGACGAAGAAGACGCAGGAATTTAATACATGAGATCGATATCGGCGATGGCCGTCGTTTTCCAGCACAAAGGGGTATAGCACAGGCGTCCACGGCTCATTTTAGCAGATTCTATGCGAGCAACGGGGAGGGTCAGAGGGAGGTGGGGAACGTCTTGGAAGAGATCCCAGACGCGACGAATGTGAACGGGGAAGCGGACGGGTTATCTGAAATTACGTGTGAAGAGCTGGAGGAAGCGATTACACGAGGTGCTTGCAACAAGTCCCCTGGTCCAGACGGATTCCCGTTGGAATTTTACCGTGCCTTTGTGACCATTATGACACCGGTTCACCTTGAATTCACGGAAGGGCTCATGATAGCGATACCGAATCCCCGTGGTGACAAACGGCCTTGTGATTATCGCCCCTTGACTCTCCTTAATAGTGACTACAAGATCTTCATGCTCATCCTGGGAAGTCGTATCAAAAAGTCGCTGGAGAATCGAATACATGCCGATCAGACTTGTCTTGGCGGCATCAGTAATATCCACACAGCCTTGGGAGACTATCGTGACGTCGTCGCCCTAGCGGCTGCATGCCGCCTCCGGGGGGCGATGGTTGCAGTAGATTTCGATAAAGCTTTTGATCGCGTGGTTCATGTGTACCTCGCGACGGTGATGAACAGGATGGGTGTCTCGCCATTATTGACCAATGCTGTGATGAGGCTGTTGCAAGGCGCCAGATCAGCGATGGTGGTCAACGGGGGGAGAACTGAGTATTTTAAGATCTTAAGATCTGTGAGACAGGGTTGCTCCTCGTCGATCCTCCTTTATGCGATCGCCCACCGTGCCTCGCAGGACTTCGCCGCCGTCTTACCGGGATCTCCCTACGGCATTTATCATTCAAATGCAGAGCATACACGGATGATATTGTGTTCCTCGTACGGAATGAGAGGGAGGCTCAAACAGCACTGGATTGGCTACAGACGCATGGGATGGCAGCTGGAAGTGTGGTCAACTACCGAAAATCACAATTCATGCATGTGGGGCGTGGACTAGAACCAGGAACGGAAGGACCCTTACCTGCGGTGGAAACTCTCCGCTGTTTGGGTATCACGTTTCATAAAGAGACAGTGAGAACGGCTGCGGACAACTACCGAAGACTGTTACTCAGAGTCCGCACGGCAGTACGACTAAACGCCCTACGGTCGATGGATATGCTGCAGCGAGTGTTACTCGTCAATCTTTATCTCGCGTCCATGATGTGCCACCTGACACATCTTCTCCCCTTGCCGCGCACGATGGCTATGAGGATTCAGGCGGCTTTTGGGTACTATGTGTGCCTGGGACAACTCTTTAAGGTGCAGTACAACAAGCTTACCCTCCCAGCGCGAAAGGGGGGCATTGGTTTAGTGAACGTGCACGAGAAGGCGCGTGCCATGTATATTAATACTATGCTCAAACGGTGGCGCAACAGGAATCACTCGCTTACGGGGACGATCATCGAAGAACTCGTACCAACATCGCATATTCCTCCAGTCAGTGTTGGCCATATATCGCCCCCTTAAACGTATGTGCGCACGTTCATCGTGGAACACAGTTACGTTCGAGAGCGCTTACCAATGACCTGACAGTCAACATCGAAGGGCGTGTACCATCTGCTTCTTCGACAGATCGCCCGGAATAGGGTGGAACGCAAACATCCAGCTGTTAATTGGCAAGTGGTGTGGCGCACGGTCCACCACCCCCACCTACGTATATCAGTCAGATCAACATGGTACATTGTCGTGAACCGAAAATACCCTACAAATGATAAAAAGTACGCAGTACATTTGGCGGATTCACCCTTGTGTCAGCAATGCGGCGTGCTGGATACGGACTACCATTGGCTGATCTGCGGCGAGGCATTGGCTGTCTGGACTCTCGCAAGAAAGATAATAGCGCTCAGGCGGCGCACTATCTATACGGCAGTCTGTTCTGACAGTATTTTTCCCAGAGGAAACGTATTTTTCGCGTCATAAGACGAACGCCGTGGCGTGGATCACAGGTATGACGGTCCATTACATCTATAGAGACACACGTACGAACTTACTGAAAGTCCTGGATTACTGGCAATACTTGCAAGATGGACACACAAAACTATTACGGCTACAAAAGTACAAGGATTGGTATGCCAATTTCCTAGTAACGGTTTTTGCGGACCTGCCATATACTTGGGGTGTGCCGGGTGCGCAAAGATGAGCGGCGATGCTTTCGTTGTCAAACCGACCAAGTAATGTGATCGACCAAGAACACTATGCGAGTATGCGACCTACGAAAAACTCGCGCTTGAACAGTTAGGAAATGGATGCACTTCAAATTTTGTTTTCATATCCATACATACTTTTCCTTAGGGTGCCGGAGGTGGCCCCACTTTGATTTTGTTGTTATTTCATGCTGCATGGCAGGATGGCAGCGAGGTTCCTTCTAGGACAGTTATCATGTGTCAGGACGTACTATGTTTATTTTGTGAATAATAAAGGTTTATGTTTCTCCCACCTTCCCTCATATAAAATAAATAAAAAAATAAAAAAGTGGCAACTGACATGCGTTCTAAACTTAAAATCGCCTGTTCGCGTCCAACTGGTTTAAAAAAAAAAAACACACACACATTTCGGTCTAAAAAAAAAAAGTGGTCAGCATGACAGACTATCAATCCTCACGGCCCGGGTTCGAATCCCGGCCGGGTCGAAGATTTTTCACCGCTCAGGGACTGGGTGTTGTGTTGTCCTAATCATCATCATTTCATCCGCAACGTCGAGCAAGTCGCCCAAGTGGCGTCAAATCGAAAGACTTGCACCAGGCGAACGGTCTACCCGACGGGAGGCCCTAGTCACACGTCATTATCGTCCTGTGATCAGTCGTTTCTCGTGGCCCTTCTCAGGTAACGAAACCACCCTGTACATTAAAGAAATTTGGAGTATATTGTTAATTCTTTTGTTACAGATTTTTATGGTGAGTAAAATTCCTTATATTTCTTTTTAAAAACTAGTTATACAACGGTGTGAAGACGAATTAGCCATACTTCATCAGCCGTAGGACTTTGAAACGAAAGGTCTGGTGCCAGGGACCACGCCGGTCGGTGTGGCCGAGCGGTTCTAGCCGCTACAGTCTAGAACTTCGCGACCTCTACGGTCGCAGGTTCGAATCCTGCCTCGGGCATGGATGTTTGTGATGTCCTTAGGTTAGTTAAGTATTTCTAAGTTATGGGGGACTGATGATCTCAGAAGCAAAGTCCCATAGTGCTCAGAGCCATTTGAACCATTTAAACCACGGAACATGTGATATTTTGCAAAAGAACTGAGTTTCTTTAACATCGCAACAATTCTCCCTGTCTTGAAAATGTAAATCAGTGTTTGCTGCCAACAGCTTTTAATTGAAAAAAGAAATTTAACCTGTCAGTCGGCTTGGATGATACTTCTTCTTAAAAGGATTTCACTGACTGAGTCTTCGTGTGTAATAGAGTAAGAATGTAACGCAAAGGTTTTTAAATGCAGCACTGACAAGATTTTCTCGATTGCAACATATTTCCGTTGGAATAAAACTGAGGTACTTTACCCTTAAGGGTAATATTTGTAATTTCCGAAAGAGACTGTAACACACATAAAGTGAATACTATCACTTCCAAAACGTAAAGAGAAAATATATGAGGGCTAAGTAGAGGCGGAAGTGTTCCAAGGACAACAGTCAGCCCTACCACTGTTTATGTCTTCATAACGAAGGAAGTTACAAAAAACGAAAATGTGCTGGTTTATGTTCTCATCGTGACCTAATAACATTTGTCTGATACATTTTTTTTTTAATTTTGATTCTGAGCATTAAGTTCTTCGTGATTGTCAAGATAAATATAGCAATTACACTGGTAGAAGTTTATTAACGATATTGTACGACGATTTGAGTCCCAGCATGAATGCTTTGTGCTTAATACTACAGAAACATTTCGCCTATTACGCAGCGGACGGAGTGGGAGCAAGCTCCTTTAAAAGCGATCTAGCTAAATGCTTGCCGAGAGCATTTGCATCCGAGTGCATTAAAAGGCGCTCAGAAGTGAAGTTGCTCTCAGATTTGTGGTTCAACAGCTGCTCAGGGACCTCCGCCTCTTTCTCCCTGCATCCCACCCCCTACTCCATCCCCGCCCCAACACCACCGCCACCCTTTTTTATCTTGTTTAAAAGTAAACTACTTGCGCTGTATTTTCGTTTCGCTTTCACGGGAAGCGGGCCGAAGCTTAAACGAGATCGGTTAAAACGCCGGCCTAGCAAACAGCCGGGAAAACATTTAGAGTCCCGGGGGCTGCATTCGGGCCATCCCGGAGACGCGATGCGATGGAGATCCTGCGGCAATGGCGCCGCCCACACCTCACCGTGGGGACCCGGCCGGCGGCCGTTAAAAAATTTACCATTTCCTGGCCACGGGACGCAGGTCCGCGAAGCGTGCCGCCATTGCTCCTTTCCCACACCGTTTCTGAATATTCATAGCGGCTTTAATTTCTTTTTAATGCCAACGTACAAATGTCATTAAAACCGCGACATTAGAACCTTTCTTTGTTTTTATCATTTTGAAAAAAAAAGAAGTCTCACGATTTCATAATCTCTATAGACATTCTAAAAGTTATTAATCCCGGAGTTAGATATACGCAGAATTAAAGAAAAATACTGTTGCAAGTCACACTGTGAATTTAGATGATATCGTTCTTGCTTTGATTGTATATTTGTGTTAGAGCAGGTCAGTCAGGGAAAAAAGGCAGTAGTCCAGAGATGATGAAACGGCAGCTTACTGATCAGGGGTAAGTTAAGGGTTATAATGGAAGTGTGGGATGTCCCAGACGTTTGAACAGGATGCCTCAAAGATTATATTTCAGTAAAAGCTGAGACTAGACAAACTACCAGCAAGAATAAATTGTTCGTATATTAGAGAGTGAAACAGGGATGCGCAGTATCACCAAATTATATAATACGTACATAAATTAAGCCATTGGTGTCAAAGTACGTCCCTTCTTTCTCTATTCTGGTAAAGCATGGTCTGACCTGGAGTTCTGTCTACATTCATTCTTTGTGTGTGATATTCCCACAACGTTCAATGTCCTTTAATAATTTCACTAATATTATAAATACTTATTTGACTCCTAATATCATCGTTTATTGTATAATCTTTCTTAGTAACACCTCTCCCTTTTCTGAGAAATTTCATTTCTGCTGCTTGTAGTTCACATTTACTACGTTTTTTTAGGGATCCAGACTCATATCCATACAGAATCACAGGTATAGCCATAGTTTTATAAAAATTTGATTTTTTTTCCTTCCTTATTTTGTTTTGAAATGATTTATTTACTACTCCACAGACAGATAAGCTGGAGGTCTGCTCAAGAGATGTGCTGTCTATAACTTCTTTTGAGCGGATGGGGTATTTCACATGATTAGCCATTACATTAGTTTTCTTTATTGATATACAAAGACTCCGTTCTCTTTACTGTTGTTGGTGTAGTTTGTAAACCGATTGTTTTTTTTAGCTCATCCTTACTATCTGCCAAAATTGTTTCATCATCTGCATACTTCAGGAAATTAACATACTTCTTTAAATTAATCTACGTACCCAGACTGCTACGGGGCGGTAAATAAAAAAGTGTGGTTGCACAGTTCACACGAATGTGCATATACAAATATTAGTTAAAAATTTCAGTGCAAATTTTGGCTCTCGCGTAAGTCTCAGCGGATGATTTCCACACTTGGTGCATTAGTACACTGTTCCACACCCGCGCATTAGTTATAGTTTTTGAATTAATTATTCACTCAGACATGAGTACAGTTCATACTAGGGAACAAGAATTAAGCGATTATTACAGCAAAATCATTTCTCATGACACAGTTCAGTCACTATTTATTGGCGTTATCCTTTTCTTTCACACAACGAAACTAGCACTGGTGAGACGGTTCACAGTTTTACTTTAATAATAATTTGACTATTTGACTCCGAGCACCCAATAGCAGTAATGTAGGCTTCTATAAACGAAAATTACTCGATCAGTTCGAACAGAACGACAGGTCCCACTGTCCTCTTTGTTCTAACATTTTTGGTGTGCAATCACAGTTCGCCACATGTTCACTTACGTCGGTGTATACTTCGTAAATATTAATCAATAGTCTTTGTTGAAATAAATCGGCGAGAAAAAGAATTCTCAAACGACCACATGGGCCACCCTCAAGTAGGGCTCGCTCACAACCCACCCTCCAAAACGACTAACGACTGACCCCTGGCCAAGATGGCCGCTCGCTTATATAGGCTCGGACGTCAACCCCCCCCCCCCCCCCCACCGGTTATGCAAACACCTATCTCACCAGTTAAGGTTACACATTTTGATACATACATCCCTCGACAGAAATAAGTATACCATCTGAACCGCACTAAAAAGTACATCTTATTTACTATATTACATTAATTTCTAGGATTATCCTATCGCCCGAAAATCAAGTTTTAGTTTTTGCAAAGTTTCACCACTTAGCGCAGATTTGTTTGTTTGCATCTGTGCTGCAAAATTTTAACATAGAACTGCATACAGCACCGTTTTTAGACGTAATCTATAGCGGCCTAAGCATTGTGCTTCTCAAAATCTTCATATCTATAATAATTAATTAGTTATTGGCGATAAATGTTAATAATAATTTGCAAACAATAAAAACTATTGCAAGTTAAGTGTATAGTATAACTTAACCAGTTTAAAATGCGTGTGATGATACCCAAAATATTATATAGTAACTGTTCTATACGTCACGAGTTATTTGTTGAATTTTATAAACAATTTTCCCTCAAACTTTGTTTATTGCTCTTTACGGGCTTAATGATTTACGAATCTTAACATATAACTACGGCACTCGATTCGCTATGACGAAACGGTTTTAATGAGTGTTCGCTCATCCCTATAGGTTGTTATTTACTATTTTTATTAATCGTCCAGTATTCGTGATATTAACTGATTTTGAGGTTACTATAACTTTTGCGTCTTGTGACATGAAATAAAGAACGATCTTTCAGAAGGTGCATATTGCTGACCACAATAAACTGCCACATCGCTCTTCACCGTAAGTTACTTAGTTTTTGCGTAATGCGCGAAAAACCAAACAATGCCCGAAGCTGCGGGCCACGTGGCCGCCCGGCGGCGGAGACCATCCCAACGACAGTTGCAAATCTCGCGGTAGGGCGCCACGTGCTTCCGCGAATTGCGCACCATGAAGCGCTGTCGCTCTCCACAAAACAATCCTTGCATACTATAAATATTCATCTAGCAACGGGGGCTCGTACCATCACAAGACTTGCTTACTTTCTACAGTTCTTAACCAGATCACCAATATGTACATTAAATAAATGGTAGCTATTTGTTCAGTTTTATTACTTGCAACTTTTATTATTATTTTCTACAATCTATTGATAGGATCAATAAGATGAATGGAACATACAGCTTTAGTCACTATGTCCAATAGTTTATTTCCGTATACATATTTCTCACGTTTTAAGCAGAAATCACCAGTGAGCACATTACTTTTAACATTAAATTTTATTTCAGTCAGATGCTCCAGTAAATGTTTAATGACTATGAGGGTTTAGGCAGACTCGTAATTATCAATAATCTTTAAGTGCTTTTTGGTCGATGACTGCATCACAGCTTACTAGAAGTTTACATCTGCACGAGTTCTCCATAAGGGGCTTCTCAAAACTGTCGACTCCTCGCTTCTGATTCGCCCATCACCTAAAAAGTCTTTATGGGTTATTGATAATGACTAATCGTCGAAGCTGTTATAGACATTTAAAAGTTTACGTGAGCATTTGACTGAATTGAACTTTATTGTCAAATATGATTTTAAATTCCTTTTTGTTGATAGCCGAGAGACTATTTGTAGCTGTTCAAAAGTCGATCTGCATTGAAAAGAGAAGAAGCTGGTGCATCTGTCAAACACTTTAACCAGAAGGTATCTATAACAAAAGAACAAGATGTAACACTAAACTAATTATAACACCTGTAACTGTGCACTAATAAGAGGTTTCAATTACTTATGGCACCATTTATTTTACTCCTGCAGAATGGAGATTAACAATAGAAATATGTGGTTGAATTAAAAATACATACAGGAAGAAAATCGAGAAATCACGGTTTATATTGTAATGTGAGCAAGAACTAAACGTGGAATAGACAATAAATACATAAGATGAGAAGAAATTAGAAACTGCTCATATCAGACCTTTAAGGTCTGTGGCATGCTATTCAGTTCTTGGACAAAGAATGTAGTGCTGTGCTGGAAGAAATGAACAGAGGTGACAAAAGTTTTGCGATACCTCCTAATATCTTGTCGGTCCGCCTTTTTCCCAGTGTAGTGCAACAACTCGACGTAGCAAGGACTCAATAAGATGTCGGAAGTTCCCTACAGAAATACTGAGCCATGCTATCTCTATTGCCGTCCATAATTGCAAAAGTATTGCAGGTGCAAGGTTTTTGTACACGAACTAACATCTCGATTAGGTCTCATTAATGTTCGATGGACCTCATGCCAGCGATGTGGGTGGTCAAACCATTTGCCAGCACTGTCCAGAATGTTTCAAGCCATTTGTGAACAATTGTGGAACAGTGACAAGGCGTGTTGTCATCCATCAGAATTCCATTGTTGTTTGGGAACATAACGTTTACGAAAGGCTGCAAATGGTCTCCAAGTAGCCGACCATCTAGAGAATCCAGTCCACTCCACGTAAACACTGACCGCACCATCATGGAGCCACCGCTGCCTTGCGCAATGCCTTGTTGACAAGTCGGGTTCATGGCTAAGTAGTGTCTGCGGCACACTAGAACCCTGCCATCAGCTCTTACCAATTGAAATGGAGGGTCATCTGACCAGGTCAAATTTTTCAGTCGTCTAGGGTCCTACCGATACGGTCACGAGCCCGAGACAGGCATTGTGGGCGATGTGGTTCTGTCAGCAAAGGCTCTCGCGTCGGTCGTCTGCTGCCATAGCCCATTAACTCCAAATTTCGCCATATTGCCCTAACTGATACGTTCATCGTACGTCCCACATTGACGTCTGCGGTTATTGCACGTAATAGTGCCTGTCTGTTAGAACTGACAACTTTACACAAACACAATTGCACCCATTCGTTAAATGAAGGCCATTGGCCTCTGCGTTGTCCGCGATGAGAGTTAACGCCTGAAATTTCATGTTCTCGGAACACTCTTGACACTGTGGGTCGCAGATGACTGAATTCCCTAACGATTTCGGAAGTGGACTGTCCCATACGTCTAGCTGCAACTATCATTCGGCTTTCAAAGACTGTTAATTCCTGTCGTGCTGCCATAAACGCGTAGGAAACATTTCCACATTAATCACTTGACGATAAATTATAGCTTCGCCAATGCACTGCCCTTTTATACCTTGTGTACGAGATACCACCGCCATCTGCACATGCCCATGTCGTTATTCCCTGACTTCTGTCATCTCAGTGTACATGATAGAATACGGGATACCCAAAATGGAAAAATGTCGAATGTATAGACATTAGGATTTCACAGATCCTGCAGAAGTAAAAACTAATAAAACCACCACATGGGGGGACAGTTTTCTTTGAAAAAAAGAACAAACCTGCAGGCCTCAATCACATATTATAATGACGTTACGATGTCTGAATCTGATCACATCTCAAATAACAGCGACGCTGTCTATATTCCTGTAGAGTTACTAGCCACATAATGTTTCTAATCGTGTGTAACATGCCGCTAGACAACCTCTGTAACTTCCTCAGTGGGTACAGAAAAGTATCAAAAAATACTGGTAGAAAATTTTAGTTGCATTTATTGATGATGAATAGGGAATACCGCTTGACGTGGTGCATGCATTAGTTGGTCAGTTTGTCTACCAAGCAGAATCCCCGGTTTCTATACTGTCAAGAACTTTTCCTCTGTGGGCGCATTGGATTGGTATCCACCCTCTAACATTCTGCGTGGTGTCTGTTTGTTCTATATCGTGTCTACCTACCACTTTCGCGCAACAACGCTCTGAGCGTTTTTAGGGAATTGACTAGTTCTAACCTGGGACCTGTTCCTGGTAAGGAGACGCCAGACCACACATGACATATAGAATTCAGAAGAGTTCACTGAGACTAGCGATGGTATAAGGAGGGCTCTAGCTTTTAATATGGGCTGGGGGGTGTTCCTTGACGTAACAGAGACGCGAAAAAGTCTCACACTAAAACCTGCAGCTGGGGTTGTCCTAGTGGTTAGCTGGCCACGTGGGTGTCCAGTCCGTCCCTTATCGTAGGGCCTTATAGCTTAACACGGTTCTGCTCTCGGCTTCTTCCTCGTTTCTCCCCTCAGAACTGCGTCTGTCTCATGGTGGGAAGGTATGACTTGCATTTAGGCATTCTTGTGTTAGTCTGTGGTATTCCATTTGCTCACTCGTTACTCGTATTACTTTGGTTAATTTAATGTCACGATTTATTCGGAGCTATGTGACATACTACTGGATTTGCTTATCATGTCAGGGTTTTCATGGAAGGTGTTGGATTTGCCTGACACCTTACAACCCAGTACTCTGTAAATTCCTGAGGAACAAAATGCAAGGCATGTAGAGACTCGAATTTCGAGGGTCGACATTAGTAGATGAGGGACCAATTTGTGTGTACCTACATGGTGGGTAGAAACATTTTTCTTTCCATTTTGAATCCGTGATATTCGTAATGGTTTGTTGTGTCCTGTGGGACAACACACCTTTGCCGGCCGGTGTGGCCGTGCGGTTCTAGGCGCGCCAGTCTGGAACCGCGTGACCACTACGATCGTAAGTTCGAATCCTGCCTCGGGCATGGATGTGTGTGATGTCCTTAGGTTAGTTAGGTTTAAAGTAGTTCTAAGTTATAGGGGACTGATGACCACAGATGTTGAGTCCCTTAGTGCTCAGAGCCATTTGAACCGTTTTGAACAACACACCTTCCCTCTGTCATTTTCGCAAGTAAATTGCTGAAAGCAGATGTAAATAGAGCTTGTTTCTATCCATTATTTAATGGATACACTGTATATGATCACAATCAGAGCCTTCTGCAAAAAATGAGTTTCTGTATCACAATAAGAATGATTTTCATTGGGACTGACAATGAATATTGCCTCATCATCCAAATCTTTTAACAGTTCCTAGCTCATCAAGAAACCTATTCTAAACACACAGCACAAATGCTGCTAGTGAAACAAATCGGTGCTTCGTCGATTAGGTAGACCTGCATAATAAAATACCCTCTATTTTCAAGCCAAATAGATTTTAACAGTCGTAACCGCTACAGTCATCACGAGCTAGAACTACCAGGTTCTGCGACTGGTAAGGTTTTCTCCCTATATGTGTGAAGCAACGAAGTTCGGAAATCCGCATACGTGGCATGAAATAACTCGCAGTAAATCGAATAAAAGGAAGAACGGAAGGAAGAAAGAAAGGATGGAAAGTGGGACTTATGCCGCGTCAACATCAAGGTCATTAGAGACGGAGCACAAGCTCTGATTGTGTCTACGTTGGGGAAGGAAAGTGGCCGTGCCCTTTCAAAGGATCCACCCCGACATTTGCTCTAGCGATTTAGGAAAATCACGGAAAACCTGAATCTAGATGGCCGGACACGGGTTTGAACAAGACGAGTAAAGCAACTCACAGTGGATCCGCGCAATAGCGGCACGACATGGCCTCACAAACTGTGGTGAACCTCAATAACCTTCGAAAGTGCCACTCCTGATCTCCACTAACGATCAAGCATTCTTTTTCTCTACTTGGTGTTCGAGGTCCACCCCATTCCTTACAAGCTGCATAATCCTGATCTCTATTGCAACTAAAAGCAAGTCTGTCAATAGACACATTTACCTTATACGGTGTTAATATTAGTTACGGAACATCTGACCGCCATTTAGATATTGGTAACTGTTTCACAACTTATATTTAGCTACTATTGCGTTGTAGTTCAACCTGGCAACCAAAAGATTATTTAAGTTGGTTCGTAGAATCTATGTGTCTGTGGTCATAGCATCTGATATGCGGAAAAATATCATCCTTCCAGTCCTAAAGAACGCAAGGGCAGATAAGTGAGAGATTGCAGGATCAACTTGACAGCTCATCCATCCATGTTGCTGACAAGAATAATATAAAGACGAATGGAAAAGAAAATCTATTAGATTTTATTCTGGGACAGGTAAAAACAACAGAGAGGCAGTTAAGACGATTACTTACACAGTGAACTTTTTCCTGTTACACTAAGTTAAAGCTCTCTCTTCCAAATATATCATTTATAGTCCCGTTTTGTGTTAGTGTTGGAAAATGGAGAGCATGTGGATAAACATGCTATACATCTTGGTATTCTTTAGTTGTGGATCATGGAGATACAATCTGTAATAGTTTTTAGAAAGTCTTGGCACCATAGCACCAATCCGTAAATGTGGCAGTCTTCCTTCAAAGTTCACCTTTGTGTCACTAGTGGAGGAGTCAAGTGTGCGTTACACAGTTAGTGTCAATATCTTTACATATATTTGATACACTATATATATAATTAATACATGTCGTAATAATATCGTGACAATTTGAGAGCCCGAGTCATATGTCCATCTTAACCTCTAAGTTAAGCCATTAAAATCAGTATCTGTGCATATTTTTGATATATAATGCAGATAGACATAGATACAACATTGTGACGCTTAATTTGAGATTCCACGGTCATGTATTAGACGTTAAGTGCATCTTAATCTGTAAGATACGCAATAACTGCACTCTTCAAGTAGCTGACACCCACTTTCAGAATAAGGCCCACACATCATCAGTTTCTGGTGTTAGAATACTCTTTGAGGTCCAGTTGCTGACGCCACGTTACGGCATGCACTCTGCAATTTTCTGCTGTTACAATACTATTAGAGTTCAGAAAAACGATTTCTTTGTTTGGTACTGCCTTGCCGGCTTGGCATGCTATTTTAACCCGAATGCGTTTGGTACAGCTATAAAATACTAATCTAGAGAATTTAGGTGTCGAAATATTTAATATCTTGTCTTGCAGCAAGTGTGGTACAAAGCTCGAACTTTTCTTGTTATCAAGTGCAGCTTCATCTACCAGTTACACCAGTAGTGCCACACGTATTTTAATAAATAATACAGGCAATTTGTAAGTGGAATATCTAATTTGAGGATCTAATGTGCCTAGCATCAAGTGTGGTACAAAGGTTAAAATTCGCTCAATCGAAAGTGCAGCTTAACCTGCAAGTTAGATCATTAATGCTAACATGTGAGCGAGGATTGTTTGGTGCTGCTATAGAACAAATTACTACGTATTTCGATAAATAATACAGACAATTTACTCATCAGAATATATAATTTGGGGATGCATTGTGCACTCGACTAAGTACAGTATACATATTGAATTTAGCCATCCCCGAGCTGGAGCCATACTGACAGGCTGTTTCGTTTTAATGATTGGTAAAATGCCTGTGATTGGGTGTTTCATTTTAATGGCTAGAAATATATTAGGCTATGACTAGAAGATGTGTGTGTGTGTGTGTGTGTGTGTGTGTGAGAGAGAGAGAGAGAGAGAGAGAGAGAGAGAGAGAGAGAGAGAGAGGTTTCTGTGAAGTCACCAAGGTCACAGACAAATCTGGACTTTACGAAGCTGTGATTCTGCTTCACTGCTCTCCTTGGCCCCATCTGCTACAGGCAGCTTTCAGGGATACAGGGAATCACGTGCAATAGTTACGCAATTACCACAGTCTTTCGAATAGAGTGGTATCTTGCCCTTATCAGTCTGTGACACTGAAGCTCTCTGATTGGCTGTATTGTTTAGTACCATGAAAAATACTGGTCTCTGATTGGAGGAGAGGGGAAGGATGTGCGGAAGAGAGGGGTGGGAAGAGGCAAGACTATATGAAGCGTTTAAGGTATGGTCATAGGTAACATGTGTTATAGGTCAGGATCAGAGGCCATTTATCCTGTCACAGTATGTTGTTGTTGTTGTTGTTGTGGTCTTCAGTCCTGAGACTGGTTTGATGCAGCTCTCCATGCTACTCTATCCTGTGCAAGCTTCTTCATCTCCCAGTAGCTACTGCAACCTACATCCTTCTGTATCTGTTTGGTGTATTCATCTCTTGGTCTCCTACGATTTTTACCCTCCACGCTGCCCTCCAATACGAAATCGGTGATCCCTTGATGCCTCAGAACATGTCCTACGAACCGATCCGTTCTTCTAGTCCAGTAGTGCCACAAACTTCTCGTCTCCCCAATCCTATTCAATACTCCCTCATTAGTTATGTGATCTACCCATCTAATCTTCAGCATTCTTCTGTAGCGCCACATTTCGAAAGCTTCTATTGTCTTCTTGTCCAAACTATTTATCGTCCTTGTTTCACTTCCACACATGGCTGCACTCCATACAAATACTTTCAGAAACAACTTCCTGACACTTAAATCTATACTCGATGTAAACAAATTTCTCTTCTTCAGAAACGCTTTCCTTCCCATTGCCAGTCTACATTTTATATCCTCTCTACTTCGACCATCATCAGTTATTTTGCTCCCCAAATAGCAAAACTCCTTTACTCCTTTAAGTGTCTGATTTCCTAATCTAATTCCCTCAGTATCACCCGACTTAATTCAACTACATTCCATTATCCTCGTTTTGCTTTTGTTGATGTTCATCTTGTATCCTCCTTTCAAGACACTGTCCATTCGATTCAACTGCTCTTCCAAGTCCTTTGCCGTCTCTGACAGAATTACAATGTCATCGGCGAACCTCAAAGTTTTTATTTCTTCTCCATGGATTTTAATAACTACTCCGAATTTTTCTTTTGTTTCCTTTACTGCTTGCTTAATATACAGATTGAATAACATCAGGGATAGGCTACAACCCTGTCCTACTCCCTTCCCAACCGCTGCTTCCCTTTCATGTCCCTCGACTCTTATAACTGCCATCTGGTTTCTGTAAAAATTGTAAATAGCCTTTCGCTCCCCGTATTTTACCCTTGTCACCTTTAGATTTTAAAAGAGAGTATGCATCCCAAAACTGGAAGGTCATTTTTTCTCTGCTCTTCCGAAATTCTGATGATGTATATCCAGTCTCTTAGATTCTACAAACCAGTCTGAATATGTCTTTCGTTGCTATTTCTCCCAATGAAATTTACACTCTGAAGGAATATTAACTACGTCTTGCGCCTTATTTGATTGTAAGTCTTCCAAAGCTAATTCTTACTGGAATTGTGTATCCCACATGTCTTCTACATCAACTCGCATTTCTTCTCCTATAATATCAGCAGACAGTCCCTCTCCTCCCTAGATTCCTCGACTGTAATCTTTCCACCAATACCTTCTCTCCGCAACATTTAATAGCAGAATAGTTCCTGTTGTCTTAATACTGGCACTATAGCTTTTAATTTCATATATGTCTGCTTTGATCTTTATAAATGCTACATCATTCCTTCCGACGAGTACTTCTCTTTAGATTCCTTTAATTTAGCCGTACAGCTATTTCACAATGGTTTCCAGTTTACTTCATTCTTAAGTCACGTTGCTGTATTCGTGTCTTTTCCTGAGCAGTTTTGTACTTCCTTCCTCTGTCGACCAATTGAAGTCTTTCTTCTGTTAGCCAAGATTTCATCACAGCTACCTTCCTTCTACCTATACTTGTCTTTCCAACTTTTGTGATTGCCCTTTTTAAAGATATTCATTCCTCTTCAGCTGAAACGCCTATTGTGCCTTCACTATAGCAGTATCTACATTTTCAGAGAACTTCAAACACACCTCATCATTCTTCAGTCGTTTAGTACCCCATTTCATTCCACATTGATTCATCATGATGGTTCTCTTAAAATTCAGTCTTTCCGTCATCAATATTTACCGAGCGAGATGGCATAGCACTCAGCGCACTCTGGACTCGCATTGAGGACGACGATTCAAATCCCGGACCAGCCATCCAGAATTACGTTTTCCGTTATTTCCCTAAATCGCTTAAGGCAAATGACGGAATGATTCCTCTGAAATGGTACGACCACTGTCCTTCCGAATAAATCTTTAGTCGAGCTTTTGCTTCTTCTTTAATCTTTCTTCTTTCCTTGTTTATCATTACTGAACTGTGATCTGAGTCCATATATCTGCTCCTGGGTACACTTAATAATCCAATATCTAATTTTGTAAACTCTGTCTAATCGTGAGGTAAACCAGCTGGCATTTCCTCGTATCTCGGGATCTTTGAAAATAATACTTTTTCCCCGTATCTCAAGACCTTTGAAAAGTATACTTCCTCCTGTTGTGATTTTTGAGCAGTATATTTGCTATTACCTGTTGAAGCTTACTGGAGATTTCTATTAGCGAGATTTCTATTAGCCTTCCTCCTCTCTCATTCCTATAACTGAGCCCATATCCTCTCCTACCACCGTCTTTACTTCCTTTCCTGTCACAGAGTTTCAAACCAACATTATAATTAGATTATCATCTCTTTTAATATAGTTAAGTGTTCAATGTCAAAAAAAAGGTTCAAATGGCTCTGAGCACAACATTGGAGGTCATCAGTCCCCTATAACGTATAACTATTTGAACCTAACTAACCTAAGGACATCACACACATCCATGCCCGGGGCAGGATTCGAGCCTGCGACCGTAGCGGTCGCGCGGTTCCAGACTGAAGCGCCTAGAATCGCTCGGCCACGCCGACTGGCTGTTTAATGTCTTCGTATATTCTTTCGTCTTCTGTTCGTGACGTTAGCGTCTATTCTTATTGGCGTTTTTTGCTCAGACTAATCATAACATTGATTTGTTCAAAGTACCACACTCTGCGGTCAGTCCTTCTATTCATAACGAATCTTACTTCCGTTTTATCATTGACAGCGGCTATTAATAGTATCCAATATCTGTCTGACCATTTCACTTCACTGACTCTCACTGCATTTAGATCGAAACTTTGCATTTGTATTTCCAGACTTGCTAACTTCCTTGCCCCATTCACACTTTTGACATTCCTCGCTCAGACATGCAAAATGTTACCCTTCGTTGGTTATTCAACCTTTTTCACATGATCACCTCTCCCTTCTGGAGATCCGAATGAAGAACTGAATCGGAATCTTCCGCCTATGGCGACTCACCGTGACACATTCTTAACTTACAGACCACATGTTCTGTATCCTCTCGCCGTTGGTCATTGCTGATCCTTGCGCCTCTTCGAGGCATTTTTCCACCTCAAGGTTAAGACGGTTCCCTGAACCTCTTTCATCTCATCCGTCCTCTTTAATAAGGCCGCTGGCAGAACGAAGTGTTTCCTTAGGCTGGAAATCTTAAGGTGCGAGTGCATGTCATTCATCAAAAATTCAAACAGTGAGTAGGATCGAACTCTGGACCTAGGATGATCCGATTACTAGTCAAAATCGTATTTCTACATACACGTAACTTCGGCCCACGTCTAGAAAGTTCCAGCCTATTTCATGCATACGAGGGCAAGTTGCAATACCTGGTAGTTAGGAGTTTAGTGTCTGAAGAAGAAGGTGACGAGAGATTTTATAAATAAGATCGTTATTTAAATCGGTTACATTAGTTCTCAGTGTGCTAAAAGCAGACAATTTTCACGTCAGACATGCTCCACAGTGCACCGGGGAAAGTTGCTAAGAACTACTGTGCTTTATTTCTACTGATGATGATGATCATGGTGATGATGATAAGTTGGTATAGGTACACGACAGCGAAGTTCTTAGCTTGTACCAAAACTGTAACTACTAGGGAAAACAAAAATGAAACCTACACACACACAAACACACAAACACATAGTAAAAATGACAAAGCAAGGGAGAGATTTAAAATAATTCAGCATACAGCTGTGATTAGATGATCCCTGAAAGATAAAGGATGAGCCAGCTACTCTGCAAGACACTAATACATGCAACCTAAAAGCTTATGCTGTAGTACATACAGAAATTCGTTTGTGCCTTCACATCAAAATATTAAACGTACTCAGTAAAAACGTGGCGTACAGTTGATCTGTACACCCCAGGCATCAAACCCGGAGTAAGAATTCATATGTTAGGGGACTGAGCCGAATCCGGAGGCGGCACAGCGTCACTTCATCGCGTCTGAGCCACCAGGATGCGGGTCACCACGGCCAGATGGTTGGCTTCTCCAGCCACAGTTCATTTTCACTCACAGCTAGCCCCACCGCAGTCCACAACTGCATGGACCTGCGAGGTAATAGCGGAGTAGCTGCAGGAGAACGACACATTGTGTCCAGTCGTGTTCCTTGCAGGCGCCCTTGTCTGATCTTACATTTCACCCAATTCCCACGTCGCCCGGTACCCAGCAGAATGAAGTGACTTCCCCATCATTGAAGGAAGTACAGTTAATTTTACGTGAGATGGACCAATGTCGCTGCTAGGCGTACGTGCTACAATGCACTATGGGAATCATAGCCGGTGGGAAACTGCTTGTCCCAATGACACCTCAAGCGCTCGACTGCCTTCAGGATAGCGTGGAGGTCTGCCGAAAATACAGTGCATTCATGGGGAGGTGAAACCCAAAGACACGGCAAGAAACAGTACTGACCAGCCAACAGAGTCCACTTGTTTGGAACCGTCAGTATACACAACCTTAAAACCGTTCTGCCCATCAAAAATGTTGAAACATAAAAATTGAAACGTTAAAACTGGAGAGCAGGCTTTCTTATTGCAAGATGAAGATCTGCTCCACTTTCAAACCAGCCACACCCATTTCTAAAACGAAATCATTCGCGAGAACCCAATAGGACTTCGTCGCTCGCTGTCGATTGTGAAAGAGCCATTCCATGGATGGCCGAGCAGCGGCACTATATGGAAGTGTACAGGGTGTGCACAGTGTTTCATACGTCATCGCCTGATGTGAAGCGGCGCCTCACTAGCCTCAACGAAATGGCTCGGTTTGGGGCTGGTTCTAAAGACCCCAGCTGGCAACCGAATTCTTTCATGGTGCACCATGTCCAACACTTTTCAATATGACAGACGTGAAAGCAGACACTCCGTGAACCCAACAAACAAGCCGAAATCGCACAAAGACTCTGTAAACCTCAGCTACGTCCTGGGTGCATTCGAATCTCTGTTTTCCTCTACAGTTTTTACCCTCAACAGCTCCCTTTCGTACCGTGGAGGTTATTCCGTGATGTCTTAACGGATGTCCTATCATCCTGTTCCTGTGTTTTCCGTACACCCCTTTCCTCGCCGATTCTCCGGAGAACCTTCTCATTCCTTACCTTATCAGTCAACATAATTTTCAACACCAATTTTCTGTAACACCATATCTCAAATTTCTCGATTCTCTTTTTTTATGGTTTTCCCATAGTCCATGTGTCACTACCATACAGTGCTGTGCTCCAAACGTTCATTCTTAGCAATTTCTTCCTCAAATTAATCCTGTGTTTGATACTAGTAGACTTTTCTTGTCCACGAATTCTTTTCTCACCAGTGTAGTTTGCTTTTTATATCGACCTTGTTCCGACCGTCGTGAGTTATTTTGCTGCCTAGGTAGCATATTTCGTTAACCTGATCTGATTCATGATCACAAATGCTAATGTTAAGTTTCCCTCTGTTCTCATTTCTGCTGCTTCCCATTACTCCCATCTTTCTTCGATTTACTCTCAGTCCACATTCTGTATTTATTAGCCTATTTATTCCATCCAGCAGATCCTGTAATTCTTATTCAGTTTCACTCAGGATAGCAATGTCATCAGCGATTCTTATTGTTTCCTTCCACCTTTAATTTTACTTCCACTCTTAAACCTTTCTCTTATTTTCGTAATTACTTCTTCAATGAGCAGATTGAAAAGCGAAAAGCAGGGGGCATTCAATATACTCAAATTTTATGTTTGTACTAGGGTTCATCTGAATATCCTGAAGAACCCAATCCTCGAAATATAGTGTACGTACAGTCCGCCACCTTCCTAATCATCCGTCTGTCTGAAAGGATCCATGAGCACAGAGACGACAAAAAAGGACTTCAAATATTGTGTGATGTGATTGTTGTCTACGAGGGTACTTCTTTTGGTATAGCCGTGCTGTCTCTCGACCTTTTCTACCTGCTTGGCATACAAAAACACCATCTCGGCTTGTTCCCGACATGAATATCAGACCATTCTGCTGCTTACAGTTCGCTGCGTCAATCACACAGCCCGCATCTCACAGGAATCACACGGCACGTGGGCAGAGTAACTGTCACTCCTCATCGCCATGTTCATAGGACCTTTTTCCCTCCATTTTCAGTTAGGAATCCGTCCCTGCAATTTGTCGGCTTTATTAATTTTCAGCCTTTACGCTCCAACAATAATGAACTTGTCAATATAACGACCTTGTTTTGACGGTTCTGCATTTTTTTTCCGGCTGTATATAATTGGCCCTATCGTGACCAGGTGATATGTCACCAGCTGTAGATAACGTATAATCCAGCTCCCACATGGACAAGGGGCAGTTGTGTTGAACTTCCTCTCCGTTTAAAATGACCCCGACGTCGACTGGATATCAAAAAAAAAAATCTTTCTTCCTTTTTTCCAGTTGTATTTTTCATTAGTGCTGCAAACAAATTCCCATCTTCCCCTCTCAGCAGCCACTATGTAGCATCTGGAAGCTGAAACCTGACTGGCAGTGAAGTAACAGCAGCAAAATAGGCCGCCAAAGTCAGGGCAGTATCTCCCAGATATCCACGCGTATCTCCTTCTTCTTGCATAAACCTCCCAGACAAGTGTAGCTCTAGTGGGAAGATTTCTGGTGGCCAGGAACTGTTACCAGGATCTCGTTTTGTTTTTTCTAATAATTCGGCGACATCTCGCGTTCTCTATCCGAAACACAGCGAAGTTCTCTACGTTTGCCCAGCACTAGAACTTACGCAGAGCAGCCTACCTGAATGCAGAGCGGCATTCGTCGCTCCACCGAAGGACACGCTGCCTTTTCAGTGGGCCTGAATGCGGAACAGAGGTTTCATTCTCGTGGTGGACCATTTTAGTAATATGACCCACGCATACCTGGACGCTGCTTAGGCGTCGAAACACAGTAAGTTGGCTGTAAAGCGTACAGTCTATTCGGGTACCACTCTGTCTGACAGATGAAACTAAATCGGAAAGTGGTTACTTGAGTGGAAG
Source organism: Schistocerca gregaria (assembly GCF_023897955.1). NCBI lineage: Eukaryota > Metazoa > Arthropoda > Insecta > Orthoptera > Acrididae > Schistocerca > Schistocerca gregaria. The sequence goes on from NC_064920.1 coordinate 1,122,086,760, forward strand.
TCTTCGGCTACTTCTCTTTGACTGGCGTGTGCGAGAGCTGGAGAGCAGACCGAGAGATTAGTATCAGTGTACAACCCTTTGGCACTGCCCTATGTTCTACAGAAACACTCATGAGAAGGTGGGAATGCTGCCAATTGTTCAATCCCTGGAGCAAGTGGCTGCAGAGCCCTAAAGCACATGCGAGCCTTACAACCACCAAAGAGTCGGAAGGGCTGGGGGAGCTGAGTAAGGAGGTCACAGAGAGCCCGTTCGCCTAGCACCAGGTAGGAGAGTAGGAAGGGTGAAAATTTACTCGTAGGTTGGCCGTGAGGGAGGGAAGCGAGGAGGGTCAGGTGTTGTGTACGGTAAGAGCCACTCCTCCTTTAGCTTTCTCTCTACTAAGGTCGTCATTTTTGTGGACCATGTAGCCCCTTAGCTTAGGGGCGTCACAGATTTTAAAATGTGTCTACCGAAGACACATATACATTGAGCATCCTGACGTGATAGATGTAGTTCTTCCATATGTGTCCTGAACCCATTAAAAATCAACTTAAGCATGGAAGCCATTGTAACGGTAAGATATTCCTTTATCTTTCCCCATGTAGTTCCTCCACGGCGCGGAGATGTTAGTTTTTATGTTCACCATCTGTTAATCAAAACTGGCATTTTTCAGTACTGTTCTATGAGGTTACTGTGTAGACTATTTAACACGATATCTATTTTTCCACGCAGGAAAGCAAGCAACTATGTGAACTGCTGCACTACCTCACTGCTATTAATTTAAAGTGTATGGATACGGTTCGCTAATTTAATTTATCGAAAATGTTATGCTTTTATTAATTAGCAATTAAAAGTTCTGTGAAGTGGGGCGTTTATTTCCACATTTACAGGATAAAGCTATTCCCAATGCTTTAAAAGTTCGCTGAAGAGACGCAATTATAATTTTCCGATCCTGCACTATATAAATTCTGATGCGGATTAATGCCACATTCACTTTCTAGCAGTGATGATCATTCACATACACATACGTATTAGTCTCAGACTTCCACAAAATATTTTCCAAACATACATAAACTGTCAGCTCTTAAAGAGGGCAACAAGGTAACTATCGGGCGCCATCGATATCCAAATATTACTCAGTGCTTAATGATGCGAGTCGTGATTAATTCCGTGACTCTTACCACGTCCAATTAACATTATTCTGCGAACAATGCCTGATACAGTTCGACTAAACTATGTAAACAAGACTTAACATTTACAACGGGACACAAGAATGAAAAGTATTTACAAAATAGGGAAACGACAATATGTACGTATTTCAAACTTTCCGTAATTCAAAAGGAATACATCACCGGATTGGTGGTTAAGTTTTCAAGGAAATAAGAAAAATAACTGGATACATACTTCAGAAGTAAGATTTCTGTAAACAAATTACAAGTCATTTCACACTAACAGAGAACACAATTTTAAAATAGAATCTAACAGATACAGTATTTCTGATACTCCTACAGAGCAGAAAATGTATCACTCATATGTCTCATGTTGCGTTAAGGAAATTCGATAAAAATATTGTGCACAATTATTTCAAGCACTTCACCGTGTCGATACAAACAGCCAGAAAAAAAATTAGTACCCGGAAAGGGGGGAGCAAACGAAATGAAACTTCACCGGTTGAGAGAGTATGTTATATTATTTTACTATGAAGTTAACAAAGAACTTGGCAGCTGGAGCCCACCAATCAGTATGATATTGGAAGCTGGCTCACAACTTCAGTAAATGATCGCTGATATCCGAGGTAATGACATTTTGACAGAACTGACGTCCGAGCTGGTCCACACATGTTCTGTCGGATCTAGGAATTTTGCAGGTACCACATCACGCAGACAATTCATAGAGGATCGTTCCATGTGTGGAGAAACATCGTCTTGCTTAAAAATGACACGACTATACAGTCGCATGCCGGGTAATACCTGAGGATACACGAATCTGTGACCCATCGCTGTGTACCAGTGTCACGTCGCACTTTCCTGTTTATCTTGTGTGGTTCGCAAGAAGAATGACTCCTGGTAAGCCTACGTGTGAACTCTGGTTTTAATTTCATCGCCTTTCCGTTAGATACAGGTAGGAGGAAGTAATATATTGGTTGACTCTTCTACGAATGTACGCTCTCGAAACGTTAGCAGTAGACCATGACGTGGTGCAAAACGCCTCTCTTGCAACGTCTGCCACTGGGTTTGGCTGAGCATCTCTGTGAGGCTTTCGCGCTTACTAAATCAATCTTTAACGAAATGTGCTGCTCTTCTTTGGAGCTTTTCAACTTCCTTTATCAGTCCTATCTGGTATGGATCCCATACCGTCGAGAAATATTCAAGTATTGATCGGACGAGTGTTTTGTAACTACTTCCTTTGCTGATGCATTGCATTTCATAAGGATTCTTCCAATAAATCTCAGTCTAGTATTTGCGATTAACGTTATGTGGTTGTTCCACTTCAAATCACTCCTTACGCATACTCTTAGATAGTTTATGCAGGCAACTGCTTCCAATGATCGTTCTGCAATTCTGCAATCATGCACCAAAGGATTTTTCTGTCGTATTTCTTCTCAATACGTAACATTTGTTAATGTTGACGATCAAATGCCATTCCCTGCACCAAGCGTCAACCCTCTGCAAGTTTTCCTGCATTTCGCTACAATTTTCTAGCGTCACGACCTCTCTATAACAAAAGAATCATGCGCTATAGATCTGATGGAATTTACGACTTTATCTACTAAGTCAGTTGTAGATATTGAGAAACATAATGGTGCTATAACACTTCGCTGGCGAACTTCGGAAGTTACTTTTACGTCTGAACACTTCTATCTGTGGGGATGACATATAGTGTTCTAAAATAACTTCCGGGAATTCTACCAGGTAACACTTTCAGCGACCGCCGATATTTCGGCAGGAGAACACCCCGCCATTTTCAAGGCAGACTGCAACAGACAGGCGACGTACATGAAAATTTAAAACCTCGGTTCTCGGACTGATGCAGGAAAGACAACACACACACTGAACACTAGTGCACCCAAAGATGACCAAAGTCAGAGAGATCGATAGTGAGGCTACGAATTCGCAGGTGAGGTAGCATTGACTCTGTTCCTCTGTTTTTTGACAAGGCAAAGAGCCGGATACCAGAGTTTAACAAAAACCTCCATCCCTGTTAACGAGGTTGCTCTCTGATTTAATCTCAACTGCCTCCTTAATAGCACTGTCCCAATAGCTGGACGTGCATGCCAATATCTCGGTGTTATTATATAACATGATGTGACCAGTATCCAAGCATGTTCGGCAATAGCAGATCTACCTGGCTGCTGTAATCGTGTGTGCCGTTTATGCTCAGTGCAGCGGTCCTCCACGGTCCTGATAGTTTGACTAATATATGCCACGCCACAGCAGCAAGGAATGCGATGTACACCCGCCGGGTGATTGATGATAATTGTGCGTCGACACCTAAGTCTACTGCGTTTTTGCCTTGCGTAGGAAACACTTCCAACAAGATCGTTCGTATTTTACAGAAATACGATGTGAAATGTGTTTTCCAATCTCCATCTAAAGTTAGAGTGCTTTTGAGTTCTGTTAAGGATAACCGTGGTCTGCGTAAGGCAGGTGTGTGTCGCATTCCTTGTAGCTGCGGCATGGCATATATTGGTCCAACTACCAGGACCGTGAATGACCGATGTACTGAGCATAAACGGCACACACTATTACAACAGCCAGGTAGATCTGCTACTGCCGAACGTTGCTTGGATACTGATCAGCCCCTGTTATATAACATCGAGATATTGGCAGGTACGTCCAGCTATTGGGACAGTGTTAGTAAGGAGGCAGTTGAGATTAAATTAGCGAGCAACCTTGTTAACAGGGATGGAGGTTTTTGTTTAAACTCTGTTTGGAATCCGGCTATCTCCCTTGTCAAAAAACAGAGGGACAGAGTCAATGCTACCTCGCCTGCGAATTCGTAGTGTCACTATCGATATCTTTGACTTTGGTCATCTTTGGTGGCACTAGTGTTCAGTGTGTGTGTTATTTTTCCTACATCAGTCCGAGAACTGAGGTTTTCAATTTGCATGTCCGTCACCTCACCGTTGCAGTGCGCCTTGAAAATGGCGGAGTGTTCTCCCGCCGAAATATCGGCGGTCGCTGAAAGTGTTGCCTGGCTGAATTCCCGGAAGTTATTTGAAAGATCTGTTCGGGTTTTTTTTTTTTCGCACGATTACCTAATTTCGACTAAGCGTCACTGTCAAGCACATTTGTAATACATGTATTTCATTTTCTAGCATTGCCACTTATATGTGCATGACGGCATCATCCCTGAAAGTCCTGATGGAGCTGGATTTCACACGATCGTTGTTTGCGGAACCCATATAGGTTCTTGCAGAGGAGATTTGCGGTCTCCAGAAATGTCGTAATACAAGAGCATAAAACATGTTCTTAAAATACTACAACAGACCTCCGTCAGAGATTCAGACCTATCGTGTTGCGTGTCTGTTTGACGACCCTTTTTGAAAACGAGAATGAACTGTGCTTCTTTCGAATCATTAGGAACGCTTCGCTCCTCACGCCTACGGCACCCTGCTACTAAATGAGAGGTAATTTCTTTCTCATAGTCTGTGTAGAACGAAAATGATATCTAGTGGTCTTTCGTCTGCTGAGAGATTTCAGTCGCTTTACTATTCCTTGGTTACTTACGTCAATATCTGTCATTTTTCGGTCATGCGAAGATTTAAAGGTAATTCCTAGTCAGACGTTTTGGAAAAAGTCGTTTAATACTTCGGCCTTTTCTGTGTTTCAGTGCCATTAGGTCACAGAGTGCCTGGACAACAGGCTTCGATCCGCTTACTCATTTAACATGATACCAGAACTTCTTAGGATTTTCTGTCCAGTTGGTAGCTAGAGTTTTATTTTCGTATTCGTTGAGAGCTTCAGGCGCTAATTTTGACTGCGTTTAATTTTTATATATCTGTGCGGCTTTTGCCACGTTTAAATTTACGGTGCAACTCTCTTTGCTTTAGTAGCACCTTCGTATCTCAAATTTTGCTCGGGACATACTTGTCTAATACGTATTGTACGATACTCTAGATCCTTGTCTCTTGATGTTCAGTGCTGTCATCGCTGGAGATATTTTCGTGGTGACCTATCCGGTAATCTGAGAACTGTCTCTTTTCCCTGTTACTAAACAGAAAGATCTTCCTGCCTTTCTTTGTATTCCAGTTCGCAGCCGTATTCAGCGATCACTGACTCCCTGTTCTACCCTGAGTCCAAATACTTGTGTCTGTTTGACACAAGCTGGTCTAAGATGTTATCCTCACGATCGGTTCTTTGATTAACTGCTCAAGATAATTTTCGGAAAGGGCAGTTAGAACAATTTTACATGATTCTCTGCTCCTACTTCTAATCGTTTGAGTCTCCCAGTCTATAGCTGTAACTTAAAATCTACACCTACAACTATAACACGACTACGAAATTTAAGCGGAATATTCTCCAAGTTTTCCTTCAACTGTTCCGCCACTACTTCAGGAAAGTGGTCTATGAAAGCATCCAGTGATCATTTTGATCCACCATTAACACTTATCTTCACCCAAATTATTTCGCATTCTGAATCTGTAATAATCTGACTAGATATTATCGTATTCATTACTACTATAAACATGCTTCCGACACCAGCGTTCACCTTGTCTTAGCGACAAACACTCCGATCGGAATTTCATTGCTCTGGTTGACACAGCTTTGCATCCCAAGTACTCTGTGGATATTGTTACCATTTATAATAGAGATTAGCTTCGAAAGCTTTCCATTAAAGCTCCTGCATTTCACTAACACTGTATTAACATTTTCTTTCTCCGATCTCCTATAACCAATGCTACTCTGTCTGGAATCATAAGGCGTCTTATCGCTCCTACGAAACCCACATGGGGATGCCACACGTACTCCACTACCCTAGAAGCTGCTTCCTGCGTGTAGTGCACTACTCTCCTAGAGGTACCCTACAAATCTCCATTCGATAGCAGAGGTCAAGATATTAGTATCCAATACCGTCACAGAATCGTCTGGTCCTCTCGTTAGACTTCCACTCTGCCCCAGGACAGAGGACTGCGTTCGGTTCCGGAAACAATGTTGCTCTGCTTTCACCCCCACAGGCGAGACTGTCTTCATTAAATGAGAGAGCCACATTAGCAACGAAGGATGGCCTCTGAACCCTAGCGGCAGGCATCATTCGTGTCTACACTGAAACCAGTGCGTTCATTCGTAGTGATCACTCGATACCTGACTCTCTTCACGCTTCTTATGCGCCCCACCAGGCTTAGAGCAACGCTAAATACGAACATCCCTAACGCACTCTGGTGACGTTCTACATGTATCATATTAGTGGAACTGTCTCTTGCCACTCTTTTCTTTGGTCCATCAGTCTTTCGATTGGTTTGATGCTACCCGCCACGAATTCTTCCGCTGCGCCAACCTCTTCATCTTAGAGCATCGAACTGCGTCCTCAATTATTTCCTGGATTTATTCCAATCTCTGTCTTCCTCTACAGTTTTTGCCCTCCACAGTTTCCTCTAGTGTCATGGAAGTCATTCCCTCATGTCTTGACAGATGTCCTATCACCCTGTCCATTCTCCTTATCAGTCTTTTCCAAACATTCCTTTCCTCTCCGATTCTGAGCAGAACCACCTCATTCCTTACCTTAGAGTTCACCTGATTTTTCAAAATTAGTCTGTAGCTCTAAATCTCACGTCCTTCATTCTCTCCTGTTCCGGTTTTCCCACAGTCCATTTTTCACTACCATACAATGCTGTACTTAAGATGTATGTTCTCAGAAAATTCTTCCTCAAACTAAGGTTTATGTTTGATACTTGTAGACTTCTCTTTGCCAGGAATGCCCGTTTTGGCATCGCTAGTCTCCTTTTTATGTGTTTCTTGCTCCGTCCGTCATTGGTTCTTTTACTGCCTAGGTACCTGAATTCCTTGACTTCATCTACTTCGTGACCATCAATCCTGATGTCAAGTTTCCAGCTGTTCTCATTTTTGCTAGTTCTCGTTACTTTCTCCTTTCTTCGATTTATTCTCAATCCATAATCTGTACTCATTAGATACTTCATTCGGTTCAGCATTTCATGTAATACTTCTTCACTTTCACTCAGGATAGCAGTGTCATCAGTGAATAGTTTCTATGATATCCTTTCACCTTGAATTTTAATCCCAGTTTTGAACCTTTTTTCTGTTTCTATCATTGCTTCTTCGATGTACAGACTGAACACTTTTTAATCCGAGCACTTCGTTATTGGTCGTCCACTATAATCATTCCCTCTTGGATGTTGTACACCCGTCTCTCCCTATAGCTTACTCCTATCTATCTCAGAATTTCGAATATCTCGCACCATTTTACGTTGTCGAAAGCTTTTTCCAGGTCAACAAATCCAATGAACGTGTCTTGATTTTTCTTTAGTCTTGCTTCCATTGTCAACCGCAACATCAGAATTGCCTCTCTTGTGCCTTTGCTTTTCTGAAGCCAAACTGATCGTCATCCAGCACAACATTTTATTTTCCAATCTTCTGTATATTATTCGTGTCAGCAACTTGGATGCATGAGCTTTTAAGCTGATTGTGCAATAATTTCTCGCACTTGTCAGCTCTTATAGTCTTCGGAATTGCGTGGATTATATTTTTCCGAAAGTCAGATGTTATGTCGCCAGACTTATACATCCTACACACCAATATACGTAACCGTTTTGTGCAATGTTATCTATGCCTTCTGTCTTATTCAGTCTGAAGTCCTCCAAAGCTCTTTTACATTAAGATTCTGATACTGGATCCCGTATCTCTTCTAAATTGACTCCTGTTTCCTCTTCTACCAAATCATACAAATATTTCCCCCCATAGAGACTTTCAATGTATTCTGTCCCCTATCGCTCTTACTAAACAGAAAGGTCTTCCTGCCTTTTTTTGTATTCCTGTTTACAGCCGTATACAGTGATGCTGAAAATATCTTACGATCACTAATTCCTTGCCGTATACGTGTACCACGCTACGATCACATATGACTGTCTTCCAGGTGCTTCCCCCCACCCCCACCCCCCCACCCCCTTTTTTTTTTTTGTCGGGCAGTGTATTCCACAAACAAGTTATGTGCACAGTTCTGAAGCTGCTCGCCATACATGTCAGTGGAAATAGTATTTCACACGGGGATTTTGAACAGTAGGAACAGAATGTAACTTTAATCTAAAAAAGCACGGATAAAAGAGTTTTGCTGTTCAACCACGGGCCCTCCATAACCGTTGGCATTCGCGAGAGAATTAAACGTCAGTTTGAGCGGACCGCACGCCCAAGTCGCCACTGACTCATTAGGAGCCACGCGGGCCGGTAATTGGATCGCCCGGCGAATCGGCAGGCGGCGCGATTGCGTCTAAGTTTGCGGCGGCGTTTAAATAATTTGGAGGTGCGTCGCCGGCAGGCAGAGGCGCCTAACTGAATTGTGTCCGCAGTAAACTGGACACAGGCGCTAATTGGAGCAGCCGGCCGCCGTAGTTGGACTCAGGCGACGCCCTCTGTAGCGAGGCAGGGGTTCCTGCAGGGCACGTACACTGTTCCTCTGCATGGGGGAGGGGAGTGGTAATGCCGAATACTTTGCGACAATAATGTATGAATCAACATGGTAGTCGTGGTAAAAATGTGACATAAGGAAGGGAAGAGGGAATGCGGGATTGGGGGGGGGGGGGGGGTGGAGGGTGATAGTGGTTGACGACATACTCTGAACACAGTAGTGATAGTGAGTGGATAGTTTGCAAGGAAATGTTCAAAGAAAGCTACGAAAAGTGTGAAGCAAAACAGGGTAGTGAAAAGGAACGGGGACTAATTGGGGTGTATGACGTTGCCTCTGCCCCGTAATGTTCGTTTGCAGAAGATTTAAAAGGTATGATAATAAAGAAGAAAATATCCGTGAAACAGGGGAAAAGAAAAATCAGAATTAAGATATTCTGTAACGAACCATGATAATGTTCTACGAAGTAGAACGGTGAAAGGTGTTCATTATAATCGCCTACCTTCCACATATTCCGCTTTTAAGTAGCTTAGTCTCAAATGCAATCTTCGCTGTTATACACGGTCCACTCACCTTAGTGTGACAACCTGTCAGAAGCCTGAATAACCACCTTTCGCCGCTAGGAAATGCAGGAAAAGAGTCAGTGAGGTTTTGGAAGGTACCGACAGGGATGTGGAGCCATGACAACTGCAGTACCCGGCCACCTGCGCTAGGTTTGACAGACACATGGAGCGAGCAGAACGTGATGTGTAGCGCCTTCGCATCCCTCCTGTCACTTGTTAGGACGATATCGTTATAGGCATGAGTCACCGACAGATGTCACCAGCTGACATGGACCTGAGTTACAGAGCTGCACGTAGTTCTACTAGTAGGCGGCAGAGGTCAGCAGTTGACGCAAAATGCAAGCAGTCGTAGTCAAAACAATGTTGTAAAGTTATGTTTGATTAATATTTGATGTATTTGCATAATTATAATTGTTTTATATGTGTAGTAATTAGCACTGTGAGTGTTGTATGAGTGAAGAAGAACAGAAGTAAATGAAAATTGTTTTGTTTATTCAAGAAGTACCAGTTGACTATATAGGGGATTTACTATAATTAAATGTGCAGTCAGTTTATGGTACTAATAAATCGTGAGTAGAACATAAATTAATCGGTAATTTCAGAAGGAGTACTTTTATATTTGATACTTTTCTAAATTTATTTATTTAGCAATTGCCGTAGAAAGAAATGTTTTACTATGATTGGTCATTGAAGTAAATCGCGGGTTAGCGCGGGATAATACTGCAACCTGATTTTCTGTTTGTGATATCAGCCAATCAGAAAAATGCAGGCTCGCACCAATATGTGCTGGGAACAAAGCCTTTGGTATGATCTAGGGGGTTCGGGGCTGAGGGTTCGACCTAGTAACTTGTCATTGAAAGCAGCTCCGACGAAAGTACTGTAAAATCGTGGAAAAATGCTAATTACGAGTTCGCGAAGTAGTACAAAGTGTATTTAAGTGAACGGTATACTGGAAGTCGTTCAAAAATTGTTCAAATGGCTCTGAGCACTATGCGACGTAACTTCTGAGGTGATCAGTCGCCTAGAACTTAGAACTAATTAAACCTAACTAACCTAAGGGCATCATACACATCCATGCCTGGAAATCGAGTGGAATTTCGGACGTAATATCAAAATTATTGCTTTTGACTGTTAGTTAAAATCGTGTGGCGTATTGTGCGTTCTAAGTCTGAAACAGGTTTTACGTGTAGAGCACAGTGCACAACATTTGAGCGTGCATTTTCGTAACTAAACGATCCGGCGAACTGTATTAATTCGGTAACGGGTGTAAATACCATAAACTGGCTACGTGTGTGATTGTGGTGTGCGTGTGAACTTTACATTGTGTTGCCACTTAGTACGGACTTGGCAGTATTAACAGCGATCTTTCTTGTAAAAATACACCTGAAAATTTACACTGCCAAGTTAAAACTTTTATTTCCCGTTTACCGGACAATTCTATGTATGTTCCGATCTGCAATATACAGTAGTGGTCTAATATTTTCTACTACAGCTTTTAGCTAGACAAATAAACATTTCTGGACACTGGCAGGACGGTAAAAAGTAACGTGCCACGCCGCAAAAGGGTGAGCTTAAATCCGGGCAGTTTCGTGGCCAGGAGAGTACGACAAAATCATCCTCCGGATGTTAGAACCATGCCAGTACACTGCGAGGCGTTTTACACGTTGCATTGTCCTGCTGGAAAGTGCCATCGGGCCGCAGAGAAGCTAACTGTATGTAGCGATGGACGTGGTCGACAAAGATAGATGCGTATTTCCACTGATCCCTTGTACTTTGCTGAATGGCATCACACAGGGAATGCCACGAAAACATTCTCCAGACTTTAACGCTCCTTCCTAGGTTCTAGACCCTTCCGATGATTGTTGCAGGGCCCTACACGCCATCTGTCCGACGGAGCATAAGACGTGATTCATCTGAAAAGGCCACCTGATGCCAATCAGTGGACATGCAGTTGCGGTATTGGCTTGAAAATTCCGCCTCCGTCCAGTTAGCATAGATACATCAGGCAGGCGACTGCTGAGGAGGCCCACACATTGGATGGCCAGTTGCCCCACAGTGGCAAGTCTGTGCGACCGCACGCACCTCCGCAGCCGTCTATGTCCATTGGCGCGCCATACTTTACTTCGCGCCTGGTAGAACAGCGCCATTTTGCGACGCACGGTATACTTTAACCACTGCGACACGCAAACAGTATACAAACTTAGCCCTTTCGCAAATGCTACCACTATTGACCCAAAAGCAAAATAAGTTGCTTAGTTTCCATTACAATAACGACGGCATTGCTTCCAGCGTCCCCCCTCCCCCCCCCCCCCCTCCCCTCGACGCTTTATATACTCTCCACTGCTAGTGCTACCACCTACGATCTGTAAATGGGTATTGCTCGTTGACGTCGAACATAGGAGGTGATCGCAATTAATGTGACTGGACTGTGTACCTGTGGTTCTTTCATTGACTGCCGCATATTCCTAGCTGCATCGGCTACACTTGTTTCTCTGCCTGAAGACTCTGAGGAAATTCTCTAGTGAGGACGTGGTGGCCACATATGGCCTGCTGGTTAGGATGGAACACAAAGCACCCAGCTTCAGTCTATTCCGTTTGAGTTGCTCTGGAGTGAATGTGTATTTTGCTCGTGTGTGACATAGTGTGCTTTTGACTGAGGCTTCTTTGCGGTACACTGAGGAAGATGGAGAGCGATAACTTAAAGCAATTAGTTTATGACTTGTACTTATGCAGTAATACTGAGAATCGAACCTAATATTTAGTATACCCCGACTCCAGAGCAGAAGGTAATCTGTTTCTTTACTTTACGACTTGGCTAGCTACATTGGAGCTGTGTGGTTGCTTACTCAGTGTTTTGAATGAGTAGCAGAGTGACACGATTACGGTGAATGTGACGCACAATCCGTTTTGTTTACGGGTCGACTGATTCGTCATCTCTTTCGACAAGCTGATGTGTGATTCACCAAACGGTGTCACATTTTTTATATATACATTTCCCAAAACTATATGGAGCAGGTCTTTGTATGTGCTGAGACGACAACGTTGATTGTAAATCGGGTAACATTAATCTTGAAACGTCCCCTTGGAATAATTATGAATTACTGTACTGGTAAACCTCTTACGTTATTTAATTTTCAAACTGCTGAGCAAAACTGAACGTACTCAGACATTTCTCTCTTTACTTATTCTGACAAACGTTAAACTGACACACTTTTTTTTTTTTTTTTTTTTTTTTTTAGCGCAACGCAATCTGACTTTCAATAATCCCTAACAATAACCTATACCTTTCATGAATCACTTACCACACAAAAATCTTCGTTATTTGAACTGCTGCAATACAGCGAGCGCCAATATCGCCAGCTCAATAAAAGATTCTAACTACTGAAGGCACTAACTACTGAGAGGCATAGTTAGCAAATGAAAGATTTTGATAGAGAACAAACAATGTATTTACCTTAACAGCGGTCAAAACTATTCATGATATCCAGTCTTACAAATTTCCTCTTTCTGACTGACACACATCCAATCTAGATCGCCCGCTCTCAAAACTCTGGCATCTCTGTCCCCACATCCACCACTGCTCGCCTCCAACTGCAAAACGCTATGCGCTGTTCACATCCAACAGCCCAACAGTACACAAGCGAATATTCCAAGAAAGAGTCCAACCAGCCACAGACTGCACACAGCACAGTCAGTGATTTTCGTACAGAGCGCTACCTGGCGTTACCAACATAAAAACCGAAACAGCTTACTTACAATCTGATTGTTCTGTAGAATCCTTGGGATCAAATAATAACCCAAAAATTAAAAAGATCACTTCATGGTTTTATTGCTATTTCGTTCCTTTCAACAAATTAGTTTAATGAAGTACGATTTTTGCGACGTAATAGTATTTTGTAACGACTAGGCTTCCACTAATTCCTTATGTAGAGATAATTCAGAAATATTCTCGTGCTTTAACTCTATCGGTAGGTCAATTGGAGCTACTTTTGCTCCGATCAGTTAATTCTAATACCAATCAATTCATAGCTTAGTAAATTATTGACAAAAGATAATTTTACCTCTTGATTTTCAGGGTGACAGCTGTTTCGCCGTATCGCCATTACGTTCTATGAAAATGTTACACTACTAAGTCCCGTAATCATAAAATAGATTGTTTAAGGTGAAAGAGAATTTATGCAGCGTCACGCATGCCTTGTGATAAATACTCCTGAGGACAGTCAGATCACGAATTAATATTATTTAATTTGGGTTTTACTCATTTAGAAAGAGGGGGAACTTTGATGTACATTGCTATTAGCGAAGTCACATCGAATTTAAAGCACACCATACAACGGAGTGCACATCGAAACAGTAAAAACGGCTAAAAATACGTCAGAAAGACAATGAAGAATTAAAGTCAATCAAGAATTAAAAGCACAGAAGGTAATTGCTAATTACAACGGAAGTGATGAAAGAGTGAAGTAATGATGAAGAAAGAAATCACAAAGCACTAAACACTAAAAGCTGTAAATGAAGGAAGAAAGATTAACGTCCAGTCGATACATCGGCATCTCTAAGATGTAGCACAGAACTTGGTTAGGGCATGTTGGGGAAGGAAGACGACAGCGTTCTTTTGAATTGAACCACCCAGCGGTTGTTTCAATCAATTCAATGAAACTATGAAAAACAGCTTTGTAATATTTGTCCAAGTAAAATGGTGCAAGATGTTTGCAGTTCTCATAAAAAAAGGGGGAACTATGTTTTAGGAAAAGGTGGTGACCTGTTGCGGTTCAGTAGGGCCTAAAGCAAGGATGCAATCTCTTTCTCCCCTACTGTTCTGCCTGTACGCCGAATAAGAAATGACAAAAACAAAAAATAGTTAGGAGTAGAACTGAAATCCATGGTGAAAGTATATCAATAATAGAAGTCCCTGATGATATTGCAATGAAGAAAGGACAGGATTATAGGACCTGTTAATAACTCCAAGAATAGCTTCAATGGTGCTACAGTGAGCCGTAACTGGCAAAAGTTGAGTGGAATGCGGGGATTTCTGTGGGTCGAGGACATTGTAACCTACCTCCCGTTTTAGTTTTGCCTATTCTTAATAGAAACCGTTTTCTTTGAAGGTATCGGACATGGATAATGGATGGTAACAGAGAGAAACCTGACCGTTGTGCCCAAATAAAACGTGTTTTTTTGTTCCTTTACGTTTGTTAATGTCATCAGTTCTTCGAAGCAAGTGAAAACGTTGCCTTGGAACGAGACCAGTTTATAGCTTTTACTGATTTCGCAAGAGTAGCTATATCCAACCATGGTCACACGTAAGAATGGCTAGACCCAGTCATGATCCTAAGGGGCCACTGAGGGTGACGATGTCCGTAGCTCGTGGTCTCGCGGTAGCGCCCTCACTTCCCGGGTGCGATTCCCGGCGAGGTCAGGGATTTTCACCTGTCACGAGATGACTGGGTGTTGTCGTGTCGTCCTCATCATCATAATTCATCCACATTACGGTCGGAGGAAGGCAATGGCAAACCACCTCCGCTAGGACCTTGCCTACCACGGTGGTGCGGTTCTCCCGCATCGTCCCCTACGCTCTGTCAAGGTGTATGGGACCTCATCATCATCAATAGTGACGATATTGATTGGTCCACTGGCTTCATGTGTAATAAAGCGCACCCTCAGCAATTATCCCGATTAATCACTCGATTTGCCCTACCATTCGACGACAAATTTTCAGTGTTTTCTTTTCAATATCTGTAAACTGTCCACAATGTCTAAAACGTGTTTTTCTCCTTTACGTGTGTTAATTTAATCAGTTCTTCGAAGCAAGTGAAAAAGTTGCTTTGGAACGAGACCAGTTCATAGCTTTTACTGATATGGCAAGAGTGACTATATCCAACCATGGTCATACGTAAGAATTGCTAGACCGATTCATGATCCTTACAACAATTTCAGTTTCACTTTCAGTCTGAAGTTTGATTTTGTATATTGCTTTTCCAAATTAAACAACAAAACTTCAGTGTTTTTCAATATGTGTAAACTGTCCATAATTATTGGTGGGAAAGCAGCTACGCACGACCGCCCTATGCGAGACCAATTCAAAAATTTCTTCTCTTTTGAGTCCGTTTCAGATGGTCTCAAAGCATCAGAATGAATTTTATCTCACCGTCCACAGTCTTAGAAAGGCCCCTCCCTCTCTCTCTCTCTCTCTCTCTCTCTCTCTCTCTCTCTCTCTCTCTGTCTCTCTCTCTGTCTGTCTGTCTGTCTCATTTTTCTCATTCTCATCCCTACATTCGCGTACACGGATCTTGAATCGATGGTACTTGTTGCGAGTGGACGTTGGTAAAGTATTTCATTCCTCATTTCTCGTAAAATTCACACTCGTCTCCACTCTTCTCGGTAGTTCCTCTTTATTCCAACGGCTATGAAAGTGCTAATGAAGATTTTTCTTATGTATATTAACAGTCCCACTTTGCTGAGGCGTCTATGCCGGCGTCTATTTACTTCACGTCCGGTCTCTTTTTGCTTGCAAAGCCATGTTTTTTGCTTCTATTGCACCTTGAAAGCTCTGTATCAAGACTACTCACCTGTTAACAGAAGGGGAATGGGAAGTATTAGCGGTATATGTTGTGCTCTCAGCCACACATCGCAGTGCGTGTACCAGAACACTAGTGAAGACATAAAAGTGAAAAAATCAAGTAGGTAAGGCAATACCTGAAGTACAGCAGGAAAGATGAAAAAATGTTGTAAACAGGGAAAATTGAAGAGGAGAATTAAGAAATTCTGTAAATAATCATGCTAGTAAATATTATAAGTCGTGAAAGAAACAATGACCCACTTGCTACGCGGTCTTCAGTTCATTCGCATATCTGCTCGGATATTCCTATGTGTTTATGGGTACAGAACGGGCAAAATGGCGCTGGGCAGGACAACATTTCATGCACCTTAATAATGGCAACCCAGTTTAAAAATCAGTCACCATGGATGCGGATGATGTAAGTTCTTTTGCCATTTTAAGGTGCATGAGATATTTTCGTGTCTTGTTTCATTTTGCCCACACTGTAGTTTGGTTGCTAGGCGACAATGCGTAAATTTATCGAAGGCTATCTGGATGCCTAGAAACTCAACATCGGCTTAAGATTCGCTATTTTCTACATTCTAGGTCCAATGAAGGAACTTCTCTTAAGATTACTGAGAACAGTTTTGCCTTGCCTTACTTCTCTTCCAGTTCTGAGTTTTTTATTTTTTATTTGAGGATTATTCAATGCGTCATCCGTATTAGGAGGTCTTGCTTCACTCGCTATCGCTTTTGTCGCTGTGTACCATCATCTTCACGCCGCTCTACGGTCAAGCGCGTAATGACGCAAAAGACCAGTTAACTATCATAATACATCCCAATATAGGCCACACCCATATCCAAGTCAGATATGATGAATACTTCCTTCCTGTTCAAATAATTTAAGGGTTTGCTGCCGGGTAACGTCGTCGACAATCGTCGATATTTCGGCACTAGCACACCCTGCCATTCTCAAGGCACAAATGCAAGGAGGAAGCAGTGTGCGAGGGAATTTAATACCTCGGTTCACAGAGGAAAAGCAAGGAACATACCACACACAGAACAAGTAACCGCAAAAGTCAACACACAACCAAAGATAACCAACATCAGAAATATCGATAGTGACCATTAATCAACAGGTGAGGTAGCCCTAATTCTGTCCCTCTGTTTTTTGATGAGAGACAGAGCCGGATTCTAAAGCAGCATTTAGAAAATATCCACCCTGTTTATAAGGTTGCTTGATTGGTTGATTTCAACAGCTTTCGTAATGACACTTTCCCAATGGCTGGACGTGCAAAGCAGAATCTCCATGTTGTTGTATTCCTTAGGATGACCGGTGTCAAGGCAATGTTCTGCAATAGCGGATTTGCTCGGCCGTTGTAAGCATGTGTGGCGTTTATGTTCAGTACACCGGACTTCCACCGTCCTGATTGTCTGACCAATATAGGACATGCCACAACTGCAAGAAATACGATGGACACTAGCCTTACGCAAACCAAGATCATCTTTTACGCACGCCAACAAAGCCTTAAATTCCCTTTCAGATTGCTTCTCCCTTGCAATTGTGCCTTGAGAATAATGGCAGGGTGTGCACCTGCCGAAATATCGGTGGTGTTCGACGACGTTACTCGGCAGCAAACCCGTAAATTATTTGAACATTCAATTCACCGGAAAAGTTTAGGTCTCACCTTCCTTCCTGTTTATGGTACTGCAGACCGCCAGCACATCAAAAGCTATCCTCATCATTGCCCGGTTTAACATGGAGAGGCCTGAAAATGGTGCACTGTATAGCAGAAACAGACTGCAAATAAAAAAAGAACGCTTAAATACAGCTGAAGAAGTCATTCGTACACCGGAAAATGTACAAAGTAAGAGCAGGTGCCCACAAGCCTATCTAAAGATGGGCATACTAGTAATTTCCGCTTCACGTTTAAGTTCAATGAAAGATACAGAATTAACGTATACAATGCACACTAACTAGGATAGGCTAAATTAATTCCTTGATTGAACACCTTTCATGTCCCAACTTACTTGAACTATTTATACAAGGTGTCCCAAGTAGAAATGGTCAACATTTTAATACTGGAATCTCCATCTCTTCCCTATTGACTCCTGTTTCTTCTTTTGTCACGCCATCGGACAATTCTTCCTCCTCGTAGACGTCTTCATTGCATTCTTTCCACCTATCCGGTTTCTCCTCTGCTTTCAACATTTGGCTGCGCGGAGTGGCTGCACGGTTTAGGCATCATATCACGGATTGCGCGGCCCCCTCCCGCCAGAGGTTCGAGTCCTCCATTGGGCATGGGTGTGTGTGTTGTTCTTAGCATAAGTTAGTTTAGGTAGTGTGTAAGTCTAGGGACCGCTGACCTCGACACTTTGGTTCCTTAGGAATTCACATACATTTGAAAATTTTTTAATAGTTGATTGCCATTGCTCTCTTAATGCTACACCCTTACTTTTAATTTTACCGTAGGTTGGCTTGACTTTTCTGTATGCTGAGTGAGTCCTTCCAACAATTATTTCTTTTTCGATTTCTTCATTTTTTTTCTGCGGCCATTTCGCCTTTAGCTTCCCCAAAGTAAGTATTTATTTCATTCCTAAGTGACTTGTATTTCTTCATTCCTGAATTTCCCTGTACATTTTTGTATTTACGAGTACCTCTCGCGTCTCCCAAGTTTGCTCTGCAGTTATCTATCCCATACTTAGCCGAAATAGTTTACCTTCAGCCTGCTTCATCACTTTAGGAATTTTATTTTCTGTGTTTTCATCAGCTGAGTTTGAATCATATTCCCATCTGTTATGAACTGTAATCTATGACGCCGACGTTCACTCGTCCGTGCCGCAACGTTGGCCAGGTTAGAGGTCATGAGTCGGCGGCTGCTGGGATTCGGCCAATTTCCGCGGGAGCAGCCGGGCGAGGGCACAGGCCGTGAATTTCCGTCGCGTCTATGAGGAGAGCCGCTCCACACACTCTGGCCGACTTCCAGCTGATCCTTCCAGGCTGCCCACTCGCTCGGAACACGGTGATAATTTTTTCCTCAGCTTCGGATCAGAATTTATAGCAACATCTTCGCCTCTCTTCTCTAAGTGATTAAATGCCTTGCTTCAGGGGTGACGGTTTTATGTAGGATCATGAAAACTCCTACTGCTACTATCCATCAAAGTGCTCTTTAGCTTCCTGAGTGACGTGTCTATCAATGGTTAAGCGCTGAAAATGCCACAGTCTGATGTAAGAGACGGCCGTTTTATTTCCCATTGATAAAGTGCTCATTCTCCGTACATACAATGATCATCACCATTTTGGAACTTAGCTCGTAACACATCCATTACCCACTTACTTATTAGGATTTCGTCGCCAAGAAGGAATGCAGTATAATGCTTTTCATTGAAAAAAAAGGTGATTCAGAAAGGACGTTAAAAACTTGGAACGATACAGAAATTTATTGAGATAACTATAGAATTGGTTGGTGTGTCACTTAATAGCAAACAACCTCAAATTTGATTCACGTAGAGCAGCAGGACCACATTCCGCCACTAGTAGCAAACTGAAAGTATACGGCCTTTCCTCTTCAAGGTGAAAACTGTGTATCTGGATACGCTTGAAAACATTTAAATTTCACGGATAAATGAAGATGACAGAGATTGGATGCCTTATTACCAGAAACACGGTGAACCACCTCATTTTCTCACCTAAGTTCGGACTTTCCTCGATAATCGTTTCGCAAATCGGTGGATTGGCCATGAAGGGCCAATCGCTTGACCGCCTGGCGCCCGAGACTTGGCACAATTAGATTTCGTTCTCTGGCGTTTCATTAAAGAGCGTGTGAATGCTCCTCCCCTACCACACAGTTTAGCCGCCCTGCAAAATGGACTCTACCCTGCCGTTTCAGAAGTTACGCCCGATCTTCTGCAGTGAGTGTGAGAAGCTATTGATTATGGGTGGGATATTTGCCTTGTCATGAATGGTGGTCACATGGAACCAAAATGACACTTTCATGTGAAGCGTGAGATTTATTGCTGCACAATAACACATCTACCGCCTTCAGCGCAGATGCACAAGTACTTCCGACCTTCTGTGCGAATATCTGAGAGCGAATATGCAGGAAATGGACAGGGACTGTAGATAGGTGGCCCTCGATGGGAGTGTGGATCGAATGTGAGGCGTGCCAAGGTAGTGTGTGCAGTTTTCGTCACGCTGTGTCCCGAATGGCGCAGTCGTTACCGCACCTGCCTAGTAAGCAGGAGATCCCGGGTTCGATTCCCGGACCACTACACATTTTCACTCATCCCGCCGATTCCGCGTAACGTCCCAATGCAGCTGACAGCAGTGATCCCTCCCTTTCCTTTCCTTTCTTCTCCTCTTCACCTTCAATTTACATATAAGGATAATTCATGCAGGATGAATTCTCATCAGGATTTCCTGGTTATTGCAAGCCGTCGCTGTAACAGCTTGCGGCGGGGCGAGTTAAAATAGTCTGCTCGTTCGTCGCACTGTTTAGTGCAAAAGTTTCACCTACCTCAGTACGGCGGCAAATCATCAGGTAGTTTCTCTGCATACGTATGTAATACGCTGACGACGTAAAAGCAGTGTTGAAAGAAACGCCGCCAATACTTACTTTCTTATAATACTTTCGAGCAGGAATTGGTTGCTTCGTTCTCTCAGTAAAATCTCAAAATTCTGAAACCAGTCTTTTGTTCCATTTCAGTTCAAAAAAAAAAAAAAATACCTGCCCTCAGACCACATGTAATTAGCGAACAACGTCACTGTCCTCAGTTCACAGTCCATTCAACCCAGTACACAGGCAAGGCAGCCAGAAATGTACTTAAGTCCAACCCGAAGAATTACGTGATTTCACAGTCAACGCTCCACCAATATATCTGAGATTCTCATTCAGTTCTTTTCAGTGAATTTCTATTAAAGAAATTGCTCGCCAAATATTCCATCTATGGATACGAGACCTACCACGCAGAATTTTACAAAGGCCGAAAGTTCACAATCGTTTATCTTTCCAACAAAACAATTCGAGAACATCCAAACTTCACAAAACTGTCCGTAAACGCAAATGCTTCTACGGCAACACAATCTGGACGCGAAATACCAATGACTTCTTCATTTTACACACTGTGCAGACGGACACGTTCAACATGACCTGCATGTTCAGTAGCTAAACATCGGCTCTTAAATGCCGCTCTTTCCACAGCCTGTAACTACCTGGCAGTGCGCGTGAACTGCTAAACTCTGACTGGTTGATCAAAATGACCAACCAGTCAGGACAATCGAGATCATTCTCACGCCAAAACTGTCCTAAGCCAATCACCATTCCCAGCTGCGTTTACGTCATGTCAATGAGCAAACATTAATATAATCTTTAACAAAACCAAACGAAAGGCAAATTAATCTGGGAATTTGCTTAGAAAACTATTACTCTGCAAACGGCTATTCTGGCTGCCTTCTTACAAAATCAAATACTCTTAGACATACGTCATCAGCAATGAGGGGAAAATACAACTTTCCCACTACACCGTCACGTAACGTGGTACCATGTTTAATTTCTACCTATGCCCCACTTAGACACTCTCACTCATTCTCATCCATTCCACAACAACTAAAGAAATAGATATTAATTACATAATAATCTTTTCTGAATTTTATATTGTAAAAATAAAAAGTATCTAACGTTTTTAATATGAAAATCAAAATAAATTGATCTGCTTTTTTTTGGAACACACGTAATGATTTCAAATTATACTAAAACACAAACTATTATTATTCCTAACTGAGGTTTATAGTCTAAGTGTCGGTTTGGGGTGTTATAGGTAATTTCCTCTAACTCCGAAACTATGACAGATAGAAGGCTGAAATTTTTATATCATATTCTCTTGAATAACAAAAGGCAGTGCATCGACTGTGAAAATATTAAATAATATTTAATATAGTTTATATTCAGTCTCTCGGAGTGACATAGATACCGCTTCCCCTCAGCTAGCATAGCGACAGGTGCGAAAGAATCATTGCTGAGACACAACTGGCTGTCTCCTTACAGCCAATGGCTACAATGCTACGGGCTGTTCTGCAAAGTTGCTTAGTGCAAGTTATCGCGTATTGACTCGCGACGTTACAGCTAGCCTCCATGCCTGATTCAAATGTTCTGTGTGATCGCGAAAAGCTTGAAATTTTGCCTCTAGTCACAGTCTGGCACGAATTTTTATTAGTCACAAAATATTGATACTGTACGAAGCAGGTATGTATAATTGCTCCAGGACACCTGCTCCTTTCACGCCCACTGCCTGCCATCATGGCATAAAGTGTTTGAGCAAGGTCACACACTGACTGAAACCGGTCACCATTTAAAATAGATATTGTATTGCGGTTAAGACGGTTTGTGATCCATTTTTAATGAAACTGGTTGTGGGTGATGGAGGTCATCACCTCAGATACCTATTATGTCACTGTGAATAGGAAGTGGTTCTGACTTTCAATAAATGTTATTAATGTTCGGGATAACTTCCAAAAAGCACGTAAAAAGCTAAAACTTGAATTCTACGGTGAGGGCTGTTGGAGAAAACATACGTGTAATCACTTCTGTTAAAAGAGAGGCAAACTTCAAAGCAGCCTTATCTTCTAGTCGAAAGCATCTGTTACATTGTATAGGAACCCACTTATTTTACATGAAAATTTGGCATTTCTGTGGTAGTTAATCATCAATGGAAGGCTTCAGTCGGATATGAATTACACAAAGATATAGACTGGCAAAAGTACACAATATTCTACAAAATTATATTACTATCAATAAATGTAGTAGCTGTTTGATACATACCGTTATCATAGTTAATTCATTGTGTGAAATATACAGTAACCATTTATCTGACATACCTGTATGCAATTTTCTCGTATATATTCTTCAGAGGAAGTGAAGGCATTTACTAACCACCCACGATGGAGAAGTGAACCTATATATTCACCAACTTAGGATAAATTTCCGTTTCTGATACACCGTCAAATACAGATTTCAGAATGGTACCTAATTCCACTTCATCGATGTCAACGAAACGAGTAAAAAATTTGCTTGTTTTAAAACAAAAATATCCACAAGTCAACACTGGGTTACACTACTGTGCAGTATGTACCAACACAACAGGAAAATTTGTAAGATATCAACATTATGTTTGTGTTAGGCCAAAACATTTTTCACCCTGTCCTAATGTAGTGAGGAACGGATAACATCAGCAATTTAATGATAATGCCAAAAGAATAACCAGATTTGTTTCTTTTATTTTCAGATTCTGCAGCTCCAAATGAACGACTTCCGATACCACTATATGTTCACCACATTCGTAAGTATCCATCCAAAACCATGACAGATTCCTTTAAGTATGATTCAAGTTACGATGCCAGCCAATGCGACAGTTAGATGCTTGCTTCGTTGCTCAGTTTGCATGGTGTTGGCTGCTTCTTGAGTCGGTGTTGACTTTGTCTTGTACCTACACACACACACACACACACACACACACACACACACAGTGGATGAGAACTTAAGAATTATTGAAAAAGTTACTTATTCCAGTGTTGAAACACTAATCACAATGCACTAAGACCAATTTGAAGTATAGTCACCATATTCATAACTCTATGCTGATGTATGCTAGAGTAACTGCACATTAAAAAAATTCTGTCATAGTAGCGTAGTCACTCGGTACAACAATAGTCAATAATGTAATACTGCGAAGTATATGAGACGTTTTTGTGGGACCAAATAGAAGTGTATGTCAATATAGTGGCCATACTGTGGTAGTAAGTTTTCACCTGTCTTGCAAGATATTTTATGAAGTAAGATGAACGTATGAAGAAGTACTCGATAAATAACTGTAATTACTTTCTTTGTGCAATGAACACGTTTTAAATAACAGTGGAGTTACTCCAGAATATCATCGCATGAGCCATCAGTGATTGAATATTTGAGAAATAAGTTAACTTCCTGTCTTCTTTAAGTGCAAAGTTGATAATTATTCTTATAACAAAAGTGAGCGATCGCAAGCCTTTTAGCAGGTATGCTATTCTATTTTTCAGTTCAGTGTATACGATTCAGTGTGTATACCTAAGAACGTACATTTTTGACAGTCCTAAACTTGATGGGCTCTGTTTCTTCAAGGTTTAAAGTTACTCCATTTCTGCGAAATCGGTTGATGACTTTACAAAGAAAATATTTGTTCAATCTGAGATGTAGAACCGTAAAAAAATCTGACAACCAAAACGAAAAAGTCTACAAAGTTCTATAAAACAACTTCTATTAATAAGCAAGTGCCCAGAACCCAATGCCAGTTGCGGATTGCTTACTTAGCGGTATCTAGAGGAAACAAATATTTTGTTTTCAATATTTCACTTCCACAACTAAACGAATTTAAAAATAAAAATTCTATCATAATCTACTCCTCGTCAACGGAAACGTTTCCTCGTCAACGTCCCCTCTCGCCCCCCGCCCCCCCCTCCCACACACACACACGTACACAAACTGAAAGCTTGGTACAGTTTCGCTGTTCATGCAGTGAAACTTCAAAATGAGTCACGCCGTTTTAATTTATTACTTCGATTCGATTAATTCTATTCGCAACATAATTTGCAAGCAGTATCTACAGATGCCGCGGCATGAACCAGCAAAGTGATATTACAGTACGACACATAGTTCACGAGATATGACGTCATAAACATTGACATGTGTGTTAAACTAGATATTGCTTAAATTACCCAGACCATATCCATCCATTGCTTATATTAATCCAGTGTTAGCAATGGGAACACTTAACGACTTACAACTAACCTTAAGCGTAATTTCAAAAACTTTACCAATCTTTTTCTAGCGTACATTTTACAGACATACATTTACTCATTACCTTACTTGTTAAGTAATCAGATTCTGAAACATTTTTATACATGATATTTCTATTTCTTAAAGTATCAACGATTACTGGTAGGTTACGAAATTGCTACAATTGTCGGTCATTTACGAAATAAGGTGGTTCGAGACTGAATTCCACTCGAATGTCAATTTGTTGGGTTATTAAGGGCTGTTCTAGTGAAGATTGAAGGATCACAGCATACAGAATGAGATAAACACCTACACTGTAAATGAATTCGTAGGAACACAGAAACTGTTGGAATGATCATGTGACCCACATGTTGTCCTGTTATCTGTTAAAAGTTTGGAAATTGCGACAAGGGGACTCCAGAAGAAACAGGAGGCGACGAGAAGCGCAAGTGTAATAAATGAAAAGGATGATAATGATGATGATGTTGATACCAGATCGGGTTGACGGAGGAGATAGAGAAGATCCAAAGAAGAGCGGCGCGTTTCGTCACAGGGTTATTTGGTAACAGTGATAGCGTTACGGAGATGTTTAACAAACTCAAGTGGCAGACTCTGCAAGAGAGGCGCTCTGCATCGTGGTGTAGCTTGCTCGCCAGGTTTCTAGAGGGTGCGTTTCTGGATGAGCTATCGAATATATTGCTTCCCCCTACTTATACCTCCCGAGGAGATCATGAATGTAAAATTAGAGAGATTAGAGCGCGCACGGAGGCTTTCAGACAGTCGTTCTTCCCGCGAACGATACACGACTGGAACAGGAAAGGGAGGTAATGAAAATGGCACGTAAAGTGCCCTCCGCCACACACCGTTGGGTGGCTTGCGGAGTATAAATGTAGATGTAGATGTAGATGTAGATGCAGATACAGTTTGAAGTATACATTAAATAAATTATAAAAAAATTCTGACTTACTCGATTCTTATAAGGCCACAAGAGTGTGATAGGGAATCTAATGAGAGCGGCAGAACATTCAGGCAACGCAATCTGTGGAGTCACTGGTCCACACGCAGAGCGTTGCCCTGATGCAGTATATTGTCACCTGGCGCACCACCGCAACCAGTTTACAGCAAGGGGCGCAGCTGACGCACGCCCGCAACACGTGCAACTGCTTGTCCTGGGGCACTGCCGTGTCTCTTCAACCGCCTGGATGCGTTTGCGTTGCTGCCACGTAGGGGGGTCGTCATGAAACATTTGCCGTAAACAAGTGTAACTACTCAAAACCAACGCGATACGTATAGTCTGATTATAGCGGTTAGCTGTACTACTTCCGCATCGAGATTCGCCGAGGAAGTCTAAATTCGTATTTAGTGATTCTGATGTTACTGACAACAGTACCGATAAAGCGCGATTACTAAATACGGTTTCCCGGAATTCCTTCATTAAATAAGACGAGGTAAATTTCAGATTCGAATCAGAACTGCAGTGAACATGAGTAAATTAAAAATAGATATCCAAGTTGTAGTGAAGCAATTTAAATTACCTAATAAAAGCAAGATTTACGGTCCAGATCCCATTCCAGTTAGGTTCCTTTCAGATTATGCTAGTGTAATAGCTCCGTATTTAGCAATCATATACAGCCGTTCGCTCGAAGAAAGATCTTCACCCAATGACTGGAAAATTAAACAGGTCACTCCAATGCTCATCAACGAAAATAGGTGTAATCCACTGAATTACAGACCCAAATCACTGACGTCGATTTGCTGTTAGACTTTGGAACATATATTGTGCTCCAACATTATGAATTACCTCGAAGAAAGCGATCTGTTGACATATATCAGCAAGGATTCGGAAAAAATATCTTTCTTCTGAAAAACTACTGCCTCTTTATTCTCATGAAGAAATGAATGCTATCAAGAGTGGATGCCAAATTGATATCATTTTTGTACCCTTCCAATAGGCTTTTGAAACCTACGGAGTATTGCCTAAGTTGTGCGACTGGATTAGCGATTTTTTGTCAGAAAGTTGCACTTCGTAGTAACTGCCGGTAAGTCGTCGAACGAAAGAGAAGTGATCTCTAAGCTTCTACTGTTCCTAATCTGTTATTTAGAAGGAAATCTGAGCACCATCGTCGATTCCTTGAAATAACGCTACCATTTACACGGAAATGACGTCAGCAGAAGACCAAAAAAGTAGAATAATACGACAAAATATCTCTCTGCTGGCAAGAGTGATAATTTACCCGAAATAATGAAAAGACTGTGGCCATGCAGTAGAATAGTAAAAGGAATTCGTAAAATTTCTATTACACAATAAATTACACAAATCTAAAGGCTTCCATTTCAACTCAGTACCTGATGATAACACTGACGAACATCATGGGGCGATCGCATCGACTAAGTTGTGGGCTACGCGAATCAAAAATTGTGTTAGTTGGCAGAACTCTTAAAAGATGCAACATGTCTACTAAAGAGACTGCCTAAAAAACGCTTGTCCATTCTCTGCTAGAGTACTGGTGTGATGTATGAGATGACGATGGAGTCACATACTCCGAGGAGCGTAGGGGACGATACGGGAAACCCACACCGCCGACTGGGCATGCTCCTACCGGAGGCGGTTTGCATTGCCTTCCTCCGACCGTAATGGGAATGAAGCAAAATGATGACGGTATGGGTTCCTTACCAAATAAGATTGGTGGAGCACGTAGAGAACGGTCAAAGGAGGGCAGTCATGAAATAGGGCAGAGAGTGTCACGGATATGACATATGACACGCGATTTGGGATAGCAATCATTAAGAAAGGCGTTCTTTGTTGCAGCGAGCTGTTTTTACAAACTTTCAATCTCCAACTTTCTCTCCCGAGTACGAAAATATTTCGTTGACGTCCACATACATAGCGAAAAATAAATAAATAATTAAAAATAAATAAAAATAATAAAATAAGAGAAATCAGAGCTCGCATGGAAAGATTTAAGTATGTTTTTTCAGCCTGCTATTCGGGAATGGAATGGAAGAGTAATGGTTGTGAAAGTGATTCGATGAAACCAAGCACTTAAGTGTCAGTTGCAGGGTAGTCGTGTAGACGTAAATGTAGATGTTTTACAAGTTAAAAGTACTTCATTCCGGTTATAACACTACCGTCTGTCTGCTACTGCTATACCATAACCTTAAAGTTGGAAGCAGGTTAAAGCAGTTATGGTATAAAGCAACAGAGCAGTGTTACCCTCTGAGAGGAATTTTGTTATGTTGACCGTGTTGTACCTAACGGAGGTGGCTTATCGGAAATGAAAGTCAGAATTACGTAAATATTTGAACAGTAACGAAAAAAATTTTGCCTATCTGCACTGTTCAACGGATAAAGAAAACGGTCGCCATCCTAACTAGGCAAGAGAATGATTAACGTTCTCGTTCAAGAAAATAGTTATTAATAACTTTAATGGATAAACACAACCTATACTTAGTCACTTCCAACTTTAAGGTTAAGGTATAGCATTAGCAAACAGACGGTAGTGTTGTAACCGGAATGTACCCGTGGTCTAGGGACAGCGTCTTTAACTCACAATTAAAACGTCTTAGGTCCCGTGTTCGATCCCCGCCACTGCCTAAATTTTGATACATAATCAGCATTGGCGGCCGAAGACTTCTGGCATAAGAAGTCAGCCTCATTCTGCCAACGACCTTGTCAAAGAGGGCGGAGGAGCGGATGGAGGTTCAGGGCACTCTCTTGTCCTAGGGGTGGGAAATTACCCGTAAAGGCGGAAGAATCAGCAATGATCAACGACATGAGAATGCAGAAGCCAATAGAAACCACTGCATTAAAGACACGTAACGTGTATCCACAGGACATGTGGCCTGTAGTTGAAGAAGTGTCATGATGATCTCTCCATTGGCAAAAGATTCCGGAATAGTCCCCCATTCGGATCTCCGGGAAGATTGAATAATCAACGAAAGGATAATGTTCTACGAGTCGGGGCGTGGAATGTCAGAACCTTGAACGTGCAAATGCAAAGGCTCAATCTAGCTATAATAGGGGTCAGTGAAGTGGAAGGAAGACAAGGATTTCTGGTCAGATGAGTGTCGGGTAATATCAACAGCAGCAGAAAATGGTATAGCAGATGTAGGATTCGTTATGAATAGGAAGGTAGGGCAGAGGGTCTGTTACAGTGAACAGTTCAGTGACCGGGTTGTTCTAATCAGAATCGACACAGACCAACACCGACAACGATAGTTCAGGTATACATGCCGACGTCGCAAGCTGAAGATGAACGGATAGAGAAAGTGTATGAGGATATTGAAAGGGTAAGGCAGTATGTAAAGGGGGACGAAAATCTAACAGTCATGGGCGACTGGAATGCAGTTGTAGGGGAAGGAGTAGAAGAAAATGTTACAGGAGAATATAGGCATGGGGCAAGGAATGAAAGAGGAGAAAGACTAATTGAGTTCTGTATCAAGTTTCAGCTAGTAATAGCGAATACCCTGTTCAAGAATCACAAGAGGAGGAGGTATACTTGGAAAAGGCCGGGAGATACGGGAAGATTTCAATTAGATTACATCATGGTTAGACAGAGATCCCGAAATCAGATACTGGACTGTAAAGCGTACCCAGGAGCAGATATAGACTCAGATCACAGTATAGTAGTGATGAAGAGTAGGCTGAAGTTCAAGACATTAGTCAGGAAGAATCAATACGCTAAGAAGTGGGGTACGGAAGTTCTAAGGAATGATGAGATACGTTTGAAGTTCTCTAACGCTATAGATAGAGCAACAAGGAATAGCGCAGTAGGCAACACAGTTGAAGAGGAATGGACGTCTCTAAAAAGGGCCATCACAGAAGTTGGGAAGGAAAACATAGGTACAAAGAAGGTAGCTGCGAAGAAACCATGGGTAACAGAAGAAATACTTCAGTTGATTGATGAAAGGAGGAAGTACAAACATGTTCCGGGAAAATCAGGAATACAGAAATAAAAGTCGCTGAGGAATGAAATAAACAGAAAGTGCAGGGAAGCTAAGACGAAATGGCTGCAGGAAAAATGTGAAGACATCGAAAAAAATATGATTGTCGGAAGGACAGAATCAGCATACAGGAAAGTCAAAACAACCTTTGGTGACATTAAAAGCAACGGTGGTAACATTAAGAGTGCAACGGGAATTCCACTGTTAAATGCAGAGGAGAGAGCAGATAGGTGGAAAGAATACATTGAAAGCCTCTATGAGGGTGAAGATTTGTCTGATGTGATGGAAGAAGAAACAGGCGTCGATTTAGAAGAGATAGGGGATCCAGTATTAGAATCGGAATTTAAAAGATCTTTGGAGGACTTACGGTCAAATAAGGCAGAAGGGATAGATAACATTCCATCAGAATTTCTAAAATCATTAGGGGAAGAGGCAAAAAAACGACTATTCACGTTGGTGTGTAGAATATATGAGTCTGGTGACATACCATCTGACTTTCGGAAAAGCATCATCCACACAATTCCGAAGACGGCAAGAGCT
The DNA here is from genome assembly GCF_023897955.1 of Schistocerca gregaria. NCBI lineage: Eukaryota > Metazoa > Arthropoda > Insecta > Orthoptera > Acrididae > Schistocerca > Schistocerca gregaria. The sequence goes on from NC_064920.1 coordinate 1,122,116,705, forward strand.
GACAAGTGCAAGAATTATCGCACAATCAGCTTAACAGAGCATGCATCGAAGCTGCTTACAAGAATAATATACAGAAGAATGGAAAAGAAAATTGAGAATGCACTAGGTGACGATCAGTTCGGCTTTAGGAAAAGTAATGTCACGAGAGAGGCAATTCTGACGTTACGGCTCATAATGGAAACAAGGCTAAAGAAAAATCAAGACACGTTCATAGAATTTGTCGACCTGGAAAAAGCGTTCGACAATATAAAATTGTGCAAGCTGTTCGAGATTCTGAGAAAAGTAGGGGTAAGTTATAGGGAGAGACGGGTCATATACAATATGTACAACAACCAAGAGGGAATAATAAGAGTGGAAGATCAAGAACAAAGTGCTCGTGTTAAGAAGGGAGTAAGACAAGGCTGTAGCCTTTCGCCCCTACTCTTCAATCTGTACATCGAGGAAGCAATGATGGAAATAAAAGAAAGGTTCAGGAGTGGAAATACAAGGTGAAAGGATATCAATGATACGATTCGCTGATGACATTGCTATCCTGAGTGAAAGTGAAGAAGAATTAAATGATCTGCTGAACGGAATGAACAGTCTAAGGAGTACATAGTATGGTTTGAGAGTAAATCGGAGAAAGACGAAGGTAATGAGAAGTGGTAGAAATGAGAACAGGGAGAAACTTAACATCAGGATTGATGGTCACGAAGTCAATGAAGTTAAGGAACTCTGCTACCTAGGCAGTAAAATAACCAATGACGGAGCAAGGAGGACATCAAAAGCAGACTCGCTATGGCAAAAAAGACATTTCTGGCCAAGAGAGGTCTACTAATATCAAAGGAAGTAATTTCTGAGCATGTACGTCTGGAGTACAGCATTGTATGGTAGTGAAACATGGACTGTGGGAAAACCGGAACAGAAGAGAATCGAAGCATTTGAGATGTGGTGCTATAGACAAATGTTGAAAATTTGGTGGACTGATAAGGTAAGGAATGAGGAGGTTCTACGAATAATCGGAGAGGGAAGGAATATGTGGAAAACACTGATAAGGAGAAGGGACAGTATGATAGGACATCTGCTAAGACATGAGGCAATGACTTCCATGGTACTAGAGGGAGCTGTAGAGAGCAAAGGCTGTTGAGAGCAAAGGCTGTAGAGAGCAAAAGCTGTAGAGGAAGACAGAGATTGGAATACGTCAAGCAAATAATTGAGGACGTAGGTTGCAAGTGCTACTCTGAAATGAAGAGGTTAGCACAGGAAAGGAATTCGTGGCGGGCCGTATCAAACCAGTCAGTAGATTGATGACAAAAAAAAAAAGTTAGTCACACGCGAGTGCAGTGAACTCTTGACACATACCTATGTTTACGGTAAGAATGAAACTAACGGTTAGAGCAGCACAAACTATTTGCAAAATTATACCAGATACCGAAACACGCTATTACTTTCAGGGCTTACACAAACTGAATGGTTTTTATAACTTTATTATTACTATTCACTGCAGAATCATTAATTGGAATTAGGGTAAGTCTCTCTCTGTTAAATACTTTACTATTTAAAAAGAAAGTTAATTGGAATACACTGATAGGTTGCTTCTCACTATCATTTGAATAAAGAGATTGTGGTTTTCCTAATTAGTGGTCTTTCCGTTACATGTTACCGAGCATTAACACAATAAACAAACTGTAGATCCTGTTATACTATTCATATGCACTTCTAATACACAATAGAGACAAACACTTAGAAAACATGAGTATATAACGTTTCACAACTGCAGTTTTCCACTTTCACTACATTGAGAGATAAAATTAACGTATATGTAAGATACTGACTCACCTTCTGCGATTCACAACAGGCAGTAATGTGACCATTTACTAAGCAAAACTTTAAAAGCCTCAGTCTTAAGAACTTTTAATTTGAAGTTGGCAACAACACATTAATAAGCAGTTTTATTAGGAAAATTATTTTCAGCAAGCATCGTTAACTTTAACTCACTCTCTTGTCACTTTAACTTTAACTTTCCTTTTACTATGTTCAAGAAGCTTCAATTAGCAAAACGCTGGGGTTTAATGTTCGTTCAGTAAGGACACTCGGAAATCACTTTGGTTCAAACGGAGAGGAACCAGAGAGGTGTTATAATAAGGAGAAAAATCAAGGTAGGTACATAAATTCAGTTATAAATTACCTTATATTTGAGCACACTAACACATCCATTAAAGCTGATCCTTCACTGTACATTACTATAGTGCTCCATTACAGTGATTGCGCAATTTGGTGGCGATTGCATGTTGGTAGGTGAAATTGCACGTAGAATTGCTGGACTCTGTCATTTCTTGGTGGCGACAACACATACAAATTTCAGAATAGTTCCAGCTATTTATCCATCCATCCGAGGCATTGGAAAGTAGCAGAAAAAGCCTCTCTCGGGACCAGCACAATATGCAACATTTACATGGCAGTGCACAGTTTCGTAGCTCGTCCCCGACTCGTAGCTCGTCCCCGACTGACTCTAGTTCCACCTTTTCTACCTATGCCAACCACAATTTGCGCGAGCTACACAGTTCCGTTCCCGAGGGGAACCACTACACCTTTTATATACTAAAGAACTATGAACCCTAAGTGATGGTCAGCAGCTTACATAACAATAATCAAATACATTAAATAAAACAAAACATTTGCACATATTGACATTTCTACCAAAAATGATTCACACAAAATTACAATCACATACAGTAAGTTTTGTTCCCTCCAAATGAGACAAAGAATTTAAATGACAGATACACTACATTGCATGGAATCAAATCATGACATCAAAGTTTTAAACAAAGGAAAGAGTATACAATTTTTTGACATCTATTCAATCAAACATATTTGCAGAAGCTCAACGATGTAACATTAAATAAAACAAATGGAAAATAACTCCGTACAGCATTAGAGCTATGGTGTTACACGGTCATTTCGTATTGATGTCGAATGTAAGCCGATTTCACATTACTGTGCCTGGACCATATGAAGGAACAGGTCGGAGCGTCCTTTCTCCAGAGGCTGATTATTAGCATGACTGTGTTTGCGTGTAGTGTTATGTCAATACTGTAACCACTCTCATACGTTTTATATATCTGTTATTCTGACTGATCTGTTTCGCTCGTTAATCTTTCGTGGGTGGCAACTGACTATCGCAACGATAGATTAAAAAGACGTGTGACTCACACAAATCTTAGTGATTCTTAGGTAAGGTAGCTAGCAATAGCACAGACACAATGTAAGGTTATCACATAGTGGTATATATAACATCACTTACAAGCACCCTGGGAATTCATTTATTGGCCATTAAGACAAAGCTGTACTACATACTGCTGCAAAAAAATTATATTGCTGGTATTAATTTATATCAGAAAACGTATGAGGCAGGATGCAGGGTTAGTTTTAAATAACCTAAGACAATTTATTTTTTGACCAACGTTATATTTTTTCAGTTACGCAAATACACTCCTGGAAATTGAAATAAGAACACCGTGAATTTATTGTCCCAGGAAGGGGAAACTTTATTGACACATTCCTGGGGTCAGATACATCACATGATCACACTGACAGTACCACAGGCACATAGACACAGGCAACAGAGCATGCACAATGTCGGCACTAGTACAGTGTATATCCACCTTTCGCAGCAATGCAGGCTGCTATTCTCCCATGGAGACGATCGTAGAGATGCTGGATGTAGTCCTGTGGAACGGCTTGCCATGCCATTTCCACCTGGCGCCTCAGTTGGACCAGCGTTCGTGCTGGACGTGCAGACAGCGTGAGACGACGCTTCATCCAGTCCCAAACATGCTCAATGGGGAACAGATCCGGAGATCTTGCTGGCCAGGGTAGTTGACTTACACCTTCTAGAGCACGTTGGGTGGCACGGGATACATGCGGACGTGCATTGTCCTGTTGGAACAGCAAGTTCCCTTGCCGGTCTAGGAATGGTAGAACGATGGGTTCGATGACGGTCTGGATGTACCGTGCACTATTCAGTGTCCCCTCGACGATCACCAGAGGTGTACGGCCAGTGTAGGAGATCGCTCCCCACACCATGATGCCGGGTGTTGGCCCTGTGTGCCTCGGTCGTATGCAGTCCTGATTGTGGCGCTCACCTGCACGGCGCCAAACACGCATACGACCATCATTGTCACCAAGGCAGAAGCGACTCTCATCGCTGAAGACGACACGTCTCCATTCGTCCCTCCACTCACGCCTGTCGCGACACCACTGGAGACGGGCTGCACGATGTTGGGGCGTGAGCGGAAGACGGCCTAACGGTGTGCGGGACCGTAGCCCAGCTTCATGGAGACGGTTGCGAATGGTCCTCGCCGGTACCCCAGGAGCAACAGTGTCCCTAATTTGCTGGGAAGTGGCGGTGCGGTCCCCTACGGCACTGCGTAGTATCCTACGGTGTTGGCGTGCTTCCGTGCGTCGCTGCGGTCCGGTCCCAGGTCGACTGGCACATACCCTTTCCGCCGACCACTGGCGACAACATCGATGTACTGTGGAGACCTCACGCCCCACGTGTTGAGCAATTCGGCGGTACGTCCACCCGACCTCCCGCATGCCCACTATACGCCCTCGCTCAAAGTCCGTCAACTGCACATACGGTTCACGTCCACGCTGTCGCGGCATGCTACCAGTGTTAAAGACTGCGATGGAGCTCCGTATGCCACGGCAAACTGGCTGACACTGACGGCGGCGGTGCACAAATGCTGCGCAGCTAGCGCCATTCGACGGCCAACACCGCGGTTCCTGGTGTGTCCGCTGTGCCGTGCGTGTGATCATTGCTTGTACAGCCCTCTCGCAGTGTCCGGAGCAAGTATGGTGGGTCTGACACACCGGTGTCAATGTGTTCTTTTTTCCATTTCCAGGAGTGTAGTATCTTCCAGGGATTAACTCAGACTCTAATCAAAACTGATGAGCCAAAACATTATGACCACCTGCTTAATAGCTCGTTTGTCAATCATTGGGACGAAATACATTACTGGTTCTGCGTATCACGAATCCCACAGTTGGTTTTTTAGGTTTGTGGAGATATGTGTCATTATATGCCTACGCACAGGTCATGTAATTCGCGCCAATAGTGGGTCGTTGATTTGCGTTCATGGTGATGTGGCTCGATAGTGACCCTGACATGTGCTACAGGATTTACATCAGGCGAATTTAGTCGCCGAGACATTAACGTGAGTTCACTGTAAAGTTCTTCTAGCTACCGTGTATGGCTCTGGCTCTGTGACATGGAAACGTATACAGCTGAAAGACGACATGGCCGTGGGGGGAGGCATCAGACAGGAAGGGATGCAGTTGATTCGCAACTGTGAGCGTCGCGTCTTCACTTATTACCACAGGTCCCATGCAAGCGCATGGGAATATCTCCCATAGCATAATAGTGCTCCCACCAGCCTGCTTCCGTGGTTCGCTGTTAGTTTCGAGCCGTCGTTCTCCTGGATGGAATTGTGGAGACGACCATCTGCCTAGTGTAGCAACACTGTGATTCAGCCGAAGAGCCGACACGTTTTCATTGATCGACGGTCGAATCCCAATGGTCCCTTGCCCACTGCAATAGCAGTCGACGATGTTGTTGGGTCAACATGTGACCACATGGGGGTGGTCTGCTGCAGAACTCCATGTTTAACATGTACAATCAACGGTGTGCTCCGGATCACAGTAGATGACATCGTCAGTTACAAGTGTAATGGGTGTCAGATAAATCAAGTTTCTCGTTACACCAGGTCGATAGTTGTGTGCTGTCGGACGGCCGGTCAAGACATATAATGAGCCACATGTGAATGCCGGCTGGGATGGAATTACGTTACGTGGGGGGGGTTGGTGGGGGGGGGGGGGGCATTCATCTACTTCCACGGGATTAGTGGTGGCAATATAAGGCACCTTCGCAACTATTAGCCCAGTCAATGAAGATCAGAACAGGGCAAATAGGGAAAAAATTCATGTAGTCGCAAAGTTTTGTACCATGGTTGTACCATGGTAGGGAAGAGTGTCATGAACAACGCATAACGCTAGCCTGAATGTTATACATCACGCTTCCCTAACAAGCGAACCTTTAGTCCTGTCACGGGAAAAGCCACGTATAACAACGCTAAGTTGCCATGTATGATGAATAAGCGTACCGTGAAACAAGCTAACGTTCCCCTCTGAGAGGATTTCGAATTTTTACTGTGCGTATATCTCATGGACAAAGGTATCGGACTATATTTTTGAATATGGTGAAAATAACAGAAGAACTAAACGGACTTTAATCATGGGAGTTGATGAAAGTGGTAAAAATAATATTTTAATAAAAACTTGAGCGGCCAGCAGCCCAATTAGACACATTAATTTGGAAATATATGTTTAAGAAAATTGAACATTTGTTATTAAAGTTACTTTCGTTGGTATTTCCTTTTGAATAGCGCACAGGATACAGACTGACACAGGGCATTCTAAGCTGTGTGTAGCAGCAGTTATCAATAACGCACACACCAGTAATTATGGAAAGCAAATTTGCACCAAGCTCATTCTAATAACAGCTATACTCAAAATCATTACTTTAACCAATACTGAAATGTTGCTGTATGAAGTGCAGAACTAAACTTGGACATGAGAGGCTTCTATATTAACTGACATGAAATTTAAAAAATACAAATAAAGATTAATATCATAAATACACTGTTTAAACTCCTCTACATATATCAGTTTTCCTTACCAGCACTAATAGTCCAATTATCTTTCTAATATGTGGAGGATATGATGTGATCCCATAAACTAGTATAGTATCACTAGTTGAGCTTTATGATTATCTCGGTAGAAAAGGTTAATTCAAACAAAGCTAACATTTCACTTCACTTGGAGCAGTTCATAATTCACTTTGCAAGACAAAAAAATTTAACACTGAGCTTAATTAACCTCAAAAAAGGCGCCATTCATGATAGAAATTAAGACCACAGTACGTTTAAAATGGGCTTAATTTATTTGCCTTTTTTATTATCTGTGAATAAAGTATTTTAGACAATAACATTTACACAAATCTAGCACTGTATTCTTGCAAACTATACTTCGCAATAAACAGAGTACTTTAGCCAAATCCTATCTAACTTCACTTTTGTGGTTTTGACTTTAACTCTTGCTTCTCCTTTTATATTTGACAAAAAAAAAGACTTTAAAACACTTGACTGCAAGAACCCTTCATTTAAATCAGGATACTCGGTTTTGATGGCACTTAGGAGAGGCCCTTGCATATATTCGTGATCAGCATTGAAAATATGGTTCCGGCAACATATTTATAGTATTTGGATTATTATTATAACCACACACACAAATTAACTGGTCCATGCCCATATACATAGCGGGATGTATGAAGTTAGAAAAGCGGTGGTGAAATTTTGGTGGCAAGCGACATGGCGACTAACTGCACTCACGGCTCTCGATGGTCGAATGTTCTATAAAATTTCTTCTTGGCGCCGAATTTTCAACATATAAGACCCATTCCTTTTTGTCGAAAATACCAAATAATAGCCAGATCCACATTTGAGGCAAAAATCCTTTGCAAAACAGCTTCCAATTGCCTCTTTTAGCACCATCGATGTGGACTGTGCTACGGCTAGCTACATACTGCGTACCAAGAAGCCGCTCAGTTCGACCACCTAAACCACCTTTTACATCACGCCATGTCACTTTCATTGCGGAAGGACTTCTGTACGTCTTTTATTTATTGCAAGTTTAAGTGCCCTAGGCATGAATCAGCATTCAACCAACATTGTCTTTTTTGTATTCATACACATATTATAGCAATTTATCCTTTTAACAATTCATTTTGATTTTTTCATATATACATTACACGACTCTAAATTCCCTGTCACAAATCAATGACTTTAACTAACACAGAATACACACTCCATAATTGCAGATACTCAGTTACATAATGTAAACCTACTTCTAATCGATATACGTGTTACACAGATCCCATGTTTCATTGAGGTTTCCCGACAAGGATACGTCAATGAAACATCAATAACACTCCGAAACAGTGTTCGGCGATAGAAAAGAATTTTTGCATATACTTTACACAACAAACACTTCACATAACTGTTCATATAAAACAATGTTTCATCAAGTATTAAAACAAAAAATTAGGAATTTCTGTTGCATTCAGAAAATACATATTATTCTATACATGACTCCATCTTGTAAAAAATATACACATGGACAGCCTAAACCTATTTGTCACTGTATGATTATTAAGAAATTATGTTATGTCTGATACAAATATTCACACAGTTCATCAAGAAATCACAATAGTCAGTAAACTATATAAATTCTTCACCCTTTGTCTGCCTATAGACATATTTGGCAGTCCTCCAATATTTTCAATATCAACACTTGGCTGCCTGTTGACACATTTGGCAGTCCTTCTGATCATGCTGCAATATTCAATCAATGCAATCCTTACGTACGTCATAGCCTGGAGTTTACATATAATGTATATATCCAATTAAGTTATACCGAATCTGACACTTCCGCATGTATCAGTAGACTCATAACAAAAAAGTTTTTTCCAACATAACAACACTTGACAACACAACATCGTGAACAAGAAAATATAGAGTAAAATGCTGTTCGAATAAATACATATACACTTTTTCAAATTGCCCCTTATTACTAATTTCTGTGGACGTAAGGTTATAAATCTATAATGTTACGAACACCTAATGGCCTCTTGCACTTAGGATGAACGAGTTATTAGGAGTTAGTGCGCGGAGTTCCTTGCACTTCAGAGGGACCATTATAAATATATTTAGAAACTTCTTGGTTTATTTTACTAGATTTTTCGTGAGTTTTTACGAGAACAAAATCCTCAATTTTCAATTTGGTCACTTTAAGACACTTATCGTGCCTGTTAGGTCTGGCTTCCGCTTTTTCTTTCATTCTTTCTCTTACTATTTTTTTTTCTTCCTCAGATATAGTTCTACATAGGGTGGAAATTGTAAGGTTTCTTCAACTATACTTTTGCTCTTATGATTAAGTAGAATTTCCTGAGGTGAAATTCCTTTAGTTTCGTGGTGGAGAGTATTCATTACAATTTCAAAGTCTGCAATAAACATGCCCCATGCCTTACGAGCGTTGTGTCAATAATTTCGGCACGATTCATCTAGTTCACGCATACAGCACTTCACGATATGTTATTTACAGGCCAATCACATAAGTCTTGGGC